>NC_092140.1:40426595-41737595 GCF_043159975.1 Macaca nemestrina
AAAGCCAGCCATCTATTATGAAATAGGAGTCCCGCAGCGGTAGACCTGGTGAAGGGCTTGACCTGATTGCTGGTGACAGGAGGACCACTGCTCCCAAGGCAGGGAGGAAGAGGTGAGGGTAGCATTGCCACCTCTTGGACACTTAGGTGGCCCTGAGAAGTTCTCACATAGGAGATTGTGTTATCATAAAGTGGATGGAGAAAGACCGTTAGACCAGGCTGAAGAAGAAAAAGCATGATAAATCAGAAAATAATGATGCTAGGCCAGGCACAGTGGCTCATGCCTGTAATCCCAGCACTTTGGGAGGCCAAGGCGGGTGGATCACCTGAGGTCAGGAGTTCGAGACCCACCTGGCCAACATGGTGAAACTCCATCTCTACTAAAAACACAAAAATTAGCCAGGTGTGATGGCACACACCTGTAATCCCAGCTACTCAGAGACAGGAAAATTGCTTGAATCTGGGAGGCAGAGGTTGCAATGAGCCGAGATTGTACCACTGCACTCCAGCAACCTGGGCGATAGAGTGAGACTCTGTCTCAAAAACAAAAAAACAAAAAAACAAAACAAAAAAAAAAACAAAGAAAGAAAAGAATGATGCTAAAGGGAAAGTGGCAGAAAGAACAAGATTGATTGAATGGGTGTGACTAAAAAAGGTCTAGAGTGAACTAAATAAAAGGCAAATCTTTTCCGTAATTGTTTATTTTTTTGAAACAGAGTCTCACTCTGTCACCCATGCTGGACCAGTGGTGAAATCACGGTTCACTGCGGCCTCAACCTCCCTGGCTCAAACATTCCAGCACTTCCACGTCCATAGTAGCTGGAACTATGGGCATGAGCCACCACATCTGGCTATATATATACATATATATTTTTTAAGTAGTAAAGATCCTGGACACTCTATGTTGCCCAGGCTGGTCTCGAACCCCTGAGCTCAAGTGATCTTCCTGCCTCAGCATCCCAAAGTGCTAGAATTGAGCCACTGCACCCAGTTTAAAAGGCAAATCTATTGCGTGTTGCTTAAACAATCCTATTTAATTTATTCCATCAGTCAATCAATATGTATTAAGCACCGAGAATCAGTTCAGTGCTAGATGGTGAATCAGATAATCACAGTCCTGGCCCCCATAGGGATTATAGTGTTGTCAGAAAGAGACATTTAAAAATAATTATCCAAGTACTTATACAACATTAAGTAGGAAAAGTGCAAGGTGCTATGCGCATGTGTAGCTGCAGTCATGGCCTGGGGAGGGGGCAAGTAAGGTGTCCCTGAGGAAGTGACACTTCTAAATGGGAAGCAGAAGGAGGCACTTAGCAGGTGTGGAGGGCGCAGAGGAGGAGCCTGTGGGACGCTCAAGAAGGAAGCAGGCTGGTGTGTTCCAGCAATTACAGCAAGGCCAGTGCTCTGTGGAGGAGTGAGCCAGAGAGACAGGGCCCTGCAGATGAGATGAGCAGGAGAGACAGATAACCCTGGCCTCCCTTGCAGGGCTCATGATGACTTAAAGCTTTACCCTAGGGATAATGGGATGCCCATCCAGATTCCAGCAGAGTGACTCCAGACTTGACCTCTAGTGCTGCTTTCTGGTCAAAAGGATTGCAAAGGGACACAGGTGGATGAAGGAAAACTCATTACATGTAATTCCAATGAGAGGTGAAGGTGGCTTGGGCAGGGAATATGACTCTGGACTGATTCAAGAAACACTAGGTGCAAATGCAATCCAGATCATGTGCTTCCTCGCTTTCAGAACCATTCAATCAGTGGCTTTCCATCACGCTGGAATAAACATTCAAACTCCTTATCACAAGCCACAGACCCTCAGATGATCTGGCCCCTGCATATCTCTCCAGCTTTACTGATACTGCTCACCACACTGTAGCAGTAGCCCATCGGTCGTTGTTTCTTTTCTTGAATTCTCCAAGTACCTTCCCTGCTATCCTTGTGGGGATTATAGTATTAGGAGAAACAGCCATGTTTGTTTGTTTGTTTGTTTTGAGACAGAGTTTTGCTTTTTTTGCCCCAGGCTGGAGTGCAATGGTATGATCTCAGCTCACCGCAACCTCCGCCTTCTGTGTTCAAGCAATTCTCCTGCCTCAGCCTCACGAGTAACTGGGATTACAGGCATGCACCACCACACTCGGCTAATTTTGTATTTTTAGTAGAGATGAGGTTTCTCCATGTTGGTCAGGCTGGTCTCAAACTCCTGACCTCAGGTGATCTGCCAGCTTTGGCCTCCCAAAGTGCTGGGATTACAGGCATGAGTCACCGCGCCCGGCCAAGACAGACATTTAAAAATAATTATCCAAGTAGCTACATCACACTAAGGAGGAAAACTGCAGGATGCTGTGAGCATGTGTAACTGCAGCCATGACCTGGGGAGGGGGCAAGGAAGGTGTCCCCAAGGAAGTGACGCTTCTACAAACTGGAAGCAGAAGGAGGCACTCCATGCATTTGTCTTCCATGTTATCTCAAGGATGCATCCTCACTATTGATGTCCTACAATCTCATGTCCTCAAGGAGGTCACCTCTGTCCTCCATGTACTTTAGACCCCTTATCCCCTCTGTTCTCTGTTTCATTTATTCATTCATTCTTACCTATTTATTAAGCACCTACTATGTATGAAGCACTGGAAGATACACAGGTGAAAATAACAGTCCCTTTATTCTGGGAATCCTTCCTTGCCTGTACCAGGTGAAAAAAATTTCTGCCCTTACAGGGTTTACATTCTAATGGAGGGGGATGGCAGATGGAGTGCACTTTAAAAACTGCAAACTTAAGGCCAGGTGAAGTAGCTCACACCTATAATCCAAGCACTTTGAGAGACTGAGATGGGAGGATTGCTTGAGTCCAGGAGTTTAAGACCAGCCTGGGCAACATAGCAAGACCCCATCTCCACCAAAAAAAAAAATAATAATAATTAGCCAGGCATGGTGGTGCATACCTGCAGTCCCAGCTATTCAGGATGCTGAGGCAGGAGGATCGCTTGACCCCAGGAGTTCAAGGTTGCAGTGAGCTGTGATCACGCCACTGCACTCCAGCCTAGGTGACAGAGCAAGAGCCTGTCTCACAAAACAAAACAAAACAAAACAAAAAAATGCAAACTTAGTATGTAAATTATAAATAGACTATAGGGCACGTTAGAAGGTCAAAGGAGCTATGAAGAAAAGGGAGAAGGGGAAATGCGAGAGGTAGGATGGAGTGGGAGCTCTAATTTGAAACAGGAAAAATAGGGTAAGCTTCCTTGAAAAGAAGACACTGAGCAAAAACTTGATAGAAATGATAGTTACCCCCGAGTTGGCTTCCCTCACAGCATTTATTACAATTTCTAATGATCTATCGGTTTCTTTGTTTGGGTTTTGTCCACCTCCCTCCCCCTACCTCACACACAATGGAATGTAAGTTCCATCAGGGCAAGGGCTGTTGTGTGTCCTGTTCATTCTTGTATCCTCAGACCTTGGTGCAAACATTTTGGATTAGAATGAGTCAATACATGAAAGAAGCAGTGGTTAAAGTGTTCTCTCACTAGCTTCCATGCATTACTAAAAATACCAAGCAAGTGAAATCAAGGTGCCTGGTCAGAACCAATGCTGATGATTGATTGTCCCGGATGCCCAGTATTTCTTTGGCACAGAATCACGGTAGCGAAGGCTTTTGTCTGCCTGCACATATTCTCCTTCTTCATTTTTCTGCTAACAAATTCTTCTTTGTTGTGGGAATCTTTCCTTACCTCCACCAGGTGAACATACTCCTCAGATTGGCCAAAGTTTTTCACCACTATGGCTACAAGAATGGACCCTAGCATGGGTATGTGACCCAAACAGGGCCAGTCAGTAACTCCAGAAGTTGCATGGGATTCGTAGGGGAGGCTCTCTTTTTTTCCCTGGGATTCCTCTATACAAGCAATGCAAGCCACCTGCCCTTCATTCTCTGCCTGAGAATGAAGTCAATGCAGAAGACAACAGTGGCAAAAGAAGAACAACAGAGATGGATTTATAGTTGCATGATATGAACTCCTGAATCCATTCATTCCCAAAGCCAACTTCATGCTTTTTTTTTTTTTTTTTTTTTTGAGACAGAATCTTGCTCTGTTGCCCAGGCCGGAGTGTAGGGATGCGATCTCGGCTCACTGCAACCTCTGCCTTCCGGGTTCAAGTGATTCTCCTGCCTCAGCGTCCCGAGTAGCCAGGACTATAGGTATATGCCACCATGCCCAGCCTCTATTTTTAGTACAGATGGGGTTTTGCCATGTTGACCAGGCTGGTCTCAAACTCCTGACCTCAAGTGATCTGCCTGCCTCGGCTTCCCAAAGTGCTGGGATTACAGGCGTGAGCCACTGCACCTGGCCCAAGTTCATGCTTTGAATTTCTCAGTTAGGTGGGAACTTAGAGTCTTTATTAAATAAATAAAGTTGCCACTTACAACTAGAATCTTTATTAAATATATCTATCAACCAAAAGTTTAAGAAGATATAATTAGGAAACTAGGAGGGTATTTTTTTTTTCTTCTTTAAACTATTCATCTTCTAATGAAACAAGGCTGAGTTAATATCTGATGGCCTGGTTATAATGTGATCATAATGAATTCTATACAAAATAAAGATCTGTGCATTCAATGCATTCAATTGTCTACTGTTCCCCAGTGCTGTGTTAGGAGCTGGGCATAGAATGTGGTGTGACAAACAAATCTTTGTCCCTGTTTGGAGAATATAAACAGTAATAAATTTCATGTGAGATGATAGAAATGAAGCAGCTCTGGATGTACTGGAAACTGAAGCAGGGAGCCCAGCCTAGCCAGCAGGGATCAGAGGGGGTGCTCAGGGGACCCCTCAGGGGGAGGGATGGCCTAATACAAGATTTGACTGAACAATTACTAGGATTTTGTCAGAGGAAGGCAGAGGAAAGGGTGGAGGAAAGGGTTTTAGTTGGAGAGAAGGCATCTCAAAGACATAGAGCCAGGAGGATCTCAGGTCAGTGGTGTTCATCTGTGATGATAACTGCAGAGTCTTGGGGACATCACAGAACCACCTGTCAAGTGACCTTGTAAAGGTCACATATTCAAGCTGCAGCATCTACACTTGGTTACACTTCACCTTGTCAAATCACGCACCCACAATTTTATCCCACATTCTATCTTTTCCCATTTCTTTATTAAACATATGTAATTAGGATGGGTCACTTATGAATAATAGTATTTAGTAGTCTCATCACAGATTAATACAAATGAACACATTTCTATCAAAAGCTGTAAATGGCCAGGCGCAGTGACTCACAGCTGTAATCCCAGCTCTCTGGGAGGCCGAGGCGGGCAGGTCACTTGAGGTCAGGAGTTCGAGACCAGCCTGGCCAACATGGCGAAACCCCTTTGCTACTAAAAATACAAAAACTAGCCAGGCATGATGGTGTGCGTCTGTAGTCCCAGCTACTCAGGAGGCTGAGGCAGGAGAATCGCTTTAACCTGGAAAGCGGAGGTTGCAGTGAACTGACATCATGCCACTGCACTCCAGCCTGGGTGACAGGGTGAGACCCTTTCTCAAAAGAAAAAAACAAAAATACAGATTCCTTGGTCCCATTCCCGACTTACTTAAAATCAGAGTTTCTAGGGATGGGACTTTGGAATCTGTATTTTTTTAAAAATAAATAAATAAAGTTGTAATGTCCTAACAAACAAGCTGTGTTTATAACTTTATTGAAATAATTCCTATATAATCTTTCTGAAGACAAGGCTTCAGCTGCATGGCATGTAATCTAAACTAGACAACAGTTATGCTTCCCACACTCTACAGAAACTTACAATCATATATTCCAATAATAAGGTTCTGTAGAGATGAAGTGGTTGTTTTGTATAACAAGATCGTATATCTTCCAGTTAGAATGAGATTTTGAAAACAAAGTTATTACATTGTTAAATGGGACACAGAAAAGACATTTTGCCTCCTAAGAATGTTTGTTATGAATTTAAACAGAAAATATTTTTATGGGAACAGCAGTAATAACTTATGAATAATTCTATTTTGAAAAGTTTTTTTAATGAATCAATGTGTTTGCTTGCAAAGGACATTCTTCCAACTTGATATGTTAATGTTCTATAATATATCTTTTAGTTGAAATATTGCATCACTCACTACTTCCATTTTGCCTAGCAAAGGACAAATCACGTTAATTTTGTGCAAACCACACATCTGTTTCATATGAGAGATCACTATTTCTCACTTGCTAAAAATATATACAAGAGCAAAACATCCTCCCAAAAACTACCCGGCTACACATTTAGCCCTACTACAAACATTCTGTGGTCCTTGAATTGAGCAAATCACCAACTAAATTGGCAAATGTTAATATTGCTGTCTGCTTTTCATAGAAAGAAGTGCTCTCTTTCTGTTGGACACGTTTTCAGGAAAGTGAGGTAATCCTCAATTTTCCCCTAGGAAAGTAAGCCTGGGGCATGCTCAGAAGTGGCTTGGTGAGGCCATTGTTTGAAGGTAAAAGGAGGTGGTTAGTGGTATGATGAAACTGAGATAAGACTGAACGCAAAGGCAATCAGTATGAATGTTCAAAGTCATTGATGTCAATTAGACTTTTACCGAAGAAATGACTATAATATGTGGCCTCTGGATTAATAAATCATTATTGACCAAACAGCTCTTCCTTCCCCTTCTCACTACCTGGTCATTCAAATAAAAAGTACCTTCTTCCTTATGCCCCAAGTCCAAAAAAAAAAGAGAGAGAGAGGGGAATGTTTTAAAATACTTCCAATCTTTTCCTATACTGGTTGTAAAACATGATCTGAATGTCTTTCAGTATCTACTTCTTGAAGGCAATCAAAAAATATATTAAGTGAATTGACGGGATGTCTTTGCCAATGCTCACATTTCATGTCATATGTTCGTGATCACAACAATTATGCCTAAGACCGATGCTCTCATTCCTTCCCTGAAGCTGTGGTTCTTCAAGTATGAAGGGAATGAATTACATTCCTTGTAGGTTCTAGCCATTTCCCGTTTCTCAATTCAGAAACTTGCAGGTTACTGGGCTGGGCGCGGTGGCTCACGTCCGTAATCCCAGCACTGTAGGAGGCCAAGGGAGGAGGATTGCTTGAGTCAATACTAGCCTGGGCAGTTCAAGACTAGCCTGGGCAGCGTAGTAAGACCTCATCTCTACAAAAAATAAAAAATTAACCAGGCATAGCGGCACACATCTGTGGTCCTAGCTACTCAGGAGGCTGAAGCAGGAGAACTGCTTGAGTCCAGGAGTTTGAGGCTGCGGTGAGCTTTGGTTGTGCCACTGTAGTCCAGCCTAGGCAACAGAGCAAGACCCTATCTCAAAAAAAAAAGAAAGAAAGAAAAGAAAGAAAGAAAGAAAGAAAGAAAGAAAGAAAGAAAGAAAGAAAGAAAGAAAGAAAGAAAGAAAGAAAGAAAGAAAGAAAGAAAGAAAGAAAGAAAGAAAAGAAAAGAAAAGAAAAGAAAAGAAAAGAAAGAGAAAGAAAGAAAGAAACAGCAATTACTAAAAGAAAGCCTGGGCTTCTGGAACTTCCTGATCTTTCCCCTAGTGCCTGACTGAGAAGGTAGCCCCCAAAGAGGTTAATTGAAAAGCAGGAAGAGTTGCGATCTTAGGAAAATCTTGGCTTAATGAAATCACTCCAGTGTGCCAGAGATACATTGGAAAATATTTTGTTCTCTTTATCACTTATTCAGCAGCTCATTTGTGAATTATTTTGTAATTACTAATTTGTTCGTCCTCTTCCAATTTCACTTCACTGTTCTGTGTTGACTCAGATGAGAAGATGCATTTTATCTACTTTACATTAGGTAAACTGAGAGCCACGAGATTTCACTCTGACACTGGGGATGGAAGTAGCCCTAACCCCAATTCTGGTCACGCTTTCTATGTGGAATCTCTCTGAATTCATAATGGTAATACCTCATATTTACATAGCATTTTCATAGTTACCAAATGCCTACAGTGGGTTTGTCTTATTTAATCTGAACAATAGCCCCCTGAAAAATACAGCAGACACTACTCATTCCCATATTTGGAGGAGAAAAATGAGACTTCAGAGAGTCTGTGTAAGAACCCAGATCTGGTTCTAGATCAAAAGACTTGAAGCTTTAGGTCTAAATAATGTCATACCCTGAAAGAAAATTCAAATGAATCTACTTTTTGCCATAGCCATAGCCCAAATTATGGCCCAAATCATCATCATTTCGATTCTCACAGTTCTGACTCGTAATTACATCATCTCTTACATTGACTCTTTTTTTTTTTTTTTTTTTTTTTTTTTTTTTTGGAGTCAGAGTCTCACCCTGTCGCCCAGGCTGGAATGCAGTAGTATGATCTCAGCTCACTGCAACCTCCACCTCCCAGATTCAAGCAATTCTCCTGCCCCAGCCTCCCGAGTAGCTGGGATTACAGGCTTGCGCCACTACGCCCTGCTAATTTTTGTATTTTTAGTACAGATGGGGTTTCACTATGTTAGCCAGGCTGGTCTCGAACTCTTGACCTCATGATTCACCCATCTCGGCCTCCCAAAGTGCTGAGATTACAGGCATGAGCCACTGTGCCCAGCCATATCGACTCTTACATAGTCATCTTCAACTCTTACAGTTCTGCCATGATGCCCCTCCCTGTCTCCATTCTTCCCCTTAATGCATGCACTGCCAGCTGACCTTTTGATATTATTTACCAGATCATATTACTGCCTTGCTTGGAACCCTCCAACAAGTTCTTTCTCATTGCATGTAGAATTAATCTAAGCTCCTCACCATGGCCTAAAGGTCTTCCATGATCTATCTCCGAAGCACCTCTCCAATTTCAGGTGGTGCCAGCCACATGGGTCCTCTCTGCTCTTGAGCACACTAAACTCATTCCACTTGAGAGCCCGTGCACGTGCTCTTCTGTTTACCTAGAACATAAGTTCCTGGATCCCAGGACTCCTCACCATTCAGGCCAGTTCACATGTCATGTCTAGGCCTTCCTTGACTAAATCACTCTCCGTTACCCTATTACCTGGTAGGATTTCTTGATAGCATGGCTATCTGGAATTATCTTACTTGTTTATTTTCTCTTTTCCCTCTCCACACACATGTCCTATTCCCTGGTATCTTTTATTCCTAGCATCTTGACCCAGTATGTAATTAACATCCAATATAATCTTTTGAATGAATTTGTGAAAAACATATGGTAGGCATTTTTATATCTACGCTATAGATGTACCTAACTATTTAATTGTATGGACACAAATCATGCATCTTATTAATTCCCAGCTTATAGACAATTGGGCTGTTTGTAATTTTTGCTACTATAAGCCACATAGAAACAGACAGCTTTGTTTTTACAACTTAGTGCATTTGTGCAAGTCTTTCTGTAGGGTCAATAGGGACACAGGTTTTGAATCTTTTTTTTTTTTTTTGAGACAGAGTCTCACTCTGTCGCCCCAGGCTGGAATGCAGTGGTGTGATCTTGGCTCACTGCAAATTCTGCCTCCCTGGTTCAAGCAATTCTCTTGCTTCAGCCTCCCAAGTAGCTGGACTACAGATGTCTGCCACCACGCCCAGTTAATCTTTTGTATTTTTAGTAGAGATGGGTTTTCACCGTGTTAGCCAGGATGATCTCGATCTCTTGACCTCATGATCCACCTGCTTCGGCCTTCCAAAGTGCTGGGATTACAGGCGTGAGCCACTGCACCAGGCCAAGGTTTTGAGTTTTGACAGCTACTACCAAATAAGTAATATCGTTTTTCTTTTCATCGTGAATTATTTCTTTCCTCTTCTAATATCGCCTATTAATACATACAAATAAGGCTTTCTTTGTCAATGAAAATGATATATCAACTTTCCATTTCATCATGTGGCCAAAATTCCACAGTGACAATTGATGATTTGTCACATAATTCCATGTCATTCTCAGGAGTAATACATACATACTAAAAACTTTGTAAAACTTAACTTGTGAACTTTTTTGTGAGAAATCACTAAGCAAATTTACACATTTTCAATCACCTATTGAGGCTCTGATTCTTGCTGGTTTTATTATGCTGTGCCCAGTCATCTCTTAATAGTATTTAAATCATTTAGAAAGACTCTAGTCTGTAAATCTGGTTTTTATTGCTTTTATAATTACCCCCCAAAATGACAGAAAAAGAAAAGAAACTGTAATACTTGAAGAATTAACAAAATTGACTGCATTATCTTGCCCAATTAACTCTTGTTTCTGAAGCCTACTAGAACTCCTCAAGAGCTTTGTCAATCAGGTTTAAATCTCAGGTAAATCCAAATTCTCATTTAAAGTATTCAAAAGAAAATTAAGCATCAATATGGCCTCACGCTTGCCCTGCTGGGAGAGCTGGCACTCTCCAATTTCAATTACTCAGTTTCTTTTCATGAAACGTGTTTTTAAATCTCAGGGGAATATAATCTTTTGTGGTTAGATTGATCTCACTTTTGAAGAAAGTTCTCTACAACTTTGCCGAGGTTGCTTGCTAGTGCCAAAATGACATTGCAACACCTTAACTCTTCTTCCCCTTAATGCAAGTCACCATTTATTTTTTTTGTTTGTTTTGTTTTGTTTTGAGACAGGGTATTTGCTCTGTTGCCCAGGGTGGAGTGCAATGGTCCCATCACAGCTCACTGCAGCCTCACCTTCCTGAGTTCAAACAGTCCTCCCACATTAGCCTCCCAAGTAGCTGGGACTACAGACATGCACACCAGGTCTGGCGAATTTTTTATTTTTTATAGAGCTGAGATCTCACTATGTTACCTAGGCTGGTCTCAAACTCCTGGGTTCAAGTGATTCTCTTACCTGGGCCTCCCAAAGTTCTCAGATTACAAGTGTGAGCCATCACACCCACAAACCACCTTTTGATCACATGTTCATCATGCAAATGGATAAACAGTGCAATATTGCACTGGTATTTGTGATACAAACATTGTTGCTCACACTGAAAATTTGGAGTTAACCAAAGTTCCAATCAACTAGTTGTTTGCTCCTCCTTGAAATAGGTAGAAAAAAAAATAAAGACCAAGGTTTCAGTGCTAAATAGTTGATTCCCATATGAGATATATTTTTGGTACTGAATTTTTTTTTAATTTCCTGAAAAAACAGTTTTAGTCACAAACACATAATTTTTCTGAGTGACAGTTAATAAAACACACATTCATATTACTAATAAGTAACTTAATTATTTTTTAAGTCTTATTTTGGTATATCAGGGCCAAAAATGTGGTTGGTTGGTTGATTTCTTTGTTGTTTTTTCTAAATGTGTATATTGTATACTAGAGGTACCCACCACATTCAAATGGTTCTAAATTGCTATGGCCTTTCCTAGTCATATGACTTGAACCTTAGTCTCTACTGTGGAGTGAAAACAAAAATGGAAGTAAATTACTTCAAAACTACCCCATGGGCTGGACGCAGTGGCTCACGCCTGTAATCTCAGCACTTTGGGAGGCCGAGGCAGGCGGATCACGAGGTCAGGATATCAAGACCATCCTGGCTAACATGGTGAAACCCCATCTCTACTAAAAATACAAAAAAGTAGCCAGGCATGGTGGCAGGCACCTGTAGTCCCAGCTACTTGGGAGGCTGAGGCAGGAGAATTGCTCAAACCCAGGAGGCGGAGGCTGCAGTGAGCCAAGATCACGCCACTGCACTCCAGCCTGGTGACAGAGGAAGACTCCATCTCAAAAAGGGAAAAACAAACAAACTGCCCCATGGCCAGGAGGGCTAACACTTGAGCAATCTCATTAGCCCAGGACCAACCAGTGTTTAGAGACTTCCCCATGGGATGTGGGGAATTTGCCACAGCTGGGAAAGATGTGAGCTGAATTTCTCACTGTGATTCAGAACTTACTGGTCATTCCAAGTTAGTATAAAGATTCAAAGGAACATGTCCTTTGAACATAAAAATCCTATCCTCCATTTGTGAAGAAAACCCAGAAATATGCCTTTTCTCTGCCGTTAAAGTTCTGACTGTACTTGGAAAATGATCTTTACTCGTGGTCTATGGAGTCCTAGTTAATTTTTTAGCAATATCCCTAAAACACAAACATTTTTGTCTCTCATTTTGAAACCTTCTAAGAACATCATTTTCATTCATTATGAAGGTGTTGGACTGGACACTTGTAAAGTTCTTTCTTGCTCTAGTCTCTGCTGTTTCTTTGTGCTCATCCAATAAGCACTTAGTAGGCATTTATTGTGTGCCAATAACATACAAGATGTCTTGAGATATTTAAAAGGATAAAACCCTTGAGAGGCATACACTACCTGTTTTCACTCCAGTTTTATTCCTACACACACAATGCAAGTACGTGCCTCTTAAACTTCCCCAGCCTTATCAGCTGTCAGCCTTTCACCTAAAAGTTTTCAAACACATTTCCATTTTCCTGTGGCCAAGAACCCCTTATATCACTGAGTTCTAAGTCTTTATTTACTGCCAGAATTATATCAGAGAATCTTGACTCTTTCACTGTTGTTGCGAAACTTCACGTTGACTCTTGAGATAGGAAAATTACTGAGAACTTACCATTTGATCCTCACAACAGCATGGTGACCCTGAAGACACCAATCCAATGATTCAACACCACTGGGAGCTTTTTTCTGAACTTGCAGTGGTCACAGAGATCACAGTCTAATGAGAGAGACAGGCAGTTCAAATAAAATGGTAACAATAGGAACTTTAGGAGCCAGAGGAGGAATCTCTGCTTCATAGGGGATGCCACGATCAGGGGAGGCTTTTGGTGGAACAGGGCCCAAGCTGAGGTTGGAACAAGATGCATGTATTGATTGACTATAGGGAGAAAGGCAAGCAGAAAGAGTACAAGTGCATTCCAAACAAGGGAAGCAACAGTCATTCAACAAATATTTGTATTAGACACTACAGACCTAGTGGTGCCAATATAATCCATTAATTACATTTATGTTTGGGGTTACAAAGGCACAGACAGATTATAGCCTGGCTACCACACTTTCCGAACCCTACTCTGTTGCCAAGTGATGTTCTAAGCATTATATTTATAATTCCTTACAACTAATAAGGAAACAGGCACAGAGAGGTCAAGCTGCTTGCCTGCAGTTACACCGCTGGTAAAGCATAGAGCCAAATTCAAACCCAGACAGACTGACTCTTAACCATAAAGAACAGAAATCAGTAGTTGGAGAAGGAGTAGGATCCAGATAGATCAAGGAAAGTTTTGATAAAATGGTGATGGAATAATTAGTAGGATTTAACCAGATAAGGAGATGGAAGAAGAATGCGCCAAGGGAAGTACAGCCCTGGAGGAATTACTTCTTTTCTGACCACTGGACCCCACCACCAAGTCTATTATAGACACACTGCCCCTGAGTTCTTAGAGCAACGAGGCTGCAGAGCTTTGGCGATTTTATTCTAAGAACAAAGAGCACCCAGTGAAAAGCTTTAAGAAGAACAAGATTAAATTTGTACTTTTGAGATCACTGTCACTGTTGAATGGAGAACACATTGGATGGAGACAAGATTGGTGGCAGGAAAACTAGTCAGAACACTATTTTAGTTGAATTCAATTAAGATGTGGTGATGGCTTCCATCAGTGGTGGCACAAAAAGATATTAGACAGATTTGGGAAGAAAAAAAAAATAGGAAGTAAAAAAAAAAATTAGGAGGTGCGCTAAAAAGGAGACACAGGAGGAGAAAGAGGTTTGCAAGGAAGAGCACAACATGATCACATGGTTCCATATGACCCCAGTGAAGGGTGAGTATCAGTGTGGATGCGTTTCGGGGAGGTGAGACTAGAGACAGGCAGGCGCTAGACCATGAAAGACCTTATGTGTTAAGCTAAGGACTATAAATTTCCTCCTGAAAGCTAAGATCTGTGATGACAAGTTTTCTTTTTCTGTGTAAATTGCATATATGTATATTTTTTTCTGAATAATCTCAGATTTACAGACAAGCTCTAAAAATGGTCTGGTCCAGAGAGTTCCTGTATACTTTTCACTGAGTTTTTCCTAGTGTTAAGATCTTTTTTTGTTTTGTTTCGAGACAGGGTCTCTCTCTATCACCCAAGCTGAAGTGCAATGGCACCACCACAGCTACTGCAGCCTCGACCTGCCAGGCTCAAGCGATCCTTCCATTTCAGCCTCCCGAGCAGCTGGAACTATAGGCAGGTGTCACCACTCTTGGCTAATTTTCTTACTTTTTGTAGAGACAGAATCTCACTATGTTGCCCAGGCTGGTGCCAAACTCCTGGGCTTAAGTGATCATCTTACCTCCGCCTCCCAAAGTTCTGGGATTACACCTGGCCCCTTATGTTAAGATCTTACACAACCATGGGACATTTGTCAAAACTAAGAAACCAGCATTGATACCTTCTTACTAAGTTCCAGGTTTCACAGGTTTTTCAACCATGTTCTTTTCTGTTCCAGGATCCCAACCAGGATAGTTCATTGTGTTTTAGTCGGAATGTCTCCTTAGGTACCTCTTGGCCAAAACAATTTTTCAGTCTTTCTTTTTCCATGGCCTTGACAGTGTTGAGGAGTACTGATCAGATGTTTTGCAGACTGTCTCTGGATTTGGGTTTGCCTGATGTTTCTCTCATGATTAGATTGGAGTATTTAAGGCTTTCAAGTATGGAAATGACACTAATCAAGTTTTCATTAAAAAAGATCACTCTGGGGCCAGGCGCAGTGACTCACACCTGTAATCACAGCACTTCGGGAGGCCAAGACGGGTGGATCACCTGAGGTCAGGAGTTCAAGATCAGCCTGGCCAACATGGTGGAATCCCATCTCTACTAAAAATACAAAAAGTAAACAGGAGTGGTGGCAGGTGCCTGTAATCCCAGGCACTTGGGAGGCCGAGGCAGAATTGCTTGAACCTTGGAGGCAGAGGTTGCAGTGAGCCCGAGATCTCGCCACTGCACTCCAGTCTGGGCTACAGAGCAGGACTCCATCTCAAAATAATGAATGAATGAATGAATGAATGAATGAACGAACGAATGAATTAAGAGTATAAGTGCCTATATATTCATTAATCTAATGTGCAATATTTACCAAGTGCCTAAGATGCACAGTTTTAGCATTTGACACCCAGGATGCATCTAAATGAATATAAATTCACTAATTAATTGATGCTTTCAATAAACACTTTGTGAACAGCTACTACTCTATGCAAGGAACCTTCCTAAGCATTAAAGGGGCATCATACCTCCAGTAATACATAAAGTTTTAAAAGGAAGACTGACCTGAAGCCCCGCCAGTGTCTTTATCCAGCAGGTGTCATGGGATATCACACTGTGTTAAAAGGGTGGTGAAACAACATCTGTTGCGACCCTACTGTCTAATTGAGAATTTGTAATAGTTTTTTACAGTGGCCAGATTTATCTGATAATTATCATTATAATGGTCAGATTAATCATGATCTCATAGCAATTTATTGAATTCTACATTCTTAGTATTATTCTCAGTGAATGAAAAACCTCTATTTTCACTCAGCAAAGGTAATGTTTGGGCCATAACAATTTCCCAATTCTATCTAAATATTAATTTTAGTAGACAATCTTATAACTTAAATCTATTCCTTAGGAGAGGAACGATAAGCACTTCTTTTTAGACATGGTTTTTTATGAGTATTAAAAATAAGATAAAAGAATTTTTTCATCATGAGTTATAGAAACTATCTGTGAAATGGCACATTTTCATGAGTAGAGGTCCTTTGCCAAGATGTCTTAGTCTTGCAGGGTGGAGGAACAGAGAATGAGCCAGAGGCTTAGAAACTACTGAAGCACCGAAGTCAAAATTTGGTTCACTGGTACAATCTGGTGATATCAACTGGTAATTACATTTTTTGGAGAAATGTCAGAATAAACATATAGACAATTGTATGTTTCCTGATCTAGTTAAAGTGCAATGATCTAAAGAGCGCTCTTCCCAGTAAACATTCTCTTATTACAATTACAAAAAAATCCAAAAGAAAAATAAAAAGGGAGAGGGGAAAACAATATTCCCAGAATAGGAAGGAAGAGGACAAGATGCACAGCAGAGAGACCAGACTGGGGACTATTGCAGGAAAGAGTTCAGGGGAAAGATACCGGTGGCCTGAATTTGGTAATAGGAGATGTAAGAAGAGATCCTTGTAGATGGAATCTACAGGCCATGGAAACTGACTAGATAGAGGGCTCAAGAGGAGAGAAGAGTTTCTGCCTTTTGTCTTAGCAGCTTGTGGGTGGTGGTGCCATTCACAGACCCAGGGAGCCCCAAAGGAACAGCAGGTTTGAGGAGAAAGGAATGAATTTAGCTGTGGACTCACAGGCAATGGGATATTGCCTCCGATAGCGCTGCTTCTCTTCCGTCCTTTCTAACCTTACAGTTTAGGTGATCTTCCTCATTTTTCCATAATTCTCTGACCACTTATTCAACATTCTTTTCTAAAATTCTTAGTTATGCCTCCTGTAGATCCTGTATTACTATGAAATAGTGAGTATTCGGAGTGCCGCCTTTGCTTCTAGCTTCATGACCATGACACATTTGTTAAAACGCAAAACCAAGATTGGTACACTACTATTAATTAAACTCAGTTTTAACCAATTTTTTTCACAAATGTTGGGTTTTTCCTGTTCCAGGATCCAGTCCAGGATAGGTTTCTCTACTTTTCATGGGAAAAGCAGAGTGCAAAATTCTCATCCCACCTTTGCCACTTCCCAGAAATATAAATTTAAAATTAAATATAAAGCTCTGAAATGTATCTTCATTCACAAAATGAAAATACTACTAATACGACTTCTACTTTATTCAGCTCGTTTTGTAAGAATCACAAATGTAGTATATGGGTGCCCTGAAACACTTTGAAATATTTAAAGCTGTACAAACATAGGGCTGAATTTTTGTGAGTTAATTCTGACTCTTTATCATTTGCTGCTAATAGGAGTAGAACTAGGATGTGGTTGAATAACACAACTAGATAATCAAAACATTATCTACGTTTGGCTTAGAAATGTACTTCTCAAAATCATTTATATTTAAATATAGGTTCCATTATACAGGATGAATAAGTTCTGGAGATGTAATGTATAGCCTGGTGACTATAGTCAATAATACTGTATCATGTACTTGAAATTTGCTAAGAGAATTGATCTTAAGTGTAAAATGAACTATGTGAGGTGATGGGCAAGTTAATCAGCCTGATTGTGCTAATTATTTAACAATGTATATATCTATCAAAACATCATGTTTACTGCTTTAAATATATACAATTGGTTGCACGTGGTGTCTCACACCTATCGTCCCAGCTACTCGGGAGGCTGAGACAGGAGGATCTCTTGAGCCTAGGAGTTCGAGGCAACAGTGAGCGATGATCATGCCACTACACTCCAACCTGGGTGACAGTAACACCCTGTCACTAAATAAATAAACAAATACAAGTTTTATTTGTTAAGTATACCTCAATAAAGCCAGGAGTAGGGGAAGAAAGAAAATAAATAAAATAAATAGGAGTGCATGTAGTATCTATATATAGATACATCCATATTTATATGCAAATCCTGGCAATTTAGTTCAAACAAAATATTTATATACATATATTCTTATTCTTTTTTTTTTTTTTTTTTTTTTTTTTTTTGAAGACTGAGTCTAGCTCTGTCACCCAGGCTGGAGTCGAGTGCAATGACCCAATCTCGACTCACTGCAACCTCTGCCCCCCGGGTTCAAATGATTCTCCTGCCTCAGCCTCCCAAGTAGCTGGTACTACAGGCACACACCACCAAATCTGGCTAATTTTGGTATTTTTTATAGAGATGGGGTTTCAGCTTCCCAAAGTGCTGGGATTACAGGCGTGAGTCACCATGCCCAGCCTCATATATTCTTTCTTTAGAATAGCTAAGACTACACCACCATGCCCAACTAATGTTTTTATTTTTTTGTAGAAGCAGGGTCTCCCTGTTTCCTAGGCTGGTCTCAAACTCCTGACCTTAAACAATCTCCTGCCTCTGCCTCCCAAAGATATTTAGAAACTCTGGCAATTTAGTTCAAAAAATATGAATGTCAAACTGAAGACACACCCAGAAGGTGCTAAGAGGCCCATTCTCTTCCTTCTGATCCCACTCAGCTCCTTTCTATGAACAATTTCATCCTGGGAAAGAACAAGCCAATGCCCACCTTCATTCCCCAAGCCAAGCACACCTGTCCTTTCTCCAAGGCTCCTTCAGATGGCTTCAGCATGTGAGTTTCAGAAAACCACTTAATGAGATGCAAAGAGAAGAACAGCATAGAAAGTTCATAAAATCTTTACCTACTTGAGCACGCCCCTGAAAAACAAATTAAGCCAACTCTTATATGAGCTATTAACAGATGTGACAGCAAGATGTGCTTGCAGCAATAAAGCAGAGGCCCATCAGAAGAAAACCATTTCATATCTATAACTAACTGCCACATCAGCCTCCTCACCTCCTTCCTTCCTCAGCCTTTGACCAGCTGGATAGCTCCTCTTAGATGACTATATCAAATGAAACAACAATATCTTCCATTTCATGCCGAATTTATAGTCTGTGTCTACAAGAGTGTAAAATGTATGTCACTTCTTTCTGAGGCTTCTTATCTTCTTACTCTCATTTTCCCTTTGCTCTCATTTTTCTCAGCCCTAATTTTTACTTATTTTTGATCTTATGATATATGTACCTTCATAAACTATCCTTGTAAACCACTTTTTTATGATAGGCAGACTATCATGAAACAATCTTTGTGAACTATCTTCACAAATCCTTTTAGGAACAAGACAAAGTAAAATGCATAAGTGAACAAGAACAAATAAATAGGTAAATAATTGACACTGTGTTCACTTTTCTTCCCCTAAGTTTCAGCCATTTGCCTTTCCCAAGACATGAGCTCCACAGAGAGTTTCCAGCATCCGTCTCTGCCTGCCCCCACCCTCCCCACGAAAATACGTATTCACCTACCTCATGAAAAATATATATGTAACTTCGTGCCTATGTACTATGTATCATTCATCTTCACAAATGTCATCTTATTTAATCCTCCCCAGGCTCAGAAAAGTTAACATATTTAAGTATATTCAGATTAAGTGGAAGAACCCAAATTTGAACTCTGGTCTATCTTATGGTCTTTCCACCACTCCACCCAACTTTCTGATCTCAGAGGGTCTGACATCTACCAGGATTTGAAACACTACACTGCGAGCCTCTCATCCTTGTTTATTTCCAGTGCCACACTTGCTGGAGTCAACCTGGGGGACATTTCTGCAGCCTGTCTCCTTGTCTCCATAAATCCTCTGTCTCCAGCTTTCAACTTTGTCTTACTACAGGCAGAGAAAAATAGTTTGCCAAAAAAAAAAATGTATCCATGCCATTCTGTGGAGTATTCAATTCCTGTGCCCAGGATCTTCTGTAATCTACCAATATCAGTTTGAATTTAAGAGATGACTTCATTTTTTTTTTTTTTTTTTACTCTAGACCTCAACTCTCAATTCTTCCTTGAATTTTCAGATCTCTGTGGAATATCTCTACTGGCTATTTTTACTATTACCCTAAATTTCAGATTGTATTCCCTATAATTAATCTCCCTTTATCTATTCCATCAGTGAGATAAGATCCCCATTCTCCCAGAATAAACATTTTAGATTATTTTGTGTCTGTGTGTGTAGACAAAATGGAACTGGTGAGTTTAATGGTCACTCAATGCATCAAAACATATTTTAGATTAGTCACTTTAGCACATGCCTCCACATTAGTCAAAAACAGACTTCCAGAATAATATTCAGCCATTAAAAAGAATTAAGTACTGATACATGCTACACAGTGAATGAATCTTGAGAACATTAGGCCAAATGAAAGAAATCAGACACAAAAGGTCACAAGCTGTGTGATTCTATTTGTATGAAACATCCAGAATCCATGAATCCATAGAGACAGAACACAGATTGGTGGTTTCCAGAACTGGAGAGAGAGAAGAACAGGGAGCAACTGCTTTTAATAGGTAAGGAGTTTGTAAATGTACTAAATACCACTGAATTGTTCACTTCAAAATGGTTCATTTTGGCCAGGCATGGTGGCTCATGCCTGTAATCCCAGCACTTTGGGAAGCTGAGGCAGGCAGATCGCTTGAACTCAGGAGCTCGAGACCAGTCTGAGAAACATAGTGAAACCTCATCTCATTAAAAAAAAATTTAATAAATAAATAAAATGGTTCATTTTATGTTGTGTACATTTCACCTCAATAAACTATTTTTTTAATAAACTTCCAGCAAGTCCACCAACCTCCAATAGCTTCCTATTTCATTTTATTCTATCCTCTGATGAGAAAGTCATAAATACCCCTACACGTCAACACTTACCTCCTCAACAAACTTCACAAGTGCCCACCTGGCCTTATCTCTCTGGCTAGGAGTCTCAATGTCCACCTAAAATTCTCCAATGTCCATCCTAAGCCTCCTTCAGCTTGTTCTTGCTTCTCTGTGCATCTCTCTTCCTGAACTCTTTCTGCATTCAAAAGAAGACATACATGCGGCCTGCCACCATATGAAAAAAAAGTTCGACATCATTGATCATTAGAGAAACGCAAATCAAAACCTCAATGAGATACCATCTCACATGAGTCAGAATGGTAATTATTAAAAAGTCAAAACATAACAGGATCAGGCACAATGGTTCACACCTGTAATCCCAGCACTTCGGGAGGCCAAGGCAGGCAGATCACTTGTGGCCAGGAGTTCAAGACCAGCCTGGGCAATGTGACAAAACCCCTTCTCTACTAAAAATACCAAAATTAGCCAGGCATGGTGGTGCATGCCTGTAGTCCCAGCTACTCAGGAGTCTGAGGCATGAGAATCACTTGAACCCAGGAGGTAGAGGCTGTAGTAAGCCAACACCATGCCACTGCACTCCAGCCTGGGTGACAGAGCAAGGTCCTGTCTCAAAAAATATATAAAAACATAAAAAAACATGCTGGCAAGGTTGCAGAGAAAAGGCAACGCTTATACACTGTTGGTGGAAGTGTAAGTCAGTTCAGCCATTGTGGAATACAGTGCAGTGATTCCTCAAAGAACTAAAAACAGAAATACCATTCGACCCAACAATCCCATTACTGGGAATATACCCAAAGGAATATAAATATTTCTATCATAAAGATATGTGTCTGGTCATTGCAGCACTACTCACAATAGCAAAAGCATGGAGCCAACCTAAATGCCTATGAATGGCAAGCTGCATAAAGAAAATGTGGCACAGATATACCATAGAATACTATGCAGCCATTAGAAAGAACAAGATGCTGTTCTTTGCAGGGTCATGGATGGAGCTAACATAGGAACAGAAAACCAAATACAGCATGCTCTCACGTATAAGTAAGAGCTAAATAATGAGGACACATGGATACATAGAGTGGAACAACACACACTGGGGACCATCAGAGGGTGGAGAGGGGGAGAAGGGAGCGGATCAGGAAAAGTAACTAATGGGTACTAGGCTTAATATTTGGATGACAAAATAATCTGTACAGCAAACCCCCATGACACAAGTTTACCTATATAACAAACTTACACATGTACCCCTGAACTTAAAATAAAAGTTAAAGAAAAAAAAAAAAAAGCATGTAGTGTTTTAATTTGATACACATTATCTGTATTTCCTAACCAGATCATAAATTTCTTTTGAGGCAAAATACCATGTCAGGTATGTCATTGATTCTCACACTGCCTATTTTACTCTTGGGAATACAGTAAGGGCTTAATAAATGCTTCATTGATTACTCATTAACTACTACTCAGGAAAGTTAATCATCTATTTCACCCACTTCTCCTGCTAAGCTACAGTTTCCCCTTTGTTTGGTGCAATTCCCAACTCGCTCTTTTCACTCCCTTATTTAGTAAGAAATCATTTCTCTAGTTTACGAGAAATGGACTAACTACATGCCACTGAGAAAGAAACACCACTAATACACCCAGTCCCAGAATCTATGAGTTGGGGTAAGAATGGTGATTTGCAGTAGCCATCTTTCCTTCATAGGGAATTTCTCAAACTGCATCCCTTGTATTTGTTGTGTTCTGTAGAAAGAACAGATAGTTACAAATGGAAAGACTAAAACAGATCTATGAAACTAAGCTTAGGAAATAGACGTTAATATATGCCCCTCAATTAGAAAACGAACAAAACCAAAAATAAATCATTAATTAAAAACAATCATTTGTCCGACCAACTCCCTTTCACAACCTTCTTCACCCTCCCTTGTCCCATATATTTATTGCGTGGCATAAGGGGAAAACAGTACTATGCTGAAGCTTATATATAAGTGGTTCTGCTTGAGTAAAAGGGGGACATATGGAAACCAGCTAACAGCAAGAGTTCAAAGAGAGAAGCTGGAGGAAGAGGAGACATGTTGACTCGGGATTTGGGACATCCCGATGTGTAAATGTTTATAAGCCTGATAAGAATAAAGACAACCCTAATACATCTTTCAGTTTTAAGTAGCTTTCTTTTTTGAGAAGCAAGAAGTGATCACGGCTGTTTGTGCTGGGTTCTATAGCAAAGGTTGAGAACGTGGGTAGGAACAAGATATAGACAATCACATGAAATAGACATAGATCCAAACACAGTGGGACTCTGATAATGATTAAAACCAGCATAATAAAGAAATCCTAATTATCTCTAACATCAGAGATTTGCCATTTTCATGGCATCATGATTGTGTCATTGTGTTTCTATAATACACGCTGGTAAAGTCCATAGCTTTGTTGTTTCATACATTATACATGTATTTTTTTCCAGGATCAAGCTGCTTCTTTTAAAAACATATTTTTAATGTTATATTTCATGAGCAACTCCAGTCTGGCTTCAGAGCAACATTTTTCCACCCACGTGGGAAAGTGTGCCAAACCTTCAAGGTTTTGTAATACTCTTTTGTAGTATTCCTTTTATCAGGAAATCAAGCAAATATTAATTTTTTTCAAAAGGGAGAAGTCTGCTTCCCCGCCAAACAGCCAGGTTACAGTGTGATATAATATGAGCTCTCAACACATTCTGTATGTTTTCCAAAGACTTCAATTGAGACACCACGGGAGTTGTTAGCTTCAGTGAAGGCTCACATGCCGAATTAAGGGCTCAATTTGTTCCAGAACCCCTTAAACCTTTTTTGGGGGGGACTGGGGGATGGAGTTTCGCTCATTGCCCAGGCTGGAGTGCAATGGCGCAATGTTGGCTCACCGCAATCTCCACCTCCCAGGCTCAAGCAATTCTCCTGCCTCAGCCTCCCGAGAAGCTAGGATTACAGGCACGTACCACCACGTCCGCCTAGTTTTATACTTTTAGTAGAGACGGGGTTTCTCCATGTTGGTCAGGCTGGTCTCAAACTCCCAACCTCAGGTGATCCACCTGCCTCAGCCACCCAAAGTGCTGGGATGATGGGCGTGAGCCACCGCACCTGGCAACCCTTAAATCTTTTCACGAACAAATAAATATATAGTTTAAGGCTCTTGGTATCTTTTTTCCTAACCATTCATAGAGTCAATAATTTCATTTTTTCACAACCCCCAGATTTCTAAAATGCAGTAGTTATTAGACATCCTGCAGTGGAATCATTTTTTCAACACAGACTATCTGTACCATTAAAAGAAAAAAATACAGGTTTGAAAGCAGAAATGACCTGGTCTCAATTCACAGACAGGACATTACCTCTAAGAACTACAAAGTGCCTTTATTTTTTGAGGTTTAAATACATTTTAAAGGCACCATAGTGTTGGTTCAAAGAAGAAGAAAGAGAAGGAGATTATTAAAAGGACGTTGGGTGAAATAAGAAAAAAAATCAGAAAAGAAGGATTGCCAAGAAATTTAGTCTCTAGAACACACTGGAGGCTTGAGATTAAGTTTTATTTCTCTCCAAAATTTCTGGATGGAATTGCATCTGTAGGAATCCTGGCTCCGAGGAGTCCTCTTGGAAAATCAATGTATCATAAAATCCAGAATTATTTAAGTTTTAAACACCATCAACATCAAACCAACACCAACTAAAAACTAAATAAGTGAACATGCAATTCATTGGAGACAACCACAACCAACACCATGTGCAACTCAACTTAGAACTCGCTGAGGGAAGAATTATTCTCCCACAGTTTAGACTAACAAATCCACATTCTTAAAGTTTCTCAGACATCTAATTAAAAGAAGCCCTCTTGGATGATAGAAATATGCCTATGCATATAATGACTCATCCTACAGCATATCATTTTAAGCCTGTAACTCATTATCAATTAAATAACATAGGGTCTGGAATGCAATGATAGATGTTAAGGCTGGCAAAGGAATGAGGCCTCACACTAGCAACTGTGTGTGTGCATGTGAATGTGTGCATGTGTGTGTGTGTGTTTGTCCCACCCATGAATATAGTAGTGTTGACAAATGAAACCATTTGGAGCATTCGTTTTCTGAAGTTCCTTGTTTGATCAGGCCACAGTGGCTATTTGATTAAGCCATTATAGGCCTCCCTATTTGCCAATGAGGAAATCATGACGAATAATGAAGGCTCTTTCAAGACCACACATAGAAACATGTAACATCCCTCAGAAACTGAGCTCAACCTTGGAAAAAAGAAATCACCCAGCATTTGTCAGACCCATTTATCCATTCACTGCAAAATGCCTATTAAGCACACCCCAACAAGTTGTGTATTCAGCAAGCGTTGTGCAACCAGTCACTATGTAATCTGGCTCAACCTACTCAGAAGAAAACCATCCTGGGGGCTAAGAGGCAGAGCATCAATGCTTCTGATTGGTAGCTCCAGCTGTGAAATGCCTTGTAAAAGAAACAGTGGGCAAACCTGAGAGCAATGCAATTTCATCCTTTCACAGCAAATAGTATGAATTACCACTTGATAGTCAATCATTTCCTTAGACTTACACAGTCTCCCAGGAGAAGACAAGGTAGTGATAATGAACAGGGGACAGACTGGCATCCTTCTCCATATGAAAATGGAGTCCAACCAGATGTTTTTTTTTTTCTCTTTTCAGACAGGTCTTGCTCTTTTGCGCAGGCTGGAATACAGTGGTATCATCACAGCTCACCATAACCTCAAACTCCTGAGCTCAAGTGATCCTCTGGCCTCAGCCTCCCAAGTAGCTGGGACTATAGGCATGCACCACCATACCTATTTTTTTTTTAATTTTTTTTGTAGAGATGGGATCTTGCTGTCTTGCCCAGGCTGGTCTTGAATTCCTGGGCTCAAGTGATCCTCTCAACTCAGCCTCGCAAAGTGTTGGGATTATAGGCATGAACCACAGCATCCAGCCATCCAGCCATTTTTTTTTTTAGACAGAGTCTTGCTCTGTTACCTGGCTGGAATGCAGTGGCACGATCTCGGCTCACTGCAACCTCCACCTCCTGGGTTCAAGCGATTCTCCTGCCTCAGCCTCCTGAGTAGCTGGGACTACAGGCGTGTACTACCACATCCAGCTAATTTTTGTATTTTTAGTAGAGACGGGGTTTTACCATGCTGGCCAGGCTGATCTCGAACTCCTGACCTCGTGATCCACCTGCCTCGGCCTCCCAAAGTGCTTTGATTACAGGCATGAGCCACTGTGCCTGGCCTGGACCCAGCCTTATGTTATTTCATACGACTTGTTTGAACATCAGAAACTTATTTTCTTTAATCCTGAGTAGCCAATGAGTTCACAGTATCACACTCTGAGAGCCTGTAAATTCTACTTGGCAGATGAAGAGAAAGAGAGAAGTGACTTGTCTTTGGTCATAGTATGAATTAACAGAAAACTCCATGCAAATAAAAAATACCCATAAGATTTTCATTCCACTCTTTTAGATGCAAAGGAAAAGTCTAAATCATAGTTGTAAGCTTGTAGATATTAAGGCTATGCATATGGCTGTAATAGTAGTTTCTATATGAGATCAATAAACTTTAAATGGGTAGATTGTATGATGTGTGAATTATATCTCACTGACTGAGAACCAAAGCTGAAGAACCAATACTTCCAGATTAAAAGGGCCCACCAAGTACCCAGTAAATACATTTAAAATGCCCTCCCCTAAACCATCTCATTGAAAAATTTCCAAACCCCAAGGATAAAAGGAAGATTTGAAAATCTTACAAAGGCTGGGTACAGGGGCTCATGTCTGTAATCCCAGAATTTTGGGAGGCTGAGGTGGGCAGATCACCTGATGTCAGGAGTTGGAGACCAGCCTGGCCAACATGGTGAAACCCCGTCTCTACTAAAAATACAAAAATTAGCCGGGCATGTTGGCAGGCACCTGTAATCTCAGCTACTCGGGAGGCTGAGACGGGAGGATCGCTTGAACCTCGGAGATAGAGGTTGTACTGAGCCAAGATCATGCCACTGCACTCCAGCCTGGGCGACAGAGCAAGACTCTGTCTCAAAAAAAGAAAAAAAGAAAAAAAGAAAATCTTACAGAGATTCTCATCTACAAAAGAATGAGAATCGTGCTCATGTAGGATGGCTCATTGGCACTGGACACCTGAAGACACTGGGACATAGTTCTCATTACTTTGAGGGAAAATGATTTTTGACATAGAATTCTTTATCCAACAGAACTATAAACCAAATATAAATCAAGGAGGACTAAAAACATTTTCCTCTAAGGCAATGTTTGTTAGAAGGTTTTGAAGGATTTACTACACAAAATGTGGATAAAAAAAAAAAAAAGCAAGAAAAGAAAAAGATACAAGATTTAGAAAACAGTCAATTCAACCTAGCAGAACAAAAGAGAGAAGTCCCAAATGCCAGCTGGGGAACTACCTTGGAGTGGGGTGGGGAGGACCAACCAGATTGCAGCCAAAGGAAAAACGGCTCCTAGAAAGTTCCCAAGAACATTCCCTTTATTCCATGAACTGGCTGCAATCTTTCAGAAATAAAAGCAAATTACATATGGGATAAAGGTAGATAAAGATATAAGTTTTTTAAATCCTCATGTCTCATAACAGGCATTTCCAGTAATAGGAAGTCAGGCCAGGTGTGGTGACTCACACCTACAATCCCAGCACTTTGGGTAGCAGATGCAGAGGATCACTTGGGCTTAGGAGTTTGAGACCACACTGGGCAACAAGGTGAGACCCTCTGTCTCTACAAAAATATCAAAAAATTAGCCAAGTGTGGTGGCACATGCCACCACAGATAGACAAGGGAGGTTGAGGCAGGAGGATCACTTGTGCCCAGGAGGTCAAGGCTGCAGTGAGCCAAGATCACACCATTGCACTCCAGCCTGGGAAACCAAGTGAGAACCTGTCTCAAAAATAAATAAAGAAACCAAAGTAAAAATTAGAAAAAATAAAATAAGATGAGGAGCTTATAACCCAAACTTTGGGGTGTAACCAAAATATACACATCAACTATGGAACTTGGCAAACAAATAAACATTAAAAATGGTATCTCCAGGCTGAGCATGGTGGCTCATGCCTGTAATCCCAGCACTTTGGGAGGACAAGGCAGGTGGATCACGAGGTCAGGAGTTCGAGACCAGCCTGGCCAACATGGTGAAACCCTGTCTCTACTAAAAATACAAAAATTAGCCGGGTGTGGTGGCGGGCGCCTGTAATCCCAGCTACTCCGGAGGCTGAGGCAGGAGAATCGCTTAAACCAGAGAGGCAGAAGTTGCAAGTGAGCCAAGTTCGTGACATTGCACTCCAGCCCAGGCAACAAGAGCAAGACTCCATCTCAAAAAAAAAAAAAAAAAAAAGATATGTCCCTTCCCCTGTGGTGGGTGATTAATTTGATTAATTCTACCTAAAAATAAAGCAAAGTTGTATAAAAGTGGTAACATTTGAGCTAAACCTAAATTATTAGTAGGATTTTGATGGAGAAAGGAAAAGCTGTATTCTAGCTTATCCTAAAATACATTCTACAAAAGGACAATTATGTGTAGGCATGCAAACCAAAAGCCAATTACACCTTCCAGAAAGGAACTATTATTTTTTAAAATACTCATCTGAAAAGAAGAAATATTCAGAATATTTTATGCTAAGCTCAGACTTACTTGTACCAGAAAATACTTTCTGAGCTTGTGAGTCACTTAGTTACTTAAAGAATAAAATTCTGAAAGAAACAAGATTGTATTGTGTGTCAGTGACCATGAAGGTTGAATTCATTTACCTAGAACAGTTTCTGTTGACTTAACTATGCTTTAAGTTTACTTCTCTAATTCTGCAATGAAAGTAGCAGAGCTGGTTACAGGGAAAATGTTCATATTGAATCACAGTTTGAGTGCTTTTGTTCTTTTTATTATTTTTTTCTTAGAGCATGCCTTGGTAATTTCTAACTCCAAGCTTATTTTATTGAAGTCTTTGATTTATAACTAAATCTATTACTATGCCAACAAACTTGATCTACATATTTTATTTATTTATCATTGATTTTTTAAAAGAAATGAGATTTCTCTAACCAAAGTCAATTTGGAGTCAAAATAGATGATATACACTAAAATTTCATGAGGATTTTTGCTATGAAGTCATTTGAGGAAACAAAAATCACAAGCACTTTTGAATTAAAACAAGTTTATTTTTGTTGCCAAATATTTTTGAAATAATAATTCTGCTTTTTAGCACCTGTGTGCTTTTTAGTTATACACACCAAAATGCTACCAGGTTGAGAGGAGCAATCTGAATGCTTTAAAAGCTTTAAAAAATAGATTTAGCAGGTAACTATGATTTTTTATACCATAAAATTTTATTAAAATCTCCTCTGTCTCTTGTTTATTCTTCCACTTTACATGTTTAATCTCAACTGCTTTCACATAACCTCATTTACTCAAGCAGAGATAAGACCAGTGGGAAAGAGAAAAACGTACCTTATTATTTCAAGTCGACAAATAGTTATTGAGTGCCTATCTTGTACACAGAACCATGCTAGGTGCTCTGGAGAATATGAAATTAGCATGATACCTGACCTTTGTCCTCAACCCTGTAGAGAGAGATCAAATCAATGGGGCATTGCAAAACAGTGCAATATGAGAATAAATGTTCATGGCATGGGAGGGGCACAGACAGTAACTTACAGACTCACATAAGGAAAGGCTCAGGTTGAGCTACAATGGAGGGAAATGATGGCCTCCAGAGAGCATCTCGGCCTTGGGGGATGAATTTAAAGGGTCAGATGGGTAGAGAGGATAAGCAAGCCCAGGCAATGACAGGAGCACAGAGGCAGAGAAAGGAAGGGGTAGATTGTATTCGAAGTTCTAGTTTGGCCAAACTGAGATAAACTCACCATTAGGGAGAGTGGGATAAGGTTGGATTAGTTAGGAGCTACTTTGCAGGCAGTCTCGGAAGTATTATGCAGGCAATAGAAAACCATTCAAATATTGTGAGATGGAAGATGACCCAGCAAAACCAACTTTTGGGCACATCCCTACTGCAACTCTGTACAGAAGAATATTATAGAAGTGTAGGATAGAAGGGTATTTGACTTCCCAGATGTGAGGTGATGGGAATCTAAATTATTAAAAATACTTAACTAGGAGGCCATTAGGCTGAGATGGCTCCAGTGCCTCGGCTTCCTACATCAGCAAACCAAATCCCAATTCAATGTAAACAATAAAACAAAATCTAAGCGTAAGCAATTAGAAATCACCAAATAACCTTTAACTAGAAATCTGACCAATCAGAAACCACCAACTGACCTCTAGGGACTTTTCACATTGGCCAATCAAATGTATTTTCTCTGTCTTGCTTCCAAGAATACTTGATGTTTCCTCTCTCACACACTTCCCACGCCTCATGGAGAGCTGAACCACCTGAGGTCTGATGATGCCCAGTTCATGAATTGCTGAATGCTTAAATTCACTAAAAATTTTATATGACTAAATGTATCTTGTAACAGAATTATGGTTGGTGGTAGTAGAAAAAAAATAGAAAAGAAAAAATGGAAAAAAAAAAAAAAAGAAAGAAAGAAACAAGAAAAGAGGCCAGAAATGGTGGCTCCTGCCTATAATTCCAATTCTTTGGAAGGACAAGATGGGAGGATTTCTTGAAGCCAGGAGTTCGAGACCAGCCTGGGCAACATAGTGAGATCCCATCTCTACAAAAAATTTAAAAAATTAAAAATTAGCAAGGCATGGTGGCATGTGCCTGTAGTCCTAGCTACTCAGGAGTCTGACACAAAAGGATCACTTGAGCCTAGGAGTTCAACGCTGCAGTGAACTGTGATGGCACCACTGTACCCTAGCCTGGGCAACAGAGCAAGACCCTGTCTCTAAAAAACTAAAAGATACTAAAAAATTTTTAAAAAGGAAAGAATCAATTGGATTTGTGTATTGACTAATTTGAGACAGCTCTTAGATGTATTCATAAACATAACTATAAACTCCAATCTCAGTATGTCCAAAACTGAGCTCAGAATCTTCCTTCATCCAAACCTATTCTTCTTCTCGGTTCTTTATCTCAGTAAATGGTATCTTTATTCTTCCAGTTGCCCAAACCAGAAACTTAGATGGAGGATGATCCCTCATCACTCTTCCCTTCCCACAGCCCCATCTCTAATATAATATTATTGTAAGTTAAAATATTATATATTATACTTATGTATTATACGATTATACTTATAATATTATATCAGTTATATTCCTCTACTATTTCTCAAGTCCACCCACTCCTTTCCACCTTTTTGCTATTTCCCTCATCGAGGTCACTGTCAGTTCTTGTGTGAATTATCACAGGACTCCTAAGAGGTCTCCCTGCCATTCACTATTATTAAAAAGACAAAAAACAACGGATGTTGGTGAGGGCACTGAGAAAAGGGAACTCTTACACACTGTTGATTGGAATGTAAGTTAATACAATCACTATGGAAAACAGCATGGGAATTTCTCAAAAAACTCAAAATAGAACTACCATACAATCCAACATTTCCACTACTGGGTCTCTACTCAAAGGAAAGGAAATCAGTTTATCAAAGGGATACCTGCGCACACGTGTTTAGCACAGCACTATTCATGATAGCAAAGATATGGAATCAACCTACATGTCCATCAATGGATGAGTGGATAAAGAATATGTGGTACATATACACTAGGGAATACTATTTGGCCATGAAAAAGAATGACACTATGTCATTAGCAGCAACATGGATGGAACTGGAGGTCATTATGTTAAGTAATATAAGCCAGGATGTAAGGACAAATACCACATGCTCTCACTTATATACAAGAGCTAAAAAACTTGATCCCATGAACACAGAGAATAAAATGATAGATACCGGAGAGTGGGAAGGGGGCAGGGGTGAAGAAAGGTTAGTTATGGATACAAACATAGGGTTAGATAGAAAAATAAGTTATAATGTTTTATAGCAGCCTGGGATAACTATACTTAGCAACAATATTGTATATATGTCAAAGTAACCAGAAGAGAGGACTCAAAATGATATCAACACAAAAATGATAAACACTCAGGTTATAGATGCCCTGAATACCCTGAAAACACTCAGGTGATAGATACCCCAAATACCCTTACTCGATCATTACATATTCTATGCACATATCAAACACTCATATGTATCCCATAGATATGTACATTATTACATATGAATAAAAGGAAAAAAAACTCCCTGCCATTCATCCCATTGTTCCCCAACTCATTTTCAAAACCATAGCCAGAATTATATTTCTAAATAATGTAAATCTGATATCAGCAACATTGCAATTTAAGCTACTCACATGTGCAAATAAAATGCAGCTGCTTTATTTTCTTTAATCATCATGGGTCCTCATCCAACAGAATAGTGGAAGAGAGTATAAAGCAGTTAAACCTGCCAATAGAGGGCACTTTCCTTTCCTCTATTATTTTTAATACTGAAATATTCAGTCTCCATAGAGACTGTCAAAAATTGCCAATGCCAACTATATTGCAAGTGGTCATGGCCAGGTATAGGGAAAAGCTTTCAATTAGCAATAATCGCTCCTTGGATAAACCTCATTGGCTACGATACTGTCACTGCATGAAGCTCATTTCTTCTATTTTTACGTCTTTTTGAAGTAGTTCTAACTTCCCTGGAATTTTGTTGTAACTCGCAGACTTCCTCTCTCTCATCCTTTCAACAACAATATCAATTCTACAGCCTCTGGGAATCTTTATTCCACACATTGAAAAGATGAGGTTCCCCCAGGTGATGATTTCTCAATAGTACTTCCCTCCCCAATCATCAATCCACTAAATATACTTCATTTTGTGTGTAAAACTTGGCTTACTTGTAAATACCCAAGTCAAGACTATTCCCTGTCCTGAAAGTTATGTATCTGATGCCTGGGTACTTTGTGACCTGGTGAACCCAGTAAATCAGCCCTTTAAAGATTCCAAAATCCTACCTGGGATAGCAGTGAGATGGCCTCCAAGAATTTTGAACAAGAACATTCAGATTATCCTGTGAATGTTAGGTATTTTTTGGTCTTGCAGATTTTTGCTTTTTTTCTAAAAAAAAGTAATAAGCTTATTGTAAGATGAATCCTATATTTGAAAATCAAGATGAATGGAGGCATAGTAGCTATTAGTTTTGCCCATCTGCCACTCTTTCTCCGCTTTTCCTTCTGTGAACAGGCACCACCAACTTCACAACAGGGTTTTATGGGACTCGTCTTGGAGTCTCATCTCTTCCTGGACACAGCAGTTGGTTTAGGGATGGACACATGAACCAAAAAGAACTACTGGGAATCTTCCCAAAATGTCGCTGCCGGGCTGCCAAAAGAAGAAGAATCTCTTATTTCTCGAGTCACTAAATCAAGGGCTGCTGCCAGACATGTCACCCTCTCCCTCACCTCCTCCACGAGGGAGAGAGCCAGGCTACCATGGAAGAGAATGGAGCTGGCTTCAGAGGGAAGCAGAGACGAGACAGACAAATAGAGAGCCCAGACATCATTTAGGTTCTCAGTTCCAGTTGTCACTAAAGCCAGTGAGACATTTTAATCTGGTTCCGTTTGTCAGCACATTTCCTTTTGTTGTTTAAGCTAAAGTGGGCTTCTATCACCACAACCAAGAGTCTTAACAATTCAGGATGAAAGTGAGGATACACAAAATCAGAATGCTAGCGTTTGTTTCTTTGGATAAACAAGCAAATGCTGCAAAAGAACTCTAGAATTTCTTCCCATTCATCACAAAATGTAAAGTAAAGAGATACTTTCACCTTCCTATGAAGTCTCTCATTCACTTGGCACTATCTGACACCCACACAATATCAAAGACTTGCAGTGTCTTTCTGACATTGTTCCTATTGTTACATATTCAAAAAAATCTTGTTTTAACTTTTCTTAGTACATTATCTTATCAGTACCTTTGCATTTAAAAAAACAAACTTTAAGAAATGATTAACAATTTCTAATGCAAGATACCAGTTTCTCTCATTCCCAAGAGAAGGATAAGATGAATGCCTTATAATAAGATTTAGAGAGAAAGAAAAAACAGCTTTCCTTAGGCTGTTTTGACACATTGACCTGAGAGATCGTGCCGCCTGATCTCAGCAGGGAAGAGCTTGAGGAAGGCAGGCGATGGGCTAGGAAACAAGGGAGACAGACCCCCAACAAGGTGCATTTGCAACGATCCCCACCCTGGGTTCTCCTTGCACAGTTTCTTCAGTTGATTTGGAATGCTATAAATTTCTGGAACACCAGACACACCCAGGTTCCAATGCAAGTACAAAAACATATCCCACGCCAAATCCAAATTATTTTTGTATCATCTACAATTTGAGATTATGCCCTGTTCTTCCCCTTTCCCTTGGAGCAGATAAGCAAGAATCAACTGTGTAGTTATTAACTAAGAAGAAGAAAATGGGATTAATGGGTTGACGGGAGATGCTGCGGGGTCACAATGGACGACTTAGTAGAAGACTGTTTGGTATCACATCCCCAGCTCAATCAGTGGCTTATGCAAGAGAGTGAGTAACTGCTTACCTCAATTTTACTGCTAGGTGAGAACAACATGTCCTTCCTCCTTCCTAGCATGCTGTGAAAACTAAAGAGATAACATCTTAAAATACCTAAATACTTGGAAAAAATGATTGCATACAAACATGATAACTACCACAGCACCCCAAGGTAACATATATTTTCTTCATACACAGTACAAAAATTTTCCATAACAGACCCCCCAAAATTTGAAAAGCCAAGGAATTTCTACTTGCTTTGTAAGTAAATCTCTTATCAAGAGCTTTAGAAAATGTAAAATGTAACCCTCTGCTATGTGCACTTACTTGATTTCAATAAATGTTACACATATTCAAGTGAGAAGAATATTTAGCCAAACACTTTAACCAAGGATTAAAACCAAGTCTTTATAAATTATATATGAATGTTCCCTGAGGTTTGGAGGAAATAAAAAAGTATAATTTCAGGCTTTTTTTTATTCTAACTTTATTTTGGAATTTCAAAGTCACTGATACCTTTAAAAGATATATATATTTTAAAACTTATCTAAAAGGCAAATATGACATGGTCCTTACTACATAAGATGAAGGACTTTACTGGCTTGTAGACTTATACATAAGAAATTGAAATTTTAACTTCTAAACTACAAGTTCAGATCTATTAATCACAATTGCAAAGTTCCAGGAAGAATTTTATGCAAAGTGCTGTAGATACCTAAATATGGATTAGGTCAGAATTAAATCTATTTCAAGTTAAGTGCCAACTCTAATCACTTGTTAGTCATTTCTGGAACCCTGTACTTAAAAAATTCTGAGGTCACATCTAGTCTTAGCAATACAGAATACTGTGATCAATTAACAATGTCTGCCACAGTCTCAGAAATGGGATATGGTGGACGTGGTGACATCAAAGCATTGTATGTGCCGTCTCTGGGGTATAAAGCAATTGTCCCTTAATATAGTAACACTTTCATTGTTAGTGATTACTGTCTAACTCAGAAGTTATTTGAATTAGTCACTGTTCTCCAAAAAAATAATAATAATAATAACAAATATATAGGATGGAAGGAGAGAGAGAGAGAGAGAGAGAGAGAGAGAGAGAGAGCTTTATTTTAAGGAATTAGCTCACACAAGTCTGAGGGCTGGCAAGTCTGAAAATTTAGAGGGGGAGCCCAGCAGGCTGGAGACCCAGAGAAAAGCTGATGTTGTAGTTCAAGTCCAAAGGCAGTCGGAAGGCAAAATCCCTTCTCCCCCAGGGGAACCTCAGTCATTTCTCTTAAGGTCTTCAACTGATTGGATGAGGCCCCCCACCTCATGGAGGGTAACCTGCCTTACTCAAAGTCCACTCATTTAGATGGTAATCACATCTTAAAAAAAATCTTCACAACAACATCCAGACTCCTGTTTGACACAAATCTGGTTACCATGGCCTACCCATGTTGACATAAAAACTTAAACATCACAGCATTAAGAGTTATTTCTTGGTTGGGCGCAGTGGCTCATGCCTGTAATCCAAGGACTTTGGGAGGCCAAGGTGGGCAGATCACCTGAGGTCAGGAGTTCGAGACCAGCCTGGCCAACATGGCAAAACCCCATTTCTACTAAAAATACAAAAATTAACCTGGCATGGTGGTGGGCACCTGTAATTCCAGCTACTCGAGGGGCTGAGGGTTCAAGATGACTTGAACCCAAGAGGTGGAGGTTACAGTGAGCTGAGATCATGCCATTGCACTCCAGCCTGGGCTACAAGGCAAAAACTCTCTCTCAAAAAGAAAAAAAAAAAAAAGTTATTTCTTGTTGACAATGTACTAAGTGCAGACCCCATGTTCTTGACATTGCCCAAACAGAATCATCTCACTATTTCTCACGATGATCCTCTGATGAGTGTATTATTATCCACTCTTCATAGATAAGCAAAGCAAGCCAAGATGTTAAGCAACTTTTCCAAGGCCAAGAACTAATCAGTTGAGAGAAGTCTTGCTAAAATAATGAGTTTCAATATTTCTCCAACCTCACTGTTTTAAATAGCACTTCTCTACATATCTACATAGCCTATATGCATATATATATATATATATATATATATATATATATATATATTTAATTTTTTTTCTTTTTTTTTTGAGACAGAGTCTCACTCTGTCACCCAGGCTGGAGTGCAGTGGTATGATCACAGCTCACTGAAGCCTTGTCCTCCTGGGTTCAGGCTATCCTCCCATCTCAGACTCCCAAGCAGCTGGGACCACAATACCCGGCTAATAATTTTTAAAATTATTTTTGGGAGAGAAGGAGTCCCACTATGTTGTCCAGGCTGGTCTTGAACTCCTGGGCTCAAATGATCCTCCCATCTAGGCGTCCCAAAGTGCTGGGGTTACAGGTGTGAGCCACTGTGCCCGACCTTCTACATAACCTCTCCAAAACCTCCCTAATTGCTTTACTCTCCCTCTGCATATGAATATACATAGGTCTATTCCATTTCATACTGTACTTAAACGACATGGGTGTTTCCCTACTAAAACCTTTCTGATTGCACGCAATTTCTTAAGCTCTGCCTCTCCTTTCCCATCTCTCACTCTCCTTCTGCCACAGGATTCAAAACTCAGGAGTGATGGCTGAAGGCAAAAGCTCCGATTCTCTCCTCAGTTGCATTTCTGGGCTCTCTCTTGGTACCAGTTGGCACTACGGACACCCCTTACCCCTTGAGACACTCTCTCTCCCCTCCATGGCTGCCAGGGAAGTCCTGCGCACTCATTCTCTGTTTGTGACCATTTTCTGTTTCCTTTAATGGAGCCATTCTTAATGTTGGCTTTCTACGCACCTGGAATGTCTCTGCATCCTCTGCTCCAGGGCTCAGCAAGCTTTCTGTAAAGGAACAAATGGTAAGCACTTTAGCCTTTGCAGGCCATAGGGTCTCTGCTACAAGTGCTCTCCTCTATTATATCTCAAATGTATCTGACCACAGACAATACTAAAAGGATGGGTGTGACTGTGTTTCAATAAAACTTTATTTATTGGCACTAAACTTGAATTTCATATAATTTTTAGGTGTCACAAAATATTATTTTAAAACAATTTCTCCATGATTTAAAGGCCATTCTTAGCTCACAGGCCATATTAAAACCGATAATGTACTGGGCAGTAGATTGCCAACACCTACATTATAAACCCTAAATCATCTTTAAAATCTAGGTCAAATTTGACCTCCTCCCTAGAGCCTTCTGTAAGTACTCTAGGGTAAAGTGATATCTTCTGCCTCTAAGTAAACACATCTGATAACTCTCATCATTACCTGTTTCATATTCTCTATTATTCCCTGACCCCTAAAACAAGGTTAGGTCGGGGCGCGCAGTGGCTCACACCTGTAATCCCAGCACTTTGGGAGGCCAAGGAAGGCAGATTGCTTGAGATCAGGCATTCGAGACCAGCCTGGCCAATATGGTGAAACCCTGTCTCTGCTAAAAATACAAAAAAAAACATTAGCTGGGCATGGCGGCGGTCGTCTGTAATCCCAGCTACTCAGGAGGCTGAGGCAGGAGAATCGCTTGAACCCAGGAGGCGAAGGTTGCAGTGAGCTAGGATGGTGACACTGCACTCCAGCCCGGGTGACAGAACGAGACTCCTCTCAAAATAAAAATAAAATAAAATTAAAATTAAAAATAAAACAAGGTTAAATATTTTACTGATTTTACACTTTTCACACATACAAATCCTCTTTCTCTCATATTGCAAAAACCCTTAAGAACAGAAACAATGTCTTACATTTATATATCCTTCATGATGCCTTGCAGATTGTAAGTCTTCAATAAATTCTGGTTTGTAAAACAATGTTAATATGTTAATATTAAATGTTAATATTAAAAATACATATAAATATATATGTAAATACATATGTGTGTGTATATATATACATACATACAGATAGATAGATAGATAGATAGATAGATAGATAGATAGATAGATAGATTTTTTCTTTTTGAGACAGAGTCTCACTCTTGCCCAGGCTGGAGTGCAGTGGCACAGTCTCGGCTCACTGCAACCTCTGTCTCCCGGGTTCAAGCAATTCTCATGCCTCAGTCTCGTGAGTAGCTCAGATTACAGGTGTGTGCCTCTATACCAGCTAATTTTTGTATTTTTGGTAGAGACGGTGTTTCGCCATGTTGGCCAGGCTGGTCTCAAACTCCTGGCCTCAAGTGATCCTCCTGCCTCGGCCTCCCAAAGTGCTGGGATTATAGGCATGAACCCCTACACCAAAATACATATATTTTAAAAGACTATGTTGTCCAAATAAACTTCCTTCTTGCACAATACATTGAGTGAATGGAGGTCTAAATGCCAGCTCTATATCAGGTACTTATAAGCTTTTATATACGTTAATACATTATTTCAATTAACTGTCATGACAGTCCAGTAATGTAGGCAGCATTATCTCTAATTTACCAAAGAGGAAACTGAGGCTCCAAGGCAATTGAATTTCCCATGTCATCAAGATCTTCTAACTTTGAACTCCACACTTCTACATTTGCTTCAGTTCAGAAGAAAGAATTAAAAAGACTTTTTTCTGATAATCGTGGTTATTATCATCCCTTTAGGAAGCATATGGCCATGGACGAAGAGGATGAAAGCAAGTGTAAAGTTCAAAAATGCTCAAGGAGCTTATTTTACCCAGGCTCCTCTACCCAAAATCACGTCCATTCTTGACCTCACAATCCCATCTATCTCCAATTGCTGATTCCAGCTCAGTGCTGTCCCCTTCACTCTGCTCTGTTAAATACTAATCGGTCTTCCCATCTCAAGTCATGCCTCCTTCCCGTTCATTCTTCACTCTGTTATCAGAATGACCCTTCTAAAACACAAATTTGTTCATGTTACTTTGCTGCTTAAGCCCTGCAAAGATGTCCTTTTGCCCGTAGAAGGAGTCTACACCCCTTGAAACAGTACATAACGCTCTCCACGTCTGCCGGGTGCAGTGGCTCATGCCTGTAATCCCAGCACTTTGGGAGGCTGAGGCGGGAGGATTACCTGAGGTCAGGAGTTCGAGACCAGCCTGGTCAACATGGAGAAACCCTGCCTCTACTAAAAATACAAAAAATTAGCTGGGCGTGGTAGCGCATGCCTGTAATCCCAGCTACTCCGGAGACTGAGACAGGAGAATCACTTGAACCCTGGAGACAAAGGGTTGCAGTGAGCCAAGATCACGCCACTGCACTCCAGCAAGGGTTACAGAGCAATACTCTGTCTCAAAAAAAAAAAAGTTCTCCACATCTGGACCCTACCTGACCCCCACCTCACCTGACCCTTCATGTGCCTTCATGCTCAGTGTTCCAAGTTCTCACAGTTGCACCATCAGGCCATAGACGCTGTACTCAACCACCACCCTCATGTCTGTTCTCTTCAGTAAATGGGAAGACAAAGGGGGACCTGGATATGAGTGGCACCATGACAAAGGCACAGGGTCCCATGCCTTGGAGCCCTTGGCTTAGAATTCTCTTCTCCTTCTTCTTTACCTGGCTAATCCTCACTCTTCAAGGCTCATCTTTTTAATAAATTAATGAAGACTTCCTCTTTTCTTCTGACCGTAACACCATCCTCTGATAGACATTTCTGCCTTTATATTATTTTACCATCCACATCCATCTCTTTTACCTTGTTTTACAAAGAGATTTTCTGCCTCTACACATTTAGTCACCTGATTACTAATCTGTTCTCCCAATGTATATGCTGCTGCTGAAGGGGCTGTTAGTGTTACCTCCATCTGTCCACTGCTTATGCTCCAAGGTAACCAGATGGAGCACATCAAAAAGTTCTAGAAGAAAAATTCTGTATTAACCAGGTGGGGTTGCTCATACCTGTAATCCTAGCACTTTGGGAGATCAAGGCGGGTAGATCACTTGAGGCCAGGAGCTCAAGACCAGCCTAGCCAACATGGTGAAATCCCATCTCTACTGAAAAATACAAAAATTAGCCGGGTGTGGTGGTGCATACCTCTAATCTCAGCTACCCAGGAGGCTGAGGTAGAAGAATGCTTGAACCCAGGAGGCAGAGGTTGCAGTGAGCCAAGAGCGTACCACTGTATTCTAGCCTGGCCAACAGAGCAAGACTCTGTAAAAAAACAAACAAACAAACAAACAAACAAACAAAAACCTCTCTGTATTTACATCTCCTACAGACGATATGACCCGTCTGCCTATCAAATGAGTATATTCTTTACTCAGAATACTCCCTTATGATTTCCCCACAACCCCCAACACCACCAACTCTTCAATATTCTTCCAGGACCTTAGGGGCCCAAGTCATCCAAGTGGACCACCATTTGTGGTAGACACAGCGGTACCACCGAATCTCCTTTCAAGGAAGGAAGGATTTGCTGCCCAGCTATAGGGGTGTTATCAGCAGAACAGGTATCAACTCCTCCTGGAGAGAACCCTTTTGACTGAGGTCGGGCCTTTCCCAAGGCAGCCCACATGTGCTGACTAAGAAAGGTAGGGATGTAAAGCCTCAGTCATTTGGGCCGAACATGGGACAACTCTGGTGGGCAGTGCTCACTCCAGAGCTCCCTGCTGGGTTGGCCAAGGCTTAATGGGGTCTATATTGCAAAGTCATGCATCGCTTAAAGACAGGGATACATCCTGAGAAATACATCAAGTCATCAGGCTATTTCATTGTTATGCAAACATCATAGAGCAGGAGTCCCCAACCTCAGGGGCCATGGATCAGTATCAGTTCGTGGCCTGTTAGGAACCAGGCCACATGGCAAGAGGTGAGCAGCAGGCAGGTGAGCATTACGGCCGGAGCTCCACCTCCTGTCAGACCAGCAGCAGCATTAGACTCTCGTAGGAGCAGGAACCCTGTTGTGAACTGCGCATGCGAGGGATCTAGGTTGCATGTTCCTTATGAGAATCTCACTAATGCCTGATGATCTAAGGTGGAACAGTTTCATCCCACTACCATCTTCCCCACCATCTGTGGAAAATTGTCTTCTATAAAACAGGCCCCTGATGCCAAAAAAGTTGGGTTCCACTGTCATAGAGTGTACTTACACAAACCTAGATGGTCTAGCCTATTTCTCCTAGGCTACAAACCTGTACAGCATGTTACTGTACTGAATACTGTAGGCAGTTATAAGACAATGGTAAGTATGTGTGTATCTAAACATAAAAGAAGTACAGACTGGGTACAGTGGCTCACACCTGTAATCCCAACACTTTGGGAGGCTGAGACAGAAGGATTGCTTGAGCACAGGAGTCTGAGACCAGCCTGAGACCTGTCTCTACTTTAAAAAAAAAAAAAAAGAAAAGAAAAGAAAAGGTACAGTAAAAATATAGTATAAAAAAGATAAAAATTAGTACACCTGTATAGGGCACTTACCATGAATGGAACTTGCAGGACTAGAAGTTGCTCTGGTTGAATCAGTGAGTGGTAAGTGAATGTGAAGGCCTAGGACTTTGTACAGTAAAGTCCTGTAGATTTTATAAACACTAGACACTCAGGCTGCACTAATATATATATTTTTTTGAGACGGGGTCTCCCTGTCGCTCAGGCTGGAGTGCAGTGGCGTGATCTCAGCTCACTGCAACCTCCACCTCCCTGGTTCAAGCAATTCTCTGCCTCAGCCTCCCAAGTAGCTGGGATTACAGGCGCCCACCACCACGCCCGGCTAATTTTTTGTATTTTTAGTAGAGATGGGGTTTCACCATCTTGGCCAGGCTGGTCTTGAACTCCTGACCTCATGATCCACCCCCCCCACCCCCCACCCCTAGGCCTCCCAAAGTGCTGGGATTACAGGTGTGAGCCACCATGCCCAGCTTACACTAAATTTATTTTAAAATACTTTCTTTCTTCAATAATAAATTAACCTTAGCTTACCATAACTTTTTCACTTTATAAACTTTTTAACTTTCTGACTCTTTTGTAATAACACTTCGCTTAAAACACAAACACATTGCATAGCTGTAAAAAATATTTTTTCTTTATAGCTTTACTCTATAACCTTTTTTCTATTTAAAACTTTTTTTTCTTTTTACTTTTTAAATTTTTTGTTTAAAACTAAGACACCAGACATGCATGGTGGCTCATGCCTGTAATCCCAGCACTTCGGGAGGCTGAGGCAGGTAGATCACTTGAGGCCAGGAGTTCAAGGGAAATCCTATCTCTACTAAAAAATACAAAAAATTAGCTGGGTATGGTGGTACACGCCTGTAATCCCAGCTACTTGGGAGGCTAAGGCACGAGAATCGCTTGAATCCTGGAGGTAGAGGTTGCAGTGAACAGAGATCACACTGCTATACTTCAGCCTGAGCAACAGAGTTCCTCTCAAAAATTAAAAAATAAGACACAAACACACACATTAGCCTAGGCCCACATAGGGCCAGGATCATCAGTATCACTGTCTTCCACCTCCACATCTTGTCCCACTGGAAGATCTTCAGGGCAATAACACCAACGAAGCTATCATCTCCTATAATGACAATGCCTTCTTCTGGAATACCTCCTGAAAGACCAGTCAGAGGTTGCTTTATAGTTAACTTTCTTTTTTAATAAGTAGAAGGAGTACACTCTAAAATAATAATAAAAAACACAATATAGTAAAATGTAAACCAGTAACATAGTCATTTATTTATGATTATCAAGTATTATGTACTGTACATAATTTTGTGTGCTATGCTTACGTGCCTGGCAGAGCAGTAGGTTTGTTTATATCAGCATCAGCACAAACACGTGAGTAACGTGCTACTCTCTGACATTGGAATGGCTACAGCGTTACTAGGTAATAGGACTTTTTCAGCTTCATTATAACCTTACGAGACCACCATTGCATATGCAGTTCAATGTTAACCAAAATGTCATTATGCAAGGCAAAACTGTAGTTTGACCTCTTCCTCTGCCCATTTCTGGTTTTTTCCACTTTTCTTCCTCAAGTGTGGATTCCTGATAACCATCTTGCCCATCTCAGTGGCTGTTTCCAGAAACCCTGAGCTGCAATAGCACTTCATCAAAAGGCAGCATGATAAGCACGGCAACTGGTTCTAAAGTCCCAGGGAAAAAAAAACAAAAAACAAAAAAACAACCCGCATCTGAGTGGAAGAGACCATTTGGCTCTCTTTCTAATATATACACCACCCATCCCTGCCAAAAGTGAGAAGATCTCTTCAGATTACAGAGATCAATAGCCAGTAAGCCTTCTTTCTTTAATCAATCAATCCACTGCACAATGCCTTGTTATCACTCCCAACTACACCTCTGTGGCCAAGACTTCTGCGACAATTCCCCACTCCCACCCTCTGCAAGTATGCCCATAACATCATATGCAGAAATGGTCCCCTGGGAGAGTGAAGAGACAGAACAGGGATCAGTAATCTTCCTCCCCATTCAGAAGGTTTGTACAAGTGTGTTAAGCGGATCCATCTTGCAAACTCAGAGAAAATCAAAATAAAATTCTCATTAGTTTGCATGTCAGGATTCATGCTGACAGTTTCCCATTTTCCTGTTCTGACCCACAGCTCCTCACACCTCGGGGACGTGATACTTGCATCCATTTCCTAGGGCTGCCATAACAAAGGAGCCCAGAGATCTGGCACTATGGCTCATGCCTGTAATCCCAGCACGTTGGGAGGCCAAGGTGGGCTGATGGCTTGAGCCCAGGAGTTCAAGACCAGTCTGGGTAACATAGTGAGACCCCATCTCTACAAAAAAATTAAAATAAGAAATTAGCCAGACATGGTGGCATGTACTGGTAGTCCCAGCTACTCAGGAGGCTGAAGCAGGAGGATCAAGCCTGGGAGGTCAACAGTGCAGTGAGCCATGATTGCACCACTGCACACCAGCCTGGGAGACAGAGTAAGACCCTGTTTCAAAAAAATAATAATTATAAGCAGCACAAACTAGGTCACTTTAAACAACAGACATGTATTCTTTCACAGTTCTGGAGGCCAGACAGCCACAGGTGCGGCGTCTGCAGGATCATGCTTTCCTTGAAGGCTCTAGGGGAGAACCTTCTTTGGCCTCTTCCTAATATCTGGTGGTTACCAGCAAACCCTGGTATTCCTTGGCTTACAGTAGTAGCATCATCAGTTATCAAGTGGCTGCCTCCTGTGTGTGTGTGTGTGGGTGGAGGGGAGGGGGGCGGGGGCAGAGGTGGAGGCATACACCTCATCGCACGATATTCTCTCTATCTCTGTCTAAGGTCTCTTTTCCTCAAAAGGACACAAGTCATACTGGATTTAGGGACGACTCTACTCCAATATGATCTCTGGGATTTTTTTTTTCTTTCATATTTTTCAGGGACAGGTTCTCACTATATTGTCCAGACTAGTCTTGAAATCCTGAGCTTAAGCAATCCTCCCACCTCAGCCTCACAAAGTGCTAGGATTACAGGTGTGAGCCACTGTGCCTGGCCTCCAATATGATCTCATCTTAATTTGATTACAGTTTCACAGTCTTATTTCCAAATAAGGTCACAGTCACAGGTACCAGAAGTTAAAAATTAAATATACTTTTTCCACCTGTCTGGAAACTGCCAATAAACATACCTTTTTGAGGGACACAAATTCAACCCACAGCAATACTACATTAGTACAACCATGAAATTCTTTATTGGATGCAATTCTCATATCCCCTATTTCTTGATACCATTTATAGAAGACTTCAGGAACTACACACATACATATGTGCATGCACAAACACACACACACACACACACACACACACACACTTTGGCCTCCACCCAAAGACTGACCACTTAGGCCTAGAATGAGGAAGGGGCTGATTTTAGAACAATGCTAACCTTAGTTTGCCAATACTAATAGCCTTGTATCCTGAAATGGTAGAGTACCTGAAGTTTAAGAATCACACCCATGACATTTTGTTGAAATTTATCATGCTTGTAGTTAGAACCCATTAAATCTACTTATCTGACCTTGATAAAACTAAGCCAAGGCCAAGCGCGGTGGCTCACGCCTGTAATCCCAGCACTTTGGGAGGCCAAGGCGGGCTGATCACAAGGTCAAGAGATCAAGACCATCCTAGCCAATTTGGTGAAACCCCATCTCTACTAAAAATACAAAAATTAGCCAGGCATGGTGCTGGATGCCTGTAATCCCAGCTACTCCGGTGACTGAGGCAGGAGAATCGCTTGAACCGGGAGGCAGAGGTTGCAGTGAGCCGAGATCGCACCACTGCACTCCAGCCTGGCGACAGAGCAAGACTCCGTCTCAAAAAAAAAGAAAGAAAGAAAGAAAAAAGAAAAGATTTTATTCATCACTAAAGCTGTATTTGATTTGTTTTTCTAGTAGAGAGATGGATTTCCACTGATCATATTCATTTTCCTGGTTGGCCTGGCTCAGGGGTGTGGTATCAGACCATAGAATAGAGTTGACTGGCCCGTATGTGACCTCACCTGCTCCATCCTCTTACTGACTGAGCTCTTTGGTCATGAATTAAGTTGTGTTCTCCTTAAGGTTACATGCAAAACAGACTTTCATTTGAAAGCACTTTCGGTGTATAACACAAGTGACATATTTCCTTTAAAGGACATCACTGTGAACATTATTAACAAGAGTTGTTCTTTTGAAGCATTCCCCAGTGGTCTGTCAGGTCACTGAGTTTTCACATGCTGGTCTAAAATTCAATCAAGCCATGACATGTTTCATTTTACGGGAGAAACTAGCCAGGATGGGTGGAGTGGTTCATGCCTGTAAACCCAGCACTTTCGAAGGTCAAGGCAGGAGAATCACTTGAGCCCAGGAGTTCAAGACCAGCCTAGGCAATAACTACTTCTTTCTATGAAATTTACTTCAGAGAGTTTGCTCTCCTCTGTAAAAAACAACCATCACAGGTAGATATTTAAAATATATCTATCTAGCTACTGCGTTAAATATAAACATCACAGGTACAAGAAATCAATACAATGGAAACGATAAGGCTGAAGGCAGGAACATTAGAAAAACATGAACAATGTTAACATACGCACATAAAAAACTAAGAAAGGGGCCATTTTTTAAAAGCCTTATTTCAACCTCATTGCCATTTATCATGTGTTTATGTTCAGTATGTGTCTTAGTACCACATAATGTTAAGGACCACTGAGACAATAACAGATGATTCTGAGCTTCAGTCTTATTCACAGATTAAAAATGTAATGAATACCATGTCAGTCTGATTTCTGATACAATTTTTTTATTATTTTTTAAGGCAGAATCTCACTCTGTTGCCCAGGCTGGAGTGCAGTGGCTATTCACAGACATAATCGCTACACAGTACAGATTCTGACTCCTGGGCTCAAGCAAACCTCCTGCTTCAGCCTTCCAAGTAGCTGGGACTACAGGCATGAGCCACGTACCTGGCTGTCTTTCTGATACAATCTTGATAGGTACATAATAAAATGCAAGCAAATCCATACATGGATTTTTTTATATGAATCTTTTGACAAACCCCTAAACATAGATACCTTATTTTATTTTATTTTGTTTTATTTTTGAGACAGAGTCTTGCTCTGTCGCCCAGGCTGGAATGCAGTGGCACAATCTCTGCTCACTGCAGCCTCTGTGGCCTCCCCAGTTCAAGCAATTCTCGTGCCTCCGCCTCCCGAGGTTGTGGGACTACAGGCACGTACCACCATGATCACCTAATATTTGTATTTTTAGTAGAACTGGAGTTTCACAATGTTAGCCAGCTGGTCTCAAACTTCTGACCTCAAGTGATCCGCCTGCCTCAGCCTCCCAAAGCGCTGGTATTATAGGTGTGAGCCACCACACCCAGCCCATAGATACCTAATTTTAAAAAGGGAGAAGCGTGGCACTTAGAAGTCAAAACTTGGCCAGGCGCGGTGGCTCATGCCTGTAATCCCAGCACTTTGGGAGGCTGAGGCAGGCAGATCACTAGGTCAGGAGATCGAGACCATCCTCGCTAACACGGTGAAACCCCCATCTCTACTAAAAATACAAAAAATTAGCCGGGCATTGTGGCGCACGCCTGTGATCTCAGCTACTCGGAAGACTGAGGCAGGAGAATCGCTTGAACCCAGGAGGCGAAGATTGCAGTGAGCCAAGATCGTGCCACTGCACTCCAGCATGGGTGACAAGAGGGAAACTCCATCTCAAAATAAGAGAAGTAAGTCAAAACTTAAACAGATTGTCAAATTAGCACATGGAAATATATTCATTCATTCATTCATTCATTCAGTGGATGTGTTTATTAGCAAAGATGTTTCTTTTGCCTTCTACTCTGTTCCAGCCACTGAGCTAAATACAGTGGGAGAGGGGAGGCATGTCAAATAGAACACATTCTTTATCCTTAAAGTGCCAGATGCTTTTCTAAGTTCTAAAATGTATTATCTTTTTCATTCTCATACTAATTCTCATAGTAAATCAGGGGCAGGTCAGGTTTTGTGAAGCATGAAACTCATACAATTTGAGGAATACACTTCAAGGAAAAGAACAGCATTAACCACTGCAATGCAATGCATTCTGTTTATCATTTTTCCCACGGGGCTTACAGTCTGGGCAGGAAGACAGACTGAGTAAATAGCTAATACGTGCTTGGAAAGATACATTGGTTCAACCTCAAATATTTATGCACACACACTATGTACAAGACATTCTTTTAGGCACTTGGGATAAACAAAGATCCCTGCCCTTGTGAAGTTTCCATTCTAGCGTGAGAGATTTTTTTAATGTAGTGAATAAATAAATGATATAGTATTAGAGGTTAATAAGCGCAATTTTTTTTAAAGTGCTAAAGGATAAGAGGGAGATATGGAAAACAGATTGTAGTTTTAAGTAGCATAATCAGGGGAGATCTCATTGCGAGGTGATATTTCAGCAAAGATTTGAAAGAGCCAAATGTAACCACATGGATATCTGGGGGAAGAAGTTTCCAGGCACAGGAATAGGCATGTGCTTAAGATACAGCAAGAAGGAGGTGAGCTGCTGAAGAAGTGATGAAGAGCGTGGCAGGAGATAAGTGTGAAAGTTAATGGAGTCAGGGGGTTGTTGTAAAACCATGTGAAGGATTTGTTTTTTACTATGAGATAAGGAGATATTGGAGGCAAAAGAGTAACAAGATCTGACCTACAATTTCAAAATGTCATCCTGGCTACTGTGTTGAATTTCTGGTAGCTCAGACCAGAATGGCAACAATGCAGATGGTGAGAAATGCTAAGATCCTAGATACGCTTTGAAAGTCAAGCCAAGAAGATTTGTTGGGGAGGGATAATGGGGTGTGAGACAAAGGGAGGAGTCAAGAATGACTCCCAGGGTTTTGACCTGAGCCACTGGAAGGATGGAATTGCCTTTAAACAGGCAGGTTTTGAGAAGAAGCAGGAAATCATTCATCTTGGGATATGTTGTGTTTGAGATGTCTCCAAAATATCCAAATAGAAATATCAACTAGGTGCTTGAGTACATGAGTCTGGAATACAGGAGATACTGATTTGACGGAGTATCATGGAAGAGATGAAAAGGTGTGCCTGCCCTGGCCCACTCTGGAGGAATCGGTAAAAGCTGCTGCCTTGGAAGATACTCAATCAAAGGCCTTTGGTATAAAGGTCTTCCAAAGAGACGTTCCCTCAAATCCTCACCCTGAAAGTTTTAAGACTAGTGGTTAGTCATGAAGAATATGGTGAATACAAAGTGTTACTCAAAAACGAAAGACATAAAGGAAAAGGGAAATAAAAGAGTCCTGAGGGGAGGAAAACTGAGCTGGCTGTTTTCATCCTTTACTTTGTCATCACTTGGTCAGATAGAGGTTGGATGTTTGTGTCTTTGCCACACCAAACTCACCTCCCATCCTGGACTCACCACTGTCTCCCCTTACTCCTCACTAGCCACGTCTTTCTAATGAAGCAAAAGTTCCGCAATTCAGGACTTAGCAATGCTGACCTCCTCCCCGGGAAGGAAGATACATAAACCCCTGGTTAAGACAAGATGCAAAGTTCAAGGGCAAGAGAGGTTGTCCAGTGAATAATTTCCACAGATGAGGACTACAAATCATCTTCAGTATAAGGACGGTTCTCGTCCTATTCCTTCTATGCACTCTCTCTTCAAAACCCTACACTCTCTGGCAATAAACCTGAAAAACAGGCCTTGTGACATTTGTTGCTCTATTCTTTTCCCCGTATGTTTGCTGCATGTGATCATCCTGGTATCCTTGGTTACTTCTGCAATATTCAAGAGGCTCTCAAATAGAACACAATAAGCCAAGAAGTGGGTATAGCTACAAATAAATAGCTGTTGTCCCTATGATTTTTTTCTCTGAGCATAGGAGACAGACACAGGGGGCTCTAAGCAAACATCCCATTTATTCAACAAACATGTATCAACCATTTCCTACGTTTGAGGGACTGTGCTAGGCCCTAGGGAGAGGATTCAAAGATGAGCAGACATATTTCTGACCCTGAGGTCCTTTCAGGGCAGAGACACCATCCTTTTTCAAGCTCCACACCTGCTGTGGTTGCCTTTTCTCAGGTCATAAATCTTCACCCTGGCCCAGCACGTTTCCAGGCATAAAGAAACCATGCATGTTACTAGGTCATGCTATCTACTATAAAGTGGCAGGTCTCAACTGGAGATGATTTTGTCCCCCATGGGGCACTCAGCAATCAATGTCTGGAGACATTTTTGGTTTTCCCAACTCGGGGTACTGGTAGGATTGGAGGGTGGTGTTGCTATTATCTGGTTATCTAGTGGGTACTCAGTCAGGGTGATGCTAAACATCCTACAATGCACAGAACAGTTTCCATTCCCCACAACAAAAAATATCCAGCCCAAAATGTCAACAGTGTTGAGACTGGGGCTGCTCTATAGGGTCTTCATTTTAGCTATTTTGTCCTTATAACATGTGCCACTTTATTCAGCTACTTATTATCTCAGCAACAGCAGTGCTAAGAAAGGCTCATGCCTGGCATTAAGATGTGGAAAGCAGGAAAAAATGAAGGAAGTGTATCCTCCTCCCATATCTTGCTACTTGCCAGCTAGAGGTCTTCCCAGGATTTATTTTGTCCTCTTTAACCAAGTCTAGAAAACTGCAGGAGGCCAGGTACAGTGTCTCATGCCTGTAATCCCAGCATTTTGGGAGGCTGAGACAGGTAGATCACTTGGGGTCAGGAGTTCGAGACCAGCCTGGACAATATGGTGAAACCTGTGGTGCACACTCGTAATCTCAGCTACTTAGAAGTCTAAGGCAGGAGAATCGCTTGAACCCGGGAGACAGAGGTTGCAGTGAGCCGAGATTGTCCCAATGTACTCCAGCCTGGGTGACAGAGTAAGACTCCGTCTAAAAAAAAAAAAAAAAGAATCCTTTTTCCTTAGGCAAGGCTGAAGGAGAAAAGAAATATTCCTGCCTCTAGGCTGATAGGTAAAGGAGTTTGGAAAAGTTTTATTTAAAATATAGGCACTTTAACGGATTTATTTAAAAGTAGGAGTGGGTTGTATGAAAAACAATAGCTTTTTCTGCACAGAAAAAGAAAGGATCATCTCTAACTTTAATAAAAGTAATGACTCACCATTGCTCAGATTTAGAGAAAAACAAGCTGTCTGTATGTCACATATTATTTCCTGTCTATCCAGATGAGAACAGAAGCTCTTCAGTGCAGCTGAGCCAACCAAGAACATGTCAATTCCCAGCCTTATTACCAGCCCTTCTTTATCTTATCTTTGAAAAGTCAGGCCAAATCCAAAAAGATGCATCTGTTCTTCTACCCTTGCAACAATAAAGTCATGGGAGCAGGGATGTAGGAAGCCACCGCAAAGAGGGCTCCATCCAGTAGGTGGCCCGGGATGAAGGCTGTGTTGGGGCTAAACCACACTCTGGAATGCTATGTCAGTGAATTCTTCGCTGTGTGAGCTTGAGAAAGCCATTCACGTTTCTTAAGCCATTTTCTTGATATTTCATACAGACTCACCAAGTACTCAACGAGAACATGTAAGTGAAATCCTTCACAAAATGCCTGGTAAATAATACATGCTTAGAAAACGGTAGAGAGAGAAAAGAGCAGCCTCTTGCTTTTAATGCACTTGTTTTTGCCCTCAAATCTAGATGCCATTCCTATAATTTGATAACTTTTCCTCAGACTTCCCAGAAGTAGGATTCCTTCCAGTTTGTTAACAACATCCTCTGTCTCTTATACTAAGGACACATTTGGCTTCCTTTTGATTGCATACATATTTCTTAAAAGGCACCTTGGGAGAGATGACATGTTTAAAATGCAGTGGAGTAACCTGCTCATAAACTCTGAGGCCCTGAACAAGGTGAGAACATGACGAATGAACAGGAATTATGTGCTGCATCGCACGAGAGTTCCGAAACAGGAAAATTGACTCTAATGGGTGCGGCTCTACAGTCATATAATATGGTTTACAGTTTAAAATATCGACTATAAAACGCCAACTCAGAGCGAGTTTTGGGGTTGGTCATAACCACTACAAAAAAAAAAAAGAAAATCCCATTCACACTGAGAGCGACCTTTATACCTGTTTGGGTTTCTTAGTAACTTATTTTAACAGATTGTCTATACAAGATGGAGTTTTATGACTGCTATCAGTTCAAAGGTGGAGAAAATGTGAACCAAGTGTGTTTAGCTATATTTTCCAGTGCATTTAGTTCTCATGAAATGTAACAACAGATGGACTCCTGGAGTATGGAATTTCCTTTCTTTTCAAAAGGAATAACTACCCAACAAGCAGAAACTATAAAATGAATGTCACTGTTCTTCCAATTGTCCCAATGGGGAACACACTGTTTAAAAAGCATTCACTCCAGTTAGGGAACAGAAAATAACAACCTGTACCAAGCCATTTTCTTTCCCCCAAGCCCATTGTCTCTGGCTGCTCATCTTTGGCCTTCAAGCCCTTTTCATAGGTGCAGAAGCATAAAATGCAGAAACGAAGTCTAGGACCGTAGACTGCCAACCAGTCAACAAGAGAGATGTGAGAAATTAGATTCTGTCATAGAAACAAATAACCACATTGGGAGACTGGAAACAATGATTATTTCTTTGCTAATCATCCTCCTTAAAAAGATACCTATAAATTAATATGCATTTGATATGGATTATTTTTGACCCGTACGCATTTCAGGAAATAAAAAGCGGATTCAGAAAGGCCTGTGAGACCCAGTGCGGTGGCTCACACCTGTAATCCCAGCACTTTGGGAGGCCAAGGTGGGTAGATCACCTGAATTCAGGAGTTTGAGACCAGCCTGGCCAACATGGTGAAACCCTGTCTGGACTAAAAATACAAAAATTAGCCGAGCGTGGTGGTGGGCACCTATAGTCCCAGATACTCGGGAGGCTGAGGCAGGAGAATCATTTGAACCTGGGAGGCGAAGGTTGCAGTGAGCCGGGATCATGCCACTGCACTCTAGGCTGCGCAACAGAGCGAGACCCTGTCTGAAAAAAAAAAAAAAAAAAAAAAAGAAAGAAAGAAAAGGCTGTGAGTTGAGGGGAAGGGGTAGTAAATAAGGCTATTCTCAAAAGCTGTCACAGGTCCTCTGCTACATGCTAGTCAAAAGCAACCCAAGATTGAGAGGAGAAATACCGTAACTCCTCCAAAGAGCTGCTTCTCCCCACTAGCACCTTCATGGTGGGGAGGGAGGGTGTTAAGTCAGCTCAGCTGGTGTCTTGCTCGGTTTTGCGTTTGCATGCATCTGTATCCTCTTTTGTTTCCTCTGAAGTGGAAGTTTAAGTATCACAAGAATGCTGGGTCTCACAATGTTCCTATCTGCCCTGTTCAAGGAAGTAAGCAAAATAGTACACCGATCCCTGTTCTTGGAAAATTTGCAGCACAAAGAAAAGAAAGAAAGAAAAAAAAAAAAAACAGAAAAGATGAGATAAACCCTGATTAAGCAGACAAGCTTTATAATGTTTATCCAAATTAAATCTCTTCACATTGGTGTTTACCCATTATTAATTCTTACGTAATCACATTAGAGGAAAAACGCCTTGCATTAGTGGATGCTGATATTGGCCTTATGAAAGTGAGTTACCTTTTCCTATAGCAAATCTGTAGCAAGCCAATACAGAGGCTTAAGTCAGTTTATCAAAAGTTATCGGTCAAATGGAGGCAGAGGACAGTTCTAACAGAGAATCAAGGATGAAAGAAGAATATCTGAAAAGAATCACTTTGAAAAGCTTGAGAGCCATTAGAATTGTGAGACCCAGAGCTAGGAAGACAGCAAAAGCTGGGAAAACCCGTGATTGATTTATCTTTGTTTTGTTGTTTTTGTTTTTGTTTTTGTTTTGATGGAGGACATTTCTTTTTCCTGCCTTTTGTCAGTGAAAACGACAGTTTTGGCTAACAGCTCCAGAACTGCAGGAAGAGTGATACATGCAAATGGTTTGCTTCTCGTCCCATCTCTCTCTCATGCTTCAGTTCGGCAAAGCAACCCAAGTTTCGGCATGAAAATAAGACAACCTAGCCTCCCACTTTGTTTGAATGATTTCCATATCCAGTAGGACAAGTTCTCCTGGGACAGGCCTGCAATCACGAGCACATGTCTCACCCTGTTGAGATGCAACAGCAGGTAAAGCAACCTGAAGTCCTCACGGTAGAATCGGGTACACAAACTCACACCCACGCGCAAAAGTGAGGGAAGGCAACGTGGACAAAACTTTCCGTCATTTGCTTCCAAAGCAGATATTCCTCAGGGGGAAGGGTGCGGGGAGGGCAGCTCCATGGACAGAGACGTGCCCAGACCTTTCCACTTGCTTTGTTGTTCTACCTCTGAGCATTCGAGCAGGAATCTGAACCAGATGTGGGGTTAAAAGCATCACTTTGGAAGTTTCTGGGAATGAAAAATGACCTCCTCTCAAAATAATTTTTTTTTCTACTCTGCTCTTTGTTTAGGTTTGCCTTTTATGGTACTTTCTTTTCTCCCCTCTTTCTCTTAAACCCACTGCCCTCTTCCCATTTGGAGCTATCCATTGACACAGGTCATCCCTCAATCTCTTGTTACCCACACTGAAAGTTTCTCTTCTCCTACTGGTGAATAAAACTGGTTCATTCTAGGACATCGCCATTGTCCAGTTCTGTTTGTCACATTTTAACTCTTCACTGAGTCATGGGGCCTGGGTAGGACAGGGGACCTTGGTTAACCACGCTGTCACTAATTCAGGCAACAAACATAGAGTGTAGTAATAAACAACATGGGCTTGGGACAAAGAACAGAAATGGTTTTGGATTTCAGGTCCAACACTTCACTACCTGTGTGACCATGGTCATGTCCATGAATATCTTTAAGCCTCAGTTTCCTCACAACATATGGACATAATATATTTTTTGTTACTTTCCACCTGGCTATTTATGAGAATTAAATAAGGTAATGTATGCAAAGCAGTTAGCATAGTGCCTGGCATACAGGAAGCTGAGTAATAGAGGCCATTATCAGCATCATCACAACCATCATTGTTACTAAGCTACACACAGTGCCATGCCAGACAATGGGAAACATGAATAAGGTTCTGCTGCCAAGAAACTCATAGCCTACTCTTAGAAGCACACATGCTCTAATCTCAGCACTTTGGGAGGCTCAGACAGGAGGATTGCTTGAGGCCAAGAGTTCAAGACCAGCCTAAGCAACATAGTGAGACCCTGTCTCTACAGAAAAAAAAGAAAAAATGGTTTTTAAAGAAACAAACACATATGTGTTACAGGTCTTTTAAAATTTGTCTAGCAGGTTTTCCAATATTTATTGGAAACCCTCCCCAACCCACCACACACACACACACACACAAAGACACAGACATGTAAACAAATAATAATATAACAAACCAAATCTGACTTTCTGCCCCAATTTTTCTGAATTCCTTATATTCAAAAAGATACAGAGCCATGCCTTTGGATCAATGAACTGAAGCTAATTTTTTTTTAACTCATCACACTCCCCAAACCTCTATGAACTGAATCTATGAGTGAAGCTTCATCACTCATTTTTATTCTTAATTCCCCTAAACTACCTGTTATTATTTTATTTTTCTCATGAATAGGAACCACCCATAAAAAAATATGCTACAGTGGAAATCATAAGAAGTTCATTCTCTGGGTTCAAATAAAACCACTAAAAATCAGAACAGCAAATTTAGAACCTCCTACCGCCACCCCAGTTCAAACGAACATACCCACAGTTCCATTAAACCTAGGCAGCTTCCAAAAATCTGGTATTAGTGGCTAACATGGCTGGCTCTCAGAATTATTAATCATGTTAGTAAATGAATCATTCACTAAAGAGATCAGGGCTGGTATTCTGACACTAATTCCCAAAATGCAGAATACAAAACTGAATCATATCTGCCATTTTTAGGTGATTCTGGCCATGGGCTTAGATTACCAAGCTTTGACAAAATACTGAATTTTTTCTATGTCGTGCCTTAAGCTTTTTGTCACAATAACAAGGTATGCTTTTGTTGCAATGTAGCTGGAAAAAAAAAACAAAAAAAAAATCTTAAAAATTTTTCCACATCTACATGCTCCAAATTTTTGTAGAAGTCTTTATGACTGTTACTTTGATGTATATGCCAAACAGGATAAACCCATGAAAGGCAACACTGCTAATGAACACAAGGAACTTTATGTAATTGTAATAGCCAGTTTGGCTAGTTTTATGGGTGTGTGTACATTTAATTTTGAGTTGAGCAATATCCAATTTGGCAATGAGATAGAATAATATAAGACTTTCTGCTTGTTTGTTTTAATTACTAACAACCAGAGAAAAACTATTCACAGCAGCCAAAAGAATTCAAATCAGAAATGAACTTTGCTACTTGCAGACTGCCATTAATATGCCCACAATGGATGTCATTTATTTGGGAATTGCAAAAGTCATGAAGGGTAAATGTGGAGATGTGATAAATGAGGAAAACATGTATAGGTAGATAATACGTTTTTTTGAATAATGAAACTGCTTTCTCTCTAAGTTGTAAAGGAAGCCCCAGTAATAATCATCATTCACTCAGGAATACCTGTCGTGTGCTATTGTCCAGGAGTGTTCTAGGTGCTCCAGGAGTGTTCTAGGTGCTGGAGATAGCACAATGAACAAGTAGGCAAAATACTCCCTTTACAGAACTTACATTTTAATGAGCAATACACAAAATAAACAAGACACCAGACTGGGCAACACAGCAAAATCCCTTCTCTACAAAAAAAAAAAAACAAAAAAACTAGTTAGGCATGGCAGCATGTGCCTGTAGTTCCAGCTACTCAGGAGGCTGAGGTGGGAGGATCATTGGAACCCAGGAGGTTGAGGTTACAGTGAGCCGCGATCGCACCACTGCACTCCAGCTTGGGCAATAGAGCAAGACTCCGTCTCAAAAAGAAAGCAAAAAGCAAATAAATCATTAAAGTTTAATTTCAGGTAGTCGAGTGCCGTCAAGACAGCTAGTTGGAGGGTGGCTCTGGAACAGCTGACATTTGAGTAGAGATCTGAGTGGCACTGGGTGGGGGAGGGCACAGCCATGTTGGAATCTGGGAGGAGAACATTTCAAGTAGAGGAAACAGCAAGAGAAAAGGTCCAGGGGCAGGACCCCACTGAGTGTTCAAGGAACATCCAGGAGTCAGTGAGAATGGAGCACTGTGAACCGAGGAGAGAGGTAAGAGGTAAGATCAGAGGTCTTGACAGGGATGGGAACACACAGGACATTGTGGGGGTGCAGAGACATTTGGATTTTAATCTAAGTGTAATGGAAGCCATGGAAGGGTTTTATGAAGATGAGGGATGAGATCAGATTTCTGCTCTCATGACATTGTTCTGGCTTCTGTGTATGGATAGTCTCAAGAATAAAAGCCATGAGCCCAGTTAAGAGGTTATGAAAAGTGTTAGGCAACAGATAATGATGGCTCAGACCAGGGGCTTTATAAGGAGCACTATAAAGGCATCAAATCCAAAAAGTTAAACACTGAGGCAATAAGAGATGTAATAGAAGTTGAGTGCAGTGACACACACTTATAATCCGAGCTACTTGGGAGGCTGAGAAAGGAGACTCACTGGAACCCAGGAGTTTGAAGCTGCAGTGAGCTATAATCACGCCACTGCACTCCAGCCTGGGCAACAGACTGAGACCCTGTATCTAAAAATAAGGCTAGGAGCGGTGGCTCATGCCTGTAATCCCAGCACTTTGGGAGGCCAAGGCAGGTGGATCACTTGAGGTCGAGATCAGCCTGGCTAACATGGCGAAACCCGATCTCTCCTAAAAATACAAAAATTAGCCGGGCCTGGTGGCACATGCCTGCAGCCCCAACTACTTAGGAGGCTGAGGCAGGAGAATCGCTTGAAACCCGGAGGCGAAGGCTGTAGTGAGCCATGATTGTGCCAATGTACTCCAGCCTGGGTGACAGAGTGAGACTCTATCTCAAAAAATAAAATAAAATAAAAGTTTTCCTCCCCTGCAGGGCTCCAATTTTTGCTTAGATTTTATTTAATAGGCTCCTCATTGCCTACTGAGTAAAATTCATACTCCTGGACCTGGTATTTAAAGTTTTCCATGTTCTATATACCCACCCCTCTTACTTCCAAAACTTGCACTTCAAACGCCTTACATTCCAGTCAAATTGAATTGCTCATTGTTGATGCCCTGTAAGTTTCTTTTCTGCTTCCATATCTTCCCCAATGCTGGGGATTTCCTCCTCCACCGTTTTCCACTTATCCTTCACAACATCTGGTTCAATCTTCATAACTTTTTCCTCAGCAATATCCCCTCACTTCAAATCTTTCCATCAAGATTGAACTTCTAAAAATTGACACCCTACAAACTGGAGGGGAGATCCACCCATTTGCCAGTCACCTTGTCGTGTGTGTGCTTTTAGGATAAAGAGGAGCTTTGCACAAGTCATTGGCTAACACGTGTCAGGAAAAGCCCAGACATGGGTTCGACTTCTTTTCCTGTCTCTATCATAGAAGGAAGAGTGTGGTTCCACGCTGCATTAACCTCCACTTCTAGATGCAAAAGTTGGACTGAAACAAGCTAAGAACAACCACAGACCAATTTTTCTAGCCTATCTGAACTCAGGCCGTAGCATACGTCAAGAGGCACAAGTTTAGACCTAGCCACATCTCCTTTCCAACACAACAGGCATCTTTATGAATTTGTAAGTTTCTTGACCTTAGTTACCTCATCCGTAAAAATCGGGAGAATCATTCCACACCTCACAAGGCTTGTTTTGCTAATTAATTTAGTTAACATAAGTAACAGTGTCTAGCATACGTGTTTGATGTTGCCATTCACATAAGGTCTTTTCTGGAGGGACAGAAGTCATATAGCTGACTACTCACAATTGTTGATATAGATGAATACCATCTTGTTGGTGGTCAGATGTTGTCTAGCCCTAGAAGAGGGTCAAAACTACTTAAATTTTGCATCTTTACCAGACCTTAAATTCCAGCCACTGATGGACGTGAACTCATACAGGCCTGTGAACCACACTACATGCCGGTCAGTCCAAATACCCACCCTATCTAAAGCTACTGCTATATAAATGGGCACTGCAAATGGGCATCCCCAGTAACTCATAGAAAACACACAAACACAATCAAAGCAGGTCACAGAAGATCAAAGGGAGAAGCTAATGCTCTATGGCTTCTGTAGGCAATTGTTCTCAGAGACCTGTGGGACTCCTAGCAGGAGACACATGACGAGAAGAATCCCACCCCACTCCTTGGAGCCCCATTGCCAGAATTTCTCTCCTCCACCATCAATAGCCATACTGTGGTGTCCTATACTGTATGCCACCTTCTAGGAGGTAAGTTTAAGCCTTTAAGTAAGAGATATACCCCCTGCATGTGAGTCACTCATACTCTGGTAATAGGAAGTCCTTTCAGGAAAGACAGCTCACTCTCACTGTGGAGAATATACATTGCCTGGTTCATTGTCTTGCTTTTCCACATAACCTACTCTCACACCTCAGGCTCTGGTATTTATTTATGCTGTACATCAATTCCTAATGCCTATGCTTCAAACACCTCCTGTTTTGATGATGACCATAACAATGACGGGGATGATGATGATGATGATGGTGATGATGATGACGGTGGTGATGGTGATGATATTGAACACTTACTATGACCCAGAGACTATGCTCAGAGACTCATAAATATAACTCCTCACAGCAACCTAATGAATAAGGTATTACTATTCTCACTTAACTCATGAAGAAACTGGGGCTTAGAGAAGTTATATAACTTGACGAAGTCAGTTAGGAAGTGACAGAGCCAGAACTTAAGTTTAGAACAATCTGGTCCACAGCCCGTAACCTTAACCACTTTGGTTTCCTTTCTCCTTTTTTTTTTAAATCTATAGGTTTTTTCGGTTTTTTTGTTTTTGTTGTTGTTCGTTTGTTGTTTGTTTTTTGAGACGGAGTCTTCCTTTTGTTGCCCAGGCAACAAGATTGCTCAATGGCACAATCTCAGTTCACTGCAACTTCTGTCTCCCGGGTTCAAGCAATTATCCTGCCTCAGCCTCTGGAGTAGCTGGGATTACAGGTGCCCACCACCACGCCCGGCTAATTTTTGTATTTTTAGTAGAGGCAGGGTTTCGCCACTTCGGCCAGGCTAGTTTCAAACTCCTGACCTCGCGATCCGCCTGCCTCGGCCTCCAAAAGTGCTCGGATTACAGGTGTGAGCCACTGTACCCAGCTTTTTTTCTTTTCTTTTTTTTTTTTTTTTTTTGAGACGGAGTCTTGCTTTGTTGCCAGGCTGGAGTGCAGTGGCACCATCCCCACTCACGGCAACCTCCGTCTCCCGGATTCAAGTAATTCTCGTGCCTCAGCCTCCTGGGTAGCTGGGATTACAGACATGCGCCACTACCGCCTGGCTAATTTTTGTATTTTTTGTACATGAGCCACCGCACCCGGCTTTCTTTTTTTTTTTTTTTCTTTGAGATGGAGTCTTGCTCTGTCACCCAGGCTAGAGTGCAGTGGCACGATCTTGGCTCACTACAACCTCTGCCTCCCGGGTTCAAGCGATTCTCTTGCCTCAGCCTTCCGAGTAGTTGGAATTACCGGCGTCAGCCACCACGCCTGGCTAATTTTTTTGTATTTTTTGTAGAGACGGGGTTTCACCATGTTGGCCAGGCTGGTCTCGAACTCCTGACCTTAAGTGATCTGGCTGCCTCGGCCTCCTAAAGTGCTGTGAGCCACTGTACCCAGCCCTTTCTCCATTTTAGATGATCCATTTTCACCCACACCTTGATCCCAGCCTGCCTACTGACACGTCCCTCAGTTTGGACACATTTGCCACAGGCCAGTCAATTTCTTGGGTCTAACCAGAGAGAGAAACCTACCTCTGACTTCCCTATCAGGGAATATGGACAGGGCAATGAAACAGAATTACATCGTTCTTGTATAGGCTTATTCCTGGGAAACCTTATATTGGAGTGTAGCTAACTCAATATTTATGGCCAGCATACTTCTCTTGCTGACATCTAATATAGAGGTAGAAAAGCTATGTAACTCTTTCCAGCCCCCTTTAAGACAAGAATACCCATGTGACACACATCTAACCAATGAGAAACAAGTGGAAGTCTAAAGGGAGGGAACAAGCTTCTAAAAAAATATTTATCGTCTTCATAAAAAGGGAACAAGGTCAGGGCGAGGCATGGTGGCTCACTCCTGTAATCCCAGCACTTTGGGAGGCCAAGGTGGGCAGACTACTTGAGGTCAGAAGTTTAAGATCAGCCCGGTCAACATGGTGAAACCTCATCTCTAAAAAAATACAAAATTAGCTGGGCGTGGTGGCATGCACCTGTAATCCCAGCTACTCAGGAGGCTGAGGCAGGAGAATCATTTGAACCTGGGAGGCAGAGATTGCAGTGAACCGAGATCATGCCACTGCACTCTAGCCTGAGCAACAGAGGGAGACTCTATCTCAAAAAAAAAAAGGGGGGGGGAGGGGAACAGGGTCACTAGTTCCGACCTGTTGCCCTTGTTGTTGCCTTGAATACAGATGTGATACCCAGGAACAAAGCAACCATCTTTTTTTTTCTTTTTTCTTTGACTTTTATTTCAGGTTCAGGGGTACATGTGTAGGTTTATTATATAGGTAAATTGTGTGTTGCAAAATAATCTGTATTATCAAAATAATCTGTATTATCAAAATCTGTACTACTATGATTATTATCCCTGGTACACTGGTAATATTAGCATAGTACTCGATAGGTAGTTGTTTTGATCCTCTCCCTCTGCCCTCACATAGCCCCAGAGATGTTCTTCCTTTCTTTATGTCCGTATGTACTGAAAGTTAAGCTCTCACTTATAAGTGAGAACATGCAGTATTTGGTTTTCTGTCCCTGTATTAGTTTGTGTAGGTTAATGGCCTCCAGTTCCATCCATGTTGCTTCAAAGGACATGATCTTATTCTTTTTTTTGTGGCTTCATAGTATTCCATGGTGTATATGTACCACATTTTTTTATCCAGTCTACCACTAATGGGCATTTAGGTTGATCCCATGTCTTCACTATTAGGAATAATGCTGCAATGAACATATGCATGCATGTATCTTTGTAGTAGAATGATTTATATTCCTTTGGGTATATACCCAGTAATGGGATTGCTGGGTTGAATGGTAATTCTATTTTAAGTTCTTTGAGATATAGCCAAACTTCTTTCCACAATGGCTGAACTAATTTACATTCCTACCAGCAGTGTATAAGCATTCCCTTTTCTTCACAACCTTGCCAACATTGTTATTTTTTGACGTTTTAATAATAGCCATTCTGACTGGTGTGAGATGGTATCTCATTGTGGTTTTGATTTGCATTTCTCTAATGATTAGTGATGTTGAGAATTTTTTCATATGCTTATTGGCCACATGTATGTCTTCTTTTGAAAAGTGTCTGTTTATGTCCTTTGCCCACTTTTTACTGGGGTTCTTTGGGTTTTGCTAGTAAATTTGTTTACGTTCCTTATAGATTCGGATACTAGACCATTGTCAGATGCATAGTTTGCAGATATTTTCTCCCATTCCATAGGTTGTCGATTTACTCTGTTTGTAGTTTCTTTTGCTGTGCAGAAGCTCTTTAATTTAATTAGGGCCCATTCGTCAAGTTTTGTTTTTGTTGCAATTGCTTTTGGCATCCTCAGCATGAAATCTTTGCCAGGTCCAATGTCCAGAATGGTATTTCCTAGGTTATTCTCCAGGGTTTTATAGTTTTAGGTTTTATATTCAAGTCTTTAATACTTTTTGGGCTGACTTTTACATATGATATGAGGAAGGGGTCCAGTTTCAATCTTCTGCATATGACCAGCCATTCCCCTGGCACCGTTGATTGAATAGGAAGTCCATTCCCCATTGCTTGTTTTGTCAGCATTGTCAAAGATCATGGTTGTAGGTGTGCAGCTTTATTTCTGGGCTCTCTATTCTTTCCAGAATAGAGTTTGTGTATTAACCTACACAAACTAACACAGGGACAGAAAACCAAATTCTATGTGTCTGTTTTTGTACTTGGTACCATGCTATTTTGGTTACTATAGCCCCCTACAGTACAGTTTGAAGTTGGGTAACGTGATGTCTCCAACTTTGTTCTTTTTGGTTAGAACTTAGGCTCTTTTCTGGTTCCAAATGAATCTTAAAATAGTTTTTTCTAGTTCTGTGAAAAATGACATTGGTAGTTTGATAGAAATAGCATTGAATCTGTAAATTGCTTTGGGCAGTATGGCCATTTTAACAATATTGAGTCTTCCTATCCATGAACATAGAATGTTTTTCCAATTTTTTGTGTCATCTCTGATTTCTTTGAGCAATATTTTGTAATTCTCATTGCAGAGATCTTTTACCTCCCCCTTTAGCTGTATTTCTAGTTATTTCATTTTTCTTGTGGCTACCGTGAATGGGGTTGTGTTCTTGATTTGGCTCTCAGCATGGATGTTGTTAGTGTATAGAAATGCTACGGATTTTTGTACGTTGATTTTGTATCCTGAAACTTTGCTAAAGTTGTTTATCAGATCAAGGAGCTTTCACGCAGAGGCTATGGGGTTTTCTAGGTACAGAATCATATCATCTACAAACAGAGAGTTTGACTTCCTCTCTTCCTGTTTAGATGCCTTTTATTTCTTTCTCTTGCCTGATTGCTCCAGCTAGGACTTCCAGTACTATGTAGAATAGGAGTGGTGAGATGCGGCATTCTTCTCTTGTTCCAGTTTTCAAGGGAAACGCTTCCAGCTTTTGCCCATTCAGTATAATGTTGGTTGTGGCAACCATCTTGAGACAATGAGTCAGCATGCCAATACACTGAGGATGGTGGAGCAGAAATTTACAAAGAATCTTAGACTTTGGCCAGGCATGGTAGCTCATGCCTGCAATCCCAACACTTTGAGGAGCTGAGGCAGGAGGATCACTTGAGCCTAAGAGTTCAAGACTAGCCTCACTAGCAAAGATAGACCTCATTTCTACCAAAAAAAAAAAATTTCTTAATTAGCCAGGCAAAGTGTGATCATGCCACTGCACTCCAGTCTCAGTGACAGAATGATATCCTGTCTCAAAAAACCAAACCCAGGCTGGGTGCGGTGGTTCAAGCCTGTAATCCCAGCACTTTGGGAGGCCAAGACGGGCGGGTCACGAGGTCAGGAGATCGAGACCATCCTGGCTAACACAGTGAAACCTCATCTCTACTAAAAAAAAATACAAAAAACTAGCCGGGCGAGGTGGCGGGTGCCTGTAGTCCCAGCTACTCGGGAGGCTGAGGCAGGAGAATGGCGTAAACCTGGGAAGCGGAGCTTGCAGTAAGCTGAGATCCAGCCACTGCACTCCAGCCTGGGCGACAGAGCAAGACTCCATCTCAAAAAAAAAAAAAAAAAAAAAAAAAAAAAAAAAAAAACCAAACCCAAAAAACGAAATGAAATAATCTTGGACGTTGAAGACATTGTTGCACTTCTGCTCACCTATTTGTTCTTTTGTCTTGTTTTATTCAGACAGAGTCTCACTTTGTCGCCCAACTTGGAGTGCAATGGCGCAATCTCGGCTCACTATAACCTCTATCTTCCAGGTTCAAGTGATTTCTGCCTCAGCCTCCTGGGTAGCTGGAACTACAGGTATACACTACTACACCCGGCTACTTTTTGTATTTTTAGTAGAGACAGGGTTTCACCATATTGGCCAGGCTGGTCTCAAACTCCTGACCTCAAGTGATCCACCCACCTCAGCCTCCCAAAGTTCTGGGATTACAGACATGAGACACTGTGCCCAGCCCTGCTCACCTATTCGTAAGTAAGATAATTAAAAGTCTTTATTACTTAAACCAGTTAGGTTTGCATACTTGCAACATAAAGCATCCCTTACTGATATGAGAGTAAAAATAAATGGTTTGTATTATACATTAACAAGTCATTCTAAGAAATCCTTTGCTAGCTTCTAAATGTACTAAGTTAAAATTTCTAGCGGAGGCCATATGGATTCTGGGCTAAAAGGAGCCTAATACCCTTACTACAATGACTCCAGTGCAATCTCAGTAAAGTTCAATTGTATCAGGCCAGGTACTGTGGCTCGCACCTGTAACCCTAGCACTTTGGGATGCCGAGGCGGGCGGATCATTTGAGGCCAGAAGTTTGAGACCAGTCTGGTCAACATGGTAAAACCTTGTCTCTACTAAAAATACAAAAATTAGCAGGGGGCCGGGCATGCAGTGGCTCACGCCTGGTATCCCAGTACTCTAGGAATCCGAGGTGGGCAGATCACTTGAGGTCAGGAGTTCTAGACTAGCCTGGGCAACATGGTGAAACCCCGTCTCCACCAAAAAATACAAAAATTAGCTGAGCATGGTGGTGCGTGCCTGTAGTCCCAGCTGCTCAGGATGCTGAGGCAGGAGAATCACTTGAACCCAGGAGGTGGAGGTTGCAGTGAGCCAAGATCTTGTCACTGCACTTCAGCCTGAGTGACAGAGCAAAACCCTGTCAAAAAAAAAAAAAAAAGCTCAATTGTATCAAATTGTATATGGTACAATGATACAATGAATGAAGGGAAATAGAAGTTCAAACAAACATAGCCACCTCTATGAAGTTAAGCTGGACAATACCACAGGGGGGAAAAAATAGCAAGTAATATCCAGGACTCAGAGCCAGAAACCTGGGCTCTGATCCCTGTCTTGCTGTCTTAGGCATATCGTTTAAGCCTCTAGGCCTCTGAATCCTCATTTGTGAAATGAGACGGGGAACCAGAAAACTTCTTGAGGCAGAGGCAGATCTAGAACACTTCTGTTCTTTGAGTCTATGTATTTTCCCACTCTAAGATAAAAACACATGACTTTGAGGTCAGTAAACTTTCCTTTACCCTACCAAGAGCATGAAAATACAACCTTATACCTCTACTTTGTGGATACATTGAGTGCAAAGGTAAATATTCCTCAGCAAATTACATGGTAAAATTGCAGCAGAAGGATCTGCTGACAGCGTACATCATTATCCAAAGTCTGACCAAATCATAAGACAGAATCAGTGTTTACTTCTTGAAAGTTCTTGGTGACATAAGGCAGCCAGGGACCTCATCTACTCCCTATCAAGAGACTCACAGAGAGGACCTGTCTGAGTGAGGGGTTGCATAACTGGAATCGAAGCTGCCCCACGGTCAACTAATAGAGCAAATTTTTCCTCTGCCACCTCTGCCATACACCTGTCATCTTCCATTCTAAATCTACCTAGCCATCCCCTGCCCCAAACAAAATTAATTTCATCTCATTTCCCCTTCTAGGTCACTGTTCTCTGCTTCCAAGTTGATATAACTAGATTACCAAATAAACTAATCCCATGCCATTACATCAAAAGAAGAATTCTGGCCCCACAGAGAATGTTAAACCAAGAAAAACAAAACAAAACAAAAAGTGTAAGATTTATCTGAGTGATAAATGCAAGAAAATCAAAAATCGTAAAATCCTGTCACTCAATTCTTCCATATTATTTCTTTATATAAAAAACATGATTGAGTTTCGTAAGTAGTTGTTGAAGCCTTTCTATATTGAAAGTTGTTTCTAGACACTTTAGGAGCTTTGGGATAGATAGGCATCTATCTAGATGAATAACATATGTTCTCTAACATCGAGGAAATTAAACTTTATTATCGGCATAATTACACAAATAGCTCTAATATATGACAATTCAGGAAACAATATGGAAATATCAGGAGGAAGGAATTAATTTCCACTAAAGACATTTTAAAAGGCTTCAAAGAAGAATTAGAACCTATGGTGAGATAGTGCATGCTGGAAGTCCCAGCTATTCAGGACTCTGAGACAGGAGGATCACTTGAGCCCAGGAGTTCAAGGCCAGTCTGGGTGACATAACAAGACCCCCATCTTGGAAAAAAAAAAAAATTAATTAACTTAAAAAAATAAAACCTAGACGAATGTAGTCAATGGTTCATGTTTATGTTGTTTTCTGAAATATGTTTTCTAGCTTCTCAAAAGTCCCAAACTGCCCAGAACAAAACTTAGATCAACAAGAAACTAAATTGGTATTTTGAATGAGTTCACTAGGATCTCAGTGGCATAACAAGATTTAACTCTTAAGAAAAGGCTTTGTTGCCTACCCATCACATATGACAAAGGTAAGCAAGGAAAGAGAATGTTGAACCGAAAGCCTTTCCCTAATCCTACCAGCAAGAAAGGCCTCCCAGAAGATCAGGTCCCAAAGACCTCAACTCAACAGTCATTTCTTTCATTCCCAGACTTCTTCCTCCCTCAACTCACACTTCCTATCACCTCCTTCATACCCTTCCTAGAGAATATTCTGGCCTTTGCTTTTTTTTTTTTTTTTTTTTCCTTGAGATGGAGTCTCACTCTGTCACCCAGACTGGAGTGCAGTGGCATGATCTCGGCTCACTGCAACCTCCACCTCCCAGGTTCAAGCGATTCTCATGCCTCACCCTCCCAAGTAGCTGGGATTACAGACATGCACCACCACGCCGGCTAATTTTTGTATTTTTAGTAGAGATGGGGTTTCACCATGTTGGCCAGGCTGGTCTCAAACTCCCCACCTCAGGTGATCCACCTGCCTCAGCCTCCCAAAGTGCTGGGATTACAGACCTGAGCCACTGCACCCAGCCTGGCCTTTGCTTCTGATATGCTTCTTCCCAATGCTTCCATGTGTCATGTTGATTAAAAAACAAAAAAAAATCATGTTATAAAGGTGCTGTCCTTTATAGGAAACAAGCATAAGAAGCCAATAATCAAAATTAAAAAAAAAAAAAAAAGAAATGGTTCTGTCTAATGCTAAAGTAGTGAGCGGCCAAGGAGCTATAAAGATCTGTTTAAAATCATGACCACTTAGCAGGAGTAAGGCCACTAGGACTTTATGACCATTAATTAGTTTATCCTCTCTGAGTCCCTCTAAGGCATCTCTTATTATCTCCATTTGACAAATAGAGCAAAACTAAAATGCAGAGAAATTGACTAATTGACTGAGTTGCAATAAGGGGAGGAAGATAGAGGAAGACTATTAAAAAGCAAGTCCTATAATGAAACTTGAAGATTCTGAATCCATGCTGGGATTTCTGCAACATATTAGCATCTAAGCTTTTTTGAAGCTAGGAGATACTTGGAGAGTCTCTCATTTACTTACCTCCATTTTCCGAACCAGAAAATTAAGGCCTGCAGAGATGGATTAGCTGAAAGTTACACTGTGACTTAGAAGACTCCAATCCAGGCATCGTGGCCCCAGACACAGTTCTCTTTCCTCCACAACGAGGAAAGCCAGGGCTGGAGACATGAAGTCACACAAGTTGCTGATGGCAGAGCTATACAAGAGCCCCAGAAGAGACACAACAACAGATGTACACTTTCCACACTGTACAAAGATGCCTGACTAAGGACACCAGCTATGCCTAAAATCCAACCCACATGCTCTTGGTCAAGCTATATTCTCTGGAATAGGAATCCACCCATCTGGGATATATCCACCTGTCTGCCCACAGGGCTGCCACCAAGAGAGAAGGTACCTTCTAATATGCACTAAGGCTCTGTAAAGACTAGCAGCAGCTCTGAGCCCAAGTCTCTTGTCTCTTTTTCTAGTGCTAAATAAGAAAATAAGTTGTCTTCAGAATGTGGAAAAAGGAAAACTAAGAATGGTAGGTAGCTTCTAACTTCTACGGCACTACCATATACCAAGAAGAAAGCAATGCTACTAAATTGCCTGGCTTAAAAACTTGCATTCTTTTTTTTTTTTTTTTTTTTTTTTGAGATGGAGTCTCGCTCTGTCGCCCAGGCTAGAGTGGAGTGCAGTGGCGTGATATCAGCTCACTGCAACCTCCACCTCCCGGGTTCAAGTGATTCTCCTGCCTCAGCCTCCTGAGTAGCTGGGATTACAGGTGCCTGCCACCACGCCCGGCTAATTTTTGTATTTTTAGTACAGACAGGGTTTCACCATGTTGGTCAGGCTGGTCTCAAACTCCTGACCTCGTGATCTGCCTGCCTCGGCCTCCCAAAGTGCTGGGATTACAGGCGTGAGCCACCGAGCCCGGCCCAGGATACTTCATTCTTGTTATAACATACTCTAAATGTAGTACAATTGAATCAACTCTATATAATTAAATCTGTCTGGGATGTTTTTAAACACTTTTTGGAAAGTGTGTGCAATTGGTCTCAATTTTACAGAAAGAAAGATGTCAGAATAACTCTTAAAAAATTGTAAGTGGGTGCAGCCTCCTCTGCACCTACCCTGCTTGATTGCAACTGATCCTTGATCTAACTAAGACCAAAGGTGGGACGAAAGGAGAGAAACCTATACCCATTTGCTCTGGAGGCACAACTGACAGAAGAGATTTTTGTACCTTGACTACAGGCCTGGTTACTCCCTCTTTTCTAGCACAGGCTGACCGTGCCACACTCCCGTGGCTACAGCCCCTATTACGGTTGTCTTGGATCTCCTGACATCCAGGCCCAACCCACTCCGGTGCAACCAGGCCAGTAAATGAACAGTATGAGAGTTTCAACACAAGTCAAAACAAATCTGAGATTTCTAACTTGAGCAAATGGGTATGGGGCAATGCCAATAACAAAAATGGAGGAAAGAGGAAGAGGAGAGTTTTGAAATGAAAGAAAATGAATTCTGCTTTGGGAAAATTCATATCCAACTGGAAATGAAAGTCTGAAGCTCAGAAAGATGCAGGAGTTACCTTGCCCCCCGAGCACAGGGGCCATGAGGGTGCGTTCCCTCTATCTTTACATTGTCCACAGGGCCCACTATCTCAGAATATTTGTTGAAAGAGAAGGAGGGAGGGAGGGAAGTAGGAAGACCACTCTCAATTGCTTCAATTATCTGTGATTATATCACAAGCAATCCTCAAACTGAGTTAATTGAAACAACAACGTATTATTTCTCATGATTTTAAGGGCTAGAGGAGGGGTTCTGTTTCTCGTTGTGATGACCAGAGCACTAGAATAGCTGGAACATCCAAAATGACCTCATTCACATGCCTGGCAAAGGGTACAGATGCCAGCTGGGGGCCCAATGGGCCTGTCAGCTGGGAGACTACAGTTCTCCCTCATGGGCCTTTCTGTGTGGCAGCTTGGGCATCTTCACATCTGGTAGCACAGTTCTAAGAAATAGTCTCCCAGCCAGGACAACATAGCAAGATCCCTTGTCTCCACAAAAAAAAATTTTTTTAATTAGCAAGGCGTACTGGCACATACCTGTAGTCCCAGCTATTCGGGAGGCTGAGGAAGGAGAATCACTTGGGCCCAGCAATTCGAGGCTGCAGTGAGCTATGATCACACCACTGCACCCCAACCTGGGTGACACAGTGAGACCCCATCTCAAAATAAATAAATAAAAGTCTTCTAAGGGAATAAATCCAAAAGTGTAAGTGCTTACTGTGCTTCCTCTAGCGTTGTCTGCTAATGTACTACTGTTCAAGCTAGTTAAATGGCCAGGCTGCAATTGGAAGGAAGTACACAAGGGCATGGACACCAGGAAGCATGGTTCACTGGCGGCCACCAGAGGAATTAGGAGCTCTCCTCTGCCCATTAATAGCACATCTAGTCTTTTTTTAAAAGGGCCTCAGGCTGGATGCAATGGCTCATGCCTGTAATCCCAGCATTTTGGGAGACCAAGGCGGGAGGATCACTTGAAGTTGGGAGTTTGAGACCAGCCTGTCCAACATGGTGAAACTCCGTCTCTACTAAAAATACAAAAATTAGTCAGACTTGGTAGTGCATGCCTGTAATCCTAGCTACTCAGGAGGCTGAAGTAGGTGAATCGCTTGAACCCGAGAGGTGGTGGTTGCAGTGAGCTGAGATCATGACACTGCATTTCAGCCTGGGTGACAGAGTGAGACCCCATCACATAAATAAATAAATAAATTACTGGACTCTGTGACTGGAAAGAATCCCTAAATTTTCCCTGTGCATTCACACACAGGCCAGTCTCAGTCCCACCTTTGCTACTTTTCTCAGATCTTTCCCTTTGCTACTTTTCTCAGATCCTTCTTCTTAAGCCTTTAAGACCCAGCTTTTTGTTTCTTTGTATCGTCCTCTGAGATCAAAACCTTTAACTACCTTGCTCTTTAAAGAGGCTTATCATGACTTCACACAAAATGTATTTTGTACTTAAGGAATAAATAAAAGAAAGTAAGAGTTATTGAAAGGCAAGTTGTTATGTAGTGGGCTCTGGAAACAGACAGACCTAGGATTGAGTCCTGGCTCTGCCACTTAACCAGCCACGTGACTTTGCACTAACGTTGTGTTCTTGTCATTTTCCTGAGCCTCAATTTCCTCATGTGTAAAACGAGGGTTATAAGAGTAGTTACTTCGAGGCTGGGTCCAGTGGCTCAAGCCTGTAATTCCCACTTTGGGAGGCCAAGTGGAGAGGATAGTTTGAGCTCAGAAGTTTAAGACCAGTCTGGACAATATAGTAAAACCCCATCTCTACAAAAAACATATACAAAAACTAACTAGGCTTGGGGGCACACACTTGCAGTCCTAGCTACTCAGGAGGCTGGGGTGGGAGGATGGTTTGAGCCCCAGGGGTCAAAGCTGCAGTAAGCCTTGATCACACCACATGCTCCAGCCTGGGCAACAGAGTGAGACCCTGTGTCAAAACAAAAACAAAAGAGTAGATACTTCAAGCGATTATTGAAAGGACTAACTGTGATAACAAATGTCAAGTCTTTATCATGATGTCTGACATAGGCAAGCACTGAATACATATTAGCTCTTAATATCCAAAGGAAATATGCACTGTGGAGTCAATCGCCTATGAACAAAGAGTTCACAATGGGACTGTCTCACTAAGAGACCAAATTCTCAATGTAAACAGACTTAAAAATAAGAGGTGTGTATGTATGCGTGTGTACGTGTGTGTGTGTGTGTGTGTGTCTACTTGGAGGACCAGGTTAGGATTGAATGGTTCAACAAATAGAAAGTTCAGGTGCAGAACAGGCTGAAATAGTGCTCAAATGACCTCACCAAAACTTGGGTTTTGTTGGTTTGTGTTTGTGTTTGTTGTTTTCTGTTGTTTCTGTCTTTCGGCTCTGCTCTGCTTTGCCTGTGGGTGGTCCCCCAGGAGGCTCCCCATAGCAGCAAGCCAGTCTTAGTAGTATTGTTTTTATGCCCCCTTATTTGTTTTTGTTATTTGTTTGTTTGTCTTTTGAGATGGACTCTCACTCTATTGCCCAGGCTGGAGTGCAGTGGCATGATCTTGGCTCACTGCAACTTCCACCTCCCGGGTTCAAGCAATTCTCCTACCTCAGCCTCCCGAGTAGCTGAGACTACAGGTGCCTGCCACCACATCCGGCTAATTTTTGTACTCTTAGTAAAGATGGGGTTTCACTATGTTGGCCAGGCTGGTCTCAAACTCCCAACCTCAGGTGATCCACCTGCCTTGGCCTCCCAAAGTGCTAGTATTATAGACATGAGCCACCACACCCAGCCAATGCCCCTTTATTTGTAAATCCTTTGAGGAAAGAGTGTGAGTTTCTCAGAAGTCTCAGTCAGAGAATTATTGCATGCAGATGGCTATGTTTGGAACACAGACCCATCACTGAGCCAGTCACTGTGGCCAGGGAAGTTTTCTGATGAGGCCTGCGTGGAACAGCACCTGAGCCCTGTTCCGATCACACGAGATGAGAACGAGAGAATGTGATGGCCTGGAAAGAATCAGGTGACTACTACCAGAAGAATAATGCTTGAGTGGAGGTGAAATAACATGCTCCCTAACACTGTCTACACTGTTTTCTAAGTAATTGCTTTTTTCTGTGAGTAATTCCTAAGTTTTCACTACTAGAAATAGTACTAATTATTTCTATAATTCATTTACTCTTTTGTGTAAAATGAATTATGCACGAAGGAGTAATAATGCAAACGATTATATAAGTAACACTATTATTATTTCTAATAGTGACAACTTCAATATTCCTTACAAAAGAGTAAAATGAATTATAGAATATGAATGTAATACAAAAAGAGTAATTCTAAATAAAAATTTGAATTATGTGGGAAAACTAACACTACGTTAAGAGAAAGAAGTCAGAATATTAACACAAACACACACACACGTGCGCGCACACACACACACTACAATCCTAAAATGCTGACAGTGAACAGAAACTATTGTGAGAGTACCAGAAACTAGCCTGGTTGAACTAGAGAAGAGAGGAAAAGAAGAAAGCTATGAGGAAAAACATAAGAACTCTATTAATTACCCCAGAAAAAACACAGAGGCTGTTTAAAGGGAAGTACGTTTTCTTTTGCCCATTTTTTTTATTTTATTTTATCTTCTTTTTTTAAAGAGACGGAGTCTAACTTCAAGACCAGGCTGGTCTTGAACTCCTGACCTCAAACAATACTCCCTTCCTGGCTCAGCCTCCTGAGTGGCTAGGATTACAGGCGGGAGTCACCACGGTCAGCTTGCCCATCTATTAATATATTTTTAATGTTGTCATAGTCAAAGAAGACATGCCCTAAGCCATGTGTCTGCTTCTTTTTTCCTCATCTTCCAATAGGAAATGCATGGAAGACATCAAATTTCTGTCTCAGAAATAGCCTTCAGGTTGTTTTTTGTTTTTTTTTTTTAATTTCTTTTAGTTTTAAATTTATGTGTACATGTGTTGAGGACACAAGATCTACTCTCAGCAAATTTCAAGTATATAATATATTATTATTAACTATAGTCACCATGTTGTACATTAGATCTCCAGGATTCGGGGGTTTTTTGTAGGGTTTTTTGAGACAGAGTCTTGCTGTGTCATCCAGGCTGGGATGCAGTGGTGCCATCACAGCCCACTGCATCCTGCACCTCCTGTGCTCAAGCGATCCTCCTGCCTCAGCCTCCCAAAATGTGAGATTACAGGCACAAGCTACTACACCCAACCTGAATTCAGGGATTATTTTAAAGAGAAAATTGTTATATCCAAACATCAAGTTGCACACCTTAACTCTACCATTTTTTAAATCAGAAGTGTCTCCATTTGAAGATTGCAAAATTATTAATTAGAAATGCTAAGAAAAACACTCCAAAGTTCTTATATTTAATAACTGAGTTTAACAATGTTATAGGACAATGGTCGGGTGCGGTGGCTCATGCCTGTAATCCCGGCACTTTGGGAGGCCAAGGCAGGCAGATCACGAGGTCAGGAGTTTGAGACCAGCCTGGCCAATATGGTGAAACCCCATCTCTACTAAAAACACAAAAATTAGCTGGGCATGTTGGAGTGCACCTGTACTCCCAGCTACTTGGGAGGCTGAGGCAGAAGAATTGCTTGAACCCAGGAGGCAGGGTTGCAGTGAGCCAAGACTCTGCCCCTGCACTCCAGCCTGGGCGACAGAGCGAGACTCCGTCTCAAAAAAAAAAAAAAAAAAACGAAAAACAAGATTACAGGACAATACATCAAATATCAGTTTTAATTATATTTACCAGCAGTAAGCAATGAAAGAAATTTAAAAATTATAATAACGTCAAAAACATGAAATACCTAAGATTCTTTTTTAGTAACTTCACCTTTTGTTTTCAATTCAAGGGGTACATGTTCAGGTTTGTTACCTGGGCATATTGTGTGATGTTGAGGTTTGGGGAATGAATGATCCTGTCACCCAGGGAGTGAGCAGAGTACCCAAGTGAGTTTTTCAGCCTTTCTCCACCTCCTTCCCTTCCCCCTCTAGTAGTCCCTAGTGTCTATTGTTGCCATCTTTATGTCCATGAGTGACCAGTGTTTAGCTCCCACTTACAAATGAGAACATGCAGTATTGGGTTTTCTGTTCCTGCATTAATTTGCTTAGACTAATGGCCTCCAGCTGCATCCATGTTGCTGCAAAGGACATGATTTTGTTCTTTTTTATGATTGCATATATACAATTTTTACTTGTCATTTGTACCTCCAAATGCTGGGAAAAGGGGAGAGTATATGCCATTTCTACAGGAAGTTCAACACTATACATTGACCTGTGAAGCAATGAAGACATAAGAAGGTTAATAAAGAATTAAGGGGCCGGGCGTGGTGGCTCACGCCTGTAATCCCAGCACTTTGGGAGGCCGAGGTGGGCGGATCACAAGGTCAGGAGATCGAGACCATGGTGAAACCCCGTCTCTACTAAAAATAGAAAAAATTAGCCGGGCGCAGGGGCGGGCGCCTGTAGTCCCAGCTACTCGGGAGGCTGAGGCAGGAGAATGGCGTGAACCCGGGAAGCGGAGCTTGCAGTGAGCCGAGATTGCGCCACTGCACTCCAGCCTGGGCGACAGAGCGAGACTCCGTCTCAAAAAAAAAAAAAAAAAAAAAAAAAAAGAATTAAGGATGCCCCCTAGACCTGTGTTCACCACGCTTGCCCTTCTGAAACATTTAAGGACTCTTCCTCACACTCACGCACTAATTATCTTTTTCTTGTTTTTGAGACCGGTTTTTGCTCTATTGCCCAGGCTGGAGCGCAGTAGTGCTGTCACAGCACAGCTCATGGCAACTTTGAAGTCCTGGGCTTAAGGAAACCTCCTGCCTCAGCCCCCTGAGTAACTGGGACTACAGGCACATGCCACCATGCTGGGCTTATTTATTTATTTATTTATTTATTTATTTATTTATTTATTGAGATGGACTCTTGCTATTTTTATTTTTTGTAGAGACAGTCTTGAACTCCTAGCCCTGAAAGGATCTTCCTACCTCAGCCTCCCAAAGGGCTGAGATTACAGGCCTCGCACAGGAATTATCTATTGATGTGAAGATATATTGAGAAGAACTTGTGACTTCAGTACTGCTTTGATAGCCTGTATTTTATTAATAACATCCACAATCTTTGTTCTTCTTCTTCTTTTTTTTTTTTTTTTTTTTTTTTTTTTTGAGATGGAGCTGTACTGTGTCACCCAGGCTGGAGTACAGTGGCACGATCTCGCTCACTGAAACCTCCGCCTCCTGGGTTCAAGCGATTCTCCTGCCTCAGCCACCCGAGTAGCTGAGATTACAGGTGCACGCCATCGTGTCGGCTAATTTTTGTGTTTCCTGGAGAGACGGGGTTTCACCGTGTTGGCCAGTCTATTCTCGAACTCCTGACCTCAGGTGATCCACCCACCTCGGCTCCCCAAAATGCTGGGATTACAGGCGTGAGCCACTGCACTCAGACAATATTGTTAGTTTTTAACAAACTCCCCCAGGACCTACGCCGCCTTCTGCTCTCCCTTCTTATCTTTTCCATCCCAACCAAGGCAAAAACCAAGCAGCCTCCAACCCCCATTGGCACTGGTGCTCATGAGCCAATGAGAAAAAATTTTCGAGAATGGGGATGGGGATAGGTCTAGTCCTTCTCTGGCCACACTGCTTTTTTAATAGTGGCATTCTAAAGGCTAGGCTTTCCCCTTCCTGACCTCTTTTGTGTAGAAACCCAAGTGATGACTCTTATGGTAGATATTTCAAACCAAGTGAAAAAGAGATTGTGACATGGAAGATGATGTCATCTGAGACTCCTCAGAGACACTAGATCTTCCACCAGGAATTCAGCCACCAGCGAGACTCCCGTCAGCCAGCAGGCCTTCCTTTTAGAGATTTATTGAATGTGTTTGTTGTTTGGGGTTTGTTTGCTTGTTTGTTTCTCCCAGCAATTTCCTTGGATGAATTTCCTTGAGACAGCCCCAAATCCCCCCCATGTATGCTGGCTGACTCTGAATCCTATTTAAACTAATATCAAGAACAACCTTCTTTCTTGAGTTGAATTGAGATTTTTTAAATCCCCTAGGGGTAGTGTGATACTTCACATATTGTCCAGATCAGAATATGCTGGGACAATAGGCATAAACCAGGCCTTTCCTGAGCAAATACTGACATATGATCACTAACTGTAGGCCCTACAGTTATGAGCTTTGCCCATAATAGATGCTCAGTAAATATGATGTCATTGATTGGCCCTATATGCATTGTGTTATTTTCCTGATGTTCAGTTAATGCCACAGTGCACTTTAAAGATCCTTTGTTATTGTCGTTGTTTTGCTTTTTTCTGTTTTATAACTCCAGTTACGTGCAGCCAGATATGATAGCAGGTTCTTTCCTGACCAATCTTAAACTGCCCCCACCAAACCTTTTTCCAAAAAGGTATCTTTCTTTAAATACATCACTATCTGTGATGTTAAACTACAAGAATGCATTCATCCAGTCGATAATCATATAGTCAGCACTTATCATACACCAAGCCATGTGCAAGGAAAGAGAATACAACCATGAACCTGATAGATGGATGGTTTGTCCCTGTCCTCCCAGAACTTGCAGTGCAGGTCTGCTGTAGGGAACACGTAGGTAAGTAGGTGATTACAATAGGGTGTAAGAAGTGCTCAGATGGTAAACCATAGTGGACAATGCGATTCCCGAAACTCTTTTTCCCAAGTTCCACACACACACACACCTACCACCTTGAGCCAGAAATGTCAGCATTATCCATTACTGTCACTCTTCCTCACTCTATTCTCGTCACAGAGTCCAATATGGCACTAAGTTCATTCAATTCTACCTCCTAAATATTTCTCAAATCTCTTCACTTGACTTCTTCCTACTGTCTTTTTCCCCAGGAAAGGAATTTAGCTGTTAAGTATCCCCAGACTTCTAAAATCTGATTATAGGGGAGTATTACAGTAATCCATGCCCAAGATGGTATCCAGAATACGGAAGTAACAATGAGGATGAAGAGAAGTGAATAGACTCATAGAATGTTTAGGAAGCAGAATTGATAGATCATAATTATTAATTGAAAGGGATGGTGGGAAGTAGAGACAGAGGGTGAGGATGATGCCCAGATTTCCAGCTTGAATTCCTCAGTGGGTGGTGAGGAATACAGAAGAAAAATATGATCCTGAAAAAAAACAAAATGAATGTAATGAGTTCAAGCTTTTGAACTTTTCAATTTATTTGAATGCCTTTGGTCATTCAAGTGGAGAAGACCTACACTGATCTAGGTCTCAAGAGAAAGGTATCATTTGTAACTGGATTTTATTGAAGGCATAGAAATGGATGTCCAGGGAGTGAGTTGAGTTAAAAAAAAAAAAAAAAAAAAAACAGCATTAGAATGAATCACAAAGAAAACCAACACTAAAGAAAAATCACAAAAAAAGACTAAGAAGCAGAGTAGATTCTCAGGAAAACCAAATGAAGTATTTCCAGAAGAAGAAAGTGGTCAACAGCGTCAACATTGCCAAGAAAGCAAATAATGTAAGAGCAGAAAAGTGAACACTAGAGTCAGCAAAGTTCATTATCTGAGACTGATTTTTCAAAATCAAAGGATGGTATGCCTACTAGGTCCAGAGCCTTTCTTTGAAGGACATAGAGATTTGCAGCTCAGAGTCCCTGCTTACCAGGGACTAATCATCTAGCTTACATGCAAAACCGCAGAAACACAGGAAATTGTGGAAATTGTGCCTCCTTCCTCTTTGACAAAAAAAAAAAAAATCTATAAATTCTACAGTGTACAAGCCTAATAAATGGTACAAATATCTGAAGTTCTCTAGAATTAATACTATAGATCGGGAAAGTCATTCTTTTTCTAGAATCTACATTTTAAAATTATTAACACCCTGGAGTACTTCCAGTTAACATGGTCAAGTTAGAGAACAATTTACCATGTTAATGTAAGAAGTAATTTAAGAATCTGGGTTGTATGTGGGTTAGTGAAGATGGCTATGATAGTCTACATCAAATATTTGAGGAGCTTTGGTATAGAAAGATGATATTTCTTTTGTATTGTTCCTGAGGACAGACCAAAAACAAAGGGGCAGAAATTATCTAAGAGAGAGAGAAAATGAAGGAATAGGCTGGGGCCAGAGAAGGAAAGAAATTCTTATCAATAAGAGCTGTCTAAAAATGCAGTGAGTGACCATGTGTGTTTTCCAACTTGGAAACCATCTGGACCACTGAAGAGACAACCCCCTGATGCCTGGTAGCCACTATGACCAGGCCCTTGTGGTCTGGGTCCTTCAGCGCTTTGGCCTTATACCCTTCCCCATAATCTTGTCCTGCCCCAGTCTCATGGACAGCCTGTGCAAGGGGGCTGTGCTTCATCAGGGGATGCAACGTGGAGGAAGAGGCTTTTTGTAAAAGAAATTTCTGTACTTTCTTTTACAAACTGTCCTCTAAGAGAATAAGCACTTCCTGTTCTTCCAGCTCCAGGTCCACCTCCTGTCCTGTGCCAGCGCCTGGGTACCTCCTGTCCTTACCCATCTCAACGTTTCTCCCATCCAGCGTTGAGTGTGTATGTGTGTGTGTAACTCATAAATAAACTCATAAGGGACATCTTAAAAAAAAAAAAAAAAAAGGGAGAGGTCAAAGGGTAAGTGGCAGATTGAAAAGTTGGGCTTGGGATCATGCAAGATGCCTTCTAACCCCAAGATTCTGTGATTCCAGTTTAAAATGGTCCCTTTCTTCCAATGTAGTCAAAATAAGTCTTCTTGAAGAAGGGTTGGCCAGGCGTGGTGACTCACGTCTGTAATCCCAGCACTTTGAGAGGCCAAAGTGGGTGGATCACTTGAGGTCAGGAGTTCGAGATCAGCCTGGCCAACATAGCGAAACCCCATCTCTAGTAAAAATACAAAAGTTAGCTGGGCATGGTGGCACGTGCCTGTAATCCCAGCTACTTGAGAGACTGAGGCACAAGAATTGCTTGAACTCAGGAGGCGGAGGTTGCAGTGAGCCGAGATCACGCCACTGCACTCCAGCCTGGGTGACAGAGCAAGACTCCATCTGAAAAAAAAGGAAGAAGAAGAAAGGTGATGTCCAATCTAGCCTTGGAAAATGGTTGGAATTTTGATGGGTGAACAAGAGGAGGAAGGGCATTTTACGTAGAAGGATAATAGGCCTGTCTGGCCAAAGCTGACTGTTCATAAGGGGCTGGGTAGTCATCAGAACCACACTGACAAAAGCTTTCTTTTCTTTTTTTTTTTTTTTTTTTCCTGTTTTTGTTTGTTTGTTTGTTTGTTTGTTTGTTTGAGATGGAGTCTCACTCTGTCACCCAAGCTGGAGTGCAGTGGCGTGATCTCGGCTCACTGCAACCTCCCCTCCCAGGTTCAAGCAATTCTCCTGCCTCAGCCGCCCAAGTAGCTGGAATTACAGGCATGCGCCACCACGACTGGCTAATTTTTGTATTTTTAGTAGAGACGGGGTTTCACCATGTTGGCCAGGCTGGTCTCAAACTCCTGACCTCAAGTGATCCTCCTTCCTCAGCCTCCCAAAATGGTGGGATTACAGGCATGAGCCACCATGCCCAGCCGACAAAAGCTTTCAATGCCTGGATGAGAAATCTCAGCAAAATCTTTTAGGTGACAAGGAGTTATTGAAGATGTTTGTCGAAGAAAATGTTAATACAGTTGAATTATGCAGTGTTTCAAGGAAGATTGTTCTGGCATGTACTTGGGAGGGACTAGCAATAGGTGAGACTCAAAAATAGCAGGGGATTATTAGGAGGGATAAGAAAATAAGACCGGCTGAGCATGGTGGCTCATGCCTGTAATCCCAGCACTTTGGGAGGCCGAGGTGAGTGGATCACCTGAGGTCGGGAGTTCAAGACCAGCCTAACCAACATGGAGAAACCCTGTCTCTACTAAAAATATAAAATTAGCCGGGCATAGTGGCGCATGCCTGTAATCCCAGTTACTCAGGAGGCTGAGGCAGGAGAACTGCTTGAACCCAGGAGGCGGAGGTTGCGGTGAGCAGAGATCGTGCCATTGTACTCCAGCCTGGGCAACAAGAGCAAACTCCATCTCAAAAAAAAAAGAAAACAAAAAGAAAAAAAAAAAGAAAAGAAAAGAAGACCTCAAACTCAAGGAATGAGGAAAAATGAATAAAGCTTAAAATGAGGAAAACTTTGGGAAAGAAGAATCCACAGCACTTTGTGACTGGTTATGTTGGGAAAGAGGCAGAGGGAACAATCAGATGAGCGAATGCATGAAAAGATTGGAGTCCAAGTAAAAGGCACAGAGAGAGAAGTGCCATTAAAACAACAAGGTCGGGTGTCTAATCTGAGAGGTAAGGCACGCCTCTCGATGTGGGAAGCCAGGCTAAGGAGAACCCTGACCAAGACACCATCTCTGAATCGCACAGTGTCTCACTAGCATCCAGTGGAATATTACCAGCTGCTATCTCGGAGGAAATTGGGCTCCTTGCTTTTCTAAATGAGCCAAGCTGTTGTGTTGGCAACCAACACACATGACAAGCACTTAGCCAAGCAGAAAGCAACAGGTTTAAAACATGTGAGTGTGTAGATAAACCATCTCCAGGCCTTCACTCCCTGCTAAAGGGAATTCACAGAGCCAGATGAAAAAGAAATCGCCCCAAACTCCTAATGCCATCTGATAGAAAAACATGTATACATCCATGATGAGATTTACTTTATTGCTGAGAAACAGGGCAGAGAGGAATACTTTAAAGCACAGGGTTTTTGTTTTTTTTTTTTTGAGGTAGTACTTGAGATAATATTAGGGAAAAAACTCTTCAACAACTTAAGCCCAGGCTATGTAGAAAAAGTAAATATAGATGCAGAGCAGGTGAATCTGAACAATGAAATTTGAACAATGTGGAGAACTGGACTGGATCATTCGAGCTCCTAAAGCTGCTTTGTTCTCTACGGTGGCTGGTTTCATTTTGTTTCGATTTGTTTTTGCTTGGATTATCCGGACAATTGCCTCAACTCTCCATTTCACTCTGGTTCTATAGACATAGTCCTCTAAGTGTTCTATTTTTATCATGCTCGAATAAGGAATGAATACAATGGAGCTCATTGAAATGAGCCTCACTGAAAGGATTAAGCCAGTTGAAAGGATTTGTTTCCTGCACATCCTATATTTTCCATGATGCAGAAAAATGAGCAATTCTCTGCCCTTGGTCTGCCCTCTCCATTAACAATACTTTCCTCCTCAGAGGCAAGGGTAAAGCAGAAAGCAACATTTGGACAAATATTCATGTCGATAAGAACAAAATGAAACAACAGCAGCCTGGGAAAGCATATCTAATTGACTAAGTCATGCAACCCCAGTCCCTGGCTCTAGAAGTTCCCTGGAAGGCTGAGCAGGGTTTCCCCTGCATGGTGGCTTTTCCTAAACAATTCTGAAAATCAATGATTCCCTTCAGTTCTCTGGGTCAGCACAGACTACAGCCAGGGGTTCTGAGCTGGAGGTGTTTGCACCGTGAGCTCTGGATACAAATGCAGGTCCGTGGCTTAGACACAGCTAGAAGCTTTGGGAGGCAGTTTACTTCCTTAGCTGTCTTTTGGCTTGGTGACCTTGGGCTTTGGTTTTCCTCTCCATACAAAACCCACTCTTCCTTTTAAATAAGCTTAAGACAACCCAGGTGCTTCTTAAATATTGTTTTGCAGAAGAGAAGCATTTTTCTATTTACAGGAAGAGAAAAGGTGTTGGAAGGGACTGAACAGCTTCCAGCTGCTGTTGAGGAAGGGAGGCAAGGTGCAGGATGGGGACTTCCCCTCTCCAGGCTCTGATTCCTGGGACTGGACTCCTCTATGGAGCTGAAAATTCCAACTCAGAGAGCATGCTCTGTCTTGGCCTTACTGCCAGAGGGTGAACTGAGACTAAACACACATGAATCACTTTAAGATCTTGGAATCCCTGTTACTTAAAGATGGGAGAGACTGAGGCACTCTGGGTTTACGACCTCCCAGTTAAAAAAATTTCTGCCACAGATTTTATATCCAGCAGCCATTTCAGAATGGTTGAAAGCAGGCAATATGGTTGGGAGGTCAGGCACATGGCTTGTCCCAAAGCTGAGTTTTCACAGCAATCACACTGTTTTTATTTAGATTGGATTTTACAATCAACAAAACTTGCAAAAATCCCTAAAGATGCCTTTACTTAAAATTCATATAAGAGAATACTGCCAGGCACAGTGGCTCATGCCTGTATTCCCAACATTTTGGGAGGCCGAGGCAGGAGGATTGCTTGAGGCCAGAGGTTCGAGACCAGCCTGTCAAGCATAGTAAGACCCCGTCTCTGTTTTAAAAAAGAAAAAAAGGCCAGGCACGGTGGCTCATGCCTGTAATCCCAGCACATTGGGAGGCCAAAGCGGGCGGATCACCTGAGGTCAGGAGTTCGAAACCAGCCTGACCAATATGATGAAACTCTGTCTGTACTAAAAATACAAAAATTAGCCGGGCATAGTGTCATGTGCCTGTAATCCCAGCTACTTGGGAGGCTGAGACAGGAGAATAGCTTGAACCTGGGAGGCAGAGGTTGCAGTGAGCCAAGATTGCGCCATTGCATTCCAACCTGAGCAACAAGAGCAAAACTCCATTTCAAAAAAAAAAAAAGGCCAGGCACAGTGGCTGATGCCTATAATCCCAGCACTTTGGGAGGTCAGGGCAGGAGGATTAATTTGGCCCAGGAGTTCAAGACCAGCCTGTGCAACATAGTGAGACACCATCTCATTTAAAAAAAAAAAAAAAAAAAAAAGGAAAGAAAGAAAGAAAAGAAAAGAAAAGAAAAAAGATCAAGAATACACCAATAGTCCATATTAGCAACTATGAGGATTTTGTTATTGTTATGATTACTATGGGGAGGGGGGTATAGAGCTGACTGAGTACAGGTTAAAGCCTTCCCAAGCCACAGGTTATTACTCAAAAATAGAACATAAAGAAAAATCCTTATGAAGCGGTGCCCAGATTCCATTTAAAGACGTGTAGGCCAGGTGTGGTGGCTAATGCCTGTAATCCTAGCACTTTGGGAGGCCAAGGCAGGTGGATCACTCGAGGTCAGGAGTCTGAGACCAGCCTGGGCAACATGGTGAAGCCCGTCTCCACTAAAAATACAAAAATTAACCAGGTTTGGTGGTGCACACCTGTAATCCCAGCTATTCAAGAGGCTGAGGTAGGAGAATCGCTTGAACCCAAGAGGCAGAGGTTGCAATAAGCCAATATCACACCACTGCTCTCCAGTCTGGATGACAGAACAAGATGCCGTCTCAAAAAATAAATAAATAAATAAATAAAAGAAAGACGTGTAAACCTCAGAGAAATGACTAGTCTGGGAAGGAAGCAGCCTATTTATGACAACCACATACTTTACAAAAGCTCTCAGTAGGGGATGACAGGTCAAGCAAAGAAAGAACTTTCTTAAGTAAATATCAAATCAATTAAAGGAACGGATCCCTGGAAATAAATCATTTACAGAAACAGGTCCTACCTGTGGTTTCAAACACAAAATACACTGAATGCTCTGCACTAAATGAAAACGGATTCCAAAGTAATTCAGTCTCTACACACGGTGAGTAAGAGGCGAGCTGCTAAAGCAAACCCTGCAAAACAAAGGCTTTCAAGATATCAAATCCATAGCCTTCCTTATCACAAAAGAGGTCAATGAATATGATGGTATTCTTACAGCATGTTTGCTATAGCATTTGTCATGGAGTTATCCTGTGCAAAGGTAAGATTTGGTATGCAGTGTCATTATTTTCCCACCTACTTCTGTCACAAGGTCTACTTAAAGGGCCGTTTCTTTTTTTAGTTCTTTAAATGCTTCCAAAAAAATATCTTAAGGTCAAGAAACTCCAGCAATGTGCAAATATCTTTTGGGAGTCGTCGATTTCCCCCAGTACCATTAGGGGAAATTTTATTGTAGGCAGTCTACAACAAGTTAATGGAAGGCCAAGTTTCTGTTTACTTTGAGACAGTATTAGTAATCGGAACCAGGAGGAAGGAGACCTGGCGGCACAGGAGCACAGCGTTCTCGGTCAGGCTGCCTTCGTTTGCTAGTTCGGATTCCAGAGTATGTTGAAATGACATTTCACATTAAATATTTGCAGAAAAAAATACATACATATATATACAAACACACACACATATATAGAGAGTATCTATTTTGCCCTCCTCTCAAAATTTTTAGCCTTTCCACCTTGGCAAAGTCTGGATTATAAGATTTGGATTCATCAGTGTTGCAACACCTTAGTGAGATTTGGTAGCTGAGGATTTTTGGTGTTCTTTGCAAATTAGTCATGACAAGATGGGGTTTGATGACATTTTTCTCCTCAAACAGCCTCTTAGTAACCAAAGTTTAATAAACAGATTAATACTCCTTTATCCAAACAAATTAGGCAAATTGCCCCAAGAATATTTGGCTACATACTGGTACATTTAACAAATATTTATTTGGTGCCTATCACATACCTGGCACTAAACAGGGCACTGAGGGGACAAAAGTGAACAAGACAGACTAGTGCTTATGAAGACACAGCAAGAGGAGTGTCTTTGTAGAGATGGAACAGTTCTGGGTCCCGATTGTGGTGGATACATGAACCTGTACAATGGGTACAGGTTCATAGAACTACACATATGTGCACACACACACTCACACATACACACAAGTGTATATAAGCTGGGGAAACATCAGAAAGGTCCTGTAAGTCTAAACAATGATATTATATCAATGTCAGTTTCTGAATTTTGATAATGTACAATAGTTACATACAAGTGTAATTCTTGGAGAAACTAGATAAAGGGTACATGGAAGTATTTATATTATCATTTTAATTTCTTTTTTTTTCTTTTTTTTTTTTTTTTTTTTTGAGATGGAGTTTTGCTTTTGTCACCCGTGCTGGAGTGCAATGGTGTGATCTCGGCTCACTGCAACCTCTGCCTCCTGGGTTCAAGCGATTCTCCTGCCTCAGCCTCCCAAGTAGCTGAGATTACAGGCACCCGCCACCATGCCCAGCTAATTTTTTGTATTTTTAGTAGAGACGGGGTTTTACCATGTCAGCCAGGCTGGTCTTGAACTCCTGACCTCAGTTGATCCACCCGCCTCAGCCTCCCAAAGTGCTAGGATTACAGGTGTGAGCCACCGCGCCCAGCCTATCATTTCAATTTCATATGACCGTGAAGTTATTTCAAAATAAATTATTAATTTTTTAAAAGACTAGTCTTTGCTCTCATGGAGCTTGCATTCTAGTGGGAAAAGAAACAGATAACTAACAAGTAGACAAAATAATCCCCAAATTACTTTATGTGGTGTGAAGAACATTGTTTAACAAGTGCCATGATATGAAATAATAAAAGATCCCATTCTTATAAAAGGGCGATGAGAGAAGAGCTCTGTGAGGATAAGACATTCAAGCTGAGACCTAAAAAAAGAAAGAAAGAGCCAGCCAGGCTTAGAGAGATGACCAGGAAACACAGAAGAACCTGTCTGGTTTAAATCATCAGAATGACCTTGAAATTGTGATTTTATTAAGACAAAGTCTTGAAGGGTAGCCAGAGTTTGATGAGATGACCTTAGATTATTGGGAGGGTTGTGGTCCTAACAGAAAGCAAGAATATAAAAAGAGTGCAAATACCTCTTGAGTACAATTGTCTTTAGATCAAATAGAGTGCAAGACATTTAAGTGTCTTAAGAGTCAAAAAAAAATGCAAAATTCAATCAAGTGCTGAAAGCAGGTGGAGTAGATGGAAGAATTAGGAAACATAGCTCTTGAAATCAGAGTTTAGGAATCTGAAACCACTCCTACTGCAAATAGGATCACAGAGTCTCAGTCTTCAAGAGTGCATTTAGCCATACACATGCAGCTATGACTGTAGAGGAAAAAATATTTTGAGATATAATCTTGTCCACAGAGCATAAGCATCTTCCAGCCCTAAAAAAGTTTCCAATTATGTAGAGAAATGACCAAGCACAGTGGCTCATTCCTGTAATCACAGCAATTTGGGAGGCTGAGGTCGACCGATCGCTTGAGCCCAGAAGTTCAAGACCAGCCTGGGCAACATGGCAAAGCCCATCTCTACTAAAAATACAAAAATTACCAGATGTGTTCCCATGTGCCTGTAGTCCCAGTTACTTGGGAGGCTGAGGTGGGAAGATCACCTGAGCCTGGAGAGGCTGAGGCTGCAGTGAGCCATGTTTGTGCCACTGCCCTCCAGCCTGGGCACAGAGTGAGATCCTGTCTCTAAATAAATAAATAAATAAATCATGCAACTTTTAGCATTTAATAGGAAAATCACAAATATTAAATTATTTTTGATTTTTTGTTGTTGTTGCTGTTGTTTTGTTTTTTGAGATGGAGTCTTGATCAGCTGCACAGGCTGGAGTGCAGTGGCGCGACCTCGGCTCACTGCAACTGCCATTTCCTGGGTTCAAGTGATTCTCCAATCTCAGCCTCCAGAGTAGGTGGGATTACAGGCACCCACCATCATGCCTGGCCAATTTTTGTATTTTAGTAGAGATGGTGTTTCATCATGTTGGCCAGGCTGGTCATGAACTCCTGACCTCAGGTGATGTGCCCACCTCAGCCTCCCAAAGTGCTGGGATTACAGGTGTGAGCCACCATGCCCAGTCCAAATATTAAATTATAAATGCAGTTTTAAATGTTTAAAAGCCCTCATTTAACAAGCTTCATTTAAATTTCTATAAAAGTTATATAAGGCCGGGCGCAGTGGCTCACACCTGTAATTCCAGCACTTTGGGAAACTGAGGTGGGCAGATCACCTGAGGTCAGGAGTTCAAGACCAGCCTGGCCAACATGATGAAACCCCATCTCTGCCAAAAATGCAGAAAGGGCGTAGTGGCAGGCACCTGTAATCCCAGCTACTCAGGAGACTGAGGCAAGAGAATCACTTGAACCAGGAGGCAGAGGTTGCAGTGAACCGAGATTGCGCCACTGCACTCCAGCCTGGGCGACAAGAGTGAGACTCCATCTCAAAAAAAAAAAAAAAAAGTGATATGCTTGTCTTTTAGTAGAATAAGATTTAGAAAGTTACATTAGCAAGGTGGCCAACTAGAAGTCATTCATGCGTATTCCCATAGCAAAGCCAAAACAAAACAGCAAATAAGTAACTATATTTTGATGAAAATAACTAAAGGAGAGTACCAGAGTATATCAAAGGAGTGGCAGAAACCCTGTAGAGCACAGAAACTCAGGGTAGCCACATAAAGAATGGAAGGAAAGGCTGGGCACGGTGGCTCATGCCTGTAATCCCAGCACTTTGGGAGGCCAACGCGGGCAGATCACCTGAGGTCAGGAGTTTGAGATCAGTCTGGCCAACATGGTGAAACCCTGTCTCTACTAAAAATACAAAAATTAGCCAGGTGTAGGGCACACTGCTGCAGTCCCAGCTACTCGGGAGGCTGAGGCAGGAGAATTGCTTGAACCTGGGAGGCAGAGGTTGCAGTGAGCCGAGATTGCGCCACTGCACTCCAGCCTGGGCGACAAGAGTGAGACTACATCTCAAAAAAACAAAACAAAAAAAAGAGTGGAAGGAAACATCTGACCTCCACCACCTCATCCATACCACTGCATCTACTTGAAACCAGAGCCACCGCACCCTTCCTAACCAGTGCACTGTGACCCATCTGCAGAAGAAACTCTTTCTCTATGAAAGCTACTCTGTAACATTTGGAAGATGTGATCATTACACCAATGCACAGACATCAAAACAGGGACATAAGAAACATGAAAAAGTAAGGAAATATGACACCACCAAAGGAATGCGAAAACTCTCCAGTAATTGACCCCAAAGTAAAAGAAATTTATGAAGTGCTTGAAAAGAAATTCAAAATAATGACCTTAAGGAAATTCATCAAGATACAAGAGAATACAAACAGACAATTCAACAAAACCAGGAAAACAACTCATAATCTGAATGAGGAATTTAACAGAGATAGATAGTATGAAAAAAAAAAAAAAAAAACCGAACAGAAATCTTGGAGCTAAGGAATTCAATGAACAAATGTAGGAAAACTTCATCAGCAGACTAGATCAAGCAGAAGAAAAAATCTCTGAACTTGAAGATAAATCCCTCTCCCAGTAGGAGAGGGAAAAAAAGAAAAAAGAATGATAAACAGTGAAATCAGCCTATGGAACTTATAGGACACCATTAAGTGAGCAAATATTTACATTATGGGATTTACAGGAGGAAATGAGACAAAGATAGGAACAGAATGCTTATTTAATGAGACAATTACAGAAGTTAAACTAAGCTTAAGGAAAAAACAGGTACTGGCCGGGCGCGGTGGCTCAAGCCTGTAATCCCAGCACTTTGGGAGGCCGAGACGGGCGGATCACGAGGTCAGGAGTTCGAGACCATCCTGGCTAACACGGTGAAACCCCGTCTCTACTAAAAAAAAAATACAAAAAACTAGCCAGGCGAGGTGGCGGGCGCCTGTAGTCCCGGCTACTCGGGAGGCTGAGGCAGGAGAATGGCGTAAAAACCCGGGAGGCAGAGCTTGCAGTGAGCTGAGATCCGGCCACTGCACTCCAGCCTCGGCGACACAGCGAGACTCCGTCTCAAAAAAAAAAAAAAAAAAAAAAAAGGGAAAAAACAGGTACTTATAATTAATAATTTAAATATATAGTTTATAAATTTAATTATAATATATTGGATATTAATTTTCATATATCTAAAGTAAACTGTAAATAATCTCTTCTCTGCATAAAAACTACCCTCAAAAACAAACTTTCATATTTAAAGCTTTAGTATAAAGATATTGAAAAGATTTCCACAGAGTAGCAGAGTAGCAGGCCCTATGAGTCCTGGAAAAAAATTGCGATGTGGATCCTTTTGGAATAATAGAACCATCCAACTTTTTTCTAAGTATCAAAGGGCGTTATTTATCCTGAGGACATCTAAGGAGCTAAAATGCCAAATTCGAGGTGTTCTCTTTTAAAAAACAACAAAAAACTTCCATAACCAGAATTTTTCCAAAGTCATCACAATTTCTTCCAAGCAAATGTTGTATACGTTTGTTTCATTATATGTCTTCTTACATCAAAGTGTAAGTTTGTTTTTTTTTTTAACCTGTTTTCCCACAAAAGCAAGAGCTCCTATTCATCTTTCTATCCCAGGGACTATGACACTGTGAGCATCTTAAAGTGAATAAAAAACTGCCACAGATGTCTCTCATGGACCTGAGATTAAGTCTAAGATCTCCTTCCCACCAGCCTCTTCAAAAACACAGACGCCAACCCAGTTGGCTTCATGCCTTAGCTTCCTAGATTCATCCAATCCTATTTGGATCTCTGACCTGCTTTTATATTGTTTACACTGGCCCTGACCTGGCACTCACTGCCTTAGGACACAGTTTCTGGCATTTTCCCACTGACTCCACCCATCCCAACCGCAGAACCAAATCTGTCAAGGAAGAGCATCAGACAGTCAGAGATTGAAAGAATGTCTGGAAATAATAGTGGCTTAATAAGTATTTAAAGACTAAGGTCAGCCAGGTGTGGTGGCTCACACATGTAATTCCAACATTTTGGGAGGCCAAGGTGGGAGGATCGCTTGAGCCCAGGAGTTTGAGAGCAGTCCAGGCAACATAGTGAGACCCTGTCTCTACAAAAAATTAAAAATCGTCTGGGCGTGGTGACAAGCACCTATAACTTGAATGTCTCTAGTTCCAAGAGGTGAACTGATTTGTCTAAAAATAATCCCATCTCCTTTGCTGGTGACTGCAAGGAGCTGGTGACCTAGTGAGAATCAAGAAAAGTTTGATGGAGGCCGGGCGCGGTGGCTCAAGCCTGTAATCCCAGCACTTTGGGAGGCCGAGACGGGCGGATCACGAGGTCAGGAGATCGAGACCATCCTGGCTAACCCGGTGAAACCCCATCTCTACTAAAAAATACAAAAAACTAGCCGGGCGAGGTGGCGGGCGCCTGTAGTCCCAGCTACTCGGGAGGCTGAGGCAGGAGAATGGCGTAAACCCGGGAGGCGGAGCTTGCAGTGAGCTGAGATCCGGCCACTGCATGCCAGTTTGGGCGACAGAGCGAGACTCCGTCTCAAAAAAAAAAAAAAAAAAAAGAAAAGTTTGATGGAGATTCAGACAAATTCTTCATTACTCTCTTAGAAGAACTCTTAGCAATTATACTTTTCCTTCTTCGGATGTCATCCTAGATAAATACAAAGCCTAGACTTGCTGCAGCTTTCTCTCCCTGCCAATCAGAGAAGTAGCTATAGTCCTAGCTACTTGAGAGGCTGAGGCAGGAGAATTGCTTGAGCCCAGAAGTTTGAAGTTGTAATGAGCTATGATCCCACCACTGCACTCCAGCCTGAATGACAGGGAGACCTGTCTCTAAAAATAATAATAATAGTGACTAAAGTCATTCAATAATCATCTAACATTTCTGGAACACCTACCATGTCCAAGGTACTCTGCTGGGAAGAAGAATTTTTTTTTTTTTTTGAGACAGAGTCTCACACTGTCGCCTAGGCTGGAGTGCAGTGGCAAAATCTCAGCTCACTGCAACCTCTGCCTCCAGAGTTCAGGCAATTCTCCTGCCTCAGACTCCTGAGTAGCTGGATTACAGGTGCCCACCACCACATCTGGCTGATTTTTGTATTTTTAGTAGAGATGGGGTTTCACCATGTTGACCAGACTGATCTCGAACCCCTGACCTCACGTGATCCACCCACCTCAGCCTCCCAAAGTGCTGGGATTACAGGCGTGAACCACCGCACCCAGCCAGAAAAGGAATTAAAAAAAAAAAAAATAGTAAGATGAAATTCCTACAGTCAAGAAAATAGTGAGCAATAGTAGTGCTCTTATAGGCCCGGTGTGGTGGCTCATGCCTGTAATCCCAGCACTTTGGGAGGCAGAGGCAAGCAGATCTCTTTGAGTCCAGGAGTTTGAGAACAACCTGAGAAACATAGCAAAACCCCATCTCTACAAAACAAATTTAAAAAAACATAAAAAAGAAGTGCTCTTATAGAGGTATATATGAAGTATCATAACATCACATAACACATCCTGAATTAGGGGGAGAGCATAATATAGAAAAGATTTCTCATGGACTGTAGCCTTAAGCTAAATTTTAGTGGCTAGATCCACATGGCTTTGTGACTGCTTCCATGTCAAAGAAGGAAAGAGGTCTACAGTGACCTAGGGAATCGTGTTTAATGATGCCATCCACTGAGCCTGGGAATATAGAAGGATGTGCTGCTGGTCTTCAGGCCATATTGATGGATTTAGTTTGGGACATGATGAGTTTGAGATGCATATGGGATAATCCAGTGGAGATGTTCAATATGTGATTTGATAAACAAGTCCACTGTTTAGAAAAACCCTGTGGACTGGGGTTGTTTATTTGGGAGTCATTGGCATACATAGCTTCGAGAGTGAATGAACTGTCCCAGGGATAACATGAACAATGGGAAGAGAAGAATGCAAGAGTGTACTTGAGGGCCCATCCACACTGAAGGGCTAAGCAGAGGAAGAGAAAGCCAGTAGGGGACCAAGAAGAGCAACCAGAGATGGAAAAAAAAAAAAAAAAACCAGAAGAATGCTGTGGAGGACACTGTTGGTTTCCTAACAAGTGTCAATTCCTTGCACTCCTTCACATAATTCCTACCCACATGAAGTCCATGGGCCTCTAAGGAAGCTGAATGTCTCTAGTTCCAAGAGGTGACCTGATTTGTCTAAAAATAATCCCATCCCCTTTGCTGGTGACTACAAGGAGCTGGTGACCTAGTGAGATTCAAGAAAAGTTTGATGGGGATTCAGACAAATTCTTCATTACTCTTTTGGAAGAACTCTTAGCAATTATACTTCTCCTTCTTCAGATGTCATCCTAGATAAATATAAAGCCTAACTTGCTGCAGCTTTCTCTCCCTGCCAATCAGAGAAGAAAGCCATACCAAGGAAGAAAGCCGAAACTGGAGAATCCCAGACACCGGGAGCTGGAGCCAAGCCTGATACTTGCTCTACCTCTAGATGTCCATTTACATGAATCTATGAAGTTCCTGATTGCTTAAACCAATTTGGGTCAAGTTTTCTGTTACTTTCGTCCAAACCAGAGCTAACTGATACAGTAGTGTCACTGAAACCAAAGGAGGTGAGAGCTCCGGCAGGAAGTGATCAAGAGTGTTGAGTGGTGCCTAGAGGCCAGGTGATGAAGGGCCTGAAATGCATCCAAAGAATGTGGTAAGCAGAAGGCCTTGAAGGAGCAGTTTCAGAAGTGGAGGCTGTGGTGGGGTGTGGCCCCCATAGCAATGGGTGGAGAACTGAATGGGAAGTGAGCACTTACCTTTTTCTCTTTAGCAAAGCTTGACTGCAACGTGAAGAAAAGGAAGAAACTATAGCTATAAAGGAATATCATGTCAAGCAAGATTTTTGTTTGTCTATTTGGGAAATGAGAGCTAGTCAACAGGTGGATCTCCAAGTTTCTTGCCATTACCACGTTCTCTCCTTTCCCTCAAGTTCATGGGGAATCTCAGAGAAAAGTTTACTCCTCACCCTAGATTCAGCTGGAAAACTTTGGAAAAGTCAAAAGTAGCACCTCCACATTTCGTATTTCAATCTTTGCGGTCAATACCCAAGACCCCAAATATGCAGAACAAGTCTCCTAAGGCAATTCATTAAAAGAAAAGAAAGCACTTGAAGAAACATGTACAAGAAAGTTCATTATAACATATCTTGTAGCTGAAATCTTGGAGGAGTTTCTAAATGATTTATTAATAGAGATATGATAAAACCAAAGAACAGTGCAGTAGATAGTATTTTATTGATTACTTAATTTGCAATATTTAAAATGAATGAGCTACAGCCTGGGCAACGAAGAAAAACCCCATGTCTACAAAAAATCAAAAAATACATGAGTGTAGTGGCGTGCGCCTGTAGTACCAGCTACTTGGGAGGCTAAGGCAGGAGGATTGCTTGAGCTTGGGAGGTTGAGGCTGCAGTGAGCCAAGGTCATGCCACTGCACTCCAGTCTGGGCAACAAATAGTGAGAGACCCTGTCTCAAAAAAACAAAATAAATAAATAAATAAAAAAGAATTAGCTGGATTTCTGTACACTGTTATGGTAAAAAAAAAAAAAAAAAAACAAGTGAAAGCATTAAGTTATAGAAAAATATGTGTGATATAATCCCATATATGAAATTCAAAAGATAGAATTGTTTGTACTTATGCAGGGAGAAAACAGAAAATTGATCAAGAATGTAGAACAAAGTATTATCAGTGGTTACTTCTGGTGAGGAAAGTGGCATTTGAGGTACAGGGTAGACAGTGAATTTTAGGAGGCAATTCCATAGGTGTCATATATCTTTTGTAAGTTAAATTTTTACAAAGAGAATATTTTTAGTTATTTTTTTACACGAAAAATGAAAAAATAATTGCATGAAGAAAATTGAGGCACTTGGAAAGCAGAAACTAAAGTTGTACCGGGCCGGGCGCGGTGGCTCAAGCCTGTAATCCCAGCACTTTGGGAGGCCGAGACGGGCGGATCACGAGGTCAGTAGATCGAGACCATCCTGGCTAACACGGTGAAACCCCGTCTCTACTAAAATATGCAAAAAACTAGCCAGGCACGGTGGCGGGCGCCTGTAGTCCCAGCTACTCGGGAGGCTGAGGCAGGAGAATGGCGTGAACCCGGGAGGCGGAGCTTGCAGTGAGCTGAGATCCGGCCACTGCAATCCAGCCTGGGCAGCAGAGCGAGAAGAAAGCCATACCAAGGAAGAAAGCAGAGCGAGAAGAAAATAAATAAATAAATATTTAATAAATAAATAAATAAATAAATAAATAAAGTTGTACCAACCAGGATCACATTCTTTTTTTTTTTTTTTTTTTTTTTTTTTTTTTTTTTTGAGGCGGAGTCTCACTCTGTTGCCCAGGCTGGAGTGCAGTGGCATGATCTCTGCTCACTTGATCATCTGCCTCCCAGGTTCAAGCAATTTGGGAGTTTTTTTTTTTTCTTTTCCCCAGAGTTCAAGTGATTCTCCTGCCTCAGCCTCCCAAGTAGCTGGGATTACAGGCATGTGCCACCACACCCGGCTAGTATTTTATAATTTGGTAGAGACAGGGTTTCATCAGGTTAGCCAGGCTGGTCTCAAACTCCTGACCCCAAGTGATCTGCCTGCCTCAGCCTCCCAAAGTGCTGAGATTACAGGTGTGAGCCACCATGCCTGGCCACGTTCTTCTTTAAATAGGAAAAAAAGAAAGACTACAAAATTGTTAATTTTTAATGTCTTTATTTTACATTAGTAATGCCAAATAGGTACAGTTTTGTATGCTATTTTTTGGAACATTTTAAAATTAATTAGTTGCTCAATATATGTAAAACTATTGGCATCAAGTTGAGTTTATCTAAAGTAATTCCATACTCATCATGTGGTTAAATTTGGCATCATTTATTTTCAAATAGTAAGGCTGCTCAAATGAAACTGGTTGCTGTTTCATAAAAAGTCCTGGCCGGGCGCAGTGGCTCACGCCTGTAATCCCAGCACTTTGGGAGGCCGAGGCGGGCGGATCACAAGGTCAGGAGATCGAGACCACGGTGAAACCCCGTCTCTACTAAAAATACAAAAAATGAGCCGGGCGCAGTGGCGGGCGCCTGTAGTCCCAGCTACTCGGGAGGCTGGGGCAGGAGAATGGCGTGAACCCAGGAGGCGGAGCTTGCAGTGAGCCAGGATCGCGCCACTGCACTCCAGCTTGGGCGACAGAACGAGACTCCGTCTCAAAAAATAAAAATAAAAATAAAATAAAAAAAAATAAAAAGTCCTATCTAAGGCCTGGCACGGTGGCTCACGCCTGTAATCCCACCATTTTGGGAGGCTGAGGCAGGTGGGTCACAAAGTCAGGAGTTTGAGACCAGCCTGGCCAACATGGCGAAACCCCCCCCTCTACTAAAAATACAGAAATTAGCCAGGCGTGGTGGCGGTCGCCTGTAATCCCAACTACTCGAGAGACTGAGGCAGGAGAATCGCTTGAACCTGGGAGGTGGAGGTTGCAGTGAGCCGAGATGGTGCCACTGCACTCCAGCCTGGATGACAGAGCAAAACTCCATCTCAAAGAAAAAGAAAACAGTCTTATCTGAGCACATTGGCATTTGTGAGATGTATAATGTGAGGCTGTCTGGGGGACCAAGAGGCTCAACCTGGTCCTGAAATGAATCCATCTCATCAGTAGGTCAAATGATTCAGCTGCATTCTCCTATAACTTGGTCATTCACCCAGTAAGTAAGAGTAAGTCACAATGCGGTAGGACTTTCTGTGGGGTTTTTTTAGGGGGTGGGGTGGGGGGAACAGGGTCTCCCTGTGTTACCCAGGCTGGTCTGGAAATACTAGGCTCAAGCAATCCTCCCATCTGTGCTTCCCAAGTAGCTGGGATTACTGGTGTGCCACCATATCTGGATCTGTGGTTTCTTAATCAAACCTTGTCCAAATAGGCTGCGCATTGTGGCTTGAGGCTGTAATCTCAACACTTTGGGAGGCTGAGGTAGGAGGACTGCTTGAGGCCAGGCATTCAAGATCACCCCGGGCGACAAAGAGAGGCTCTATCTCTAAAAAAAGAAAAAATAAAAATAAAAATTGGCTAGGCGTAGTGGCTCATGCCTGTAATTCCATCACTTTGGGAGGCCGAGGTGGGTGGATCACCTGAGGTCAGGAGTTCCAGACGAGCCTGGTCAACATGGTGAAACCCCGTCTCTACTAAAAATACAAAATGACCTGGGCGTGGTAGTGCATGCCTGTAATCCCAGCTACTTGGGAGGCTGAGGCAGGAGAATCACTTGAACCCAGGAGGCAGAGGTTGCAGTGAGTCGAGATCGTGCCATTGCACTCCAGCCTTGGTAACAAGCATGAAACTCCATCTCAAAAAAAAAAAAAAATTAAAAATAAGCCAGGCATGGTGGAAAATGTTGGTAATCCCAGTTACTCAGGAGACTGAAGTAGGAAAATCGCTTGAGCCCAGGAGTTCAAGGTTACAGTGAGCTGTGATTGCACCACTGCACTCCAGCCTGGTGACAGAGTAAGGGAGATGCCGTGTCAATCAATCAATCAATCAATTTTAAAAAGGGCTCAAATAGGTGGTTTCAATCAACAGAAAACCATCAAACACCTAGAGAAGACACTGAGAACCTAATGCTCAGATAAGCATTTGTGCCCCTTTTGTATAAACATACAGCCACTTTATAAATAAATTGTCAAGAAACCTTCTATTTATATGCAATGAATGTATAGTGATTACTATAAATCTAACATATCTTTAAAAAGCATATGCAGGCATACTTAGAGATACTGTGGGTTTAGTTCCAGACCACTGCAATAAAGCAAGTCACATAAACTTTTTGGTTTCCCAGTGCATATAAAAATTATGTTTACATTATACTGTGGTCTATTAAGTGTGCAATAGCATTACGTCTATAAAAAACGACATACATACCTTAATTTAAAAATACTTTATTGCCAAGAAATGCTGATGATCATCTAATCTTCAGCAAGTTACACTCTTTCCTGGTGGAGAGTCTTCCCTTAATGCTTAATGATCAGGGTCCTGGTTGCTTAAGGTTGGGGTGGCTGTGGAAATTTATTAAAATAAGACACATATGAAGCTTGCTGCACCAATTGACTCTTCCTTTCATGAAGGATTTCTCTGTAACATACAATCCTGTTTCATAGCGTTAACCACAGAAGAACTTCTTTCCAAGTTGCAGTCTATCCTCTCAAACCCTTCTGGCTGCTTTATCAACTAAGGTTATGTAATATTCTAAATCGTTTGTTGTCATTTCAAGAATGTTAACAGCATATTCACCAGGAGTAGATTTCATCTCAAGAAACCACTTTCTTTGCTCATCCATAAGACGAAATTCCTTATCCATTCAAGTTTTATCGTGAGATTTCCACAATTCAGTCAGATTTTCAGGCGCCACTTATAATTCCAGTTCTTTTGCTATTTCCATCACATCTGCAGTTCCTTCCTCCACTGAAATCTTTAACCTCCAAAGTAGTTCAGGAGGATCAGGATTGATTTCTTCTGAACTCCTGTTAATGTTGATATTTTTACCTCCTCCCATGAGTCAAGAATATTGTGACAATAATAATAATAAATATTATTTTTATATTATTTATAAAATAATAATAATAGTCAAACATACATTGAGTATATACCATATACCATATACAGAGCTGATCATATAACAGTAAACAGAATCAGTAAGACCGCTATCCTCTAGGAGCTTCTAAATTTTAGAAATTGACAAATATTATCTAAGAAAAATCAAGTCTCCTGTCTCAATACCAGATAGCTTTTATTTTCAATTTTTAGAGTTACTTCTACAAAGAAATAAACAAGTTGAACTTCAGGTTTTTGTATTAGAAACTAAACTGAAAAGTTTTTTTAAATCATTTTAAACATTTCCCCCAACAATTTTTTTTTTTTCTTTTTTTAAGACAGAGCCTTGCTGTGTCACCCAGGCTGGATTGCAGTGGCATGATCTCGGCTCACTGCAACCTCCGCCTCCTGGGCTCAAGCGATTCTCCCACCTTAACCTCCCGAGTGGCAGAAACTACAGGCACATGCCACCACGCCTGGCTAGTTTTTGTATTTTTTGTAGAGACAGAGTTTTGCCGTGTTGCCCAAGCTGGTCTCAGACTCCTGAGCTCAAGTGATCTGCCCACCTCTGCCTCCCAAAGTGCTGAGATTACCCCCAATAAATTCTTTACACCCACATACACAAGGTTCAGTAAGATATTTTAAAAATTGCTCTTTAATGTCACTACAGCATCATTTTTTGATTTTGTTTTGTTTTTTGTGTTTTTTTAGAGACACGGTCTCGCTGTCACTCAGACTGGAGTGCAGTGACACAATCATAGCTCACTGCAGCCTCAAACTCCTGGGCTCAGGTGATCCTCCCGCTTCAGCCTCTGGAGTAGTTGAATTACAGGCATGCACCACCACACCCAGCTACAGCATCATATTTAAAGGAAAATATAAAATAGACATGTTCCATAAGATCAAACAGAAGCAAACTCAATTTTTTTAAATATAAAATTCACATAATAGGCCAGGCACAGTGGCTCATGGCTGTAATCCCAGCATTTTAGGAAGCCAAGGCGGGCAGATCACCTGAGGTCAGGCGTTTGAGACCAGCCTGGCCAACATGGCAAAACCCCATCTCTACTAAAAGTACAAAATTAGCCGGGCTTGGTGGCGGGTGCCTGTAATCTCAGCTACTTGGGAGGCTGAGGCAGGGAGAATCTCCTGAACCCAGGAGATGGAGGTTGCAGCAAGCTGAGATCATGTCGTTGAGTTCTAGCCTGGGTGACAGAGTGAATCTCAAAAAAAATAATAATAAAATAAAATTCACATAATAATAGCATTCAGTCTATCCAAATTCTTAATAAAATGGTTCTGTGATTTTTTTTCCACTACTGCTATTACAAACTGGATGGTATTTATATAAATTTCTTTATTACTTCAGAAGGATATGTCTTATATTTATTCACATCATCATCATTCAAATTTAAATTCTTGTCAATTTTTAAAACTAGAGAATTTGTCTTCTGATAGCTGTTAACTGCAGTACAGAACACCATCGCTGGCTATAAATTAAATCTTACCCCCTTAAAACCAGATTTTGTTGAAGAACTACAGGAAGAAAGACAGTGTCACATATTCTCTCCACTAGCTCTGTATTTGGTGAATTTTGCTTTAAAATATTCTAATAATGCTGAATATTAACTATAGGTTGTAATTTGATATCCATGACTTTGTAACAATTGGCATAACAGTCAGAAGCTGTCTCCAAAGAAACCAACCAATGGTCCAAGAACAGGAACACAAAAACATGGGCTGAAATTCATGCTTAAGATACTTTCTTTGTAATACTTCCAAAGATTAGCATGAAGAAGTGACCCTGGAAGAGATAAATGGACAAGGAATTTACCCCTATTTAAGAGATGAAAAATATGTGGACTACAAAATAGTCTCCTGACCAGAAAGTCACATAAATTGCTGGATACATGACTGGGATAAGAACTCAGTTCTCCATATTCCCAGCACCTGCCACAATAACATGCAGGGAAAGGACATTAAAAAATAGAGACGGGCTCAGTTGTCACTCACACACACCCTCCGAGAAGCCAGTTGCAGTGGCTCATACCTGTAATCCCAGCACTTTGGGAGGCGAGGCGGGCGGATCACTTGAGGTCAGGAATTTGAGACCAGCCTGGCCAACATGGTGAAACCCCGTCTCTACTAACAATATAAAAATTAACCGGGCATGGTGGCAGGCACTTGTAATTCCAGCTACTTGGGAGGCTGAGGCAGGAGAGTCACTTGAACCCCGGAGGTGGAGGTTGCAGTGAGCCAGAGGTTGCAGTGAGCTGAGATGGCACTGTTGCACTCCAATCTGGGTTACAAGAGTGAAACTGTGTCTCAAAAAATAAAAATAAAAATAAAAAATAAAATGAAAAGAAAAAAAGACAAATCAGTCAGGCATGGTGGCACAAGCCTGTGGTCCTACCCAATAGGGAGGCTGAGGTGGGAGGATTTGCTTACGCCTGGAGGTCGAGGCTGCAGTGAGCCTTGATCATGCCACTGTACTCCAGCCTGGATGACAAAGCAAGACCCCGTCTCAAAAAAAAAAAGACATAAAGTGAACATTTTTTATTTATTCTATTTCTAATATTTATCTATATGTTTAGCCGGAATATGTTTATCTAAATCTCTGTTTGTTTTTCTTTAAGTATGAACCTGAGAAATGCTTTTTTTGTGTAAAAGTAAAAAGCAACATTAGTTCCTAAATGTAGTCAATTATTTGGGGTTTTTTGATTGATTGTACTCCATATAACATAAATTCTGTGTTTTTAAAAAAGAGTAAAACTAAGCAATACTTTGTTATAACAATAAAATAACTTTAGACAAAGCAGAGGCCATAATCATAATAATTTTTCAACCTTCTCTGTGTATTTCTTAATGTAACATTTAACTAGTTTATTCTCAGTATTTTTTTCCATTTGTTATAATTCAGTAATGGGCTGGGCGCTAGGAAAAATAGAAAATGAAATATGGTCCTAATAAATTTAAATTTGAAATGCTAAAATGGAATGTCCCGTGAGTGCAGTTTTTGTCCCCTCAAAGCAGGGCTCCTTTTGATGTCATGGGAGAGTTCAGAGAGCAGGGATACACGGGCAAGGAAGAAAAGGAGAACAGACGGACAATGACTAGAAGTTGGCATCACATTTCAAAACTTGGGTGCTGAGTTGCTCTTGCAGCCCTAAAATTATATTCTGAAATACAAGAACCTGCTGATTCTGAATATACTTGAAAGGAAAAAGGCTAGGACCTCCAACCCTTGAGCACTTTCATTGATCATCAGTGGAAAGGGTTTAAAGGATCAAACCGAGAGGTCTTGAGATATGGGTAATATGTTGAATCACGTGAATTGAGATTAAAAAAAATGTAAGAAGCCACTTCTACATAAACGACACTCCAGAAAAACAATAGAATTAGGCAGAGAGAACACTGTAATGATACAACTTTGGAAAAAAGTGCAAAGTGGCTTTTTCTAAACAAAATTTTTAGTACATCCGAAGCAGTTGTATTTTTAGCTGCAAACATACATAATAATAAACACCAGTGTTTGCTCCTCTGTCAATCAAGATAAAAAGTAGAAATTTATATTCTTGGTCTTTTGCTTCTAATTTTACAGGAAATTATACAATTTGTCCCAGATTGTCATGGAGTGTCAACGAGTGTCATGGAGCAAATTTGACGTGGCAGGCTCGTGACAAAATCACCAAATCTCAGGCCGATCATCTTTCCCACAACCATGGTTCCTCTTGGTTTGTCTAGTCCTTCCCAGGAAGACTTTGTCAGGGCAGAGGGGATTTTTACTCTTGAACTGTGCCTTCCAGGCAGATCTAAGGCTTGCTCTAAAGACTACATCGTCTTCTCTGCATCTCATTCCCTGCCTGGATGATTAGATTTGCTAGAGCTCAAGGTTCACAGAACCAAAACTTAGGGTGAAATATGTCCCTTGCAAGTTGAATTTAGGCTAGACCAACTCCAACTCCTGCCGGTAGGAGGTGTGTGAAAAGAACACAGACCGTAGATTCAATCCTCAGGCAGCTGGATGCAATGCCAAGAGTTTCCCAGAACACTGGGAATTCAAAAGCATTCATTGGTGTCCCATATTGATAAGAAGCCATGATAGTGACTGCATGTTAAGCTCTTGAGAGAGAATGAGTGATTAAATCACACTAAACCATTTAAATGATAGGTTAGTAACAGGACAGGTATTTCTAGGTCCTGGCTGTACTGTGTAGTCATATAGGGAAGTTACAGCAAACTAGGCCGGCATGGTATTTCCATCTTGTCTAATTTGACCATTTAAGGTCTTCCACCTTGTCACCACCTCGGGGGACGGGGCAGGAGAGAGAGGGAGAATATAAAAGAAAAAAGAGGCTGGGCGTGATGGCTCACACCTGTAATCCCAGCACTTTGGGAGGCCGAGGCGGGCAGATCACCTGAGGTCAGGAGTTCGAGACCAGCCTGACAACACAATGAAACCCTGTCTCTACTAAAAATACAAAATTAGCCGGTGTGGTGGCACATGCCTGTAATCCCAGCTACTTGGGAGGCTGAGGCAAGCGAATCACTTGAACTTGGGAGACAGAGGTTGCAGTGAGCCTGGAAACACGAGCGAAACTCCGTCTCAAAAAAAAAAAAGAAAAAGAAAAAACAGAGATTGAAAGTAGAAACAAAGTAATCTAATTACATCAATCACTTTTCTCTCTTTTGAAGAAGTAAAAAAGTCAGCTTGTATATTTGTATCTATTCCAGAACCTGTTTAATGTTTTATCATGCGGTGTTTCAATACAAGTAAATACATCAGAACACCATTTGAATACCAAAGGAGATCTGAAGAGGTACAGCATAACCCAGCACCCTTCAAAATTGGTTTGGCAGCTGGGCCCAGGGGCTCATGCCTGTAATCCCAGCACTTTGGGGGGCCAAGGCCAGTGGATCACTTGAGCACAGGAGTTCAAGACCAGCCTGGGCAACATCACGAAACCCCATCTCTACAAAAAACACAAAAACTAAGCCGGGCATGGTGGCACAGGCTTGTAATCCCAGCTACTCAGGAGACTGAGGTGAGAGGATCAGTTAAGCCTGCAGGTCAAAGGTGCAGTTAGATCGTACTGCTGCACTCCAGCCTGGGTTACAAAATGACACCCTGTCTAAAAAAAAAAAAAAAAAAAAAAAAAATTCGTTTGGCACACTGCACTACAATTTTTTATTTTAAAAAACCCCTACATCTGCCGGGCGCGGTGGCTCAAGCCTGTAATCCCAGCACTTTGGGAGGCTGAGACGGGCGGATCACGAGGTCAGGAGATCGAGACCATCCTGGCTAACACGGTGAAACCCCGTCTCTACTAAAAAATACAAAAAACTAGCGGGGCGAGGTGGCGGGCGCCTGTAGTCCCAGCTACTCGGGAGGCTGAGGCAGGAGAATGGCGGGAACCCGGGAGGCGGAGCTTGCAGTGAGCTGAGATCGCGCCACTGCACTCCAGCCTGGGCGACAGAGCGAGACTCCGTCTCAAAAAAAAAAAAAAAAAAAAACCCTACATCTAACCTTAATGGATTTAATAAAGAATAACTAGAAATTTTTTTTAACAATTTGATTTTTTTTAAGGATTGGGAGATTCTAGGGAAAACTGCATCTTTTGGGAGACTTCTTAACATCTCCCTCATAAATTAACCTCTTATGGGCTGCCAAATACATCACTACAGGTGTGACTCAAAGATCTTCTGTTGTCTAACACACATAACTAGGAAATAATTGAACTTCTGGAATTGCAGATGACGTTAGAAACTCTATTTTGAAAGAGGGGAAGAGAGGTATGGTTAATATCCCAAAACAGGCTGAGTGCAGTGGTTCATGCCTGTAATCCCAGCACTTTGGGTGGCCGAGGAGGGTGGATCACTTGAGGTCAGGAGTTTGAGACCAGCCTGGCCAACATGGTGAAATCCCATCTCTGCTAAAAATACAAAAATTAGCAGGGCATAATGGTGGGTGCCTGTAATTCCAGCTACTCGGGAGGCTGAGGCAAGAAATTGCTTGAACCCAGGAGGCGGAGGCTGCAGTGAGCCGAGATCACGCCACTGCATTCCAGCCTGGGCGACAGAGCAAGGCTCCATCTTGTGAAAAAAAAAAAAATATGTATATATATATATATTCCCAAAACAACCACAAACAGTAAGTGTATGTCAGGCCCAGTCACCATCCTGAGTGCTTTACATACATTATCACATTTAATCTTTACAGTTACCTGTAGGGCAGGTATTACTTTCCCCCCTCTACAGGTGAGAAAACAGGAGCTTATAAAGATTAAGTATCTTATGCAAGTCAATCCCATTAGTAAGTGGACTGAACTCAAATTTATGTGGCTGTGTTCTTAGCCACTATACTTCCTCATAAATCAGGTTCCGCAAAGGAAAAGCACTCAGAGACGCGCTCTCAGACACGCAGGTTATTCACAGAATCAAGGAATCTTGGAGTGATCGTCCCTACTATATTTTGATTACCCCAATATTCCAGACATTAATTCTACTAAATATCTAGGCTCAGCTTTCTGTTAGTAAGTTTAGTGAGTGAGAAAAAGAAAGGTGCAAAAATAAGTCTATGTTATCACAGAATATCTTTTCGTGATATTCCCTGTACCTGTACACTTTTCTGGAAGAAGGCAGGGGAGAGAATAACTAAGTCACCATCTCATAAGTAATATAAAATGAGCTCTCTGCTTCAGCTGCAAATAAATCAGTTCTATGAGGTGCCTCATAGTAATGGAATTATGCCTTTAGAATTACTCCCCATACATGGAGAAAGAATAATGGTGCTTATGAGCCCCACACCAGAGGAAATATTGGAATATGGTCAATAAAATAGTGATGTTTTTCTTATTTGCATACAGAGACTCTAGGACCATACATCAAAATTTATGAGCCTCAATTACTTAACGCTGGAGAGGCAAGTAAGTTAACCTCAACTGGGAAGCGCAGTCCCACAAACTGTGTATTGTCAAATATACTTTCAAGGACACTAGGGACAACAGTTAGAAGCAGAAATTAAAGAACAAATTAGGGGCTGGGCACAGTGGCTCATGCCTGTAATCCCAACACTTTGGGAGGCTGAGGCAGGAGGATCACTTGAGGTCAGGAGTTCGAGACCAGCCTGACCAACATGGCAAAACCCTGTCTCTACTAAAAATACAAAATTAGCCAGGCGTGGTGGCGGGCGCCTATAATCCCAGCTACTCAGGAGGCTTAGGCGGGAGAACTGCTTGAACCCAGCAGGTGGAGGTTGCAGTGAGCCGAGATCGTGCCACTGCACTCCTGCCTGGGCAGCAGAGCGAGACTCCATCGCAAAATGAATAAATAAATAAAAATAAAGAGAAAACAAATTAGGGAAAATTTGCAATTAAAGATGGTAGACCAAACATATGCATTTATCTCTCTCTCTCTAGAAACTCCCTGAAATTATAGTAAAGAGACTTTTGTGAAGAGCACCATTCCCAAGGGCAAAGAGAAGAGGAGAAGAGAAAATATCAAAACTTTTTTTTTCCATTTAAAAATAGAGCTTGGATGGCCGGGCGCGGTGGCTCAAGCCTATAATCCTAGCACTTTGAGAGGCCGAGACGGGCGGATCACGAGGTCAGGAGATCAAAACCATCCTGGCTAACACGGTGAAACCCCGTCTCTACTAAAAAATACAAAAAACTAGCCGGGCGAGGCGGCGGGCGCCTGCAGTCCCAGCTACTCGGGAGGCTGAGGCAGGAGAATGGCGTGAACCCGGGAGGTGGAGCTTGCAGTGAGCCAAGATCTGGCCACTGTACTCCAGCCTGGGTGACAGAGCAAGACTCTGTCTCAAAAATAAATTAATTAATTAATTAAAAAATTAAAAATAAAAAAATAAAAATAGAGCTTGGAAAGTAAAAAGGACTAGCCAGTCAAGGTGGCTCATGCCTATAATTCCAGCACTTTGGGAGGCCAAGGCAGGTGGATCACCTGAGGTCAGGAGTTTGAGACCAGCCTGGCCAACATGGTGAAACCCCATGTCTACTAAAAATACAAAAATTAGCCTGGCATGGTGGTGCGCACCTGTAATCCCAGCTATTCAGGAGGCTGAGGCAGGAAAATTTCTTGAACCCAGGAGGCAGAGACTGCAGTGAGCTGAAATTGTGAGATGAGGCTGCACTCCAGCCTGGGCAACAGAGTGAGACTGTCTCAAAAAAAAAAAAAAAAGATAAAAATGAAAGTAAAAAGGACAAATGCTAATAAAGTAAGAAGTCCATAAAGAAAGCTTCAAAAGAGATGTGTCCAAGAAGATGAAACTGATAGAACTGCCTGATGAGCTTGAATATATAATATTAAGAAGGAAGTTTAAGGATAGTTAAAGAAAAAATAAAACAGAAAAGAAGGGTAATTAAAGAATGAAGAATAGGACAATTATGTACTTCAATGAATTTTTTAAATAGTTCAAGAAAGCAAAAATAATCATAGTATACCACATAGCTCAGGTGTAAATAATATTCACACAGTCATAAAGTCATAATCTGATAAGTGCTGAAGATTTATCTAAACCAAATTATGATACTCTATGTAGGAGGGATGGGGGATGGTGTGTGTGTGCGTGTGTATTTGAGACTAGTCAGGGGCTGGGCATGGTGGCTCACATCTGTACTCCCAGCACTTTGGGAGGACAAGGTAGGAGGATCACTTGAGCCCAGGAGCCCAAAACCAGCCTGGGCAATATAGTGAGACCTCATCTGTACAAAAAAAAAAAATTATAAAAAGAGAAAAAGAGAATATTACTAAAGAGCTAAATTCTCATCTTCCATATCAGGAAGTAAGTAGACAATATCTTAACTGAAAAATCTTGATATAGCACTATAATAAGCAGTTGCTTAGTGACGTGGCTATAATTCTCAAAAGCAACAGCTAAAAGTTTGAAAGAAGATGCTTCTAAAGAACCTAAAAATGGAGAAAAGAGGCAGGCAGGTGAGAACTGATTTTCATACATCTTACAGGATTATTTAACTCTTTAAACCATGAGCATTAATAACTCTAATAAAAATAAAATGTTTTAAATTAAGGTGGATTTTCATCTTTTATACAAGGAAAAGTAAATGAAAGTCTGACGGCCTAAGAGGAGAAAAAAATTATCATAAACTGGGAGGTGTCTGAAAGTGAGCAAGTAAGGGAAAGACCATTTTAACTTGAAGAATGCATGTTTCAAAGCTGGTAGACTTATCCTTTCCTCAGATATCATCCAAAGTCAACAAGAACACAAGAAGCAACAAAAACTTCTTCACCAGTGAAACCGATACACATCTATAGCCCCAAACAGTAAAATGCAAAGACCCAGCGCTCATGGAGAAGCAGTAATTAGCACGGCCCAGAGCGGGAAGTGAAACCTAAGAGCCTAGACTAGAAGCTAGTATGTTGGTCCTCAGGCTCAAGAGTTAGAAGAATCAGATACTGAAGATGGTGACAGAGCGGGGGTTGCTGAAAAGAGAGGGCTTCACTGAAAGTCTACACAAAGAGCATTTGGACTCCAGACCCCAACTCTCCCCTCTGCAGTCAAGGGTCTACCCTCCCCACCTTCACAAGAGGCAGGAGGTTTATTCTCTGGAGCCACTGAACCAAGCTTGAGATGCCTAATCGTTAGGCAGTAGGCACTGTGTTGGGCACAGCTCAGGTGCTGAAAGCAAAGTAGAGGCATTAAGTAAAACTCTGTGTACAGAACCACATGATACTGGGCCTGGCCCAGTGGCTCGTGCCTGTAATCCCAGCACTTTGGGAGGCCGAGGTCGGGGAATCACCTGAGGCCAGAAGTTCAAGAGCAGCCTGGCCAACATGGTGAAACCCCATCTTTACTAAAAATACAAAAATTAGCCAAACATGATGGTACGTGCCTATAATCCCAGCTACTCAGGAGGCTGAGGCAGGGGAATCACTTGAATCCAGGAGGCGGAGGTTGCAGTGAGCCAAGATCACGCCACTGCACTCTGTACAACAGAGCAAGACTCAGTCTCAAAACAAAAAAAGAACCACATGATCCCAGCCCAGCTCCAAGGATGTCTGCAAACCTCTATGAAAACCTCTACTCCCTTCAAAAAGGAGCACCCAGGAACAGTAAGCGCTGTGAACACCCTTCCTACGGAGCCCAGGAAACAGTCAACATCTCGGTGGCAACTATGATGCCCCAAAGACCAGAGGCCCATTCCCAAACATTTTAGACCGCCTACATTAGCCCCTTGTGTCCCCACCTCAACAAATGACACATTGCGTTTCCTAACAAGAGGTGGGTGGGTTCCCTGGCCATTTTTCATCTTGTTTAGAAAAAAACAACACAGATGTATATTTTTCTCACATCCAAGCATTGTGGCTGTCACACTTGTCTTTGTTCAAACTATTTCTTCTGCCACAAGTGCCCTCCAGCCCCTCATCTTCCTGGTAAAATCTTCATTCCAAGAACATCCAGAAGGTTGTCTTCTTTCTCTAGTTTTCCTTTTTTCTCTTCCACTTGGCAGAATTAATTACTCTTGTATGTTTATTCCCATAGCTCTTTCAGCTTACCTTCAAGACAGCATTTTGTTCTACTGTACCCTTGTCATTACCTTGGGTGTGTGTATCTGTACTGGATTATGAACTCCTTGGTGGAAAAAAAAAAAAAAAAAGCAATGTGTCCTATCCTTCATTGAATCGCCAATATCTCCAATCTCTTGGATCAAAGTCTGATAAGAATCAGCTAGTGCCATCAAAGGACTAGCTATCATCTTCAGGAATTCCACAAAGCCTGAGGAGGTGCCTATGTATTGGGAAAAAATAGCATAGTATACTCCATGTAAAAATGCAACATGAAATATATTTATTACTTTTATGTAATAAAAAGCATGAAAGTTTCTTTTTTTTGAGACAGAGTTTTGCTCTTGTCGCCCAGGCTGGAGTGATAGGGCACGATCTCAGCTCACTGCAACCTCTGCCTCCTGGGTTCAAGCAATTCTCCTGCCTCAGCCTCCCGAGTAGCTGAGACTACAGACACAAGCTGCCATGCCCGGCTAATTTTTGTACTTTTAGTAGAGACAGGGTTTCACCATGTTGGCCAGTCTGATCTCAAACTCCTGACCTCAAGTGATCCACCTGCCTTGGCCTCCCAAAGTGCTGGGATTACAGGCGTGAGCCACCGTGCCCAGCCTGAAAGTTTCTTTAAGCTAGAAATAAGACCCTAGAAATATATGTACCCATGAGCTTCACTTCCATTCTTGGGGAAAAAATCACCGCCCAATCAATTCAGTAAACACTTTCAGAAAGCTTGGTCCTGAATAATAAACAGCATGGTTCTTAATAACTAACCCATTTGGATCATCTAGTTCCCCACATCAGAGGGACAGTTTTGGGAGAATAAGAAGAAGGGGAATTTAACAAAGCCCTTGCCAGCATCTTAGAAAGTACAGGACATGCTTGTAACCACGTGCTGGTTGTCTGACTACACAAGGAAGGCCTGGAAGAAGAGATCTCTAGGACTTTCTCTATGGCCTATGCTCTAGGCCTTATTGTTAATAGCAGCAACTACTCTTAGTGTGTTTAGCCCTGGAGGATCACAGCAGACGCCAATGAGAAACATCCCACTTGATATTGCCACAGTCCAGAGCAGTTGGACCCTTTCAAACAATTGTCTTTGACAATGAGCTCACCATCAAAAATCTTAACACCAGAGGAAACCAACGTCCTTCCTGAGAGGGATGCATTAAATACACAGAAAGGAAGAATTTATAGTACAGGAAGTAGGAGTAACAGAACAATCTGAAAGGGACTTTAAAATAAGTTTGGAGCTGGGCAAGGTAGCAAGAAGCTGTAGTCCCAACTACTGGGAGGCTGAGGCAGGAGGATTGCTAGAGCCCAGAAGTGCAAATTCAGCCTGGACAACATAGCAAGACCCTGTCTCAATTTTTAAAAGAATACAAAGGCATGCAGTGAAAAGAGTATTACATCATCCTGGACAAATCACTTTAAATGATATTAATAACTTTGTTTGAAATGTGTATACAGCTTGAGAAAGAATAGAATCTACAAGGCAAGAACAGGACATTATTTTTTAAATTATCTCCATATTTTTAAATGAGCTAAATGAAATAGTAGAGATGAAAATATTGAAGCTGGGCACAGTGGCTCACACCTATAATCCCAACACTTTGCGTGGCCAAGGTGGGAGGATCATGAGGTCAGGAGTTTGAGACCAGCCTAACCAACACGGGGAAACCCTGTCTCTCCTAAAAATACAAACATTAGCCAAGTGTGGTGGTGCATGCCTGTAATTCCAGCTACTTGGGAAGCTGAGACAGGAGAAGCACTTGAACTCAGGAGGCAGAGGTTACAGTGAACCAAGATTTCTCCAGGCCAGGTGACAGAGTGAGACTCTGTCTCAAAAAAAAAAAAAGGAAAGAAAAAAGAAAGGAAAATATAATCACTTGGATTTTCAATAGGTAGAACACTATTCTAGGGCCTGGTAGAAAGTATAGCTTTTAGACTCCATGTATATTCAGCTTATTTTATTTTATTTTTGAGACATGTTCTTGACCTGTCACCCAGGCTGGAGTTCAGTGGCACAATCATGGCTCACTAGAGCTTCAACCTCTTGGGCTCAAGCAATTCTCCCATCTCAGCCTCCCATGCAGCTGGGACTACAGGCACGAGCCACCCTAGTGTCATATTCAGCTAATTTTTCTTTTTCTTCTGCTGAGATGAAGTCTCACTTTGTCTCGAACTCTTGGTCTTGAACTCCTGGGCTCAAGCCAACCTCCCGCCTCAGCCTCCCAAAGTGCTGGGATTACAGGCATAAGTCACCACACCCAGACCCTGCATTCACTTTCAAAGAGTCTTTAACAGAGTTCTCCAGCCTGGATTCCTCACTAGGGTTCCTTCTCATACACCATTACCAAAAAAGTGTTGCATGCTACCGTGTGACCGGCATTAAGCTGGAAAGGAGGGGAGTGGTAAGAAAAATGAAGGCCAGTCTCTGCCCTTGAAGAATTTACTGCTTAGTAAGAAAGTGATTTCTGTGAGAGACGTACAATAATAGAATATACTCTAATGATGAAACCTGTCATTGTAACAGTTACCACGTGCCCAGCTCTATATAAAATGCCCACCCTATTGCATTTTGTAATCCTCATAACACTGTAAGATCAGTATCATCATCCCCATTTTACCATGGAGAAAACAGGTGCTCAGAAAGTTACAGTAACTTTCTCAGGTCAAACGAGTAGTAAATTTTAGAGTTAGAATTTCAACCCATGTCTTCTGACCCCAGCACCACCCACCCACCTCCTCTTTTTTTGCTACACTTGGCTGCGTTTGCACAAAATGCTTTCAGGGACTCGCTTCAACAGCACATCTACTCAAATTGGAACAATACAGAGATTAAGCATGACCCCTGCACAAGGATGACACGCAAATTCATGAAGCGTTCCTTAAAAAGAAAACAAAAAGTAAAGATGCTTTCAGAGCTTGCAGGAAGGAGAAATGGTTTGACCTCATAAAAGTGTCCGTCTTCCTCTTAATAGGAACCTTTTTTTTCTACACCATAATAAAACAATCATCACTCCGAGCATAATGTTTTGTCTAAAAAGTCAATAAATTATACATAAGTCATGGTTCCAACTTACAAGCAGCTTCTACTTTAGATAGAAAGTGAAGGGAAAACTATATCATGTGTAAATATTATAATATGTAAATAATATATGTGTAATGTATAAAAATGAATGCTAGGAAGAACAGTAAAGATAGTCAAATAGTCAAAGAAAGCAGCATGAAGGAAAGGATAAGAGAAGAAAAGCAAAGGAGTCAAAGAAGAATAGAAAGATCGTAGTGGGCTGGGGCAGTGGCTCACGCCTGTAATCCCAGCACTTTGGGAAGCAGAGGTGGGTGGATCACCTGAGGTCGGGAGTTTGAGACCAGCCTGGCTAACATGGTGAGACCCCATCTCTACTGAAAATACAAAAATTACCCGGGCATGGTGGCAGGTGCCTGTAATCTCAGCTACTCGGGAGGCTGACACAGGAAAATCACTTGAACCTGGGAAGCAGAGGTTGCAGTGAGCCGAGACTGAGCCACTGCACTCCAGCCTGGGCAACAAGAGTGAAACTCCATCTGAAAAAAAAAAAAAAAAAAAAAAATCGTAGGGAAGTCGACTCAAACGTTTGGGAAATTTAATCTGTGTGTTCACATGAACATTGGCAGTTTTTCAATCCTGGCTCTTCTATTTACCAACTATTTGAAAGGTATTATCAACCTCTGAACCCCAAGTGTCAATTTCTTTCTCTCTCAAATGAGGCGAAGAATTCCAACTTACAAGGAGCTTCTACTATGTATAGAGAGAAAGTGGGGAGGGGGGCGGGGAATTATCTCATGTGTAATTATTATATTTATATAAAATTTATGCAATATAAATATTATGCAGGCTTTTGTCAGAACTAAATGAGATAATTTATGTGACATGCTCAGTGCCCTACACATCCTCAGAAGTCAACAAATGTCAGAAATATGCATGTATATTATTCCATCAAAAGCTGAGAAATTTGAGGGAAATGTAATTACAGCCTTCTAGAACATGAAGAGTTTTGAAAGAAAAGATGATAACTGTTTTCCATGTTCACAGAGGAGATAACCAAAAAAAAAGGATTTAAATTAATACGATAGGAGTATCAGAGGTTGGAATACATTTCAGAGAGTTGGAAGAGGGGCAGGTTATTAAATGAGAAGAGATTGTTGTCTCTTTGGACACATTTTAGAGAAGGCCTTCATAAGGCAGGGGGGATAGATTCCTTCTAGGACTAAGATGATAGGATTCTGTGAATATATAAGTTGGTATTTGCCAATAAAAACTTCCTCCTGTGTGGCCCTTTGTATCCAATAATGATTTCCTGCTCTACTTTGGCTGCCAAATGTATCCAAAATGTAATCAGTGTGTAGATTCATAAGTGAAATTGCAAGCTTTAGAAATCATGGCTAATGCTCTAATCATTTGTAGTAGAGTTTTAAAGCCAGCCAGTGTTTAAGGGGTCTTGGGTTTTAAACTCAGCTGTAGTTTTGTTTTAACCTTTTCTCCTTCCAAAGCCTCAGATATCAGCAAGAATCCTCTTCTTCAAGCACTTTCTTTTCTCATTAGAATTACTCCCAATTTCATCTTGAGTCAAAGTAAAATTTCACAACCTAGGCCTCCAGGGTATCAACCAAATCAAACCACTCCTCCACAACCTAATTCTCGAACACTTTTTCTAACCAGGAAAAACTACTAACCTCTGGTAAGCGCCACATCAAGAGCATCAGCTGCTCGGCCTTAACGCTTTGAGATGCTGAAGTTGAGACGGGCTGACCTGGCAGAGTCCAACCAAGTGAGGCAAGGAAGGACCCAGCAGCAGGCGCAGAAACTGGACTTCCAGGCACTAGGTTCTCTCTGGAACTAATTTGCCTGTGACCTAAACCTTCCCGCTTTGAATGCGCAAGTCCCTGAATCTAGTTTGGCAGGCTGATAGCTGCCTCCTGTGTCTGCTTCTCTTATTTCCTGCTTTTGCTTAATCCCAGTCCTAACCTCTGGCTCTCTAGCAGTCCCTGGAATACCCTCACTTCCAGTCCTGAGGGCCCCCTGGTATTCCTGATTTTGGAGCTTAGAATGACTAGGAAGGAAGATTTCACGCCAGCATTTTCCACATGCCTTCTACACGACGCCAGTGTAGACATGCTCCTCAGACTAAATTCTCTTGCAGATTCACTATGTGCAATAGCCCCACAGAGGTCTAGGACACCCTAGAGGACACCACGGAGGTCTAGAAATAAAGGGAGAGAAAATTACCTGTTTTTAACTTTGTCTAACCCAGGGTTTTCCTAACTAGACTGAATGGCTATCCTCTGGCCAAAATGTTTACTTCTCCCATATTAATCTCCTCCATCTAAATAGTGATTTAGGATTCATACTGGGCTCAAACCTTGGCTCTAAGACATACCACCTCTGGGTCCAAGTCACAACTTCACCTCCTCAACCACAGTTTCCATATCAGGAGATCAATGCTAACATGAGTTTATATCAGTATTACCTTAGGTTGTTGTGAGAATAAGATACCTTTCCAGCATGTAGTAAGCTGTCATTAAAAGCTCTACTTTTACTTATTTCTTTCCATGTCCACCACAATCCTTCTAGATAAAGTTCTACCCACTGTAGATTACAGTATCCGATTCCGGCCAGCCTCCCTGCTCTGGGTGTCTTCTCTGCTCCGGTGATTCCTGCATGCTGTTGCCAAAGAAGCATTACAAAATACTGCCTTCATCAGGTCCTATGTTCTTTTATCTTTTCTTTTCTTTTCTTTTTGTTTTGTTTTGTTTTATTTTGAGATGGGGTCTCGCTCTGTCACCCAGGCTGGAGTGCAGTGGCACAATCTCCACTCACTGCAACCTCTGCCTCCCGGGTTCAAGCAATTCTTGATTCCCTGGTCCAGCTACTCGGTTCTGCCTCTCGAGTAGCTGGGATGACAGGCACCCACCACTATGTCCGGCTAATTTTTGTATTTTTAGTAGACACGGGGTTTCGCCATTTTGGTCAGGCTGGTCTCAAACTCCTGACCTCAGATGATCCTCCCAGCCTCAGCCTCCCAAAATACTGGGATTACAGGCATGAGCCACTGCACCCGGCTGGGTCCCTATGTTCTGCAGTCTTTAAAAATAAGTGGGCCAGGTGCAGTGGCTCCATGCCTGTAATCCTAGCACTTTACGAGGTCAAGGCAGCAAGATTGCTTGAGCACAGAAGTTTGAGATCAGCCTGGGCAACATAGCAAGATGCCATCTCTACAAAAAAATTTAAAAATTCACCAGGCATGATGACATATGCCTGCAGTCCCTGCTACTGGGAGACTGAGGTAGAGGGATCACTTGAGCCCCAGGAGTTTGAGGTTATAGTGAGCCATGATTGCACCACTGCACTCCAGCCTGGGTGACAAAGTGAGACCCTGTCTCGTTTAAAAAAAATAGAAGAAGAGGAAGGAGGAGGAGGAGGAGGGGGGGGGAGGGGGAGGAGGAGGAGGAGGAGAGAAAAGAAAAGAAAAGAAAAAAGAAAAGGGATTAAATTAGGTCCAAACTCCTATGTCTGACTATGAAAGTTCTCTAAGTTCTCTGTTCTTCTTCCTCCCTGCCTGGCCACCAAAGCCCCGCATTACCAGAGTCAAGTCTCCCTCTCTACCCTATCTTCCAACACAAGCACACTGTCCCTTCATATACTGGTCCTATGGAAAACATGCTTTTTTTTTTTTTTTTTTCCTTATTTTTTTTTTTTTGTTTGTTTTTTTAATTCTGGGCTGGGCACAGTGGATTACGCCTTTAATCCCAGCACTTTGGGAGGCCAAGGGGGACAGATCGCTTGAGCTCAGGAGTTCCAGACAAGGCTGGACAAAATGGTAAAACCCTGTCTCTACAAATAATGCAAAAATTAGACAGGCGTGGTGGCAAGTGCCTGTAGTCCCAGCTATGCGGGAGGCTGAAGTGGGAGAATGGGTTGAGCCCAGGAGGTCGAGGCTGCAGTGAGATCATGCCATTGCACTCCAGCCTGGGCTGGACCCTGTCTCAAAAAAAAAAAAAAAAAAAAAATTATCTGAAAAAAAAAAAAAAATTGTGGGTATATGGTGGGTCTATATACGTATGGGGTTCATGGAAAACATGCTTCTTTAGTTCACCTGTTTAGTGAAGCGTTCCTGAACTACACTGGTCCATATAGACCACTTCCTTCTTTCAACGTCCTGTGGTCTGTTCCACACAATTTAGCCCTTAATTATATGCTGTCTTCCATACTCCACTAATTGTTTCCTGTATCTTAGTTTCATCTTCTCAAATACATTGTAAACAACTTGAGGGCAGGTACCACATCGCACACTTTTCTTCTTAATAACCCGAAACAGGCACACGAGTCAGGTGCTTAATTCGTCTTTGTCAATTAACTGAAAGTTAGTCTAACCAGACTGCCAAGGAGAGATCACAGGGCTTGTACGTAATTGGTTTACACACCCTGAAAGACCCTCAGGTAACCCACGCTTCTTACATGTATGTTTTTGTTGAACCTAATTTACCTGTTGTCTAAATATTCCCATGCTTTAGCAACCTTTCAGCAAATCGATTTGGGGGTTGAAAATATTGATATTCCAAGATCCACATCCCCTGTGACTTGTTTATAAATAGTAATGAGGGATGAGAGCCCAATTCAGCTTCTCCCAGCTCTTTTGGGAGCTGCACTTCTGTCTTGGGAAGTTTATGCAAATGATTCAATGAGTTGGTGGGAGACTTAATTACTCTCTAGTGAAAACCAGACTGCTCATTACCATCTGTTTCTTCAAGGAGAGCCAGCCACCACACAGTAATCTGCTGTAAAGCTGCAATCCCAGTGGTAAAGTACTTTGCCATCCTTGGATGAAAGGAAACCTACTGGTCGAGACACTATTATTATTGTCATAAATAATGGTGCTTTGTATTTTATCAAAGGAGCTCAGAGTGACTTGCAAACATCAGCTAATTAATCCTTTAAAAAAAAAAAAAAACCTGTGAAGTAGGTAAAAGGGAGATATTATTATCCCCATTACATGGCTAGGGAGACTGAGACACTGAGGAATTCATCAACTTACCCAAAGTCACATGTCAGAGTCAGAAATAGAACCCAGGTCTCCTGACACCCACTTTGAACAGACAACACTGCTTCTTGTGATGTATTAAAAAAAACAAAGTTTGATTTATGACATATAAAAATAAATCTTGAGAAATTAAACCACATCTAACCTTTCAATAACTGTCATGTAATAAAACAGTAGACATGGGAAAAACAACATCTTGAAGGAAAGATGCGTGGGTAGAACAGTTTAATAAATACAATGCTTTAATCAAAACTTTCCAAAAGGAACTAGTGACTCTTTAAGGAATCTGATATTTAATCATTGCTGTTCTAATGGTTTAAAACAAAGAGGTATAATCCACTGAGTTTTAAACAGAAACTTGTCTAACAAGTTCTATACTTTATTTTTGAACTCTATTTCCTTATTTTCCCGTGTTCTCAAGAACATTTTTAACGTTTATCCATGTGATGCAAATGTCACGTGGAAGATATAAATACTACTCTTCAGATATTTTGCATTTTTCCTGATTCAAAGTCATAGTTAATATTAATGCAATTCAAAAAATTGACGAGAAACTGTGTCTCCAAGGAAACTGGTGCAGGAGGGGGAGAGAGATATGAATCTGTGATTTGATTAATAATTAGACACTCTGCCATTTTGTCACTCTCCACATTATCCACGAATATGCCATCATGTCCACTGCAGAGCCAGCAAATCTCCAAATAGCCGGAAACCTCTAGCAGGTGACTCTAGGCGAGTTTTTTGGGGTTTTTTTGTTTTTTGTTTTTTGTTTTTTTGAGACAGAGTCTAACTCTGTTACCCAGGCCGGAGTGCAGTGGCCAGATCTTGGCTCCCTGTAACCTACGCCTCCTGGGTTCAAGCAATTCTCCTGCCTCAACCACCCAGGTAGATGGGATTACAGGCACCCGCCACCACACCTGGCTAATTTTTGTATTCTTAGTAGAGACTTTTTATAGAGAATTTTTAGTGACTTTTATAGAGAATTGCTTGGATTACTGTATCATCTCGTAAAAATTCTATGAAGCAAATACATGCTTCATAGAGTGCGATCTTGGCTCACCGCAATCTCTGCCTCCGGGTTTCAAGCGATTCTCCCGCCTCAGCCTCCCAACTAGTTGGGATTACAGGCATGTACCACCATGCCCGGCTAATTCTGTATTTTTAGTAGAGACTGGGGTTTCACCATGTTGATCAGGCTGGTCTTGAACTCCTGACCTCAGGTGATCCACCCACCTCAGCCTCCAAAAGTGCTGGGATTACAGGTGTGAGCCACTGTACCCAGCTTCAACAGAATTTTCTAGGAACGTTATTCAGTTTCCAATCAAGAAGAAACTTTCAGTCATTTCTTTTGACTAACCCATCGTGTCCATATTTAGACCCTTCTCTAGTGCTTATCACTAAAGTACCTATGTACTCAGGAAAAGATATTATAATGAAAATCACAGCCAGTTGTTAAGAAGCACTCCTGGGCCTATACACCAATGACCAGATTAAGGATGAGGACCTATGAACTTTTATCCTGTCACTCACCTATTGGATAGCCATGGGCAATTTACCTTACCCTATTGTGCTCATGTTTCCATTTAAAAGAAGAAGAAGGAGGAGGAGGAGGAGGAGGAGGAAGAGCAGGAGGCGGGGGGGAGGGAGGAAGAGGAGGAGAAGGAGGAGGAGAAGGATCCAAGTGCAGCGATTCAAGCCAGCAATTTGGGAGGCCAAGGCTGGCAGATCACCTGAGGTCAGGAGTTCAAAACCAACCTGGCCAACATGGTGAAACCCCATCTCTACTAAAAATACCAAAATTAGGCCGGGCTGGGTGGCTCACACCTGTAATTCCAGTACTTTGGTAGGCTGAGGCGGGTGGATCATGAAGTCAAGTGATCGAGACCCCGGCCAATATGGTGAAATCCCATCTCTACTGAAAATACAAAAATTAACTGGGCGTGGTGGCGCATGCCTGTAATCCCAGCTATTTGGGAGGCTAAGGCAGGAGAATCGCTTGAACCCGGGAGGCGGAGGTTTCAGTGAGCCGAGATCACGCCACTGCACTCCAACCTGGCAACAGAGTGAGACTCTGTCACCAAAAAAAAAAAAAAAAATCAAAACAGTACTTTTACTAGTGAAAAATATGTTAGGCATTTGTGGGGCTAACTTAGTTCAAGTGCCTGAAAGCCTTTACAAAATGGATGTTTTATGCAAAAACAAAACAGAAAGAAGAAAGAAAAAGTCACATTAGTGCCAACAGATACTTCATCACCTTCAGCTGCTTGACAATATTCTTTATAGGATACCTTCTCCAGTCAACAATAGAAGAGCAATACCTCCAAAATACATTTAAATCTATAAAAGGGAACTGATAGAATCTACTGCTTCAAGCAAAATCAAATATAAAAGAACTGACAACATTCCACTTAGAAAATAAAATTTTTGTTACTATGGGCTTATCTGTTCTAATTCCCACTCTTTGCTGATAAAAAAGTAACCCATCAGGATTTAAACATTTCTTCAAACCAAGCAACCTGCTGAACAACTTCTTAATGTGCCTATCAATCATCTGGTGATAAGAAGAGTTTGCATTTATATTAGCTAGTTGCTAAAATAAATATGAGTTACTATAACTAATTCAATCAACAATGGGACCTCAGAGGTCAGCAGAGAAATAATCAAACAATAAGTATGAATAGGTTGTAATTTTTCTGATTAACAAATGTTCTCCTTGTCATAGGATGTTAAGAGCTGCTTAAAGCGCTCAGGTAAATTTAGAATGTATGTATTTACCTTGGAGGGGTCTGTGTGCACACTCCCAGTTAGAAACCCATGAGCCTATAAGTTTTGCAAACATCAGGTTTTGCTTTCGGAAAACATTTCTCTATATGGCATTTATTTTTAACAGGCTCCAGTACTGCAACGGATAGAAACCAACAGATATCAAATAAAATCCCAACCCCACTTTTTAAAGATATTCATACTAGACTATTCCAAAAGGATTTTAGAAACCAATTGATGTGTTAAAACTTGATAATTTTGTCTTTCCAATTAGAATTACATTATTTACCATGGAGGGGAAGAAAGATACTTGGATCCTGAGTCAGGATTTGTCCCCCTCCAAACAACCAACGTCAACTGGAGAGCTGAAGGGTAAGGTCAAAAAGTTGATCATATCTTATTGTCATCACACATTTACAATCTGACCAAAATGTAAGATCTAGGTTTCTACTGCTCCTGATTCCTCATATCTACTCCTACTTTCCCGTTTTAAACCCAGAGAAGTACAGCAGCAGTAGCAAATAACGTTCAGATGCAAAATAGAGCGGTGAGGGTAAAGGTTTGGGGGTTAGGCAGTGGAATTAACAAAAGGAAAAAATACAGGAAGCAAACAGAAATGGGAACTGAAAGTATCAGTGATGAATAATTTCGGCCGGGCGCGGTGGCTCACGCCCGTAATCCCAGCACTTTGGGAGGCTGAAGTGGGCAGATCACGAAGTCAGGAGATCGAGACCATCCTGGCTAACACGGTGAAACCCCATCTCTACTAAAAATACAAAAAAAATTAGCCGGGCCAGGTGGTGGGCGCCTGTAGTCCCAGCTACTTGGGAGGCTGAGGCAGGAGAATGGCGTGAACCCGGGAGGCGGAGCTTGCAGTGAGCTGAGATCACGCCACTGCACTCCAGTTTGGGCAAGGGAGAGAGACTCTGTCTCAATAAATAAATAAATAAATTAATTAATTAATTAATAATTTCTCCCTTTAGTTTAGACACATAACTTCATTGCGATCCCAAATTCTAACGTTTTTAAACAGCTGGTTGGTTTAGCCTTCTCTTGGCCATAATAATTTACCATGGATTTTTAGGGCTAAATAAAAGAATGAATGGAATGAATGAATTGGATGAATGACAGTGGTTGACTTCATGTATTGATGCTTGAGGCATCATTGTAGATTCCTGCAGAGAAATTCAGATGGACAAAATACCCCTCCTTTTAGAAACATGGGCTCATTTCAAGCATTTAAGAGTGGTTGGGATTAAGGTCTCAGAAATACAGAAAACTGAAAAATGTGCCACGTTTCATGTATAAAGGAAGCAACTGACACAAAATGACTGTTAAATGCCTAGCTATGAAAGCATAAATGTCATTAGACAGTCAGCTTCTTCTCTGGAAACTAGATTTTAATAGGTTTTTGATTGTCACTTTTCTTCTTGTTTCTTTATTACTCACTCCTTGGAGGGATTTGCTTTCAAAAGGATTTGCTTAAATTTCCCCCTCAAAATCCAATTTGCAAATACACCTGAAATTGAATTTTCAATATGCACAGTCACACAGGTGCTATCTTTTGCATGCGAAAGAATCCAAGCTAATAAGTCTGCCCAGGGCAACCCAGCTGACCCAGCCACACATCAGAGTCCAGGGGACTGATTCCTGCAGCAGGGAAAGGAATGGAAGAACTGAGGCCACTAGTTAGCTCCCCAGGGCTGAACGTCGACTTGGAGTGAATTTGGAGTTATAGACATACCTTCCTATAATTGAAGTGTTGGGCCTGAACTCTGAATAAATAGATCGAATTTAGGTTTCAGTTTTACTGGAGAAAAATCTGTCCAGAAATTTTTTTCCCGATACTTGGGAAAAAAATATGAGTTGAAATGACCATGGACTATTGAATCCACATTTTTAAACTGTTTTCTGTAGCAGTTCAAAATGATAAACTCTGATTGTGCATATCCAGTCACTGTGTTCATCAGTCAACGAATATTTTTGAATGCCTAGTATGTGCCTAGCTTGCATCAAGAGCAGAAAGAAATAAAAGGAAGCACTGATTTCAGTGAAGAAGGCTGAATTATATCTATTAATAACCAAATCTGTGTAGCACAGATTCAACCTAGTTGTTAGAAATGAAAAGCTATATAAAACAACTTAGGATTCCGTTGCAGTAAGAACCTTATATAATCTTAGAGGAAAACAGGGCTATCTTTTAAATTTTATTTAAAGCTAAGCATACAGTTGACATTTACTAACTGAATTATAGTAATTTTAAGCACTGGATTTTATTCCAACTAACTTTATTATTGACTAGGCCAGATTGACTATTAATTTTCAATTAATCTAACAATTACAAGAGTAGATTATAAAAGTATAATATTCCTACCCTTGAAACGTCCTACAACACTCCTGATTCAGAAGTCCTTTTTGGTGTTTGTTTTTTTGAGACAGTGTTTCGCTGTTGTTGCCCAGGCTGGAGTGCAATGGCACGATATCGGCTCACCGCAAACTCCGCCTCTCAGGTTCAAACTAGTCTACTGCCTCAGCCTCCCAAGTAGGTGGGTACAGGCACGCACCACCACGCCTTGCTAATTTTGTATTTTTAGTAGAGATGGGGTTTCTCCATGTTGGTCAGGCTGGTCGCGAACTCCCGACCTCAGGTGATCTGCCCCACTTGGCCTCCCAAAGTGCTGGGATTACAGGCGTGAGCCACCGCGCCCTGCCTAGGAGTTCCTTATTAAAAGATGAAGATATATTTTTTTTCCTTGCTAATCAATAAGATAACACACTTTGAATGTTTACTTTCCCCTGTATAGGTCTAAACTATAATGTCTGATATTTCCTAATTACAACCATTTCCATGTTTAGAATATTTTCTTTTTTTCCTTTCTCAAACTCCAAATAATTCCTACTTCCTTTCCCTGCACTATCCCTGCCCTGATACCAATAGTCTGGGGCACCTTCAATTTTTGGTTTTTTTCTTCTATCCAGTCTATCCCCGAGAAGTCTTTTGTTTTGTTTTGCTTTAGAGACAGAGTCTTACAGTGTCGCCCAGGCTGGAGAGCAATGACATGATCTCAGCTCACTGCAACCTCCACCTCCCAGGTTCAAGCAATTATCTAGCCTCAGCCTACCAAGTAGCTGGGATTACAAGTGTGCGCCACCACGCCCAGCTAATTTTTGTATTTTTAGTAGAGATGGGGTTTCCACCATGTTAGCCAGGCTGGTCTTGAACCCCTGACCTCAAGTGATTCACCCATCTTGGCCTCCCAAAGTGCTGGGATTCAGGTGTGAGCCATGCACCCGGCTCCATCCCTGGGAAATCTTAAAATCTACGTTTCACACAAACGCCATTTTATATCACAGCAGTAAAATACCTTTGGTACCTAGCATTCAACGATAGCTTTGTGATTACAAGTGAGGGTGCGAGAGGGAGAGGAAGGCAAAGTGTATTCATTTCTCACATTATCCCAAAAAGAAATATTTACTTTTTTTTTTTTTTTTTTTTTTTGAGACGGAGTCTCATTCTGTCTTCCAGGCTGGAGTGCACTGGCGCGATCTCAACTCACTGCAAGCTCCGCCTCCCGGGTTAACGCCATTCTCCTGCCTCAGCCTTCCGAGTAGCTGGGACTACAGGCGCCCACAACCGCGCCCGGCTAGTTTTTTGTATTTTTAGTACAGACAGGGTTTCACCCTGTTAGCCAGGATGGTCTCGATTTCCTGACCTCGTGATCCACCGGCCTCGGCCTTCATAGTGCTGGGATTACAGGCGTGAGCCACCGCGCCCAGCTAATTTTTTGTATTTTTAGTACAGACAGGGTTTCACCGATTTCCTGACCTCGTGATCCACCGGCCTCCTCCTTCATAGTGCTGGGATTACAGGCGTAAACCACGGCGCCTGGCCTATTTACATTTTTAAAGAAAGTTGACTATTTTCAAAAAGAGAATAAGAAAGAGGAATTTAGCAAGTTCTCATTTTAGTTCAAGGTAATTTTTCTTTCTACAGGACATTTGTCTCATGTGAATAATTCTTACATGAGATTTATTTTAATATATTATAAAATTTCTATTTCTTCATTATATCCACGATAGCCATTTCTTTTTTGTTTTTTTTTTGTTTTGAGACAGGATGTCACTCTGTCACCCAGACTGGGGTAAAGGGGTGCGATCAAGGCTTACTGCACCCTCAGTGAGGTGAGAGTGGGATTGGGAGGCTGAGGTGAGAGGTGGTCCTGGGATTACAGGCACATGGCACCATGCTCGGCTAATTTTTGTATTTTTAGTAGAGACAGGGTTTTGCCATGTTGGCCTGGCTGGTCTCAAACTCCTGACCTCAAGTGATCCACCTGCCTTGACCTCCCAAAGTGCTGGGATTACAGGCGTGAGCTATCGCACCCAGCCAATAGCCATTTCTTCGTAGCATCTGGTTCAAGTTCAGATATTACCAAAAAGTTGACTATTTTCGTTTTTTTTTTTTCTTTCTTTCTTAGTTTTACTAGCAATGCTCTATTTAACACTTAAAAAGCTAAAATGAGCCAGGTGCAGTGGCTCACACCTGTAATCTCAACATTTTGGGAGGCCAAGGTCGGAGGATCACTTGAGGTCAGGAGTTCGCGACCAGCCTGGCCAACATGATGAAACCCCCGTCTCTACTACAAATACAAAAATTAGTCGGGCATGGTGGCAGGCACTTGTAATCCCAGCTACTAGGGTGGCTGAGGCAGGAGAATCACTTGAACCTGGGAGGCGGAGGTTGTGATGAGCCGAGATCGAGCCACCATACTCCAGCCTGGGCAACAGAGTGGACTGGCTGAAACAAACAAACAAAAAAGTTTAAAACAATTCTAAAAACAACTGGATATAGTCTTTCTGTTTAGCTCACGTATTTTATTTTGTATTTATTTTATTTTTTAGAGACAGGGTCTCACTCTGTTGCACAGGCTGGAGTGCAGTGGCCCAATCATAGCTCGTAACTCATTGCAGCCTCAAATTTCTGGGCCCACCTCCAGCTTCCTGAGTAACTGGGACTCGCCACCATGCCACGCTAATTTTTTTAGTTTTTCTAGAGACAGGGTCTCACTATATTACTTAGGCTGGTCTCAAACTTTTGGGCTCAAAGGATCCTTCTCCCTCAGCACCCCAAAGTGCTGGGATTACAGGCATGAGCCACCTGTGCCTGGCTAGCTTGCGTATTTTAATGTTGCTGTTATATCCAATACTATAAATAAATTCTAAGGGCTCCACAAACCCTTGGGGCTGGTGTGTTTGCACATATTCTTACGTTACTCCTGAAGTCGGCCTCTATTGTTAGACTTATCACTCTCTATTGTCATGGATATCTGTCTATCCCACTAGATTGAGAGCACTTTGAGGGCAAGACCTGTGCTTAGCATCAGATCAGGTTCTAAGGAGATAATTCACAGGTGTTTGGGGAGTGAGTAAATGAATTCCTTTGTGTTTGAGTGCACTGAAAGATTGTTCTCACCCACATTCCTCTTCCACTCCCTCTTTGATCTCCATATACCATCTGATCTCCCTTCATTTTCCTGTGCGCAGCCCCCACTTCTCTCCCAGCGCAGCCCTTACTCCTGACTTTCTGATCTCTCCACTTGCAGTGCTGGAGACTTCAGGCTGGAAGCCTCGGGGAAGGCCTACCCTGGGTGGCTCACCACAATTATGTGAGTTGCTAATCTTGATGTCATTGCTTGTCCTTTGGATATCTAAGGTGTCCCACCAAATAAGGTCACTAAGTGACCTTTAAGATTCCTAACAATTCCAGGATTGTAAGATAAAAGAATTCAGGTCTATTCATTTTCATAGAAATTCCTGCTTCTGACACAAATGAAGTAGCAAGTCCTTGACCTTTAGAGTCAGTCTGCAAGTCAGCCATGAAAGGCATGGAGGAAAATGTAGGCTCTAAAGAGAAGAGTAAAAATACATAGACAACATGGATGGGTAGTCAGACTCACTCCCAATCTCTGCCAAAATTTGAACTCATCCTTCTCCCTTGTCCTTTTGCGTACCCTGGAAGGAATTTACACTAAATGTTTGGACTACCTGCCCAGGTATCAGAATTGCCTGGAACACTTGTTAAAATTCAAATTCCTGAGGCTCCTGCTGTACTCTTTGGAGATTGGGGTCAGCACACCCCAAATTCTGAGTCACCGAGGCTGGAATGGTGCCAGGAATGCAGATGTTTAACTAGTTCCTCCAATGATGACACCTGGCCAGACTTAGAAACCAGGGACCTGGGGCAGGACTCACTAAAAAAGCCGAGACCTTACCTCCTCCAAGGCTCCTACAATCTGCCAGTAAGGAGATTTTGAGTAATTGAGGAGCTTTAACACTTGGCTGCTAGATTAAAGTGGGTTTTGGTAGAGTGGTCAGAAACAAATAGGAGAAGGCAAAGAGTTGAACTCAGCTGGGAAAAATCTAATGAGCTTTTTTTGTTGTTTTAAAGAATATACAATATGGCCAGGTGTGGTGGCTCACGCCTGTAATCCCAGTACTTTAGGAGGCTGAGGCGGACGGATCACCTGAGATCAGGAGTTTGAGACCAGCCTGATCAATATGGTGAAACCCTGTCTCTACTAAAAATACAAAAATTAGCCAGGCGTGGTGGCAGGCTCCTGTAGTCCCAGCTACTCGGGAGGCTGAGACAGGAGAATTGCTTGAACCCGGGAGGCAGAGGTTGCAGTGAGCTGAGATCACGCCACTGCACTCCAGCCTGGGCAACCGAGCGAGACTCCATCTCAAAAACAACAACAACAACAAAAAATTAGCCGAGTGCGGTAGCACATGCCTGTAATCCCAGCTACACGGGAGGCTAAGGCAGGAGAATCACTTGAACCCAGAGGCAGAGGTTCCAGTGAGCTGAGATCATGCCACTGCATTCCAGCCTGGGTGATGAGTGAAACTCTGTCTCAAAAAATATATAAAAATTAAAAAAGAAAAATAAAAAATATACAATATGATTTGGTGACACAAAGAGGCCTCCACAGGCTGGAGAAAGGACCCCATCCAAGCGTAAGCATCAGAAAAGGAGGCTGTGTTTGTCCGAATGAAGAAGGAGAGGGGTTTAAGAACATGGGAGCAATTACAGCACAGCCACCAAATCAAACATGAAAAAATTGGAAGCCATTTTTTCAACAAAAATCTAATGAGCGGCCGGGCACAATGGCTCAAGCCTGTAATCCCAACACTTTGGGAGGCCGAGACGGGCGGATCACGAGTTCAGGAGATTGAGACCATCCTGGCTAACACGGTGAAACCCCGTCTCTACTAAAAAATACAAAAAACTAGCCGGGCGAGGTGGCGGGCGCCTGCAGTCCCAGCTACTCGGGAGACTGAGGCAGGAGAATGGCGTAAACCCGGGAGGCGGAGCTTGCAGTGAGCTGAGATCCGGCCACTGCACTCCAGCCTGGGCGACAGAGCGAGACTCCGTCTCAAAAAAAAAAAAAAAAAAAAATCAGCACTCATCTGCCATGTTCTAAGGTGCTAAGCTTAGGTGCTCAGGGTTCAAGGCTCTCCATGCATGGTCCCTGCCTTAAAGAAGCATAACTGTGAAAACCTCTGATATCAACCAAAAGCAATTAAAACACATAAGGCCAACTTCATTTTACAGAAGGATATCAGGAATGGAGCATCTAGGAATTTCTCATTTAAGCTCCAGGATTCTGATGAAAAGGTTAACTAAATGAAAAGTTCAGACTGGGTGCAATGGCTCACACTTGTAATCCCAGCACTTTGGGAGGCCCAGGTGGGAGGATCGATTGAGCCTAGGAGTTCGACACCAGCCTGGGCAACTTAGTGAAAACCTGTTTGTATTTAAAAAATAAAAAAAAAGTTAATTTTAAATTTAAAAATTTTATCCACTGTCTTGTCCTTTAAAAAAAAAAAAATACATACATAAAAATTTTAGCTGGACATCATGGCCATGTCGATAGTCCTAGCTGCTCAGGAGGCTGAGCTGGGAGGATCCCTTGAGCCCAGGAAGTCAAGGCTGTAGTGAACTGAGTGCGCTGCTGCACTCCAGCCTGGGTAACAGAATGAGACCCTGTTTCAAAAAGAAAAGAAAAGTTCACTTCGTTTCTCTTGGTCAAAGAGGTAAAGGGAAATATTTTTTCCACAGTGCCTCAATTCATGTTTTTTTTTTTTTCATTTTTGAGATAGAGTCTCGCTCTGTTTCTCAGGCTGGAGTGCAGTGGTGTGATCTCGGCTCACCCACAGGACTGCAACCTCTACCTCCTGGGTTCAAGCTATTCTCCTGCCTCAGCCTCCTGAGTAGCTGGGATTACAGGCGTCTGCCACCACGCCCAGCTACATATATATATATATATGTATATAGTGTGTGCGTGTTTTTAGTAGAGACGGGGTTTCACCATGTTGGTCAGGCAAGTCTCGAAATCCTGACCTCAGGATCCACCCACGTCAGCCTCCCAAAGTCCTGGGATTACAGGCGTGAGACACCGCGCCCGGCCCAATTCATGTCTTTATCACCTTTCTCCCTTTTTTTTTTTCTTTTCCTTTTGGTAGAGACAGGGTTTCCTCTTGTTGTTCCAATTGATCTCAAGGGATCCACCAGCTTGGGCCTCCCAAAATGCCAAGGGATCAGCTGGCCAGCCTGGGCCTCTCACCACTCCCGACTCTCAGATGTTTTTCAATAGGCTCCTGGTTTCCCTGACTCTGGCCCTTCCTGTAAACCTAACATAGTAATCCAAGATTAATTGTCCTTGTTCAAAAACGTTCCCTCGCTACCCAGTACAGAACAACACGAAACAAGTAAAAACAACTGAAAAAATTAAACTTGTGGCCGGATGCAGTGGCTCACGCCTGTAATCCCAGCACTTTGGGAGGCCAAGGCGGGCGGATCACTTGAGATTGGGAGTTTGAGACCAACCTGACCAACATGGAGAAACCCTGTCCCTACTAAAAATACAAAAATTAGCCGGGCGTGGTGGTGGGTGCCTGTAATCTTAGCTACTCAGGAGGCTGAGGCAGGAGAGTCGCTTGAACCCGGGAGGCGGAGGTTGCAGTGAGCGGAGATCGCACCATTGCACTCTAGCCTGGGCAACGGGAGGGAATCTCATCTCAAAAAATAATAATAAAATAAATAAAATAAAATTCAAGTTTAAAGTGTTTTAATTAATAGTGTTTTAATCAAATATCTATAACATCAATGATGTTCACTGTACACAGGAAAATCCTAAATAATTAAGTAGCATTGAATAATGAAAACAATTGAGAGGGTCTCTCCTTATAAGTGACAATGCCATCAGTCAGATTTCCATAATAACTAACATTTTACTGGGGGCTGTGTGCAAATGATTTGAACATAACATTTATGTCTGAAATAAAACTCTTCAATTGCTTCTTCCACCAAGGAAAAAAAAAAAAAAAAAAAAAAAGCTGGGGAAAGAAAACATCTAATTTTAATGTAACACTAAATCCAAAGGCAGTACAGCTGTTTGGTTTTGGTTGTTTAGCTCAGCTGTTTTATTCTGAGAAAAGCACAGCTGCCTTTTGATGTTGTCTGTTATTCAAGACTGTACTTTAGGAGGGTTAAATGTATGAGAGCTCACAGACCACTGGTAGGTTCAGTTTCTCCTCTTGCTCTTGCTACAGTGCTATTTATTGGTCTTCCTTCTTTCAGTTTCTCCTCTTGCTCTTGCTACAGTGCTATTTATTGGTCTTCCTTCTTTAAGTTTAAGTGTTAAAACATAGCCTATGTTAAAACTTAAAGGCAGGCCGGGCGCGGTGGCTCAAGCCTGTAATCCCAGCACTTTGGGAGGCCGAGACGGGCGGATCACGAGGTCAGGAGATCGAGACCATCCTGGCTAACACGGTGAAACCCCGTCTCTACTAAAAAATACAAAAAACTAGCCGGGCGAGGCGGCGGGCGCCTGTAGTCCCAGCTACTCGGGAGGCTGAGGCAGGAGAATGGCGTAAACCCGGGGGGCGGAGCTTGCAGTGAGCTGAGATCTGGCCACTGCACTCCAGCCCGGGCGACAGAGCCAGACTCCGTCTCAAAAAAAAAAAAAAAAAAAACTTAAAGGCAAACTCTTTCCCTTGAATTTTGCCTTTCTCTCCAGAATCCTGCTCCCAAGAGCAGCACTGTGGGTGGAAAGATAAGTTAGTACTTTTTTTAAGAACAATTTTCGAGAACGTATTCAGATTTAAAATGACTTTTTTTTTTTTTTTTTTTTTTTTTGACATGGGGTTTCACTCTCGTTGCCCAGGCTGGAGTACAATGGCGAGATCTCAGCTCACGGCAAACTCCGCCTCCCAGGTTCAAGCAATTCTCCAGCCTCAGCCTCCCAAGTAGCTGGGATTACAGGCACGCACACCATGCCCAGCTCATTTTTTTTTTGTATTTTTAGTAGAGACAGGGTCTCCCCATGTTGGCTAGGCTGGTCTCAAACTCCTGACCTCAAGTGATCCACCCTCCTCGGCTCCCAATGTGCTGGGATTACAGGCGTGAGCCACCACGCATGGCTAAAATATATCATCCATATTTGGATGATATTTAAAAATTATTAGCCGGGCATGGTGGCACATGCCTGTAGTTCTAGCTACTCAGGAGGCTGAGGCAGGAGGATCCCTTGAGCCCAGAAGTTTAAGGCTGCAGTCATCTTTAAGTGGTATATACTAAAATGTATATATTATTTTCTTTTTTTTGAGATGGATGGAGTCTCGCTTTGTCACCCAGGTTGGAGTGCAATGGTATGATCTCTGCTCACTGCAACCTCTGCCTCCCGGATTCAAGCAATTATCCTGCCTCAGCTCCTGAGAAGCTGGGATTACAGGCACCCACCATCACCCCTGGCTTACTTTTGTATTTTTAGTAGAGGCGGGGTTTCACCATGTTGGCCAAGCTGGTTTCAAACTCCTGACCTCAAATGACCCGCCCTCCTCGGCCTCCCAAAATGCTGGGATTATAGGTGTGAGCCATCGCACCCGGCCTACATACTAAAATATTTACAGATGAAATTATATGGTGTCTGAGGTTTGCTTTCAAATAATCTAGGGGAAAGAAGACAGGGAAGAGTTGGGAGTACAGGTAGATTAAGGCTGTCTGAGAGTTGATCATTGTAAAGAGGGTGAGTATTCATCATACTCTTCTATTTTTATATTTGTTGCAAACTTTCATAATAAAGAGGTTTGGTGGTGGTGGTGGTTGTTTTGTTTTGTTTTTTAAGACAGAGTTTCATTCTGTCACCCAGGCTAGAGTGTAGTGTCGTGATCTTGACTCTCCACAACCTCTGCCTCCTGGGCTCAAGTGATCCTCCCCCCTTAGCCTCCCCAGTAGCTGGGATTTATAGGCACCAAGTCACCATACCTGGCTACTTTTTGTATTGTAGAGACAAGGTTTCGCCATGTGGCCCAGGGTGGTCTCCATCTCCTGAGCTCAAGGGATCTATCTGCCTTGGCCTCTCAAAGTGCTGGGATTACAGGGTGAGCCACCACGCTCAACCCATAAAAAGGTTTTAAATATGATAAATTTAAAAACATAAATGTTTATATCCCTTGATCCCTGGTTCCTCATTTAGCGATCTATCCTACAGAAATACTCAAACACAGGCCAGGCTGCAGTGGCTCACACCTATAATCCCAGCACTTGGGGAGGCCGAGGTGGGTGGATCATTTGAGCCCAGGAGTTCAAGACCAGCCTGGGCAACATGGTAAAACCCCGTCTATACAAAAATGCAAAAATTAACCAGGCACTGTGGTGTGCAACCAGCTACTCAGGAGGCTGAGGTAGGAGGATCACTTGAGCCTAGGATTTTGAGGCTGCAGTGAACTGTGATCACACCACTGCACTCCAGCCTGAGGGACAGAATGAAAGCCCGTTTCAAAAAAAAAAAAAACATATGCACACATGGATGTATAAAGATGTTTCCTTTGACATGGTCTGTAATAGTAAATAACTGGAAACTAGATTCATGTCCAACAATGGAGGAATGGTTAAAATTAACTGTAATTCATTCAACTGCGTATTTTTATGACCTACCACCCCCAACTTAGAGTCGGTTAATAAAGGATAATGTTAATAAAAGTTAGAAGATACTACCTGTAAGGACACCGAATGACATTCCAAGGAGGAAATCTTGAACTGAACAGAGGTCTGACAGGACACTGAGGGAAGGTGGCATGGTGCAATACCAAGCCCCTAAAAGGGGAGTAAATAATCTACTTGGAAATCTTATGGATAACTATGCCAGCAATCCCGATGACTCAGAACAGGAGAGTGCTGACAAACGCAGGGTGATGTCACCATTTCCTGCCTCAGGAAGTTGGCTAGAAGGGGAGGAGAGGCCTGTGGCAGGTAAAGATCAAAGGTCTAGAAGCGTTGTTCTCTCCCTTTATTCCTGCCTCTCTGTAGGTATAATCACCAGCAATGCACTTATTCCCTTCTCACAGTCCGCTTGTCTTACTTGGCTTGGATGAAGGTTTTTTGAGTCGACAAAGCACTTGCTTGAGATCCTCCCAAGCTACAGGGTTTGATCTTGGCAGCTCTGATCCTCCACTATCCCTCAAGAGACAGTCAGGATTGGCGCATCTCTCTCCAGGCAGATGAACCCACTTACCGTGGTCTTACAGGGCTCACCTACTACTCTTGGCAGGCTCAGGCTGGCTGCACCCTGGAACAGATCCTGCCCTAAAGGGAGCCTGGGGAACCCTCTAGATGAGCTGAAAGTTACCTTCACGTCCTGTTTCCTTAATTCCCAGATTCTGATGGACTTCCCTATATAGAGCATGCCCCTTGAAACAGGTATGCTACTGTGGAAAGAGTAAATGAGGGCCGGGCGCGGTGGCTCATGCCTGTTATCCCAACACCTTGGGAGTCTGAGATGGGTGGATCACTAGGTCAGGAGTTCGAGACCAGCCTGGCCAACATGGTGAAACCCTGTCTCTACTAAAAATACAAAAGTTAGCTGGGCATGGTGGTGCACACCTGTAGTCCCAGCTACTCGGGAGGCTGAGGTAGGAGAATCGCTTGAACCTGGGAGGCGGAGGCTGCAGTGAGCTGAGATTGCTCGACTACACTCCAGCCTGGGTGACAGAGTGAGACTCCAACTCAAAAAAAAAAAGAAAAAGAGTCAATGAGTTCAAATCAGAACAGCCAGCTGTGTCTCTTACTAGCTATGTTTCCATGAGGAAAACGAGTTCCTTAACCTTCCTGGGCGTCATTGTTCTCATCTATAAAATTGCTACAATAAGAAGCGAATTATAGGATTATAGTAAGGGAAGTCATGTGTGCTAGGCTCAAGGGCCTGACATGGTACCCTGGCAAATCGTATGTTAGTTATGTCAGGAAAAACTCCCTGGGTTTCAGCATACTGCGACCACCGACCTTACAAGATTACATCTAGTCACCTGACAGGTGACCCCAAATTCATTTGACTACCACTTTCCCCCAAAACAGCCCCTTGCTGTTCGTTACTACAGTTCTTCTCTTGGTCACTGTTTATTGTATCATCTTTGATTAATGTTGTGTATAGTCATGCTATGATGGCTACACCTCTCAAAGTAATTATAGAGGTATAGTGGCCAGGCACCGTGACTCACGCCTTGTAATCTCAGCACTTTGGAAGGCCAAGGTGGGAGGATTGCTTGAGCCAAGGAGTTTGAGACCAGCCTGGGCAACATAATGAGACCCTCATCTCTATTATTAAAAAAGAGAAAAAGAAAAAAATGAAAACAACATATAGTTATGGAAAACAACTATTGTTGATTTTTTCAAAAAGAAAGTATCACTTTCCTCTTTGCTAACACTCAATCCAGGAAGACCTGAGACAAGGATGCAGGCCCCCAAGTGTTCCAGCTCTTTGTTGCTTCATCTCTTACCAGTTACTGGGCCACACACATCTACTCAGGGAATAAGCCCCTTGCCAAGGTTCAGTTGCCACTGGGCCAGAGTCAGATTATCAGTAATGGCTACATACAGACTTATCTCCAGAACAATGTGTAGATCCTTGCTTTACATCTGTGTAATTAAATGTGCCATCCAGGGAAGGTGTTTTCCCCTAAAAATAATAAACAGGCACCTCCAAAAATGAACTTAGGCCTTTAACACTTAACAGAAAAAAAATTCTACCTTTTTTTTGAGACATGGTCTTGCTCTGTGACCCAGGCTGGCATTGAGTGGTACCATCACAGCTCACTGAAGGCTCAACTTCCAGGGCTCAAGCAATCCCCCCACCTCAGCACCCCTGGTAGCTGGGACTACAGGGGTGCGCCACAATACTGGGCTAATTATTTTTACTTTTTTGTAGAGACAGGGTCTCCCTATGCTGCCCAGGCTGGTCTTGAACCCTTGAGCTCAAGGGATCCTCCTAGTGTGGCCTCCCTAACTGCCAGGATTGCAGGCGTGAGCCACCACGCCCAGCCAAAAGTCTATTTTTTTTTTAGCCCATTCACGTTTAATGCAACAATTGAAACAGTAGGATTTAAGTTAACCATTTTACTATTTTTTTCTCTTTTTTCCCACTGATGTTTTGTATCTCTCTTACTTCCCTGCTTTCTAAGTATTTGAATATTTCTTTAAAATTCTATTTTATCGGCCTGGCGCGGTGGCTCAAGCCTGTAATCCCAGCACTTTGGGAGGCCGAGACGGGTGGATCACGAGGTCAGGAGATCGAGACCATCCTGGCTAACACGGTGAAACCCCGTCTCTACTAAAAAATACAAAAATCTAGCCGGGCGAGGTGGCGGGCGCCTGTAGTCCCAGCTGCTCGGGAGGCTGAGGCAGGAGAATGGCGTAAACCCGGGAGGCAGAGCTTGCAGTGAGCTGAGATCCGGCCACTGCAGTCCAGCCTGGGCAACAGAGCAAGACTCCGTCTCAAAAAAAAAAAAAAAAAAAAAATTCTATTTTATCTATCTCCTTTTTAGCTATGTCTCGTATTTTTTTACTGTTTTCTTGGAGATTACTATATATATTATATATAATTTATATTATATATAATGTAATATATTATATATTATATATCATATATATTATATAATACATAACATATATAATAATATATAATATTATATGTAATATATTATATATTATATTATATGTACATATTATATATGCATATATGTACATATTATATAATATATAATATGTAATATTATATATTATATGTAATATTATATATTATTATATATTATTAATGTATTATATGTAATATTATATATTATTATATAATACATTATAGATTACATAATATATATATATATTTTTTTAAGACAAAGTCACTCTGTTGCCCAAGTTAGAGTGTGGTGGTGTGGTCACGTCTCACTGCAGCCTCCACCTCTGGGCTCGACGGATCCTGCCACCCCAGCATCTTGAGTAGCTGGGACTACAGGCTCATGCCACCATGCCCAGCTAATTTTCTTGTTTTTTGTAGAAATGAGGTCTATGTTGCCTAGGCTGGTCTCAGACTCCTGGACTCAAGCAATCCTCCTGCCTTGGCCTCCCAAAGTGCTGGGATTACAGGTGTAAGCCACTGCATCCAGCCTATAACTTTACAGAAAGTTTACCTTTTATTTAACTTTTCACAGTGTAGAGTTAATACGGAACTACTTCATGTAAAATCTGGAAACCTTGGAACCATACAAGTCCATTCACCATCTCTCTGCTTTTTTACTATGGTTGTCAAATGTGTTATATCTATTAGAACCCGCACAGACAATGTTATCATTTTTTTCTTTAAACACTCATAAAAAGTTTAAATAAATTAGCTCAAAAAAGTAACATTTGTGAAATATCTCTAATTTTCTTAAAGGAAAATATTCTTAGTAAAATGCCTGGAAGATCTAAGTACTTTGTATCTATCTATCACAATATTTAGTTCCTTCTTACTACCCCTGAGTAACTGGCTCTGCTTTTATTATTTTTAATTTTCAGTCTTTTAGACCTTGTTTATCTGATGCCATTCCAGGATTACACGTAGTTGAAAAAAGAAAAACAAAATAAAACATAAAATCTCTTCATTTGTTTCGCTTTTGGTCAAAACATTAGCATTGCCAGTAATGTCCTAACAATCACATTGTCAAGGCAGGAAACTAAACACGTCTTTCAACAAAGAAATACCTCACATTCTGATAGGTAAGCCTTAAGGGGAGGATCTTTAATGGTCTATTGGCCTTTTCAATTTTTATAACAATCTACTCATTTGGTGGACATTTTTATGACAACCAAGACAGCATTCAAGACATCTGGAGTACGGAATGCTACAATTGTAAAAGTACTCAATTAAAATTCTTATTTATGTTTGTGTAAAATGTATGAAATATTCTGGAGAAACAGGTTGGGAAGATAACTATCTTCCCAAGCTCCTATTACAGTGATGACAAGTGTAATTTGGTACTGCAGTTCTACAAAAGCTTTGCTTCTCCACCACCTCTTACAAGCCCTGCATAAGGTGAGACAGAAAAAGGAGTCTCGTCACTCACTCTGGCTCTATCACCTGGGTTTTTACAGCTCCACAATTCACTTGAAGTCATGTAAGTCAGGTGAATCCGGAACCCAAGAAAAATTAATAGTCAAGGAGGAATCAGTGACATTTTCAACAAAATGTACACTCACAAAGCCTTTTGTGTTTGGGGGGAAATTATTGAGCTTGTTTTCGTTATTTGTTTCTGGTTTTGTGTCATTTTTAAGAGAGGGGGAAGGAAAACCCCATTCTCTGGAGAAATAAAGAAATTCTGGCCAGATGGGGTGGCTCATGCCTGTAATCCTAGCACTTTGGGAGGCCAAGGCAGGCAGATCACCTGAGATTAGGAGTTTGAGACCAGCCTGGCCAATACGGTGAAACCCCGTCTCTACTAAAAACACAAAAATTAGCCGGGCGTGGTGGTGTCCACCTGTAATCCCAGCTACTCGGAAGCCTGAGGCAGGAGAATCACTTGAACCCTGGAGGCGAAGGTTGCAGTGAGCCAAGATCAGGCTATTGCAGTCCAGCCTGGGCAGCAAGAGTGAGACTCTGTCTCAAAAAAAAAAAAAACAAACAAACAAGTAAAGCTCTATATCCTTGACCACACAGAAACTGGCTGGGCGCAGCGGCTCACACCTGTAATCCCAACACTTTGGGAAGCAGAGGTAGGCTGATTACAAGGTCAAGAGATCGAGACCATCCTGGCCAACATGGTGAAGCCCCGTCTCTACTAAAAATACAAAAATTTAGCTGGGCGTGGTAGTGTGCACCTGTAGTCCCAGCTACTTGGGAGGCTGAGGCAGGAGAATCACTTGAACCCAGGAGGCAGAGGCTGCAGCGAGCCGAGATTGTGCCACTGCACTCCAGTTTGGTGACAGAGTGAGACTCTGTCTCAAAAAAGAAAAAGAAAATTTGCAGTACTTACCATCTTTTTTCATTTAGTGCTTTCATGTAGATGTCTCCTCAGGTAGACACAGGGACAAGATACTAATCTAATACACAATGATATGGGGGCCAGTTAATCATTGCATTTTGTTTCAAAGAGTTGTGACTTCTTAGATAAAATATTCTATGTAAACACACAAAGTATATGATTAACTTTGCTCGTTTTAGGGTCAAAGAGGAAAAAAATCACTTTATTTCTTTTTTAAGTCTTTGTTCCTTTCAAGCACATAAGAGATTGATGTACTTAGCAAGGTATGTTCATTTAAGTCCAGAAGATCTCAGAGGTGGCCCTGAATCCTATTATACAGATCCCAGTGCAACCATTATTCAGCAAAGCAGTATTGTCAAAAACATTTTTCAATTTATTATATCTAAACTTTAAAATGCTCTCATATTGATTTTAAGGCATTTCCTACTGCAACACAGAACAATAGATTTTCAATAGCTTCTGGTGAGAATTCATGACCAGTGTTTACATTTTTTCACTCAGACTTAGATCACCATAATTTGCTTAGTCTAAGGTACCTAACATTATGAGATATTTTTACAGATCCCTTTATTTAGTCAACATATACTTACTGAACATTTACTGTGTGCCAAGTCCAGCATGGAAAATACAGAAACACAGAGGCAAATGATTCTTTCCTGTGCTTTTATTTCTTTTTTCTTTCTTTTTTTTTTTTTTTTTTTTTTTGAGATAGAGTCTCACTCTGTCACCCAGGCTGGAGTACAGTGGTGAGATCTTGGCTCACCTCCGCCCTGAGTTGAAGTGATTCTTCTGCCTCAGACCCCTGAGTAGCTGGGATTACAGGTGCCCACCACCACAGCTGGCTAATTTTTGTATTTTTACTAGAGACGAGGTTTCACCATGTTGGTCAGGCTGGTCTCAAACTCCTGATCTTGTGATCTGCCCGCCTCTGCCTCCCAAAGTGCTGGCATTACAGGCGTGAGCCACCGCACCCGGCCCTCTGTTTTATCTCTATCTTTCATGTTAAATGGTTTGTTCAGATATCTGTTATTTCTTAGTTGTCCATTAATATTTATTCATTTTTATTTTTATTTTTTAAAATTTATTTTCGAGATGGAGTTTCACTCTTGTTGCCCAGGCTGGAGTGCAATGGCACGATCTCGGCTCACTGCAACCTTGGCCTCCTAGGTTTAAGTGATTCTCCTGCCTCAGCCTCCAGAGTAGCTGGGATTACATGCGCCCACCACCACGCCCGACTAATTTTTGTATTTTTAGTAGAGACAAGGTTTCACCATGTTGGCCAGGCTGGTCTCAAACTCCTGACCTCAGGCTGGTCTCAAACTCCTGATCCTGTGATCCACCCACCTCAGCCTCCCTAAATTCTGGGATTACAGGCATGAGCCACTGTGGCCTGTCATCTGTTAAAATTTAACAGCGAGGAACCAAAGAGTTGATTGGAAGCTCTGAGCACATGTGTGGGTCTAGTCATCTGTAGGTTTCTCTGTGAATGATCTGGCTGGGCCATTTTATTGGAGAACTTGGGATTTTCCATATATTTACTTATTTCTCTTGGACTGGTCCATTCCAAAGACTCTTCCAGCCTCCTGCCTTGATAAAGAGTTGGTCTCCAGCATTCTGGGAACCAAGAGAAGAAGAGAAAAAAATCTCAGCCTCCTAAACAATTTAAAGAGCCTTACCAGTTATCTTAAATTGAGTTAATGCTATAGTTTCTTTTTTGAGGTCTAACAAATACACTATATTTTACATTATCAGAATGTAATTTACATTAATTACTATGTTAATGAGTACATAAAACATTCGTTTGCATAAAAAAGCTTAGCCTCCAATATGCATACATTCATTTAATCATTCCTGCCCTCAACTGGGGCTGTTTTTTTTTTTTTTTTTTTTTGGAGACGGAGTCTCACTCTGTTGCCTGGGCTGGAGTGGAGTGCAGTGGCGCAATTTCGGCTGGCTGCAACCTCCACACTTCCCAGGTTCAAGCGATTTCTCCTACCTCAGCCTCCTGAGTAGTTGGGACTACAGGTGCCTGATACCATGCCTGGCCAATTTTTGTATTTTTAGTAGAGACAGGGTTTCATCATGTTGGCCAGGTTGGTCTTGAACACCTGACCTCTTTTTTTTTGTTTGTTTGTTTTTTTTTTTTTTGAGACGGAGTCTCGCTCTGTCGCCCAGGCTGGAGTGCAGTGGCCGGATCTCAGCTCACTGCAAGCTCTGCCTCCCAGGTTTACGCCATTCTCCTGCCTCAGCCTCCCAAGTAGCTGGGACTACAGGCGCCCGCCACCTCGCCCGGCTAGTTTTTTGTTTTTTTTTTTTTGTTTTTTTTTTGTTGTTGTTGTTGTTTTGAGACGGAGTCTCGCGCTGTCACCCAGGCTGGAGTGCAGTGGCCGGATCTCAGCTCACTGCAAGCTCCGCCTCCCGGGTTCACGCCATTCTCCTGCGTCCGCCTCTCGAGTAGCTGGGACTACAGGCGTCCGCCACCTCGGCCGGCTAGTTTTTTGTATTTTTTAGTAGAGACGGGGTTTCACCGTGTTAACCAGGATGGTCTCGATCTCCTGACCTCGTGATCCGCCCGACTCGGCCTCTCAAAGTGCTGGGATTACAGGCTTGAGCCACCGCGCCCGGCCAGTTTTTTGTATTTTTTAGTAGAGACGGGGTTTCACCGTGTTAGCCAGGATGGTCTTGATCTCCTGTCCTCGTGATCCACCCGTCTCGGCCTCCCAAAGTGCTGGGATTACAGGCTTGAGCCACCGCGCCCGGCCGAACACCTGACCTCTTATGATCCTCCTGACTTGGCCTCCCAAAGTGCTGGAATTACAGGCATGAGCCACCGTGCTAGAAACTGGGGCTTGTTTATTCAGTTTAGAAATGCTGTATCTTTCCCCTCTCCAGAAAATAAGCCTTTAAATCCTCACTCTTCCACTGGGTGGGGACTAACTGAGTATTCCCTATTCAAAGTGTGTTTTTGTTGGGGTTTGAAGAGAAGTGGGGAACTAAAGAATTAACAACTTAAACTGTTAACAGTCTTTTTTTTTTTAGTTTAAGTTTATTTATTGCAGAACACCTCAGAGACTTTATTATTCCAGCATGTGTTGTGAATCTTCTAGATTTGGCAGGCCCTTGTTTAACCATAGGGCCCTTTTCCTACAAGTGTGTCTGAGGAATTCATTTGAAAGAAATCCTGCGTTAGATGCTTACAATGGGTGAAGGTCTCTTGAAACTTTAGATAGCAAGAGGTGCCACCACTTGACTCCATGGCATGTCTTTGGAGGTTCCTGGGACAGTACTCAGGAGTTTGGACACTGTCATCTTTATTCATCCAATTTTGTCCTGGGCAAGATCTTGCTGGTTGAAACAAAGTGATTTGGGGGTTGTTTCCTTCATGAAAGTAGCTGTTAAATAGTTCTGAAGGCTAGATCTTTACCTAGAAGTCTATACGAGTTTCTATTCAATATCTATATATTCCTACTGTTTCTTTGTAAACAAACTATAGCAATTAGACAAAAATTGGGCAGTACGCCAAGTTCCAATTGGCGAGATTCTGTGAGTGGATATATGCATATATATGTATATGCATATATATATATATATAGTCATTCAATGTCTTTGGGTACCAAATAGCGTTAAGCTTTAACCTTCATATTTAAGAATATTACCATTTATATAATACCAAATGCCTTCATGGGACGACATGCACTGAAAGGGACAGATGGAATAAAGATTGCTGATTTACAAACAAAAATGAAACTTCTGAGTTTTCACGTAACAAAACTCTTCCAATCATATATAACTTTAATGGGATTTATTGTGCTTTTCTTTCTTTCTTTCTTTCTTTTTTTTTTTTTTTTAAGCTGAGGTCTTATTCTGTTGCTCAGGCTGGAGTACAGTGGTGTGAACACAGCTCACTGCAATCTCAACCTCCTGAGCTCAAGAGATCCTCCCACTCAGTCTCCAAGTAGCTGAGTCTACAAGCACGCAGCACACGCCAGGCTCGTTTTTTAGTTTTTATAGAGACAGGGTCTCGTAGGCCCAAGCAGTCCTCGTGCCTTGACTTCCCAAAGTGCTGGGATTACAGGCATGAGCCACTGTGTTTTTTGTCTTAATAGTCACTGTTAAAACAGTTATAAATTTCCAGGTTTTGTCACCTATCACTTCAGTGTGAGTAATTTTTAAAAAATCTCCCATTGATTAGTTTCACACTGTAGTCAAGAATCTAACCAAAGATAGAATTTGGTTAACTTCAAAGTAGGGACCAGATTTAGTAATAGAGAATAAAGCCCTTCTTTGTTACGTTACAGCCCACGAGTTAATCCAAAAAGGTCTGGTGGGCTTAGTTACAGATAGGAAAAGGAATTTAGCTAGATTTTTAAAAATATTTTTATGTAGGCAGGCCAGGTCATGTTTATCTAAGGATTCTCTAATTGGATGCCATAAAGTGACACACTTAATGTGAGCTGCAATGTAAGAATGAAATGACAAAATGAAGCAGAACAAGATAACTTAGAAGTGGGGAGAATAAAAATTAACTGAAGATAGTTAACCCCAAAACATTACTTATTTGAAATCAAGTCACATAATTGCACTTGGAACCTGGTATATTGCTCAATTTTTGTCTAATTGCTGTAGCTTGCTTACAGATAAACAGTCAGAATATGTTTGAACCCAGATAGTCATTTAATGAGTGTAACAATGATAAGCAATTAAATTATTTGCAACTTTGAAAAGTTGGTTAGGCATAGTTGCCTTTTGAAAATCATTTTCCCTTGAAAACTCAATAATACTGTTTAAAAATACACAAGGCATTACATGTTTGCTTGCATTATAATCACAGTTTCATGTTCACACACCTTATCAAAAATCCAACACCAACACTGTATCAACAGTGCAATATGAGAGGAAATTTGGCAAACATTAGATATATTCAATTGTTGCAGTGGTTTAAGTCAATTCACACAGAAATAGGAAGTAATTTTTTTGACATCTCCTTATCAATCAATTAGAGCTGAAACACAAAAAGAATCTAAGAAGTTTCAGGGCAGGGGTGGGCACGGTAGCTCACACCTGTAATCACAAGCTGGGAAGCCAAGATAGAAGGATTCCTTGATCCCAGGAGTTCAAGACCAGCCTGGGCAACATAGGGAGGCTCCCGTCTCCACACACACACAAAATTAGCCAGGCATGATGGCTCACACCTGTAGTTCTAGGTACTTGGGAGGCTTAGATGGGAGGACTGCTTGAACCTGGGAGGTCAAGGCTGGAGTGAGCCATGGTCATGCCATGCACTCCAGCCTGGGTAACAGAGCAAGACTCTATCTGAAAAAGAAAAAGAAATAAAAGGGAAGAAAAGAAAAGAAAGAAAAGAGGAAGGAAGGAAGGAAGGAAGGAAGGAAGGAAGGAAGGAAGGAAGGAAGGAAGGAAGGAAGGAAGGAAGGAAAGGAAGGGAGGGAGGGAGGGAAAAAGTTGTGGCAAAGGAATAAAGTGTGTAATATTCTTGAGCTAGATATTACTCCAATGATTGGGAAGAGTAAGTAGTCAAATAATGAGACTGAATAAACATGTTGCCAAAATACATAACTGCAGTTTTTACTTCAGATCTGAGAACATTGGGGATCCCTCCCCCATAACATTTATTGTGAGAATATGTAATAGTGATACTACTGATTTTTCTTCACTTTATTTATTTATTTTTCTTGAAAGGAAGTCTTGCTCTTGTCCCCCAGGCTGGAGTGCGGTGGAGCGATCTTGGCTCACTGCAACCTCTGCCTCCTGGGTTCAAGTGATTCTCCTGCCTCAGCCTCCTGAGTAGCTGGGATTACAGGTGCCTGCCACCATGCCCGGCTACTTTTTCTATTTTTAGTAGAGATGGGGTTTCGCCATGTTGGCCAGGCTGGTCTTGAACTCCTGACCTCACGTGATCTGCCCACCTTGGCCTCCCAAAGTGCTGGGAATACAGGCGTGAGCCACCATGCCTGGCCTTTCTTCACTTTTTTTTAACTAACATTTTTATTTTAGTAGTTGTAGATTTACTGAAGTATTGCAGATAATAGAATTCTTCTAACCCCATCCCCAGTTTCCCCTATTAAAGCTTATATTAGTATGATACATTTGTCACAATTAATGAATCAATATGGGCACATTACAGCCGAAAGGGGCGTGGTGGCTCACACCTATAATCCCAGGATTTTAGGAGGCGAAGGTGGGCAGATCACTTGAGGTCAGGAGTTCAAGACCAGCCTGGCCAACATGGTAAAACCCTGTCTCTACGAAAAATACAAAAACTAGCCGAGTGACGCACACTTGTAATCCCAGCTACTCGGGCAGGCGGGCGGGGAGGTGCTGAAGTGAAAGGATCACTTGAACCCAGGAGGCAGAGGTTGCAGTGAGCCAAGGTCACACCACTGCATTCCCGCCTGGGCTACAGAGCGAGACTCCATCTCAAAAAAAAAAAAGAAAGAAAAGATACATTAGTGAAATTCTATACTTTATTCAAATTCCTCCATTCTCGCCCAGTGCCCTTTTTCTGTTCTAGAATCCCATCCACATGCCACATGACATTGTATCGTCATGTCTCTTGACTTTGACAATCTGTCAGACTTTGTGTTTGATGGCCTGATAGTTTGAGGAATACTGATCAGGTATTTTGTGGAATATCCCTCAATTGAGGTTTGTCTGATGTGTTTCTCATGATCATGCTGGGGTACAGGTTTTCAGAAGGAGAAGCAAAGTTCTATTTTCATCACATCATATCAAGGGTACACACTATCAGCGTGACTTATCACTGCTGAGGTGGACCTTGATCAACTGGTTGAGGTGGGTGTGGGCAGACTTCTCCACTGTAAAGCTGCTCTTCCTCCTCTCCTCCTTTCCACAAGGTAATCTTTGGAAGGAAGTCACTATATGTAGCCCACACTGAAGATAGACAGTTTTCTTCCCCTCTTTGAGGATGAAGTATCTTAAAAACATACTTGGAATCATTCTGCAAAGATCTCTCTCTTCTGTTTATGCAACCATTTGTGTCAGTACAGACAAAGGGATAGTTTTATACTATGTTATAATGCAATCCTGCTTTACTTTGTTGCTGACATACCCCCATTATTGTAGGGTTTTCTTTTTCTTTTTCTTTTCTTTTTTTTTTTTTTTTTTTTGAGAGGAAGTCTTGCTCTTGTACCCTAGGCTGGAGTGCAGTGGCGCAATCTCGGCTCACTGCAACCTCTGCCTCCTGGGTTCAAGCGATTGTCCTGCCTCAGCCTCCCAAGTAGCTGGGATTACAGGCGCCTGCCACCACACCTGGCTACTTTTTGTATTTTTAGTAGAGACGGCGTTTCACCATGTTGGCCAGGCTGGTCTTGAACTCCTGACCTCAGGTTATCTGCCCGCCTTGGCCTCCCAAAGTGCTGGGATTACAGGTGTGAGCCACCGTATCCAGCCGGGTTTTCTTTTTCATCGCTTCCTATATTCCTTCTGATATATCACTTTCTTACACTACAGGATGCTCTGGACTTGCATGTTTCCCACTCCAGTCTTAGAATCAGCTGTTTCTCTAAGGAGCTCATTTTTTAAAAAATTGGACAATGGTATTAGAAACCAAGATCGGCCGGGCACGGTGGCTCAAGCCTGTAATCCCAGCACTTTGGGAGGCCGAGTCGGGCGGATCACAAGGTCAGGAGATCGAGACCATCCTGGCTAACACGGCGAAACCCCGTCTCTACTAAAAACACAAAAAATTAGCCGGGCGAGGTGGCGGCGCCTGTGGTCCCAGCTACTCGGGAGGCTGAGGCAGGAGAATGGCGGGAACCCGGGAGGCAGAGCTTGCAGTGAGCTGAGATCTGGCCACTGCACTCCAGCCTGGGCGACAGAGCGAGACTCCGTCTCAAAAAAAAAAAAAAAAAAAAAAAAAAAGAAACCAAGATCTAGGAAACCGTCGTTCTCAGCAAACTAACACAAGAACAGAAAACCAAACACTGCATGTTCTCACTCATAAGTGGGAATTGAACAATGAGAACACATGGACACAGGAAGGGGAACATCACACACTGGGGCCTGTCAGGGGGTTGGGGGCTGGGGGAGGGAGAGCATTAGGAGAAATACCTAATGTTGATGACGGGTTGATGGGTGCAGCAAACCACCATGGCATGTGTATACCTATGTAACAAACCTGCACATTCTGCACATGTACACCAGAACTTAAAGTATAATTAAAAGTAAAAATAAAAACGAGACCTAGGCCGGGCATGGTGGCTGAAACCTGTAATCCCAGTGCTTTGGGAGGCCAAGGAGGGTGGATCACTTGAGGTCAGGAGTTTGAGACCAGACTGGCCAACATGGTGAAATCCCATGTCTACAAAAAATACAAAAATTAGCTGGGCATGGTGGTACGTGCCTGTAACCCCAACTACTCAGAAGGCTGAAGCAGGACAATCCCTTGAACCCGAGGTGGAGGTTGCTGTGAGCCAAGATTACGCCACTGCACTCCAGCCTGTGTGATAGTCTCAAAAAAAAGAAAAAAAAAAAAAAAAAGAAACCAAGATGTAGGTTCTAGGTGTACTTGTTGCTGCGGAATAAAACCAAATTATAAATTTTTTTTTAACTGTTATACCAATTCTTGCTTTGCTTTCCTCTGACGACAAAATCTCCAGACTAGGACATGCAAGTTAACTGTATGCTGTTTTCAACCAAGGATGCTGACGGTGGTCTCGTGCATTATGTGGCCAGATTCGTGAATTGTGACTCCCTTTATGCCAATTATATTTAAAAAATAAATCCCCCAGCTGGGCGCAGTGGCTCATGCCTGTAATCCTAGCACTTTTGGGAGGCTGAGGCGAGTGGATCATGAGGTCAGGAGTTCACAAGACCAGACTGGCCAATATGGTGAAACCCTGTCTCTACTAAAAATACAAAAATTAGCCAGGCGTGGTGGCGTAGGCCTGTAATCTCAGCTACTCGGGAGGCTGAGGCAGGAGAATCACTTGAACCTGGGAGGCGGAGGTTGCAGTGAGCGCCACTGCACTCAAGCCTGGGTGACAGAGCGAGACTCCGTCTCAAAAAATAAATCCCTGTCTTAAGTACATACGGGTTCACTGTGGCTCTTCTACAAATGTGTGGAATTGATTTCTCACTAACTGCCCTGATCAGACCCTTTATTGCAGGTAAAGAAGAAAAGCACAACATACATCTTTTAGGCACTTTTTATTTTCCAAAAAAAAATGTCGTTAATATATAAACATCTCATTCTCTCAAAAAATTCTACAACTATACAGCTGTTTGCTCCATTATTTGCATAGGAAATGACCACAATACAAAAATAAGAGGGAAAAAGAAGCAAAACAGCAACCAATTTATGCTTTTCATGTAGGTGTGTTTCCACGTATAAACATTTTGAAGCCTCTTACAAAATTATTTACATCGTTTGTCATCTATTTACATGTTTTAAGAGCAACTTTTCTAACAAACAAAACTATAATTTATCAAGTTATGAAAATTGTCTTCTAAAAAAACTTACTATATTACCACAAAATAAATAAAGATAAACAATATTTTAAAAACAAAATTAAATTTTCATTTCAATTAAGACCCCTTTTGGCATTTTGCTTATTTATTCTGCCCTTTGGTTAACAGCATCAGCATCACATTACTATTTTATATTGCATATATGTAGCACTTGCTTCCTTAAGTTTTCAACATATCATTTATATTTAAAAGCAGACACTGAGTCAGTATTGAGATTAAACTGCACTGTAATTTAGATAAAATTACTGTGTCTCACTGTATATTACATGCAAAATCCACATAAATTGTCATTTAACCAACAGTACTGCAGGAGCGAACATCTTGATATATGAAAACTGCATCATCAATTCAACGTTTCGGTACATGAAACTGCATCGTAAATGCAACATTGTCATATGTGAAAACGACATCATAAGTCCTTCTTTTTAAAAATGACATTGCGTTTAGCTTATTGTAAGAGGTTGAACTTTTGTATTTTGTAACTATCTTTAAGCTCTTCAGTTTATAATTCATATAAAACGCCTTTTGTATTTAAAATAATCCTATTTTAATCAGTGCATGAAATTTGCTTTTTTAAAGTTCATTTGAATGATTATTCCTTCCCTCTAAAGAAATGATTTTGGTAATGTTGAGAGGTATCTTACCACAAATTCTAACTGTAAGTGTATTTACGGTTATTTTCAAAAGAATTATGACTTTTCCCCAAAAGAATCCTAAAAAACTTGTAATAAACCTATAAAGCTGATTTGCATATTTACAAAATTTTGAATAGCAAATATAGGCAACTCATATATGTATATATATTTTAAAAACCCACACATTTGTTCAATGGCTATTTGTGAATTGCCAGGTACACTGTATACCTCTAAGGAATTATCTACTATTGAAAAAAACTACTCAATGCCAAGTAAAATCTTGACATACAATCCATTCTTCTTCTGGTGCCTGCCAACTGATTTGTTTACTGAACACTGTCACATTAAATGACGGTGCCTAGGTAAAAATGCTGCACACACTCCCCTCCACCCCCACCCCTTACCCATGTTGAGATGTGGCTGCCTGTCATGAGATGAGATCTGCTTGAGTAAAGCCATATACATTACAGCAAGCATTCCAGATTCTTAAAATGACCAAACACTTTGGTATTAATACAATGTATTCCCTGTTTTCTCAAATATACAAAATATACATTTCCAGTTTTTGTTGTTTTCTTTTCTTTTTTTTTTTTTTATATATATATATATAGGAACAGTTAGGTTTGTTGTTTGAAAGGGAGCCCGGGGACCTGGAACGGGTCGGGTGGCATGGGCAGCGCTCAGTTCTGGTGCCTCTTCATGTGCAGGGCCAGGTGGTCGGAGCGCGAGAAACTGCGGTTGCACACCCCGCACTGGAAGGGCTTGGCGCCTGTGTGCTTCCGGTAGTGGCGGGTCAGCTCATCCGATCGCGCGAACCTCCAGTCACAGCCTTCCCAGGTGCACTTGTATGGCTTTTCACCTGTGACAACGAACAAAGGAGGTGAGGCGGCCTGCTTGTAATGCAAACATCCTAGATAACACTGGAGAAGGAATTTCAAAGAAAAAAAATCTTGGCCAAGCGAAGGAAGGAAAGCTCATGAATTCCATTATGAGTAAATACATATCAAAGCCACTCAGAGTAAGCTAGTTAAGAGTTATTTCTTATAACCTCCAAGTATTTTTTACCTTATAAAGAAAAAAGCATTTTGTGTACCTTTGAACAACTGAAGAAAAGCAATTTTAGGCAAATGCGAAATGATTCAGTGCCCTTATTTTTATGTACTCCTACACACATAAATCCAGGAAATGACTAGATGAGCCTGAGTGGCTTTATCATTATTGTGCAAATACAGTTTCTATACCAACAAACCCAAATTAAATTATTATAGGACTAATGGCTGTAAGGTGGATGAGGGAGGAAAAAATTCAGAAGCTGTTGCACGAATCACCTATACAATGAATTTCATGTACCACAATTGCTTAACCAGAAACTGGTATTAGATGTTTCTAAATTAGCCAGGTTGAAGCTTGCAGCTCATAAATCAGTTCACTTGAACACATGGCCTCCAAAATGGACTATTAGGGCATTCACTCTTTGAGATTCACACACATCTTCACACCCTCTTTTTGCAGACTGAAGCAAAACACTCTGGTACTGATAACTTCACATTGGTAAAAAGGTTAGACCATGAAACAACTGTAACAACTGTGACATTTGTTGACTTGTATTTAGTTTTCCTTTGTCAAGTGTTGCGCCCAAAATTCATTCTATAAACAATTCGCCAAGCATCTATTATAGGCCAGGAACTGTCCCAAATACTTGCGATACAACGGTTAACAAAATAGAAATGGCTGGCCTCATGGAGCTTACATGTGTAATATACCTCTAAAAGTCTGAAATTGTTCAACCTACCCATTCCATTCGTCCACAGTTCTCTTCCCTTGAGTAGTGAGTTGGTATGTTCCTCCCTCCCATCCTGTAATGTATATTATTCCTAATGCTCTCCAAACTTTGCCAGCTGTTTAACTTTCAAAACTACTAAATATTCATAATGTAGTCTTAATTCACTGTTGGTGAATGAATCCTACTGGAGATCATGTATTCCAGTAGGAATAAATACCAAAACGTTCTTTCAGTGAGCATTAACTAGCAGTTCCTACATTTATGATTTTATGATTTTCTATGAATTTTATTTTATTTTATTTATTTATTTATTTATTTATTTATTTATTTTTTGAGACGGAGTCTCGCTCTGTCACCCAGGCTGGAGTGCAGTGGCCGGATCTCAGCTCACTGCAAGCTCCGCCTCCCGGGTTCACGCCATTCTCCTGCCTCAGCCTCCCGAGTAGCTGGGACTACAGGCGCCGCCACCTCGCCCGGCTAGTTTTTTGTATTTTTTAGTAGAGACGGGGTTTCACCGTGTTAGCCAGGATGGTCTCGATCTCCTGACCTTGTGATCCGCCCGTCTCGGCCTCCCAAAGTGCTGGGATTACAGGCTTGAGCCACCGCGCCCGGCCTGAATTTTATTTTTTTGATAAGAATCTGTGAGATAAATTTGTACATTAAAGTATTATTGGCTTACTGCTGAGTTTTATACAGATACCTTTTTACCTCTTAAACTCTCTTACAAAAATCTTTTCTTCTGAGAGGGAGCAACCTCAGAGTTGCTTTGAACACTTGTTTAGTTCTGACGAAACAGAAACTGCACAACCTTTCTGCCTAATTTAGCAGTATCATGTTCAGGAAGTTGTAGGATTAACTAAGTCAGTCTAAACTTTAAAAGACCCTGTCCTCATCAACTGAGATTTCTACAATTTGTGGTTAATATTTTCGTTGTCCTGATAACCACTCTGACTCTCAGACAAAATCCCATAGGGACAAAGAAGAAAGTGCCAAAACAGACCACATGAAAGTGGTCCCAATTTCCTTCCCTTCAGATTTCACCTGCATTTCCCATGGTATGGAACTGCTGTGCCATACTTCCTCTCTTCTCTCCTCTGCCTCTGACTCAGACAGTTTTGGTTTTAATTCCCTTTCTGATTCCTATCAATCCACTTTAAAAACGCACATCTCAATTCTAGAATTTTTCCTCCCCTCATAGGAAATTCAAACCAGAAATTTAACCTAAGACATTCAAGCCTTTTATGAAACAAAGTATAGATCACGTTCTTGCACTTACAATCACATAAAATATTTGATATATAAAAATATTTTAACACCAGTAGTAAATATAGATATCACATTTATGGATGTAAATCATCACAAAAAATAATTTTGCACAGTACTATTAGTTTTTGTTCCCTGTGAAAAATAAACCACAGAAACAAACATATTGGTTAAATACTTTACTGTCATTTAATGGAAAGAAAAAGCTGTTTCTGATGTCTGAGACAAGGAAAAAAATTCCTATAGTGCTCCCAATTTTAAAAGAAATCATTCTAGTCTTTTGAATTTAATAATTAAATAGCAGAACTGAATTTTCAGAGTTTATGTAAGAAACAAGGGACACTAGACTCTTTTTGTTCACTATTTTTATTGGCTATGAAGCAATAAACTGCACCAGTATTTTTTAAAGTTTACTTTACTGATTGCTTGAAATACGGTAGCCATTAAAGTTTCTAAAACATTTGGGGTTTTGCTCTCAATTTATGCACATCTATAGATTATTCAGCCAAGAATACTACCAGTGTCTGGAATGTTAGTTACTGGGGCCAAGTCTTACCATAAAAGTAAGGACAACTATCCCCCACTTGGGGCAGTTTCTATGGGATTTGTTCAAGTGTCAACACCATTCAAGTAAAACATCGTAGAGGAAGCTGGTACCCAATTTCTGGCCAAACAGCAGACTTGGGCCTTTCTTCCTCAGCCAGAAACACTATGCACAGTACTTCTGGGAAACCAAACTGACTTCCTTTAAGTTATATTTCAACAGGATAGAGCTTTCAAAAGTTTAATTGGATTTTTACAGAATCTCTTTCCAATACCACCAATTTAAAATATTTAGTTAAGCTCTTTCAACATCAACTGTATTTTTAAGTTCTCATGCTGTTAACGTGAAACTTTCCAAAGGCAAAAAGAAAAAAGTGACAAGTTTGTACAGCACAGAAAACAAGCTCCAACTTTATCTCAAAGTATGTGTTTTCTCATTCTGTTTTTAAATTACAGGAGTATTTTGCTAGAATCTCTAATCTTTGAAAACTATGTTCAAGTTAAACATACATACTATCCATGCTGATAAAGTCATTAACATACTTTACAAAAATGTTAAGCAGAAACATTACCAGCAAAAAGAAAAGGGAGCAGGCACCAGCAGCCATGGAGCACATACTCCAGAGCGAGGTGCTTCTCATTCTCTCGCTTCCTCACAATAACCCCGTGAGTTAGAAGCAAAACGATGAGCTCCACATTAAGAATCCCGGTCTGCCACTTTTCCTTAATGTCCCACTTAAATCTTCCATTAGCAAACACTAATACACTCTCTTTGAATGATTTAAGGAACACATACATATTGTTCAAATTTATTTCCATATTCTAAAGCCACTTGTGAAGGTCAGCCAAGGAATGGCTTAATGGAATCACAGCAGGCCTTGCACCCCAGATGATCTGAAACACAGGGCACAACTTGGCAGAGCCAGCCTCTGTGGGACCTGCGGGGTCCTGAGCACTGTTCAGTCAGGTATTGGCAATTCCCAGGTATCACCTAACACCTAACAATAGCTCCTTTCCCCCAGGGTAACTGAATTTCAGTGGGTTAGTGGAACATGTTTGTAAGCCATTTTAAAAATCCTCAGCAACAAACTGAAAATTGTCTTTTTTTTCCCCCCTCTGAACAGATTTTAAAATGACTTCTGAACCTATCACAATGGAATGGGAAGTTTCTCTGCTCTGCTGAACACATTCAATAGACTCAAACCAAGGCCTTACCCTAAAATGTTCTACATAGATTCTTCTAACGAAAGAACAAAAATCACTGATGGAAATATTTATCTTAAAAGTTATTTTAGATAATTTTTTTAAGTTTATTGTAGCAAATTTGCACATCGGTTTCCTTTCTGGTGACTAAAAGACAACTCGATCAATAAAAACTAAAATACCATGAGAATTAAAGTCACTGTTTATTAGTGAAGGTGTAACTTGTACTAAATGCCTTGCAAAACACAAATAAGACTTAGTTTCTGGCCTCAAAGAACTTAAAAATCTGTATCTTGTTCTGGGAACCTAAACAATGTAAACTTTTAAAGTAGAATAAATTATTTCAACCTAATCTAAACTCTTAGAACTTAAGAGTCCTTGAAGCTCAAAATGAGCTCTTATTTCAAGAGAAAAATATTTTCATGCAATTCAATAATAATTAGATTTTTCCCATCATTTGAGACTTACGAAATTTAGTCTCTGAAACAGGCTATTAGATTTGCTTCTAAAAACCAAAAGGGAAAAAAATAGGAAACACTTATTAAAGAAATTCATAGGAGAATGATTTAGATATCTAAGAAAAGAGATAAAGTAGGATGATTTTAGCTCACTAATTCATATTTTTATATCTATGCCGGTAATTTTCCATCCAAACACCTTCTATTAAAACTCATTGTCACAGATTTCCTATACTTGGAACAGAAGGCCCATATCAAAGATTAGTATGATTAGCATTTGTAAATGCATCTAATTATTTACCAGATAACACCATCAATATTGTGCCCATTCAACCTAGGGAAGCTGATTGCCAAAAAACGAAAAACAAACAAACAAAAAAAACAATGAAAGAGGAATTCCTTTCCTTTTCTCCTCAATTCATGTTTATCACTTTCTTTAAAGTCCGATACCTCACCCCTTCTAGAAAGCCTCTGAACAGGCCAGGAGAAATCATTTCACTTTTCTGTATCCCCATCACTTAAATTTCTGTTGAGCTATCGATTTGCACCTGCACATATACTGCTTTAGGAAGGCTTCGAATACTTGTATTTTGCCTCCTTAACCAGCTTTTAAAGTTCTTCAAGGGCAGAGACTATCTTCTATTCCTGCTGTAATGCCACACTTTCCCTAATGCATCTTGAAAACAACTCAGTTATTCTGATTAATGAAAAGGAGGGAAGGCATAAAAGGTTCTTTTGAGGCTGTCAGCTTTTTCTTCTTCTGTGGACCCTCCTGCAGCAGGGCTTTGCCCTGCCTAGGACCACTGAGGGTAATCAGATAATATGCTTTTAGGTGAGAACCATGTTTTGAGCCTCTTCCGGAGAAAATAATCAGAATCAGTTATTGTCCATTCTGAAGTTATACAGGGATAAATAAACTCTGTATAAACAAATTTTCCTACGTAGAACTGGACTGGACTTCAGGAAAGCCAAGCCATACTAGAGCCCTAGTGCTGGTCAAAGGCAGTGAGGGGACTTCTCCCAGGGTCAGAAAGCACTAATCTGCCAAACCCAAAGAGGGTTCCCACCTATTGGTGGGAACACGATGTCAGGGGTTACACTTACAGTCTACATCCTAGCAGATGTCTGGAATCTCTGGACTCCTGAACTACTGCTACTTCTCCTCAGGGTTCCCAGTAAACATTAATGAAGACTATCCCGTCATTAATAGAGTTAATGAAATGAAATACCAATTCTTCAAGTCTCCTGACAACGAGACAACACTCGGATTCACTTTCTTACTATGGGAGTTCACACTGACATTAAAAAGTGTCGAAGAATTTCACCTTTTTTTGGGAAGCAAAACAGAAAAATCCTCTATTTTCATATTTTCCCAGTATGGAATGAGTACTAGATAACTTTCCCTTTAATTTGCACTTCACATGGTGACCCTGATTAGTAGGTCTCCTCCCAACTCGTAAAGGTTTACCTTTTCATAAAGTAGCCAAAAATAAATTTCTTCTTCTGTATAGATATTTTTTGGTAAAAGTTACCTACTGTGTCCTTCTAAAACTGTAATTTATCCTTAGTAAGAGCTGTTGTTTGAGATCTTTGAATATAAATAATACTGGCTAACAGACTAGGAACGCTGCTACGGAGATACTTTTACTAAAGTAGGACACATTATTTCTAATCTTTCACCAGAAATGATGTAGGTCATCAAGTAAACAGCTACTACATTCTATAGGACCAAAAATATCTGACAAATTCTTGGGTGACTGTATTATTATTTTTTAAAAACATTACTCTCTACTTTCAAGACTAATTACTTCTATCTCCACTCCAGCAATTCTATTTAGTCTATTTATGAACGATCTTCTCCCACTAGGTTAAGAATAAAAGGGCCAGAAGAGATTATTCGTATTTGGATTCTCCACAAAACCAGTAAAAAATATTTGCTGAATCAAATTATACTTCTTAACCTTTGATAAGCTTTATCATCTCTAAACAATGTTTAATCAATTTCCTATGTAAATGTTTTTCAGATGAAAGAACAAGTCCTAAAAGCAAAGTTTAATCTTCCCAGTGAGTCATTAAAAAGAAATTGCTTCTAAGAGCTTTCATGCTCATAAATACCTTTCCTGGGGTCTGAACCAGCAAGTCTCTTAAGCTACTACTTAAAAAAAAAAAAAAATTCTGTTTGAAATTATCAATACAGAAAATAAATTTCAAAGCTGCAAATGAAAAAACTGAAAAGAATGAAAAGAATGTTTAATAAAATCTAATCTAACACAAATGTGATACTTCCTCTGAAATAGGTTTCAAATAGAGACTCAAAAAACCATTGAGTCCTAAATCTCTTCCTGAAAAAAGTTTTTGCCTGGGTTACCTCTACCAATAAAACAGGTTACACATGTAACCACTATTAATATATTTCTCGATTCACATTGTAAGATCTCCATCCATTAAGGCCCAAAGTGAAAACCTTTGTATACAGTTTTCCTAAAAAGCCTTTTACCCTGTTCCCACAGTTCCACAAAAAAATAAAAAAGTAACTAATGTTCAGAACATTGAATGTTCCTTTTAGTAAGTACCTACAATGAAAATATCTTTATTGTCAATATTATCGATTATTATTATTTTATTTTTTTGAGACAGAGTCTCGCTCTGTTGTCCAGGCTGGAGTGTAGTGACATGATCTCAGCTCATCGCAACCTCCACCTCCTGGGTTCGAACGAGTCTACTGCATCAGCCTCCCAAGTAGCTGGGACTATAGGCATGAGACACCATGCCCAGCTAATTTTTGTATTTTTAGTCGAGACAGGGTTTCACTATGTTAGTCAGGCTGGTCTCGAACCCCTGAACTCAGGTGATCCACCTGCCTCTGCCTCCCAAAGAGCTAGGATTCATCCTGGCTGACACGGTGAAACCCCGTCTCTACTAAAAAATACAAAAACTTAGCCGGGCGAGGTGGCGGGCGCCTGTAGTCCCAGCTACTCGGGAGGCTGAGGCAGGAGAATGGCGTAAACCCGGGAGGCGGAGCTTGCAGTGAGCTGAGATCCGGCCACTGCACTCTAGCCTGGGCGACACAGCGAGACTCCCTCTCAAAAAAAAAAAAAAGAGCTAGGATTACAGGTGTGAGCCACCAGGCCCAGCCAAATATTATTGAGATTTTAAAATCAAAAGCTATACTTAATATATTCCATGAAAAATGACTTGGGAGCAAAGACCTAGAAAGGAAATTTTTTTTTTTGAAATGGAGTCTCACTCTGTAGCTCAGGCTGGAGTGCAGGAGCATGATCTCAGCTCACCGCAACCTCTACCTCCTGGGTTCAAGCAAGTATCTTGCCTCAGCCTCCTGAGTAACTGGGACTACAGGCATGTGCCACCACACCTGGCTAATTTTTGTATTTTTAGTGGAGATGGGGTTTCACCATGTTGGCCAGGCTGGTCTCGAACCCCCCCCTGAATTCAGGTGATCCACCTGCCTCGGCCTCCCAAGTACTAGAATTACAGGTGTGAGCCACTGCGCCAGGCCCTAGAAAAGAAATTCATACCTAAGGATTTTTTAGTACCCAAACTGAAACTCAATATATTCAGCAGCAAATCTCAAGTAGAGATTTATATAAAGTATACCTAATAACATCTTACTACACACGTCAGTAGGCAATAAAGTCTTCTGCAAAAGACAGTAAGGCAGAAAATGGGAATGTAACCCCTTTACAAACCGGGCTTCCACTAAAAAGTCTTTCCAGGACTTAATGTGGAACTCTTTCCTAAACAGGGAATCTTGAACACAGTGCTTTAAGAGTCCATTTTGTGCGCCAGGCACAGTGGCTCACGCCTGTAATCCCAGCACTTTGGGAGGCTGAGGCCGGTGGATCACCTAGCTCAGGAGTTCAAGACCAGCCTGGCCAACATGGTGAAACCCCGTCTGTACTAAAAATACAAAAATTAGCCAGGCGTGGTGGCAGGCACCTGTAATCCCAGCTACTCGGGAGGCTGAGGCAGGAGAATCGCTTGAACCCAGGAGGTGGAGGTTGCAGTGAGCCGAGATCACACCATTGCACTCCAGCCTGGGGACAAGAGCGAGACTTCATCTCACAAAAAAAAAAGAGTCCATTTTGTGTTCCTATGTTATTTGTACAATGTTTCCATTTTCTCTTATGGGCATGTTTCAAATTGTCCTTTTCCACTGTCAATCTCTAGTAAACCACTCTGGGATCACTTAGTATACACAGAATAGGCAGCACACGGAGTCTGGGTCTGAGGAATACTTGAGCCAAGTGTGTGCGTTGTTCAAAGACTTTCTTTGTACAAATGCTAATTTCCTGCCCTGTTCCAGATAGCTGAAACTGGCGGAAAAAAAAAAAATCTAGAAACGTTACCGTACCCTGATTTCCCAACAGCTTTAGCATATTCTCTAAGGTTAAGTGCATATCCACGCACATGAAGAGAACCGCTAGGACTTCAAACATTCTGTGTGGAGTTCGTGGCTTACTTTTTCAGAATGTTTTCTCCAGAAAGAACTTTTTAAATTTCTACAAAGTTTTGTTTGAGGATACAGTCAATATTTTTTCCTACTGATTTTAACTTCTTTCGGCCTCAAACCTTTGCAAACTTGACATTATTTTAAATATTCATTATGATATTAAAGAAAAAAGTAAGGTATGCCACCATGTAATACTGGCTGCAATAGACAGTGCATCAGTCATGTTGATTTATAAAGACAAAACAGTATGTGACTCTTAGGTACTTGGGAACAACTTTAGAGTGATGGCAATGTGTTCCGCCCCTTGTAGACATCATGAAGCATATAAACTTCAGTAGAAAGTTCATTTAAATGCTGTTAAAAGTACAAGTATTTTGAATTGGAAATATACCACTCATTGACATTGTTGCCTAGAAGCAGTCATAATTATTTCTCACCAAAGGCATAAATGTATACACACACATATTACAAATAACACATGCAAACATCCACATCTGTAAGGGGTGCTTCTACAGGCCTTATGCTATATTATGTATGTACAGATGTAAATAAATATAATTATTCTCTAGAATAGAAGCAAATTATGTTTCCAGTATTGTCTAATCACACAAAGAAGACAGAACTTTGTATTATTTATATGTGATGTCCTGATAAAGAAATCAAAGTATATGAACTTAGAAGACTTGAATGCTATACCTCTGGTTTAAGAAACTGATATATCATCTACTCTGTCATCTCAGATTACTTAAAAAGTTCTGTTTTGTTAAGACTATTATTTGCTTAGGTTCAATTTGCAACCCAAGTTAAAGAAGCATTTACAATCTAAAAATCCGGAAGAAGTAATTACACTCAGATGTAGGCTGTTTTCATTGCTTAAATTATTTTTAAAACATAAGGTAACTTGACATTTTAAAGCAATTACAATTATTTTCCAAAGAAATGCTAGGGTGCTTCACATTCTGCCTGTAAAACGGCAATCATTTAAAGAGTATTTTATGTCATCAAATACAACTGTTGTGTGGTTTTTAAAGTCCTCTGATAAATGGTCCAAGAGGGAGGAGGAGGACAGAAAGAAAACCCAAAAAAGCTATTATATAAGAGAATTAATTTAGAAAAACTGTTCTAACTGTTCCACCTGGGCCTTAAAGGGAAGAAAAAAAAAGAAAAAACACCTTTGCTGGCTTCAGATACATTAATTTAAAAACAACAGGCGGGCATGGGTGGGGAGGATGCAATGAGAGAACAGGTAATTTTAAAAGGCATTGTCTAGAAACTAGAAATGAGGAGAAAACAACCTCAATGCTCTATGATTACCCAAGAACAGGTTTAGCCAGATGAACAAGTCTGCTACAAACCCTCCCCAAGGCATTTGAAAGACTATCAAACAAAACTTTATTAAACTGGATTACATGTTCTCATTCATTAGATGTTGAAGGCCACAATGTTTATGGTCAGGTGAAAAAGCTGATGCAAGGGACCCAAACCAGGCCGCCTTTTTGGTCTGTTTTTATTAGTACAAGCACTGTTAAGACAACCCACGATTAAATGTATCTGCCAGCAGGTCAAGTTCCTGAATCGCAGGTATAAGCATTCAGGGCACTAAACCCTGACAGGGGGTGAAAGGCTATTCAGATATGGGTTTGACTACATCCCTGCAATAAGTAGCTGATTACATCGTTATATGCAATTGTGCTCTTTTATGAGGAGACTTTAACCCCATGAAAATGTGTTCCCTCCTATCTCTCGTTTCAAGGACTTCCAAGAGAAAAAAACAACAGCTCAAATGTCTTTATATTTCCATTTATATTCTGTAAAAGGACATTTTGGTATTACTATATGGAATATTTTACTGGCACTTGTCATTTGTATCTTGAAAACTTTAAGTTGGAGTTTTTATAACATGCTTAATTCATTTGTGTTTAACTATAAAAATTTCTACCTTGGGCTGCTTATGAAGGATCCTTCCTCTTATGTAATCAGTTTGTCTCTATGCAAAAACCTCAGGCCAAAACAGCCTGCTCATCTCATAGATAAATACAAAAGATGTCTTTTCCTTAAAAGCAGTTTCTCAGAAAGCCCTGGAATCTACTACACTGTCATCAGATTTTAATAAGTAGTGTTTATCACTGGGATATCAAGCAATGCTTCCTAACATGCATACAAAATGTCTGCAACCATATTCCTCTTAGGGCTCTATCTCAGCACTGACCTTTGTTCAAAGGCTTTTACTTTTTAATGCAGCAGTTAGAGATAACTACTTCATTTATCAAAACTCAATTTCCATAGTAACATCTAGCCTGGGGAGATTCAAGTCACACTAATCCAACAACCCATTCAAAGGAACTGTTGAATACTTTGGTTTCCATAGCAATGATGGAATAATACATTTTGCTAGGTCATTGCTTTTATTAGCAAACTTATTCTTTGAACTTTAGGTAAGGCTGTATTTATTGAGGGAAAAAAACAATCACTTTATGTAAGTTCTTTCCTTTAGGGCTGCTCTTTCAAGAAAATCGCAATTAGTAACCATCTATATATTTGAAAATATTTGGAGTATTTGGGGGCCTTTAAAGTATGCCACCTGGTTTCATCTTAAAATGGCTTCTGATATAATTTTAAAATGTAAAAGTTCTTAAAAGTGCTGATTGGGCGCAGTGGCTTCCGCCTGTAATTCCAGCACTTTGGGAGGCCAAGGCAGAGGTCAGGAGTTTAAGACCAGCCTGGCCAACATGGTGAAACCCCATCTCTACTAGAAATACAAAAATCAGCTGGGCGTGGTGGTGGGGGCCTGTAATCCCAGCTACTCAGGAGGCTGAGGCAGGAGAATCGCTTGAACGTGGGAGGCAGGGGTTGCAGTGAGCTGAGATCACAACACTGCACTACAGCCTGGCGACAGAGCAACACTCAGTGTCAAAAAAAAGTGACTGCAAATACAAAAGTAGAGTGGCTAAATTTAAAAGCACAAGTAAACAACAATGAAATGTAAGCTAGAATAAAGATGAAGTCTCTCATACATACCAAGTTTGGGCTGGGGCTTCTAACCCATTTCTGACCACCTGATTTTAACACTGCAATTTCAGCCCTACCTTTCATCAAGCACAGAAAACATACTAACCACAGATATTTTAACCTATAGGTGAAACTAAAGATAATGTTTTCACCAATTATGCTGTACATGCTCAATGGGAAAGTTTTTAAGAGTTTAAAATGGCTTTCTCAGAGCAAAATTACGTGTTATGGAAGAAAATGAGTTTTTTTTTTTCTTCAAAACACTGCCATTACAAGTTTTAAAATCCATTAGTAAACATCGTTGTTTACGTTTTTGGGTAATCAATTCTATGAGCGGTGACAGGGCAAGAAGGCCTTAATGAGGGAAGATCACCGGCCTTCCTGGAACCAGATTTCTCATGGAACTGAATTCTGAGCCAAACCCGTGCTGAAAAGGTAGGCTATTTATTTAAAAAAAAAAAAAAAAAAAAAGTTGACAGAAGAAGAGATCAAACACGTGTTAGCTTTTAAAAGGATGAATACCACTTACACTATTTACACAACTCACAGAATTAACAAGAAAATTACATACCAGTGTGAGTCCTCAGGTGAGCTTTTAAATGAGAAGACTTTGTATAAACTTTTGTGCAACCTAAAATAAAGGAGAACAGCATGTCATTTTGGAGATCCTTTTGAAATCTTTACATTTGATGATTCAGTGTTTAAAATCTGGCTTTAAAGAAGAAATCTCTCATGCTAGATGAGATTATTTGAAGCTTCAGATTTAAAAGTTTTTTAAAGAGTCCTCCCCCATTACCCTGTTAAAGGCATAAAGTGATTTGTTTTATGTATCACTTTAACAGGAAAGAATGCAGATAATCAAGCCAAACTACAAATGGAAAATTTGTGTTTATATTCCAGTAGGTGCTGTACTTCCGTAATTTAAGAGTTACTATATGTTTTTTGGAAAATTTTAATGGCTCTAGAGCTGACAATGCTAAGCCATTATCCAAGATGACTGTAATTTTCTGTACTCCCACATTTGTTTTTTCATTTAGCACGTCATGCCATATCATGTATCAAAGTCAATAAATTTTATCATGTATTAATCATAAACTAGCTTTCCCAGTAACTTGTAGATCTATTCCATGTATTGTCTTCAATTTACACTTTGGGCCATGTATCTCATTCAAAACTGAGCATATGCTCACATGCCATCAAAACCATTCTTAAATCTATCCTGTAGACAGCCTTGTACCTACCATCACGCTAGCTGCCTACAACCTCCACTTCACTACCAAACCTTATTTTCCCCTACCCTACTTTAATCTCTTTCTGGGGCACTTAATTTAGAATTAAAAACTGCAATTTATTCAATTGCCATTTTAAAGTCACACACACACACACACACACACACACACACACACACACAACCTATTGATGCTTCAACCAGGTAAGAGCACATACCAGGGTAATCGCAGTAGTGGATGCGTCGTTTCTCCAAATCGGGATTACTCCTTCTATTGTATCTGACAGGCTGGATGTTCTGTGAGTTAACTGGCAGGGTGGTGGGTAAATTTGGATTGTGAATTGCCAGTTTAGAAGCAATTGTAGCAGCATAGGATGGAGGTGGGGTTAAATTCTGGAGCATCTCTGCTTGTCTATCTGGACTTCCAGGCTCTGAGCTTGGTGGTGACGGGGGAAAATAAGTGGCCTGTTGTGGAAGAAACTGACTTGGCATTGTGTATGTGCAAGGGGGCATGCCCTGGAATTGTTTCACTGCAGTCTGCGGAACAGCAGAGGTGTGTGTGTTAAGGCCTGCCATGGCAGCTGACATAGAAACATTAAGAGTGTCCATTGCTGCTGTCTGGTTTGTAGAACTGGGCATATCTAGATCCGGTGTATTCAGTAGCTGGTACAGGTGGCCCTGCTGGGGAGGGACAGAAAGATGAAGATCTGGTGTAGGAAGTTCTTGTTTGATGAAAATATTGTTCACCTCTGGAGCTGCGGTCTGGTGGGAGCTGAATATACTGGTGAACTCAGGGAGGGCCTGGGTCGGGGCCGGAGGAGGGGCAGTCGTTTCACTCTGGTGGCTGAAAATGGCAACAGGTTCTGTCTTGATGTGTGTTACGCACGGTCTCTGGGATTTGTAGAGGCCAGTTCTCAGGTGAGTGATGTCAGGGAGGAAGACGTTCATGTTGATACTGTAAGGTAACCCTTCAGTGTCAGTGAAGAACTGGTCTACGACTGAGGCACTGTCTCGTCTATACTTTTTATGCTCTGGAATTATAGGAACTGGAGGAAGCTGAGGTGTCAGATACTTCTCCATTTCACATCTTGTCTAAAAAAGAAGAGATACAAACATGCATAATCCACCTGATTCACCATCTTGGGAAGGACAAACAATCGGCGCCTACTAAAAATTCCCCCAATCCCTGTATAAGGTACTCGGGCAAACTCCTCAGTGTTGCTTATAAACATATCAGGCTTATTTTGTCGATTGTGTAATAATTGGTTGACCAAAACCTTATGAAACTGTGTAACTGGTAAAACTGCTCCCCCAATCACCCCCAAAAGTGAAAGACGCAAATCAAGAAAAAAAAAAAGAAAGCAAACAAAACATTCCTTTCGGATGCAATAACAAGGTATCACCCCTGTACAAGCAGGATTCCCTGCCCCATTACACAGTTAAATTTGCAATTAGAGTACACTATTGAAATGTTGCCAAACTACCTCAATTCTGTTTAAGTCATAAACATTAAAAAGCGTGTTTTTTGTTTTGCTTTGTTTTTTTACAGAAAAAACCATGCAAACCTTTAAAATATTGCAAAGGTTTATTTGGCTAGACACTTCAAAAGTAATATAAAAAATATTCTTTGGCTACTTCTGTGTCTCTTCTTGTTTACAGTTCAATGAGAAATACAATGTTCTAAGCAAAACCTTGTATCCACTGAAACAAAACAATTTCACATTCAATATTTGACCTAAAGGTTGATTTTAATCAGCAGATCCTGTAATTGGTTAATATGATAATGAAATGTTCCTATTCATACCCCTATCTAAAACAGATCTTTAATTACCTAGGGGAAAATCACTCCCTTGCTAGAGTGCTGCTAAGGAGCCCGTGGGTGGGGAGGCTGCTGTATCCCTAGCACAGTCATCAGCAAAACATTTATCATGTCCTCCTCAGTGGGCCAATGCTACATTCCCCCCTACTCTGTAAAAAGCTCAGTCATCCCTTATCTTCTTGTGCCTCCAGAGCAGAAAATTGACAAACTGAAATAACCAAATACTTTTCAAACGATGATCTCTTTTCTAGGCTTTTAAATCAGCTCGTAACAAGTCGCCTCAAGCTTTTTCCAGCTATCTTCTCTCCTAGTATAACTTAAGCCTACATTTTTTAACACTGAAAAAGGAAATTTCGAAAGATAAGAAAACCAACTAGATGGAATGGCGCATAGTATTAGCTTGGCACCTTAATCGGTAAATAAGACAGTCATTTTCTGCTACTACTTCATTTCAAATGCGTTTCATCTCGGACCTTGGTGTGGATCCGGACGGGGTTTCCCGGATAGACACGATTTAAAAATAAAAATTAACGCTCACGTCATGTGAGTCACATCTCTGACAAATGCCACTGCCCTCTCACAGCAGGACCCTGACAGACCCCACGGAGTAGGCGCTGGGTAGCAAATATGCGATACGCCAAAGGGCTACTAAATGAAGTGTCTTGAAATAAACTGAACTAAACCCTTTCGTGCACTGCGCTCCCGCGGCGGTTAGTGGTTTCTGATTTTAGCTCTTCCAGCTGTTTGCATGTGGGTATGTTTCCAATTTTTTTTTCCTTGGGACAGGCTAAAAGTCCCGGGAAGTTTTTTTCTGGGCTATATGACTCCCTGCGTGGGCGAAAGAAACAGGCGGTTGCTCTAATTCGGCTGCTGGGCAAGTGTAAAAGCCAACTGCCAGCTTTCAACGCGGCTCCGGGAGGAAATTTACGCGCACACGAAGAAAACAACACCCCCGGTCTTTTTTTTTTTTAAGGAAAAATAAGCGCTCCAACACAACCTTAGCTTTCCTAACTCTCATTTTCCAAACGCGGCCCGCGATCGCTTCTAAAGCAGGTTGAGCCACCGGCTATGAAATCTTGAGCAACCTCTCCCCAGCACCCCAATTTGCGTTTCTACTTAACCCGAGACGATGGGGATGGGGGAGCTCCAATGCCTTGGCACTGGGGAGCGGTAAAGGTGAAGACGTAATTTAAGTAAAACTGAGCGTAAGGTACAAGGTTTCGTCCCTCAAGTGTAAGAAAAACAACTAAGGTGCGTGTGAGCACCCAGTTCCCTCCCTCTGATCTCTCCCAGGCCAAGCCGCCGGGGCAGATTCCCCTCTATCCTTCCCCCCTCCCGACCCCTCATTTACTCTCAGCGAAACGCGGGTCCCCGGCCAGGCGTGCAGGGCGGGGCTGCCCACCCAGCACCGGCTCCGGTGCGCCCCGACGCACGCCCCAGCCTGGAGCGGCCCCTGTCGCCCGCGCGTCGCAGCGACGGGACACGCCCGGGCCCGGGAGTGCAGTGGTGGGAGGGGAGCGGCTCTTCCTACCTGGACTAGCTCCTCGGGAGGCAGCCGCGGGCCGGCAGCGGGCGGCTGGGCCGGCTGCGGGGCCTGCGCGGGCGCGGGCTGCGCCTGCGAGCGGTGGTGCGCGTGCTTCAGCTCCTCGCCAGGGAAGAGCGCCGCGTCGCGGGCCGGATTTGCGGCGCCCAGCACGGGCTTGAGCTGCGCGAACACGGGCTCGTCCTGCGGCGCCGGCGGCTGGGGCACGGGTCCCAGGCGGGCGCTCATGCTCAGCACCCGCGTAGCCATGGGCACTCGGGAGCGCGGCTCCGGGCGCGGGTCGGGCGCACTTCCCACCTCGCCCACCCTGGCTTGGGGCGGCGAGCTCGGTGCGGGGCTGCGGTCGGAGGAGGGGAGAGGTTTCGGGTGGACCCCTCGACAGCGGCAGGCAGTTTTCGAAGGCGCGCACGAAAAGCAAAACTCTTCCGCTCTTCCACACGTAAACGCCAACGTCCTACGGGCGGCCACTTTCTCCCGCCCCGCCCCACTGCGCTCTCAGGCTCTCCAGAGCCCGCTCCCGCCACCGCCGACCTCAGCGAGAGAACTGCGAGCGCGCGTACCTGCCCCACGACTACTGACACTTGACGCCCGCCTCTATTTCACCCAACTCCGGGGGGGCGGGGCCCGCTCGCCTGATTGGCAGCGCCGCCGCGAATCCCGAGGCCTCAAGGCCGGCCGGGCCTGAGCGGCCAGCCTATGAGCAGGGAGAGAGGCAGCCAGGGCCCCGCCTCCGCCGGCCCGACCGCACCCCTCTCGGGCCACGAGCTTCGCGCGCAGGGCGGCCGCGCAGTTTGTACACAACTTCTCTGACAGATTGGGCTGGCGGAGCTGGGGGCGGAGGGAAGTAGCGGAGCGGGTGGAATCTGGGAAGAGGGGGAATTAGGGTGGAGACGCGGAGGGAGAGCTCTTCGCACTGTTCTCTGCCAGGATTAGGAAGAAAAAGAGTATTGCACGTCTTAGGTGTTGTGCAAGGACCTGAAACTCAAAAGCTGAAACCCAGAAGGCAGCTAGGTGGGGGCGCTGAGGCTTTTAGAGATTTGTCTAATGAGTGTGTACTTTTAAATATCCGAAATATACTTCTCTTTAGCAGAAAACTAGGGGCGGTGTGATAAACAAATTTAAAACAGCTCTTGTCTCATGTATCTTTAGCAGTGACTGTATCCATTTAACAAGGCAAATTCAGAATGCCTGAATAAAAGATTTGATGGGAAGCGTTATTTTCAAATCCTCGCATAAAAGCCTGAGTTTTTCCCACTCCTTCAGGATTTTAATTGCTAGACGTTTTCCCACACATTTGTACCTCCTATCCGTGTGTGGGGAGGAGGGCTTGGGCCACATGAATTTTGAAGTTTCTAATATTTAAGCCATGTTGATTCTAGCCGAAGCATGGAATCTAATTTAAGCACGACTGGCTCAAATGTGTACTTAAATAGACATTACATCTTTGACTTATTTTTGCTAGCACTGTATGTGAAAAAAATGGACTTTAATATTTACAAAACAGAAACCTAGCACATTTACCTCACATTGTGGCACCTTTTCCTACGAAGAGACAACCAGAAAGCCACAAACATAGACACATAGACACTGAAAACTGGGAATCCAAATTTGTTGGAAGGTAATAGCCAAATATATTACCGTCCATTTACTATGTTGTTATAATGGGAGGGTGAATTTTTGCCAGGAATCACCTAAGGAAACCACTTCCCTTAATCCTTAATGTTCTTGTACATGATTTTATCTGGCTTATTGGGAGGACGGAACAATAAACTGCAATAAAAATGCTTGTGATATTACTACAAATGTACATATGTTGACAGCACAGTATACCATTAGACAGTTTTACATATACGACAGCCTACTCATCGCTTCAGAGTAAAACAGCTTTAAAAAAAAAGTATTTGAAAAAAACGTTCACTTCAAAGAGCATATCTATCAAAGGTATGGATCTCATTTTCAATGGGTAGAAAATTAATAAGCACATAAAGAAATGTATTTATTATTAGAACATATAAAATTATGCTGTAAACTAGGTTTTTCTCCTTTTCCTTCTCTTCCTGTTGATACATGATTCATTTCTACTAACTGTGACCACTGCCTTCAGAGAATGACTGATGACTACTTTCATGTTACCAAAGTATTATTTAATAAGTGCTTTTTGCAAGTTTTTCTCTAACCAAACAGCCCCATGCTGTCCACCTTCATCTTTAAAAAGCTGTCTTGCTTTTCTCTAATATCAAACCGATCATGTAATTAATTAGCTTAGAAACAGATTATAGAATTAGGATGGGATTTAATGTAACTCTTTTAAAAAATTGAGCTCTGAAAGATTGTTAGTTACTTAATTCTGATCACATCAAACCTAAATGTGATGTAGATAATTCTTAATAGAACTTTTGTGCTCTTGTAACTTTAAGCTAAATCTAACTTAGATTTAATACATTTGGTAGCTGTATCTTAATGTGCTTTTAAACCTATCTAGACCTTTCCTTTTGTCTTTCTTTTTACGAGAGCTTCAGTGGCCTGGTATTTCAATCTAAGTTTTCACTGCAATAAAATCCCTGTATTTTACTGGAAATGCTTCCATAATTTCACACCACTTTTTAACATGCTTTCATTTACAAAAGCTTTTTCATTGCAAAAAAAGAAAAAAACACACACAACTAATATTGTTTTTAATATTTTTAGTCTTGTTGTTTCATATTTCCACTTTTCATAATGAATATAGATATGAAGCTAGCGTTGGGGTTCTTATAGTAACTGAATATATTCCTTTTTGCTCCAATACAGTAGCACCTTTTAAAATTTCATTTCAGGCATAAAGATTCATGAAATAGGGCTGCCACTTTTAAGTAATAGTTTCTCTGAAATGCCCTGCTCTGCAATCTCACAGAAAATAACTAGCTTAGCACTGTACAATAGTACGGAAATTGGAAAGTAATCCTTTTCGGAGACATTTGCCATGTGATTCTGAGCATATAAAGAACATGTTCAACCAAGCTTCCCTGCTGTTACTTTTAACATAAATGCTACAGCTGCAAACCTGTTTCATCGACTTAGTAAAAAGGGTTAAAACTTGATAAATATTTTTCAAATGTTCCAGGTTCTACATTGGCATGAAGCCAGACAGAGTGAATGGACAGATCCTCAATTACTTTGAACTTTCTAGTTCTTTGCATTCCTTCCCGCTTAGTAGTGCTGTACCATTAGGGAAGATGGGAGAAAACAAAAAACAAATGTCAGGTTTCAGAAATCAATTAGTGGCCTGGCAGTGGTGTGTTAAGTGAACTGTGCCAAAACAGGGGATTCTGAGGGAATGAAATAAAAATGTTGAGTGCTCAAGTAAGGTAGGAGGGTAAGCATAGAAGCAGTGTGCATGCTTAAGTCCTTAGTCACTGGGCAACACAGATTTAGTCTTAGAATAAACCATAAGTGTCACTATCTTTACGGGAATAAATACGGATGAATATGCGGGGGCTGAACAGGCATTCAGTGATGGGGGAGGGGGTTTGAAGGAGGCAGTGGAAAAAAATAGATAAATAGCTTCTGAATGATGAGATGAGGGAAATATGAAGCTATCACTAGGGCAATGTTCACACAACGACACGGCAAAAGGAATATCTAAATTCAGTTGTTTGGCAAATCTAAATTCAGTTGTTTGGCAAACAACTGAAATGTCAGAGAGAGCTCGAAATTAAGAGGTATAGAGTATCACAGCCAATAAAACTGTATTCACTTCGAGTAGAAAAATATTCATAGAATATTTATTTCTGCTAAATCAGTATCAAATTGCCAAGTGATCTTGGGCCACAGGAAAAAGAACAAGAATAAACATGAAAAATAAAGTTTTATACGGGAGCACACACTTCTCTAGGGTAAGATTATTTAATTAAAGTGACTGTTTGGTAGTCATTGATTGTCCACCCCCGTTAGAATCTGTATCAGTGAAAACTTAAAACTATTGTAATTATTGTCCTCTCAAACATTTCACATCTGTAGTCTTTGTATTTTTTCATTAACGGCAACCACTTAAAGCCACATATCAGAAAAAAAGTCATTAAGGAAATAGCCTGATAAATAGAAGCTTCAACTGAGATTAGTTGGAATTTAAAGCATTTTGACTCAAAAGATTACGAGACGAGAAAGAAGATGCTCTGTTCATTGTTTTTGTGATGAAAAAATATGCAATTTAAATAAGACTAAATACATCTATTTATATTAATTAAAATTATGTCTTAAGACAACAACTTAATATTTTATTTTTGTAATGTCTCTTGCCTCCAGTTCTCAAGAAATTACATTTTATATTTCAGTTTGGATTTTTAAACATGTTCTTCTTAAAATATTTCATAAAACTCCCTTTATGCGCTTAATCCTAAGGATACTATAATTTATCTAGCCTAATTTTAAAACTCTACTAATATCCAAAAAACAGGAGAGTTTTACCTTTTGGAGAGACTGGGATTGCTTTTTCCACCTTGTTAGTATAATAAGTAGACAAAAGTGACATAAATATAAACGCCTGGAACCAAGTTATAGGCCAAGCATATTGTAGCTTAAACTGTACAGTATTTAAATTTTGACTCGAAACATGATAGGCAAGGTTAAGAGAAAGGTCTGAGCTAAAGTGGTTACACCAAACAATCTTTTAGAACATTAGGGAGGTCTCATCATCAGCATCACAATGGGTAGTGTTTTGAGCCAATTGCTGTTCATGTGATGACAAAAGCTGTAATGGTACCAGGCTGTGGGGAACACCCTGTGAATGCTCAAATGAACTGTGTGTGCATGGGTCACACGGAAATACTCTTTTAGATGTTGATTTATAGATGAAGTGTGTAAAAGTTGTGCCTAAGAGCAATGCGAGTTCTTCTTGCGTAAACTTTACAACTTTGGGGAAGGGCAATTTGACAATAAGTATGAAAAAGGCTAAAATGTAAATAACTTTGAAAATGATAGATAATTTCTCTTTTAGGAAAGGTGTATGTGTGTGTGTGTATATGTCTGTATTGTGTATATATATATATATACATGCCTGGCCCACCATACACACGTACAGGTATATATATACACACACATATATCTTTATATATAAAATTGGGCCAGCCACCATGCCTGGCCCAAAATTATATATAAAGATATATGTGTGTGTATATATATACCTGTATGTGTGTGTGTATATATATATTTTATATATATATATAAATTTTATATATAAAATTGGGCCAGGCATGGTGGCTCACACCTATAATCCCAGCCCTTTGGGAGGCTAAGGTGGGAGGATTGCTTGAGGCCAGGAGCTGGAGACCAGCTTGAGCAACATAGTGAGACCCCTATCTCTACAAAAATGTTTAAAATGAATTAGGCATGGTGATGTATGCAGGTAGTCCCAGCTACTTGGAAGGCTGAGGTAGGAGGATTACTTGAGCCCAGGAGTTCAAGGTTACTGTGAGCTATGATCACACCACTGCACTCCAGCCTGGGTGACAGAGCAAGACCCTGTCTCAAATAATAATAATTAATTTAAATAAAAATAAAATTGGAAATAACCTAGGTTAGGTGTCCAACAACAGGGGAGTAGTTAAGCAATATATCCATACCATGGCTACTGTTATGCTACCAAAAAGTTGAGTAGTTGGAAAAAAAAGGGGGAAAATTCATATTAAGGAATATTTAGTGACACAGGAAAACATTCATGCTATGTGTAGTGAAAGAAGGGAGTTTTATCAATATGTACCCACAAAGATGAAAAGAAAATACCAAACATGGATGTATTTTGGTGGCCTTCATTGGATGGTTAAATTATAGGTCACTGCTGGGCACAGTGGCTCACGCCTGTAATCCCAAAGGGAGGCCAACGTGGGTGGATCACCTGAGGTCAAGAGTTCAAGACCAGCCTGGCCAACATGGGGAAACCCCATCCCTACTGAAAATACAAAAATTAGCCGGGCATGGTGATGTGTGCCTGTAATCCCAGCTACTCAGGAGACTGAGACAGGAGAATCACTTGAACCCGGAAGGCAGAGGTTGCAGTGAGCCGAGATTGCGCCACTGTACTCCATCCTGGGCGACAGAGCGAGACTCCATCTAAAAAAAAAAAATAAATAAATTATGGGTCGTTATTCTCTTCTGGATACTTTTCAGTATTTTCTAGATTTTCTACAATTGCTATGTATTCCATTTGTAATCAGAATAAATATTTTAAATGAAAACATAAATATTACTTTCCTACATTTAAGGGTTAATTGGAACTGTAGTAGGTGATTATCAAATGATTTTCCATTTGAAGCCAGTAAAGTGTAGCTACAACTTGCCAATACTCTGTACTGGGAAAACATGTAAGCTTTCTTAACCAAGCTGCTAGATTTTCAGGAATTTCACTGCAGAATGAAGAAGCTGAAGAGAGATTACAAAGGGGAGTCTGAAGTTCAAAAGGGATAATATAGGGAATGTCTGAAATGTAAATATGCTTTAATTCATTTCCTAAGTGATCAGCAAGACTTCCTCTACAATTATTTTTACTCTGTTATTTTGGGTTCTCATTTTACTTTGTTGCTCTGTTTTCTCATATTAAATAAAATAGGCTGTTTACACTATTTTGACAAAATGCATAGACTCTTAAAACCAGGTAAAGTTTATATGCATCTTTAAAGAGGTGTTTGTGTTTGGTTTTTTAAATTCTAAAATACTCACATAGAAGATTTGGCATGACAAAATGCATAGACTCTTAAAACCAGGTAAAGTTTATATGCATCTTTAAAGAGGTGTTTGTGTTTGGTTTTTTAAATTCTAAAATACTCACATAGAAGATTTGGCATGAAATAGTTTCAAATGGGATGTTACCTTTCTCTTTCTCTCTCTCTTTTTTTTTTTTTTTTTTTTTTTGAGACAGGGTCTTGCTCTGTTGCTTAGGCTGGAGTGCAGTGATGCAAACATGGCTTACTGCAGCTCCAACCTCCTGGGTTCAAATGATCCTCCCACCTCAGCTTCTCCAGTAGGTGGGGCCACAGGCCCCACCATGTCAAGCTAAATTTTTTAATTTTTTGTAGAAACGGGGTTTCTCCATGTGGCCCAGGATGGTCTCGAACTTCTGCACTCAAGCAATCCTCCTGCCTCAGCCTCTCAAAGTTCTGAGATTACAGGCTTGAGCCACCATGCCCAGCTCATACTATTGCTTCTCTAAGAGCCTTGTTCTCTTTTTTGGAACATAAAGTTGTTCAAAAGTTATTCCCAAATTTGGTTACTGAGATTTCAGAAATTAAAGTAGAGGGAGGGTGGGGGTGTTTGTCTACGAACATGATATTTAAAACATATTCTAGAGGCGCAGCAAGATGGCTCACACCTGTTATCCCAATGCTTTGAAAGGCTGAAGTGGGAGGATTGCTTAAAACCAGGAGTTCAAGACCAGCCTGGGCAACATAGCAAGACCCCAGTCTCTGCAACGTGTAAAAAGAAGAAACTAGCCAGGTGTGGTGGCACACGCCTGTAGTCCCAGCTACTTGGGAAGCTGAGGCAAGAGGACTGTTTGAACTCAGGAGTTTGAGGTTACAGTGAGCCATGATTATGCCACTGCATTCCAGCCTGGGCAACAGAGTAAGACCCTGTTTCAAAAACAAAACATTTTCTATTAAAAATTCAGTAGACAGCTGAATTTCTAAGGACCCACCCCCCAGCTCCCCACTGTCGTGACTACAACTCACACATAAAACATACATATACGCCAGTCTTTATTCTAAATTATTCGGCAGATTGGTACCTGCAAATATTTTTTGAACACTCTGTGTTCAGCAGTGGTCTGTGCAGAGCACTGTTGCAGGTCTTAGAAATACAAAGATGAATAAGATATAGTCCCTGCCCTAAGCACTGTAAGCATCAACTGATAGGTAACCTCACTTCTCAGATACGTTTCACTGCTTTCCTCAGTGAGGAAGGAAGTTCAAACTCCTCAGCCTGGGACCTTGTGCTGACCCCAGCCTATCTTCCCAACTTTGTAGCTCACTATCCCTCCCCTGCTCTTCTCCCATGAACCTTAGGCTCTAACCATATGGATTATTTGTAATTTCCCAAAAGCCCCTCGGGTTTCCTCCAACCCTAATGCCTTTCTTTGAGTACATATGTCATTGATATGATTTGGCTGCGTCTCCACCTTAATCTCATCTTGAATTGTAGCTCCCATAATTCCCACGTGTCGTGGGAGAAACCCGGTAGGAGGTAATTGAATCATGGGAACGGGTCTTTCCCATGCTGTTTTTGTAATAGTGAATAAGTCTCATGAGGTCCGATGGTTTTATAAAGGGGAGTTCCCTCTCATGAGTTCTCTCTTGCCCGCCACCATGTAATAAGTCCCTTTGCTCCTCCTTAATCTTCTGCCATGACTGTGAGGCCTCCCCAGCCATGTGGAATTTTGAGTCCATTAAACCTTTTTCCTTTATCAATTACCCAGTCTCAGGCTGGGCATGGTGACTCACGCCCATAATTCCAGCACTTTGGGAGGCCGAGGCGGGTGGATCACTTGAGGTCAGGGGTTTAAGACCAACCTGGCAAACTTGGCAAAACCCCGTCTCTACTGAAAGTACAAAAAATAGCCGGGTGTGGTGGCATGCACCTTTGGTCCCAGCTACTTGGGAGGCTGAAGGAGGAGAATTGCTGGAGCCCGGGAGGCAGAGGCTGCAGTGAACCGAAGTCATACCACTGCATTCCAACCTGGGAGACAGAGTGAGACCATATACACCACAAGGCCCGGCTGTAAGCCTACCTTTCTCCCAGGGTCACACCAGCTCCCCCAGAAAGAATTACCCTCTCTGTTGTTTTCTTCTCTTTCCCTTTGTATCCCCAGTAAAGCACTTCTCACCATCTGCCTTATACCTGTCGCCCCAAACAAGTCAAGTGGCCCTGTAGGGAACAAATGATCTTATCTTTGTGTTCCTCCTGATGCTTCCTAGGGTCCCATACAAAATAGGCAATCAATACTTGGTGAACCCCATCTTATTCATAATAGACATAAGAGGTAAAATTAAAAATAAAAGTTTGAGGTTAGGCACAATGGCTCATGCCTCTGATCCCAGCATTTTGGGAGGCCCGGGTGGGAGGATCGCTTGAACCCAAAAGTTCAAGACCAGCCTGGGCAATATAGTGAGACCCCCATCTCTCCAAAATAAAAATAAATACATAAATTAGCTGGATTGGTGGCATTTGCCTATTGTCCCAGCTACTCAGGAGGCTAACGTTGGGAGGATTGCTTGAGTTCGGGAGGTCAGGGCTTCAGTGAGCTATGATGGTCACATCCCTGCACTCCAGCCTGGGTGACAGAACAAGACCCTGTTTCAAAGTAAATAAATTAAAAATAAAAGTTTGATAGAATGTCAACTAGCAATGTAGAAGAAATAATAGAGTTAGAAAAATGGCTCACGCCTGTAATCCAGCACTTTGGGAGGCTGAGGTGGGCAGATCACAAGGTCAGGTGATCGAGACCATCCTGGCCAACATGGTGACACCCTGTCTCTACTAAAAATACAAAAATTAGCTGGTCGTGGTGGCATGTGCCTGTAATCCCAGCTAATCGGGAGGCTGAGGCAGGAGAATCATTTGAACCAGGGAATCGGAGGTTGTAGTGAACTGAGATAGCACCACTGCACTCCAGCCTGGTGACAGAGCAAGACCCTGTCTCAAAAAAAAAAAAAAAAAAAAAAAAGTAAAGAAAAGAAAAGAAAAAGAAAAATCACCATTTTGCAACCATCATAGTATTAATTCAGGCAAGAATCAATGGATACCAAAATGACTGGATGAAATTCAGAAGAGGAACAGGCTATATTTACATAGTCTTTTTTTTTTTTTTTTGAGGCGGAGTCTCGCTCTGTCGCCCAGGCTGGAGTGCAGTGGCGCGATCTCGGCTCACTGCAAGCTCCGCCTCCCGGGTTCCCGCCATTCTCCTGCCTCAGCCTCCCGAGTAGCTGGGACTACAGGCGCCGCCACCACGCCCGGCTAATTTTTTTGTATTTTTAGTGGAGACGGGGTTTCATTGTGTTAGCCAGGATGGTCTCGATCTCCTGACCTCGTGATCCGCCCGTCTCGGCCTCCCAAAGTGCTGGGATTACAGGCTTGAGCCACCGCGCCCGGCCTATATTTACATAGTCTTAAGGTATTTCCCCCATAGATGAGGTATTAATTTCAATGGAAACAAATAGTAACAATGGAAGAGCCTGGCCTACACTACCTTAAACAAATGATCAAAATCAATATCACCATCAATAGGACAATCTGGCTGGGTGCAGTAGTTCATGCCTGTAATCTTAATGCTTTGAGAGGCTGAGGCAGGAGGATTGCTTGAGCCTAGGAGTTCAAGACCAGCCTGGGCAACACACTGAGATCTCATCTTTACAAAAAATAAACCAAAAAAAGAAATTGCCAGGCATGGTAGTGTGCACCTGTAGTCCGAGCTACTTGGGAGGCTAAGGCAGGAGGTTCGCTTAAGCCCAGAAGTCCAAGGCTGCAGTGAGCTTAGATCATACCACTGCACTCTAGCCTAGGCAACAGAGTGAAATACTATCCCTCTAATGAAAGATTTTTTTTAAAAAGGACAAACTGAGTTTGTCCTTGTCACATTATGAGTTTGCCACATTATGAGTTTCCCAATGTGAACTGAGAAGGATGCAAAATCAATATCCTGATGTGAACTGAGAAATAATAAGGAATTTATGTACATAAATTTCTAAAAAAAAAAAAAAAAAAAAAAGCATAACCTGAATCTAATCATGAGGAGAGATAAGACAAACCCCGATTGAGGAACATTCTATGAAAGAGCGGCCTCCACCCTTCGAAAAAAAATGTAGATGTTGGCCAGACACGGTGGCTCATGCCTGTAATCCCAGCACTTTGGGAGGCCAAGGAGGGTGGATCACAAGGTCAGGAGGTTGAGACCACCCTGGCTAACATGGTGAAACCCCGTGTCTACTAAAAATACAAAAAATTAGCCAGGCATGGTGGCAGGCGCCTGTAGTCCCAGCTACTTGGGAGACTGAGGCAGGAGAACGGCGTGAACCCGGGAGGAGGAGCAGCTTGCAGTGAGCCGAGATTGTGCCACTGCACTCCAGCCTGGGCGACAGAGTGAGACTCCATCTCCAAAAAAAAAAGAAAAACAAAAAAGAATGAAAAAGAAAAAAGAAAAAAATGCAGATGTTGTAAGAGAAAAAGAAAAGTTCAGGGACTATTTTGTTTTGTTTTGTTTTTTGTTTGTTTGTTTGTTTGAGACAGAGTCTCCCTCTGTCGCCCATCCTGGAGTGCAGTGGAGCAATCTCAGCTCACTGCAACCTCTGCCTCCCAGGTTCAAGTGATTTTCCTGCCTCAGCCTCCCAACTAGTTGGGATTACAGGCATGCACCACCACACCTGGCTAATTTTTATATTTTTAGTAGAGACAGAGTTTCGCCATGTTGGTCAGGCTGGTCTTGAACTCCTGACCTCAGGTGATCCACCTGCTTTGGCCTTCCAAAGTGCTAGGATTACAGGCGTGAGCCACCGCGCCCAGCCAGGCACTGTTCCTTTTTAAAGAAATGGGTAATCCTGGGTTTGGTTCTAGATGAGGGACACAATAAATATTTTGGGGTAATTAGCCAAATTTGAGTATGAACTGTATATTTGATAATAAACCAATACTACATGACTGAACTTGACAATATAACTAGTTATGTAAGAGGGTGTCTCATGCCTGTAATTCAGGCACTTTGGGAGTCTGAGATGGGTGGATCACTTGACGTCAGGAGTTCGAGATCAGCCTGGTCAACATGGTGAAACCCCATCTCTACTAAAAAATACAAAAATTGGCTGAGAGTCGGGGTGGGTGCCTGTAATCCCAGCTGCTCTAGAGGCTGATACAGGAGAATTGCTCGAACTTGGGAGGCGGAGCTTGCAGTGAGCCGAGATGGTGCCACTGTGCTCCAGCCTGCGTGACAGTGAGACTGTCTCAAAAAAAAAAAAAAAAAAAAAAAAAAAATTCAACCAACCAAATAAAATAAAAATAAGTAGTTCTATAAGAGAATATCCTTTCTTTTTAAGTATACACACCCTGATTATTCAAAGGAGGTAAAGGCTATAATGTGAACAATTAACTGTAAATCAGGAGAAAAAAGTTTGTGTGTGTGAGTGTCTGTGAGAGTGTATTGTATACATACTGAGAGATATAAACACACACACAAACAGAGATGCAGATGTAGCAAAATATTAATGATTGGCAAATCAGGATGAAAGTATATGGGAATTCTCAAAAAAAAAAAAAAAAAAGAAGTTTAGCCAGATATGGTGGTGTGTGCCTGTAATCCCAGCTACTCCGGAGGCTGAGGTAGGAGAATCGCTTGAACGCGGGAGGCAGAGGTTGTAGTGAGCCGAGATCGCGCCAGTGCACTCCAGCCTGGATGAAAGAGCAAGACTCCGTCTCAAAAAAAAAAAAAAAAAAAAAAAAAAAAAGAATGGGAATTTTTGTATTATTCTTGCAACTTTTTCTGTAGGTTTGAAATCATTTTGAAATAAAACTAAAAACAATAAAAGGAATAAATGTTTGGGGACTTTATTTTAACAGATGAAATTCTGCTGTCTAGGACTGGTCTTCGAGGATTTATATTTGTAGAAGGTTGAAAGTTCACTTGAAGAAAACCTAGCACTAATCCACAGAAGCAATTCCATCTCAGTTCAAACACCTCACTTTCCTCTGTCTCGTCATTTCTCTGTCATGATGGCCTTGATGTCTTGGGTACCACCACAGTTACCACACTTACCAAACTGGTTTTTGTTTTTTTGTTTTTTGTTTTTGAGACGGAGTCTCCCTCTGTTGCCCAGGCTGGAGTGCAGTGGCCGGATCTCAGCTCACTGCAAGCTCCGCCTCCCGGGTTTACGCCATTCTCCTGCCTCAGCCTCCCGAATAGCTGGGGCTACAGGCGCCCGTCACCTCGCCCGGCTAGTTTTTTGTATTTTTTAGTAGAGACGGGGTTTCACCGTGTTAGCCTGGATGGTCTGGATCTCCTGACCTCGTGATCCGCCCGCCTCGGCCTCTCAAAGTGCTGGGATTACAGGCTTGAGCCACCGTGCCCGGCCCCCAAACTTGTTTTTATTCTACTCCCATGGTGTGCAGTTTCTGCCATGCAGCACACTAAATGCTTTGAATGTATGTCAATGAAGACTACACACACACACACACACACACACACACACACACACACACACACACGAGGCTCCAGAGCTTTAAACTAAAATGTCAGAAAGAACATTACTGCCTTAATGTCTTTAAAAAATATCAGGATAGACCGGGCACAGTGGCTCACGCCTATAATCCCAGCACTTTGGGAGGCCAAGGCAGGTGGCTCACTTGAGGTCAGGAGTTCGAGACCAGCCCAGCCAACATGGTGAAACCCCATCTCTACTAAAACTACAAAAAAATTAGCTGGATGTGGTAGTGGGCACTTGTAATCCCAGCTACTAAGGAGGATGAGGCAGGGGAATCACTTGAACCCGGGAGGCGGAGGTTGCAATGAGCTGAGAACATGCCACTGCACTCCAGCCTGGGCAACAAGAGAGATACTCTGTCTCAAAAAAAAAAAAAGGTAAACATAGTAGAGGCAGTGGTAATAATATGCACACCTCACACAATAAAATACCAATTTTATTTTAATGTAGTTTTGATTAGTTTTTCTTATTTTTTTATTTTTTGACGAAGTCTCACTTGTTGCCCAAGCTATAGTGCAGTGGCGCGATCTCAGCTTGCTGCAATCTCCACCTCCAGGGTTCAAGCGATTCTCCTGCCTCAGCCTCCCAAGTAGCTGGGACTACAGGCGTGTGCCACCATGCCCGGGTACTTTTTGTATCTTTAATAGAGACGAGGTTTCACTATGTTGGCCAGGCTGGTCTTGAACTCCTGACGTCGTAATCCGCCCACCTTGGCCTCCCAAAGTGCTGGGATTACAGGTGTGAGCCACCGCCCCAGACCTGGTGTTATCTTTAATTCTGAAAAGCCAAAAAACCTGCTGTCAAGGATCATGGGGTCTGATCTTAGGCACCATTAAATCCCGACATCGCGCACTGCAGTTGTGTTTGAGAAAGCAGATCTGAGGTAGCATGAAATATAGACCCATGCCAGGCGCCAGTTGGACTTTAAAGATATATCTTTCAAATGTGAAAAATACTAGATTCTTCTTTTTATGCCACCAGAAGGTTTTGAGGAAATGGGATCCTTAACATACTTCACAACATTATTGTTGAGGTTTGGAACCCCAGAGGTAAGGAGCAGGGTGGCCTAATGAGACACCTCAACAGAAGACAGAGCACACACAAAGGATGATTGAAGAGATGCCGATGCAAATTGCCCACAGCGTGTATGTATGAGGAAGAAAGGAGTCATTGAAGATTTTCCTATGACAAAGTATTTTTAAAACAACCAACAGATACGTACTGGACTTCTATGAGTAAAAACGCAGAGTCCAGACAAAAGGAAGCTGCTTCACTTGAATAGAATCCCGTCTAGTTTAAGTTACAATATCTACACATGCAAAATACAAAACTTTATCATGTCCCAAACGCATGGTGAACCAGGAAGAGAGAGATCCCTGTGGACTTTGATACTTGGATTAATCCTTAAAGAAAGCACAAGACTCTGCAAGCTGCAAAATGGTAGATAGGACGAAAGCAGAGGGAATTCCGGCCAAAAACTGGCACGGTGCTTAGGGTTCAACACAGATTACATAAATTGATCAGAACAATTAGCCCATAAATGGATCAAATCAGATTTCCCCATGCTGTGTAAATAATTGATGTAATAAAGACCAGGAGAATTTCTAACATAATGGAAAGTCTTGTGAATCAGTGTGATCATAAAGTTAAAAGACATAGTGCAGTGACTCATGCCTGTAGTCCTAGCTACTTGGGAGGCTGAGGCAGGAGGATTGCTTGAGCCTAGCAGGTTGAGGCTACAGTGAGCTGTGATCTCACCACTCTCTCCAGCCTGGGTGACAGAGTGAGACTCTGTTCCCTGCCAAAAAAAAAGTTAAAAGACAAGTGACCCCTCTCCCTCAAGTTCCTAAAATAGTAAGTGACTAGGAGAAATTATTTGCAGCAAAAGATTAATATTCACAATTACAAAAGACATTCTTTAAAAAGCTATTTAAAGAAAAAGATAATCTGGCTGGGTGTGGTGGCTCAGGCCTATAATCCCAGCACTTTGGGAGGCTGAGGCAGGAGGATCACCTGAGGTCAGGAGTTGGAGACCAGCCTGCCCAATATGGAGAACCCCTATCTCTACTGAAAATACAAAAATTAGCCTGGTGCAGTGGCTCTCATCTGTAATCCCAGAACTTTGGGAAGCTGAGGCAGGCAGATCACAAGGTCAAGAGATCGAGACCATCCTGGCCAACATGGTGAAACACCGTCTCTACTAAAAATACAAAAAAATTAGCTGGGCATGGTGGCACATGCCTGTAATCCCAGCTTCTCGGGAGGCTGAGGCGGGAGAATGACCTAAACCCAGGAGGTGGAGGTTGCAGTGAGCCGAGATCGTGCCACTGCACTCCAGCCTGATGACAGAGCTAGACTCCATCTCCAAAAAAAAAAAATTAGCCTGGTGTGGTGGTGGGTGCCTATAATCCCAGCTACTAGGCAGGCTGAGGCAGGAGAATTGCTTAAACCCGGGAGGTGGAGGTTGTGGTCAGCCAAGATCGCGCCACTGCACTCCAGCCTGGGCAACAAGAGCAAAACTCCATCTCAAAAGAAAAAAAAAAAAAAAAAGATAATCCAACAAACAAAAAATTAGGCAATAGGAGTAAGTAGGCAATTCACCAAAAAGACATACAAGTGGCCAATAAACATATGAAAAGATCGCCAGCCCCCTGAGTATCAGGAAAATGTAAATTAAAACAGTAATGGAATAGCACTTTGTTCAACTGATGTACAAAAATGAGAAAGATTCCAGGAGGCTGTAGAGGAAACTGAAAGTTTCATAATGTTAGTAAAAATATAACCTCTTGTGGACTTTGTAAAATATATATCTGTGCAGAGGGCAATTTCATGGATCTATTAAATATAAAATTTTGGCTGGTTGTGGTGACTCACACCTGTAGTCCTAGCACTTTGGGAGGCTGAGGTGGGTGAATCACTTGAGCGTTTATATATATATATAAAAATATATATATTTATGTACTATATATTTATATAGTATATATTGTATATATAAATATATATTGTATTTATAAATATATAGTATATAAATATATTGTATGTATACATAAATATATATTGTATGTATATATAAAAATATATAGTATGTATAAATATATATTATATGTATATATAAAAATATATAGTATGTATATGAACACACACATACACATAAAAGTGTCATACACTTTGGCATTCCACTTTTAAGAATTTATTCCTTAAAATTATTCAAATGTGCACAAAGAAAGGCATAGCAGAATTATTGCAGCACTGTTTGTAATAATGACAAATCAGCAGCCATCTAAATATCCAACAGTAAGTATGTAATGATGAAGTAAATGACTAAGTGAACTCTAGTACATCCACACCATGTACTACTATTCAGCAATTTTTTTTTTGGAGATGGAGTCTTGCTCTGTCACCAGGCTGGAGTGCAGTGGCATGGTCTCAGCTCATTGCAACCTCCACCTCCTGGGTTCAAGCCATTCTCCTGCCTCAGCCTCCCGAGTAGCTGGGATTACAGGCACGTGCCACCACGCCCAGCTAATTTTTGTATTTTTAGTAGAGGTGGGGTTTCACTATGTTGGCCAGGCTGGTCTTGAACTCCTGATCTCGTGATTCGCCCGCCTCAGCCTCCCAAAGTGCTGGGATTACAGGGGGGAGCCAACACACCCGTCCTATTCAGCAATTTTAACATAGTAAAGTGGCTATATCTGTACTGACACAAGATGATCTCTAGGCTGGGAACGGTGCCTCACGCCTGTAAACCCAGCACTTTGGGAGGCCCAGGCGGGTGGATCATGAGGTCAGGAGTTCAAGACCAGCCTGGCCAAGATGGCGAAACCTCATCTCTACTAGAAATACAAAAATTAGCTGGGTGTGGTGGCTCGTGCCTGTAGTCCCAGCTACTCGGGAGACTGAGGCAGGAGAATCACTTGAACAGGGAGGCAGAGGTTGTAGTGAGCCGAGATCGTGCCACTGCACTATAGCCTGCTGGCAGAGTGAGACTCCATCTCAAAGAAAAAGAAAAAGAAGATCTCTAAAGGCAAAACAAGTGGGGAAAAAAGTCACTAGGTAACACATATTTCATGGTGCCATTTATGTAAATAATTTATATGAAATATACATTGTCTAGAATGGCTAACACACAATTGTTAACAATTTACTGGCAGGGTGCCATTGCTCATGCCTGTAATCCCAGCACTTTGGGAGGCTGAGGCAGGCGGATCACTTGAGGTCGGAAGGCAGAGGTTACAGTGAACCGAGATCATGCCATTGCACTTCAGCCTGGGTGACAAGATCAAGACTCCATCTTAAAAAAAAAAAAAAACAAGTTTTTACATTAGACGGTGTTTGTAATAATGAGAAATCCATGTAGTCACAACTACTTATGAGGCTGAGGCGGGAGGAACTCTTGAACCCAGGAGGTTGAGGCTGCAGTAAACTATGATCTCACCACTGCACTTGGGCTGGGTGAGAAAGCAAGATCCTGTCTGTAAAAAAGAAATCAATAAATGGGCCAGACATAGTGACTCACACTTGTAATCCCAGCAGTGTCGGTGGCTGAGGCAAGAGGGTTGCTTGAGGCCACGAGTTTGAGACCAGCCAGGCCAACATAGCAAGACCTTGTCTCTATTTTAAAAAATGAATAATAAATTAAAAAACAATAATGCAAATAAAATAAAATAAAGATACAAAGAGAAAGAAAGGCCTTGTGTTTACTTGTTTAAAAAATGTTCGACCCTCACAATAACTGAGTTTAGTTTCTTAATCTACTCCACAGATGCTGCAAGATATAAAGCTACTGGCAGCAGCGCCTGAAAATAAACCAGCAGAATGATCAATGTGATGCTTGCTATGTAGCATTTTACAAAGTCAGTTTAGGAAAGGAAATCTGATCCTTTCAATTTTCCTGCCCAATTATTTTCAGTTGATATATCTCTGGAAAATCTCTATCCCTTCCACCATGAATATTTGATTAGGTATATTCATTTTTTTCCTCCATAAAGCATCTTATTTTACACTTCACCTTGTTTGTTTGGTGAGGTGGTTAAATGTGTGTGTTTGTATGACCCTGGTAATATGTCATCATTGGAATTATAATATGCTAATTTTTCAGACATTTAGAAAAACTAAAGAGAGAATACTTAATACCAGTGCCACCTCAATTCAGTGATATCAGTATACAAACACACTGGCCATTGTGACATGTGGCAACAAAGTCCAGTATGTTTAATGTTTAAGAAGCCAAGTCAGCCGGGTGCGGTGGCTCACACCTGTAATCCCAGCACTTTGGGAGGCTGAGGCAGGTGGATTACGAGGTCATGAGTTCGAGACCAGCCTGGCCAATATGGTAAAACCCTGTTTCTACTAAAAATACAAAAATTAGCCAGACGTGGTGGCGGTCTCCTGTGGTCCTGGCTACTCCGGAGGTTGAGGCAGGAGAAACGCTTGAACCTGGGAGACGGAGGTTGCAGTGAGCCAAGACTATGCCACTGCATTCCAGCTTGGATGACAGAGCAAGACTCTGTCAAAAAAAAAAAAAAAAAAAGAAGAAGCCAAGTCACATTTTTTTTAAGATGGGGTCTTTCTTTGGTACCTAAGCTGCCGTGCAGTGGCGCAATCATAGCTCACTGCAGCGTGGAACTCCTGGGCTCAAGCAGTCCTCTTGCCTCAGCCTCCTGAGTGTAGCAAGGACTACAGGCGCATGCCACCGCGTCTGTCTGGCTAATTTTTAAAGGTTTTTGTACAGACAAGGTCTCTCTTTGTTACCCAGGCTGGCAAGTCACTTCATAGGAACTCATGTTTTGCAAAGATACAGGCAATAACACATTTTTTATGATAGCTTGGTAAATCCCTTAAATGGGAGAGGTTTATGGAAGAAATGATAACGCTCTAACTACATGTGTGTGGTTAACTCCGTTTCAGCCATTCAAGGTAACTTCTACCTATATTTATGGGCTTGATTGCATAATGTATGGAGTTTGCAGGAAGTACCTGGAAGATAAGGTTACACAGACAAGTTATTTAAGTTTGAATATAAACCACAGCTCATGCTGGGAAACTAGTTTGTAGACAATTTTGTAACACAAGTGAATACGTCATTCATTTTCTTTTAATATTTTTCTTATCGCATAGTTAACATTAGGAGATTAATCATTGTTTGAATGTGCAACATAGTAAGTTAACAGAAAAATGTGGCATCAGGGATTGATTAGCTGAAAAGTCAGTGAGTTACATTACAGAAGTGAAGATAAAGACTTGATATTTAAACCATCCTAAACAAATGGATGATTTGCATATATGATGATGTCCCACTAGACAATGGTTTTCTTCATGAGCGTCATTCAGTAATAAGACTCAGGTCTACTGACAAATATTGCTTCATCAACATATCATTTGCTGCAAGAAATGACCTTTTATGGTTAATGTGTAACTGATTACTGTTCTTCCTCTATAGTAGCCTACATTTTACAGTAGAGAAATACACTGTGTACACTTAGTGCCCTACAACACTAAAACATGTCAAACTGTGGTGGTATACCTTCACATATTATGATATTTGGCATTATGCAATGGTTATGGCACATTTGCAGTGGGTTCACCCTGTGTTTCAGCTCTTGTTGTATGCAATAAAACTTTTGCCGTAATAGTTAGATACTTAGAAAAATCAAGACTATTTTTCTTGCAAATTAAGAAAAAAAGAACTAAAACCTCTCATGGAGGCAACAGAGGTTTGAAAGATAATGTACGTAGAGGAGAAACTACTCCATTCTAATGAAAGCAAATTACCCTAAAATCTTTGGTGTGGAAAATTAAAACTAATGATATGTTCACATTGTAATGCAAAATTGCCTGTAACCTATTTTCCTAGTGTGAGATGCAGCTTTTTTTCAAACATAAATAACGTGTCCATTTAATAATTTACTTTTCTCCATTACTGCAAAGAAAAAAAAAAAAGACATTTACAATCGCCACCTTTCTATTCCATTAATTGTCAAGAACAATCCAAGGGAGTTCTGTTATTTTCCCTGTGATAATTTTAACAGATCGAACAATTTCTTTTTAACAAGTTTTCATATATCTGAGGGCTCTATCTTTTAAATGAATGTAAGTAAAACGTGCCACCTTATTAAGTTGGAAATGACCTGTTATCTGTTATTTCTTGACCTTGCAGAGGTTTACAGTGACAAATGAATTAACCAGGTGAGGGAGAGTGTTTGCTAGTGACTCAGTCACACTCTATTGTGTGGGATGGCACCTAGCAAAGCATTTAGATTAGGCTGGGGAGGGAACGAAGCTGGGTACACTCTCTCCAGCTTCAGGTAAACAGGATTATTGTTTTCCGTCCCTGCTGTTTGGAATGAATGCAATGCTGCAAAGCTAATTGCTGCCATAATTAGGAAAAAAAACCAAAAACCAAAAACCAAAAAACAAAACAAAACAAACAAACAAAAAAAAACGAAAGAAAGAAGAAGAAAGGAGAAGGAGAAGGAGAAGGAGAAGGAGAAGGAGAAGGAGAAGGAGAAGGAGAAGGAGAAGGAGAAGGAGAAGGAGAAAGAAGGAGAAGGAGAAGGAGAAGGAGAAGGAGAAGGAGAAGGAGAAGGAGAAGGAGAAGGAGAAGGAGAAGGAGAAGGAGAAGGAGAAGGAGAAGGAGAAGGAGAAGGAGAAGGAGAAGGAGAAGGAGAAGGAGAAGGAGAAGGAGAAGGAGAAGGAGAAGGAGAAGGAGAAGAAGAAGAAGAAGAAGAAGAAGAAGAAGAAGAAGAAGAAGAAGAAGAAGAAGAAGAAGAAGAAGAAGAAGAAGAAGAAGAAGAAGAAATGACTTGGGGCCGGGCGCGGTGGCTCAAGCCTGTAATCCCAGCACTTTGGGAGGCCGAGGCGGGTGGATCACGAGGTCAGGAGATCGAGACCATCCTGGCTAACACGGTGAAACCCCGTCTCTACTAAAAATACAAAAAACTAGCCGGGCGCGGTGGCGGGCGCCTGTAGTCCCAGCTACTCGGGAGGCTGAGGCAGGAGAATGGCGTGAACCCGGGAGGCGGAGCTTGTAGTGAGCTGAGATCCGGCCACTGCACTCCAGCCTGGGTGACAGAGCAAGACTCCGTCTCAAAAAAAAAAAAGAAAAAAAAGAAAAAAAGAAATGACTTGGAATGTGTTAATTCAGTATGCTTTAAACCTCAGAGATATCATTTTTCCTCATACGCAGGCAAGGCTGGCTCTATTCATAGCTCTTTAAATGATAAGTTTAAATGTTAACATAATATTGAAAAAAAAATGCTTGGAAGGTAGCAGTTGGTAAGTACTTGGTGTATAAAATGCTGAATGGTGGTCATTATTAGCACTGTAACCAGGTGAGTAGAAAAATCCCATTCTGGGACTTAATACCATGTACAGTAACAAATGCAATCAATTGAAAGCTTCCTCTTAGAACAGGCCTTGCTGTGTGCCCAGGCTTTGCCACATACTATTTCATAAAAGATGCAACTTTCAAACCACCTCCACATAAGATTTCACTCTGCTGTTGAGAAATTCTTCCTCATATCTAACTAAATCACCCTATCTGCAGTTTAGCAATTCTGTTTCCTCACATCTTCAGCAACATCTAACATTCTGTATTAACATATATCTTCTGCCGGGTACGGTGGCTCACACCTGTAATCCCAGCACTCTGGGGGGCTGAGGAAGGTGGATCATGAGGTCAAGAGATCGAGACCATCCTGGCCAACATGGTGAAACCCCGTCTCTACTAAAAATACAAAAATTAGCCAGGCATGGTGGCTTGTATCTGTAGTCTCAGCTACTCGGGAGGCTGAGGCAGGAGAATCACTTGAACCCAGGAGGTGGAGGTTGCAGTGAGCCGAGATCGCGCCACTATACTCCAGTCTGGTGACAGAGCAAGACTCCTTCTCAAAACAGAACAAACAAACAAACAAAAATCACACACACAAACAGACAAAATAAATACATATGTCTTCTTACAACAAAAAACTCAGCCTAATACCACAAAATCACAAAATGCACATAGAAGAACTGAAAAAAAATTTATCCCTCCATATGGTACTTATGTACTCTAACTGGACTGTTGGTTGCAAATTTAAAAATAAAATGTGGGAATTAGAGATTGTTTGAGTTGTGGATTCCCATGTGCTGTTTCTAAATGTGAAGTCTTCGTAAAACAGCCTCCTGAGCTGCCAGCATAATTACGGTGAACAGATTAGCAAGGACATCTCAGTTAAGGCTCTGCATGTTGTTCTTTGCTTTATAGGGAAAAATTAAGCATTTTTAAGATTTAAATCTTATTCTTCAATAAGATAACTTTTTTGACCTACATGAACGTTAATGGAAGCACTAATAATTATAGCTTTTTGCTGCTTGGCCTAAAACAATCTTTCTACTGTAATTAGATTTGAAGGGGAACTAGGAAAGACTTTCCATAAAATGCTGTCACAAATTCCCTCCAAAACTGCTTGCCTGTAATTAAGGTGCATTTACAGATCTGATATTCCTTAAAATAAACATTAACATCACAAAGACCAATTATTCATGGTCAAACAAAGGGGATTCAGATTCTCTGATCAAAGCAGTAATCTCTTTTACAATTGTTACTTTTGAAGTATCTTCAAACAGAACAAACACACATTGACTAGGTAAACAGGTATAGCTGTGGGCTAATTTGTTTTTTCCAGGATCAGATTGTTTTCCCCCAAGACTCAAACATAGTAAGGTATAGACTGTTTTCCATTCCAAACCCTAAACTGCTGATGCTAAGGAGTCACGTTAAAAGGGAAAAATCTCAAATATGGTTTTTACTATTAAAACTGTTGTAAAGATAATCATATATATCATATATATTTTTATTTATTTATTTTTATTTATTTTTTGAGACGGAATTTTGCTCTTATTGCCCAGGCTGGAGTGCAATGGCATGATCTTGGCTCACTGTAACCTCTGTCTCCCAGCTTCAAGTGATTCTCCTGCCTCAGCCTCCCAAGTAGCTGGGATTACAGGCATGGGCCACCACACCTGGCTAATTTTGTATTTTTACTAGAGGTGGGGTTTCACTATACTGGTCAGGCTGTCTCAAACTCCTGACCTCAGGTGAGATCCACCCATCTTGGCCTCCCAAAGTGCTGGGATTACAGCATGAGCCACTGCGCCCAGCTGGTGACCTTATATTTTTAATATAACCTTTACTTTTTCTCAAAATTGCTTGTTTTAAAAAATGTCAGCAAGCTTTTAAAGTGATCAACGGCAGAAAATTAGACATTACAGGTGGTTACGTGAAAGAGTACTGAATTTGGTTTGCGAAAATTTGAATTTGAGTTTCAGTTTCACCTTTCTCCAGCTGTAAGGTGTTGAGTACATTCCTTAACAACTCACACCTTTCCCTACAAATGTAAAATCGGGCTAATAGCACAACTCTAGCTAGGCTGTGGTGAAGGTCATATAATGGACACACCAGGACAGGAGTAGGCCTATTTTAAAAATTAAAGCATTATCCAAATAGTATGGAGATTTAAATAAGAATAAATGTTTTTTTTGTTTTGTTTTGTTTTTGTTGGTTGGTTGGTTGTTGCTGTTGCTGTTTTTGAGACAAGTTCTTACTCTATCCTCCAGCCTGGAGCACAGGGGTCTGGTGTGATCATGGCTCACTGCAGCCTCGACCTCCTGGGCTCAAGTGATTCTCCTGCCTCAGCCTCCCAAGTAGCTGTAACTATAGGCATGTGCCACCACGCCCAGCTATTTTTGTTTGTTTTTGGGTGTGTGTGTGTGTGTGTGTGTGTGTGTGTGTGTGTGTGTGTTTTCTTGTTTACCAGTTTATTATAAAGGATACTATAAAGGTATAGATGAATGGGCATCTGAAGAGATACATAGGGTGAGGTCCAGCAGGGTCCCGAGCATAGGAGCTTCTGTTCCCATGGAGTTTGGGTGCACCACTCTTCTGGCATGTGGATGTGTCCCCAACCTAGATGCTCACCAAACCCCTTGGCTGCTGCCCAGTGCAATGCTGTAGCCTCATAATGGTCCTTAGCATGAGGATTAGCCCTGCCTTCTAGTAACATGACAGCAATCTCATGCCTATTTTTGAAAGCTGCATAATGTAGGGGAGTGTAGCCATTTTGATTGACAGCATTCACTTGAGCACCTTTTCCCACAAGGGTTTTTACAATCTCCTCCCAGCCAGCAGAAGCCGCAATATGAGAGGAGATCAACCTGCATCACCTTTATCATTCACTGGCACTCCAAGGTGCAACAAAAATTCAACAATTCCTGTATGTACAGCTGAGCATGCCCAGTGCATGCCGTTCTGCTGTCCTGGTCAGTGCTAGTAGTTAGGGATTTATCAGCCAGAATACTCTCCTTGAACTCTTCCAGCTTCCCACAGTAGGCCAGGTTGCAGACCATTAGGTTAGATACACACCCCTACATTTTGCTTTCCCAGGAACTCGTGTGTGTGTGTGTGTGTGTGTGTGTGTGTGTGTGTGTTTTGAGACAGGTTCTCACTCTGTCACCCAGGCTGGAGTGCAATGGCACCATCACGGCTCACCACAGCCTTGACCTCCCGGGCTCAGGTGATCCTTCCATCTCAGCCTCCTGAGTAGCTGGAACTACAGGTGTGTGCCACCACGCCTGGCTATTTTTTTTATTTTTGGTAGAGACAGGGTTTTGCCATGATGGTCTCAAACTCCTGGGCTCGAGCGATTCGCCCACCTCAGTCTCCCAAAGTGCTGGGATTACAGGCATGAGTCACTGGGCCCAGCTAAGAATACACATTTTTAAATCTCATTGTTTCTCTGGATAAACATTCTTGAAGTCCCAATGAGTAAAAAGAAAAACAAAAACAAAAACAAAAAAACTTTACCATCTTGTAACAGCTTATGTTAAACGTGCTTTAGGAAACTCGAGCTCTGTGACTCAAGAATATTCTAAAGCGCTTTACAGAGCCCTTTAAATCTCCAAAAGAATCACAATAGTATGAAACGTATGTCAAACATTTGACAGTACAGCTGTTTTATCCTGAGGCTATTGGCGGAACTAGTGTTCCTTCAAAAACACTTTGGGAATTGCTGTCTTTTAGTTGAGTAGGGAGCACTTAGATCCTCAAGCAAATCTATTTTTTTTTTTTTAATTCTAAAAAAGCAAGTCTATTTTTTAAGGCTGTACCATTTGGTATAAGATTACAGTTAATGGCCGTAGAGTGTCCTAAAGTCAATCGCAGCATAAGGAGTTTGCAAAAATTTACCACTGTGAGTCTATATATCTAGCAGCTCCACCACTTATAATGAGTGACTTTAGGTAAGGTTTTAAATGTATCTCAGCCTCAGTATTCTCATCTGTAAAACAGGGAGAATATTTACTGCACAGATTGTGGCAAAAATAAATAAAGGTAGTTGGCACAGTGAGCTTAATAAGTGGTAGATCAAATTTTCTCATTGTTTTAAAGGAAACGTCTAGGTTAAAAGAGTGACCTTCCCTAGGTCACATAGCAACTCAGTGACATGGTTAGAAAGATACCAGGATTTTGGAAGCTTCTCACTATTGCTTGAATCCACCTCTATTAAGATACTAGAATAGATTATTAAACAAGTGATTTGTAAGAAGGAAAGTAATAACCACTAGAGACCAATGTTATTTCAATACGAATGAGTTGTGATAAACTAAGACAAGCACTTAGAAAGAAACAGTGCTATTAAATTGGTAGCCTGGGGGGATGCCAGAGGCACGAGAGAAAAATCTTTGGTTATTCTTTTTCTCCTCCCATCCCCTCCAGGGGTGGGGGAGGGGATGGAGATTGCAAAAGGAAGGGGGTTTCATCTTTAGTTATTCTGTGGAATAAGATGGTGAGAGTGAATTAGCCCACAAGCCTGTACAATTTATTTCTTTTTATTTTTTGTTGTTTATTATTATTATTTTTTTATGGTGGTGTGGTGGGCACGAGGGCTCCAAGCGTCACTTTTTAAAATCTAGCTGAATGTTCCTAACAATTTATTTATAGCTCTTTGAAATAACCGACCCAGAGAGTGATTGATTTCAACTTATAAAGAAATGTTTCACTTTTGTCACAAGGCTTCCTATTGAGTTCTTCCTCGACAATTTTTTTTTTTTTTTTTTGAGATGGAGTTTCACTCTTTTTGCCCAGGCTGGAGTGCAGTGGCGTGATCTCAGCTCACTGCAGCCTCTACATTCCATCTCAGCCTCCCAAATAGCTGGTGACTACATAGGGCAAACTAGAATACATCTATGTAAGGGTGGCCAAGTCGTGAGGAGTTGAGAAGCCAAAGCACACAAAAAGCAAATGATTTTGTGACATGCATTGGATAAATTCCTATTTATTTATTTTTCAGGCAGAGTTTCACTCTTGTTGCCGAGGCTGGAGAGTGCAGTGGCGCGATCTTGGCTCAACGCAACCTCTGCCTCCCAGGTTCAAGTGTTTCTCCTGCCTTAGCCTCCTGGGTAGCTGGAATTACAGGCATGCGTCACCACGCCCGGCTAATTTTGTATTTTTCGTAGAGATGGGGGTTTCTCCCACTTGGTCAGGCTGGTCTGGAACTCCCGACCTCAGGTGATCCACCTGCCTCGGCCTCTCACAGTGCTGGGATTACAGGCGTGAGCCATCATGTGCCTGGCCTTGTTTTTTCTTAATTTTTATTTATTTATTTATTTTGAGACAGAGTCTTGCTCTGTCACCTAGGCTGGAGTGCAATGGCGCGATCTCAGCTCACTGCAACCTCCACTTCCTGACTCAAGCGACTCTCCTGCCTCAGCTTCCCGAGTAGCTGGTACTACAGGCAGGTGCCACCATGCCCAGCTAATTTTTTGTATTTTTTAGTAGAGACAGATTTAGCCAGGATGGTCTTGATCTCCTGACCTCGTGATCCGCCCAGCTTGGCCTCCCAAAGTGCTGGGATTACAGGTGTGAGCCACCAAGCCAGGCTGGATAACTTCTTTTTCATATGTCACTGCGTTTAATGCTCTCTATAACCTATTAGGCAGGTACGATTATTACAATTTCCACACCCCCCCACCCAAGACAGAATGGATTCTGTCACCCTGCCTGGAGTGCAGTGACCCGATCACAGCTCACACCACAGCCTCCAACCCCTAGGCTCAAGTCATTCTCTGACCTCAGCCTTCCATGTAGCTGGGATTATAGGAGTGCACCACCACACTGGGCTAATTTTTATTTTTTATAGAAACAGGGTCTTACTATGTTGCTCAGGCTGGTCTTCAAATCCTGGGCTCAAGGGATCCTCCTGTCTGAGCTCCACAAGGTGTTGGAATTATAGGCATGACTCGCAAAGCCCAGCCTAATTTTTTGAATTTTAAAGATGAGCAACTACGGCTTAGTGGTCACACATGTAGTAAGAGGTGGTGCTGGAATACAAAACTGGAAATATGAAGACACAGAAAAGGGATTACTTTTAATCACCATAGCTTCCAGAGACACATTAATGCCAATGGATATAGGATCAAGGAAATACTTAGCTGATGGATAGTCCACAAAATAACTGCCATGTACTCCAAAAATACCAATGTTAGAAAAGACAGATGGAAGAATTATTCTAGATTAAAGAAGGTGTAAGAGGCATGACCGCTGAATGCAATGAGTAATCTGAGACTGACTTCTCAACAGAGGGCATATTAGGGCAGCTGGGGAAATCTCAATAGCATCTTTAGATTAGATAATTGTATTGTATCAATGTTAATTTCCTGATTTTGATCATTGTACTATGTTTACGTAAAAGAACGATCTTATTCTTAGGAAATGCTCATTGAAACATTATCAGTAAAGTAAAATCGTATCTGCAAAGTACTCTTAAAAGGCTCAGGGGAATAAACAAGAGACAAGGAAAAGGATAAAATGATAAAATGCAAACATTTGGAGAATCTCAGCAAAGAGCAAATGAGAATTATTTGCATGATTCTTGCAACTTTTTTGTAACTCTGATATTAAGTCAAAATAAGAAGTTTCTAGGCCGGGCTCTGTGGCTCATGCCTGTAATCCCAACACTTTTGGAGGCCAAGGTGGGAGGATTGCTTGAGCCGAGGAGTTTATTACCAGCCTGGGTGACGTAGTAAGACCTCATCTCTACAAAAATCTTAAAAAATTAGCTGGCATGGTGGCATGCACCTGTGGTTTCAGCTACTCAGGAGACTGAGGTGGGAGGACTGTTTGAGCTCAGGACTTAGACCAGGCTGGGCAACTTGGTGAGACCCTGTTTTCACTAAAAAAAAAAAAAAAAAAAAAAAAAAAAAAAATTGCCAGATGTGGTGGCACACGCTTGTAGTCCCAGCTTGTTGGGAGCCTGAGGTGAGAAGATCACTTGAACCCAGGAGGTTGAGGCTGCAGTGAGCCATGATCATGCCGCCGTACTCCAGTCTCGGCAACAGAGTAAGATCCTGTCTCAAAATAAAAAAAAAGTTTTTATGAGGTCCACCTAAAGTCCAGATACTTGGAGGCTGCGGCAGGAGGATCTCTTGATCTCAGGAGTTCAAGTCCTCCCTGGGAAGAATAGTGAGACTCCCATCACTATTTAAAAAAAAAAAGTTGGCTGGGCATGGTGGCTCACACCTGTAATCCCAGCACTTTGGGAGGCTGAGGTGGGCAGATCACCTGAGGTTGGGAGTTCAAGACTAGCCTGGCCAACATGGTGAAACACTGTTTCTACTAAAAATACAAAAATCAGCTGGATGTGGTGGCAGGTGCTGTAATCCCAGCTACTCGGGAGGCTGAGGCAGGAGAATTGCTTCAACCCGGGAGGCGGAGCTTGCAGTGAGGCAAGATGGCGCCTCTGTACTCCAGCCTGGGTGACAGAGCCAGACTCCGTCTCAAAATAAATAAATAAATAAATAAATAAATAAAAATAAAAATAAAAAATAAAAAATGTTGGCCGGGCACGGTGGCTCAAGCCTGTAATCCCAGAACATTGGGAGGCCGAGACGGGTGGATCATGAGGTCAGGAGATCTAGACCATCCTGGCTAACACGGTGAAACCCCGTGTCTATTAAAAAATACAAAAAACTAGCGGGGCGAGGTGGCGGACGCCTGTAGTCCCAGCTACTCGGGAGTCTGAGGCAGGAGAATGGCATGAATCTGGGAGGCGGAGCTTGCAGTGAGCTGAGATCTGGCCACTGTACTCCAGCCTGGGCGACAGAGCCAGACTCTGTCTCAGAAAAAAAAAAAAAAAAAAAAAAAGTTAAAAAGCATTTAAAAAATATGTAGGGCAGTAGAGCAATGAAAAAAAATTTAAGAGGAAATATTCTGTAAATAATTAGTAACAGGAATTGAGGTAGAAAAGACTTCAGGGGTTGTAAAGGCTACAGAGGAAGATTTGGGAATCATTCATGAAAATGCATGACAGCTGGGCGCAGTGGTTCATGCCTGTAATCCCAGCACTTTGGGAGGCCAAGGTGGGTGAATCACCTGAGGTCAGGAGTTCAAGACCAGCCTGGCCAATATGGTGAAACCCCATCTCTACTAAAAATACAAAAAATTAGCTGGGCGTGGTGGCGGGCGCCTGTGATCCCAGCTACTTGGGAGGCTGAGGCAGGAGAATTGCTAGAACCTGGGAGACGGAGGTTGTGGTGAGCCGAGATTGTGCCAAGGCACTCCAGCCTGGGCAACAAGAGCAAAACGCCGCCTCAAAAGAAAAAAGAAAAGAAAATGCATGACAGTAATTGATGGATTAATCTCTAATTCATTCAAAAAATACTTTTCAGCACTTAAATCTTTAAAAAAAAAAAACAATTTAGCTTGGGCAACATGGCGAGATGCTGCCTCTACTAAAAAAAATAGCAAAAAAATTAGCTGGGTGTGGTGGTTCATGCTTGTGGTCTCAGCTCCTTGGGAGGCTGAGGCAGGAGGATCACTTGAACCCAGGAGGTGGAGGCTGTAGTGAGCCGAGATCATGTCAGTGCACTCCAGACTGGGCAACAGAGTGAGACTCTGTCTCAAAAAAAAAAAAAATAGAAAAAAAAGAAAATTAAAAAATACAGTTGTACAACAATTAGAATTTATTGATACCTATTTTTCCAAACTGGTGGAGACTTTTTGGTTAAATAAATTAGTCTTCACTGACTCTTGGGAGGAACGCTATGTTTGAACAGAGACTAGAAAGGTATCTTGAGAAGAGGAAGGGTGAAAAGAACATATTACAATAAATCAAGATATGAGGCCAGGTGAGGAGGCTCATGTCTACAATCTCAGCACTTTGGGAGGCTGAGGCGGGAAGATTGCTTAAGCCTAGGAGTTCAAGACCAGCCTAGGCAACACAGTGAGACCCCAGTTCCGCAAAAAAAAAAAAAAAAACACAAAAAACACAAAAAACAAATTAGCCAGGCGTGGTGGCTCATGCCTGTAGTCCCAGCTACTCAGGACCCCAAAGCAGGAGAATGGCTTGAGCTGAGGAGCTGGAGGCCACAGTGAGCCATGATCACACCACTGTACTCCAGCCTGGGGGACAGAGACCCAGTATACAGATTTCATTTCTTTCAAATTATGTTTACTGTTGTAGAGATGTCAAGAGTTCAACAAATAGCACCTCTCTTTTCAGGCAGTGGAAGACGAAAGAGAGGTTTAAAACATTACTTTTAAATTTAAAATGTTGGAGGTCATAGTTTAGTGTGAAGGCCAAATGGGCTTGAAGCACCCCCACTTGCACCCCCAATGTGTCTTTGACTTACCCACTAGTCCCAGGGGATGATGAAGACCTGCAACACAGGGAGCAAAGACCTGTCCCAGGAATAGACTAGGCTGGTGGCTGCTTCCTTTTTAGAGAAAAAATGTACAGGAAAAAGAACTACACAAGTCAGTCCTTTAAAGGATAGGTATACACGTGCATAGGTATACACGTGCCACGGTGGCTTGCTGCACCTTTTCCTTTCTTTCTTTTCTCTTTCCCCTTTCTCCTTCCCCTTCCCCTTCCCTTCCCTTCTCCTCTTATTTTCTCTTTTCTTTTCCTTTTTAGAGACAAGGTTTCCCTCTGTTGCCCAGGCTGAAGTGTCGTCACAGGATCATAGCTCACTGCATCCTCTACCACCCAGGCTCAAGCAATCCTCTCCCCTCAGCCTCCCAAGTACCTGAGACTACATGCACACACCACCATACCTGGCTAATTTTTAAAATTTTTTGTAGAGGTAGGGTCTTGCTACATTGCCCAGGCTGGCCTCAAACTCCTGGCCTCAAAAGATCCTCCCACCTAGGCTTCCCTAAGCACTGGGATTACAGGCATGAGCCACCGTGCCTGGCTTTCCCTCTAATACTTTCTATCTCAAAGAAGAGTAGAGAAAAACAAGGCAAAACATGTTCACAGCTGAACATTGAAGACTGACTTGACGGGAAGGGCTGAGGGAAAAGAGCATTTACACTGGAAGAAGAGAGAGACAAAAGCTTGGCAGCTCAGTAGTGGCAGGCAGAGCCAGCGAGCTTTGGGAGAATAGTTTTGGTTCAGTAGTTGAGGAAGGAACCAGGTTGTAACAGGTAAATGAGAGTGAAGGAGGGTCTCCTTTCCCTGTTTTCCCTTGTGTCCTTTCTGTGTTTCCTCAGCTGTTGGTGTCTGTTGGGATTTTGTCTTGGCCCTCCTGCTTTTCTCAATCTACACTCTTCAGGGATCATCTCACTGCTGCCCATGCATCTCAATATAAAGAGTGCAACAAGCATAGAGGGGCTAATCTTGGAAGGAAGAAACTTGTCTTTTTCTGAGATCAGAGAAAAAATATGTTAAGATACAGAGCTGTTTCAGTGTCTAGCAATAAGGAACTAGAAAATGACCTTCCTTGCTTTTCTGGGGAATGTGGGAGGAGAAAGGATTATCTAATTAGTTATTAAAATTTGTTTCCAACAAAAATTCAATACGAAAAAAATTAAAAGTAAATGTCACTTCCCTTCTTTTCTTTCTTCCTACCATTGAACAAAATTTGACAGGGGAGTCAATTGTTCTGTGTGCTGGGGATACAGCAGCGACAGAGATAAGACTGTTGGCTTTCATGGAATGTATTATATTCTTTTTAGATAGGATAGGCAATAAGCAAATAAAAAAGAAAGAAGAAAATTACAGATATTGCTCTAAAGAAAATAAAGCAGAGAAATGGACTGTAGAGTGATGTGGGGGTATAAGGGGAGAGGCCGAACACTAAGCCTCAGAATATTAATTTAAGAAATTATATATCTACATATTGAATACATTATACAATCGAGGTATTTAAAAAACAAATCTAGGGCCGGGCATGGTGGCTGATGCCTGTAATCTCAGCACTTTGGGAGGCCAACGCAGGCAGATCACTTGAGGTCAGGAGTTCGAGACAAGCCTGGCCAACATGGTGAAACCCCATCTCTACTAAAAATACAAAAATTGGCCAGGCCTGGTGGTATGCACCTATAATCCCAGCTACTCGGGAGGCTGAGGCAGGAGAATCGCTTGAACCCGGAAGGCAGAGGTTGCAGTAAGCCAAGATCGCACCACTGCACTCCAGCCTGGGTGACAGAGCAAGACTCTGTCTCAAAAAACAAACAAACAAACAAAACAACAACAACAACAAAAAACCCCCAACAAATTTAAGATTATTGAGATGACAAAAAAAATCATACCAACATTCTATAATTCTGTATATTTCTGCCTATGGCCATTTACCCCCGATCGTATAAAACCAAAATAAATAAGAATCAATTTTTTTGGCCATGTGCTGTGGCTCACACCTGTCATCTCAGCACTTTGGGAGGCCAAGGTAGGCGGATCACGAGGTCAAGAGATTGAGACCAGCCTGGACAACATGGTGAAACCCCGTCTCTACTAAAAATACAAAAATTAGCTGGGCGTGGTGGCATGTGCCTATAGTCCCAGCTACTTGGGAGGCTGAGGCAGAAGAATCACTTGAACCAGGGAGTCAGAGGTTGCAGTGAGCTGAGATCACGACACTGCACTCCAGCCTGGTAACAGAGTGAGACTCCGTTTCAAAACAAAACAAAAAAAAAACAAAAAACAAAAAACAAAAAAATCAAAAAAATTTTTAAGCTCAATTCACCTATCTGTATGACTGTTTGCTAGAACACTCACATGCTAAATTTTATTACACCTTTTTTGAAAGAACAGGTCCATAAAGAATCTGTGACTAAAGACCCCACATGGGACCAGGTGTGGTGGCTCACTCCTGTAATTCCAGCACTTTAGGAGGCCAAGGCAGGAGGATCCCTTGAACCTAGGAGTTCAAGAGCAGCCTGGGCAACATAGGGAGATCCTGTTTCTATAAAAAAAAAAGAAATCAAAAATAAAATGAAAAAAGTAGGCTGGGCGCGGTGGCTCAAGCCTGTAATCCCAGCACTTTGGGAGGCCGAGACGGGCGGATCACGAGGTCAGGAGTTCGAGACCATCCTGGCTAACACGGTGAAACCCCGTCTCTACTAAAAAATACAAAAAAACTAGCCGGGCGAGGTGGCGGGCGCCTGTAGTCCCGGCTACTCGGGAGGCTGAGGCAGGAGAATGGCGTAAAAACCCGGGAGGCAGAGCTTGCAGTGAGCTGAGATCCGGCCACTGCACTCCAGCCTGGGCGACACAGCGAGACTCCGTCTCAAAAAAAAAAAAAAAAGTAAAAAAGATTCCACATGGACTGGGTGGAGTGGCTTATGCCTGTAATCCCAGCTCTTTGGGAGGCCAAGGCAGGAGGATCCCATGAAGCCAGGAATTTGAGACCAGCCTGGGCAACACAGTGAGACCCGTCTCTACAAAAAATGAAAAATCAGCTGGGTGTGGTGGCATGGGCCTGTAGTCCTAGCTACTTGGGAGGCCAAGGCAGGAGAGTTGCTTGAGCCCAGGAGTTCAAGGCTGCAGTGAGCCATGATCGCACTACTGCACTCCAGACTGGGTGATGGAGTGAGACCCTGTCCCTATTTAAAAAAATAAAAATCAGCTGGGCCTGGTGGCTCACGCTTGTAATCCCAGCACTTTGGGAGGCTGAGGCAGGAGGATCATGAAGTCAGGAGATCGAGACCATTCTGGCTAACACAGTGAAACCTTGTCTCTACAAAAAAAAAAAAAAAAAAAAATTAGCCGGGCGTGGTGTGGGGTGCCTGTAGTCCCAGCTACTCGGGAGGCTGAGGCAGGAGAATGGCATGAACCCGGAAGGCGGAGCTTGCAGTGAGCCGAGATCGTGCCACTGCACTCCAGCCTGGGCAACAGAGTGAGACTCCGTCTCAATATAAATAAATAAAAATTTAAAAAAGATCCTACATGGACAAACATTTTCTGGTGTATTTGGCCATATAATTAATTTTGGTTACCTGGATGGACACAGCAATTAATTCTATGATTAACACAAATTCATAGCTGTGGGCATCAGTGCTGCACAAGTAAAGACCTGGCTGCAGTTCCTGCTTGCCCACTGATTCATTGATTCGGCCGTCTTGTAGTGTGTATTTGTTGTTCTAAGCTCTGAGGATACCAGCAGTCAATATCACAGACATGTTCTTTGCTCTCCTAGAGTTTGATCTAATGGACACAGCATTTTATCTTTCTTTTAGTCACTAAAGGTAATAAGAATTAGATAAATGTTTTCATTATTTGTTCGAGGTCCCTAGCATCATAGCTTTGTTCTAGCTCCTGGTATTAATAAAAGCCTTTTTTTTTTTAAATTTTTTTTTTATTTTTATGATGGAGTCTCGCTCTGTCTCCTAGGCTGGAGTGCAGTGGTGTGATTTTGGCTCACTGCAACCTCTGCATCTGGGTTCAAGCAATTCTCCTGCCTCAGCCTCCCAAGTAGCTGGGACCATAGACGCATGCCATCATGCCCAGCTAATTTTTGTATTTTTAGTAGAGATGGGGTTTCACTGTGTTGGCCAGGTTGGTCTTGAACTCCTGACCTCACGTGATCCGCCTGCCTCGGCCTCCCAAAGTGCTGGGATTACAGATGTGAGCCACTGCGCCTGGCTGAGCCTTTCGAATATATCTTTATATATAAGCATTTGAATATGTATGTAAATATACTATATATATATATTTAGAAAATGCCAGAAGAAAGAAATTAACATTTTATAGAATGGATAGTACATTCCTGGAACTGTGCTAGTAACAGGTAATGATAATGACCCCATCATGCTAATAATAGTAAATCAAGATGATCATACCAGAAATAAATGGCAGGAACTGAAAGTAAAAGAGACACATTACGACTCTGATTGCAGTATTACAAATAAGTGAGGACAGTAATGAGAGAGAAGTCATCACTAGTGTATAATGCCTATACATATTTTAGAGCACAATTTAAAATGTTGGTGACATTTCTGCTACATGTTTGCTACATAACATTCACAACTTGCTTAATAAAGCACTAACAGATGGCATTCAGAAAATTACATATGCTGTGAACTTTGAAAGTTTAGGGGATAGAGATTTAATTTTCGATTATCTAATTGTTTTACAGTTGTTAAAGAGAAGATAAAGCATGATTAGATATAGAAAAGATATTCAGTATTCAATAATTACATGACATAAAGTAACAAAGTTAGAGAAGAAACAAAAACAGATCCATTATTCTGATTCAGGTACCAATTTGTTAATTAAAGAAATTTTAAAAAGCTTTTTCAAAAATAGAAAGCGAGAGGGAGAGAAAAGGAGAGATAGGAGAGAGAGAGAGAGAGAAATAGCTATCTGAAAAGTACATGGCCTTGGAGAATTTTATAGTGCTTTCTTGAAAATGATGTCAATGGAAATAAATACCAACGATATAAATAAACCCTGTTATTTAAAGACAATGTTTGTAAGGTGATTAGAATGACTTTAATGACGTTTTAAAATGGCATTTCAATTGTATTTCAATGACTTGGTTGAGATATGAGGTACATTCTTTTTAAAAATTTCTTTCATTTTTCTTTTCTTTTTCTGACCAATGGATTCATGTCCTAAGTACATTCTTTTTTCAGAGGGATGTTAAAATATTTGAAGTCTGAATGATTACTGAATGATTACTCCAGATCACATTACAATAGCCACACTGGAAACAAATGAAATATAATTTGTGTTGCTGGTATGAGGCTTGAAGGTATTACATGTAACATGGAAGAACCGGGGAAAAACAATCGTCTGTGAGTGAAACTATGAAGTCATCATTTATTGGTTTAGAGCAGAGGTATGCAGTCACGTGGAAAGCAGGTTCACTGGCTTCCAGGTCTAGAAGAAATTAGCACATGTGGAACAATGTGGTGATGACAGAGGTGGATGGGGGTTGCCAATCTGAAATCTATAAAACGAAAGTCTGGAGGAGAATGCATATCTTGGCAGTGTCTAGGGCAGTGGTCTTTAAAAGCTTGTTTTTGGCCATGAACTATAATAAGAAATGCTTTTATTTAATTTAATTATTTTTATAGAGACAAGGTCTTGTATGTTGTGCAGGCTGGAACTCCTGGGCTCAAGTAATTCTCCTGCCTCAGCCTCCCAAGTAGCTGGGACTACAGGTGTGCCATTGTACCTGGTTAAGAAATACATTTTAGATGGGGCTTGGTGGCTCACACCTGTTAGCCCAACACTTTGGGAGGCTGAGGTGGGAGGATCACTTGAGTCTAGGAATTCAAGACCAGCCTGGGTATCATAATGAGGCTGTGTTTCTAAAAAAACAAACAAAAACTTAGCTGGGCACGATGGCAGGCACCTGTGATCCCGCTACTTGAGAGGCTGAAGTGGGAGGATCGCTTGAGACCCAGAGATTAAGACTGCAGTGTGCCATAAATGTACCACTGCACCCCAGCCTGGGCAACAGAGTGAGACCCTGTCTGAAAAACAAAACAAAACAAAACAAAAAACCCCCCAAAACCCCCAACATTTTATATTGCGATCCGATTTCTCGCTTTGTGTGTGTGTATATCAGAAACCTGAGATCTAGAGGATGAGGAAGACTTAGGCGAGGTTAGTATTCTAGGTAGGCAGTATTCTAAGTAGAGGAGGCAGAATGTGGTAAGGATCCTGAGAAAAAACAGTTGGAAGAGTTTAAGGAATTCAAAAAAGGCCACTGAATACCATGGAGGAGTTCAAAAGAAGTTTGGGTTTGGATTAGGCAGGGGCCGTACCCTGTGGCCTGGGCAGTGTTTGCTGGAATGGTGTAGCCCAGAGAGCTGAGTGTGAGCACCTCTTCCTAGCCCCATTTTGGTAGCTCTATGCTGGCCATAGTGGGAGTATTCATTCATTCCATCCTGCCATGAAAATCTAGGCCACACTATGAAAATCAGGGTCTTTTTTTCCCTGGGAGCTGATTGTTAAACATTCGTGAACACACCTTTGGGGTTATTCTACTGCTTTTTAGATTTGTTGCATTTTTCTCCAGGGTTCAGGGTTCAGGAGACAGGAACTATCCCCGCAAACTAAACAGCCCAAAGTTAATATTATGTCCCTTTGTCTTTTCTTTTTTTTCTCGCTGTATTACCCAGGCTAGAGTGCAGTGGCACCATCTTGGCTTACTGCAGCCTCCACCTTCCGGGTTCACATGATTCTCCTGCCTCAGCCTCCCAGGTAGCTGAAACTATTTATATTTTTAGTAGAGATGGGGTTTTGCCATGTTGGCCAGGCTGGTCTCGAACTCCTGACCTCAAGTCTGTCCACTCAGCCTCCCAAAGTGCTGGGATTACAGGCATGAGCCACTGCTCCCAGCCAGGTTTCTTTTTTTTTTTTTTTTTTAATCAGCTAACATTCCTCTTCATTTATTGGAATTAAGTTTTGATTTTTTTGAATGAAAAAATGGTAATTAAAAATTTTGTTTCTCTGTTCTTGATCTCTGTATTTTATATGACTGGGCATTTTAGAAAATTAAGATAAAATTGTGCTTTTACTATATATTTGTGCTTGAAACTACTTATTAGTTTTTATGATGCTATCAATAAGGAACATAACTGCTGTATTATAAGCCATGGAACTGAATAATTTAAATGTTTAGAGCTTAAGACTTTTTTTTTTTTCCTTATTAAGGGACACGTATGCATTTCCATTATTAGAAGAAAAGTGCTTGGATATTTTCTGTTGCTTCTGGGTTAAGAAGACAGTTATTTTTATTCTGTTCTATTCATTGCATTTCTTTCTATTTGTGACATTTAAAAAATCTGGCGAACTTCTCAGCTATAGATGCCCTCCTTAAATATAAAGGAAGTGCCGGATGTGGTGACTCATGCCCGTAATCCCAGCACTTTGGGAGGCTGAGGCGGGTGGATCACCTGAGGTCAGGAGTTTGAGACCAGCCTGGCCAATGTGGTGAAACCCCTTCTCTACTAAAAATTTGCTGGGTGTGGTGGTGGGTGCTTGTAATCCCAGCTACTCGGGAGGCTGAGGCAGGAGAATCGCTTGAACCCAGGAAACGGAGGTTGCAGTGAGTGGAGATTGTGCCACTGCACTCCAGCCTGGGGGACAGAGTGAGACTCCGTCTCAATAAAAAAAAATAAAAATAAAAGTAAAAAAAAGGAAGCATAGCATATACAAAATGCAAGAGCTAAAAGGATTGGCTAAATTTAAGATACCTTTGGGAGCTATGGGCTGAGGGCAATAAAACATATGTTTTTATCCATCTATTTAGAAATATTTGTTTATCTTGATGATGTTATGCCAATACAGTAGCTTTTAAGTTATTTCTGAACTTAATAGTCTGTGAAGGCAGTAAGTGAAATATCATTCCGCAACTATTGCAAACATTCATTATGATCAAAATAGTTAATACTTTAAATATTTGTTGGTGATATACAATGTTATGATAAAAATTTGTGGTGATTGCATTAAGGAATAGTTTTTCTCTACCTCCTATGCAAGAAACAAATATTTTACATGGGTTTAGTAAAAAGCAAGGCTCATCTATCTGATCATTTAAAATTTTTGAATTATATATATTGAAACATGACATACTGTGCTCTTATACCTCAATTGCATTTTGTTCTGTTTTCCAAAGTTCGTGTCTTATAAATCTCTTGTATAAACTGTAGATTAAATTCTAAATCAAAAATCACAGTGTAAAAAAAAAAAATCCATTCTTTGCTGTAGAGAAAGGCATGAGTAGATTTAGGAAGACCAGTTAGGAGACTACCGGAGAATCCTAGGGAGGACATGATGGCTTGAGCTAAGGTGGTGACAACAATTCACACACAGGAAGTGAAACACACATATAAAATCAGAGAATTGAAATCTTTAAATTTTAAATTAGAATTGGATATATCAGTAGGAACTCATGAGTTTTTCCCTCTCTTTAAAAACATTATTTCATAGCTCTATTAAAAATGCCTCAAAATAAGGAAGGCCTAAAAACAATTGTCCTTCCCAGTGTCCAGAATGTTCCATGTTCTGGATTTAGTCAATTGCTTCCTCCTGGTGTCTTTTACTTTGATTTTCTCTTTCTTGTTTTGCCTGTAGATTGGAAGTTGGATCTGAAGACTTGATTTGATTCAGCTACAATCTTTAAAAATTTTTTGACAAGAATACTATACAGGTATTGCTTTATACTTCACATTACATCACATCACATCAGGAGGCACATAATGTCTGGTTGTCTCATTTTAATGATGCTAAGGTTGACTAGTGATTATAGGTGGTTATGGCCTGATATAATATTCCCTGTTATCCTTTTATCTAATTGTTTTAGCATTCATTGATGTTTAAGTCATTTGTTTCATCAGGGCTTTCTAGATGCTGCCTGCCTGCCTGCCCGCCCGCCCTCTTTCCTTCTTTCAAAAAACATCTTTTTTTTTTTTTTTTTTTTTTTTTTTGAGAGGGAGTCTTGCTCTGTCTCCCAGGCTGGAGTGCAGTGGCTGGATCTCAGCTCACTGCAAGCTCTGCCTCCCAGGTTTACACCATTCTCCTGCCTCAGCCTCCCGAGTAGCTGGGACTACAGGTGCCCGCCACCACGCCTGGCTAACTTTTTTTTTCTTTTTTGTAAAATTTTTAGTAGAGACAGGGTTTCACCGTGTTAGCCAGAATGGTCTTGATCTCCTGACCTCGTGATCTACCCGACTTGGCCTCCCAAAGTGGTGGGATTACAGCAGTGAGCCACCGCGCCCAGCCTCAAAAAACATCTTTACTGAGGTGCAACTGACATATAATAAACTGCACATTTTGGCTGGGTGCGGTAGCTCACACCTGTAATCTTAGCACTTTGGGAGGCTGAAGTGGATAGATCATTTAAGGCCAGGAGTTCAAGACCAGCCAGGCCAACATAGTGAAACCCTGTCTCTACCAAAAATACAAAAATTAGCCAGGTGTGGTGGCAGACGCCCGTAATCCCAGCTACTCAGGAGGCTGAGGCAGGAGAATTGCTTGAACCTGGAAGGCGGAGTTGCAGTTAACTGAGATCATGCCATTGCACTCCAGCCTGAGTGACAGAGTGAGACTTCACCTCAAAAAAACAAAACAGAACAGAACTGCACATTTTAAAATGTACAATTTGATAAACATTGACATAGGTATATATCCATTAAACCATTACCACAATCAAGACAGTGAATATATCCTGTCTTGACTTTTTCTTTGCCGTTTTGTATATTTGAAAATTTTCTTTTATCTTTTCTTTGTTTTTGAGACAGAGTCTCACTCTGTCACCCAGGCTGGAGTGCAGTGGCACAATCTGGGCTCACAGCAGCCTCCACTTCCCGGTTTCAAACGATTCGCCTGCCTCAGCCTCCCGAGTAGCTGGGATCACAGGCGTGTGCCACCTGTGGCATTTTGTATTTTGTAATGAGTAGGCATTTTCAGTAGTCTCTACATTTTCAGTAGTAGAGAAAATGAGTAGGCATTTTCAGTAGGCATTTTCAGTAGTCTCTTCATTTCAGTAGTCTCTACATTTTCAGTAGTCTCTACTGAAAATACAAAAAATGCCTACTGAAATGCCTACTGAAAATGCCTACTCATTTTCTAAAATGACTGGGCATTTTAGAAAATTAAGATAATTAATTTTTGTATTAGCTGGATGTATTTTGTATTAGTAGTTTCGACCGAAAATACAACGTGGTTTTGCCACGTGGTTTTGCCACGTTGGCCAGGCTGGTCTCGAACTCCTGACGTCAGGCTGGTCTCGAACTCCTGATGTCAGGTGATCCTCCCGCCTTGGCCTCCCAAAGTGCTGGAATTACAGGCATGAGCCGCCACACCCGGCCAGAAATTTTCATAATCAAAAGTAAAAAAAAATATTTATGAGGCAGATCAACAGGGCTTAGTAATTGAATGCTGGTAGTCAACAAGGGAAGGGTCTTGGATGACTCCTGGTTTTGTAGTATAAGTCACTGAGTAAATAAATGGTGGTACCATTTATTGAAATTGGAAACATTGGAGGAGAAAGTTGGTGAGTTCAGTTTTACACATGTTAAGTTTGAGGTCACAATGGGACATCCAAGTAGAAATGTCAAGTAGGCAGGTGGTTAAAAGGAACAGTCTGGGCCGGGCGCGGTGGCTCAAGCCTGTAATCCCAGCACTTTGGGAGGCCAAGGCGGGCGGATCACAAGGTCAGGAGATCGAGACCACAGTGAAACCCCGTCTCTACTAAAAAAAAAAATACAAAAAAATTAGCCGGGCGCGGTGGCGGGCGCCTGTAGTCCCAGCTACTCAGGAGGCTGAGGCAGGAGAATGGCGGGAACCCGGGAGGCGGAGCTTGCAGTGAGCCGAGATCGCGCCACTGCACTCCAGCCTGGGCAACAGCGTGAGACTCCGTCTCAAAAAAAAAAAAAAAAAAAAAAAAAAAAAGGAACAGTCTGAACTGGAGATGTACATTTGCAAATATTGACATTTAGTAGCTGAAACCAGGGTGTAGAAATTACCTGAGAGTAAGTACAGAATGAAATGAATAGGTTTAGGGGGAAAAAAGCTCTGAAAAATTCAGTGTTTTATGACCGGGTAGAAGAAGATGAAGGAGAAAAAAGTGTGAGTGTATAGTATGGCAGAAGCCGGGGGGAGACAGGGAGAGAAGATGCCAGGTGTGCTGATTCCAGTAAGTCATATTCTGTATGTTTTACTTTTCTCTCAGAAGTAATACATAAACATTATGATCTATGCACCAGTAAATATGGGCACGCTCCTGAAAGACGTGTCATCTTTAGTGCACTAATAAAATTAAATTCCTGAGCCTGTAAAGCTGAGGACTGGACTATGTGCTCTGTAAATCAACCAAAGTAAATGTTATCATGGGAGACTTTTGGTACTAGTTGGCTAGCTTTGTTTGTGACCTCTAAGCCTTAGGAAGTCTTTCTTTGGAGCATTTATAGTATTTATTAATTTTTAAAATTTTTATAAAAATAAAATATATTTCCCACTGATATTGGATAGGCTAATATCCACTGCTAGCCTATCCAATATTAGTGGGAAAGTTGCAATAACCTAAATTTTTATCCTGTAAGATTACACAAGGGAAAAGAAATTCCTGACATCAGTTTCACTTGAGGACATTTTAGATATGAGCAGCAGCTTTTTCCCCCAAGTTTTCATCCTAAGATAGGTAGATCTTATATAAATATATATACATGTCTGTATAAGTATGACCTATAAATATATAGTACATTCTTCATTCGGTAGTACCTACCATGCCAGGCCACCAATACTGAATGCCACTGGAGAAGCACCTTTTTCAAACAGCAGTATTTTTAATAAAAGTGAAATGTTTTTTCAAATAATTCTTACCTTTGTTAAATCTAAGAGGCCCACAGAAGCCTACCATAAAGCTATATAATATAATAGCCTTTCTGGCCAGGCAGGTGGCTCATGTCTGTAATCCCAGCGCTTTGGGAGGCTGAGGCGGATGGATCACTTGAGGTCAGGAGTTCGAGACCAGCCTGGCCAATGTGAAATCCCGTTTCTACTAAAAATACACAAAAATTAGCCAGCCATGGTGGCACACGCTGTAGTCCCAGCAACCCAGGAGGCTGAGGCAGGAGAATCACTTGAACCCAGCAGGCAAAGGTTGCAGTGAGCCGAGATCGTGCCACTGCACTCCAGCCTGGGTGGCAGAGCGAGACTCCAACTCAAGAAACAAAACAAAACAAAAAAACCATATATATATATGGTTTGTGTATATATATATATATATATATATATATAGAGAGAGAGAGAGAGAGAGAGAGAGAGAGAGAGAGAGAGAGAGAGAGAGAAATCTGGCTCATTAACAACTTCAACCTCCCCCAAGTGTGGGAATCTTTCTTAACATTCCTGATGGATGATTATCCAAATATGACTTATTGAAATCAGCACAAGTGGCATCTTCTTTATATATATATTGCATTTGGAATACTTGGGTCACTAGCTGATACTTCTTTTTAGAAATTTCTATACTGAGGATGATGAGAGTAAACTCCTTCTTTTGGTGTTTGTGGTATCACAGAATTCTTTTTCATTTGAGATGAAGATAATCATTGTTTGAATGCCTTACACATTTTAGATTTTTCTTGTTTGTTCAGTGAAAGAATGTATGAATCAATAAAGTGAATACAAGCCATTTAGTTGGTTCTGAAAAGCTGAGTATATCCTGTTAACCCGGTAAGAACTATTATAAGAGTCATGGAGTTCTTTAGGAGTAGAGTCATCTGTCACATGGTCTTAGGATTCCTGGTTTTTCACCCAGGCGGTCTGGGTTCAACTACCAGTATGGGAATGCTAAGCTTCTGCAAAAAAAAAAAAAAAGGTTTCAGAACCATGAACTTGTCTTGAGCAAAAACAATGCAACTATGCTAAGTCCCATAGCCCCCCTACCCACAAAGAAAAGGTGATAGAACAAATTTTTGCTGGGAGGGTGGCTCGTGCCTGCAATCCCAGCTACTCACTCTGGAGACTGAAGCGGGAGGATTGCTTGAGGCCAGTAGTTTGATACCAGCCTGGGCAACAAAGTGAGACTGTCTCTAAAAAAATTAAAATAGGCCAGGCACGGTGGCTCACGCCTGTAATCCCAGCACTTTGGGAGGCCAAGGCGGGCGGATCACGAAGTCAGGAGATCAAGACCATCCTGGCTAACACGGTGAAATCCCATCTCTACTAAAAATACAAAAAATTAGCCGGGCGTGGTGGCGGGCACCTGTAGTCCCAGCTACTTGGGAAGCCGAGGCAGGAGAATGGTGTAAACCCGGGTGGTAGAGCTTGCAGTGAGCCGAGATCACACCACTGCACTCCAGCCTGGGCGACAGAGCGAGACACTGTCTCAAAAAAATAAAATAAAATAAAATAAAGATTTCCCCCGCGCTTCTTGCTATTGAAGTGAGCGTGGGAGCCAGGCATAAGCAGCAAGCAATGAGAAGCAGCGTCGTGTACTGGAAAGGGCGTAGCCATTGTAATCAGATGGACTTGGTTCAAATCCACTTCTATTTATCATGTGTCTGATCTTGGGCCATTTAGTTACCCTTACTGAGTCTTGGTTTTTCTCATTTTAAAAATGAAGATAATGCCGGGCGTGGTGGCTCAAGCCTGTAATCCCAGCACTTTGGGAGGCCGAGGCGGGCGGATCACGAGGTCAGGAGATCGAGACCATCCTGACTAACACGGTGAAACCCCGTCTCTACTAAAAAATACAAAAAAACTAGCCGGGCGAGGTGGCAGGCTCCTGTAGTCCCAGCTACTCGGGAGGCTGAGGCAGGAGAATGGCGTAAACCTGGGAGGCAGAGCTTGCAGTGAGCTGAGATCCGGCCACTGCACTCCAGCCTGGGTGACAGAGCGAGACTCCGTCTCAAAAAAAAAAAAAAAAAAATAAAAATGAAGATAATGCTTACTTGGCAGAGTTACTGTGAAGATTAAATAAAGAGTAGAAAACATGTAACACAGCAACTGACTGATAGAATGAGCTTGATAATGGTAGCTATTATTATGCTTGTATTTGGGCAACATTTCATAAAACATTTATCAAGAAAAAAATAAGAATGTTATGCTTAATTTTTTTATTTTTAAGTAAGAGCTAGGTGTGGTGACTCACACCTGTAATCTCAGCTACTGGGTAGCTGAGGTAGTAAAATCACTTGAGCCCAGCCTGAGCAACACACTGAGACCCCTGTCTCTAAAATAAAGTTTTTAAAAAACTAGCCAGGTGTGGTGGTATGCACCTGTAGTTCCAGCTGTTTGGGAGGCTAAGGTGGGAGGATCCATTTTGCCCAGGAGTTTGAGGCTATATTGAGCTATGATCATGCCACTGCACTCCAGCCTGGGTGACAGTGTAAGACCCTGTTTCTAGATAGATAGATAAATAGATAAACAGATAAATAGAAAATCCATGACCAGGAGAAGATGAGGTAAGGGTTAAAAAGTAAGATAATTCACAATGGCCAAGAGCTGGAAGGAACCCTAGTCTCCATCCAGGACATTTTTGGCTTGTCAAAACTGGGGGTGGGACCAGGTGACGTGGCTCACGCCTGTCATCCCAGTGCTTTGAGAGGCCGAGGAGGGAGGACTGCTTGAGCCCATGAGTTCAAGACCAGCCTGGGCAACATAGGGAGACCCTGTCTCTAAAAGAAAAAAAACCAAAAAGCAAAAAAATAGCGTTGTGGTGGGGATGTTACTGGCAGCTAGTGCTGAAGGTCAGGGATGCTGGTATATATTATAACATGCATAGGATTTACCCTATGTGCACCCTTAAGAAAGAATTATCCAGCCCAAAATGTCAATAGTGGACAGGGTGTGGTGGCTCATGCCTATAATCCCAGCACTTTGGGAGGCTGAGGCAGGTGGATCACTGGAGGTCAGGAGTTCCAGACCAGCCTGGCCAACATGGTGAAACCCTGTCTCTACTAAAAATACAAAAATCAGCCGAGCATGGTAGCGGGTGCCTGTAATCCCAGCTACTCAGGAGGCTGAGACAGGAGAATTGCTTGAACCTGGAAGGTGGAGGCTGCAGTGAGCTGAGATTACGCCACTGCACTCCAGCCTGGCGACAGAGCGAGACTTCATCTCAAAAAACAAAAAAATGTCAATTGTGGTTGAAAAACCTGGACATGCATATATATGTATGTGTGTATATACATATTTCTTTCCTTTTTTTCTCTCTTGCCTCCTTCCTTTCTTTTAAAGTATACAGCTTCAATGAAAAATGGAGCATATTTTATGACAAAAGAAAATCCTATTGATTTTCTTTTTTCTCACTGACTGGAAATCTGATCCATACTGCATCTGTTACGACTGATGTAGCAACAGACTTTCCACCAAACTTTCACTTTACCAATGGAATAACAGACTTTCTGCCAGATTTTATTGGCTAATAGTAGTATAAAATATAAGAAAAAAAACAGAACTTCAAAAAAGAGTCAACAATCTGTTATCTGACCACCATTACTGGGCATTTGAAGTACCTTGTAGTAGACTTCACAAATGATTCTTAATTTTTAAAAATGCAAAGTGCCTTGGTATTTGTGTATGACATTTAAACTCAGAATTTATGTAGTATAGAAAAACACTCACCAAAATATTTTTTTTTTTTTTTTTTTTGAGACGGAGTCTTGCTCTGTAGCCCGGGCTGGAGTGCAGTGGCCGGATCTCAGCTCACTGCAAGCTCCGCCTCCCGGTTTTACGCCATTCTCCTGCCTCAGCCTCCGGAGTAGCTGGGACTACAGGCGCCCGCCACCTCGCCCGGCTAGTTTTTTGTATTTTTAGTAGAGACGGGGTTTCACGGTGTTAGCCAGGATGGTCTCGATCTCCTGACCTCGTGATCCGCCCGTCTCGGCCTCCCAAAGTGCTGGGATTACAGGCCTGAGCCACCGCGCCCGGCCCTCACCAAAATATTTATAAGCCACACACTTAAAATGCACTGAACATTTAAAAAAGCTCCAAAATTTAAACCATAGCATATATATTTATTTTATAAAATAGAAAAAAACAAATATAAAGTATATTATTTGTTCTTTATACATTTTGATTATACTAAATTTGTTAATTTAACACTAGTTCAAATAAACATTGTTATTTAAAAAATGCTGAGTACATGATTAAGATGAATTTTGTTTTCCATCAGAAAAAGAACTTCAGGAGTAAATAACGGTCTACAGGTGCTTCCCATCCACAACACTAGGTCTTCATCTTTTGTTTCTTAGACCACTCAGGTGCTTCTTTTTTAGTCTGTTTAAAAAAAAAAAATCCAATAAAATGCTTACAAGGAGGACAAGAGAGGCAATTCAGAGAACTAGATACATTGAGGTTTTTTATATGTAAACTCTACTAAAAAATTGCTTTTCTTAATTCAGAAAGGATACTTAAGGGCAAAGACTTTGTCTTTTGCTGTAAATAATCTCCCACCTGGTAGGTATGTGGTAGAAAAAACATACATCTGTGTTTTCTTGCTCAAAGCCTATACTTAAAATTTTCTGGGTATGTAATTATTTTACAAATTGATTTTATTTTCAAAGAGAATTATAAAAAATCAATGACATGACTTCTTTTTAGTTGTCTCATTTATAGATAATATTCATTCACTCAATAGATATTTATTAAATAATTACTATATCCAAATTATTGTGTTTTGGATCTTAGGAATTTCTAAGTATTTACCAGATTATTTCTTGCGTTTATTGCTCAATCATTTCAGCCTAAAAGGAGACAGGCTGTACAGAATAGAAAGAAAAAAGTAGGGGAGGTGAATTACAGAATAAAACATTCAGAACTTCACTGTATTTTGGCTGGGCACGGTAGCTCATGCTTATAATCCCAGGACTTTGGGAGGCTGAGGTGAGAGGACTGCTTAGGCCCAGGAGTTCGAGACTAGCCTGGGCAACATAGTGGGACCCCATCTCCAAGAAAAGAAAAAACAAATTAGCCAGGCATGGTGGCATGCACCTGTAGTCTCAGTTAACACGGGAAGTGGAGGTGAGATCACTTGACGATGGGTACGGTGGCTCATGCCTGTAATACCAGCACTTTGGGAGGCCAAGGAAGGTGGATCACTTGAGGTCAGGAGTTTGAGACCAGCCTGGCCGACATGGTGAAACCCTATCTCTACTAAAAATACAAAAAATTAGCCAGGCATGGTAATGCACACCTATAATCCCAGCTACTCAGGAGCCTGAGACAGGATAATTGAAGCTGGGAGGTGGAGGTTGCAGTGAGCTGAGATTGTGCCACTGCACTCCAGTCTAGGTGACAGAGCAAGACATTATGTCGGGGGGCGGGGGGGGGTGGGAAAGGAGATCACTTGAGCCCAGGAGGTCAAGGCTGAAGTGAGCTGTGATCATGCCACTACACTCAAGCCTGGGCAATAGAGCAAGACTGTCTCAAAAAACAATTGAGAGGAAGGTACAGAGATATCCCACATACCCTCTGGCTCCACACACGCACAGCCTCCTCCATTATTAATATCCCTTAGCCCAATGGTACATTTGTTACAACTGATGAGCCTATACTGACATGTCATTATCACCCAAGGTCCACAGTTTGCATTTGGGTTCACTCTTGGTACTATGCATTTTATGGGTTTGGACAAATGTCTATAGACAGGCATCCACCATTATAGTATAATATATAGTATCACGTAATATTTTCACTGCCCTTGAAATCCTCATAGATTTTTGTATCTACATTCATGAGAGATACTGGTCTGTAGTTTTGTTTTCCTCTAATATCTTTGTTTGATTTTGCAATTAGGGCAATGCTGGCCTTGCAAAATGAGCTGGGAAGTATTCTCTCTGCTTCTATCCAATGAAAGAGATTGTAGAGAATAGGTGCAATTTTAGCTGGGCATGGTGGCATGTGCCTGTAGTCCCAGCTACTAAGGAGGAAAAAGTGGGAGGGGAGGGGAGGGGAGGGATTCAACAGTGAACCCATCTGGACCTAATGCTTTCTGTTTTGAAAAGTTATGGATTAAATTCCTCCAATTTTTGTTTCTCTGGGAAAGTCTATTTTTCTTTCACTTCTGAAAAGAATAATTTTTCAGGGTACAGAATTTTAGGTTGGTGGTTTTGTTCTTTCATAACTTTAAATGTTTCACTCCACTCTTTTCTTGCTTGCATTGTTTCTGAGAAGTCAGCTGTAATCCTTATCTTTGCTTCTCTATAGGTAAGGTGTTATTTTCCTCCGGATTCTTTCAGGATTTTTTTTCTTCTTTTTGAGATAGGCTCTCGCTCTGTCACCCAGGCTGGTGTGGTGTGATCATGGCTAACTATAGCCTCAACCTCCTGGGCTCAAGTGATCGTCCCGCCTCACCCTCCTGAGTACCTGGGAATATGGGTGCATACCATTACTCTCAGCTAATACATATATATATAAAATGTATTTTTTTTTTTTGAGACAGAGTTTCATTCTTGTTGCCCAGGCTGGAGTGCAATGGCGTGGTCTTGGCTTACTGCAACCTCTGCTTCCCGGGTCCCAGGACAAGCAGTTCTCCTGCCTCAGCCTCCGGATTAGCTGGGATTACAGGCATGCGCTACCACACCCAGCTAATTTTTGTATTTTTAGTGGAGACGGGGTTTCACCATGTTGGCCATGCTGGTCTCGAACTCCTGACCTTGTGATCCACCCGCCTCGGCCTCCCAAAGTGCTAGGATTATAGGCGTGAGCCACCGCGCCCGGCAATTTTTATATTTTTTATAGAGATTGGGGTTTCGCCATGTTGCCCAGGCTAGGATTTTGTCTTTATCTCAATGTTCTGTAGTTTGAAAATGATATGCAAATGATATGCCTAAGTGTAGTTTTTTTTTTCTTTTTGCATTTATCTTTCTTGATGTTCTCAGAGTTCTCTGGGTCTGTGGTTTGGTGTCTGACATTAGCTTGGGGGGAATTCTGTCATTATTGTTTCAAATATCTCTTCCTTTCTTTCTTCCTTCTCCTTCTAATATTCTCATTAAATATATGCTATAGCTTTTGTAGTCATCCTTTAGTCCTTGGATATTCTCTTTTTTAGAGGTTTCTGTTAAAATACCCTTATTATTATTATTATTATTTTTTTTGGTGGACACAGGGTCCTGCTCTGTTGCCCAGCCTAGAGTGCAGTGGCATGATCATGGCTCACTGCAGCCTTGACCTTCTGGGCTCAAGCGATCCTCCCACTTCACCTCTCTGAGTAGCTAGGACCACAGGTGTGCACCACAGCACCTGGCTCTGTGTGTGTGTGTGTGTGTGTGTGTGTGTGTGTGTAGACAGGGTCTCTTATGTTGCGAAGGTTGGTCTGGAACTTGAACTCCTGGGTTCAAGTGATTCTCTCACCCTTCCAAAGTGCTGGGATTACAGGCATGAACCACTGTGCCTGGCCTGAAATATTCTCAAGGTTAGAGATTCCTTCCTCAGCTATGTCCACTGTACTAATCAGATTATCAAAGGCATTTGTCATTTATTTGTGTTTTTGAGATGGAGTCTCACTCTGTTGTCCAGGCTGGAATGCAGTGGTGTGATCTCGACTCACTGAAACCTCAGTCTCCCAGGTTCAAGCAATTTTCCTGCCTCAGGCTCCCGATTAGCTAGAATTACAGGTGCCCTCCATCACACCTGGCTAATTTTTGTATTTTTAGTAGAGATGGGGTTTCACTATGTTGGTCAGGCTAGTCTCGACCTCCTGATCTCAGATGATCTGCCCGCCTTGGCCTCCCAAAGTATTGGGATTACAGGTGTGAGCCACCATGCCCGGCCAGCATTTGTCATTTCTGTTATAGCGGTTTTGATCTCTAGTATTTCTCCTTTTGTGGGGTTCTTTCTTAGGATTTTCATCTTTCTGCTCACAGTGCCCATCTGTTCTTGCATGTTGTCTACTTTATCTATTGCAGCCCTTGGCATTCTAATCATAGTTGTTTTAGGTTCTCTGTCTGGTAATTCCAACATTTATGGCACAGTTGACTCTGGTTCTGATGCTTGCACTGTCTCTTCAAACTGTTTTTTTTTAGCTTTTAGTCTACCTGGTTAAGTTTTTCCTGATAATTGGACATACTGTACTGGGTAAAACAAACTGCTATAAATGGGCCTTTGGTAATGTGGTGGTAAGGCGTGGGGGTAGGGAAGGCATCCTATGGTCCTATGATTAGGTCTCAGTCTTTCAGTGACAGTGTGCCTCTGGAATGTGAACTTCACACATGCTTCTCAGTTTTTTGCCTTCTTAGGTGGGCCATGATGGCTAGGCGGGCTGGATTGGGTATTGTGTTTTTCTCAGGTCAGTTAGGCTTTGATAAAGCCCCAGCAGGGTAGCTTCTAGTTAAACAGTTTCTCCTGAGGGGAGACCTTGTTGAGAATTGAGAACTGAGTTCTCTAACATCTTTCAAAATGTCCTCTTTTCCCTCCCACTGCTGGAAATGGAAGGGGATTTTCTCCCAATATTTACTGTAAGAACTAGGTCAAGCTTCCAAAGTTAAAACTCACAAGAGTGTGGGGATTACTTCTATGACTGGAGTTTTTAACTTTCAGACGTGTCCATACCTAACTTCCAGCAGTTACATTCAGGTTTTCCTACCCCAGCACTGGTTCCCATCATGGAAGTTTTTGCTCTAATACATCATCATTGTCTGTATTGGCCTACCTGTCCACTTTTGGGGGCAGCAGTTTGCCCTGTGACCTCACTTCTATTAGGTATTTAAGAAAAGTTGGCTGGGTGCGGTGACTCATGCCTGTAATCCCAGCACTTTGGGAGGCCAAGACGGGGGGATCACCTGAGGTCAGGAGTTTGAGAACAGCTTGGCCAACATGGCGAAACCCCTTCTCTACTAAGAATACAAAAATTAGCCGGGTGTGGTGGCAGGCACCTGTAATCCCAGCTACTTGGGAGGCTGAGGCAGGAGAATTGCTTGAACCCGGGAGGTGGAAGTTGCAGTGAGCCGAGATCATGCCACTGCACTCCAGCCTGGGCAACAAGAGTGAAAAACTCTTGTCTCAAATAAAAAAAAAAAAAAAAAAAGAAAAGAAAAGGTGATTTTCTGGCTCAGCTTTTTATTTGTTGTTAAGATAAGGAAAAGTCAGAGTAAAACTAGGGAACTGCATGATTCTTAAACGATCAGATAGATTTGGGTGACTGGGAAAGGTGAGCCAGCTAAAAGTCTAGGGCTCTCACTATTCTTGGTCATAGAAGGACATGTATGCCGTTGTTCTTTATTTTGTTTATTTATTTTGAGACGAAGTCTCACTCTGTTGCCCAGGCTGGAGTGCAGTTAATCTCGGCTCACTGCAACCTCTGCCTCCTGGGTTCAAGCAATTCTGCCTCAGCCTCCTGAGTAGCTGGGATTATAGGCATGCACCACCACACCCGGCTAATTTTTGTATTTTTAGTAGAGACAGGGTTTCACCATGTTGGCCAGGCTGGTCTGGAACTCCTGACCTCAGGTGATTCGCCTGCCTCGGTCTTCCAAAGTGCTGGGATTACAGGCGTAAGCCACTGCACCCGGCTGCCATTGTTCTTTAAATTGCAGGTCCCAACCCACGGGTAATGAACTCTAGTAGGTAAAAGACCAGAATTGAGAAAACAAACAAACAAAAAAAACCAGCACAGAAAATATCTGAGTATTGGCCACAGTGGGGGTAAGTTCTGTTTTGAGAAACTGTGTGATCATCACTAGGTCATAATGTAAATGGTTTTCTTAACTGTGACTCCTGGACAAAAAAAGTGAAAGCAACTGCTATAGACTAAGCTACAGATCCTCAGGATGACACCAAAGGGTGCAGAATTGCTTTGTACATTCGCATTTCCTCAATCAGCTGATACTAAAATTTTTACTACTACTCTGTGTTTACAGGGAGAAGGTAAATAAAAACTTTGGCATTAAAAAAGAATCTTAATACTCAGAAAGGGCAGTATAAGAATTTCAATGGCAGATAGTTCTTCCTTACTCTCCTTTTATGTGTGTCTGTTACATTGGAGACCATTACTCCCACCCCTAATATGTTTTCTCCCTAGATGTGTTAATGAGACAGATTTGCCACAGTCAAGTGTACCTTGTGTCTTGGGGATTAACTGCCTTGCTACTTCATAGGGTAACTTTTCAGATGTTTTATCACAACCATTTTAATTTCAAAGTCTGTTCCCCTAGGACTAAGATATGTTCCTTATTCCCAGGTTATTTTGGGTGAACTTTACCTTCACTGTCATGTTCTAACCACATTTCACTTAGAAGACCGGCCCCTTTAGGATCTGGCCCATACTTACGTATCTAATCCTGTTTCTTGACACTCTCCAACATGAACTAAATTGTTTGTACTTGAGATTAGTTTAATAGCATTTATTTGACCAACTACTCTGTGCCAGTCCTTGTGTTAGGTTCTGGGAATATAAAAATGAATCAAATCCTGTTACAGAGGCTGCTGGGATCACGTCTCGGCCTTTTGGCTGAGCTCAAGTGCAGAGGTTGCTGGCTGTCTAGCCTGTATCTATTTCCCCCTTCTTAATAACAGAACTCTGATTTTATCAGTAAAGCAACAGATTCATCCTGTATAAAACATTTATCGGCCGGGCGCGGTGGCTCAAGCCTGTAATCCCAGCACTTTGGGAGGCCGAGGCGGGCGGATCACGAGGTCAGGAGATCGAGACCACCCTGGCGAACACGGTGAAACCCCGTCTCTACTAAAAAATACAAAAAAACTAGCCGGGCGAGGTGGCGGGCGCCTGTAGTCCCAGCTACTCGGGAGGCCGAGGCAGGAGAATGGCGTAAACCCGGGAGGCAGAGCTTGCAGTGAGCTGAGATCCGGCCACTGCACTCCAGCCTGGGCGACAGAGCAAGACTCCGTCTCAAAAAAAAAAAAAAAAAAAAAAAAAAAAATTTATCAGCCTTCCTTGCTGCTAGGTGTGGCCACATGACTAAGTTTTGGCCAATGGCATATAAGTTGAAGACGTCTGGTAGGACTTACAGAAAAACTCCTTTGGAAAGAGAGACTATTTTCCTCCCGTTTTCTCATTTCCTGCTTAAAATGCAGACATGATGGCTGTGGCCAGAGCAACCATACTGTGATTCTAAGAACAGATGCCACACTCTAAGGATGGTTCAAGAGAAAGGAAGAGGGAACCTAGGTTCCTGATGACTTCATAGGGCCACATACTTGTCCTGAAATAGTTATCTCCAGGCCTGTATGTGAGAGACTGAACAATTTGCTAAAGCTGCTGAACTAGCAGTGGGACACAATTCCTAAAGATGCTGACTCTTACGCTCTTAGTTTATACCATTTATCTTATCTCATGTTGTATCTTCAGCATGCAGGAGTGTCTCGCCAGCCGTAGGTGTTCGATGTCATGCCTCCTTTGATTTTTGTGGTTTGAGCACCATATAGTACAGTGGTTAAAGCACAGGTTCTAGCCATTTATTAATTTTGCAAAGTGGGCAAATCGAGGACTTCTTAGTTACCTCATATATTTTTTTCCATAGCATTTGTCATGTTTTCACATCTTACTCAATTTATTTATTTTTTTGTTTGTTGGTTTATAGTCTATCTCTATCCACAAATGTAAGGTCCACAGAGGCAGGAATTGTTTATATCTCTACTTTTTGGAATAGTACTTGGCACAAAGTAAGTGCTCAATAAACATTTTTCAATGAATGAATGAATGTTTGGTTCTGCTATGACAAAAGCCTTTTGGATCTATTTAAGTCTGGACATAAGGTTTCATGTGAGTCAATTCAAGCCTTTCTAGTATGCAAGACAAAAGAAAATTCTACTACAGTAATGCAATAATATGTTTCCAACTAATCAGGCAACATCACCCTTGACAAGCATCAGGGGTAGTACTTATGATTCTAAGCAACAGCCTGATTTTTGAGTGGAAATGGTAATTAACCAGTAAGGCATGGAAACAGCATATTTTGCTGTATGAACTCAAATTTACTTATATCATTCAAAGATATTTTCAATCCTTCGATTAGTGAACTTTTTCCTTCAGTTATATTATTGTCTGAAATTCAGGTTCTCTGTTAATTACATTAGCATAGAATATGTCACAGTGATTTCTCAACTACATTAGCATGTAAGTCTCACTACCAAAATTTGAACAGATTCCAAGTAGATAACACTGCTTCTGAAAAGTTTCTTTCTGACTTTCATAAAATGTATAATCTTCATTTCCAGATATTTTAGTCAGTAATGTGCTAGCCATTAGTGATAGCCCTAAGTTCCAGACACTAGAAGTTTCTAAGCTTTTTATCAACTCCTGAGATACATCATGGACCAGTAAACTATGGTCCATGGTCTGTTTTTGTACGGGCTGCATGCTAAGAATGGTTTTGACTTTTTTTTTTTTTTTTTTGAGATGTGGTTTTGTTCTTGTCACCCAGAGCGCAATTGTGCAATCTTGGCTCACTGCAACCTCCGCCTCCTGGGTTCAAGCGATTCTCCTGCCTCAGCCTCCCGAGTAGCTGGGATTACAGGCATGCGCCACCACGCCTGGCTAATTTTGTATTTTTAGTAGAGACGAGATTTCTCCATGTTGGTCAGGCTGGTCTTGAACTCCTGACCTCAGGTGATCTGCCCGCCTTGGCCTCCCAAAGTGCTGGGGTTACAGGTGTGAGCCACTGTGCCTGGCCTAGTTTTGACATTTTTTAAAAAAGGTAAACAAAAAAAACAAGCAAACAAAGAATATACAATAGAGTTTGCTGGCTCGTGGTAACTGATTGTTAAAATGGGCACAGCAAAATAATTCAGATGTATAGTTAATTGATTTTTGGAGAAGTGCTTGAACCCAGGAGGTGAAGGTTGCAGTGAGCCAAGATTGTGCCACTGCACTCTAGCCTGGGTGACAGAGTGAGACTCCATCTCAAAAAAAAAAAAAAAAAAAATTAACTGCTTTTTATTTTGATAATTCCATTCTTTTAGCTGTTTGATCAGTAGTGGTTCTTTTTTCTATTTTATTAAAGATACTTCCCTTTATATCCATAAGATGGTGCTTTATATGACAAAATTTTACATTCTGCTTCAGGTATTAATGGGATTAACCATTTAACTGAGTAGGGTCCTTATTTTAAATATAAGGCTTATAGGCTTCATAATATGAAGTGCTTTATAGATATGTATATAAATATATATGCATATATATTTTACATACACATAAAATATATATACACACACATATATATGCATACACATTAATAAAAACCTTAAATTGTTAGTAAAGTATTAACAGGGCCTAAAGTATACTATATTCCAGATTTAGGAAAGAGAGCACAAAGCCATTGTAGAAACAAATGACAAGACTAACTGGAAACTTACCAGAAGTAATTTACTATGTTACAAGGTGATTTTGGAAACAAATAACTGATAAGATAGATACTGCTGTGTCATCCAGAATTAGCCAGTTAAAACATTAATATATAACATGGGCATTATAACCCATTGAGAAAGTTTGTTAAAATTAGAAACAATGATGACTGACAAATGCAGACATAATAAGCCTGGTGAATAACTCCTGTAATATAAAAAAAGAGCTAGCAATTAACAATCTATTAGTGTTTAACCAGTACTACTTCTCTAAGGAAAAAAAGTCTATGTCTGGTAGATATAATTCGTTTTCCAAAAAAGTTCTAAACTGGAAATCAAATAAATAAATATTGAGAAGTCCTCACAGGCAGGGCCCAACTTAAGTGAGTTTAAGACAGTTGATGTGGCTTTACCACTAACAAGATGTGAAGCTGTCTGAGATCAGTCAGCTTCATTCCATGTTCACCAAAAAATTCCTGACTTTTAGTTTAGCTTACCAGCTAAATTAAATAACATCAGGAAGAGGTTACAATTAGTGTTCCTGACACTAGAAATTAAAAAATGAATATTTAAAAATGTACATGTAAACAGCTAGATATTTTGAGGTCTGGTCATACTTTGGTGAGATGAGTCTACATTAAACATAAAAGAGTGAGACCAGGCCAGGCCCAATGGCTCATTCCTGTAATCCCAGCACTTTGGGAGGCCTAGGTGGGCAGATCACTTGAGGTCAGGAGTTTGAGACCAGCATGGCCAATATGGTGAAACCTCGCCTTCATTAAATATACAAAAATTAGCTGGGCATGGTGGCGTGTCCCTGTAATCCCAGCTACTCAGGAGGCCGAGGTGGGAGAATAGCTTGAACCCAGGAGGTGGAGGTTGTAGTGAGCTGAGTTTGTACCACTGCACTCCAGCCTGGGGGACAGAGCAAGACTCCATCTCAAAAGAAAAAAACAGTGAGACCAGAGCTTCCAAACACAACTATGACACAGAAGTGTTACAGGTATGCGGCGCTTCTGATCTTCTCAGCCCTCAGTGTCTGGGGTGGCTGGAGTCCCTTCAGTCTACCAGCAAAGTTCAGCTATCCTGTTGTGTCATATAAATATTCTATTCTAATTTTCCACATGTGTTATAAGAAATGTTGGGAGGCGGCCGGGCGCAGTGGCTCAAGCCTGTAATCCCAGCACTTTGGGAGGCCGAGGCGGGCGGATCACAAGGTCAGGAGATCGAGACCACAGTGAAACCCCGTCTCTACTAAAAATACAAAAAATTAGCCGGGCGCGGTGGCGGGCGCCTGTAGTCCCAGCTACTCAGGAGGCTGAGGCAGGAGAATGGCGGGAACCCGGGAGGCGGAGCTTGCAGTGAGCCGAGATCGCGCCACTGCACTCCAGCCTGGGCAACAGCGTGAGACTCCGTCTCAAAAAAAAAAAAAAAAAAAAAAAAAAAAAAAAAAAAAAAAAAAAGAAATGTTGGGAGGCACAGTGTTAGGACATGACTCTGTGATGACGCTACCCTAGTGTGGCATCCTTGTCACTTGTCTAAATACAACCAATTATACTCATTATATTACTATCTTATAAATAACTGCTACATTCCATTTTGATAAAATTATAAACTTTCCCTCATGAACAAATGAGAAAAACTATTTTTATAACCTATCTACTTACTTTTAAATTAAATTAAAATTTTCAGTTTATTTTTTATTTTATATTATATTTCATCATTTTATATATTTTATTTTGAGACAGGGTCTTGCTCTGTCACCCAGGCCTGAGGGCAGTGGCGTGAACATGGCTCACTGGGCTCATGTGATCCTCCTGCCTCAGACTCCCAAGTAGCTTAGCACCACAGGCACATACCACCATGCCTGGCTAATTTAAAAAACATTTTTTTTTTTTTTTGTAGAGGCAGGGTCTCACAAAAGTTTTTGCCCAGGCTTTAAAACGTTTTTAAAAAGAAGATTCTGGTAAAATACATACAACATAACATTTATTACTTTAACTATTTTTATTTATTTTTATTTTTCTTTGAGATGGAGTTTCACTCTTGTTGCCCAGGTTGGAGTGCAGTGGTGCGGTATCGGCTCATTGCAACCTCCCCCTCCTGGGTTCAAGCGATTCTCCTGCCTCAGCCTCCCGAGTAGCTGGGATTACAGGCATGCGCTACCATGCCTGGCTAATTTTTGTACTTTTAGTAGAGACGGGGTTTCTCCATGTTGGTCAGGCTGGTCTCGAACTCCTGATCCACCCACCTCGGCCTCCCAAAGTGCTGGGATTACAGGTGTGAGCCACCATGCCCAGCCAACGATTTTTAAATGTACAGATCAGTGGTATTACATACATTCACATTATGATGCAACGATCACTACTATCCATCCATAGAACTCTTTTCATCTTGCTTGACTGAAACTCTCTACTTGTTAAACAATAAATTCCCATACCCCCTAGCTCCTGGCAACCACCATTCTACTTTCTGTCTCTATTAATGTGACTAGGTATAACCTATCTACTTTTATTTCCCTTTGTACTAAGGGAAAGGATGAATAGATAGTGAATTGGCTAAAGTCAGACGTAAGAATATAGTCAGAAAGGAATAAAGTCTAGATATAGAAAAGACGTATTAGACATCCTATTCTTCAACAACTAAAAAGGAGCACAAGTTAGAAAATATTTTGTGAAGACCATATTTTCTTTTCTTTTTCTTTTTTTTTTTTTTTGAGACAGAATCTCATTCTGTCACCCAGGCTGGAGTGCAGTGGCACAATATCAGCTCACTGCAACCTCCGCCTCCTGGGTTCAAGCGATTCACCTGTCTCAGCCTCCTGAGTAGCTGGGATTACGCGTGCCTGCCACCACACCTGGCTAATTTTTGTATTTTTAGTAGAGATGGGGTTTCACCACGTTGGCCAGGATGGTCTTGAACTCCTGACCTCAGGTGAGCAGCCCACCTCCGCCTCCCAAAGTGTTGGGATTACAGGCGTAAGCCACCATGCCTGGCCAATAAAATATTTTCTTTGCTCTTGGAATTTCTAAATAATGCTGATCTTCACTTGTCAAAATCCATGCATTCTTTTAAGCCAAGCTCAAATCCTTTCTGACAGGGCAACCTAGAGTCCTCCAAAACCACAGTGTCTATTCTTTCTTTGAATTTTCATAGCAATCTGTATTTCCGTTAAAGTAGGATACCCAGGTCAGGTGCAGTGGCTCATGGCTATAATCCCAGCACTTTGAGATTATAGCTATGATGGGAGGATTGCTTGAGCCCAGGAGTTCAAGACCAGCCTGAGCAATGCAGTGAGATCCTGTCTCTACAAAAAATAAAAAAATTTAGCTTGGTGTGGTGGTGTGCACATGTGGTCTCAGCTATTTGGGAGGCTGAGTTGGGAGGATCACTTGAGCCTGGGAGGTTGAGGCTGCAGTTAGCCGTGTTCATGCCACTGCACTCCAGCCTGGGTGACACAGCAAGACCCTGTCCCAAAAACAAAACAAAAAAAGTAGGCTAACTGATTTTGCCTTATGTTATTGTTTAATAAGTTTGATCCTGTATGCTGATGCTATCTTAATCATCATCACAGGCTCTTGCATATAGTCAAGTCAGTAAACACTTCTTGAATTGACTACACTAATTTTCCTTCCAGGCAGGGTGTGGTGGCTCACATCTGTAATCCAGCAGTTTGGGAGGCTGAGGTGGGTGGATCATCTGAGGTCAGGAGTTTGGAGACCAGCCTGGCCAACATGGTAAAACCCCATCTCTACAAAAAAAAAAAAAAAAATTAGTGGGCATGGTGGCATGTTCCTGTAATCCCAACTACTAGGAGGCTGAGACAGGAGAACTACTTGAACCCAGGAGGCAGAGGTTGCAGTGAGCCAAGACTGTGCCACTGCCCTCTAGCTTGGGCGACAGCGTGAGAGTCCGTCTGAAAAAAAAAAAAAATTTTCTTTCCAGATGACATGTAGCTTTCCAAACCACTTCTATGGAATCATGTCGTTCATATAACCACTTATATATCAATTATATAAACTTAATCTGTCTATCCAACATATGCTAGCCAACGAGATAAATACAAATCAAGGCCTGAACTACATCATAAACTCACCAGAAATCAGACACTTCACACACTATACACTGGAGCTGCAGAGTCGTACTGTTTGCTACCCTACTTAGAGTCTAAGGCTTTTTTTGTTTGTTTGTTTAAGACAGAGTCTTGCTCTGTCATCCAAGCTGGAGTGTGGAGGAATGATCTCGGCTCACTGCAACCTCCACCTCCCAGGTCCAAACGATTCTCCCGTCTCAGCCTCCCAGGTAGCTGGGACTACAGGCATGCACCACCACACCTGGATAATTTTGGTTTTTTTTTTTTTTTTTTTGAGACGGAGTCTCGCTCTGTCGCCCAGGCTGGAGTGCAGTGGCGCGATCTCGGCTCACTGCAAGCTCCGCCTCCCGGGTTCACACCATTCTCCTGCCTCAGCCTCCTGAGTAGCTGGGACTACAGGCGCCCGCCACCGCGCCCGGCTAATTTTTTGTATTTTTAGTAGAGACGGGGTTTCACCGTGGTCTTGATCTCCTGAACTTGTGATCCGCCCGCCTCGATAATTTTGGTATTTTTAGTAGAGACGGGGTTTCAGTATGTTGGCCAGGCTGGTCTCGAACTCCTGACGTCAGCTGATCTGTCTGCCTCAGCCTCTCAAAGTGCTGGGATTACAGGTGTGAGCCAATGCTCTCAAGCTCTTTTTTTGTTTTAATGCTTACAATCTACTTGGTGAAAAGACTAAAAGCAGAGTTGCTAGTATCTGTATTTTAAATAAGGTTTTGAGAAAATAATGACCACGATGTGAATCCTGAATATAAATTCTATTTTCCGAATGGGATGGCAGCAGAAAAGCAGCAAAAGAGTCCCATACTGCTCAGAAAGGAAGGAGGAAAGTTGTTCTAAATCAGGTTAGAATAGCTCTAGGTTTTTCTAAGAAAGAGATAAGTGAGACTGGGAAAAAAGGGATAGCACAGCAAAAAGCTACCTTAAGAGAGAAAGTAGGTGATGAGTGGGAATGAACTGGGTGTTTCTGAATAAAGAAGACTGAAGCTGCCTGTGGCAGAAGTAGCACTAACTAGAGTCATTGGAGGCGAAGCTTTCATTCTCCCTGTAGTTCACTTTAACATTAAAGTTCCACACCCAGTTTAGAGTTTTAACAGCTAAGAACATAACTAAACTGGGGAGACAAATAACTGCTTTTTATTCTCCTCAGCAAATATTTATTGAGTATCTGCTTTGTTCAGCTGCTATGCAAAACAAAAGGAATACAGTTTCTGTCCTTAAGGTACTTACATTCTGTGGTTCAATTAGTTTTTGTTGGTACACTAAGTGCCTGAACAACAATTCTGCCACATGTGTCATTTCAAAGGCCAGAGTTCTTCTAAAAAAGGAACTTTTGAGGTTGCCTTCATATATAAATATCACATGTACACTGTAAAACATTTGTATACATACAAAAAAGCACATTAAAAAAATGTCTTGTCAGGTGTGGTGGCTCATACCTGTAATCCCAACACTTTGGGAGGCCGATGTCAGCAGATCATGAGGTCAGGAGTTCAAGACCAGCCTGACCAACATGGTGAACTCTCGCCTCTACTAAAAACACAAAAATCAGCCTGGCGTGGTGGCACACGCCTGTAACCTGCAGGAGGCTGAGGCAGGAGAATCGCTTGAACCTGGGAGGTGGAGGTTGCAGTAAGCTGAGATTGCGCCACTGCACTTCAGCCTAGGCAACAGAGTGACAGACTCCATCTCAAAAACAAACAAACAAAATCTTCAGAGGAAGACCTAAGTGTCAAAAAAAAAAAAAAAAAAAAAAAAAAAAGTCAGGCTCTTATTTCTCCTCCTCTACATAATAGCACTGTTCCCACTCCATTGCCCAGTTAATGGTAGTTTTGTGTGGCTCGCCTCATACTGCCAATGCATATGGAAACGCTCATCCATCCACCCATCCATCACTGAATTTAATATCAGGGGGAAATACCTACAGTAAATACTTTCAGCCAAAGGATCTGGATTTAGAAATGTTTTCATTTTAGGTATAAAACCATGAGATTATAAAATGATTAGCTCTTACTTCAAATACTGGCATGGTAAATTCCTTATCAATAAGTTCAGAGAAAATATAAAAAAGTATTCTTAAGGAAAATTGAAAATATTCAAAAGAATAACTACAAATGATGCCTGAAGAGAATCATAGCATGTTAGAATAAAAGGAGTCCAGAACTCTTTTCATTATAACCTCTCACTTAATTTTATAGATAAGAACACACTTGGAACAGGTAATGATTTGCCCCAGGTTACCTAGTCGGTTCACATTACTAAGTCTGCATTAGCTTATAGTCTTGATTTGACTTGTTTATAGCATTACCTCTTAGTTTTCATTAGGACATAGCTGAGCTTGTACCTCTTTTGAAAAAAATTTCCCTAATTATTATTTAAAAAGAATTTTATTGTAGAATAAAATAAAAAATCCAGATAAGCAAAAATAAGGAAGGAAGAACTACCCAACTAATATTGAATCTTCTTAATTTTATCACCACTCTATAACCTTATCTGGAGGTACTGGGGAAATCTTATTGTTACTCATGTACTGATTATAGCTGGTATTCCAGGAAATCACAATCAGGTTACTAAGCTAAAGCCAGAAATGTAGAAGGTCAGGGTCAGAAGGAATAGTGCCACTGCCTGGAGCAGAGCAGGATCAGAAAGGCAGATCAGAGAGTGCTGACAGGCTTTAAGTATTCAGCTGTATCTTGTGGTTTTCATCTGACCCTATTTCCTATTAATGTGTATGTATTCAATCTGCTTTCTTCCTATAGATTATAATAGATACAGCATAGTGTCTGCCATAATCTCTGCCCACTTTCTGAGCAAAACTTGCCTAGCCATAGCCCTTAATAAACAGTCCTCAGCAGCTGTATTTGGAACTGTGTGACTCCTGCTCACCATTAAGGGCAGCCATTCTGTAGGCTGGGTAATAACCTTAGGAAGTCTTGCCAAAAAGGGGTATCACCCAACAAGAATGAGCTATGGCAATTAGATTTTTAGCCTTGGAAAATACAGGGAGAACTACATTATAAGAGAGTAGATGCAGAAAGGATGTACAGAAACCTATTTCAAGACAAAGGGCTGTGAGCAAGTTAATGAGGAAGTGGAAAATATGAGTAAGCAGAAACTAGGGGAGAAACAAAGAGAAGCTGATGTACTCCAGAGGAAAAGATGCATGGACTCGGCCGCCTTGTGTCCAGGCTAGTTAACTGAACCATCCTGTTTTCTCCCGCCTGTCAGCTTAGTCTTCATTACTGCCACACGTATCCTTAAATAATTGTCCCTATTTTATTTTATTTTTTGAGGTGGAGTTTCACTCTGTTGCCCAGGCGGGGAGTGCAGTGGTGCCACCGCACCTACGATTCTCCTGCCTCAGTCTTCCAAGTAGCTGGGACTACAGGTATGTGCTACTACACCCAGGTACTTTTTGTATTTTTAGTAGAGACAGGGTTTCACTATGTTGGCCAGCCTGGTCTTGAACTCCTGACCTCAGGTGATCCTCCCACTTCGACTTCCCAAAGTGCTGGGATTAGAGGTGTGAGCCACCACGCCTGCCCAATTGTCCCTTATTTGATCTAAACTGTAACTTTCATTTTTTAAAAAGGGGAGGTTGAATTACATAATCACTAAAAAACTCTTTCATCCTATTAATCTTGAGTAGCATTATCTGCACGTATAATAAAATGACTGAGATCAGAAGTTCTCATATTTGACTGATTATTATACTCATCTCGGGAGTTAAAAAAAATGAAGATTCTGGGGACTCACTGAATCAAAATATCACAGAGAAAATCTTTCTGGTTTTGAGTCTCCATGTTTAGCAGATATAAATCATGTTTCTCCTCAGAAATGAAAGTATGATTGAGAAATCATTTGAAGTAAAACGGAATATTTAATAATGTTACTCCTATTTTAATTCTCTTGCCTTTTAATCTTGATTCTTATTATTTGTTAAAATATATAGTTTTCAATATTTCCTAATTTATTTTCTCTATTTTTAAAAATTGGCACATAACTGTACATATTTATGGCATTTTACCTGCTTTTAATCCAAATTTTTCTTATTTCTTTTTCTTTAATTTCTGTGCACATACATTTTTAGCTAACAATGCATTTCAGTTAATTGATTTCACACTTTATGAGGAATTAGAGCAAAATATACTATCATCTATAAGATAGGTAATATACACATTCAGAAAATGGATTAATGCAAATCCTTCAAGGCCTTTTCATAAAACGTATTTGTGGAATCTATTCACTTCATAAATGTGAAAGGAAAAAATTAAGTAAAATACATTTAGTAAGAATCAGGAATATTAAAAATATGAGTTTTAAAAATTGTACTTACAAAGAGTGTTGGCTTAGGTGTAAATATATTGTCTTCATGCTCTTTAGGCACATTCAAAGTCTTTGATTTCTGATTTTCTGTCACATTTTTTGATACTGTTTTAGTGAGAAGTAAGCTGTTCTCAGAATGTTTACTATGCATCGTAACGAGAATCTGTTTCATTGCTGCCAATTCCTGTTGATATATGAAAACAGAAGAAAGTAGCAAGTGTGATTTTTAGCAAGCAGACTAATAATAATATTAAAATACTTTTAAGTAGAAGAAATAATTATACTGCACACATAAATTGTGAAAATAAAATAGTAATTACGATCATGCACATGAATCTTATAATAATTAATACTCATTTAATATGATAACTGACAATTACAACATTCTATAGTCCAGTGGTTTCCATGTTTTTCTGCACACTGGAATCACCTGTGGAGCTTCAAATATTGCCAGTGATGACTGTGTCCCAACCCCAGAGATTGTGAGGTAACTGCTGCGGAGTGTGGCCTGGGCTTTGGATTTTTTTTTTTTTTTTTAAGATAGGATCTCACTGTCACCTAGGCTGGACTGCAGTGGCATGGTCTCAGCTCACTGCAGCCTCTACCTCCCGGGCTCAAGCCATCCTCCTGCCTCAGTGCCTGAATAGCTGGGACTACAGGCGCACGCCAACACGCCCGGCTAATTTTTTTGTATTTTGGAATTTTTGAAGATCTCAAGTGATTCTAATAGACAAATTTGGGAACCACTGCCATAGTTACCTTCCACTGTAGATGTTCTATATATATTTACTGAGTAGATCATTTAAGCATTTAACTTGTTCTCTTCTTTCTTTTAAACTGTCCCATTTCCTTTGAAGTCTTATATAAAGATGGTAGAGAAAAAGAATCCAATCTTGGCTACTAGTCCGCAGTTGAACACTAAGTTTAATACAGATTCAGGATTTCTTTAGTTGTATTATCCCTTATCCTTTTACAAATGATAAGTGGGGTTGGTTGCAGCTGCCCTTTGAACTAAGCATTAATTGTGATGAACTTTCTGAAGAGATCAAAATTTTCACCCGTTCTTTCTCCCAAGTGTATCTGTCTTTCATATCCATAGACAAATCTTTAGTATATAACACTAGTTAGTGGGTATTTATGATTAATTACTAAATTGATACATCATATACAAGTAAATGGAGAGATGGCAGGCTAAACTCTCCTTTATCTTTATTTATCAGAACAGAACAGTGGTAGGCTATGTAACAGGTAATTTTTTCCTCTTATTTTATTGTATCTTCATGTCAAAACACAAAAGTTATGGTGATAGAACCATGTTCTGCTCTCTTCTACTAATCTGTTTATAGACACCAGCTCTGTGTTGGAGCAAGTTCCTACAGGCTTTTATCCTCTGGCTGTCATTAGTTCTATTTAGAACCATCTAACTTGAGTGGGTATCTTAAAGCAGTGTTGCTGAGTTTAAGCCATATAACCTTAATAGATTTTAGGGCCACGACAGGTGTCAGAAGAAACGGTGCCAGAATCCTTTCTCCCTTCTGTAGTAGTGGGCCTGGCTTGGCCAATGTACATGAGAATGCCTATACCTGCAGACATTGCCAATCTGATATATGATTATTTGGGCCATTTGGGGGCTCTTTTTGCTTTCTAGATTATGTTGTTTCATTTATATGCTCCTCTACGGTGAAGTATATAATTATTGATTTGATGTCAGATGGGTATGGTGTTATGGTAGATTTCAGCTCCTATTCTACTTACCAAGATAAGTAGAAGGGAAAGCCTATGAAAAGAAAAACTTTCTATCTGAAAGAACATCTCTTTATTAGCCATAACTTTTGTATCTTTGGCATGAAGATAAAATAACAGCAAAAATCCCCTCCAAAACAATCTAGCAGTATTCTACAGATAAATAAGGTAAAGGGGAGTTTATTCTCTCATACTTGTTGGGGGAGGCAGGGAGGAAGGGCCAGGTGAGGAGGGAGAAAAGGAAGGAATCCAGAGTGTGGTAAGCAGAGGGTTTTGGCCCCCAAGTGTCCTAGAGGAGGCCATAATTCTGTTTCTCTTTGGCTTCCCTCTGTTGTTGGTATAGAAGCAGTTACAGTAAACAAACCATCCCTGATGTTGGTTAGGAGATTAGAAGGGAAATTCACATCTTTGCTTTACCTAAGATCACCCCGGTTTGGGGTGTTGTCACAGTACCACTTTTATTAAAGTGACTATACAAAAAATATTAGCAGTTTCTGAAATCCAGGCAGAGAACACTTTAAAAGCAGCAAAATTCTGTAAAATTCTTATTAGGATAACACAGCTAGAGTGGGTACCAAAATAACATTTAGAACACATTTTCAATTTTATTATGTTTGGCTTACATAATGATCCAATTTATATCTATGGTAAATTTGAACAAAGAAAATCCCACTTTAATTTCTTTTTTTTTAGAGACAGGGTCTTGCTCTGATGTCCATGCTAGAGTGCTATGGTGTGATTACAGTTCATTCAAGCTATTGTACTGCTTCAGCCTCCTGAGTAGCTAGGACTACAGGCGCATGCCACCACACCCAGCTAATTTTTAAATTTTTGGTAGAGATGAGGTCTTACTATGTTGTTCAGGCTGGTCTCTCACTCCTGGCCTCAAGTGATTCTCCAGCCTTGGCCTCCCAAAGTGCTGGGATTATAGACATGAGCCACTGCACCTGGCCAAGCACATGTAGTGGTACTATTTTAGTACGAAGCTATTAGCAAATGACACATCTATTCTTGACACTATTATTGGTTAAACTTAGGCTGCCTAATTTAATTCAATGAGCTTTAGTTTTATAATTGATAAAATGTAAGCTTCTGTTACCTTTTAGGATTTTTGCCAGTCTGGTAACTGTTTGGGTATGTTTATTTTGCATTCCTTCTACAGCGAAGTTAAGCAGTTTTTTTTTTTTTTTTCCAGTTGATCACTTTGGCCCATTTTTCTACTGAGTGGTCATTTTCTTTTTTCTTTTTTTTTTTTGAGACGGAGTCTCACTCTGTCGCCCAGGCTGGAGTGCAGTGGCGCGATCTCGGCTCACTGCAAGCTCCGCCTCCCGGGTTCATGCCATTCTCCTGCCTCAGCCTCCTGAGTAGCTGGGACTACAGGCGCCCGTCACCGCGCCCGGCTAATTTTTTGTATTTTTAGTAGAGACGGGGTTTCACCGTGGTCTCGATCTCCTGACCTTGTGATCCGCCCGCCTTGGCCTCCCAAAGTGCTGGGATTACAGGAGTCATTTTCTTATACCTTTCAAGGAGCTCTTTATATGTTAGGGAAATTAGCCCTTTGTCTTTAATATGAGTGTCAATTTTTCCAGTTTATCTCTTACTTGACTTTGTTTATGACTCCCTTCCCCTTTTTTTGTTATGAAGAACATTTGATTGTGATGTAGCAGAATATGTCAATCTTTTCTTCTATGGTCGTCTCCACGTTTTCTTCCTATATTTTCTTAAGTTACTTTTATGGTTTTTCTTTTCTTTTCTTTTTCTTGAGATGGAGTCTCAATCTGTTGCCCAGGCTGGAGTGCAGTGGCAAGATCTCAGCTCACTGCAACCTCTGTTTCCCGGGTTCAAGCAACTCTCTGCCTCAGCCTCCAGAGTAGCTGGGATTACAAGTGCCTATCACCCTGCCCAGCTAATTTTTGTCTTTTTAATAGAGACGGGGTTTCACCATCTTGGCCAGGCTGGTCTTGAACGCCTGACCTCATGATCCACCCGCCTCGGCCTCCCAAAGTGCTGGGATTACAGGCATGAGCCACTGCACCCGACCTCTTTTCTTTCTCAAACATATAGATCTTTGATCTGTTTAAAGTTTATCCTGGCTTATGGTGAAACATATGAATCCAACAACTGTCCCCTCAAGATGGCTCTCCTATAACAACATCAGGTACTGAATGCCAAATAAGGTACTAAACTGCCATAAGTATATTATTTATTCATGGACTTTAAAACTCTGTTTCCACGGTCTGTCTATTTATGCACCCATGCCACACTGTTTTAGTGTTTTACTCTTTAATGACTGAGGCATTTTTCTGGCTATATTACTGGAGATAGGCGTAGGATCATGCTAAAGGGAAAAATTAGAAAGAACTTTTTTTTTTTTTTTGAGATGGAGTCTCGTTCTGTCGCCCAGGTTGGAGTGCAGTGGTGTGATCTCGGCTCACTGCAACCTCTGCCTCCCGGGTTTAAGCAATTCTCTGCTTCAGTCTCCCGAGTAGCTGGGATTACAGGTGCCCACTACCACGCCCGGCTAATTTTTTGTATTTTTAGTAGAGATGGGGTTTCACCATCTTGGCCAGGCTGGTCTTGAACTCCTGACCTCATGATCCACCCACCTTGGCCTCCCAAAATGCTGGGATTATAGGTGTGGGCCACCGCACCTGGCCGCAAGAACTTCTTTATTATATTAAGTGTTCATAGCCATGAAAATATTTGAATATGTCTTATACTGACCTTTTTTGACGTAAATTGTCCTATCCTAATTGATGTTACTATTAACAATGAAATGATCATTATTCATGAGATCCCAATTCACAAACTGACAAAGCAAACAGGAAATAAACAAACATAACGAGCAATAATTAGAAAACATTTCTGTTACTATGAAGAGAAATCCTTTGGTAAGATGAAATCAGTTTGAAGCTCTCTGCTTTGCTTCTAACTTGGTTTGGTTCTTATCCTGTGTCTGGCTTCTGGGCATTGGCTTCATCTCCTATTTCAGATTCCGCTCTCACTGTTTGCATTTGAGTTTGGCGTCTCATTCCCCTACCTTTTGATTCTACTTTCCTCTTCTATAATTATCATTTTTCTGATTGGTCTGTGGGTTTATTTGTAGCATCGTCTCATTATTTGTAAATATTGCTTACTGCAGAGAATGTGACTACAGAAAAGGAAACTGTGATGCTCAAAGCAGAATGTTTTAAGTACTAAGTTCGACTGGATTCTTTTTCTTATACTTTACTGCTCAAAAGTCATGCCATTGATTTAGGTTCCTATTTGTACTTCAACTTTTTTTTTCTCCTCTTTTCAGAGTTTCTGCCCTTTTGTTTTCTCATTGATAGAAACAATGTATGCCTTTTTCCTTATTACCTAATATTATCTAGCCTCTTAATCGTGTTGTTTGCTGAGATCAATTCTGTACTGACTGCTTTTAAGACTGAAATTTCTTTTTATTGTACACTTTGGCAAGTTCCATTATTTCTTGCACTTCCCTCTCTTTCTCTCCCTTCTCCGCCTCCGGCTTCTACCTCCCTTTCTTTCTTTTTGTTGAGACAGGGTCTTGCTCTGTTGCTCAGGCACAAATATGGCTCACTGCAGTGCCTTCACTCCAGGGCTCAAGGGATCCTACTGCTTCAGCCTTCTGAGCCGCTGGCACCACAGGCACCTGCCACTGTCCCCAGCTAACTTTTTAACTTTCTGTAGAGACTTTGTTACCCAGGCTAGTCTTGAACTCCTTCCTCCCTCGTTCTGTTTGTTATTTGATGGCATACAATTTATTAATGTTCTGAGAGGGCGCTGGTGCTGTAAAAGAAGTGTTGTACTTTCATGGTATTACTGCTCTGTCTTCTAAAATCAAATTTCTGAAAACTCTGATGCCATACTGATTCTTTATTTCCTTGTAGGTAATTTCTTTCTTGCGAGAATCTTCTATGTCCCTTGGCTTTCCATCTTTTTATGCTTTTCTAAGTTTTTGGAGGGTTTCTTAACTTTTCCTATATCCCTCTATTGGCATTTTTACTTATACTTTTTTATTTCATGATTTGGATTTTCATGATTTTTCAAAATATCACCAACTTTTTTTATTTTTATTTTTTGGAGACAGGTTTTGCTCTGTTGCCCAGGCTGGAGTGCAGTGGCACAATCTTGGCTCACAGCAACCTCTGCCTCCTGGGCTCAAGTGATCCTCCCACTTTAGCCTCCTGAGTAGCTGGGACTACAGGCATGCACCAACCATGACCGGCTAATTATTTTTGTATTTTTTTTTTTTTGTAGAAACGGGGTTTTGCCATGTTGCCCAGGCCGAACTCAAGCAATCCACTTGCCTTGGCCTCTCAAAATGTGGGGATTACAGGTGTGAGCCACTGTATCTGGCCCACTGATTTTTATATTACGGAAATACTACTTTTCCAAATATTTCTGAATAAATTAATTATAATAATTTGGAAGTTCTTTTCTGATCCAGAATTTGTTTTTCCCTCTGGGAAAGGGGGGCAGTTTATCTGTTTATTGCTATTTTTTTCCTTCTATGCTTTTTCTCCAGTTTCTGATAGTTTTTGGTTGTGTGATCCCATTTATGAATAAAGGACCAGGTCACATGCTTTCTCTCTGCTGTATGGCTTTTTTTTTTTTCCTGAGACAAAGTCTGGCTCTATCACCCAGGCTGGAGTGCAATGGTGCGATTTCGGCTTACTGCAACCTCTGCCTCCCAGTCTCAAGCAATCCTCCCATCTCAGCCTCCTTAGCAGCTGGAACTACAGGCATGCGCCACCATGCCTGGCTAATTTATTTTTTACTTTTGTGGAGATGGGGTTTCACCATGTTGCGTAGGCTGGTCTCAAACTTGTGATTTCAAGTCATTTGCCTGCCTCGGCCACCCAAAGTGGGGCTATTCATCTTAATGACACTGTTGAGTACAATCTCTGTGTACATGGATGCAATCATTTGTGTAGCAGGATTTACCCAAGGGTTCTCAGGCAGAAAGTAAGCTCCCTTCTCAAAATGACAAAATGCAGTGTTCTAATCTAGAGCCTTGTTTCATTCTGGCAATTCTAGCCTATGCCTGGCAGGTGCTTCATTAATTTAGAAAGTTATCTTCAAAATATTTTTAAAATTCTGTTTTAAATTTATAGAAATATTACTTGTTCATTGTAAAATTCAAAAACTGTAAAAGTGCCTTGCCTAAATCCTCTTTTCCTTTTACCACTTGTTTAAGACATTGATTGATTGATTGAGAGAGGGTCTCACTCTGGTGCCCAGGCTGGACTGCAGTGGTGCGATTGTAGCTCACTGCAGCCTCGAACTCCCGAGCTTAAGCTATTTTCCCATCTAGGCCTTACTAAAGCTCTGGGATTAAAAGTGTGAGCCATTGTGCCCAGCTGAGACAGTTTTAAAAAAATTGAGATGGGGGGCTGGACGTGGTGGCTGATGCCTGTAATCCCAGCACTTTGGGAGGCTGAGGCGGGTGGATCACGAGGTCAGGAAATCGAGACCATCCTGGCTAACATGGTGAAACCCCCTCTCTACTAAAAATACAAAAAATCAGCCTGGCGAGATGGCCGGCACCTGTAGTCCCAGCTATTCGGGAGGCTGAGGCAGGAGAATGGCGTGAACCCGGGAGGCAGAGGTTGCAGTGAGCTGAGATCGTGCCACTGCACTCCATCCTGGGTGACAGAGTGAGACTCCATCTCAAAGAAAAGAAAAAAAAATTGAGATGGGGGTCGTCGCCCAGGCTGGTCTTGAATTCCTGGACTCAAGTAATCCACCTGCCTCAGCCTCCCAAAGTGCTGGGATTACAGGCGTGAGCTACCAAATCTGGCCAGCTGAAACATTTCAATACTATTCTATAATGTAGTCTGATAAAATCTGATATGCTTTTATACTAACTTTCAGAAAATTAACAGTACATGTTGTAATTCTAGTATATCAAATACATAATAAAGTTACTATTACTATATGAATGAACGAACTATTCATTAACATTAACAAATGAAGAACTGCATCTGATTATACAATTGAAACTTGAAATAAAACTAAAAGAAAACTAAATATCAAAAACTATGTTGCAGTGTAATAATTACTTTTCAAACTGAAGAGTTAAGGGCAAGAATGTTCTTGTGAAATTTCCAGATGATGATGATGATGATTGCATAAACAATCTCTATGAGAGAGATACACTGTTCTTTTGAATCCAAAAGCATGTATCTTGGATATTTAACTATTTGCATAAGTGGTAGCATATTAAAACAGCTTAGCTGTACAGCAGCTGCTTAACAGTACTGCATAGTTGATGCCAATAAATTGCTGAAAGTTGTAAACTCTGCAAAGATGTAGGCAAGGGGACACATAGATAGCATTTCTGGATGAAAATAACTTTGACAAGCATAATGCAAACTATGTGCTCCACTGGAGGTTAAATGGAAATGCTTTCATATAGGAATAAAAATGCATCGTGACTAGTAAGTCATATAACTGTGCATCTCTCTTGAAGTAACACAAGGTAAAACCAGCCTTGTTTTAAACCAAATACATATATATTTTGGATATTTTATATATATATATATATTTATTTATTTATTTGAGACGGAGTCTTGCTCTGTTGCTCAGGCTGGAGTGCAGTGGCATGATCTTGGCTCACTGCAACCTCCATCTCCCAGGTTCAAACGATTCTCCTGCCTCAGTCTCCTGAGTAGCTGGGATTACAGGCGTGTGCCACCACGCCCGGCTAATTTTTGTGTTTTCAGTACAGACGGGGTTTTACCATGTTGGCCAGGCTGGTTTCAAACTCTTGACCTTGGGTGATCCACCCACCCTGGCCTTCCAAAGTGCTGGTATTACAGGTGTGAGCCACTGTGCCCGGCTTTAAACTTCATTTAAAAGGGTTTATTTTATTTTATTTTTTTTGAGGTGGAGTCTCGCTCTGTCACTCAGGCTGGAGTGTAGTGGCACGATCTTGGCTCACTGCAACCTCTGCCTCCCAGGTTCAAGCGATTCTCCTGCCTCAGCCTCCCGAGTAGCTGGGACTACAGGTGCACGCCACCACGCCTGGCTAATTTTCGTATTTTTAGTAGACAGGGTTTCACCATGTTGGCCAGGCTGGTTCGAACTCCTGGTCTCAGGTGATCCACCTGCCTCGGCCTCCCAAAGTGCTGTGATTACAGGTGTAAGCTACTGCGCCTGGCCCCCCCCCTTTTTTTTTTTTTTGAGAAGGAGTCTTGCTTGGTTGCCCAGGCTGGAATGCAGTGGTGCAATCTCTGCTCACTGCAACCTCTGTCTCCTGGGTTCAAATGATTCTCCTGCCTCAGCCTCCAGAGTAGCTGGGACAGGTGTGTGCCACCACACCCAGCTAATTTTTATATTTTTAGTGTACACGAGGTTTCACCATGTTGGCCAGGCTGATTTTGAACTCTTGACCCCAAGTGATCCACCTGTATCAGCCTCCCAAAGTGCTGGGATTACAGGCATAAGCCACTGTGCTTGGCTGCGTATTTTTTTAATAAAGCATTTTATGATGGAAATTTTCAATGACACAAAAATGGAGGGGACAGAATACTGAGTCCCCAGTTTCCACTGCCCAACTTCAATGATCAACATTTTGTCAATATTTTCTTTTCTAAAATAGTGTTCCTGAGATATAATTCACATACCACACGGTTAATCCACTTGAAGTGTATAATTCAATAGTTTTTAGTATATTCACGGACACATGCAACAATTACCACAATTTTAAAACATTTCCATCATCTCAAAAAAACAAAAACAAAAACAAACCAAAACCCAAGAAACTCTGATTGCTTTAACCATATGCTTCTATCATGCCATGCCCCCACCACTCTAGCCCTAAGCTGTCACTAATCAATCTACTTTTTGTCCTTGTAGAATTCCCAGTTCTAGACAGTTCACATGAATGGAATCATATACTGTCTGTTTTTTTTTTGTGACTGGCTTCTTTCACTTAGTATAATGTTTTTAAAGTTCATCCATGTTGTAACATCTATCCTTCCTTCCTTCTATGGCAAAATCATATTCCACTGCATGGATATACCAAGTTTTGTTTACTCATCAGCTGAAGGACATTTGGGTTATTTCTACTTTTTGGTTACTATGAATAATGTTGCACTCATAAACACTGACACATTTTGAAACAGTGAAAAGTTTTGTGTGTAAATTTTTGTGTGGATACGTTTTAATTTCTTTTTTTTTTTTTTTTTTTTGAGACGGAGTCTCGCTCTGTCACCCAGGCTGGAGTGCAGTGGCGCGATCTCGGCTCACTGCAAGCTCCGCCTCCCGGGTTCACGCCATTCTCCTGCCTCAGCCTCCCGAGTAGCTGGGACTACAGGCGCCCACAACCGCGCCCGGCTAATTTTTTGTATTTTTAGTAGAGACGGGGTTTCACCGTGGTCTCGATCTCCTGACCTTGTGATCCGCCCGCCTCGGCCTCCCAAAGTGCTGGGATTACAGGCGTGAGCCACCGCGCCCGGCACGTTTTAATTTCATTTGTGTACATACCTGGGTGTAGAGCTGCTGGGTTATATGTAACTCTATGTTTAATTGTTTGAGGAACTACCATGATGTTTTGTCAACACTGTTTTATCTATTTCCTTACCAGATTTTCCCCCTGATATATACGTACACATATTCTAGATCTCAGATAATTTTTCTTTTTCTTTTCTTTTTTCTTTTTTTTTTGAGATGGAGACTCACTCTGTCACCCAGGCTGGAGTGCAGTGGCATGATCTCCGCTCAGTGCAACCTTCCCCTCCTGGGTTCAAGCGATTCTCCTGCCTCAGCCTCCCGAGTAGCTGGGATTACAAGGGTGTGCCACCACACTTCTGGTTACTTTTTGTATTTTTAGTAGAGACAGGGTTTCACCATGTTGGCCAGGTTGGTCTTGAACTCCTGACCTCAAGCAATCTGCCCGCCTCAGCCTCCCAAAATGCTGGGATTAGAGGTGTGAACCACCGTGCCTGGCCTCAGATAATTTCACTTGTAAATACTTCAGTGGGAATTCTTAACAGATAAATATTTTTTAAAATAGCAAAATATCATTATCCTATTTAACACAATTAAAAATAGTTTAAAAAATATAACTTTAATTCAAAATCATCCATTCTATACTCTAAGTGCTCAACAAGAATTTTAAACTACTATTAAAGCAAATTTAATGTATTTTTTTTAAAAGTTACTTTGAATGCAATACCACTATACTCCAAATAAAGGACAAAACAGATTTTGTACGGCAAATTGTAGAAGAGTATTAACATCTGCAACTGCAAACTGCTGTTATCTACAGCCTCTCCATCTCCCTAACTACTTGCTTCCACTTATAGGGTAACATCACCCTGGGATTGTCTCTTTGCCTCAAAAGAAGTATATACAAATTTTAGGTCTGGAGGGAGGAAGAGAGGGGACAGAAGTGAATGTTCACTAAGTATCTACAATGTACCAGGCTTTGTGCTGAGTATCTTACATTATAATAATTTAACTCACCCTCAAATACTAAGAGGTAGATATTACTATTAGATATTACTTGAATTTTGATATTACTTTAATTTTGAAGAGAAGAAACTGAGGCTTCAAAGACTCAAGAAGGGCTGGGCACGGTGGCTCACGCCTGTAATCCCAGCACTTCGGGAGGCAGAGGCGGGCGGATCACGAGGTCAAGAGATTGAGACCATCCTGGCCAACATGGTGAAACCCCATCTCTACTAAAAATAATTAGCCAGGCGTGGTGGCGGGTGCCTGTAGTCCCAGCTACTTGGGAGGCTGAGGCAGGAGAATCACATGAACCCGGGAGGTGGAGGTTGCAGTGAGCTGAGATCGCACCACTGTGCTCCAGCCTGGCGATAGAGCGAGACTCTGCCTCAAAAAACAAACAAACAAACAAAAAAACTCAAGAAGGCCGGGTGTGGTAGCTCACGCCTATAATCCCAGCACTTTGGGAGGCCAAGGCAGGTGGATTGCTTGAGTCCATGAGTTTGAGACCAGCCTGGGCAACACAGCAAGACCCCTTCTCAAAAAAAAAAAAAAAGGAAAAAAAATTCTAAATAAAAATAAATAATAAAAAGAAGGCTCAAGAAAATTAACCATGTTCATTTAGCTACTAAGAAGTGAAACAGCATTCAAATTACATAAGGTCTTTCTGGGGTCAAAGCTATCATTATACAATAATGCAGATACCTTCTATTAAGGTCTGTGACACACAAAATTTCAGATTTAGAAGAGATCTTCAAGTTATTTAACCCAGTCTCTCTATACAATTAAGAAATCCCCTCTGACTCTATGGCCACCTAGCCCAGGTTTTAAAAATGAAGACAAATTAGTTATTAATCTAGGTTTTCCTTACTCAACTATAAAACCAAAACACTCCCATTTCAAAAAAAAAAGGAGTAGAACAACAAAACAGGATGTGTCTCCTCATAGCTTCTAGCCTGCGGTTTAATTGTGGACTTTGGAGACATGTATAACAAGTCTCTTACTGCCTGTTTTACGTGCCTACTTTGAATTTCTTATCTGTCACTAAGTCTTATCTTCTCTAAACATCCCCAGTTTCATTCATCTCTCTTATGACTGAAAAGAATTCTTTAATCATCCTGTTTTCCTTACATTGAAAATTTTTGGGCCTAGAACGGAAGAAAGAAGTACTGACTAGAGCAGAGCAGGGTATCTACTTCTTATTCTAATACATTTAAGATGACAGAAACATTTTTGGAGCTATACCCTGTCTATGACTGAAGGCTTATTGAGAGCTCATGCTTTTACACGAATGATAGCAAAGGAGAGACAAGTGGGCTGTTACAGCTTCCAGGACATAACTAATTACCTGAAACATTCTTGCACAATCATGGATATGATCTTAGGGTAATTCTCAACAGTGATCCAGAGAGAAGCTATTATTAACATACTGAAGTAGGTTCCTGAATTAAAATCTACTGCTATTGTTGACTTAAAACAGGAGTGTGGGAACCTTGATTCTGTTCTGATTGGTTTGCTCAGACCCTTTTGCGCATCTCATTACTGATTACCCTGGACTTCTCACTACTTGGCCTGCTCTGCTTTCTGACATTCATGTTCTCTTGATGCCTGGCTTTGTGACCAAGTGCAATTGCTTTCCCTTCTATTAACAGTAGTCATCTGGTTGCTGTCTAGTTTCTGGCCTTAACCTTTTTATTAAAAATTTTTTTCTTTTTTGTTTTTGAGATAGGGTCTCACTCTTGCCCAGGCTGGAGTGCAGTGGTACAAGCACAGCTCACTACACCCTTGAACTCCCGGGCTCAAGTGATCCTTCCACCTCAGCCTGCCATGAAGCTGGGACTATAGGCACGAGCTACCACATTTGGCTAATTATTTATTAAAACAATTTTTTTTATAGAGACGGAGTCTCATTATGTTGACCAGGCTAGTATACAACTCCTGGGCTCCAAGCAATCCTCCTGCCTCAGCCTCCCAAAGTGCTGGGATTATAGGTGTGAGCCACTGTGCTGGACCCTGGCCTTTACTATTTCAGTATTATCTGATGGGTTTTGATTCATATTCTCGTTGATTTTCAGCATCAACTTCAGACTTTAAACCCTACCCTCCACTTAGAGCACTCATTTTCAGAGTATGACTCACTCCAGTGCCTGTACCTTCTCCATGCTGTATTCCAGCCTTCTCTTAGTGTCAGCTCCTTGATATGGGATCAGTGACTAAGTTTACAGCAAGATTTTGCCAATATGGTATCTAACAGAATTATGACTATAATTATCTCATATAATTGTTAATATTGTCTCCTGGCCACCAAATATTTTCAGAGATTTATTTTACAGTTTTGTAGTTTTTTTTTGTGTGTGTGTGTCTCCTTACGTCTCGGAATTGTTTGGTTTGTTATAAGCTGCTACTATTCTAAGACAGTCATACAAGCACAGGGTTAGAAATCATAGCAAGAGAAGTCATTTATTTGTTCCTTACTGATAAAAAAAGGTCCGAGAAATGTACTTATAATTTAACAGAAAACATATCACAAGCTTCTAAAATGCAGTGGGAAAATACACATTTCATTCTTAAAAAAAAAAAACCCTAAAAAATGCTAGGTCTATATGTTACATAATAGATGTGACAATGTGATACAAAATGTTAAAAGGGTATATATGCACAGATAAAATATTTTTATGATGAGCTACTAATATATTGGGTCACACAAGACTGAACTTCACTTGTAATATACAACAAAGATATTTATAATTTAAAAGAAGATAATGAAAAGATTAAAGAAGAAATCAAAATACTTACAAAAACCAAAACAATTTTGACATAGTTCTATTAGGATCTATACAAGTCTATATAAACATAATGGTCCAGAGAGCACAGTCTAAAAGAAATTCAAATGTCTTTTACACAACTCAAAACTGAGGAGAATTAACATTTTACAGAATGAACAACTGTGATTCAGCTGCTGCCTCTGTGAAATGGGTGGTGAGACTGAGTTGTTGTGAGGCTTAAATAAAATAAATGAATATAAAAAACTACAAGGTAATATATCATTATTAAACAAACTTATTATTTACTGAAAATTATGTATTTTGGGTAAAAAGCCTAATTCCCTCTTGAATACTAGAAAACAAAAGGCCAATTTTCAACAGAGAAGACTAATTTAAAACTTTTCCTTTCTCTGATTCCTTAATCCCAGATACACTTATTTGAAAGCAAGTTGTAACTGGTTCCTAAGTAGGGCAGTATAACATAATTCATCTGAAAGCACTTTAGAGTTTGATAGAAAAATATTATAAAAATTCAAGATATATTCTTAGTGTCAATACAATAGCTTTAGCTTTATCATACATAAAGTATGTGTATAAATTCAACATTTGCAGTATTTTTTGCAACATTTTATTACCTAAATTTCCTCAGACCTGAATTCACACATCCTCACATGGAAAAAAAGCTTTCTAAAACTTTATAGGGAAAATATGACTTGTATCATACATGTGTGTTTTTGGTTTTCACTATAATAATTATCTTTCTTTAAAATACTTATTTATATCCAACAAATCAAAAACAATTTAACTTGAAGAGCACCACTATGATAAGAAATGTATGTATGAATCTGAGAAAGAAGCATATTTTCAATTAAAGAAAAATTAATTTACCCACTCAGTAGTTTTTTTTTTCTTTTTTTAAGCATGCTGACTCTAAAATTTAACTACATAGGTACGTAAGAAAAACATGTAAAAAGATACTCTTAAGAAAATTTCAAAGCAGTTAAGTATGAACCAAAAGAGTGACACACATAAAGAAAAATGTAATTTGTTGGAACTTCTTATGAAGTGGATTGCCTAAGGGGCACTTGGGATGCTGAAATATCCCTGAAATCTTCCGAGAAATCGCAAAGAACATATGAGTTAGAATCCGGGAACATAAACATACCATCAGAGAATGATAATTATACTGTCATTTCACTTTCAAGAAACCTGGCTAACTGCAGGGTTTGTTTTCTTTTCATTATGTGACATATAGTGCTGTAAGAAGAAAGTTATCCAGGATAATAAGAATTAGTGTAACATTCAGGTAAGTATGGGGCCTTGCACATTCTAAGTACTTAGTAAGGAGTGGTTGATTAATTCTGGTTAAATACTAACTGAAATGACTGTGGGCCCTGAGAGATGTTATTGGCAAAACCACTGCAATGAGAGGGTAGAAGACATCCCAGGTCTCAGAAACAAATTTTTCTTTTTTCTTTGATACAGTCTCACTCTGTTGCCCAGGCAGGAGTGCAGTGGTGCAATAATGACTCACTGCAGCCTTGACTTCCTGGGCTTAAAGGATCCTCCCACAACAGCCAACCAAGTAGCTGGGTCTACAGGTTTGTGCCACCATGCTAGGGGTCTTGCTTTGTTGCCCAGGCTGGTCTCAAATTTCTAGACTCAAGTAATCCTCCTACCTTGGCCTCCCAAAGTGATGGGATCAGAGGCCTGAGCTACCCTGCCCAGCCAAAACAGATGTTTTATATTCTACAAATTTATATTATTCTATATAAGTGTGATAACCATAGAGGTTGCTGTGCCTATAACTACCATCTCCAAGGTTTTAGGAAGTAGCTCTACTGCAGACAAACCTTTCAGATATGACTTCCTATGGCCTACTTTCAGATAGATCTCTAAAACTGCTCTTGGATACAGGAGAGCTTCTGTGCTTTCTTCAGCTAAAATAGTATCAGTATCAGAGTGACACTTATTTTTTGATGACAGTTTCTAAAGCTTTCTATTTGACAGCTTTATATTATTGAAGATTGAGAAGAACCATTAGTTTAACAAACATTTGAATGAGTATTTATTATCTGCTAAATATTGTGCTAAAGGCTAAGACACAAAAAGGAATTTGTCAATCTAATGGGTAAGACAGATGCATAATCACACAGTAATATGAACATTAACAGAAATATTTAAAAAGTTATAGGAATGAGGTAGAAAAGGGTGTATTTTTTCTTTCCTGAGTTAGGGAGGGCTTCAAAGGACAGATAATTTTTTTAATTTTTAGTGTTTTTTTAGATAGGGTCTAGTCTGTTACCCAGCCTGGACTGTAGTGGTGCGATCACCACTCACTAAAGCCTCAACCTCTCAGGTCCAAGCAATCCTCTCACCTCAGCTTCCTAAGTAGCTGGGATGTGTACCACTATGCCTGGCTAATTTTCATATTTTTTGTAGAGACAGTTTCACCATGTTGCCCAGGCTGGTCTTGAACTCTTGAGCTCAAGCGATCTGCCTGTCTTGGCCTTCCTAAGTGCTGGGTACAGGTAGGAGCCACCGTGCCCAGTCTCAAATGATAGATAAGTAAATACCACTAAACCTATAAACTTACTTCTGTTTTCACATAATTCTTTTTTCTACTCTTCAAAATGGAAAAGGTAACACTGGTGGTCTAAAGCTGATTCCCATGACTTTGCTATGAATCTCCTCCTTTCCTATCACTTTTGTTCAACTGATTATCCCTTTCTTTTTTGTACTTTTAATGTCTCTATTTTGCTTCTTCCTGTCACTATTTAAATTGGGTAATCTCTAGCTTTGAGAGGCAAAAGCTCTTTTTTTTTTTTTTTTTTGAGACAGAGTCTTGCTCTGTCACCCAAGATGGAGTATAGTGGCATGATCACAGTTCACTGCAACCTCCACCTCCTGGGTTCAAGTGATTCTCCTGGCGCAGGCTCCCGAGTAGCGGGGACTACAGGCTTCTGCCACCACGCCCGGTGAATTTTTTTGTTTTTAGTACAGATGGGGTTTTACCATGTTGGCCAGGTTGGTCTCGAACTCCTGGCCTTAAGGAATCCACCCACCTCTGTCTCCCAAAGTGTTGGGATTACAGGTGTGAGCCACCGTGCTTGGCCTAGTAAAAGCTCTTGATCTCATGCCCCTTCCTCAATTGTCCTATCTTTTCTTCTTCAAATATTCTAAGGCCTGCCTATTTTTCATGGCAATCTGCTTTTTAGCTCCAGCTCCACTGGAACTGCTTTAGCATCTTCTTCTTTTTTTTTTTTTTTGGACAGGGCTCTGACTCTGCCACCCAGGCTGGAGTGCAGTGGTACAATCTTGGCTCACTGCAACCTCCACCTCCTGGGCTCAAGCAATTCTCCCAGATCTTCCCACCTCAGCCTCCCAAGTAGCCGGGACTACAGGTGCATGCCCTCAAGCCTGGCTAATTTATGTATCTTTTGTAGAGATGGGGTATTGCCATGTTGGCCAGGCTGGTCTTGAACTCCTGAGCTCAAGTGATCTGCCTGCCTCAGCCTCCCCAAGTGCTGGGATTACAGGCATGAGCCACCATGCCCAGCCCTTTAGCGTCCTATTAAATCCAAATCACTCTTTTTAAAAAATCTTTCTTTGGCCTGACCTCTTGAGAGCACATGTCACTGCGAACAATGGCTCTGTTATGAATGCTTCTCCCTGGGCTTTAGGGACTCTACTCTCTTCCTGATGCTCCTCACTGATGCTGGTCACTCCTCACTCTTCTTTGTGTAAGCACTTTTTCCTATGCCCTTCCCTTAAATGCTGGTAGTTATCACGATTCTGTCACAAGTCTTCTTCTGTTCTCACTCTATATAGTCTCACTGGTTCATTTTCTCTATTTCTATGTAAAGTAACATCTTTATGTTGTGACTTTCATATTTCTATCACCAGATGAATTCTCTTTCTTGGGCACAAGAACCTACATTTCCAACTCTCTAGTGTATATATCCACTTAGATATTTTCTTAAACTTTTCTTCCCCAAATTCTTTCTTCTAGGTTCTTCGTAGCACCACTAAAGACACAAGCCAAAAACCTAGGCATCAATTCTCATTCGTCCTCTCTTAATCAGTCCCTAATGTACTCAATCACCAAGCCCTGTGATTATGCTTCTTAAAAAGCTTTCAAATCGGTCTATTTTTGTTTTACCTCATCATCACCAATCTAGTTCAAGACACCACCATCACTCACTGAAATACTGGAATAGCTTCCTAAATGGTGTTCTTCCCACTGCCCTTATACAGCTCCAAGAGCCATGAGAAAAGGGCTTCTTACAACTGAACTCAGTATTCTATTAGGCATTTGGCTGATGAAGGATGCTTTTCTTACTCTCAAAAGCTTATATTCTAAGGACACATGGATAAAATATACACAAAGAAAAGCAGAATTAGAATTTCCAAAGGTAATCAGTAAATCTTGTTTCATTAAGGCAAAGATAAATGGATAAAAACAGATGAAAACTAAATGCAATTAATGAAGACTACCGAGTGATAAGCTCAGGCTAGAAGCCATTTTAAGGAGTCACATTTCTTTCTTTTTTTTTTTTTTAAAGACAGTCTTGCTGTCACTCAAGCTGGAGGGCCGTGATGTGATTATAATTCACTGCAGCCTTAACCTCCTGGGCTCAAGCTATCTCTCTGCTTCAGCTTCCCTAGTAGCTGGGAACACAGACGTGCACCACCATGCCCAGCTAAATTCTGATTTTTTTGTGAAGATGGGGTCTTGCTAGGTTGTCCAGGCTGGTCTTGAACACCTAGCCTCAAGCGTTCCTCCCACCTTGGCCTTTTTGAGTGCTGGGATTACAAGTGTGAACCACTGCATTGGGCCTGAAATCACATTTCTCATACTCGAAATCTTTTCAAAATGAATGGTTTATTTGAAGTCCTGCTACTGTTATCTAAAAGTAAGATCCTATCAGTTCATCTTTTCTGTTTACCTCTTTTTAATATCTAATTATTTAAGGTTTATATTTTATTGACACCTAAGAGGTCTTAATCTGAGTACAAGTGAAGACATTTTAGAGTAAGATAGATTATAACCCACCTGAAGGAAACAGATAAAGTTATTCTGAGGTTTCAAAAGCGAAAGAGGAAAAAAAAGATTATAACACCTGGTACAAGATATTCAGCTCTGAGTTTTCTGGCAATGAAGACAAAAAGGAAACACATTAAATTACAAAGTTTTCATTTTATGAAAACAAGAAAGAGGAATATAACTTCACGCCCAGAGGAAAAAATTTTCCTGGAATATAAGCAATAATTCTTCATGAGTTTTTTTTCTGTCTAAATGAGACTAAGGAAAAAGAACATTAGTTTTGTTTCGGGGAAAAAAATGAATTACTTTTAGTTTTGACTATGTAATCACAGTCGAGTTATTTAACTCTTATCAGCATCAGTTTCATCTCTAACAATGAGGATAATGATATTTATCAGTGGACTGTAGTGAAGATTAGATTATGTCATTTATGTGGATGTACTTAGTAGACTGCCTTAAATAGTTTTACAAAACCAAGAGAGATCACACTTTGTTTTGATCTTCTGCAAAAGCAGAAGACATGACATTAAATTGTTCTTTAATAAAAGAAATTCTGTGAGGAGAGATATTTTGCCCTTTTCCCCTCTGCTTTATGAACATTTTACTGAATATAGGGACAAAACCTGGAGAATTTAGAATGGAGAAGTGTGGGCAGGTATAGGCTCTCAATTCAATTTATGCACATTTTAAAGTTAGTATTTGTTGTGTAAATCCTTTAACCATTTACCCAACCCAGTTGAGCTTTGTAGTATGAAAAGTCAACCTAAAATATCCTATTTCTCTCTATACCCACCTGCTCTTCACATTATATCATTCTGAAATTAGTAGTCTAATATATTTTCTCTCAAAGAAAGTTAAGACTAAAAACCACCAAATATACCACTCATAGTTCAAGAAATACACAATTGTAAGATATCAATACACATTCCTGGAAACTGTCACACCACATCCTAACTCTTAATATGAGAGAAGATACTTTTAAGCTAATATATTTGAGCTAACACTAATATAGGAAATAAAAACTCTCTGTGGTCATGCCCCAAATGTTTTTGAATTGTCAACCTAGAATTGTCCTACTTGTTTTTTCTGTTTAATAAATATTTTGGAATTATGTAAATGAACTGGTGATCTTACTTCATACTACATGAACACATACAGCCTACTCAGAACTAAGTGACACTGCTAAAAAAAGTTAGAGCTAGGCTGGGTGCAGTGGCTCATGCCTGTAATCCCAGCACTTTGGGAGGCTGAGGCAGGCAGATTGCCTGAGGTTAGGAGTTGGAGACCAGTCTAGCCAACATGGTGAAAACCCATCTCTACTGAAAATACAAAAAAATTAGCCAGGCGTGGTGGCGTGTGCCTGTTAATCCCAGCTACCTGGGGGGCTGAGGCAGGGGAATTGCTTGAACCAGGGATGTGGAGGTTGCAGTGAGCTGAGATAGTGCCACTGCACTCCAGCCTGGGTGACAGAGCAAGACTCCATCTCAAAACAAAACAAAACGAAACAACGTTAGAGCAAGAGCTGTCCCATGCAAAAAAGAAAATAAGAAACTTGAAAAGGTTCATTTGGTCTCTTTTCAAATCACTCATTTACACTGCCCAAATTTAACTGATTAAAACCATGACTGGTATCAGATAATTTTCCCAGGGTCTTGACCAGGGTGAGGCAAGCTAGTGGCCTTAGGTAGAGGCAGTGGCTCCCAGGGGCCATCCATGCTCTTTGCCCACTCTGAGAGTAGGCACCTCCTTACATCATATGTCCTAGATGCCTTGCTTGCCTCACCCTAGTCCCAGCTCTGATTTTCATTTTCAAAAAAATATCAGAATTATTCTTATCCAACAGTTATCTATTGACTATTATGAGGACATGATCCTCCGAACAATCAAGTGAATAAATCAATCCTATGGACCCTTTGTTTCATCAGGTTAATGTTCAAGTGAATGGCTAAGCATCTCTAGGGGGTCACACCAGCTGTTTTATTTCCATATAAGCAATTTGCAGAGGCCTTTGCATGTGCATATATGATGTAAGTTGGTAGTAAATGGTTTCTTAGAAAATGATTAATAACATCAGATTTGTTTTTACTAAGCTTTAATTTTTACTTTGCTTTAAAACAAAAAAAGTTGCTTTTAGATGTTTGGTATCATCAAAAGCTATACAATGTTAAATTATTAAAATATCATTGCCAAAATAAAGATACACTGTCAAATACATAAAAAACTGACAATTATCTAAATATGCATCCATGCAAATATCAGTAATGACATGTAGTAGTAGGCAATTAATGAGTAGTTTCATCTTGCTAGTGTTTAAATTTCTCCCTCCTTCCCTCGCTTCCTTTCTTCCTCCTTCCGTCTCACCCTCCCTCCCTGTTTCTCTTTCTTTGTTTTTTAAAAGATAGGGCTGCACTACGTTGTTCAGGCTGGAATGCAGTGGTTATTCACAGGTGAGATAAGAGTGCACTACAGTCTCAAACTCCTGTGCTCAAGTGATTCTCCTGTCTTAGCCTCCAGACTACCTGGGACAACAGGTGTGTGATATTGTGCCCAGCTCTGTTAGAATTTAATTTGCATGCTGACACATATTTTCTTCTCAATCCACCAAGCAAACTTTTTTGGTCCTTATTTGGACTCACAAGTAATGTGATTCCAAGTGTTGGAACTCCTCATATATTTTTCAGTGTAGCACATCCCCTTAAAATCAAATGAGAACTGCCATTCTGAAAAAAAAATTAATATCTAGCTTTAAAAAAATGTAGTTGATATGGCTGGTCATCTGTAGTTACTACTCTTAAGTATTTAATTTCAAAAACACTTGTGAAAATTTCACATAGTGAATGAATCAGGTTTCCACAGTGAAGAGACAATTACTTGAAAGCAGAATCCTAGGACATAAGTGATAGTAGCAGTGATGGATAAGGTCTAGAATGTCAGAACTCAGAAGAAAGAATAAATATCTTCAGAGAAGCTTTTCCTAGCTCTGTAACCTGTTGTTACATTGACTTATCTACCTAAATGTTATAATTACACTCTAGTCCAGGGACACTTATCCTTTTCACCCATCACATAGAAGACACCTTTAAGAAAACTCACTCCAATGCCATTTCTCAGATACAGACAATCCTCCAGTTCTTCTGACACCATCTCTAGGATATATACCTTGGAACTGCTTCCAGTAATAGTTTCCAGTTCCCTCTCTTAACAATATTCTTCCAATAATTTCTTCCCAACATGTGGTATACCTCTCCCAGACTAGTATGAGGATACTCGTAAACCAATGATATGTTTTAAATGTTTCGTTTTCTGGTCAGGCGCAGTGGCTCACACCTGTAATCTCAGCACTTTGGGAGGCTGAGGCAGGTGGATCACTTGAGGTCAGGAGTTTAAGATCAGCCTGGCCAACCATGTCGAAACCCAGTCTCTATTAAAAACACAAAAATTAGACGGCATGGGGGAATGCACCTGTAATCCCGGGTACTCAGGAGGCTAAGCCAAGAGATTCGCTTGAACTCTGGAAGGCAGAGGTTCCTGTGAGCCGAGATCACACCACTGCACTCCAGCCTGGGTGACAGAGTGAGACACTGCCTCAAAAAAAAAAAAAAAAAAAAAAAAAAAAGTTTCTTTTTCTATTAGAATAACAAAGTGGTAAAAAGATGGCTAAGATGAGGTAGTCATAGTTCAGTTCAGTAGAAAATAGGATTTGTATTAAAAAAACCAATGGTTCGTGAGGATGCAGAGAAAATGGAACTCGCATTCATCGTAGAGGGGGAATGCAAAAATATAGTAACTTTGGAAAATTTTGACAGTTTCTTATAAACTTAAACATACACCTGCCATACAACCCAGTAATCACGTTCCTGGGTGTTTACCCAAGAGAAATAGAAACTTACGTTTATATAAACGTGTACATAATTGTTTACAGTTATTTTATTTGGAGATGTCCTCAAATGGAAACAACTCAAATGTCCATCAACTGTGAATGAATTAACAAACTGGGTTACATCCATATAATGGCTTATTACTCAGCAATAAAAAGGAAACATATGACCAATATAGATGTATATACAGGCTCACACCTGTAATCCCAGCACTTTGGGAGGCTGAGGCAGGCGGATCACTTGAGGTCAATATATTATACATCTATATTGCAACAATATAGATGAATTGCAAATGTATTATTATAACTGAGAAAAGCCAGACTCAAAAGGCTATATACTGATAATTTCACTTCTATAGCATTTTGCAAAAGGTAAACAATAGGTACGGAAAATAGACCAGTGGTTGATAGGGCTGGGGATTGAGGAAAAGGGTCAGCTAAAAAGGGGTAATGAGGGAATTTTTTTGAGTAATGGAACTATTTTATATATTGATTGTGGTGGTGCTGATGCAACTGTGTGCATCTGTCAAAAATCACAGACATGTCTGCTAAAAAAGGTGAATTTTATTCTTTGTAGATTATACCTCAATAAACCTTACTTAAAGGAAAAAAACAAAACAAAACAGGACTTATCTCTTAGTTACTAACTGCCATGGGCAAGCCACTTAAAACTCATTTCTCCATCTATACAATAGGAATTATATTTACTCTAAAAGAATTTTGGTGGGGAGCAAATGAAGAAAAGAAAATAATTTTATGAACTTTAAAGCTCCACACAAATACTCTACCTACTATAGGCACTGGGCAACACTGATAAAGAAGACAAGAGGCACACTAAGGAAATTTACTGTCTAGTTGCAGAATAAGATAAAACAGATTATTATTAAATAATACGGGGAAATTCAGTGACAGATATCAACAAAACAAGAAGGGGCATTCTAGGAATAAGAATTAACTCTAAGAAGTATATCAAAAGTTGAATAAAAAAGGACAAAATTACAGTGAGACATAAGTAAGTCATTAATGAACATGCACAACTGGGATCCAATAATTTTAACCTGATAGCAGTTTTTAAAAAAGCCTAAAATGATTAAAATTATAACAAAATAGGAAAAATACCTCACGATGATTTAGAAGTTGCTCTAAATCTAATGCCATTTGATTCTTCGTCTGTAGTAAAGCTGATTTTTCTTTATTTAAGTTGCTGAAAAAAAAAACACTCAAGTTTTAAAAAGTCATTATGTTAGTGTAGAGTTAATAAATGGCAAATATTAAAAGAATAAACACGAATCTGATGGTTTGAATTAAAGATAAATTTATAATCCATAAATATTCCAGACTAGCCACTAAAATGTTTGGCCTAATGAATGGCCTATTTTGTCAGAAGATTCTTTCTCTTTTATTTTCCTTTCTTTTCTCTTTTCTTCCTTCCCTCTCCTCTTTTCTTTCTCTCTTTCTTTCTCTCTCTCTCTTTTTTTTTTTAACAGATGGACTATTGCTATGTTACCCAGGCTGGAGTGCAGTGGTTATTCACAGACATGGTAACAATGAACTACAGCCTCAAACTCCTGGGCTCAAGCAATCTTCCTGCTTCAGCCTCCTAGTATCCGGGACTACAGGCATACATCACTGCGCCCAGCTTTTCTTCTCTTAAGAATCCATTTGACAATGTAACTGACATGTTGTCTGAGAATGCTTTCCTGCCTAGTATAGGCATAAAATTAATGTTGTAAAGATGACTATTTACTACTAAAATGTACAAAGATAAAGTGAAACATAAAAGGTAAGAAGTAGTATATGTCAGCACACTATTACAACACAAGATACTAGAAGTCAAATTAAAACATTTATCCTTAAAACTGAAAGTAATATTTTATGATTTACCACAAACTAAATTATCAGGTATATAATTGAGTTAAGTAAGTGAATCAGGTATTTAGTCTGTGATAAACTTGAAAAAAGAACGTTTGTTTCCAAATTATTAGTTCAATTTTCAATTTCTGGCTGGGCACGGTGGCAATTATCTAATGAATGATTACAATAAAAAAAAAGAAAAAATTTGTGAGGGTAAAACTAACAAGAATTGTTTTAAATAGGTAAAAAACATTTTTTTTTTTTTTTTTTTTTTTTTGAGACGGAGTCTTGCTCTGTCGCCCAGGCTGGAGTGCACTGGCGTGATCTCGGCTCACTGCAACCTCTGCCTCCTGGGTTCAACTGATTTTCCTGCCTCAGCCTCCTGAGTGGCTGGGACTACAGGTGTGTGCCACCATGCCCGGCTAATTTTTGTATTTTTAGTAGAGATGGGGTTTCACCATGCTGGCCAGGCTGGTCTGGAATTCCTGACCTCACGTGATCCACCCACCTCGGCCTCCCAAAGTGCTAGGATTATAGGCGTGAGCCACTGCACCTGGCAGGTAAAAACATTTTTAAAGTTCTACTTAAGTTCTACTTTAAGAAAATGGAGGCAGGGAACACTGGCTCATGCCTATAATCCTATCACTTTGGGAGGTCCAGGTTGGAGAACTGCATGAGTCCATGAGTCCAGGAGTTCGAGACTAGTCTGGGCAACATAGAGAGACTCCATCTCTTAAAAAAAAAAATGTTAGCCAGGTGTGGAGACATGCACCTTTAGTCCCAGCTACATCAAAGGATGAGGTAGGAGGATCGCTTGAGCCCAGGAGTTCGAGGCTGCAGCGAGCTATGATTCTCCACTGTATTCCAGCCTGGGAGACAGAGTGAGGCTCTCTCTAAAAAAAAACATAAATAAATAAAGGAAAGTCACTAATTTTTAGAATAATATTGGGCAGACTTTTTTTTTTTTTTTTTTTTTTTTTTAATTCAAGAAACAGTAGTAGGCATTCTGGAACAACTGCTAATTCGAAGGATTTAAGAGGGAAAGCCCATATTCTTCTCCTTCCAAGTAATCGAGAAGGAAGCACCATAGTTTGTCCTCTGAGAAGACGGACTAGACGCAATTCTGACTTGTTTCCAACTGTGCCACTGACTCAGACTCAAATGTATGGTGCAAAGCATAACACATACCACCCCACTGAACCTCAGTTTTTATATCTGTAAAGTGGAACATAATACTCATGTATGTCAAAGGGCTATGTGAATGATTATATAAAGTGTTGAACTCATAAAACTCTATATAAATGTTATACAGCATTACTAATTTAGATAAAAAAATAGGCATCAGAGTAAAATAGTAATTAAATGTCAATAAAGGTAAGCAGCTCAGCTGAAAAAACAAACTGACTTTTAGAGTTAGGTGCCAGAGATCCTACAAGAGCTGAGGAGTTGAAAAAGAACAAAACAGTATAAAGGAAACTGAGTGCCATGTTCTGCTAGAATCTCCAAAGCATGGCAAGGATCACTTGTTTCTCTAACTCTAGAATTCTAATCTATCTTTAGCTGGAATCACTTTGAAGGTAAAATATTTTTTCAAATTTAAATATCCAGTAAATAGGACTAGGAATTTTTAAGGAACACATATGTGTCTATGTTCATATACATGTAAACTTATACACTAACAACCACGGTATTTAAGCATATACTCACATTCACTGCACACACACACACACACACACACACTCACTCTCTGTCTCAAATACCAACAGGCTCTTCTAAAGAAAATGTAGTGTAATCGGAATGGAATGTCGAGGTAATTAAAGGATTTTGACTGGATAATTCTTTACAAATGCTTTTATATTGTCATGTTTAACTTTTCAAAAATAAAGTATTCTATAATTAAATAGCAAAACAACCGTATATACATGGAATAAATGGTGGGGGGATAAGCTGGCTTACAGAACAATCATGTTGTACCTGTAAGACATGAGTTTATTACAAACTATGTGGACTTCCCAGACAATATTGCTGTGATTACAATATCTGGAGATATATATATATATATATATATTTTTTTTTTTTTTTTTTTGAGACGGAGTCTCGCTCTGCCGCCCAGGCTGGAATGCAGCGGCCGGATCTCAGCTCACTGCAAGCTCTGCCTCCCGGGTTCACGCCATTCTCCTGCCTCAGCCTCCCGAGTAGCTGGGACTACAGGCGCCTGCCACCTCGCCCGGCTAATTTTTTGTATTTTTTTAGTAGAGACGGGGTTTCACCGTATCAGCCAGGATGGTCTCGATCTCCTGACCTCGTGATCCGCCCGTCTCGGCCTCCCAAAGTGCTGGGATTACAGGCTTGAGCCACCGCGCCCGGCCTCTGGATATATATTTTGTCTTCTTTATAATATACTCGACCACAGGGAGACGACCTTCAACATGTGGGTCTCTAAAACTGAGTATGATGATTATCATATTCACTCTTCTTCTAGTATGTATTTACTCAATAGAATTTTAGTCTTCATAAGACATATTTCATAACAGTGGAAACTTACCTTTGAAAGTACAAAGCTTCTACGAATGACTCATAAAACAACTACAAAACAAATCTCCTTATAAGCACATCTATCTTGAATGGTATATTACACCCATAATTGTTGAATTCACTGTTAATTATTACTTAGAAATTCATGTTTATGGCTCTGTTTCACCTGCAATATGAAAACATTCCTGATATATTGTTCCTTAACTTCCTGGATCAATATACTCTCGGGTAGCTTTGTAAGAGAAGTTGACAATGTAGTCTTTTCTTTACCAGTTAAGAATAAACTAAGAACTGACAACAGGCAAAGAAAATTATGCTAATTATTCTCTTTCCAAGCTTCCTTCCTTTCTGAAGTAGAGATCAAACTGTATTATGCAGACTGTCTCTTGTGACTTGGTGGAAGAAAGTTATCAGTACTACTTTTAGAATAAAGCATTACTTTAACAATAGGGGAATTTAAAGCAGTTAATAGTAACATCTCAAATGTTAGCTTTTAATGTGTTTATAATGATTTCATTTTAGTGCATATTTACTCTAGCCTTTCTAGAAATTGAATATATTGTATACATAGTTCATTTTCAAGGGATAAGTATGGTATAGTGGTATTGTTTAATTTTCTAAGAAAAGCATACAATTATTCAGTTATTCAAAGAGTTTTTATTGAATTAGAAAAACATTTAAAAGTCATAAATTGATGTAAATATTTTTTACAACTAACCTCGACACTTAGCAAAGAGGAATAGGAATTTTCCTGTTTATGTCTTCTAAGGAACATAATAACTTGATAATGCTTTTGGATGGGCCATCATTAATGTTTACATTTCAAATAAAAGACAAGGGGACGGAAGTAACATTTACTGAGATTCTCCTATGTGCCAAAGCTTTATATATGTTCCTAAATTTTCACAACTACCCCTTCAGGTTCATATTAATATCTAATTTTACAGACACATTTACCGTAAGGACAGAAACCAGCCTGATGTGTATTTAAAGCCCAGGATAATTCTACTCCAGGATTTGAAATGCCATCTGCTTAGAGTAGGGATGAAGGAATGTGGGTATACAGAACTGTGATCTATCCTACCATATCTGAATGACTGGCCGAGCTGACTTTTTAATGGCATTGTTACATCACAGCATTTCATTCATGCAACCAGGGTACCCCTATAGCAGCATCTCAAATGTCATAACTAAACTACTGAAAGTATTAATAACCTTTCACTTTAGAAGGTAGTTGCTTCAATTAAGAATAAGATTTCATAACCTGTGAATTATCAGTTCAGAATGTACTAAAATATCACACAATGAATTTATGCAACACAAGACAACATTAAAGGACTCATGTTTAGTACAAAATTTTTCTTGGTAATTAATTCCATAAATGACATGGCCTTTATGAAAACTGTTGCTGTTATTGGGGGAGTCTTAATTTTTGTTCAAATTCAACATATTTTGAGAAATGTTATTTCTCATTTTTAATATAATTTTCTTTTTCTTTTTTTTTCTTTTTCTTTTTTTTAGACGGAGTCTCGATCTGTCGCCCAGGCTGGAGTGCAGTGGCCGGATCTCACTGCAAGCTCCGCCTCCCGGGTTTACGCCATTCTCCTGCCTTAGCCTCCCGAGTAGCTGGGACTACAGGTGCCCGCCACCTTGCCCGGCTAGTTTCTTGTATTTTTTAGTAGAGACGGGGTTTCACCGTGTTAGCCAGGATGGTCTTCTGACCTCGTGATCCGCCCATCTCCGCCTCCCAAAGTGCTGGGATTACAGGCTTGAGCCACCGCGCCTGGCCTTTAATATAATTTTCAACCAAAAATTTGTTACATGTATGGTAAGTACTAAGAATGGCATTTATTGAACACTGTTGAATATAATGTTTAGACACTATTTTATCTATATATATTATGAAGATTATATCATTTATTCCTCAGAACAACCCTATCAATCAGGTGCTGTTAGCACCACTCTCTTTTTTTTTTTTTTTTTTTTTTTGAGACAGAGTTCTGCTTTGTCACCCAGGCTGGAGTGCAGTTGCTCATTGCAACCTCCACCTCCCAGGTTTAAGTCATCATCCCACCTCAGCCTCCCAAGTAGCCAGGACTACAGGAGTGTGCCATCACACCAGCTAATTTTTCCGTATTTTTTGTAGAGACAAAACCAAACATGGTTTTGCCATGTTGTCCAGGCTGATCTCGAACTCTTGGGCTCAGGCAATCTGCCTGCCTCAGCACCACTTTCATTTCACATATGAGGAAACTGGATGTACTGTGGAATACTACAGCCATTAGCCACTAGAGCAATTAAAATTATCTTCAATTTTAATAAAATAAAATTAACATTAATTTAAATTTAATCTTAATAAAATTAAAGACAATATAATTTTAACAATTCAATTTTAATAGAATTAAAAATTTAGTTCCTCAGTAACAGTAGCCACATTTCAAATGCTCAGGTTGGGTGTGGTGGCTCACGCCTGTAATCCCAGCACTTTGGGAGGTCAAGGCCTGCAGATCATTTGAGGTCAGGAGTTCAAGAACACCCTGGCCAACACGGTAAAACCCCATCTTTACTAAAAATACAAAAATTAGCCGGGTGTGGTGGTGGGTGCTTGTAATCCCAGGTAAACGGGAGGCTGAGACAGGAGAATCGCTTGAACCTGGGAGGTGGAGCTTGCAGTGAGCCGAGATCGCGCCATTGCACTCCAGTCGGGTGACAGAGCGAGACTCCGTCTCAAAAAAAGGAAACAACAACAACAACAACAACAACAAAAAAAAACGCAAAACAAATGGTCAACATCTACATGTGGCTAGCTAGTGGCTACCATACTGGACAGCACAGATATGGAATATTTTTATCATTATAGAAAGTTCTATTGGACAACAGAGGTACAGAGAATTTAAATTGTACTTGCCCTAACTCAAAACTAAGTACTGAGTTGAATTTGAAAACTTCCTTTTAAAATCTGTTTTTAAAAAAACTTTATAATAGAATATTTCAGAAGAGAAAATATGTAATAGCAAACCCTGATATATCTATCACCCTGCTTCAACAACGATCAACTCATTAAAGTGCTACTTTTAATCACTATGATACACTATTTTTTTGTTCTCTTCCTTAATTATTTTAGTTACAGAAATAATATCCCTTATTCAAAATAGAACATAGAGGGGCAGTATAACCTAATGGTTAGGAGAATAGAATTAGCAAGCAGACAGATATAAATTTGAATTCTGACTCTATCACAATGTTGTATGTTCTGAGAGGACAAGTTGCTTAATTTATCTATGGCTGAATTTGTTCATCTTTATAATTTTCTCCTACAGCTAGCTATTATTTTCTCTATATTAAGCATTTTAAACTACCTTAATTCTTAGTAAAATAAATCCTCAAATTTATTTGGAGATAACTGTGAAAGAAGTAATTTTTTTCCTCAGGAGTTTTATATACTTCCCCATCACAAGAATATAACAGTAAAATACGACATATAAAAGATTCAAATCTCAAGGCCGGGCATGGCATCTCATGCCTTTAATCCTAGAACTTTGGGAGGTCGAGGTGGGCGGATCACGAGTTCAGGAGTTAGAGACCAGCCTGACCAACATGGTGAAACCCCGTCTCTACTAAAAATACAAAAATTAGCTAGGTGTGGTGGCGTGTGCCTGTAATCCCAGCTCCTCAGGAGGCTGAGGCAGGAGAATCACTTGAACCCAGGAGGCAGAGGTTATAGTGAGCAGAGATCGTGTCATTGCACTCCAGCCTGGGTGATGGAGTGAGACTCCGGTTAAAAAAAAAAAAAAAAAAGATTCATAATTTAATTTTAATTTTAATTTTTTTGAGACAGAGTCTCACTCTGTTGCCCAAGCTGAAGTGCAGTGAAATGATCTCAGCTCACTGTAACCTCCGTCTCCCCGGTTCAAGCGATTCTCCCGTCTCAGCCTCCAGAGTGGCTGGGACTACAGGCATGCACCACCATGCTCAGTTAACTTTTGTATTTGTAGTTGAGACAGGGTTTCACTATGTTGGCCAGGATGGTCTAGAACTCCTGACCTCAGGTGATCCACCTGCCTTGGCCTCCCAAAGTGCTGGGATTACAGGTGTGAGTCACTGCTCCTGGCCATAAAAGATTCAAATTTAACAGAAATATGTAACATAGGAAGAAAAAATTCTATTTGGGGTTCTTTCTTCAATTTCCCTAAGATAACCAGGTGCCCACTGAATTGTGAAAGACATAATTTCTATTGTCCCCAAGAACTATTTATAGAACAATTAATTTATTATTGTAGGTTGTATACAGAATTTTAACTTTAAAATTAATCTAGAAACAAACTTATTTTGACATGTAAGTATAAATGTGCTCCTCAATTATATAAACAAATCATAAAAAAATTAAGAACAGGAATAAAGTTCTAGACCAACTATTTTGGTGAGGCAGAAATGAAAGAAGGTAATTATTATGATTCATTAAAAATAACATTTATACTTTGCAATTAGTTACCATTAGTTTTATATTTTTGTTTGCATACTTTAGGAAACCTGGATTTAACAAACATCTTCTCCTTATTGTTTTCCAATTCCTTGATTTAGCCATTTCTATTCCCACCTAATTCTCTGCTTTTACATTTATAATCAGTTAATAATTTACCCATAAAAATCTAAATTATTCTTATAATCTTAGAAATCTAATAACTAAGCAAACTAACCATCTATCCACAAGTAAAACTGTTTCATTTACACATATCTTCATTCTTTTATTTCAGTTTAAAAAACCAAAATGGTCATAGCAAATTTTCTTTGGATAAGATCTCATACAAAAACAATTACAAATTAAGGAAGTGAAAGAAATTTATTTATTTTCACTTAAAAGTTACTTTCATGTAAAAGGTCAGAAGAAAAGCCTAAAAATTCCTTGGAAAAATCAACATAAATCTAAGTAAACGTAAATTTTATTTCTGTTTAAAAAGCCATTTTAATGACACAAATGGATCTGGTTTTATTCCTCCTCTCCCTTTGGTCAATCTATATCACACTAAAGAGTTCCAGGGAAACAAGGACCAATAGTGGTTGTGTCCTCTAGGACAGATGGAATGTAATGCTCCTAAGTGTAACATTGTTATTTCCATGCTAAGACATCTGATCACAGGTGGAATGTGAACACCTGATGTGATGTGACCTTAGTTTTTCTAAGAAAAGTTTAATATTCATTACATTTAAGATCACCTTCATTATTCAAATTTTCTGTTCACGATTTACAACCCAAATTCATCTACAGCAGCAATATAGTAACAATGTCTTTATTATTCAAATGAAAGATTTGTAGATGGTTTACCTGACATCTTTCTCAAGTTGTGCAATGGATTCCGTCAGTGAATCAATCTTAGAATCTCTCTGACGCACTGATTCAATGAGATACCTGTAAGGCTGTTGAGTCTGGTTTAATAGCGAATTGGCTCTGTCAAGCTAAATAAACACAGGTTTTATTAAAATCTAGAAAATGTGACAACAAAATAAAATCATTCAAAATGCTCTAGCATAAATATAGTACAGAAATTCCTTTGACATGAATTATTCTGAAGTTTTTCCTATGTAAATTTGAAGGTTTTAAGAGTGGATCAATAAAGCTCTTAATAGCAACTACAAATGAGAATTTTTTTTTGTTTCTTTTTGTTTTTTTTTAAGACAGAGTCTCGCTCTGTCACTCAGGCTAAAGTGCAGTGGTGCGATCTCGGCTCACTGCAACCTTCGCCTTCCAGGTTCAAGTGATTCTCCTACCTCAGCTTTCCGAGTAGCTGGGATTACAAGCACCTGCCACCAAGTCCCACTAATTTTTATAATTTTAGCAGAGATGGGGTTTCACCATGTTGGCCAGGCTGGTCTTGAACTCCTGGCCTCAGGTGATCCGCCTGCCTCAGCCTCCCAAAGTGCTGGGATTATGGGTGTGAGCCACCTCGCCTGGCTGAAAAAATTTTAAATTAAATATTAATAGCAATTTTGAGAATGCATAAACTTAAATTTTCTTAGTATTTGTCTTCGTCTGAAAAGCTATACGACAAAATATATCTTAATAAATATTTGAGCTTTATTTCTACTAAAAATATTCACACCATAATTCAGTAATTTTTTCATTTCTTCATATTCCCTTCTTTGTTTTACAAACACATAATTTAGATATCCAAATCATTAGGTATAAATTTTTGACAAATGTGGTTTAAAATATAATGTAAAATTTACCATTTTAATCCTGTGAAAAGTGTACAATTCAGTGGTATTAAGTACATTCATAATGTTGAATAGCTACCACTTCTATTTCCAGAACACTTTCATCAGCCCATACGGAAACTCTGTACCCATTAAACAAAAACTCCCCATTTTCTCCTCCCTCCTGGCCCTAGAAACCTGTATCTTACTTTCTGCCTCTGTGAATCTACCTATTTCAGATACCTCACAGAAGTGGAATAATACAATATTTGTCCTTCGCTGTCTGCTTATTTCACTTAGTGTGACATTTTCAAAGTTCATCTATGTTGTATCATGTATCAGAACTTCAGTTCTCTTACTGGTAAATAATAGTCCACTGTATGTTTATAGTACATTGTATTTATCCACTGATCTCTTGATGAACACTTGTGTTGTTTCCACTTTTTGGCTATTGTGAGTAAAGCTGTTATGAACATTGGTGCACAAATACTGTATATGTTGAGTTCTTGTTTCACTTCTGTTGGGTAGCTACCTAGAAGTGGAGTAGAACTGTTAGGTCATGTGGTAATACCATATTTAACTTTTTGAGGAACTGCAACGGCTCCACAGTGGTGATACGATTTTACATTTCTACCAGCAAGAAATTTGATTTCAATTTCTCCACATCCTGGCCAATGCACATTATTTCATGTGCATACTGGGCATTTGTATATCTTCTTTGGAGAGAAGTCTTCCCAAGTCTTTTGCTTATATTTTAATTGTGGTTTTCCTTGTTGTTGCTGAGCTGTAGGAGTTCTTTATATATTCTTAATAATACAGTCTTATTAGATATATAATTTGAAAATATTTTCTTCCATTTTGTGGGTTGCCTTTTCACTTTCTTGATAATCTTATTTACTTCTTTACTTACTTGTTTTGAGACGGAGTCTTGCTCTGTCACCCAGGCTGGAGTGCAGTGGTGTGATCTCGGCTCACTGCAACCTCTGCCTCCTGGATTCGAGAAATCCCCTTGCCTCAGAGTTCTGAGTAGCTGGGACTACAGGCATAAGCCATTGGGCCTGGCTGATAAATCTCCTTTAATAAACAAGTTTTTATAATTATGAAGTTCAATTTATCTACTTTATGTTTTTGTGCCTGTCTTTTTGGAGAAATTGCCAAATCCAAGGTCATGATTTTCTCCTATGTTTTCTTCTATGAATTTTATATCTTTAAGGCTTAAATTTAGGTCTCTGATCCAGTTTGAGTTAGTTTTTGAATATGGTGTAAGGTAAAGGTCCAACTTCATTCTTTTGCATGTAGATACTCAGTTTTACCAGTCCCATTTGTTGAAAAGACCGGCCTTTCTTCACTAAATAGTCCTGACACTCTTGTTGAAAACCATTGGCCATATAGGCAAGGGTTTATTTCTGGGCTCTATTCTATTAATATTCCATGGGTCTTTATGTCCATCCTTATTCTAACTGTACACTGTTTTGCTGACTGTAGCTTTACAGTAACTTCAGAAATCTGGAAATATGAGTGCTACAACTTTGTTTTTCCTTTTAAAGATTGTTTTGGCCATTTGGGGGTTCCTTGAAATTTCACATAAATTTTAGGATGAGTTTTTCTATTTCTGTAAAAAATGTCATTGGGATTTTGATAGGGACTGCATCTAATTTGTAGAATGTTTTGGGTAGTATTATCATCCTAACAACATTAAATCTTCTAATCCATGAATATGGGATGTCTTGTGTCCATTCAGTTAATTTACTCCAAAACATTTTCTTCTTCCTTTTTTTTTTTTTTTTTTTTGAGATGGGGTCTCACTCTGTCACCTAGTCTGGAGTGCAGTGGCAAATCATGACTCACTGCAGCCTACCTCCCGGGCGCAAGTAATCCTCCCACCTCAGCCTCCCAAGTAGCTGGGACTACAAGCATGAGCCACCACGCCTGGCTAACCCGGCTAACTTTATTTTTTATTGAGACGAAGTCTCCCTGTGTTGCCCAGGATGGGCTCAAACTCCTGAGCTAAAGCAATTCTCCTGGCCTTGGCCTTTCAAAGTCCAGAGTCATCACGCCTGTTTGTATTTTTTTTCTTTTTGATGCTATTGTACATGGAATTGTTTTCTTAATTTCCTTTGTCAGACTGTTCATTGCTAGTGTACTATATACAATTTTATGTTGTGCCTTTTCACATAAACTATACCAGAATCATTTTTCCAGATTGTTAAGAGTATGGTATTTATATTATTAGTGTTTACAAAACTGCCTGCCAAAGCCAATGTATCATAATTTACACTATGTATAGTAACAGACATTTAGAATGTTATCAATAAGTCAATATAAATAATATATTAAAAATTACATAATTTATGTCAGTATAAACAATATTACAACAAACATTTTCAGTACTGTAGTTTTTTTTCTTAAGTTAGTATTTGCTTTGTTAATTTTTTTTTCAGGATAGAAGACACACTAGGCTAAGGGGTATAACTATTTAATGCTCTTAACACACAAGACAAAAGTTTTCTCCCAAAGGATTTTTATCAACGTATATATACTCAACCATAGTTCTAAAAAATTTACTTGTTTTTCTTTTCTTTTTTTTTTTCTAAGCAAATGGTAATTGCATGTCACAACAAAACTAAATAAAGCATTATCAGTGTCAGCAAGCTTCTACTTTGGTATATAATGAGTTCTTGAAAAAGGTATTCTATAGTTGGATAATTACAACCAAATGGTGGATATCTATTATTAGGGTGAAGGGGTAAGGAAGGGAGTATTTATTACACAAAACAAAATGACAGAATTCCTAACTATTCTATGACCTTTAAATACTCTTTGGTGAGAAACTTCTAGCCTTTTATATATGTTTAAACATTTTTCCATTCTTTTTGTCATAATTGCTAAAAAGTTCCATTAAAGATTTACTGTTTTCCTGGGACAAGAAATGATTTGTATTTTTTTCCTCAAATGAATTATGTTCATGAGATCTATATACTTTTAAAGTATTAAGACCTAAGAGTATACTTTAGCATTTCAATTTTTGGTTTTCCACTAATTTTAATAAAATAATGAGTGATCAGAAGTCCAGGAGCTGAAGGAGCAGGGAACAGTGCGATGGATATCGTGGAAAGTATGGTGGGAGGCAGAAAGAATCAAGGATAGTAATGAGAACATTGTTAAAATTATCGGCCATGAGGTTGGCTGGGTAAGGAGGACACTAAAGCCAAGAGGGGGCTGACCAACTGTTAGAGGATGTCTGCTTGCACATAGAGAACTATTCTGTAAAAGCATTTATTCATCTAAACTGTACAGGAAATTTTCTGATAGCTATATTAACTACAGCCCAGGAAAAAAAAAATCCCGAAAAAAAAAAAAAAAAAGGAGGAGGAAATGAATAGTGAAAGAAAAGAAGACTACTTTTTTGGGGGAACACATTTCATTATAGTGAAAGTGGAGCCATAAAGAAAAAAATACCATGAATAGTTTCTATAGTTTGGTTTTAGCACGATTTTTTTCTTTGCTTTGGTAATCGTTCTTTAAAATCTATTACAATGTCACTGGAATCTTATTATTCTACTAAGTTACTTTATGAACATTCAAATATGCAGAAGGACAAAAATAAAACTAAGTGCTACTAACCTGTATAACCAGTTTCTCTAGTCAATTAAATCAAACAATTGCCTTGGCTTTGTTTTCACAGAACTGACCCTAACTGAATAAACTGAACTGACAAGTTGCTTTGTGTTTCAAAGTGCAGAATAGTCCAAGTGTGTGTGTGGGGAAAGGGTGGCAGGGAATAACTAAGAACATTTATGAATTGTAGTTAACTTCTGTCTAGAATGAGCTGTTTAAAACATACCAAATCTAAGTTCAATTGTACAAAACATATAGCAGCAGTCTCAATTATTTTAGTTCAATTTTTTCATGAAAGTAGTTACATATATTAGGTTTTAATATATACATATATTTTTTTGAGACAGGATCTCACTCTGTTGCCTAGGCTAGAGTGCAGTGGCGTGACCACAGCTCACTGCAGCCTCGACCTCCCAGGCTCAAGTGATCCTCCTACTTCAGCCTCTTGAGTCGCCAGGACCACAGGCATGTACCACCCACCATGCCCGGCTAAAGGTTTTAATACAAACAAAGTTAAGGACCAGAAACCTTACTTTCAGAAGGTATCTTTAACATAAAACCTATAACCTCCTTACTCTGGACAATAAATACTATGATACTGCTGTTAGTGTTACAGATATATTTCTTTATAAACCTGTTTGTAGGCTTCTAAATCCCCAAAGTTGATTTTCATTCGTCAGGAAAAAAGCACATGTCTCTGAATAAAAAGTGTTGCTAATTTCCATGTTTGAAATAAATGTAATTAGAGGCCGGGCGCGGTGGCTCAAGCCTGTAATCCCAGCACTTTGGGAGGCCGAGACGGGCGGATCACGAGGTCAGTAGATCGAGACCATCCTGGCTAACACGGTGAAACCCCATCTCTACTAAAAAATACAAAAAACTAGCCGGGCGAGTTGGCGGGCGCCTGTAGTCCCAGCTACTCGGGAGACTGAGGCAGGAGAATGGCGTGAACCCGGGAGGCAGAGCTTGCAGTGAGCTGAGATCCGGCCACTGCACTCCAGCCTGGGCGACAGAGCGAGACTCCGTCTCAACAAAAAAAAAAAAATAAAAATAAATAAATAAATAAATAAATGTAATTAGAATTCAATTCCTTCAATAGAGTTTTCAAAAATCTTTCTGTAACTATAATAATTACTATTCAAAAAGTTTTGCAATTGCTCACATTGCCTATTGTTAGTAATCTTTTCCTTATAGGAAAGCCTTAGTAATTAGTGACTCAGGAATCATATACGTAATAAGTGACTCTGGATTAAACCCATGACACAACATTTTACAGAAGTGTTATTCTTCCTTTGTTTCAATAACCTGTACAAATGATTCAGAGAAAAGTAACACCTGATTAAAACATCAGTATATCTTTTGATTCAAATACTAATTTAACTTAAATGATAATCTGAAATTACAAATTTTCTCTTAAAATTCAAATAAATAATATAAAGGTGACTACATTTTGCTGCATGTTTTTCCTACATGTGGAGTTTTTTTCCTTGGGGAGTTTACTTTCACAGAAACTAGAAATGAAGTTCTTTATTGCCAGGAATAAAATGAATACTGCTGAATGGAATTTAACATTGAGTTGCTTTCTGTCTATAAAATATATGCAAGTGATACTTTCTAGCAGTGGTGGTAGTTTGTACAGAACCAGTCACATATCCTTGCTTAATCTTTTTAATCATGCTATGAATGAAAAAATGCCTACTTGAGGTCCAAGAGAGGGGCAACACTTTGGTACAACTTCTCTATGTTCTCAACTGCTGGGGAAAATGTAAAAAAAAAAAAAAAACACAGCGATTTCTGGCTGGGCACAGTGGTTCATGCCTGTAATCCCAGTACTTTGGGAAGCCAAGGTGGGTGGATTGCTTGAGGTCAGGAATTCGAGGCCTGGCCAACATGGCAAAACCCCATCTCTACTAAAAATATAAAAATTAGCCTGGTGTGGTGGCTCATGCCTGCAATCCCAGCTTCTTGGGAGGATGAGGGCACAAGAATTGCTTGAATCCAGGAGGTGGTTGCAGTGAGCTGAGATCATGCCACTGTACTCCAGCCTGGGTGACAGAGAAAGACTGTCTCAAAAGACCCAGAAAAACAAACCAAAAAAAAAAAAAAGTGATTTTTGGGTCCTACTAGTGATTCTGGTGGGCCCCACTCCTATTGAATCAAAATTTCTCAAGGTTGGGTCTCAGATTCTGATAATCAGCCAGATTTGAAGAATACAGTCCTAGTGATCTTGGACTTGATGTAGGCCAGTCCATCCAAACTAATATGTAGATCATTTTATGTCTTGAACGTATAATCCTCCCCACCAAAACCAGTTCCTTCTCTCATGTTCCAACGTGATTATATTATCATCTTTAAAAGAGGTAATATTTAACTGATACATTTCAACCAATTAGCATACTGGTGAAACTGTGTGTGTCAGGTATGACCTCCTTGTCGCTGGATTACAGGCAGCTCTCAGGACAGGGGCCAGGACAGACGAGACTGTGGTGGAATTGACAGTGGGATCTTAGTGTAGAGCTATTTACCAGTGTTTTTGCTAGTATTTTATTATTTCAATAACTAAAAGCAAGGACATGCTAGTTGATTATCAGCTCCGCTTTTGGTCTTAAGATCCACAAAATGTGGTCCAAGTAAGGAGAAATCCATGAATGGGATGTTAAAATACTTAATAGTAACCAGCATGGAAGTGATGACTGAAGTCATTCAAGTAGATAGAACTGTAGAACATTATTACTTCAAACTGCAACCTTGCATTACTATTTTTTTTTTTCTTGAGCTAGGGTCTTGCTTTGTCATCCAGGTTGGAGTGCAGTGGTAGAATCATAGTTCACTGCAGAGCTTGTTAAAAATCCAGATTTCTGGGCTTCATTCTAGACTTACTTAATCACAATCTCTGAGGGCAGAATCTAGAAGCCTATGCTTTACATTTTAAATAAGAATCTCAGGTGATTTTTTTTTTTTTTTAAGAGGCAAGGTCTTACTCTGTTGCCCAGGCTGAAGTGTGGTGGCATTTCAGCCTCAAACTCCTCAGCTCAAGGGATTTTCCCACTTCAGACTCTCAGGTAGCTGAAACTATAGTGCATGCCACAACTGGCTAATTGTTTTTTTCTTTCTTTCTTTTTTTCCCCCACCGAGATAGGATCTCACTCTGTTGCTCAGGCTGGAGTGCTGTGGCACAATCATGGCTCACTGCAACCTCTGCCTCCCAGGTTCAAACAATCCTCCTCCCACTTTTGCCTCCCAAGTAGTTGGGACTATAGGTGTGCGCCACTGCATTCAGCTAAGTTTTGTAATTTTTTTTTTCTTTTTTTAGAGATAGGGTCTTGCTATACTGCCCAGGCTGGCCTTGAACTCCTGGCCTCCAGTGATCCTTCCATCTTGGCCTCCCAAGTAGCTGGGCTTAGAATTTTATTATTATTTTTTAAATTTCGATAGTTTTTGGGGAACAGATGGCGTTTGGTTAGATGACTAAGTTCTTTAGTCAGGATTTCTGAGATTCTGGTGTACCCATCACCTGAGCAGTGTACACTGTACCCAGTGTGTAGCCTTGTATCCCCCACCCTGCTCCCATCCTTCCCTATGAGTCCCCAAAGTCCACTGTATCATTCTTACACCTTTGCATTCTCATAGCTTAGCTGCAACATGTAAGTGAGAGCATATGATGTTTGGTTTTCCATTCTTGAATTACTTCACTTAGAATAATGGTCTATCCAGGTTGCTGTGAATGCTTTTATTTCATTCCTTTTTATGACTGAGTAATATTCCATGGTATATATACATACCACATTTTCTTTATCCACTCATTGATTGATGGGCATTTGAGCTGGTTCCATATTTTTGCAATTGCGAATTGTGCTTCTATGAACATAAGTGTGCAAGTATCTTTTTTGTATAATGACTTCTTTTTTTCTGGGCAGATACCTAGTAGTGGGATTGCTGGATCAAATGGTAGATCTACTTTTGGTTCTTCAAGGAAGCTACACACTGTTTTTCATATTGGTTGTACTAGTTTATATTCTCACCAGCAGTGAAAAAGTTTTCCCTTTTCACCACATCCATGCCAATATCTATTATTTTTTGATTTTTTCATTATGCCATTCTTGCAGGAGGTGGTATCTCATTTTGGTTTTGATTTGCATCTCCCTGATCATTAGTGATATTGAGCATTTTTTTCATGTTTACTGGCCATTTGTATATCTTCTTTTGAGAATTGTCTATTCATGTCCTTAGCCTGCTTTTTGATGGGGTTATTGTTTTTTTCTTCCAGCTAGAATTTTTGATGATTCTTAAACTCACTGGGCTTGATTCTAGACTTCTTCTCATGTTTTAGAATCTCTCCTGAGGTGTAAGAACACAGAAAAGGGCAGACACCCGAGGGACACCTACATTTAAGGGCTAGAAGATGAAGACAGCAGCTAAATAGACTAAAGAGCCATCAGAGTTAGAGGACGAGAGGCAGGGAGAATTGTGTTGTAATGCTAAAACAGGACAGAATTTCTAGAATATCTATAATATCATGCCATAGATAGATCAAATTGTATAGGCTCTGAGAAGAAAATGCTGGCTCTTCAGAGGTCATTAATGACCACTGAGGAGAGTGTAGCTGACGTGGGAGAAGAATATATTAAGTACAAAGATAGGGTATTAACTTTTGAAAGTAGCCTATGCCAATACCACTTCCCCCATGTATGTATGTGCGTCAGTGGTGGTTGGCATTTGGCCACACACACACACACACTTTGAAAGGGGTACTAAAAAGGAGAAAAAGGGTAAGGAAAGATACTGAAAAATCCTCAGGTGAAAATAAGTTTAGATGACCCAATTGTAGAGGAAAAGGAGACAAATAATAGAACTGATGGCTTTGGGATTGGAAATGATCTGCGATGGAGATAGAAAAATAAAAACACTGGGCAACAGTAGTTAAGGGCCTAGTTGATAATTCAATAACATGAATTTATAATGCTTCCAAGCAGGAAGAGTCACACAGATTTCCACAAGAGGTTTTCAGTATTGTTACTGCAAAACCTAAGAATTTTCTCTTTCTCTCTCCTTTCTTCCATTAACTATTTATAGGCTAACTACCAGACCGTAAGATAATATGCTAAAGGTAGAAATTGTCAAGGAAAAGCCTGATGTATAAATTTGACCACAAAGCAATCTGGAGAGATGGTGAATTCTAGTACTCAGATGGTTGATAAAGTCTAAGGATAGGTAGGAAGAAAAGTAAAACCAGGAGAGGCTTGACAGATTGGAAAAATATGGCAGGGTTTTATGAGACAGGGACTTGTAATGAGTCCAAATAAAGCACAAATTTAGTGGGAATGAAAGAACTAGGAGAGCTGGAAGGACCAGAAATTAGAGTTAGAGAACAGAATTTGAGTTCAAGTGTTTGCAACTTCTTTCTCCTTCAAAGCTACCTTTGAGAAATTAATTTAATGTGGTTCAATTGTATAACATTGCTGATTGGGATGTGTGTATGTATGTGTGTGTCTTTGTGTGTATAAATAATTTGCATTGTGATTTTCAAATAGCTCTTAAATGAAACAATGTATAGTCACTCATGAGTTTTTAAGGAACAACCGGTAGGTAAAAAATTTAAGCAATTACCTTATTTGTTTGATGTATAAACAGAATTTAATTTATAAATAAGTCATTGCTTTTCCCACTTCAGCGGTGGCTGGCATTTGGTAATGTGTACACACACACAAACACACACACACACACACACACACACAAACATACACATTTATATGACCTGGTATTTGCACCTATACGAGCATGATTTAAATAACAAATACTAGCATACTGTCTGGATCCATGTTAACTGATTTTTTTTTCCAGAATGAACCATAACCAAGACTTCCTGGATTAAGCACTTGGCAAGGTTAGACACAGAGCTATAACTACAATGAAAGTGAAATGTTTTGTCCATGTAACGAATCAGCCATTCATATGGAAGATAAATGTTATGTCCAACATAATTAAAATAAAATATTACTTTATATGTAATTTCATATCAGAACAACCTCAAAAATAAGTAACAGAGTGATAACAGTTAATAATAATTTCTGAGCATCTGCCCTCCCAACTTCAGGTCCTGTCTCCATTGCTCTGTTTCCTCCAATCCTAGAGGATCCGGGTAGCTCTGCCACAGCCTCTGTGGCTCTGTGACCTGCAGATACTGGGAGTACTGTAAGCAGGATACCCAGACATGATGGTGGACTACAGACAGTGTTAGCATACCTCTCCTACTTAGAAAAACAAAGTATGTGTAGAGATTCACACTGTGAACTTCTTTGTACAAGAAGCATCAAAAGAATTTAACAGAAGAACTGAAAAAAAACCCACAGATCCTTTGAAAGAAGTGGTGGCAACAGCCTATAACTGTGAACCAGATGGAAAACAATCTCCAGGGCATAAGACGGGGAGACTCAGCCACCGGAACACACACTCCCACAGCGGAATTGGGCAGCCCAGGCCACAGGGGAAGGCCTTACTCCTACTCAGTGTGGGAGCCGATTTAGCGAGCGTGGGGAATACGCGAGGAGTCGCATCAGGATGTGCTTTGCATGCACTACCAGACTCCAGCGGGGATAGAGGAAAGCCATTCCTGATCCTACCTCACAGGGGAACACACAGGAGTCTGCCCGCTCACTCAGGCTGTAGTCACAGTTGAAAAGAACTCCTGAGATTTGCAATATGATTTTAAGTGGAGACTAACCCTGTTGGCCAGAACCAGGGGGATGGCATGAAGTGTGCTATAGTGCAGAAGCTGGAAGTCCCTGCTTCACAGGTGGATAGGCATGGCCTGAAAGCCTGGTTTTTATCACCGGCAGGAAGGCTTATTGTTTGGGGGCAGTTTTGTGTTCTAAGTGTAGACTGCCTGGAACACAGCTAGTTGCTGTTAGCAGAATACTGCGGGTATGGGACTTGCTGTGCCAAGTGCATGGGAGCTGAGTGGGCCTTACTGTCTCCTGCTACTCCCCGCTGCCCCCACTCCCTGTATGGATTCTTCTGTGCACCAGAGGCAGCTCTGCTCCTCCCTGGAACATTACCCCAGTGGCCAAAAAGCTGCTCTCTGATCCCCACCGGGGACACTGCTTGTGCTTGTACCTGAGGAGCCTGAGTGAGGACTTGCCTGGTCCAGCCCTCACCGGGCTTTGCCACTGTATGAGTCCTGGTAGGATAACACAATGGACAGAGCTATTTGGAGGCTCCACAGTCCCACCCATTGCCTGAGACCCCAGAGTGCCTGCCCTGGGTAATATAAGGCAAGCGCAAATTCCACTACTACCATTGCACCTGGTACTCTTTTGCAAGCACCACCTCCTGGCTGGTAGCCAGGCACAGCCCATTATGACACCTGAAGGCAGCATTCAGGAAGGAGAAAACTTCTGTGTGCCCTCAGCTGTTGCCATTGCCTGGATCACCTTGGCTAACCAGGAGGTCTTGAGTCTGTCCATGTGCCCAGTACATTACTGCTACTGCTGGCATCTGAGAAAGCCAACACTAAGGAAATCTCAGAGTCTACGTTCACTCTTCTCCTACCCCCATCAGAACTGGTGCTGGTACCCGCTGCTGAGAGACTAGAGGACAGTTCACATCACTGGATCCTTGGCAGATATTCTCCAGTACCGTCCTGGAGTGTGGGAGCCCCACTAGGCAGCTAAACCCAGAAGAGTAGCAAGATTCACAGTAGTCTGGCCCTCTAGGTAAAGGGGAAGTGCCGCACATTACGGAGGCACCGTGTGGGACAAAAGAAACCAGTCTGCAGGCCTTGAGTCCCTGAACTTTCCACTTGTGGGAAGTTTTTCTTCAGCAGAGGCACAGGAACAGTGCTGGGCTCATAGGGGAAGGTCTACATGGAACATCAGTATTCCTGCAGATGAAAAGAGATGCTTTTCGGATGTGAACAGCTGGAACAGCAGGTCAGGAGTGTGCCTGGGAGGCGGATTACTTTCCTGTTGGCCTGGAAGGAGAGCTGTGGTGGCTCCCTCTCTTCTCCCTGAAAAGACCTCAGTGCATTTCATAGACCTTCCCCAGCTACTTCTGTCAAGGTTGGGAGCTCTGCTCACTATTAAGTGTGGCATTTACCCACCTGCTTTAGTGGAAGCTGGTTTTTACCTATGGGCACCTCCTATTGGCCTGAAGCTTGCACTGTTCAACCATGTGAATAAAATACTGGGGATTTTTTTTTTTTTTTTCTTAAGGGCACATCACTTGGGAATGAGAGAAGCTTCATGAGACCTCTGCCATTCCAGCCCCACAGGAGACAGCGAACCTGCTCACAAATCCAGCACATCACTACTATCACAGCATCTGAGAAAGCCATCACACAAAGATTCTCTATAACTAAGGAACTCATACAGAGTCTTCACACTGAAAGCACTGAGTCAAAGCTAGGTAACAAACTATAAAGTCACATCCCCGATGGGTAAAAAACCAGTTGAATTAGAAATAAACCAGTTCCTTCTCATTCGGGTAGACAAAATAGTCTATGCGAATGAGAAGAAACCAGAAGAATAATTCTGGCAATATGAAAAAACAGGATTCCGTAACAACCCCAAAAGGTCGCACCAACTCTCCAGCAGTGGATCCAAACCAAGATAATACTAGATAAATAATTTGAAATACTAAATAAATAATTTAAAAGGTTGACTAGTAAGTTACTCAAGGAGATATGAGAGAAAGGTGAAAACCAACATAAAGAAATTAAAGGTGGGCTGGGCATGGTGGCTCATGCTTGTAATCCCAGCACTTTGGGAGGCCAAGGCAGGTGGGATCACCTGAGGTCAGGAGTTTGAGACCAGGTTGGCCAACATGGCAAAACCCTGTCTCTACTAAAAATACAAAAATTAGCTTGGCATGGTGGTGTGTGCCTGTAATCCCAGCTACTTGGGAGGCTGAGGTGGGATAATCGCTTGAACCTGGGAGAACTGCTTGAACCGAGGAGACAGAGGTTGCAGTGAGCCGAGATTGTGCCACTGCACTCCAGACTATGCAACAGAGCACGACTCCATCTCAAAAAAAAAAAAAAAAAAAAAAAGAAAGAAAGAAAGAAAGAAAGAAAGAAATTTAAATAAATTAAAGCTGGGTGCAGTGGCTCATGCACCTGGGGAGGCCGAGGCAAGCGGCGCACTTGTGGCCTGGCCAACAAGACCAGCCTGGCCAACATGGTGAAACCCCTCTCTACTAAGAATACAAAAATTAGCCAGGTGTGGTGGTGCACGCCTGTAGTCCCAGCTACTCGGAGGGCTGATGCATGAGAATTGCTTGAGCCTGGGAGGCAGAACACAGGATTTTTAGGGCAGTGAAACTGCTCTGTGATAACATAATGGCAGACACATGTCATGTATCTGTCTAAACCCCATAGAGGCATGACACCAGCCAGGCATGGTGGAGTCTTCCTAACTTTTGGCAACTGCTGTTTTACTGACTCCATAGTTTTGTCTTTTCCAGCATGTTATATAGTTGGAATCATACAGTACGTAGCCCTTTCAGATTGTCTTTGCCTATTTTTAAATGTTACCTTTTCTCTTCTGTCTTGTTTTTCCACCCCTTAGATGTTACAAGACACAATCTGTTTCTAAAAAAATAAACCCCTGGATTTTCTGAGGAAATATTTCAATGAAAGTCGCTTTATTTGGAACTTAACATTTTACAAATGAGGACACCGAAACCAAAAGAAGTTAAAAAACTTTTCCAAGTTTACACAGCTAGTAATCGCCAGAGCTGAGATTTGAATCCAGTGAGTCTGCTTCCAGAATCATGTTCAGGCGATACTTGTTACTGCTTCCCAATAACAGAAAATAAAGCAATATTAAAAATAACCCAGAATGTGAACAGAAAAGAATCCCTCTCCCCTGAGACCCAAAGACAAAGAAGGTGTATCAAAGGCATGTGTATGCATGCACTGACGTCTCTGTACACACGCACACACACAAATGATAAATAAATGTGATTAATTATCCATAAAGAAATATGCTTTACAACGATTCTTCCATACTAGAGATACCTGATTACATTTTGCCTGAATGCCTACATTCATGTAGCATCTATAGGTCTAATGCCTTTTTCCTTGCTGATTTGGCCACTTTCAGAAGAAACTTAAAAACCATGGCACTCACTTTGAGTCTCCTACATCCCCACTGGGCTGGGAACTACAGGCAGTATGAACTGTTCACAATCTTCTTCATTGCTTGTTTTTCTTCATATAACCCATCAGGTTCTAAATGAGTATATATTTCACTTGACAAAAAAATCTCTGTTTCTCCCCAACTCCAGTATGAGTACCAAAGGGCAGGAATTTTTGTGTCTTATTCACTAATCATTCCCAGAATCTAGAACAAATGCCTGGCCCATAATAGGTACTCAATAAATATTTGTTGAAAGAATGAACTTGATATTAGTATTGCCTAACACTTAACAAACATTATTACTAAATACACTTTATTTCTTATGATGAGCTAAATGGCATGATGGGCTAGAACAGTTTACAGTAACACTACTTTTATAAATTATTCTAAGGCAAGTGCTCTGCGTATAAAAAGCCATAAATAAACAAATTTATTTGAGAAAAAGTAACACGGTTTCTGCAATGGGAATTCTTGCTATTTACTGCAGTTCCTCAAGAACTATGTAACTGAGTGATTAAAATGTTAACACATAAATAGGAGACCTTCAAAAAAGTCAATGAAGTTCAAAATAAGATTTGTTTTTCAAAGCAAATCACTATTGAATTGGAGGGGTACCTTTTTGTGAAGATGTAGTCTAAACACCTCTCTAGATAAAGAATGAAAGTATTGGGGTTCTCTGAGTCTTAGCCATATAGGTGTACTATAAATAATTTGGAGGAATACAGTACAGACTATTATTCAAATTTGTAAATGATACTAATTCCAACCAACTGAGAAAACCACAGTCAATTTGTTCAAAGAGTGCTCAAAGGGGCAGAAAAGGGACAGGCCAAAAATATGGGGATATATAACAGTTATTTCAGCAGTACACAGTATTAATTCAAAATGATATAGAGGTTGGATTAGCTTGCTCCTATACACAGTAGACAAACATATCTGGGAAGCATTCTAGATATTTATACAACAGTCACATCGGATGACTCCATATTTCTCTATCATCCTTTATAATCATTCTTACTTTTTCACCTTTCTTTTTCAATTCCAAAGCCCATTTTTCATCAAGGTTTCCACAAGAAGAAAATATTACACATTTGTCCAAATGAATGTTTTCACACATAGGTTGCTGACAGTGTTAAAACAAAAGAGGAAATAATAAAAAAGAAACAGAACAGAATAGCAACTAATAGAATGTATTCCACATGTTAAGGATATTGTTTCAGATACACACACACAAATACACAACACATATTTGGGCACTGGCTTGCTATGTAAGGTACACTTCATACTATAGGTCATGGTCAAAAAAGTATAAAAGCTATTTGTGGGCTGGGTGTGGTGTCTCACGCCTGTAATTCCAGCACTTTGGGAGGCCGAGGCGGGCAGATCACCTGAGGTCAGGAGTTTGAGACCAGCCTGGCCAACATGGTGAAACCCTGTCTCTACTAAAAATACAAAAAATTAGCCGGGCGTGGTGGCACACACCTGTAATCCCAGCTACTGAGGAAGCTGAGGCAGGAGAATTGCTTGAGCCCAGGAAGCGGAGGTTGCAATGAGCCGAGATCGTGCCAATGCACTCTAGCCTGGCTAGAAATTGCTATTTGTCTAGGTACTAGTTACATTTTTAATGATAAAGGATTATATTTACATTCAAATCAGCCCCAATCTTCCAAATCAGTCTTAGGTCAACTTTGTGGCCAGTTTTCCAAAAGCTTAATCACTTAGTGAAAATGTGATTTCAAGAGTAATCATACCATATATTACAGTATTCAGTATGTTCTCTGTTTTTCTTCAATATGTTAAATATAGCTAATAACACATCCATCAGGAACCTAAGAGTAGACTGATTGTATTTGAATCATTTTTGCAAATTCTTTGATTCTTCTTTGATGTAATTGTTGATATGGTTAGGCTTTGTGTTCCCATCCAAAGTTCATCCTGAACTGTAGTTCCCATCAGAAGAACCCAGTGGGAGGTAATTAATCATGGGCATGGTTACACTCATGCTGTTCTCGTGACAGTGAGTTCTCACAGGATCTGATGGTTTTATAAGGGGCTCTTCCCCCTTTGCTCTGCACTTCTCCTTGCTGCCACCATGTGAAGAAAGACATGTTTGCTTACCCTTCCACCATGACTGTAAGTTTCCTGAGGTTTCCCCAGCCCCGTGGAACTGTGAATCAATTAAACCTTTCTTTTATAGATTACGCAGTCTCAGGTATGTCTTTATTAGCAGCATGAGAACAGCTTAATACAGTAAATCAGTACTGGATAGTGGGGCGCTGATGTAAAGATACCTGAAAATGTGGAAGTGACTTTGGAACTGAATAACTGGCAGAGGTTAGAACAGTTTGGAGGGCTCAGAAGAAGATAGGAAAATGTGGGAAAGTTTGGAGCTTCCTAGAGACTGGTTGAACTTCCTAGACCTTTGACCAAAATGCTGATGGTGATATGGACAAAAAGGTCCAGGCTGACTGAGGTAGTTTCAGATGGAGATGAGGAACTTCTTGGGAACTAGAGTAAAGGTCACTCTTGCTATGCAAAGAGACCGGTGGCATTTTGCTGCTGCCTTAGAGATCTGTAGAACTTTGAACTTGAGAGAGATGATTTAGGGTATCTGGGGTAAGAAATTTCTTTCTTTTTTTTTTTTAAAATTATAAGTTTTGGGATACATGTGCAGAATGTGCAGGTTTGTTACATAGGTATACATGTGCCATGGTGGTTTGCTGCACCCATCAACCTGTCATCTACATTAGGTATTTATCCTAATGCTATCCCTCCCCTAGCTCCCCAACCCCAGACAGGCCCCAGTGTGTGATGTTCCCCTCCCCATGTCCATGTATTCTCACTGTTCAATTTCCACTTATGAGTGAGAACACGTGGTGTTTGGTTTTCTGTTCCTGTGTTAGTTTGCTGAGAATGATGGTTTCCAGTTTTATCCATGTTCCTGCAAAGGACATGAACTTTTTTTTTTTTTTTTTTTTTTTTTGTGAGACAGAGGCTCGCTCTGTCGCCCAGGCTAGAGTGCAGTGGCCGGATCTCAGCTCACTGCAAGCTCCGCCTCCCGGGTTCACGCCATTCTCCTGCCTCAGCCTCCCGAGTAGCTGGGACTACAGGCGCCCGCCACCTCGCTCGGCTAGTTTTTTATGTATTTTTAGTAGAGACGGGGTTTCACCGTGTTCGCCAGGATGGTCTCGATCTCCTGACCTTGTGATCCGCCCGTCTCGGCCTCCCAAAGTGCTGGGATTACAGGCTTGAGCCACCGCGCCCGGCCGACATGAACTTTTTTATGGCTACATAGTAGTCCATGGTGTATATGTGCCTCATTTTCTTTAACCAGCCTATTTGGGTTGGTTCCAAGTCTTTGCTATTGTGAACAGTGCCGCAGTAAACATACGTGTGCACGTGTCTTTATATCAGAATGATTTATAATCCTTTGGGTATATACCCAATAATGGGATTGCTGGGTCAAATGGTATTTCTGGTTCTAGATCCTTGAGGAATCGCCACACTGTCTTCCACATGGTTGAACTAATTTACACTCTAGGGGAAGAAATTTCTAAGCGGCAAGGCATTCAAGAGGAAGTAGAGCACAAAAGTTTGGAAAATTTGCAGCCTGACAATACGATAGAAAAGAAAACCTCATTTTCTGGAGAGAAATTTGAGCCTCCTGTAGAAATCTGCCTATGTAACAAGGAGCCAAATGTTAATTGCCAAGACAATGGTGAAAATGTCTCCAGGACATGTCAGAGACCTTCACAGCAGCCCCTCCAATCACAAGCCTGGAGCCCTAGGAGATAAAAATGGTTTCCTGGGGCCAGGCCCAGGGACCCCCTGCTCTATGCAGCTTCAGGACATGGTGCCCTGCATCCCAGCTGCTTCAGCTCCAGCCATGGCTAAAAGGGCCCAATGTACAGCTCTGGCCTTTGCTTCAGGTGGCGCAAACCCCAAGCTTTGGCAGCTTCCACATGGTGTTGGGCCTGCGGGTGGGTGCACAGAAGTTAAGAACTGAGGTTTGGGAACCTCTGCCTAGATTTCAGAGGATGTATGAAATCTCCTGGATGTTCAGGCAGAAGTTTGCTCCAAGGGCAGAGCTCTCACGGAGAACCTCTGCTAGGGCAGTGCAGAAGGGAAATGTGGGGTTGGAGCACCCACAAAAAGTCCACACTAGGACACTGCCTAGTGGAGCTGTGAGAAGAGGGGGCCACTGCTTTCAGACCCCATAATGGTAGCTCTACTAACAGCTTGCACTGTCTGCCTGAAAATGTTGTAGACACTGCCAGCCCATGAAAACAGCCAGGAGCGGGGCTGAACCATGCAAAGCCACAAGGGCAGAGCTGCCCAAGACTGCGGGAGCCCACCTCTTGCATCAATGTGACCTGGATGTGAGACCTGGAGTCAAAGGAGGTCATTTTGGAGCTTTAAGATTTGACTGTCCTGTTGGATTTTGGACTTAAAATGGGGCCTGTAGCCCCTTTGTTTTGGTCAGCTTCTACCATTTGAAATGGGTGTATTTACCCAATGCCTGTACCCCCACTGTATCTAGGAAGTAATTAATTTGCTTTTAATTTTGCAGGCTCATAGGCGGAAGGGACTTGCCTTGTCTCAGATGAGACTTTGGCCTTGGACTTTTGGGTTAATGTTGGAATGAGTTAAGACTTTGGGGGACTGTTGGAAAGGCATGATTGTGTTTTGAAATATGAGGACATGAGATTTGGGAGGGTCCAGGTACAGAATGATATGGTTAGGCATTGTGTCCCCGTCCAGATCTCACCCTGAATTGTAGTTTCCAAAATCCCCACATGTTGTGGGAAGGACCCGGTGGGAGGTAATTAATCATGGGGGCAGTTACCCTCATGCTGTTCTCATGATAGTGAGTGAATTCTCACAAGGTCTGATGGTTTTTGTAAGGGGCTTTTCCCCCTTTGCTTGGCACTTCTTGCTGCCACCCAGTGAAGAAGGACATGTTTGCTTCCCCTTTCACCACAACTTTAAGTTTCCTGAGGCCTCCTCAGCCCTACAGAAGTATGAGTCAATGAAACCTCTTTCCTTTATTGATTACCCAGTCTCAGGTATGTCTTTATTAGCAGTGTGAGAATTGACTAATACACTTGCCAACCTAATGGAAGCTCACTCAACTGGAGAGCTCCTTTCAGGCCTCAAGAAGTCTGGACACACTGGCCAACTCAGGGGTTTCATGTTCTGGAAAGTACAGTTAACCCAAGCAGAACTTCTGTGGTTTCATAAAGTGCTATGACTGGCATTAAGGAGGCTCTCAAAATTACTAGCTATTTTTATTTATACGTATATATTCATATAATCATTTTTGTTATAATATTTACTGAAAATTGATAATAGGCTATGATATCATTACTCTTAAATGTTTATGTTCATTTTTGTCTTATGTATTGTTATTGCTTAACTTTGGCTTTTTGATTCAACAAACTCATTTTGTCAGTAATTCATGTTCTCTAATTTGAATATAACAATTCTGGTTAATTTGAAGCTTTTCTTTGTTTTAAAAATACAGTTTTTCAAAAAATGCTCATCATCACTAATCATCAGAAAAATGCATATCAAAACCACAATGAGGTACCATCTCATACCAGTCAGAATAACTTTTATTAAAAAGTCAAAACTGGTGAGGCTGAGGAGAAAAGGGAATGCCTGTATATTGTTGGTAGGAACATAAGTTAGTTCAGCCATTGTGGAAAGAAGTTTGGAGATTTCTCAAAGAACTTAAAACAGAGCCACCATTCAACCTAGCAATCCCATTACTGGATATAAACCCAAAGGAACATAAATCATTCTACCAAACACATGTACTGGCATGCTCATCACAGCACTATTTACAATAATGAAGACATGCAATCATCCTAGGTGCCCATAAACAATGGATTGGATAAAGAAATTGTCATACATATACACCATGGGACACTATGCAGCAATAAAAAAGAATGAAATTGTGTCCTTTGCAGCAACATGGATGCAGCTGGAGGCCATTACCCTAAGTGATTTAATGCAGAAACAGAAAACCAAATACTCCATATTTTTACTTATTAAGTGGGAACTAAACATTGCATATATATATGGACATAAAGATGGGAACGATGGGAACAACAGACACTGGGAACTAGCAATGGGATGAGGGACAGGGGGCCAAGGGTTGAAAAACTAACTATTAGGTACTATGCTTACTACCTGGGTGACAGTATCAATTAAACTCCAAACTTTACCATCACATAATATACCCAGAGAAATACAAAAATTAGCCGAGCACTGTAGCAGGAGTCTGTAATCCCAGCTACTTGAGAGGCTGAGGCAGGAGAATCACCTGAACCAGGGAGGCAGAGGTTACAGTGAGCCGAGATTGTGCTACTGCGCTCCAGCCTGGGCGACAGAGTGAGACTCCATTTCAAAAAAACCAACCAACAAAAAACCCAGATAATAAACCTGCTCATGTATCCCTGAATCTAAAATAAAAGTTGAAATTAAAAAAGAACATTCACTGTTTATGTTATGATTATATAAACACTATTCACCAATGAATACTTGTATTAATTAAAAAATAAATAAAATAAAAATGCAGTTTTTCACATTTCTCCTAAAATGCTTAGTTTGTATGCAATTAAATACACTTCTATATTTGATAAGAGCAGTTGATTATTCTTCAGAATTGCAGTTTTAGTACCACATACCTCGTCACAGAAATTATTTAAATTATCATTAAAAATTTTGCTATTGTGTTAAAATTCATTTTATTGTTTATTCTGAATTTTTTTTTTTTTTTTTTTTCTTGAGACAGAGTCTTGCTGTGTCACCTAGGCTGGAGTGCTGCAGTGGTGCGATCTCGGCTCACTACAACCTCCGTCTCCTGGGTTCAACCGATTCTCATGCCTCAGTCTCCCAAGTAGCTGGGATTACAGATGCCCACCACCACGCCTGGCTAATTTTTGTATTCTCAGTAGAGACAGGGTTTCACCATGTTGGCCAGGCTGGTCTTCAACTCCTGACCTCAGGTGATACCCCTGCTTCAGTCTCCCAAAGTGTTAGGATTATAGACATGAGTCACCACGCCAGGCTTATTCTGAATACTCCTATATAGGCAAAATCATTATTTACTCCAACTCTGGAACTGTTATTTCCTTTAAAAATTGCCAGATTTACAAGAAAAATACTTATTCTATTAATACTATGGCCAGCAAGAGAAAAATGAATGTAACTCTAGAACAGAAATAAGATCCTACATTTACCAAGTGATTAACATATGCCAGTTAGTGTGCTAAGTGCTTATCTTAGATTGAACCCTCTCTCATTTTGGGGCAAACATGCAATATTATATTATTATTGCCACTCATACTTTGGAAAATTGAGGCTTACAAAAGATAACTTGCCTAAAGTCATATAACCAGTCTGCCTAACTTCAAAGTTCTTGTTTTTTTCCCCTTTTCCTCTAAACAAACAAGACAGAACCCTGGGGCACGTCAACACTTAAGACATAATCAGAGAAAAAGGAGTCAACAAATGAGACTGAGAAGTACAAAGGTAACAAAGTGGTGGGAGGAGACAGCACGTGAAGATTTGGGAAGAGGGGAGATGACAGAAGATGAGGATGAGAAGTAGATTAGAATCAAATTGGCCATCTATGCCACGCTAAAGAATCTGGACATTGTCTTGTAGGCAACAGGCATTTAAAAATAAGTCACGATTGACAGCACAGAGGACAGTTTTGGATAGGGGAAAGACTTTTTAAAAATTATTAGTTTTTAAATTGATAAATAATAATTACACATATAGGGTATATGTGATATTTTTATACAGTCATATAATATATAACAATCAAATCGGGATATTTAGGACATCAATAACCTTAAACATTTGTCATTTCTTTGTATTAGGAACATTTAGAATCTTCTAGCTATTTTGAAATATACAATAAATTATTGTAAAAAAAGTCATCCTATTGTACAATTAAACACTACAACTTATTCCTTCTATCTAACTTTATATTTGTACATTAACCACCCTCTCCTCATTCCCCATCTTCACCTTCCCAGGTTCTGGTGACTGTTATTCTACTATTATTCTAGTAAGAGAAAGACTTTTGATGGGCTGATGAATTAAAGTTCACTTGCTAAATTAAAAAAATTCAGGTAATGTAGTATCTCATCTAAATGTTATTTTTTAAGCCTTGTGTTTCTAGTAATGAAATACATGCCACTGTTCTTTACTAAATGATATTTTTCTTTGAGACAGAGTCTTGCTCTATCACCTGGGCTGGAGTGCAGTGACACAATCTTGGCTCACTCTAACCTCTGCCTCCCAGGCTCAAGCGATTCTCTTGCCTCCGCCTCCCAAGTAGGTGGGACTATATGTGCATGCCACCACACCCAGATGATTTTTGTATTTTTAGTAGAGACAGGGTTTCAACATGTTGGCCAGGCAGGTCTCGAACTCCTGGCCTCAAGTTATCTACCCGCCTTGGTCTCTCAAAATGATGGGATTACAGATGTGACCCACTGCGCCCAGCCTACTAAAGGATTTTTAATAACAGACAAACATTTTGAAAGGCAAAGGAGCCCTACAAATCATACTGTTTTTAATGTCTTCTAAGAAAATAAGATACATCTTATAGTTGCTGTTGATAAAGCCCATGCATGAAAAAATCGGTCTTGGCTGTTCATATTATTATTTCAATTGAGTTTGGAGTATGGCTAGTCCTTCATAGGCTGAGTACAATTGTCATTTAAGTATCTAAAAAGATCACAATGGATTCGGCATTGAAACAGAAGAAAAACACAGCAACAGAGTTGTGCAATATAGGATAAAAAATCACTGCCTAAAGTCTAAAAGAAAGTATGTCTAAAATGAAAAAATTAAAGTAATAACAAAGCACTGTATCATAGTTTAATTAGCAGCATCCTCCACTCTTCTTCTTAGTGGTACAAAAAATAGTGGAGGGTTTTTTTTTTTTTTTTTTTTTAATGTCATTGAAGTCTTAGAAGTATGGTTGACCTTGAAATTTAATCAGATCTAGTTTGTTTAGGGCCACATGGTAGCTATGTAAGTCTCCTCCTTTAAAATGTTGAGGTGGGGTCCTATGAGTTGCATGTGCCACAGACTCTTTCCAAGACACTGGGCTCACTGGGGATGCCGGAAGAACACTCCTAGCAGTTGTTAGAGGCAGAAGAATGGGTCAGGCAACTCAAACGGCAGAGATAAATGTTTTATTCCTTCAAGTACTTACTTTACAGCAATAAAGCTTATTTTATATTGCTAATGCATGATTAGTGTTATTTGTGTCCCCTTTGCATGACATATTTTCAGATTTTTTTCATTTTCTATGTTTAAATAGAAACACAATCCCATCCTCTCTGTATATGCTGTGCACATGCACACACATAAATATACTAAAACTCAGAGAATCAGAAATTATCCTGCAATTTGTTTTTTGAAAAATCATCAATACATTATAAATTTCTTTCAAAGTTAGTACCTATAGGTCTACTTTATTTTACCTATGCATCTTGAAACCTCTTTCAAATCTAGCAATGCCTTCTAGGTACCAAATTCCAGGTAGCTAAACCTTGCCGTGTGGTCACTGATGACTGCGCATGTCCCATTTTCTAGACAAGCTTCCTGAAATTAAGTTAGTTGTAAAAGATAAATCTCTGAGTGCTTACAGTAGAAAATAAGTCCTTTGTTAATAAGGTTGGTTATGTTAGAAGTGAAAAACCATGTCTATTTTGTCATCAGTTGTTGAATATAGCAGGAAATTGATAAATATTTACTGAATAACTAGAAGGACAGCACGTGTTTAAGGCAGCTAAGAAAGACCAATTCTTGTTGGCAATAATGTGGCACGCTTTATGATTCTGGATTTTCTACTGTTTAACAAACTCCACACCGAGACCTGATTCTTAACTAAACTTGGTGGTTACTTGAGAATTAGGGGGTATGTACAAGTACACAAAAAGGAATAACTTTTTTTCTCTTTTATACTGGACCAACTAATAAAACAATGGTTGAAAGACATTGGCCATCAAGCAATGAAGGACGGTGATTCCTGACACATAGGAAACAAACAAGGTAAACTCTATGACTGTCTGAGTTTATTGCCTAGAGACAGCTTTCAAGCTGCGGTGCTGGGAAGGAGAATTAAGGCAGAGCCTGTCAAACTCTCTGAGTTAAGGAGCTGTTGATACAAGTAAAAACCAAGGTGGTTACAGTTCATATGGGAGACTATTGAAGAAAAGGGAGCTGCAAAGAGACAGTACTCTGACAATTTACAGATAGTGCCCCTTAAGTATTCACCTGGCACAGAACACTGCATATGTATAAAGACAGGAGACAAAACTACAGACAAGATTGGTGGGAACAATCTCTGAAGTGAACATGGGCAAGGCATAGTGCTTATTTCCATCAGCCAAAGTAGAAAACCTTATAATTTACAGGACATGGAATACTGAAAGAGTTTTGTTACAGTAATGGGGGAGAAATTGGCCTTACGATAAACCCTTTTCCGCCTAGAAAAGCTTAAAAGCAAGATTTGGAAGAATCAAACTGTTTCCAAGAAACCTAATTATGTTCCATAAAAAAGCTAACAAAAGCATATAGGAATACAAAATATCTAGCACCAAGGTTAAATTTACAAGGTCTGGCATCCAGTAAATAATTACTACGTATGCAAAGAAGCTGAACAATGTGATATATAATGAGATAAATCAACTTTATTGAAGCCAGCCATGAAATGACAAAATAATAGAATTAGTAGACAAGAATACAAAAAAAAGTTACTGAAAATATATTTCACATGTTCCAGAAAATAAAGTTTGAGAATGTTAAGGAGAGACCTAAAAGACACAAAGAAGATACAATTTGAATTTCTGGAAATGAAAACTACAACATATGAGATAAAAACTGGATTAAACTGAAAGCAGATTATATAGTGGTAAAGAAAAGACTAGTGAACTGGAAGACATAGTAAAAGAAGCTATCCAAAAGAAAAGCAGAAAAAAGACTGAAAAAAAAACTGAAGAGAACATCATTTGTTCTGTTGTAGAATAACTTTAAGCAGCCTAATATATGTCTAATTGAAGTCCCCAAAGGAAAATGAGAGGATAGAAGTATTTAAAAATTTAAGAAATTTATAAATTTGATAAACTCACATATGTAAGATGTTCAACAAAACCCATGCATAGAAAAAAATGAAGAAAACTGCAGCAAGTCAAATGATAATCAAATTGCTTAAAGTCAGTGACTAAAAATCTCTTAAAAGCAGCTAAATAAATACACATTACCTAGAGAGGAACAAAGATAAGGATGAAGCAATATCTTGGCAGAAACGATGCAAACTAGAAGAGAGTGAAGCAACATCTTTCAACTACTGAAAAAGAGAGAGAGGGAGAGAAAAGTCAACCTCAAATTCTTTACCCAGTGAAAATATCTTTCTAAAAAACAAAGGTGAGCCCAGCAAATCCATTCCCAGGTACACACTTAAAAGACATTAAAACAGGTACTCCTACATTTGCTTGTATTTGTGTGTTCATAGCAGCACTTTTTATAATAGTCAAAAAGTTGGAAATAACCTAAATGTTCATCAAAGGATGAATGAATAAACAAATTAAGGTAAATATACACAACAGAATATTATTCCACCGTAATAAGGGATAAAGTACTGGCTACATGCTACAATATGGATGAACATCAAAAACAGTATGCTCAGTAAAAGAAACCAGACACAAAAGGTCACATATTGAAATGAACATAACCATATCAACAAATATATTAGATGTTAAGGGTTCCAAAAAAATCTCCAATTGAAAATCATACTTTGTCAGACGGGTAAAAAGAAGGATGGAAAAACATACACCTTGCTAATACTACTATTTTAGTAGTTTTCGCTGTAAAAATTTGACAGTAAAAGACATCCAACAGTTGACAGTTTTTAGTTACACAGTGAAAACTGAAAAATAATAGTAGTAAGATAAATTAAAGAAGATCTAAATAAGGGTAAAGATGCAGTGTGTTCATGGGTCAGAATATTCAATATTAAGATGTCAATTTTCTCTGCTTCATCTATATTTTCAACTTACATAATGTCAACCAAAATCACAGCTAGTTTTTGAAAAACATTAACAAACTGATGATAGAATTCATATAGAAATGCAAAGAAAAAACCAGCTAAACAACTTTGAAATGAACAGCATTGGAGGAACAATACTATCTGATTTCCAGATATTATAAAGCTACAGCAATCAAGACAGTGTGGTACTGACATAAAGACAGACAGATAACTGGAACAGAGAGTTGAGAACAGTTTCACACATAAATGATCAATTGTTTTTCAATAAATGATGCCAGAACAGTTGGGTTTCAATTATGCAAACATCAATTTCAATCTATATCTTCCACTCGATATAAAAATTAAACGAAAAATGAATCACAGACCTAAAACTATGAAACAGCTAGAAAAAAACATATACAAAACCCCTTATAACCCTAGGTTAGGCAAAGATATTTAAAATACAACACCGAAACACAATCCCTAAAAGAACAAAGTGATGAACTGTACTTGATAAAAGCATCTCTTCAAAAGACATTGTTGGCTGGGTGGGATGGCTCACACCTGTAATCCCAGCACTTTGGGAGGCCAAGGTGGGAAGATTACTTGAGCCCAAGAGTTTGAGACAACCTGAGCAACATAGCGAGACCCCATCTCTACAAAACACACAAAAAAATTAGCCAGGGGTGGTTGTAGGTAACTGTAGTCCTAGTAGTTGGAATGCTAAGGCTCCCAATAGTTTGAGGCTATTGAGGCCAAGAGTTAAGGCTGCAATGAGCTATGATTATACCACTGCACTCCAGCCTGGGTGACAAAGTGAGACTCTGTCTCTAAAAATAAATAAAAAAACATCATTAAGAGGTGAAAAGATAAGCCACAGGGTGGGAGAAAATATTTGTAAATCATGTATCTGATAAATGACTTGTATTTAGAACACATAAATAATACTCAAAACTCAAGAATAAGAGGACAATCTGATAAAACAGACAAAAAATGTGAGGAGACACTTCTCCCAAGAAGACAAACAGAGGGCAAGAAGAAACTCAAATGAGAAGATCCTCAAAATCGTTCGTCATTAGGGAAATGCAAATTAAAACCACACTAATATGCCACCACACACCCATTATAGAGAAAAAAAAACTAACCATATCAAGGCAAGGATGTAGAAAAATTGGAACTTTCATACATTATTGATGGAAATGTAAAATGGTACAAACATCTGGGAAAACAGATTAGCAGTTTCTTAAGATGTCAAATAGACACCTACCATATGATCCAGCTAGTCTACTCCTAGATATTTACCCAAGAGAAATGAAAGCATACATCCATACAAAGACTTATATGTGAATGTTCATATGAGCTTTATTTAAAAAAAACTGGAAATGACCCCAATGTCCATCAACAAGTGAATGGAAAAACAAACTGTGGTACAACCACACAATGAAATGTTACTCAGTAATGAAAGAAGCGAAGTACGAATAAATCTTGAAATAATTATGCAGAATGAAAGAAGACAGATTAACAAAAGTATATGTATACTGTATGACTCCTCTTATATAAAAGTCTAGGAAACACAAACTAGGCTGGGTGTGGTGGCTCACGCCTGTAATCCCAGCACTTGGAGAGGCCAAGGCAGGTGGATCACGAGGTCAGGAGTTCGAGACCAGCCTGGCCAACAGAGTGAAACCCCATCTCTACTAAAAATACAAAGCCGGGAATGTGGCACACGCCTATAGTCCCAGCTACTTGGGAGGCTGAGGCAGGAGAATTGCTTGAACCCGGGAGGCTGAGGTTGTGGTGAGCCAAGATCGTACCACTGTACTCCATTCTGGGCAATAGAGTGAGACTCTGTCTCAATAAAAAACAAACAAACTAATCTACAGTAACTGAAAGTAAATCAGTAGTTGCTTAGGGACTGAGATGGGAAAGACTGGGAGGGAAGAATTCCAAAGGGGCATATGGAAACTTTTGGGGAGATGTATGTGTTCATTACCTTCATTTTGGTGATAGTTTCATGGGTATATTCATGTGCCAAATGTTAAACTGCACTATACCTTAAATGTGCAATTTACTGTATATCAATTATACCTCAATAAAGCTGCTAAAAAGGGGAGTATCTGTTTTTATTTTGGGTATTACTTAGCATTGTCATTTTGTCCATTCACTTACGTATAACCTCAGACATAATCTGAATAGCATTTAACTCAATGGTAATTCTAACATTAGTTATTTGTATTTCATCTGTGTATTATCAAAAAGGCCAAACTGATTTAAATATTTAAACTGATCCAAAGAATAGAGATCCTGAACCAGCCTAGCCAATATGGTGAAACCCTGTCTCTACTAAAAATACAAAAAATTAGCCTGGCGTGGTGTTGTGCACCTGCTATACCAGCTACTCGGGAGGCTGATGCAGGAGAATCACTTGAAACTGGAAGGCAGAGTTGCAGTGAGCCAAGAATGCACTACTGCACTCTAGCCTGGGCAAGAGAGCGAGACTCTGTCTCAAAAATAAATAAACAAATAACATAAAATAAAGAGTAAAGATCCTGAGATAACTTCCTTCTGTATTATTTCACCATCTATTATGAATAGTCTATTGTTATAACAGCAATCTAATACTAATCATTCAGCTAGTTTATATAATTATTTTAAGAGTAAATGATATAATTTTTGTGAAGCAGAAAAAAGTAAAATCCATGGAATACTTTAAATATTTTATTTTCAATCTTAAGGGAAAAGTTATATACTGAAGTTGGTATGGATCCTTTAATACAGGATTACTGATTCTTTCTCCAAATGTCTTATGAAATATTTTCAAACATACACAAAAGTCCAGAACTGAGTACTAAACCTGTATGTACATGTCATCCAACTTCAAACATTATTAACATTTTGTGATTCTTGTTTCATTTGTTGAGCCCTTCCTCCTTTTCTCATGAAATATTTTAAAGCAAATTCCAGGCACCATACCATCTCATATCATAAATATTTCAGCATTTAAGTATTTTTCTCAATATAAGAAATAGATTATTTAAAAATGGTTTCATGCAAATTATACTTAATTATAGGAGCATTTAACACTTAATTTCTTATGTTTTCTCCGAACAATGTATAGACGTGTGTTCACATTTAGAAATTCTTTCTTTTTATGTTTGAGACAGAGTTTCCCTCTGTTGCCCAGGCTGGAGTACAATGGCACAATCTCAGCTCACTGCAACCTCCACCTCCCAAGCTCAAGTGATTCTCGGGCCTCAGCCTCCTAGGTAGCAGGAATTACAGGCATGTGCCATCATGCCCAGCTAATTTTTGTATTTTTAGTAGAGACAGGGTTCCGCCATGTTGGCCAGGCTGGTCTTGAGCTCTTGACCTCAAGTGATCCGCCTGCCTTGGCCTCCCAAAGGGCTGGAATTAAAGGCATGAGCCAGTGCACCCGGCTTCTTTATTTTTAGAGATGGCAGATCTTAATTTGTAGCCAAGGCTCAAACTCGTCAGCTCATGTGACCCTCCTGCCTTGGCCTCCGAAAGTGCTGGGATAATAGGCATGAGCCACTGCATCCAGTCCACATTTAGAAATTCTTATTTCAATTAACTGAAATGCTCAATGCTCAGGAAGGCATGTAATTTAATATTTTACTTTTAAAAAATATTTTTGAGAATTATTGTGAAATTAAAGCCAACATGAGGGATCTACAATATATTAGCAAACAGAGGTTCATTTGTTTAAGTTATTCATTTATTTATCTTTTCTGCTTCCAGCTAGCAGTGTGCTGGAGTTGGCTTGCAGCAGCTTGTAGGACTTCTCTATTATTTCATATAAAGACTTGTACATGGATGTTCATATGAGCTTTATTCCAAAAACTGGAAATGACCCCAATGTCCATCAACAAGTGAATGGATAAACAAACTGTGGTACCTCCACACAATGAAATTACTCAGCTCAGACCACAGGGCTTCCGTAGCTGATGAGGATGGGATTCGAACTGCATGGGCAAGGACTTCATGCCTAAAACACCAAAAGCAATGGCAACAAAAGCCAAAATTGACAAATGGTATGTAATTAAACTAAAGAGCTTCTGCACAGCAAAAGAAACTACCATCAGAGTGAACAGGCAACCTACAGAATGGGAGAAAATGTTTGCAATCTACTCATCTGACAAAGGGCTAATATCCAGAACCTATAAAGAACTCAAACAAATTTACAAGAAAAAAAACAACCCCATCAAAAAGTGGGCAAAGGATATGAACAGACACTTCTCAAAAGAAGACTTTCATACAGCCAACAGACACATGAAAAAATGCTCATCATCACTTGCCATCAGAGAAATGCAAATCAAAACCACAATGAGATACCATCTCACACCAGTTAGAATGGCAATCATTAAAAAATCAGGAAACAACAGGTGATGGAGAGGATGTGGAGAAATAGGAACACTTCTACACTGTTGGTGGGACTGTAAACTAGTTCAACCATTGTGGAAAACAGTGTGGCGATTCCTCAGAGATCTAGAACTAGAAATACCATTTGACCCAGCCATCCCATTACTGGGGATATACCCGAAGGATTATAAGTCATGCTGCTATAAAGACACATGCACTCGTATGTTTATTGCAGCACTATTCACAATAGCAAAGACTTGGAATCAACCCAAATGTCCATCAGTGACAGGCTGGATTAAGAAAATGTGGTACATATACACCATGGAATACTATGCAGCCATAAAAAAGGATGAGTTCAGGTCCTTTGTAGGGACATGGATGCAGCTGGAAACCATCATTCTCAGCAAACTATCGCAAGAACAGAAAACCAAATACCGCATGTTCTCACTCATAAGTGGGAATTGAACAATGAGATCACTTGGACACAGGAAGGGGAGCATCATACACTGGGTCCTACTGTGGGGAGGGGGTAGGGAGGAGGGATGGCATTAGGAGATATACCTAACATAAATGATGCGTTAATGGGTGCAGCACACCAATATGGCACATGTATATATACGTAACAAACCTGCACGTTGTGCATATGTACCCTAGAACTTAAAGTATAATAAAAAAAAAAGAAATTACTCAGCAATGAAAAGAATGAAGTACAAATGAATCCTGAAAGTTTTTAGGGATTTTGTGAGCTGGCTATCAAACACAACTAGCATTAAAAACTAAATTATTTAAATTTATAGTAAAATACATTTTATTAAAAACAAAGGTAAAAATAATCAAACTTGTCAATTTAAAATTATTTTACTATCATCTGTGCTCTTGAGTCTGTTGTGCTCTTGAGTCTTGAGTCTATGTCTGTTGTATCTGTATGCTGTGAACATTAAGTACTGGTATGCTGCTGACAATCTTTACTCCATCTTCAGTAACCTTAGGTTGGTAGTCTGAAGTTAGTCATGGTGGGAATATTTATACAACAGATACAAGCCAATGTTACAAATCAAGCTCTCCCTCATATCCCTCTTGGAAAGCTGGTTGTTAACATTTACCACCGCACCACTGTGTCTACCCCGAGCATTAACTATGTGTCAGGCACTGCAATAAAATGAAGTATTTCTGGTCTTTTGAAATTTGAGGATAAAGATCCTCCAATGTTATAGTATAAAAGACACTGTAAAGATTATAAACAGATCCTTAAGAAAACAAGTAATACATGACATATATTAATGTTATTTAACATATGACTTTAAAAAACCCTTTATTATAAGAGAAATAGTTTTCAAAACTTTTAAAATATTAACTTCTTGGCTGGGTGAAGTGGCACATCTCTAATCCCAGTACTTTCAGAGGCCGTAGGCAGGTGGATCGCTTGAGCCCAGAAGTTCAAGACTAGCCTGGGCAACATGGTGAAACCCTGACTGCACTAAAAAAATATAAAGATTAGCCAGGCATGGTAGTGCATAGCTATAGTCCCAGCTACTCAGGAGGCTGGGGTGGGAGGAGCACTTGACCCTGGGAGGCGGAGGTTGCAATGAACTGTGATCATGCCACTAAACTCCAGTCTGGGTGATAAAGCCAGACCCTGTCTCAACAACAACAACAACAACAACAAAAAAAAAAAAAAAAAAGAAGGAAAAAAGAAAAACTTCTTATGTTGACACTCAGGAATATTAAATAAATAAAAGGAACATTAGCGAAGCAGTACCTTCGGTTTAAATTGTTTTACGACTCGAATTTCAAAAGTACGGAAAAATATAATTAGATCTTGACATCAGAAGATGATTAAAAATGCTATGTAAAATGCATACATATATATTTACATAGTTTAAATGACATAAGGCCAAGAAAAAGAAGCAATATGAACCTGATTTTCTAAGTGTAAACAAAGTTAAATTTAACAGAGGAGTGATTTTTCATTAAACACAGAGGTAAAAACCTCTATTTTAAAATCCTATTTTAAAAATGATTTACTAGTAAAAAACTGAAAATGTCACCAAAGTTTGCCAAACTTGTTTTACCAGTTGATATTCTCAGAAATCAAAGCTTTGTCTGTCTAGTCTGCATTTATACTTAGTCTGGGCATTTAATCTTCCTTTTGTTTTCAGTTTTGCCATACACTGTAAGTTGTTTTACATGGCCTTAACATTCAGTTAGTTTCATAAATTGTGAAATCATTTTGTACTAGCAAACAGCTTATTTTAAAACTGCTCAGAAAAATAAACAAAAGAGTCAAAGAATTAAAATGAATACTGTGATTCTTCATATGGGTTTCTTTTGTTTAAGTTCTTTACCTCTTGTGAAAGCTGTGTTACTTGGTCCTTTCGATGTTCCAGGTCTTTTAAAATCAGCGAGTTTTGTTTTTCCAGTTGAAGCACTCTTCTTGCCAAGTGAACACTAGGCAAATGAAATGAGAAAATTAATGCTTAAAAGTGAAATACTGCCCAAAATATTCAAAATGTGTTTGTGTACTTGAAAATAGACATCATTTCCTAATTATACTTAAATATTAACAGAAAGAATACAGAGTCAAATAATATTTTCAGGCACCAGTAGTGGAAGACCAATACCCCACAACTCAGAATTATGAGAGTAACAACATTAAAATCTCCATGACATAACCGTGATATACTGATTACTGCAGTAACGGTTTTTAGCCCTTGCTATAAAAGCGGAGAGTTAACATTATAATACTTGCTTGAAAAGACCACAATACAGCAATTTACAGCTTGTCTCCCCTTTTATAAATATTTTCCAATTACAAATCAGAAAATTAGTTGAAATATAATAAACAATAATTAGCTTATCACTTTGAGAAGTATCAGAGTTTACTTCAAACAACATAATGCACGTTATAATATAAAACAAAAATGAGGTTTTTAATTGAAAGTAGAGATGAAAAAGATATACAAAACTTAGAGAATGTCTATAGTAAAGGCTAAGCTTCTGTACTAAAAAAAAAAATCACTCCCTCTGATACTCTACATTACCATAAGTTATTGCACTGACCTTTAGTATTTAAAATTACATGTGAAACATCTCAATTCTACTTTTAAGAAACAATTATAAGAATAAAATCTATTCCTTCTAACTATGGTGGGAGGAAGTGGCATCTTTCTTTAAAGAACTGCTAATAATTTTGAGAAGACATGTTGCTCCAAAGACCCTCTCTGCATTTCCAGTAACTTAACATTTTCATATTTATTGTATTTTCATGTTTTATACTAGGTTAACCTACTAATTTGTGAATTGTAGAATTCATGGAATCCTAGATGGAATGTTTTATAATGACAAAAAGTAAAATAATGGTGGTTTAAATAAAATCATAGGGCAGAAATAATTCTATTGTATTTTAATATTTCCCAATATCAGATAAAGAAATGCAGACAACACTCTAAAAAAATGTTAAGACCAGGTGCAGTGGCTCATGCCTGTAATCCCAGCACTCTGGGAGGCTGAGGCAGGAGGATCACTTGAGGCCAGGAGTTCAAGACCAGTATGGGCAACATGGTGAGACCCTGTCTCTACAAAAAATATAAAAATTAGCTGGGCATGGTGGTGCATGCCTGTGGTCCCAGCTACTTGGGAGGCTGAGATGGGGGACCACTTGAGCCCAAGAGTTTGAGGTTACAGTGAACTAGGATTGTGTCACTGCAATCCAGCCTGGGGTGACACAGTGAGATCCTGTCTCTAAAAATAATGATAATAATAATAATAAAAAAATAGTGTTAGGTATCATCCTAAACATCTATTTCTAAGCACTCGTACCAAATAAAAAAGATAGGTTCTGGCAAAAGTTTATATAGTGATTTGAGTTGCTTGTTTAGATCTAAAATTCTATCCTTTCAACCGGCATTAGAGACGGAAAAAGCATACAGTCCTCATTTTTTGACAACCACTATTTTTTTTTTTAAATAAAAACTTTACTGACATACAATTTTACTGATATGCAACTTAAATATCATAAAGTTCACCCACTTAAAGTAAACAATTCAATGTTTTTTAGTATATTTAAAGTTGTGCCACTATCACTATAATTTTAGAGTATTTTCATTATCTCAAGAAGAAATTCTGTGTCCATTACCAGTCACTCTCCATCCTCCCCACATTCCAACTTCCTCCTTCGCTCCTCAAATTCAACTTTAGGGAACCACTAATCTACTTTCTCTGTTTATAAATTTTTAAGGAGTTTACAGTTTATGACAATACCGTTCTTCATTTCCCAATATAAATATACCAAGTTCTCTCTAGTTTGACCCTAAAATAACAAAATTTCTACAAATAAAATAAGCCTTAATGTGAATTTTGTATTTTGAATCTGTTGATTCTATTACATGTTTGCAAGCATCGGTTTATCATTAGCTCTATTTTTATTAGGTTAATTAAAAAATCTTAAGCACTATCTTTATTCATATTTTTATTCTTTCTTACCCTTCATATATGTCAGATGTAACTTTTTTCATCTTTCTATCTCCCATAGAACTTCACACTAGGGTCACTTAAACATGGTAATTTTTCAATAAATACATGTTGAAGGTACAGAACATGTATGGGTATACTCAATATAGAACAATAAACACAATCAAATGCAATTACACAGAAATAGAGTTACAAATGAATGAAATGGAAGACAAAAAGATGTAAGAAAATAATGAGATGCCACATATTACCAACAATCTGAAGAAGATAATGATTTGAAGACATCAAGTTTAATAATATTAAATTGTTCATTTGGTTTGAGCATTTTTATTTTGTTTGGGAATTGCATAATGTTCTTATAAAGATATGGTGGTACCACTTACCAATAAAAATATGTCATAAAACACTGACTCAAGAAATTCTTGCTGGGTGAGGTGGCTCACGCCTGTAATCCCAGCACTTTGGGAGGTTGAGGCGGGGGGATCACCTGAGGTCAGGAGTTTGAGACCAGCCTGGCCAACATGGAGAAACCCCATCTCTGCTAAATACACAAAAATTAGCTGGGCGTGATGGCAGGCACCTGTAATCCCAGCGACTCAGGAGACTGCGGCAGCAGAATCACTTGAACCTGGGAGGCGGAGGTTGCAATGAGCCGAGATGGCGCCATCGCACTCCAGCCTGGGGGACAAGAGTGAGACTTCGTCTCAAAAAAAAGAAATTCTTGGTATGCTAGTGCTTAAGCCTTAACACCAGGACTACTTTCTTCAAACAAGAATTTCCCTGATTTTGACTGGGGGATTCCAAGTAAGGAAAATCAACTCCAAACAGAAGGAAAGTATCTATGGTATCTTCAGACTGCTCACAAATATGCTCTACAGTGCTTTGATTACCAGTTTATAGTACAATTTTGCTGAGAAAATTTTTTTGAGAATTCATGGTGATGGGAAGGACCATGAGTATTAGTATGATTGTTGATGTCATTTATGATGCATAATGATAATAATGTAGAAGATAACATGGTACAATTGGTCTCCAGTATATATGGAGTTTACATTTTAAAAACCACCTCTAAGTCAGTTGTAAGGACAGTAAAACACATTTCCTCATATATATATTAGAAAAGGTATTAAAGTTCTCAGTTGCCCTAAAAGACCCATTTAGCCCACTAATGTAGTACAAACACACACACACAGAAAAGAATAAAAGATAATATAAAATCTTTCATTAAAAGATTATACTCAGATTTATTAAGATTATATTAAGGATATAAGAGATTACATTAAGATTTAATGAAAAGAAATATAAACAAGATACATTTAAGCAAAAGAACACAGCAGAAACAAGAAATATAATTGTTTTCATCATTATAATACTTATAGTAAAACAAAAACGGTAAAAAAAATTAGGCCAAGGCAGGCAGATCACTTGAGGCCAGAAGTTTGAGACCAGCCTGGCCAACATGGCAAAACCCCATCTCTACTAACAACACAAAAATTATGTGTGGTGGCACATGTCTTTAATCCCAGCTACTTGGAACGCTGAGGCACAAGAATCTATTGAACCCGGAAGGCAGTGGTTGCAGTAAGCAGTGAGCCAAGATCGTGCCACTGCACTCCAGTCTAGCAACCGAGTGAGACTCTGTTTAAAATAAATAAATAAATAAAGCCGGGCGCGGTGGCTCACGCCTGTAATCCCCGCACTTTGGGAGGCCGAGACGGGTGGATCACGAGGTCAGGAGATCGAGATCATCCTGGCTGACACGGTGAAACCCCGTCTCTACTAAAAATACAAAAAATGAGCCGGGCGAGGTGGCGGCGCCTGTAGTCCCAGCTACTGGGGAGGCTGAGGCAGGAGAACGGCGTGAACCCGGGAGGCGGAGCTTGCAGTGAGCCGAGATCCGGTCACTGCACTCCAGCCTGGGCGACAGAGCGAGACTCCATCTCAAAAAAAAAAAAAAAAAAAAAAAAAAAATAATAATAATAATAATAATAAAAAATAAATAAATAAAGGAAATTACTAATTTTTTTCTTGGTGATGAACATCAATGACTACAGAGAAGCAGGGTGATAATCAGAAGAAACATATTAATTCATTTGAAAAATACTCATGAACACTTCCTTTTAAGAAACATGTATTAAAAACCTATAATCTGCATAGGCACTGAGAATACCTAATATCTACTGGGAACATCTAGGCAAATTTAAAAATTACTGTAGTATGTTAAATGCTAAGAAAAGGCATACCACTAAGGAATAAAAACTAACACTAACTAATCTGGTGAAGAAACAGAGAAACAGCATTTTAGGTAGAGGGAAATGCATATGTAAGGGATGAAGTGCTAGGGAAAATTCTAAGTAGTATAGTATAGATCAATAATACATGGTGCATGGTGAGGGTTGAAGCTGGAGAGATACAGGCAGATATATGTTATGAAAAGCCTCATATGTTTGCATTTTATCCTGAAGTTGGTTAGGCATAACATGATCTGGTCCGCACTTGAGAATGAGTACTCTATCAGCAGTGTGCAGGATGGCCTGCAGAAGGAATTAGACTACAGTCATTTAGGAGGTCATGATCATAATCTAGATCAGTGGTCTTTAAAAGCAGTTATGTGCAAAATTATTTGTTGAACTGTGGGAACTTTTACTTACATTTATTTTAATGTTAAATTATCTTAAGTTTTCATTTTCTGTGTAGGTTTTATATCATTATGTACATGCTATTCATATGATAGCACATGCATACATAATCTGTAAATATGAATACATAAAGACATATTGCTGAGTGTGTACTGAAGTTTTTTCCCAATGAAGATTTGTATCAAAAAGTTTGGAGACCACTGGTCTAGGTCAGCTTTGTCCAATGGAAATATAATGCAAGCCACACATGTAATTTAAAATTTTCTAGTAGCCACATTAATAAACAGTGCAAAGCCCTTACCTCATATGATACCAAAAAATTAACTAAAATGGATCAAAGACCTAAATACAGACGATAAAACTATAAACTTTTAGAAGAAAACATATGAGTAAATCTTTGCAAACTTAGATTTAGCAAAGGTTTCTCAGGGCAGCAAAAGCATAACTAATAAAAAAATTGGATGAACTGGACTGCATCAAAATTTAAAAATTCTGGGCTTCAAAATGCACCATTAAGAAAGTAAAAATATCTTAACAATTTTAGTTTTGTCACGAAAAAGAAAAAAGGGCTGGGTACGGTGACTCACGCCTATAATCCCAGCACTTTGGGAGGCCGAGGTGGGCAGATCACTTGAGGTCAGGAGTTTGAGACCAGCCTGGCCAACATGGTGAAACCCCGTCTCTACTAAAAATACAAAAATTAGCTGGGCGTGGTGGCAGGTGCCTGTAATCCCAGCTACTCGGGAGGCTGAGGCAGGAGAATTGCTTGAACCCGGGAGGCGGAGCTTGCAGTGAGCTGAAATCGTGCCACTGCACTCCAGCCTGGGCAACAGAGTGAGACTCTGTCGCAAAACAAAACAAAACAAAACAAAACAAAAAAACAAAAGAGAGAAAGAAAAAAGGAAAAAAGACAGTGAAAAGACAATCTGCAGAATGGAAGAAAAATTTCTTATCACATATCAGTTAAGAAACGTGAATCCAGAAAATATAAAAAGCTGTTACAGTTCAACAATAAATACCTGGCACAAAGGAGGTATTTAGAAATTATCTATTGAGTGAATGAACGTTCACTCCTACCTCCTGTTTCTTCATAATCCAACCAATATGGAGCATTGTCGATCTTTGGAAGTTTTGCTAACTTTATAAACATAAAATCCTGCTTTAAATTAAATTTCTTTATTTGTGAGGTGAAGCATTGTCTCGTATGTTTGTCAGACATCTGTATTTTTTACATAGTGAACTGATGTCTATATCCTTTTCCCATCCGCTTTCAAATCTGACCTTCATGGTTAGTTTTACTCTATCTCTAAATTATTTAAAAATATCAAGGCCCTCTATAATCTCACTGGAACCAACCTTATTTGCCATTGATGTCTACTCTACTTAATGTCTCAGAAATACGTTTTCTGTGTTCCTTTCACTGCCTTTTGTTGGTCCTCCAGTCTGAAGATTTTCTTTAAAGGCTCCCTTTGAGTTCCACTTCCTCCATTTCTGACTGTGCCAGCCTTTACTGATCTCTATTCCTCTGACTGACACAGCCTAGCCCAACATATGATATGGTACTAAAGTTTATATATTCTTTCATGTATGTTAATCATTTCTCCCTAAACAGATGCAACTCATAAAATGACAGGAGTCTTATCCCCTGTGGTATCTAACTATAGAGCTGATCAGAGTGGGTACTTAATAAATCTTCTTCTCCTTTTTTTTTTTTTGGCAGGGTCTCACTCTATTGCCCAGGCTAGAGTGCAGTGGTGCAAACATGGCTACTGCAGCCTTGACCTCCTGGGCTCAAGTGACCCAGCTCAGCCTCCCACATAGCTGGGACCACAGGGGCATTAGGATGATTGGCTCATTTTTAAAATTTCTGTAGAGGCTGTGTCTCACATTGTTACCCAGGCTAGTCTCCAACTCCTGGGTTCGGGTGATCCTCCCACCTCAGCCTCCTACCGTGCTGGGATTATAGGCATAAGACATGTGCACAGCCATAAGTACCTCTTGACTGATTTTGTTTTAAGTGCATTTTGTTCAAATGAACACATTGTTAGAAACCATATTCTGAGGTTGCAGCACCTCAACATTAAGGTACACCTATTGCTAATAATGGGCAATTAAAGAAAAACAATAAAATACAACTAATGCTCAATATTAAGCATTGAACTAGCAATTAAAAAGTGCATAAAGTTAATAAGAAGGCAAACGTCTTAGATACCAATTCACCACTTCTATATTCAACCTTCTAAAACTTTAAGTGGGCATATTGCTTTGGTGAGTGATTTGGTGCTATAGGTGGATCCTCTTTAGAAGTCTGGGATCTTACAAGTGGGAAGAAACAAGAGTGTTTAAATGAAATTCAAAACAAGACAGATGAAGAACTGCTTAACTACAGCCGAGTTTATGCCTCCTCAACACAATGAACATACAATGAAAACAAGTCCTAAGATCTTTATCTTTTTAAATTTTTTGAGTCAGAGTTTTGCTCTTGTCACCCAGGCTGGAGTGCAATGGCATGACCTGGGCTCACTGCAACCTCTGCCTCCTGGGTTCAAGCAATTCTCCTGCCTCAGCCTCCAGAGTAGCTGGGATTACAGGCACCCATCACCATGCCAGCTAATTTTTGTCTTTTTAGCAGAGATGGGGTTTTGCTATGTTGGCCAGGCTGGTCTTGAACTCCTGACCTCAGGTGATTCACCTGCCTCAGAATCCCTAAGTGCTGGGATTATAGGCGTGAGCCACCATGCCTGGCCCTGCTAAGATCTTTAAGAAGAATAACTATGAATAAGTCAGGAAAAATGACTCTTGCTAAAGGCTATTTTTTTGGTGTAGAATGTACTGAATTTCTCAAGAAAGCAATGCTTTTATAAGCTATCTATTGGGACACTTAAGTAGGTACCATACTTCTTTGTAATTATTAATACATTAATTGCCATATGATTTTCACTTATACCAAGATTAAGTTTGATATCATCTAGAAACTAACATCATCAGTATATTGGTTGTATACCCAAATATTAAACAAAAATTTCACCTGTTTCTTGGTCAAATTAGTATTCCCTAAGGGTTACCTTTTAGCTCTCTTAGCACTTCTTGATGCCAAATATAGGTTATTGGTCTTGGCTCTGTCCATGGTAGTCTGTATTTCTGATTACTACATACAATTTCCTAACATTTTCAGCTTAGCCAATGTGGACATGCCGAGTTTTGTTTATATCTGAGATATCGAAGCACAATGGAGGACTGATGCTCTGTTCTGGGTTCTTCATATTGGTATGGTGTCTTACTATTACCAAATCTCCAAATGAACAAGAATATGTGAGGCATGATTATTAGTTATTTGATCTTTCTCAGTTTCAGTAGATCAGAGTTCTATCTCTACTAGCACAGCATGGAAGATGGGTGTAAAGAAGGGGACATGTGCCAGAAGGATCCCACTTTCAAAAAGCTTAATGTTGGTCCTTATACTACCTGCTCAGCTGGAAATGACTGAGGACTAAATAGTGATCTCATGCTGATTATCTGTAGTTATATGAGACTTTCTCTAGTTTCTTCTATAGGCTTACACTTCCAAATTTGTCAGGAATAGAATAGCAGCAACTTTTTAAAGAACTATTCCTAAAGCCATCCCAAATGAAATGAGTACAACTTTTCCCAAGGACAAAAATGAGAACTCATATATATGAGAATAAAGGAAAGGAAAACATGTTTATCATACATAAAGTTTTGTTAGTTTCCTCTGCTTTATTTTTTTTTATTATGAAGCTCAGTAAACTGAAAGTTTTAACTTAAAGCTTTTTATAAAACTAGAGAAACTATAGTATGCAGTAAATCTTACAATTTGAAAGGTTTAAGAACATCAGAACAGTCTCCACATTCAGATTAGCCAAAACACAGAGGCATATACAAAGACCACGTTAGTGCCTGGGTGTTACCATTTAGTGTGGCAGGTTAAAGGGCATAACCAAAACATGTAACCAGAAAATCTTGTTCACTATTTTCAAAACAATCCAGATTTTCAAGTTTAGTCAAGGAGAGCCCATTTTATTTTAATGTACTTTAATTGTATAAGCCCTTGTAACTTTCTATAATTGTGTCCCAGAAAGAGTTTTAAAAAAATTGGCTGGGTATGGTGACTCAAGCCTGTAATTCCAGAACTTTTGGAGGCTGAGGTGGGATGATTGCTTGAGGCCAGGAGTTCAAGAACAGCCTGGGCAACACAGCAAGACCCTGTCTCTACAAAAAATAAAAAATAAAAAATTAGCTAGGTACAGGGTGCCCAGCTACTCAGGAGGGCAGAAAAAAGAATCGCTTCAGCCCAGGAGTTTGAGATAAGAGTGAGCTATGATGGCACCACTGCATTCCAACCTGGGTAACAGAGTGAGACTCTTAAAAACGGACTAATATTAAAGAAAGTTTCATGTTTGAGGGGTATCCCTACTAATTATTTCAAGAGGCTTCTGTACAATTTTAAAACAATATTGTCTTACATGAAAACTCAAATTGTGCCTAGTAAAAGATTTCAGAACCCTGGCTTTTCGTCTAAAATTAACTATGTAATTTACTTTAAGAACACATCAAGGTGTAACAACCTAGCACTTACTGAAGATCTACTCTGTCAGGCACTTCAAATCCATTCTCTCATTTTTAATTTTGTGGTACTGCCTGGGTTGCAATCGGCAACTAATGATAATTTTCAGTAACTATACAATTTATTAACGAAAATATAGCACTCAAAAACAGAAGTCCTAAAAATTAATGTTTTGGATAACCATTAAAAATGACCTTTCTGAAGAATACACAATGACATAAGAAAATGTTTAGAATGGAATTCTATGATAATAAATTAAACTATTAAATTACAAGCAATAATATCCTAAATAAGTAAGAAAGTATATAAATCTGTGTGCATTTCCGAGTGGTTATTTTGGATGGTAAGATTACCAGTAATTTTCCAATTTTATAAAATAAACATGGGTGGGCATGGTGGCTCATGCCTGTAATCTTTGTACTTTGGGAGGCTGAGGTGGGCCGATTGCCTGAGTTTAGGAGTTTGAGATCACTTGAGACCAGCCTGGGCAACACAGTGAAACCCTGTCTCTACTAAAATACAAACAATTAGCCAGGCGTGGTGGTGTGCGCCTGTAGTCCCAGCTACTTGGGAGGCTGAGGCAGGAGAATTGCTTGAACCTGGGAGGCGGAGGTTGTAGTGAACCAAGATCATGCCACTGCACTCCAGCCTGGGTGACAGAGTGAGCAAGACTCCAACTTCAAAAAAATAAAAATAAAATAAAATAAAATAAACATTACTGTTATAACAAATCAGAAACCTCCTTTCAATTAAATGTTACCCTAAAATATCTAATTCTGGTTGTTCAATATATAAGATTTTAAACCAAATTTAGTATGAATGGAATCTATTGTGTACTAGTTGGAAAATAAGTTCTTTTGAAACTTTAATACATTTTGGTGTAGGCTGATGTACAATGAAAACTTTATTTTGCATATATTTCATTTACTATTCTGACTGAGTTGTTTTATCATTCACCTTAAGTTTCCATTGATTTTTTTCGTTTCTTTTTTTGAGAGATGGGAGTCTCTCTATGTTGCCCAGACTGGAGTGCAGTGGCTAGTCACAGGTGCAATTACAGTGTACTACAGCTTCAAACTGCTAGTCTCGAGTGATCCTTCTGCCTCAGGCTTCCCAGAGCTGGGATTACAGGTGCATGCCAGCACGTCTGGCTCCAATCCTTTAATTTCAAATGTGAAGGATTAAATATAATTCTCTCAAAGGTTATAATGCTTTTATCTTAAATAAACATAAAAAGAGCACAAAGCCACTGCCTTCTTCACAAATATCCATTATGATCTCAAATGTGGACTTTGCAAACTTCAGAAATGTGTCAGACCCTAACCTGGGATCTTTAGTGCCACTGATCAATTTTGTGCATACAGTAAGCACTCAATAAAAGTTGTTGAATGCATGAAGGAATGCATAAATGTTCTCTTTGGATATCTAGCCTTACTTTCCCGTCATTCAGCTTAGATGACCTGAGAAGCACTTCCTCAAAATAACCCTCTGGCTCACCATGAGAAGAATGCCTGGCACCAGCTGGCAGGAGATATTAATAGCATGCCCATTAGGCACATGTTCAAGGCACATAGATAGCTCAGTGATAGAATCTTTAGGATATTTGGACAGTTAACATTATTTCGAGTATGAATCAGTTGTGGTTCCTTAAATCCTCACTTTAAATATTAAAAACCAACCTCTATTTTAAAAAATTCTTAAAAAAATAGTAAGGTGCAACAGCAATAATAGCTTGCAATTTTGAAAAAACTCAGTATTTGGGGCTAAGAAAAGTGAACTTCTAACAGTAGAATTCTTTTCTTTTATTCTTTTTGGAGACAAGGTCTCACTCTGCTATCTAAGCTGAAGTGTAGGGGGACAATCACGGTTCACTGCTGCCTCGACCTCCTGGGCTCAGGTAATCCTCTCACCTCAGCCTCCTGAGTAGGATAGCTGGGACTACAGGCACGTGTCCCCAGGCCCGGCTAAGTTTTGTATTTTTTGTAGAGATGGGGTTTCACCATGTTGCCCAGGCTGTTCTCAAACTCCTGGACTTAAGCAATCTGCCTATATTGGCCTCCCAAAGTGTTGGGAATACAGGTGTGAGTCACTGCACCCAGCCCCATTTATTCTTGTAACGAAGATTCTTTTGAAGGATTCAGAAGCCAAAATAGAGAAGAGAACGTGACCTTTCCCTTTAAATTTCAAGTTTTAGTATTTTACCTATCATTTACCACTGATAAGTTTCTAACCCACAAAACTATGTTCTATTCTTCCTTAGGCAACATTGGACTAAGAAACAGATATGCTGAAAATTACAAAATACCCTAGGTTACCTGTTGTGACTTTTGGAGGAAATGGGAATGGGATTGATTTTTTAAAAAATAATACATAATTCTGAAATATCTGAATCCTCACCAGACAGAATTAAACATTCCAGCTACAAATTGATACTTTCTATTAGTCTAGCCTTGATCAAAATTTGGCATATATTTAGTTTAACTGGTGAGAGCCATAAGTTCTAAGCATGGCTTAGAACTAACTTTCTTTTCTTGTTTTCTATAAAGTGGTCTTTATATCCTACATCACTTTATTTTTTTTCATTCACCACTATATTAATGAGGTTACATCATTTTAGATAGCCACACAGACGTTCTATTTTCTGAGTCATTTTCTTAGTGTATAATTAGTCATTTTCTTAGTGTCTCTAAATGTCTAAATCAGTTCACACAAGAAAAGCAACTTTGAATTCTCAAATGCTCTGATGAAGAAACAATTTTACTAGGTATCCTGCACTGAGCTAGATAGAGAAAGTGATAAATAAACAAGAGTAAGATGTAGCTGGCAGGGCGTGGTAGCTCATGCCTGTAATCCCAGCACTTTGGGAGGCCAAGGCGGGTGGATCACTTGAGGTCAGGAGTTTGAGACCAGCCTGGCTAATATGGTGAAACCCTGTCTTTACTAAAAATACAAAAATTAGCCAGGCATGGCGACACACGCCTATAGTCCCAGCTACTTGGGAGTCTAAGACAGGAGAATTGCTTGAACCCGGGAGGTGGAAGTTGCAGCGAGCTGAGATCGTGCCACTACACTCTAGCCTGGGAGACACAGTGAGACTCTGTCTCAAACAAACAAACAAACAAACAAACAAAACAACAAAAAAAAAGATGTAGTTGCCAGACCAGGCGTGGTGAATCACTCCTGTGTTTCCAGCACTTTGGAAGGCGGAGGCAGTTGGATCACTTGAGGCCAAGGCCAGGAGTTCAAGACTAGCCTGGCCAACATGGTGAAACCCCGTTTCTAATAAAAATACAAAAATTAGCAGGGTGTGGTGGTGCATGCCTGTAGTCCCAGCTACTTGGGAGACTGAGGCAGGAGAATTGCTTGAACCCGGGAGGTGGAGGTTGCAGTGAGCTGAGACTGTGTTACTATAATCCAGGCCTGGGTGACAGAGTGAGACTCTGTCTCAAAAAAAAAATAAATAAAAAAATAAAAATAAAAAAAGTAGCTGCTGACCTTGAAGAACTTTCCATCTAGATAGGTAAATTATACAGGAAATGATAGCTAATGAGATAAGAGAAATGCTCTACTGTGTGGTACAGAGAAAACAGATGTTTTATAGGCAGAGAAATAGGTATATCCACTGCATTTTGGGTAGAGAGGCAAATAAGGCTGGAGAGGTAGAGCTACATTATGGAGGAGCTTGGAAGTCTGAAAGAAATATTTAGATTTGGCCGGGCGCGGTGGCTCAAGCCTGTAATCCCAGCATTTTGGGAGGCCGAGACGGGCGGATCACGAGGTCAGGAGATCGAGACCATCCTGGCTAACACGGTGAAACCCCATCTCTACTAAAAAATACAAAAAACTAGCCGGGCGAGGTGGCGGGCGCCTGTAGTCCCAGCTACTCGGGAGACTGAGGCAGGAGAATGGCGTAAACCCGGGAGGCGGAGCTTGCAGTGAGCTGAGATCTGGCCACTGCACTCCAGCCTGGGCGACAGAGCGAGATTCCGTCTCAAAAAAAAAAAAAAAAAAAAAAAAAAAGAAAGAAATATTTAGATTTGATGGATTTGATGTGGTAGTGAATGGGGCAGTGAGATGTTTTTGCAAAGTAGGATAAATTTTGGTGCAAGAGAGGAGTTAAGAATAAAAATCAGGCAGGTCAACTGGAAACCCGATTAATGTAGGTACAATTTTCTGTTAGTGTACAGTTGTCTGTTGCTATCCACGGGATTACTGGTTCCAGTGTACACTCCCCACCTCCTGTGGATACCAAAATCCATGAGTGCTCAAGTCCCTTACATACAATTGGTATAATATTTGCATATAACCTATGTATATCCTCCCATATACTTTAAATCACCTCTAGATTACTTATCATACCTAACAAAATGTAAATGCTATGTGAATAACTGTATTGTGTTATAGAATAATGACATGAAAAAAAGTCTGCGCATGTTCACCATAGATGCAATCATCCATTCTTTTCTCAAATATTTTTGATCAGCGGTTGATTGAATTCACACATGTGAAACCCATGGATATAGAGGGCTGATAGTACTTTTAAGCAGTATCTCACAAGATAACTAGTGGATCTTCCAAATATTCTCCTGGTTTTCATAAAGCCTTTTATAGTTTCAATCACAATATATGCATTAACTCCCCTTATCACTCTCCCTAACATGTATGTCAAGGAATGTAGGCAGGTGAATAAAAATGAGAGAAAGCAAAAAGAAGCATAATTAATTTTAATCTGAATATTGTTGATACAAAGCATTTGTAGCTCATCTGAAATTAATGTGAAAATAAAAATGAGGTCCTCATCATCAAATCTAATTCTACAGAAATTCTTATGTACACTTCTATTCTACAAACCATTAAATTTATTTAAATATCTATGAAATACATGATTATTACTGTTTTATTTTGTGAGAAATTTAATATTTATGCAGAGTAAGAATAAAGGACTTTGTCACTGAACTCAGCACATTATCAGAAAGCACAAATGTAATTACATTCAGCTTGAGTAGAAAAATAAAATAAATATATATTGATTTTACCTTTGCTTTAGTCGTCTTTTGGCTGTTGTGGGAACATTAGCACCATAGCCATAGGAAAAAAGAACCCTTTCAGCCTCATCTTCATTTTCAACTGGAAAATATTCAAGTATATAATGTGAGATAACTTAATTTTTCCTTTAAAAACATGGCAGAAATGAAAATAAAAGAGGTTATAATAAATTAAGGAGCATAAAAACATTAGAAAGGGCTAATATGTAATCTTAAACAGCCCATTTGTAAGTAGAAGCATATTTCTTAAAGTATATCCTTGCTTGAATTTGCTCCATTTATTTTTGCAATGTATAAGGGATTGCATCATATCACATTAGGTTTTCTTGTTAAATAGTATAATGATACATATATTATTCTGAAGGACTCAAAGGCTTTTTGCATGAAATATACTATATAATATAACAAATAATGATAACATATCAAAGTCATCAATTCTGTTCTTGATAAAATAAATGATTTTTAAATTAGGACAAATATTATTTTATCAGAACAACTTTATTTTAATTTGCAACAATAAAATTATGTACTTATGTAGGTTACTCTATTAAAAACTGTGCAGCTCTAAGCATGTATTGATGGCCTTACTCTTTTTTAAATGTAAAAAAATTCTGTGAAAATAATTTACTTTTAAATTCTGCTATTGTCATGCCACTTCCCAAAAGGAATTTTAACAAGTTAACATCTTCTGGCTAAAAAACTTGAAATGCAATGACATTTTACTGCAAGTTGGGATTAAAAAAATATATATATACACACATATTTTTTTTTGAGATGGAGTTTTGCTCTTGTTGCCCAGGCTGGAGTGTAATGGTGTTATTTCTGCTCACGACGACCTCTGCCTCCCAGGTTCAAGTGATTCTCCTGCCTCAGCCTCCCCAGTAGCTGGGATTACAGGTGCCCACCACCAAGCCTGGCTAATTTTTTTTGGTATTTTTAGTAGAGACAGGGTTTCGCCATGTTGGCCAGGCTGGTCTCAAACTCCCGACCTCAGGTGATCTGCCCGCCCTCAGGTGATCTGCCCGCCTCAGCCTCCCAAAGTGCTGGGATTACAGGTGTGAGCCACCACACTCGACCAAAAAATATTTCATCATCAAAAAAACCCCCCAAAACACCAAAAAAAAAATTTCATCAAAGGCTATAGTTTTAACAGCTCAAGTAAAAGCAGTCAATGACATACAAAAACTTTTATAATATTATTTATCAGCAACCGTTATTTTAATGTTAAAAAGATAAACCACTTTCAGGAATATTTCAGAATTAAAACAAAGCCACATATTTTACAACCATAATGATGTTTCATCATCTGCATGCCTATCAATGTAATATGCATACATTTGTTGATTGGCCCTTCTGTAGTAAAGATTTTAGAAACATTCATTAACTGTTTTCTTTTAATTTTGTACCTATCTTTCATGGTGAATCAGGATTAGCTTTCTGAGGAAGAATTACTAGTTGGGACACATGGAAGAGATGATACACGCCATTACCAACACTATGATCAGCTATCAGATAAGTCCAGATCCAAGATGAGTTCTCCAAATCAGCTCTACTAGAACTAGAGCTAATATTTAGATATGTAACTGACTCTTGTCTCTCCTTAATTGTTCTAAATTCAGAGGGCAGAAGGGTAAATTTAGTTTACATCTCAAAAACCCGTAAGTTAGATATTAATGGACATGCTAAATGTGAGTTTAATACTTAATGGATTAATAAATCATGGGATAACTATTCTAGCAGGGATTAATTACAAAAACAATGTATTATACAACTTGGTCAATGCTACTAAAGAGATCTGAACAACGCTATTAAAGAGATCTGAACAACATGTCTTAGAAGCAGAGCACAGAGCAACTGCATCTGAGTGCCACTATTTCCCATGCTACAAGGTATAGGGTAGATATGGGGAGACTGAGATTCAGTGAAGGAATAGGAGAGAAGTCCATGTGCAGAAGCACAGACTTGTAAGATATGTGAAGTTTTAGTAATTGTGAGGAAAGTGGTTGAATTTGGTCTGGAGAACGGTGGTAGTAGAAAGGCAGACTAAGTTCCAATAGTGAATGGAACTAAAGTCTTGTTTGTTAGGCTGAGTAGTCTGGATTTTATTCTAACATCAATAAGAAACTATAATACAAGAAGGTGGCATGACCAATTGATTTTTGTTGTTGATTCAGATATCATTTTAAAAATTCCAATAATGGGGAAGAGGATGGCTTAGAATACTGGCACAGAGAATTCCTAACAAATTATAATACCAGTTGAGATCTAGTCCATAATAGCAGTGAAGAAAAGAACTTGGATTCTAGACAACTGAGCAGGTGTGAGTGAGATGAGGCACTCTAGTTTGAATGAAGGAGGAATAAAGGTTGATAAAAGCTAGTAGGATGATTAGATAAAAGTTTACTAACAGATCAAAAATACAGTTGGTCGTCCTTTAGTATCCCTGGGGGATTGGTTCCAGGAACTCTGAGGATACCAAAATCCACAGATGATTAAGTCCCTTATATAAAATGTTATATCTGCATATAACATATCTACACCTTCACATACACTTTAAACCTTGCCTGCATCACTTACAATACCTACCACATTGTACATGCTATATATATAGTTATACTGTATTTTTAAAAATGTATTATTTTTTATTACTTTTTCCCCAATATTTTCAATCCACAGGTGATAAAATCTGAGATGTGAAAGCTGCTAATACAGAGAGCAACTGCACAGAAAAATTAGGAAGTTTCAGGGAAGAAAGAGGAAACGCAAATAATGTTAATTTTTCAGCTGTGCATGGTGGCTCATACCTATAAACCCAGTGTTTTGGGAGGCCAACGCAGGAGGATCGCTTGAGGCCAGAAGTTTGAGATCACTTTGGGCAACATAGTGAGACCATGTCTCTACAAAAAATAATTAGCTGGGCACGATGGCATGTGTCTGTAGTCCCAGCTACTTGGAAGGATGAGGCAGGGGGATCACTTGAACCCAGGAGTTTGTGACTGCAGTGAGCTACGATTGTACCACTGCACTCCAGACTGGGCAACACAGTGAGCTCCTGTCTCTAACTATAGAAATTACTAGCCTATTGATAGTAACTGAAGTTGTGGAAAGGGATAAGATTATCGAGAAAGTAGTTAAGTGATGGAAAATAAACAAAGGCAGGTGATTCAAGAAGCAAAGAGAAGGGAGTTCTGAGAAATTTGACAAATGCCTAGTGGAGGTTATAAGTATGATGAGGATGCGTAGCAGGTAACTGAATTTAACAACTAGAAATCTAGGGTTTTGTTTTGTTTTGTTTTTTTTCTAATTTGAGTTTATTTAGCTTTTAGGCAATACTTGTACTTTTAACAACTTGATGAAATCTTTGAAAACTAAACTCAAATATCCAAATAATACTTATTTGATTACAGAAAGCAATACAGGTATCAATAAGATACTTTAATTTGCTATGGTTACACCTTAATAAATGAAGCCTAATCACCTTCATGTCAGCTGAAATTACCTGAATTAAATGGCAAGCCTTTGGAAATTGTATACAATGTAGTACTAAAACAAGTCTGTGCTCACTTGTTTGAAATTTTAGTTAATTGATAAGTATTCATTAAAAGGATAAGGTGTATTTTAATTTCCAATGTGAACTGATAGAGAACCTAGTTATTGATCTTCTAGTAAATCTATTTTATTTGAAATTGGTTTAGACACTACCATAACAAAAATTAATTTCTATATTCTGAAGATTTTAAGAAAATATTTATACACATGGACACACTGAAAAAACTGTACAGTATACATCCATATACTCAACATCTGCAATTTTTTTTTTTTTTTTGAGACAGGGTCTCACTCTGTCACCCAGACTGGAGTGCAGTGGCACGAACACAGTTACTGCAGCCTTGATGTTCGGGGCTCAGGTGACCATTCCACCTCACCTTCCCATGTAGCTGGCACCACCATGCCTGGTTCATTTTTTATTTTTTTGTACAGATGGGGTCTTGCCATGTTGCCCAGGCTGGCCCTGAACTTCTGGGCTCAAGCAATCATCCTGCCTTGGTCTCCCAAAGTGCTGGGATTAAGGGCGTGAGCCACTGCGCCTAGCTCCAACATCTGCATTCTAAATCAAACATACTATGTGTTTATTACACATATATCCATCCCTGTTTCCATGAATCTGTTTTTTTGATGCATTTCAAAGAAAGCTATGGACATTTGCACACTTCACTCCTCAACAGTTTAACATGCAAATCATCAATTATAGTTCAATATGTATTTAGTTATTTTCCAAAAAATAAGATTTGTAACTTTTACCATGTATAAATTTTATTTTTAAAGTCTACCATTCAACGAGTTTTGAAACGTAAAAGTTTTGAAATGTATACACACGTGTAACACAAACCCTATCAAGATATAGAACATTTGAATACCTTGGAAAGTTCCATGTCACTTTTCTCAGTTAATTCTTGGTGACAATCATCTTTAGAGACAACTACAGTTCTGATTTTTGTCTTTTTAAAAATTAAAAAAATTTTTTTTTACCGCCTACCCCTTGATTTTTTTCATCATACTTTTGCCTCTTTTAGAACTTTATATAAACATACAGTATAAGCATACTATATACTATAATCATAGTATATAAAGTATACTTTATGTTTTTCAGATTCATCCATGATGTTAAGTCAATTGTTTCTTTTCAGTGAGGAGAAGTATTCTACTACATGAATGTATAATGGTTTTATTAACCATTTTCCTTTGAGATAAACACCTGGGTTGTTTTTTTTTTTTTTTTGAGACGGAGTTTCGCTCTGTCACCCAGGCTGGAGTGCAGTGGCCAGATCTCAGCTCACTGCAAGCTCCGCCTCCCGGGTTCACGCCATTCTCTTGCCTCAGCCTCCCAAGTAGCTGGGACTACAGGCGCCCGCCACCTTGCCCGGCTAGTTTTTTGTACTTTTTAGTAGAGACGGGGTTTCACCATATTAACCAGGATGGTCTCGATCTCCTGACCTCGTGATCCGCCCGTCTCGGCCTCCCAAAGTGCTAGGATTACAGGCTTGAGCCACCGCGCCCGGCCAACACCTGGGTTGTTGCCAGCTTTTGACTACTATGAATAAATTTCCCATGAACATTCTAGTGGAAATATTTTAATGTGTATATGCCTTCTCTCTTAGGTAAGTAGTGGAAATGCTGGATCACTGATTAGGTTGTTTGATCATTTTGTAAGAAACTGCCAGTTGCTCCACTTCTCACCAACATTTGGTATAGTCAGTCTTTCTAATTTCAGCCATTATTGTGTGTATACAGTGGTATCTCACTGGGACTTTAATCTGCTTTTCCGGCCGGGCGCGGTGGCTCAAGCCTGTAATCCCAGCACTTTGGGAGGCCGAGGTGGGCGGATCACAAGGTCAGGAGATCGAGACCACAGTGAAACCCCGTCTCTACTAAAAATACAAAAAATTAGCCGGGCGCGGTGGCGGGCGCCTGTAGTCCCAGCTACTCAGGAGGCTGAGGCAGGAGAATGGAGGGAACCCGGGAGGCGGAGCTTGCAGTGAGCCGAGATCGCACCACTGCACTCCAGCCTGGGCAACAGCGTGAGACTCTGTCTCAAAAAAAAAAAAAAAAAAAAAAAAAAAAAAAAATCTGCTTTTCCCTCATGACTAGTAATGTTGAATACTTTTATTATGCTTACTTGTCATTCACATGTCTTCCTTTGCGAAGTGTTTAAACATTTTGCCCATGTTTTAAATAGGACTATTTTTTTTTTTATCACTGAGTTATAAAAAATTTTTAAATATATATTCTGGTATATTAATTTCCTACTGGTAGCGTAACAGATTGCCAGACTTTATGGTTTAAACAATACAAATTTATTATTTGATAGCTCTAGAGGCCATAAGTCCAAAAATCAGCCTCACTGACCTGAAGTCAATGCTTTGTAGGGCTGGTTCTGTCTGGAGGTTCTATGGTAAAATCTGTTTTCTTGCCTTTTCCAGCTTTCAGAGGTTCCAAAGACTAGGACATGGACATTTTTCTTTTCTTTTCTCTTTTCTTTCCTTCCTTTCTTTTCTTTCTTTTTCTTTCCCTGTGTTTCTTTCCTTCCTTTCTTCCTTATTCCCTTCCCTTCCTTCCTTCCCTTTTTTCCTTCTTTTCTTTCTCTTTCCCCTTCCTTCTTTCCTTCCTTCCTTCCTTCCTTCCTTCCTTCCTTCCCTCCCTCCCTCCCTCCCTCCCTCCCTCCCTCCCTCCCTCCCTCCTTCCTTCCTTCCTTCCCTCCCTCCCTCCCTCCCTCCCTCCCTCCCTCCCTCCCCTTCTCTCTCTCTCTCTTTTTAGAGATGGGGTCTCACTGTGTCAGGCTAGTCTTGAACTCCTGAGCTCAAGACATCCACATGTCTCGGCCTCCCATAGTGCTGGAATTACAGGCACGAGTCACTACGCCCAACAGGACACGGACATCTCTAGAAGGATGTTTTTCAGCCCACCACGCTTGGATATCTTTTTTTTTTTTTTTTTGTCTAATCTATGTTTTGTGAATATTTTCTCCTCAATATTTTCTTATTTTGGATATCATTCCTTTGTCAGACATAAAATTGTGGTTATTTTCTTTGAGCCTGTGCTTGGCTATTCATTTCTTAATGGTGTCTTTTGAATAAAAGTTTTAAATTTTGATAATATCTAGTTTATCAATTTTTCTGTTATGATAATTACTTTTAAGGGCCATGTCAAAAAAGGTCTTAATGTACCCCAAGTTGTAAAGATACTCACCTATGTTTTCTGTTACATATTTATAGTTTCAGCTATTCCATTTAGGTATCGTCTCAGATTAATATTGGTGTATGGAAGTTTATTTCCATAAAGATGTCCATTTTTTTTAGTACCATTTACTGAACAAACTTTCCTTTCTCCATTTATTTGCTTTGCTGCGTTGTTAAAAATGAAATTATTATTTAAGTATGGATCTGTTTCTGGGTTTTCTAGTCTGTTTCATTGCTGTATTTGTCTTTCCTTAAGCCAGTACTATATTAGCCTGATATTGAAGCTTTATAGTAAATCTTGAAAACAGGTAGTGCAATTCTTCCAATTTGTTCTTTTTTTTTTGTGGGGGAGAGAAGGTCGCGCCATGTTGCCCAGGCTGGAGTTCAGTGGGTATTCACAGGCACGATCATCGCACTCTACAGGCTTTAACCTCTAAGCTCAAGCAATCCTCCTGCCTCAGCCTCCCAGGTAGCTGGGACTATAGGAGTGTACCACCACATAGGGCTTCAACTTTTTTCAAGATTGCTTTGGATATGCCAGTCCTTTGCATTCCATATGAATGAAATACAAAAAAGCCTGCTGCCACTGTGACTAGAAGAACACTAAATTGATAGAATTCACAATATATTTCGTGATTTTGGGGGGAGTGATTCTTTTCTCTTAGCAATGATCTGTAGGGTTTTTTGGCTTAAATTTATTCCTAAGTATTTTGTGTTTTTTGCTGCTACTTACTTCTCCAATTGTTTACTTCTAGTATATTTTTGGGTAATGACTGTATATCCTGCTATATTCACTTACCAGTTTTAGTAGTTGTTTGGTAATCTGAAAACACATTCTTATTATTCCTTTCTGATTTTTATATATTTTATATCTTCTCTTATCCTTATCTCACAGATTAGGAATTCAAATACAGTGCTTAATATAAATCATATAAATCATGAAAATAGGAATCCCTGTCTTACTCTCCCCCTTAATGTGGAAAGCATTTAATATTTCACCATTAAGTACAATTTTAGCTATTGGTTTTTATAAATGCCCTTTTTCAGACTGAGGAAGTTTCCTTCTATTCCTAATTTGTTTAGACAAAGGAACATATGCAAAGTTATGGAGATAAGAAAGAGTATGAAACTTTCAAGACAATAATATGACATGGAGGGGAATAGCAAGATATGAAAAGTAGAAAGGTAAACATGAGGCTAATCACAAAGTCATGTAAAGAAATTTGACTTTACTGTCTTAATGAAGACAATAAAAGTCATTAAAGCAGGCATATGATATGAAAATTTGAATGTTACAAAGATTACTTGAACTCCAGTGAAGAAACTGAAGATAAATTTAAAATCTATTGCAGTTATCAGACACTGACCTTGGAAATGGGAAATAGGACAATGATAGGAAAGAAATAAAAGTTTTTCTTACATTGGCCTACAAGTAAATACAGTCCTTATGTGAAAATGTGCCTAAAATAATTAGAACCCTACCTAGATTCAAATTCAACTTCAATTGAAGTTTAATCCCATTTTTATAAGAATGCCACAGTTATCTGACTTTTGAACACAAATAATGTACTGTAGCAAACATCACAGCCAACGGTGAAATGTTAATTTAAAATATTTATTAATGTTAGGGATAAGACAGGAAGATAACGTAACAAGAGGGGAAAACAAGAAAAACGGAAAATAGAAATTAAAGATCAAAGATTATAACACAATACCATCAAATGAATTTCTATTTGTAGTTCAAGACTCATTCCAAGGCCGGGCACGGTGGCCGTCTATAATCCCAGCATTTGGGAGGCCGAGGCGGGCGGATCACCTGAGGTCGGTAGTTTGAGACTAGCCTAACCAACATGGAGAAACCCTGTCTCTACTAAAAATACAAAATTAGGTGGGTGTGGTGGTGCATGCCTGTAATCCCAGTGACTCGGAGGCTGAGGCAGGAGAATCACTTGAAACCCGGAGGCAGAGGTTGAGGTGAGCTGAGATCGCACCATTGCACTCCAGCCTCCAGCCTGGGCAACAAGAGCGAAACTCCATCTCAAAAAAAAAAAAAAAAGACTAATTCCAGTGTCATCTCCCCTCTTAGATATTCCTCGCCTCCTTTAAAGGTGGGATTAATTAATGATCTCTTTTGTATTTCCACTGAGAACTGCATATTTCTTGCTTATAGCATTTATCTTGCTACTCTAATTATTTGTTATTATGTTCATCTCTCCCAGTAGATTAGAAACCCCTTGAGATGGGAATTATTTCCATGAATTCCTAATCCCTAGTTCCTGACAGATGTAAATACTTAACACTTCCAGAATAAGTGAATTAGATAAAAAATAAAAAAGATAAAAGCTATCATATTTAACTTGTTTCTTTTTTGACTGCAATTTCTGAGATGAAGATGAACAAATATTTGAAATACAGAATTTTATTTAGAAATAGTCACCAATTATATTTTAAGAAAATATAGCAAAGTAGTTTTATTCTTTTTTTTTTTGAGACAGTTTTGTTCTGTTGTCTGGGCTGGAGTACAGTGGCATGATTTTGGCTCAACGCAACCTCTGCCTTCCGGGTTCAAGCAATTCTCCTGCCTCAGCCTCTGGAGTAGCTGGGATTACCCAATATCACTCCTGGGTAAATTTTTTTTTGTATTTTTAGTAGAGACAGGGTCTCTTCATGTTGGCCAGGCTGGTCTCGAACTCCTGACCTCAAGTGATTTGCCCACCTTGGCTGTCCAAAGTGCTAAGATTACACAGTGCCTGGTCCCAAAGTAGTTATAGAAATAATGTCAGGCTTCCTTTGTTGCCAGAAAAAAAAGTTGCCCGTGTGTGTGTGGGGAGACTTACTTTCTGCAGTTTGCATTATTATTTCATCAAGCTCTTTTTCCAGTTTCTCATAAATGTCTAGCCTTGCTTGATGCTCCGAGTTCTGTGCTTGAAGTTCAGTAATGCGTTTTTCAGAAGAGGCTTGGAGACTATAAAATTCTTTGGTTAAAACCTAATAGTGAAAGAGAAGAATTACAAAGGCAGAATTAAATAGGTGCACAGTTAAGACAAAAACACGATGTGAAGACATACACAGGGCTTTTTTATTATTTAAATATTAAGAGAAAGTAGCTCAATTAAGATGACTAATGAGGAAATTAAATATATTTATTTCTAAGGTAAATAATTCAGTTGTTTTTAGCTGAAAATTATGAAGTACCTTATCCTTATTTTATAAGCTGGATAAAAAATGAATTTAAAATTAGGAATAATTATAGGAGTAATATTAGCATTTGCTTGTTAGAATTTAAAAAAATACAATGTCATATTTACATAGAGGTCATTTACCTGGCAATCAAAACTATCTGACAGAGGCTTACAAAGTTGTTTGTAAAAACGATATGCTGACAATAAATCCTTCAATTTTCCATCAGAGCTTACTGAATCTACCCAAACTATGATCTTAATAATATTTTTGGTTTTCTGAACAGCCATAAATTCAAAGCAGGAAATAAAAAGGCAAATGTGAAGTGCTGCTTGAGGCAGTATCAGAAAATGCCTTTGTGAACAATTAAAATACATTAAAAATGAGATGCAAAAGGCAAGGAAATTGGAGTCATTTTGTATACAAGCAAAAAATCCTACACTCCAATGGTGATTCATTGAAGGAAACACCATGATGACAACAATAAATTAACTAAAAAGATGCCTCTAGTGATAAGGAAATGTTTTAATGCTTAAATTCCAATTACCTAGAACGTTTACTTACTATTACAGACTAAATTATGGAGTGGTATTACACTCACTTCCTAATACAGCGTAAGTAATATACTGTTTCCTGAGAGGCAACAGACTACTACAGTGAAGAATATGGTTTGGAGCCAGAAAAATTTGGATTTCAATATGGCTTTGACACTTATTAGCTGTGATCTTAGGCAATTACTTATTCTTTATAGGCTGACCTTAAAACACTGTTGAAAGAAATTAAATGAGATGATAAATTTACAGTGCTTAGCAGAGTACCTAGAACATAGTGTTGAAAAGTACTATTGCTACTGTAAGAAATATATGACAATTCTGCATGAAATAGTTCACGCAAATAGAGTTCCACTAATTTAATTATCTTGAATTGTCTACAATTAAACACTTTTAAAGATAACTATTTTCTCTAATGACATAAAGTTCACATTACAAAATGTGTATGATTATGTGTTTTCTGTGATGTGGTAAAAGGCAGAAGGAAAACCTATTTACAGTTCTCAATGAGCAGAAATTATAATTTTCCTTAATTCACTTCAGGTCATTTCCTTCAATTTTCAGCAAAACTTTCCCCTAAAGTAAACAAAACATTATCCCTCACTCTCCATATTCATTCCTTTGGAGAGTGGAGAAGGAATAAAATGGGAACAACATTTTTATGGTGATTTCCAGTGGCTCTGGTTGGGTCAGAAAAAACAAAATGTGTTTTAGATTATTTCTTCTTTATTCTTGCTTGTTGGGAATGTGTTTTCTAGAAACTCGTTAATTCATTATAAAAAAATCACCGCTCAGTGAAATTATCTGGAGCTTATGTGGAGTTCATTACATTGGGATGTAATTCATTAAGAAGCTGATGATACTAATTCCACTGTCAAAAGAGAGAACCAGTAAAGGCAGTGTTAAATGACTATTCCCACAGCACAGCTGACACTTTTTCATTTGTACCCCACTTCCCCCAGCAAAAACACCACACGAAGAAAAACAGGGGAAATGATTAGGGATAAAGAATCAAAATGTTGAAGATGGGATATTTTATAAGGTATTATTTTAAGAAGAGATTTTAAAAATATTATGAGAGATATAATTTAAAAAATATCTTCATAACATGAAAAGAGAGATCCTGAGAAACTACTGATGTGGGGTATCTCCCAATACCACTAGTGCCCCATATTACAGAATTTTCTGTTTTTGTGGATTTGTCTGAGTGGCTGTTATAAGTAAACCTACTACAGCTTCTGAAAAGCCAAAGAGAACTTGACTATTGGACCCATGGTAGGCTATAATATTAAAGATTTGTTTTAGTAAAAATCAATACATGAACATTTCAGTTTAAACATGGATACATAAAATAAGCCCATTAATTTTAGGAATCCATTAAATATAAAGTTCTCACAGTAAAATTTTCCTTCCTTTGAATAGTACATGTATTAACTGAATGATAATACAAAGATTAAATAATGATAATACAAAATCATAATTTTGCCTTAAACAGAGACAAATATATAAAACCAACATTTTGGGAGCCCTTGCCAATTAATAATTAAGCAAAAATAAATCATCCCCAAGTTAACAATCAATGAGAATATTGGGTAAAAGCCCAAAAAAGTCCATTATCTTTACCGTCATGAAATTACTTCTTTATAAATTAATTATAAATGAGAATTGTCTTAAAAATACTTTCAAGAACCCCACCCTCCCACAAAAGATTCAAATGATGATACTATATTATTCTTAATCAAACCATTCTGAAACTCTTTAGGTGATTTAATGTGTAGGTGGAAATGTGATCTTCTGGAACTACACTGTCCAGTATGGTAGCCACTAGTGACATGCGGCTATATACATTTAAATTTAAACTAATTAAATAGTATTAAGAATTTAGTTGCCTAGTAACGGTAGGCACATTTCCAATGCTCAACTGTCACATGTGGCTGGGTTGGTACTTACCATCTTGGACAGCACAGAATAACTTTTCTTTCTTTTTTTTTTTTTTTTTAATTTATTTATTATTATTGTACTTTAAGTTGTAGGGTACATGTGCATAACGTGCAGGTTTGAAGCCCAGATGCCATTCTAGACCTACTAAATTAGGACCTCAAGCTGCTGTACCCAGGCATTGGGCTTTTTTGTTGTTGTTGCTTTTGTTTGTTTACCTTTTAATTATGGGAAGTTTACTTTTTCTTTCTTTAAGTTGTCTTTTATATTTAAAAAAAATAAACAAATAAGAAAAATATTGTCTACTAGGTGCGGAATCCAGTCTTATCTCCTTGGTAAAATCCATGGAAAATCTGATTTCTTACTCAAGACCTATACCCTTGTGGTAAATCAATTGACTAGATTAAACATATTTCCAAATGAAAAAAAAAAAAAAAAATCAAACCATTCATTCATCAAGTATTTACTGAGAATTCATTATGAGAGAGGCACTATGTTAAGCACTGCTGACACAATGATAAACGAATAATCCCTGTCTTCCCAAGCCTTCAGTTTAATAGGGGCACACAATGTTAAGAAATTCCCTCAAGACTCAGTTTTATCAACCAGAATCTTTAGAACCATAACATGTTTTAGAAACGTGTTTTTCCATATAAGACCTTTAAACAAAGCATAGTAATTACTAGTCACCTGCATCCAGAGACCAAGTGGACAGGTCTATGAGAGTCCTTTGCAAACTGCAAGTTGAAATTTTTTGGAGGTTATAAAATCAATTTTGTTTGTAACCAGCTAAATGGAATAAAAAAGGATGTGTGGGAGAATCACCTGCAACAGATTATGACTCTACAGCATTTTTCTGAAGAAAGTACATGAAAAAAGTTTTAAATACTGAACGTTGATTTGATTCAGATGTAGACACCATCTACCCATTTTGCTTATGTCTTTTTAAACATACATATATATTTAATATATTTTTTACGTTTTTCACTAAGGCTTTATTTTCTGAGGCCCTTTAATTAGTTTCACTAATCAGAGTACTTTCCAGAAGTGTAATCTTGGAGAAATTACTGTAATAAATATTATTAGATATTGTGGTGGTTAAAAGTATGGGATTTAGGCTGGGTGTGGTGGCTCACGCCTGTAATCCCAGCACTTTGGGAGGCCAAGATGGGCAGATCATGAGGTCAGGAGTTCAAGACCAGACTGGCCAACATGGTGAAACCCCGTCTCCACTAAAAATACAAAAATTAGCCAGGCATTGTGGTGCACGCATGTAATCCCAGCTACTCAGGAGACTGAGGCAGGAGAATCACTTTAACCTGGGAGACAGAGGTTGCGGTGAGCTGAGATCACTCCATTGCACTCCAGCCTGGGTGACAGAGCGAGACTCCGTCTCAATAAAAAAAAAAAAAAAAAAAGGTATGGGTTTTAAAGTGAGGTTGGTCAGGTGTTAAGGTCTAATCACAGTTCAGTCACTTACTAGTTGTGCGATATTAAACAATATAACTTCTCTAGAACAAAAAAGTAGAAATAAAACATTAAAATGAGTAAGGCTGATTTCTTAGTTAACGACCCCTTAACTTTACGGTGTATTTCTTCAAAAATCTCTTATTCTCACCTTATACATTAAAAAAAATCTAGAGCATATAGCTGTGTAAAGGGATATCGTCACCTAGTATTATAAGTGTATTTTCTATATTATGTGGTCTTAAAATAGAATGCCATTAAAAAAGAAATACTTTGCCAGGCATGGTGACTCACACTTGTAATCCCAGCACGTTGGCAGGATGAGGCAAGTGGATCACCTGAGGTCAGGAGTTTGAGATCAGCATGGCCAACATGGCAAAACTCCATCTCTACTAAAAACACAAAAATCAGCTGGTTGTGGTGGTGTGCACCTGTAGTCTCAGTTATTTGAAAGGCTGAGGCACAAGAATCACTTGAACCTGGGAGATGGAGGTTGTAGTGGGCCGAGATGGCGCCACTGCACTCCAGCCAGGGTGACAGAGCAGGACTCCTCCTCCTCCTCAAAAAAAAAAAAAAAAAAAAAAAAAAAAAAAAATTTTTTTTGATATTTTGGATAAATGACAAACGGATGCAACATATGTATTTTCAAATTAAAGACAAACCAGTTGTATTTTACGATATTTATCCTGTAATTGAATTGCATTACAATTTAGGGGAAACTAATATCTGATATTCAATTGAGAAAGGCTTCTAATTGAATAACTTTGTTTCTTTGCATTGTAGTTTCTGTTTAATGACCTATAATTTCATATTTTTGTAACTGTAAAATAAACCTTCATATACAGAAAGGAAAATTGGAAGATTAAAATGCTTGAGTTTATTAGTGGGCACACTATTGTGGGATCTGAAAAGTGAAAAAAAAATTATCTTTTACCCAACAAATAATTATCTTTTGGGAAAAGAGACTTTCATTTTCCTAGCATTTCCCAACTTAACTAAAACAAAATTCTATAGCATCAAAACAACATTTTGAGGATTTCTATGAATTGGTACTGAGCATAAATGGTTGTTTTATTTGAGTCAAACAGATATAACAACATTATGAAGCAGTTGCTATTATTATTCCCAAAGAAAATGAGTAATTTATCCAGAGTGTGGTGAGTAACTGGGTTCAAATCTTAGGTCTGTCGGGCCTAAAGCCCACAAGCCAATCCCTACCCAATACCACTAGAAGAGATTCTATCTGGGCAGAAAAGACCTTCTGTTTTTCTTTTATGATAAAACTAAGGAGAAAAGCTTTCAAATTCTACCACTGCCCAACAGTAAGGATGAGGATGCTCTGGTTAATTGTCTAGAGCTTGCAGTCCAATACCAGAGCCACTAAATACATGTAGCTAATTTTAGATTTAAGATTAACTAAAGAAGCTTGATTCCTCAGTGCACTAGCCATATTTCAAGTGCTAAATGACCACACATGGCAAGTGGCTACTGAACTGGATAGTGCAGATATAGAACATTTCCATCATTACAGAAAGTTCTATTCAAAGCCCTGTTCAAAATTCTTAGTTTCTTGAAGATAGGAATCAATTCTTAAAATTTGTGTGTGTAATCGGGCCCAGCACATGCTTACTGCCTAATAGATGCTCAGTTACAAAGTATTGCATACTATCAATTCAATTAACTATATGCCAGGCTCTGGCTGAGACCTAGTAACATATTTTTAAAAAGGCCTTAGTCTAGGGGGGAGAATGAAGAAATAAAAATCACCCATAATTACACCATTTATAAATAAACTTTAGTGTCTGGATATGTTTGGCTGGGCACGGTGGCTCATGCCTGTAATCCTAGCACTTTGGGAGGCTGAGGCAGGGGGATCACTTGAGGTCAGGAGCTCAAGGCGAGCCTGGCCAACATGGTGAAATCCCATCTCCACTAAAAATATAAAAACATTAGCTAGGTGTGGTGGTGCATGCCTGCAATCTTAGCTACTCAGGAGGCTGAGGTGGGAGGATGGCTTAAACTGGGGAGGCAGAGGTCGAAGTGAGTCGAGATTGTGACACTGCATTCCAGCCTGGGAGACAGAGTGAGACTGTCTCCAAAAAAAAAAAAAAAAAAAGGGTTTATTTCCTTTGAATGTTTTTCTATGTATATTGATTTTTACTGAACATGTAAACCATAGTCAAGACTATACTAATTTCACAACTGCATCCTTCATTCCATGTTTTTAATTAGCCTATTCCCCAAATCTAAAATACCCAAGAACATGCAGTGCATGGACACAGCAAAATACACTATTTATAATATGCTAATTGAAAACTTCATCTACTGTTGGACACTTGTTAGTTCCAATTTTTACATAATAAATAATGCTGCGACATGCATCATTTATATAAACCTATTATATAAACGTATCTCTATTTTCTTAGATAAAATTCCTTCAAGTAAAATTACTGGATCAGCTTTTTTTTTCCTTTCCATTTTATTTTGGGGGTTTACTTAATATTTAAAAGCTGAAGAAAGAGTAATACCACCCACTTGGTATATTGCCTACTGATGCAGAGACTACAGGATCCTATGCCAACAATCAATTTCTTTTTTTTTAAAGCCACATGGCCCTTATTTATTTATTTTTCCGTAAGTTATTGGGGGTGCAGGTGGTATTTGGTTACACAAGTAAGCTCTTTAGCGGTAATTTGTGAGACCCTGGTGCACCCATCACCCGAGCAGTATGCACTGCACCATGTATGTAGTCTTTTACCCCTTGCCCCCATTCCACTCTTCCCCCCAAGTACCCGAAGTCCATTGTATCATTCTTATGCCTTTGCATCCTTATAGCTTAGCTCCCACATATCAGTGAGAACTTGTGACATTTGGTTTTCCATTCCTGAGTTACTTCCCTTAGAATAATAGTCTCTAGTCTCATCTAGGTCATTGCAAATGCTGTTACTTCATTCATGTCTATGGCTGAGTAGTATTCCATATATATATATATATATATATCACAGTTTCTTTATCCACTCGATTGATGGGCATTTTGCAATTGTGAATTGTGCTGCTATAAATGTGTGTGCAAGTATCTTTTTCAAATAATGACTTATTTTCCTCTGGGTAGATGCCCAGTAGTGGGACTGCTGGATCAAATGGTAGTTCTTCTTCTAGTTCTTTAAGGAATCTCCACACTGTCTTCCATAGCAGCTGTACTAGATTAAATTCCCACCAGAAGTGTAGAAGTGTTCCCTAATCCCCGCATCCGTGCCAACATCTACCGTTTTTTTTTTTTTTTTTTTTTTTTTTTTTTTAAGAAGGTGTCTTGCTCTTGTCACCCAGGCTGGAGTGTAGTGGCACGATCTTGGCTCACTGCAACCTCTTCCTTCCGGGTTCCAGTGATTCTCCTGCCTCAGTCCCCCGAGTAGCTGAGATTACAGGCACCCGCCACCATGCCTAGCTCATTTTTGTATTTTTAGTAGAGACAGGGTTTCACCATGTTGGCCAGGCTGATCTCGAACTCCTGACCTCAGGTGATCCACCTGCCTCGCTCTCCCAAAGTGTTGGGATTACAGGCGTGAGCCACCTTGTCCAGCCTACTGTTTTTTGATTCTTTGATTATGGCCATTCTTGCAGGAGTAAGGGGGTATTATATCGTGGTTTTGTTTTGCATTTCCCCAATCATTAGTGATATTGAGCATTTTTTCATGTTTACTGGCCATTTGTATATCTTCTTTTGAGAACTGTCTATTCATGTCCTTAGCCCACTTTTTGACGGGACTGTTTTTTTTTCTTACTGATTTGAGTTCACTGTAGATTCTGGATATTCGTCCTTTGTCAGATGTAGATTGTGAAGATTTTCTCCCATTTTGTGGGCTGTCTGTTTACTCTGTTGATTGTTCCTTTTGCTGTGCAAAAGCTCTTTAATCAGGTCCCAGCTATTTAGCTTTGTTTGTTTATTGTTTTGAGACAGAGTTTTGCTCTGGTTGCCCAGGCTGCAGTGGAATGGCACGATCTCGACTCACCGCAACCTCTACCTCCCGGGTTCAAGCGATTCTCCTGCCTCAGCCTCCCGAGTAGCTGGGATTACAGGCATGTGCAACCACTCCTGGCTAATTTTGTATTTTTAGTAGAGATAGGGTTTCTCCATGTTAGTCAGGCTAGTCTTGAATTCCCAACCTCATGTGATCTGCCTGCCTTGGCCTCCCAAAGTGCTGGGATTACAGGCATGAGCCACTGCACCTGGCCAGCTTTGATTTTATTGCAATTGCTTTTGGGTTTCTGGTCATGGAATCCTTGCCTAAGCCAATGCCTAGATGGGTTTTTCTGATGTTAGCTTCTAGAATTTTTATAGTTTTGGGTCTTAGGTTTAAGTCCTTAATCCATCTTGAGTTGATTTTTGTATTAAGGTGAGAGATGAGAATCCAATTTCATTCTCCTATATGAGGCTAGCCAATTATCCCAGCACCATTTGTTGAAAAGGGTGCTCTTTCCCCACTTTATGTTTTTGTTTGCTTTGTTATAGATCAGTTGGCTGCAAGTATTTGGGTTTATTTCTGGGTTCTCTATTCTGTTCCATTGGTCAATGTGCCTATTTTTGTACCAGTACCACACTGTTTTGGTGACTATGGCCTTATAGTATAGTTTGAAATCAGGTAGTGTGATGCCTCCAGATTTGTTCTTTTTGCTTAGTCTTGTTTTGCTGTGTGGGCTCTTTTTTGATTCCACATGAATTTTAGAATTGTTTTTTTCTAACTCTGTGAAGAATGATGGTGGTATTTTGATGGGGGTTTCACTGAATTTGTAGATTCTTTTGGCAGTATGGTCATTTTCACAATACTGATTCTACACATCCGTGAGCATGGGATGTGTTTCCATTCGTTTGTGTCATCTACGATTTCTTTCAGCAGTGTTTTGTAGTTTTTCTTGTAAAGGTTTTTTGACTCCTTTGTTAGGAATATTCCTAAGTATTTTATATATTTTTTGCAGCTATAGTAAAAGGAGTTGAGCTCTTGATTTGACTCTGTTTGGTTGCTGTTGGTGTATTAAAAAACTACCGATTTGTGTGCATCAATCTTGGATTCGGAAACTTTGCTGAATTGTTTTATCAGTTCTAGGAGCTTTCTGGAGTAGTCCCTAGGGTTTTCAAGGTAAACGATTATATGGTCAGCAAACAAGGACAGTTTGACTTCCTCTTTACTGATTTGGATGCCCTTTATTTCTTTCTTGTTTGATTGCTCTGGCTAGGACTTCCAGTACTATGATGAGGAGGAGTGGTGAGAATGGGCATCCTTGTCTTGTTTCAGTCCTCAGGAAGAATGCTTTCAACTTTTTCCCATTCAGTATTATGTTGGCTGTAGGTCTGTCATAGATGGCTTTTACCATGTTAAGGTATGACGATTTTGCTGAGGGTTTCAATCATAAAGCGATGCTGGGTTTTGTCTAATGCTTTTTCTGCATCTATTGAGATATAATTTTTGTTTTTAATTCTGTTTATGTGGTGTATCACATCTATTGACTTGCATACATTAAACCATCCCAGCATCCCTGGTATGAAATCTACTTGGTCATGATGGACTATCTTTTTGATATGTTGTTAGATTCAGTTAGCTAGTATTTGTTAAGGATTTTAGCATTTATGTTCATCAAAGATATTGGTCTGTAGTTTTCTTTTTCGGTTGTATCCTTTCCTGGTTTTGGTATTATGATGATGCTGGCTTCATAGAATGAATTAGGGAGGGTTCCTTCTTTCTCTATCTCGTGAAATAGTGTCAAAAGGATTGGTACCAATTCTTCTTTGAATGTCTGGTGGAATTCTGCTGCGAATCCATCTGGTCCTGGACTTTATTTTTGGTAATTTTTAAATTACCGTTTCAATCTTGCTGCTTGTTATTGGTCTTTTCAGGGTATCTAATTCTTCTTGATTTAAGCTAGGAGGGTTGCATTTTTTCAAGGAATTTATCCATCTCTTTTAGGTTTTCTAGTTTATATGTGTAATGGTATTCACAATAGCCTTGAATAATCTTTTGTATTTCAGTGGTGTCAGTTGTAATATCTCCTGTTTCATTTCTCAGTGAGGTTACTTGGATTTTCTTCTTTTCTTGGTTAATTTTGTTAATGGTCTTTTTTTTTTTTTTTTTTTTTTGAGATGGAGTTTCACTTGTTGCCCTGGCTGGAGTGCAATGGTGCAGTTTCTGCTCACTGCAACCTCCGCCTCCCAAGTTCCAGCAATTCTCCTACCTCAGCCTCCTGAGTAGCTGGGATTACAGGCATGCACCACCATCCACCAATCCACCATGCCCAGCTTTTTTTTTTTTTTTTTTTTTTTTTTTTTTGCATTTTTAGTAGAGACGGGGTTTCTCCATGTTGGTCAGGCTGGACTCAAACTCCCGACCTCAGGTGATCTGCCCACCTCAGCCTCCCAAAGTGCTGGGATTATAGGCATGAACCACCATGCCTGGAATGATCTATCAATTTTATTTATCTTTTCAAAAAACCAGCTTTTTGTTTCATTTATCTTGTGTATTTTTGTTGTTGTTGTTGTTCAAATTTCATTTAGTTCTGCTCTGATCCTTTCTTCTGCTGGGTTTGGTTTATTCTTGTTTCTCTAGTTCCTTCAGGTGTGACCTTACATTGTCTGTTTGTGCTCTTTCAGACTTTTTGATGTAGGTGTTTAGGGCCATGAACCTTCCTCTTAGCTTTGCCTTAGCTGTATTCCAGAGGTTTGGATAGGTTGTGTCATTATTGTCATTCAGTTCAAACAATTTTTAAATTTCCATCTTGATTTCATTTTTGACCCAATGCTCATTCAGGAGCAGGTTATTTAACTTCCATGTATTTGTGTGGTTTTGAAGGTTCCTTCTAGAGTTGATTTCCAGTTTTATTCCACTGCAGTCTGACAGAGTGCTTGATATAATTTCAATTTTCTTAAATTTATTGAGGCTCATTTTATGGCCTATCATATGGTCTATCATGGAGAAAGTTCCATGTGCTGTTGAATAGAATGTGTATTCTGCAGTTGTTGGATGAAATGTTCTGTTTATATCTATTATGTTCATTTATTCCAAGGTACAGTTTAAATCCAGTTAAATCCATTGTTTCTTTGTGGACTTTCTGTCTTGAAGACCTGTCTAATGCTGTCAGTGGAGTACTGAAGTCCTCCACTATTATTGTGTTGCTGTCTATCTCACTTCTTAGGTCTATTAGTAATTGTTTTATAAATTTGGGAGCTCCAGTATTAGATGCATTGTGATATTTTCCTGTTGGACAAGGCCTTTTACCATTATACAATGTCCCTCTTTGTCTCTTTCAACCACTGTTGCTTTAAAGTTTTTTTTGTCTGATACAAGAATAGCTACCCCTGCTTGCTTTTGGTGTCCATTTGCATAAAATGCCTTTTTCCACCCCTTTACTTTAAGTTTATGTGAGTCCTTATTTGTTAGGTGTGTCTCCTGAAGGCAGCAGATAGTTTGTGAGTTCTCATCCATTCTGCGGTTCTGTACCTTTTTTAAGTGGAGCATTTAGGCCATTTACATCCAATGCTAGCATTGAAATGTGAGGTACCATTGCATTCATCATGCTCTTTGTTGACTGTCTACTTTTTATTGTTTTGATTTTTAACTTATATTTTTGTTTTATAGGTCCTGTGTGATTTATGTTTTAAAGAGATTTTGTTTTGATGTGTTTCCAGGATTTGTTTCAAGATTTAGAGCTCCTTTTAGCTGTTCTTGTAGTGGTGGCTTGGTAACAGTGAATTCTCTCAGCATTTGTTTATCTGAAAATGAGTGTATCTTTCCTTCATTTATGATGCTTAGTTTCGCTAGATACAAAATTATTGGCTTATAATTGTTTTGTTTGAGGAGGCTGAAGATAGGACCCTCCAATCCTTTCTAGCTTGCAGGCTTTTGCTGAGAAATCTGCTGTCACAGCTCTTAAGATTCTTTCCTTCGTCTTAACTTTGGATAACCTGATGGCAATGTGCCTAAGTGAAAATCTTTTTGCAATGTATTCCCCAGGTGTTCTTTGTGCTTCTTGTATTTGTATGTCTAGGTCTCTAGCAAGGCCAGGGAAGTTTTCCTCAATTATTCCCCCAAATACGTTTTCCAAGCTTTTAGAACTGTCTTCTTCCTCAGGAACACCGATTATTCTTAGGTTTGGTTGTTTAACATAATCCCACACTTCTTGGAGGCTTTGTTCATATTTTCATATTCTTTTTTCTTTGTCTCTGTTGGATTGTGTTAATTCAAAGACCATGTCTTCAAGTTCTGAATTTTTTTCTTCTACTTGTTCAATTCTATGGCTGAGACTTTCCAGAGCATTTCGCATTTCTAAAAGCATGTCCAAAGTTTACTGAATTTTTGATTGTTTTTCTTTTAGCTATTTCCTTGAATATTTTTCCCTTCACTTCTTGTACCATTTTTTTTGGATTTCCTTGCACTGGACTTCACCTTTCTCTGGTTCCTCCCTGATTAGCTTAATAACTAACCTCTTAAATTCTTTTTCAGGTAAATCAGGGCTTTCTTGGTTTGGATCCATTGCTGGTGAACTAGTGATTTTGGGGGGCGCTGAAGAGCCTCGTTTTGTTATATTACTAGGGTTGGTTTTCTGGTTCCTTCTCATTTGGGTAGGCTCTGTCAGAGGGAAAGTCAAGGGCTGAAGGCTGTTGTTCAGATTCTTTTGTCCCACGAGGTGTTCCCTTGATGTAGTACTCTCCCCCTTTTCCTGTGGATGTGGCTTCCTGTGAGCCGAACTGCAGTGATTGTTGTCGCTCTTCTGGGTCTAGCCACCCAGCGAGTCTACTCAGCTCCAGGCTGGTACTGGGGGTTTCTGCACAGTCTTGTGATGTGAACTGTCTGTGGGTCTCTCCATCATGGATACCAGCACCTATTCCGGTGGAGTGGCAGAGGGTGCAATGGACTCCATGAGGGTTCTTAGCTTTGGTGGTTTAATGCTCCATTTTTGTGCTGGTTGGCCTTCTGCAAGGAGGTGGTGCTTTCCAGAAAGCATCAGCTGTATGGAAAGGGACCAGCAGTGGGTGGGGCCCTGGAACTCCCAAGATTATATGTCCTTTGTCTTTTGCTACCAGGGTGGGTAGGGAAGGACCATCAGGTGGGGGCAGGGCTAGCTGTGTCAGAGCTCAGACTACCCTTAGGTCAGTCTTGCTGCAGCTAATATGGGGAAGGGGAATGAGATTCCTAGGTCACTGGAGTTGTGTACCTACGAGGATTATAGCTGCCTTTGCTGAGTCATGCAGGTTGTCAGGGAAGTTGGGGAAAGCCACCAGTCACAGGCCTCATCCAGCTCCCATGAAAACTGAAGGGCTGGTCTCACCCCCAGTGCCCTCCCCACAACAGCCCCTAGTCTGTTTCCAGGCCCAGGGTGAGTTGGGCTTGAAAACTTGCCTGAGGCTTTCCACCTCTCAGAATATTTGGGGTGTCTCTCGGGTCCTGCAGGAGCAGTCCGCTTCCTTCAGAGGGTCTGCGGGTCCTCTTAGGATTGCTGGTTTGTTCTTGCAGTTGATCTGGAGCTAAAATTCACAATGTGGTCAACCTTCTAAGGCCTTTAACACAGATTACCATAATGTCCAGAAGGGCTGTTTCATTTTCTGACTCATGAGATTTCCCACTGAAGGGTACTCTTGCCAGCACTTTAAAAACAACACACAGACCTATCTAAAGGTTAAAAAAAAGTTTAAATTTATATTTCGTTAATTATCAGTGAGAATTCATATGTTCATTTATTTATTTGTTAGCAATTTGCATTTCATTTCTTGGAAATGGTCCATTCCTTTTTTTCCCCACTTATTTATGTAGAAGGGGAAAGTATGTCTCCTTGATAAAATATCTTTTAAAATGAAGGACATAAGCCCTCTGTCATATATAACACAAAGAGTGTTTTTCAGTTTCTATTTTGCCTTTAATATTATTCATATTATTTTAAATATTAATTTTAAATATAAATTTTACAAATTTATGAATTTTATGAATTTATGAATTTTAAATTTTATGAATTTAAAAAATAAATTCAGCTTTTATTTTTCCTATATAATTTCTTTCCTTGCCTTCATCAGATTAACAGATTAATTCCCAAAGTAAACATAAGATATAATTTCATCTGTATTTACTTTAAAAAATTTTTTTGACAGAGTCTTGCTCTGTTGCCCAGGCCAGAGTGCAGTGATGTCGTCTCAGCTCACTGCAGCCTCGACCTCCTGGGCTTAAGCAGTCCTCCCTGCCTCAACCCCCAAGTAGCTGGGACTACAGGTGTGTGCCACCACACCTAACTTCCACAGTTTTTAAGTAGTAGATGAGGTTTCACTATGTTGGCCAGGCTGGTCTAGAACTCCTGACCTCAGGTGATCCACCAACCTCAGTCTCCAAAAGTGCTGGGATTACAGGCGTGACTCACTGCACCTGGCTCATCTGTATTTACTTCTAATACTTTCATAGCTACACACACACACACACACACACTATATGTATATAATATATATTATATATCTATATGCACCCTAGTAATCCATCTGAGTTTAAGTTTGCTGTATGGTATGAGGTATTGAGTCAACTATTTTCTCTAAATATTCAAATGATTATCACAGCATCATTTATTGTCCAATCCACACTTTCCCTATTGATTTGAAATGTGACCTTTACCATGTATAAATTCTTAAATTTATGTAAATATGTTTTGGGGCTTTGCATTTTATAACATTTGTGAACTAATTTTGTGTGCAGCTTGATTATTCTTGCCTCAGAACACACTTTAAAATGTGATACACATTTCCATTATTTCTTTTTAAAAAGTACTTTTAAAAATATTGACTATTCTGTATTTGTTTTTCTTTCCAGTTGTACTATAGAATTATTTTCAGTTAAAAAATACGCTGGCATCTGATTAGATAGAAACATATATTATTTGATGAAAACTGAAAAAAATGTATACTTCATTCCCTTCCAGAAACATGGTGTTTCATTTCACATGTCAGTGAAGTTCTATAGTTTTCTTCATATAGATTCTGCACTGTTCTTATTAAAAATATTCCAAGTCATTATATATTTTTGGTTGCTATTGTGAATGAGATTTTTCTTATTTTTGTTTCCTAACAATTCCATTCCTTTTCAGTATACATCTTTCTGAAATACATATTTCCTTTTTTTTTTTGCAGGATAGTGCCACATCCTATAGGAGAAACAAAGCTCAATATAAATCTTGCACTTAGGGACTTTACATGGCATGCTAATGTGGAAAGAAAAGCTTGTACATGTACCTCCAATTTTTTCTGATATTTTTCACATTCCAATTGACACTGTGTAAGATTTCTTGCCGTTTCCTCTTGTAGAAGTTGAACACGCTCACTTTCAAAAGATTTTAATTTACTTTGATGGAGAAATTCTGTTACTTTGCTTTCTGTACTAAGTTGTAGTTCTCTGTACCTGAAAGAAGCAGAATGGTTATGACACTCTAAAGAAAGCAGTCTCAATGATTTATATACTCATAAACCTTACTTCTACATTTTCTACTCCCCTATATTTGTGCAGTTAATAATTTATATTTATTCAGCAAAGCTTTTATAAAGAATTTAGGTAGGTGTATGTATGAAAATATGTAATTCCAGTGAACATATCAATTAACTTTTACCATTCTACCCTCATTTTCATTCCTTCTACCCCAAAATAATTATTTCCTATTATTTTGTAAATGGCAAGAACAAATTTCAGTTACATTGCTTGGAATGATTTAATTTCTACACTTTTCATAGGCCTTCTTAAGTCTATGGCATTGTTTCCTAGCTTGCTATTTCATCCTAAATCTAAATAATGTCAGATGGAGAAGAAAGCAATGAAATATGCACATTAAACTACAAATTCTTGAAACATTTGCAAAATAAACTTAGTAAATATACATATATTTTGATATTACAAGAAAAAAATGTACAAACTGTGAAGATAAATATAGGCCTACAAGTAGGCTATTACAACTCAGATAAGGAACATTCTCCTCATTCCACAGGTATAACTAATAATAAAAACATTTCCACTTAACATATAAATCACCACATACTATAAATTTGAAAATGCTTAAGGTTGATTGTGTTCTAACAGAAAAGTAAAATACAGATACACTATATCTTTTCAGGGAGCTATTATGAACCCAGTATAATGCTAGGTATGTTATTAAAATTCATTTATTCAAATATTTATTGAGCTAGTCAGTATGCTAGGTAATGTGTATATATTGGTAGATAAAATATTGCTTTTAAAAATAACTTACAGTTTTCTGGGGAGAACAGGCAAATAAACATGAAAATTCAATGGAGTATAGTAAGTGCTTCAATAGGGTAATCTCTAGGATCAATGGGAACATATATGAAGGAGACCTAACTTGGTTTGTGTGGAGGGTGTGTGTGTGTGTGTGTGTGTGTGTGTGTGTGTAAGGCAGGAGGAGGTAAGGGGTGGGAAGCATTCTAGGGAGAAGAAATGTGAGTTACGTGCAGGGCAGTGAAGCAGAGAGCATAGTCACTTCACAGTGATAGTCTTTCTGCTATTACATAATATTCATAACTGACATTTCTGAGGTAAGATAAACTTTAAAATGCTTTTTAAAGGCTATTTCACTCCTGTCAGTGAGTCAAAATACCATTCAAAATATAATTAGAGAAGATAGGCATTAGATACACACCATGGGCTACTTCAACTCTCAGATGGGTGTAAGTTCCATACAATGCACATTTCACATTAATATACAGTAAAGCTTTAAAGTGAATGTCAGTTTTTGTGATTAACTTTTTTGGAAAATCCTGGTATTAATTATATAAAACTTTTTATAATTTTATTAAAAAATACCTTTTTATATAGAAAAACAAACACTGATAAATTATTTACTGAGACATAATTCATATATCATAAAATTCACTCTTTTAACATACACAATTCTGTGGTTTTTAGCTTATTTACAAAGTTGCACACCATTATCTAATTAAAAACATTTTAATTACCTTAAAAAATCCCCATGTTCATTAGTCACTCCCTATTCTCCTCCTCATCCAGGCCTGGCAACCACTGATCTACTTTTTGTCTCTAAAAGTTTGCTTACTCTGAACATTTCATATAAATGGAATCATATAATATGTGGCCTTCTGGTGTTTTCAAGGTTCATTCATGTTGTAGCATGAATCAACATTTCATTCCTTTTTATAACCGAGTAACATTCAATTGTATAACTATATCACATTTTGCTTATCCATCATCAGTTGATGGACATTTGGGTTGTTTCTGATTTTGGGCTATGATGAATAATGCTACCATGAACATTTATGTACAAGTTTTTGTGTAAACATGAATTCATTTCTCTTGGTTATATACCTAGGAACAGAATTGCTATGTCATATGTCACTCTATTTTTAACTTTTTGAGAAACTGCCCAACTTTTTTCCAACATGGTTGCACCATTTTACATTCCTGTCAGCAATAACAAGGGTGCCAATTTCTCCACATTCTCAACAACACTGATCTTTGTCTGCCTTTTGATTATGCATCCTAGAGTGTGTGAAGTGGTAAAAAAAATACCTTTTACTAAAAATATTTATTAATTCAACATTTTATGACATAAAAATGTCCCTGTACTCTTTGAGGCAAGTTGTTTTATAAATATAGATGTATTAAATGTGTGAAATCAATACCTTCTTTGTATGTGAGACTAGGACATACATAGACCATATTATGAAATAAATTCTGGAAAAGTAATTTAGAATGTGATTATCTTTAAATCATCTTTAAGATAATTTATCCTAAAAAGATTAAACTGCAAATTTTGCCTTTTTATGGATTCAGGATGTTGTTGCTTCGGATATCAATGCCAACTCCAAATAGGTAATTAAAGACTTAGCTTTTAGCATCACCGGTTTCTATTCATTACATGGCACCTGAAAGTTACTTTTAGCACTAATATTATTTCCTTATATTGAAAAGCTAAACAGTAAACAGTATTTAGACACTTAGAATATAGAAAATTTATGGCCGGGCGCGGTGGCTCAAGCCTGTAATCCCAGCACTTTGGGAGGCCGAGACGGGCGGATCACGAGGTCAGGAGATCGAGACCATCCTGGCTAACACAGTGAAACCCCGTCTCTACTAAAAATACAAAAAAAAACTTAGCCGGGCGAGGTGGCAGGCGCCTGTAGTCCCAGCTACTCGGAAGGCTGAGGCAGGAGAATGGCGCAAACCCGGGAGGCGGAGCTTGCGGTGAGCTGAGATCCGGCCACTGCACTCCAGCCTGGGTGACAGAGCGAGACTCCGTCTCAAAAAAAAAAAAAAAAAAAAAAAAAAAAGAATATAGAAAATTTAACAGAAGTTAAACAATAAACCATCTAGGTGGTAACAAGAATTATCTCCTAAAAATTTGAATATAGTAAGTTTCATAAATTGAAGTTTCGTAAAATGAAATGGTAATTCTAACGGACTAGTCTATTCCCATATTGTTTACGTAAGTGAAAGGATCTGCCTCATATTATTAAGTCTGTGTAATTATTTTGTTAAACTGAACTCTGAAAACGTTGAACAAACATAGCTACAAAAGTAGCTCCAACAGTGAGGAACTGATGATGCCCAGGAGCTAGTTTCAGGTAACTCCCACTTAACTTGTTTTGCTAATATAACCCAACACATTTTACTTTGTTGACTCAGACTTCTCATCTCATACTCTCAATCTGAACATCTTATTTGAGGTAAGTCAGTATTATTCATACATTAACAACTTCATGTTTGATATTCTAATTTATTAGCATAGTAACCTTAAGAGGTCATATTTTCCACACAGAATCTCCACCTATTCTCACAACCATCTCATCCCCAGGCCCAAAATTTGGCTTCATTTGTCTTTATGCTACATTTGTAACTGGGTTTTTAGTTTTCATAAGACCCAACCATATATCACATACTACTTTAAAAAAACAGAAAGGGCTAGAACTAATGGTTTGCTCTGAAGGAACATTCACTGCAACAGCACTTCTGGGGTTGGAAGTACAGGGAGAAAAAGTGTTAAAAGGTGAAAATCAGCTATTACACAGTGAGTTACAAAGAAAGTAATTAAACTCCCAGTAGCAGGACATGTTCTGTGACGCTGAGAAATAACCACCGGACAGACATCAATGTGACACTGGAGTCTCACAAATAGGAAAATGTATTTGTTAATAAAAATACTAGATAAAACATCAGATAACAGGTTTTCATAACAAAATTTACATTGGCAGTCTTTACATGTAGACCCTACAGGGGAAGTTTTACTTGTTAGACTTGATGTATTGAGCCACGCATGTATATGGTTTATTCCCAACTCTTATTAACAAAGTCAATATTGAGTAAAAGTAATACAGTGAAAGACCCATATTTAACCCATTTTAACTGCTTATTTAAGCTCACTTTTTTATTTCAATGAGAAACAACTGATTTTTGAATTCTGTACACAAAATGTTCATGGCTTGTACTACATTAAAAATTCTGAACCCAGTTATCAAATCTTGTTCGGTAAACAGGCATTCTAAGGCAGAATACCTAAAAAGTAGTAAAACTCAGTGGTGAGGTTCATGTAATGACCAGGGCCAGAATATGGTACTTGCATTAAGAAATTTAACAACCGGTCCAGGTTGGAAGTAAGACAGTGCAGTAGTTGAGGCAAAGCATTTATCTGTATGTGGCAGGACAACTGTGTACAGATAAAGAGTATGGGAAGTAAGACCCTGCCCCAAGGCAGACTGGCAAAAGAAGTTAAGCAAAGTCACAAGATTTCCAGTACCAGTAAAGGTTCATGGAAAGATTTTTAGTATTCAGTTATTAGGCAAATTAATAACAAAGCGCTGAAAGATACTTTCAACTTTATGTTGAAATATGGAGAGATGGGTCAATAAAGAGAGAATATTGTAGCTTAGAAGAATACACAGAAGTAGGTAGTCAGAGATAGACTGATAAGTTTTTTGTGTGAGCAGGAAAATTTAGTTTTAAATTCCACAAGTAAGTGGGGCAGAGATTGATAAACTTTCTACACTTGAAAGAACTGTGAAACAAAGATGGGCCTGAATCTCCAGATAGATTCAGTCTTTGGTAGATTCAGTTGTAAGAAATTGGAGTTGACAAGGACAGAAGCTGATGTGTCTAGTCAACTGAGAATTCAGTCTTGCTCATAAGGATAAGCCGTTTATATTTTCATAAATTTTCTTCTCTGTACAAGTAAATATTTTCAAATATATTTTCAATTCTATAAATAATTTATCAAATCCACTGTGAGGCTAAAAACTCCAAACATTACAAATAAAGATTACAGACTTCTTCTTCTTCTTTTTTTTCTTTTTTGTAGATACAGGGTCTCACTATGTTGCCTAGGCTGGTCTCGAAATCCTAGGCTCAAGCCATCCTCCCATCTCAGCCTCCCAAAGTGCTGGGATTACAGGTGTGGGTCACTGCACCTGGCCCAGACCTCTATCACTACTCTCAATTCCATTTCTCCTTTGAGAGATAATCACTGTTATTAGTTTTCTGTGTATCTAAGAGGTTTTTCTTTAAAACATGCATGCATATCACATATCAATTGATGTATCAGTTTTCTTTTTTTTTAAAAACAAATAGCATATCACACATATTCTTCTCTGTAACTTCCTTTTTTTCATGTAGACTGTCCTGGGATCTGTTTTTTCCATGTCTATACCTCATTCTTTTCATTTGCTGTGTAACAGAGCACAATGTGGACATAACCATTTAATTAATTCCAAATAATTTAATTCTAAACTGATTAACATTTAGATTATTTCAAAATGCTTCAAAGCATCATATACAGAGCTTCAAAGATCATCCTAAGAATTGCCTCCCATGCACAAGTAAATGTTTAAGAAAGATACCATGAAGTGAAATTCTGTCAAAAGATTTTAAATTTTGATACTGCCATTTTTCTTTCCAAATGGCTACATCAATTTAAAATGAAACTCTAAGTGTATGAAATATGATTTCTGCATATCCTCGCCAATATTTGATATTATTCTCTATAAATGTTTGCTATGCATATTACATATGAATTATGCTTTCATGTAGAATTTGCTATCCTTCCCTCAATATTATAACTTAAAAATCTTATGTTATTAAACCTCCTTCAAAAATAAGATTTTCAATTGTCCTCATGATTTTCCATTCTCAACAATTCTTTCATTTTTAAATAGTTAACCTCTCCCCAACTTCTCACCCATTGTTCACAACAAACAGTATACCCAGTTTATTCACCCACCAAGTGCAATGGGCTTTACTCTGAATGGCTGAATTTCCAAAAACAAAACTCATCTTTGAAGGAAGAAGACTGTTAAAATGAAAAGTTATGGCCGGGCGCGGTGGCTCACGCCTGTAATCCCAGCACTTTGGAAGGCCGAGGCGGGCGGATCACAAGGTCAGGAGATCGAGACCATGGTGAAACCCCGTCTCTACTAAAAATAGAAAAAATTAGCCGGGCGCAGTGGCGGGCGCCTGTAGTCCCAGCTACTCGGGAGGCTGAGGCCGGAGAATGGCGTGAACCCGGGAGGCGGAGCTTGTAGTGAGCCGAGATTGCGGCACTGCACTCCAGCCTGGGCGACAGAGCGAGACTCCGTCTCAAAAAAAAAAAAAATAAAATAAAAAAATAAAATGAAAAGTTATTCCAAGAACTGTGCTGTAAAATAAGTGAACTGAGCAATACCAGAACAGTTGGAAAAAGCATACGGGCTTCTACCGTATTGACCTTGGTGGAGGGTATTCTCATTTGTGTCCATACATTCTGATGTGCTTCTTTTAAAAATAAAAACTTGACTCATTACATACATATTTAGATACGAATCATGGATATATCTAAAATCACACAAGGACACTGAGTTATATAAAAAGAAAGGAAGTGTACATCCTAAAGAAATAATAAATAATATACCATATAGGTAAAGGTATCTGGGAAACGAGAGGTGAGAGGAGAAAATTAGTTGTTTTTACATTACATGATTCAACTTAAAATTAATTTTACTGAACGCAACTCAAAAAATTTTTTATATGAGAAATTTAAAAAATAAAAAAATTAAGTACTTTCCATTTAAATAATTTTGGCTTAGATATATCTTTTACTTCTCACAACAAAGTGTTATTAGCTAGACAGAGATGAGGTATTACCACATCAGTGTCTAGTATAGGGTATAGGTCTTTGGTTATTTTTTATATCCTGAAAACATTTGAAAGATGTCAGAATACAAAAATAAGCACACCTACCTTATTATACCCGATCTATAACTTCTAATTGACTTTAAGAAAACCAGAAGTATCCAAGTTTTATGTATTTCAAAAACTATAAAACTACATTCACACATATATATATCATAACTTACAGAGAATATATCAGAAATTACTTTCATGTTATTAAAATACAAAATGTTATCTTACAGATTTTACTTTTGCGCATTACTGCTACTTACTGTTCTACCAACTGTTTTCTTTTGCTTTATAGTTATCTGTATATTTAAAAAATTTTAAATATATACCTAGATACTGAATCAAAATTATTTTTGATGAAAATTAGGGGAGCAATTAATTAAAAAATGTACATATAAAATTATAGAGCCCAAAGATGTCCAGTAAGTTGGAAAAAAAAAAATGAAAAACTATAGAGTAACACAGTTATCTGTACAGTTCTCTACACAGGTGTTTCCCTTCCAACTATGAAATTTTCCAAATTGAAAAGCAAGAAGGTAGGGAAAACTTATAAAGCCAACATTAATGTTGCAACAATGATGCATAAAGAACATGAGAAAGGAATTTAAAAGGAGTTTGGGTATTTCTCCAAACGTTTCTGCCATTTAGATGATTTCTTCAACCAGTTCACTTCTCAGCTGCAATACTACATCTGTCATTTTTGGCTTAGAAGCTAATTCTTAAATGAATGTGAGAGGTCTTTTTTTGCTGAGTTAAAAACGCTGAGTATGTTTGACAACTGTACCATGGATTTATAAGAATTTCAAGCATGTATTTGGAGTAATTCAATGCATCCATCATATCACGATCAAATAAAATATGTGTCATTAATAAACAACATGTAGTAATATCTGGTCATCTTATAAAGGCAAAAAAATAGGTACTACAGGTATGTGAAGAGTACTTAACTGAAACAAATGTAAGGAAAGGAATGTTGTCATAAAATAAAAGCATGTATGAGATAAAATTAGAGTAAAACATTTTATAACAGTGTTTGATTGGGTCTGTTTTCCCTTTTGTGTCAACATGACAACAAACACTTAAAATTCAGCTTGAATTATCCTCTGAACCAAGAGTATTTATTATATTAGTGCTTCATAGCACTCAAAACTCTATTTCACGCTGCTTTTAATGTATATCTCAGTGTTAGTCTACATTAAAGAAAAAAAAATCAGAACATATAAACTGAATCTTAAAAAGTCATTAGAAAAAGCACTTTTGGAGGGATGCTTTTATGATGAATAGCGTAAAGTATTAATAGCAGGATGGAGGCTAATCATGCTTTTGTCCTATTTTTCAGTAATATATAGCTCAAGAAAAGAAATTTACTATGGTTAACATACATATTGTAAAAGGTAAAAAGGGATGTAAAAGTCATTTGTTTAGATCAACTTCCTAATAACAGGCAAGCCCTATAAACGCTAATTTATCCAAATTAATGTTCTGAAATGGGTTAAGGAATACTCCAAAAAACTCCTGAATACAGCAACCAGAGTCATGGGTCTTTAAGCCTAGGTGGTCTTGTAGTAAAGCTGGATCATTAGCAACATTTTTTTCTTTTCTAAGGATGAGGATGACTCCTGAGGTTGACTTTATCTAGCCTAACCAGGGAGGACCATCAGAATTACTTGTGGAACTTCAAAGAACTCTAGATGCCATGGTTCTGCCTGAGACCTTCTGAATCAAAATCCTTGGGGGAAAACTTGAGCGTGTTGAGTTCTGGATGATAATGTGAGTTAACACAAGTAAAATGTTCACAACAACACACTGTACAATTAAAATATAAGTTACTCGAGTGCAGGAATCTTGTCTAATCCATCTTTGGATTCCTAAGATTTCGTATATATTCTGGCATATTATAAGCTCTTAATGAGATAATGGTATATCCAGAATATTACTAACTGTTAATGCTTACTGAGTGAATGAATGGAGTCATAGTAACCATGAGGTTTTTAGGTGTTATAAAATTAGAATGCTAAATAGGTTCAAGCCAGGATAGAAAACATTAAAATATTAAATACCAATTTGATGAGGGGCAGTCTCTTACTGAAGTATGAAAAAACCAGTGAACTAAGATTATTGTTTCCAGGTTTAGGTGTCAGTAAAAGATGAAAACAAATTACAGAGAGTGAAGAAAAGAGAAACCAAAATGATTATAGGTTAGGTGTGACCAAACTACAAAAAAGTAAATTAAACTTTCAAAAAATATACAGTTTGGATAAGGGCTAAGGTGGTAGAAGGAGACATGACAACATTCTAAAAACACTTACAAAAAAGAAATGCAAAAAAGGGAGCAAAAGTATTGTGATATGACAGGCTGTATCTGAGTTCTGTAACAAGTTAAAATTATTACAAATTTTATATACAATTTTAGGAATCTATGTGTGACTCACTAGCCTACCTACAAGAATGTAATAAAGTCTATCATAAGGGCATATAAAACAGAAGTAAAGAAGAAAAACGTAACATAGTAAGAACTAAATCACTATTTCCCCACCTCTTATTTCTGTCTAATTAGACTTAATGGACTAAATAATTACTTATTAGTATTTCTGTTAAATTCTATCTTGGGATATTCAAAGAAATAGAGAGTAAATATAATCTTATGTTAGGTACTCAGTAAACATATTATGTTATAATTATATTTTTATTTTCTACAACTGTTTATAAAATGAGAAAGTTTAAAAGTTTCAGAAAAAGTCTACACACTTTGGTATCTATTTAACCATCTCTAACATTTCAGGATAAAAAAGAAATAATAAAGAGCCTAATATAATCAAAGCAACTCTGTAAGCATTAATCTAATTAAACAAACTCCAATTTTTAACATCTGACATTATTATTCCGAAGAAATGTCTTCTCTCAAACATCCTCCTGGGCCTTGCTTTTCTCCCTACACTTTTCTCATGTCCTCCCCCGCAGAAAGTGTTGCTCTTCCTCTCTAGGCTGGCTGAAATTTGGTGCTTTTATTATTGCTCTGTCCCTTATTCCTCTTCTCTCGCTTTCTATTGTAACCATGACTAAGTGGGTTGTGAGAGGCTTGTGATATTAAAAAAAAGCCAGTGATGAACTTTAAAGGCGTTTACTATACTAAGAGGAAACTTGAATTGGCATGATGCCTATCAGGATGTGTACAGACCAATACAAAAGGAAAGGAGTCTAACATTTGAGCGCTTTTATTTACTGTCATATACATGTATAAATAGTTTTTTCATTTAATCATCTCCAAAGCACTAACACAGAATTTAGGATTATTCTTTTCAAAAAATCTTTAATTTTTATAGGTACATAGTAGGTATATGGGATATTCTGATACAGGCATACAATGTGTAATAATTCCATCAGGGTAAATGAGGTATCCATTACTTCAAGGATTTATCCTTTGTGTTACAAACAATCTAATATACTATTTTAGTTATTTTATGCATGTATGTATGTAAGTATGTATGTAGGTACGTATGTGTATTTTTAGTAGAGATGGGGTTTTGCAATGTTGGCCAGGCTGACCTCAAGTGATCCCCCCGCCTCAGCCTCCCAAAATGCTTGGATTACAGATGTGATCCACCACACCTGGTCTAGTTATTTTAAAATGTACAATTAGGCCAGGCGCGGTGGCTCATGCTTGTAGTCCCAGAAGTTTTGGAGGCTGAGGTGGGCGGATTATTTGAGGTCAGGAGTTCGAGATCAGCCTGGCCAAAATGGTGAAAGCCTTTCTCTACTAAGAATAGAAAAAAATTAGCTGGTGTGGTGGCACATGCCTGTAATCCCAGCTACTCAGGAGGCTGAGGCAGGACAATCACTTGAACCTGGGAGGTGGTGGTTTGCAGCGGGCCAAGATCACGCCACTATACTCCAGCCAGGGCTAGAGCTACCATAAGATCCAGCAATCACTGACGCAGTATAAAGCCAGAGAGAGACTGTCTAAAAAAAAATGTACAATTAAATTGTTACTGACTGTAGTCACCATGTTGTGCTTCCAAATACATCTTATTCCACCTTCCTATTATTTTTGTACCCATTACCCATCCACCGTTCTCCCAACTACCCTTCCGGTAACTGTCTCTGGTTACCATCATTCTACTCTCTATCTCTATGAGTTCAGCTGTTTTAATTTTTAGCTCCCACAAACAAGTGAGAACATGCAAAGTTTTTCTTATTGTGCCTGGCTTATTTTACTTAACATAATGACCTCCAGTTCCATTCATGTTGTTGCAAATGACAGAATTTCATTCTTTTTTATGGCTGAAGAATACTCCATTGTGTATACGTACCACATTTTCTTTATTCAGTATCTGCTGATGGACACTTGGGTTGCTTCCAAGTCTTGGCTACTGTAAATACTACTGCAATAAGTATGGAAGTGCAGGTATTTGTTTGATATACTGATTTCCTTTCTTTTGGGATATACAAAAAACTAAAAATAAAGCTACCATATGATCCAGCAATCACTGATCCAGCATAAAGCTACCATATGATCCAGCATAAATCTACTTTTAGTTTTTTGAGGAACCTCTAAACTGTTCTCCATAGTGGTTGTACTAAGTTACATTCCCACCAACAGTGTATGAGGGTTCTCCACATCCTCGTCAGCATTTGTTATTGCTTGTCTTTTGGATAAATGCCCTTTTAACTGGGGTGAGATGATGTCTCACTGCAGTTTTGATTTGCATTTCTCTGATGATCAGTGATGTTGAGTACCCTTCCATAACCCTGTTTACCATATGTATGCCTTCTTCTGAGAAATGTCTATTTAGATCTTTTGCCCATTTAAAAATTGGATTATTAGATTTTTTTTCCTACTGAATTGTTTGAGCTCCTTATATATTCTGGTTATTAATTCCTTGTCAGATGGATTGTTTGCAAATATTTTCTCCCATTTTGTGGGTTGTCTCTTCACTTTGTTGATTGTTTCCTTTGCTACGCAGGGGCTTTTTTTACTTGATATTATCCCGTTTGTCCATTTTTGCTTTGGCTGCCTGTGCTTGTGGGGTATTACTCAAGAAAATTTTGCTCAGAACAATGTCCTAGAGAGTTTCTCCAATGTTTTAGTAGTTTTATAGTTTGAGGTCTTAGATGTAAGTCTTTGACCCATGTTGATTTTACTCTTGTATATGGCAAGAGATAGAGGTCTAATTTTATTCTTCTGCATATGGACATCCAGTTTTCCCAGTATCATCTATTGAAGAGACTGTCCTTTCCCCAATGTATGTTCCTGGCATCTTTCTCAAAAATAAGTTCACTGGAGATGTATGGATTTGTTTCTGATTTCTCTATTTTTTTCCAGTGTGTCTGTTTTTACACTGGTACCATGCCGTTTTGGTTACTACAGCACTGTAGTATATTTTGAAGTCAGGCAATGTGATTCCTCCAGTTTTGTTCTTTTTGCATAGGATAGCTTTGGCTATTGTGGGTCTACTGTGGTTCCATATATATTTTAGAATTTTTTTTTTCTACTCCTGTGAAGAATGTCATTGGTATATTGAGAGGGATTGCATTGAATCTGTAGACTGCTCTAGGTAAGTATGGACATTTTAACAACATTGATTCTTCCAATCCATGAACGTGGAATAAATCTTTCCATCTTTTGTGTGTTCTCCTCAATGTCTTGCACCAGTGTTTTACAGTTTTCATTGTAAAGATCTTTTACTTCTTTTTTATTTTTTTCTTCTTTTTCAAGACGCCTAGGCTGGAGTGAAATGGCATGACCTTGGCTCACTGCAACCTCTGCCTCATGGGTTCAAGCGACTCTCCTGTCTCAGCCTCCCAAGTAGCTGCGATTACAGATGCACACCACAACGCCTGGCTAATTTTTGTATTTTTAGTAGAAACGGGGTTTCACCATGTTGGCCAGGCTGGTCTCAAACTCCTGACCTCGTGATCTGCCCGTCTCAGCCCCCCAAAGTGTGGGATTACAGGCATGAGCCACTGCACCCAGCCACTTCTTTAATTCCTAGGTATTTAATTTTATTTGCAGCTTTAATTCCTAGGTAAATGGGAATACTTTCTTAGTTTCTTTTTCAGAATGTTCACTGTTGGCATATAGAAACATGGATGACATGCAAATTCCTGAAACGTTTTGCTTTGTTTAAAAAAAAAATCCTATTATTTAATAACAAGGATAATTTGACTTCTCCCTTAACAATTTGATTGCCTTTTATTTCTTTTTCTTGTCTGGTTGCTTTAGCTGGGAATTCTCATACTACATTGAATCACAGTGGTGAAAGTGGGCAAGCAATTATTCTCTTTTTAGAGATAAAGATTCTGAGACTCAGAGAAGTTAATAACTTGCCCAAGTAAGTAGGAAAGCCGAAATCTGCACATAAGTAGTCAAATTTCTAGGATCACGAACACATCAAAAGAACAAATGGAAAAAAAATTTATCTAAATAGACATTGTGGCTAAAAATAAAAATTCAGTCACAGTATCATCTAGGGATTCAAACAGTGAAAAAATTTGAAAAGCAGTGAAAATGAAGTGAAAACTACTAGATGATTCCAAAGGTACTGCACGAAACATCTCTACAATAAGAATCACTAAATACAGCTCAAAGAAATTCAGAGATAACACTAAAAAACGGAAAAACATTCCTTGCTCATGGATAGGAAGAATCAACAATGCTAAAATGGCCATACGGCCCAAAGAAAGTAAATTAAATGTTATTCCTATCAAATTACCAACATCATTTTCACAGAATGAGAAAAAACTATTCTAAAATTCATATGGAACCAAAAAAGGGTCAAAGCAATGCTGAGCAAAAACAAAAACAAGAACCAAAAAAACAAAACAACAACAAAAACCAAAGCTAGAGACACCACAATACCTGACTTCAAAGTACAAGGCTACCATAACCAAAACAGCATGGTACTAGTACAAAACCAGACACACAGACCAATGGAACAGGACAGAGAACGCAGACATAAAGCCAAACACCTGCAACCATCTGATCTTTGACAAAGTCAACAATAACAAGCAATGAGGAAAGAACTCCCTATTCAATAAATGTTGCTAGGATAACTGGCTAGTCATATGCAGAAGATTGAGACCGGACCCCTTCTATATACCAAATACAAAAATCAACTCAAGATGGAATAAAGACTTAAATGTAAGACCCAGAACTATAAAATCCCTAGAAGAAAACTTTCTAGGAAATAATGTTCTTGTAAGCCTTGGACATCGGTCTTGGGAAAGAATTTATGACTAAGTCCCCAAAAGCAACTACAACAAAAACATAAATTGGTAAGTGGGAGCTAATTAAACTAAGGAGCTTCTGCATAGCAAAAGAAATGATCAACAGAGTAAATAGGCAATCTATAAAATGGGAGAAAATATTCACAACATATGCATCCAACAGAGGTCTAATATCCAGAATCAATAAGGAACGTAAACAATTCAACAAGCTAAAAACAAACAATTCCGTTAAAAAAAGGCAAAGAATATGAACAGATATTTCTCAAAAGAAGACATACATGCAGCCAATAAATACATGAAAAAACTCTAGCATCACTAATTATTAGAGAAATGCAAATTAAAACCAAGAGCTACCATCTCACAACAGTCAGAATGTCTATTATTAAAAAGTCAAAAAATAGCAGATGTTGGTGAGGTCGTGGAGAAAAGGGAACACTTATACACTGCTCGTAGAAACGTCAATTAGTTCAGACACTATGGAAAGCAGTGTTGAGATTTCTCAAAGAACTTAAAGCTACCATTCAATCCAGCAATCCCATTACTGGGTATTGGAAAGGTATTCAAAGGAAGATAGATCATGCTAACAAAAAGACACATGCACTCATATGTTCACTGTGGCATTATTCACAAAAGCAAAGACATGGAATCAACCTAGATGCTCATCAATGGTGGACTGGATAAAAAAAATGCAGCACATACATACCATGGAATACTATTCAACCATAAAAAAGAATGAAATCATGTCCTCTGCAGCAACATGGATGCAGCTGGAGGCCATTATCCTAAGTGAACTAATGTAGAAACAAAAACCAAATACTGTATATTCTCACATGTAAGCCTGAGCTAAACACTGAATACACATAAACACAAAAATGAGGACAATACACACTGGGAACTACTTGAGGTGGAAGGGTGGCATGGGTTGGAAAACTACCTACCGGGTACTACGCTCACTACCTGGGTGATGGGATTATTTGTACAACAAACCTCAGCAACACACAATTTACCTAAGTAACAAATCTGCACATGTATCCCCTGAACCTAGAAGTCAAACACATACATATATAGTAAGGACTCTAAAACAAAAAGGGTCTCATGTAATCTTCAAGCTTCATGAGATTGAAGTATTTTTTTTAATGTAATGTGACTTTAAATACTTATTTTTTATAGTTTCATTTTTTATTTTAGATTCAGAGGTTATTCACAAATAACTATATTAAGCAAGGGTTCTGAAGCCAGACTACATGAGTTCAAACTCCATACCACTCTTTACTACCTGTGTCTCAGCTTCCATGATTATAAAATGAGTGTAATAGTGATACTCTCATTAGGTAATTAGGACAATTAAATGAGTTAATATTGGTAAAACGCTTAAAACTGTATTGGCACAGTAAACACTATGTGTCTGTTAAATTAAATTAGACATTCAAGTTTGCCAAAGCATTTTGTTTTAAAGCTTGTCATAAGAAAAATAATAGGTGACTTTGTAAGTTTTCCTGGCTGCAGAGTTCCAATTTTTAGTCTGGCCAAGATGTCTTACCACGTTCCATGCTTTTCTATAAACCATGAGATGTTCTAATACTTTAAAATATTGGAATTTTTGAAGCACAGAATTTGATTTTTCTTCCACTCAGTGGAATGTAACATCTTATCCTTACCAAGAAACAGAGCTACGCATTCAAAGTCATAATTTTTCTACCCTGTTAAAGAGATGCATAAGAAAGAGATACATGCTGATATCTCGAAAGCATTGATAAACGGTGACCCGTCTATTTAGATTTGTGAATGGTCTCCAAGAAACAGACAGACAATTATCAGTGCTGCTTAACTGATGCTGCTAAAAGCTAGCATGCAAACATGTTTTGTAAAAGACCAAAGAGCAAGTATTTTAGGCTTCGTGGGCCATAAAGTTTCTGTTGCAACAACTCAACTGTGCAGTTGTAGCATAAAAGCAGCCACAGACAATATGTAAACAAATGAGTTTATGTTCCAATAAAACTTTATATACACTAACATCTGCATTTCATATAATTTTCATGTGTCATTAAGTATTTATTTTTATTTTGATTTCCCCCTCATAATTAAAAAAAAAACCACACAAACCAATCTTAGCCTGCAGACTGTCCAAAAACAGATAGTAGGCTGGGTTTGGCCTATAGGCCATAGTTCGTCGACCTCTGATTTGAATTAAGAGGAGCTGTGGAAAATCAGGGATGCCATACTAAGCAAGTCCATGACCTAGCTCTTATTGCTGCTTGGAATTCTTTTATTCCAAATGTATTAGATTACTGTATTCTCTATAGTTGTCCTTCTAAAAACTGCCTTCTTTTATTAAGACTCTCAGGTCATTTGGAGCCCTCTTCATCGTCATTTGATGACTTCCTTTTCACTAAGGTCAAGATCTATCCAACAAAGGTTTATTTCAATTCCCTCCTCTCCACCTTAAAATTGCTTATATTCTAATTTTCTTTCTTTCCCTACACTCCTAACTCAGAACATTCCTTCTCTGGTTGGGAGGATTGTAAATCTCCTTGATTTCCTGATACAAAAAACACTTTAACCTTCTCAATTATCACACTTAGCTTACATTTTCAAACTTTCCTTTTTGAAGTTCTTCCTCCCAGAAAATATAACAATTCCTACCATTTATGTGCCCAACAACAAAATGCCAATTAAAACCAAAAAGGAAAAAGAATGAAAAATAAAAACAAAGAATGAGGGAAAAAATAGAAAACAGTAATAAATATGGTAGATGCAAATCTAACTACAGTATATCAATAATCACATTGTATGTAAATGTTCTAAATTCACCAATTAAGAGCTAGATTCAAAAAAATCCAACTATACATTGCCTACAAGAAATGCACTTTAAATATAAAGATACATATAGATTAAAAGTGTATGGAGAAAAATATACCATTATAATACTACTCAAAAAAAACTGTGAGTAGCTTGTATTAATTTCAGACAGAACAGACTTCAGAGCAAGAAAAGTTATCAAGGATAAAGAGGGGCATTGATAATGACAAAGGGGTCCATTTTCCAAGGAGATATAATAATCCTTAACATTTATATGACCAAGAACAGAATGTCAAAATACATCAGTCAAAACTGATACAACTGCAAGAAGAAATATATGAATCTACTACTATAGGTGAAGACTTCAACACGCCAGTATTAGAAATGGACATATCCAGTAGGCAGAAAATCATTAAAGACATAGTAGAATTCAACACCATCAATCAACTGGTTATAATCACAATTTATCAACAATGGCAGAATACACATTCTTTTAAAGCTCACACAAAACATATGCAGAAGACAGATGGCATCCTAGGCTATAAACACACATGAATAAAGTTAAAAGAATAAAAATCAGATGCTCTCTACTCTCAAACTACAATGTAATTAAACTAGAAATCAATAATAAAAAGATAACTGGAAGATTCTAAAATATGTGGATATTAAACAATACACTTCTAAATGACACATACATCAAAGAAGAAAACGCAAGAGAAATTAGAAAATATCTTAAACTAAATAAAAATAAAAATACAACTTGTGGAATGCAGCAAAAGCAGTGCTTGGAAAATGCATAGCATTAAATACATATATTAGAAAAGAAGAAAGATCTAAAATCAATCATCTAAACTTCTACCTTAGGAAACTAGAAAAAAAGAGTAAATTAAATCCAAAGTAAGCACTAAGAAAATAATTACCACAAAAATCAATAAAGAAAGCCAATGAAATCTAAAGAGGGTTCTTGGGGAAAAAAAAAAAAATCAATAAAACCAGTAAAACTTTAAGTAAAACTTTAACTACACTAAGAGAAAGAGAGAACCTAAATTACTAATAGCAGAAATGAAGGCCAGGCATGGTGACTCACACCTGTAATACCAGCATTTTGGGAGGCTGAGGTGGGCAGATCACCTGAGGTCAGGAGTTCAAGACCAGCCTGACCAACATGGAGAAACCCCACTTCTACTAAAAATACAAAATTAACCAGGCATGGTGGTGCATGCCTGTAATCCCAGCTACTCGGGAGGCTGAGGCAGGAAAATCATTTGAACCCAAGAGGCAGATGTTGCGATGAGCCAAGATTGTGCCACTGTACTCCAGCCTTTGCAACAAGAGCAAAACTCCATCTCAAAATAAAATAAAATAAAATAAAAAAAAAAAAAAAAAAAAGAAAGGAAGAAAAAGAAATGAAACAGTGGTCATTATTACAGATCCCATGGATACTAAAAAGACAATCAAAAGAATACTATGAACAACTCTGTGCTCACGAACTTCATAAATTAGACAAAATGGACCAATTCCTTGAAAGACACAATCTGCTAAAACTGACACAAGAAGAAACAGAGAATCTGAAGAGGCCTACATGTATTTTAAAATATTTAATCAATAATTTAAACCCTCCAAAGCAGAAGGACAGGCCCAGATAGGTTCACTGGTAAATTCTACCAAATATTTAAGGAAGAAATTATACCAGTTCTCTAGAGTATCGACCAGAGGCTAAAAGCAGAAGGAATACTGTCTAATTTATTATATGAGGCCAGCATCACTCAAATACCAAAATCAGACAACATTACAAGAAAAAAAATCGAGACCAACATCTCTCATAAATATTGATGCAAAAGCCTTCAACGAATTATTGACAAATCAAAACAATTCATGCATAAAAAGAACTATACACCACAACCAAGTGGGATTTATCCCAGTTATGCAAGGCTGGTTCAAAATTTGAAAATCAATTAATGTGACCCATCACATCGACAAGCTGAGGAAGAAAAAAACCACATGATTCTGTCAATAGATGTAGAGAAAGCATTTGACAAAATCTGACATCTACTGATACAAACTCTCGGTAAACTAGGAATAGTGGGAAGTTTCTCAACTTGATAAAAAATAACAGAAAAATCCTACAATTAACATCTTAATGGTAAGAAACTTGAAGTTGTCCAACTACGATCAGGAACTTTTCAACATCATACTCAAAGTTGATGCTAATTGCAATAAGAAAAGATAAGAAAAAGTATATTGGGAAGGAAGAAATAAAAATGTCTGTGTATGCAGATGACATGACTGTTTATGTCGAAAATCTGAAAGAATTGGCCAAAAACTATTGGAACTAGTAAGTGATTATAGCAATGTTGCAGGATACGAGGGCAATATACAAAGGCCAATCACTTTCCTGTATGTCTGCACGAACAAGTGAAATTTCAAATTAAAACACAAAAACATTTATATTAACACCCCTTAAAACGAAATATTTAGGTATAAATTTAAAATAATACGTACAAGATCTATATGAGGAAAACTTAAAACTCTGATAAAAAATCGAAGAACTAAATAATGTAAAAATACTCTACGTATATGGGTAAGAAGACTCAATATTGTGAAGATGTCAGTTCTTCCAAGAATGATTTATAGATTCAATGTAATCCCAATCAAAATCCCAGCAAGCTATGTTGTGGATATTGACAAACTGATTCTAAAGTTAATATGGAAAGGCAAAAGACCCAGAATAGCCAATATTATGTGGAAAGAGAACCAAGCTGGCAGACTGACACTATCCAACTTTGAGACTTACTATAAAGTTACAGAAACAGGACAGTGTGGTATTGGCAAAAGAACAGACAAATAGATAATGGAATAGAGAGCCCTGTAATAGACCCGCACAGTCAACTGATGTTTGATAAAAAGACAAAGGGAATACTGGTGGAAAGACAGTCTTTTCAACATACATTGCTAGAGCAATAGGACAACCATATGCAAAAGAATCTGAACACAGACCTTACACCTTTGCAAAAATTAACTAAAAATAAATCACATACCTAAATGTGAAATGCAAAATTATGAAACTCCTAAGGATAACACATAAGACCAATCTAGATAACCTTGGTCTGCGCCATAACTTTTTAGACAAAACAACAAATGCATAATCCATGAAAAAAAGAATAAACTGGACTTCATTAAAGTTTCTGCACCATGAAAGACACCATCAAGAGAAGGAAAATAAAAACCCCAGACTGGGAGAAAATACTTGCAAAATACCTATCTCACGAAGGGTTGTTATCCAAAACATACAAAGAACTTTAAAAACTCAACAAGAAAACAAACAACCCTATTAAAAAATGGGCTAAAGACCTTAACAGCCACATCACCAAAGAAGATACACAGATGGCCAATAAACACATGAAAAGATGCTCTACATCATATGTCATCAGGGAAATATAAGTTAAAACAACAATGAGATACCACTATACATGTATTAGAATAGCGCAAATCCAGAACACTGGCAATGCCAAATGCTGGCAAAGATGTGGAGTGACAGGAATTCTCATTCACTGCCGGTGGTGATGCATACCGATATAGCCACTTTGGAAAACAGTTTAGTGGTTTCTTCTTCTTTTTTTTTTCCCCCACACTACACTGACACACTTTGTGGTCTCTTACAAAAAACTAAGCACTCTTACCATAAGATCCAACAATCATACTCTTTGAATACTTGCCCAAAAGAGTTAAACACTTATCTACACAAAAAACTGCACAAGGATGTTTATAGCAGATTTATTCATAACTGCCATAACCTGGAAGCAAACAAGATGTCCTTCAGTAGGTGAACAGATGAACTGTGATACATCTCAGCAATAGAATATTATTCGGCACTGAAAGATATGAGCTATGAAGTCATGAAAAGCCAGGGAGAAACCTTAAACACACACGACTAAGTAAAAAAAGACAGCATGAAAAGATTACAAACTGTATGATTCTGACATTTTGAAAAAGTTAAGGAGACAGTAAAATAATACAGTAATGAAACTATTCTGAATGATACTACATTGATAGATATATGCATTACAGATTTGTCCAAACATATAGAATGTACAACCCCAAGAGTGAACTTGGACCAGAGATGAAGGAATTAAAAAGTAGTTGGACCAAGAGTGAACCCTAATGAAAACTATAGAGTTTGGGTGATAATGATTTGTCAGTGTAGATTCATCAATTGTAGCAAACGTAGCACTCTGGTGGGGTATGTTCATAATGGGGTAGGCCATACATATGTAGGGGTAGGGGTTATATGAGCAATCTGTACCTCCTTTCAATTTTGCAGTGAACCTAAAACTGCTCTAAAAAATAAACAGCCACTTAAGTCATTTAAAAAACCAGTTTTACTGGAACATAATTTACATACGAAATTTACCAATTTTAAGTGTGCAAGTTCGTAAGTTTCAACAAATGTTTATGGTCATGCAACCATGACTACGATCATATCATTCCCATCACCCCCCAAAACTTTCTGTGCTGCTACTTTTCAGTCAGTTCTCTCATTCCACCCCTGGTTCTTGGCAACTGTTGATTGGATCTGTGTCATTAGTTTTGCCTTTTCTATTATGTCATATAAATGGAATCAAACACTATGTAGTCTTTTGTGTTTGTCTTCTTTCAACATAGACTTTTATAATAAAAATATTTTCCATGTATAAAGAGTATCCTCCTTCTTTATTGCTATGTAGTATTCCATGGCATGTATAAACTCAAATTTAGTTTGATGCACTAGTTGTTTCAGTTTGGGGACATTAGAAATATAGCGGCTATAAACATTTACACAGAAGTCTTTACATGTATATAGGGTTTTCATTTCTCTTGAGTAAATAACTAGAAGTAGGAATGCTGGGTCTTATACTAAGTTTATGTTTAACCTTCTAAAAAACTGTCAAACTGTTTTCCAAAGTGACTGTGATTCTGCATTCACATAAGCAATGTGTGGACATTCCAGTTAACTGACAACCTTACCAACACTTGGTAATATTCAGTGTTTTAAAATCTAGCCATTGTAGTGGTTGTAGCGGTAATGAATTTCAGTATAATTTCCATTTTCCTGATGATTAATAATGTTTAGCATCTTTTCTTGTGCTTATTGGTCATCTGTATTTCTACTTTCATGAAGTAACTGTTCAAATCCTTTGGCCATTTTAAAAAATTTTAAATTGAGTAGCTTGTCTCCTTAAGTTGCAAGAGTTTTGGATGTAAGCCCTTTATTAGATATGTGGTTTTCAAATATTTTCCTCAAGACTATGGCTTGTCTTTCTCCTTTATTAACGGAAGAGCAATTTTTAAAAAAATTTTGAACAAGTACAATTTAACGAGTTTTTCTTTTTGTCCCCTAACTACAGCCAAGTTGAAATATCAAGTTTTTCTTAGGTCAGGTGTGGTGGCTCACACCTGTAATCCCAGCACTTTGGGAGGCCAAAGCGAGTGGATGGCCTGAGGTCAGACCAGCCTGACCAACATGGTGAAACCTCACCTCTACTAAAAACACAAAATTAGCCGGGCGTGGTGGTGCATGCCTGAAATCCCAGCTACTTGTGAGGCTGAGGCAGGAGAATCACTTGAACTGGGGAGTCGGAGGTTGCAGTGAGCAGAGATCGCGCCCACTGCCTGGGCACTCCAGCCTGGGCAACAAGAGCGAAACTCCAGCTCAAAAAAAAAAAAAAAAAGGAAACAAGTTTTTCTTGATGGTTCATGTTCTTTATGTCCTATTTATGCAACCTTTGATAACTCAAGGTTTCTAAGGGTTTCCCTTTATTTTCTAGTTTTTGATCTTACATTTAGATATATGAATTACAAATTAATTTTGTAGGTACGAAGTAGGGGTGGAGGTGTACTTTTTTATATATGGATATCTAAATGGTTTAGCAAGATTTGCTGAAAAGATTATCATTTCCTCACTAGGCACCTTCATCTCTCTTTTTCAAAATTGTTTCGGATATTCTGGTCCTTTCGATTTCTATGTAAATTTTAGGTTAGCTGATTAGACTACAAAAAAGTCTGTTGAGTTTTTGATCAGAGTTGCACTTAATATTTACGTTGGTTTGGGAAAATCTGACATTACAGCAAAATTAAGTGTTCAAATCTATGAACATGATATCTTGCTCCACTTATTTAGGTTTTCCTTGTTTTTTTCTCAGCAATATTTGCTAGTTTTCAGTGTACAGGTCCTGTACTTGCTTCATATTTTGTTAATTTTATCCCTAAGTATTTGATATTTTTCTGCTATTGAAAAGGTTTATTTTAGAAAATTTCCAATTCTTACATGCATAGCGCTAACATACAGAAATACAATTAAATTTTTTTCATAGTAACTTGTATCCTGTAATCTTGCTAAAGTTACTTAAAGTTTTTGTAATTTATTTGTAAACTCCAGCCATGGCATTTTCAGAAAACCTCCTTGAGCCTTAATTTCCTCACACAAAGCAATTATGAGAAATAAAAATTGAGAATAAAATTAATTAAACAAACAAAACTCCTAAAACATTTAGCACAATATTGCTCCACAGCAATTATTAAACCTCTTCCCCAATTTCAGGGCACTTACTACAGGGTTCAGCATTGTTGATATACCCCAAATCTTTATTTATAGGCTTGTTATTTCTCCCAGGTTCGAGATCCTTATTCTTATTTGTCAACTCTATTTCTATACCTAAATGGTGCTTTAGCACTTCAAGTACAATTCCTAAATCAAAATTATAGCCTTCATTAACACATGAATCACTTCTGCTTTCTGAAAGTCCTATTTCTGATAATGAAATCACTATCATCTCAAACAACCCAGAAAATTCTGTAGGAATCATTGATAAATCTCCAAGATGCTTTCAATTATTGTCAGTTACTGCATCCTGTAATAATCACAATAGCTAATATTTAACACATTATGTAACAAACGCTATAACACTTATTTATTCCTCACAATTCTATAAGTTACTATTATTATATTTAATACATGAGGAAATTGAGACATAGAGGTTAAGTAACTTCCCTAAAGTCATGCACCCAGGAACAATAGAGCTGGGATCATAACCTCCTAGGCTATTTACCCTCCAGAAACTGTACTCTTAAACGTAAATTATATTGCCTCTATTGTAACAGGATCCATCTGTTAGTGGTGATACAGGGACTGGGTGCTATTAAATGATATTAGGGTGAGTTAAAAAATTGTCTAAATGCTTTATTAAAACAAGCATCCCCTTACCATGAGGCTTTTGAAAAAGGGGACAGTAGCAAATTGGAAATAAAATTGTGACTACATTATTAGCTGCGCTTGTAGTAAAAACTCCAACTAAGAGTAGTAGGTTTAAGAGAGGACATTAAGGCCCAACACCATCTTAACACTGGTTGGCTCCTGGAGTCTACATACATTAGCATGTATATAATGCAGAAGACTGAGAAGTGGTACAAGTGAGCTCCACCCCGTTTTGCCAGAGCTAGGAACAGATGACGTGGAAGGGGAAGCTCTAATCATGACTGTAATCTTTTAGAGAAAGACCACTTGAGGCTGGGTGCGGAGGCTCACGCCTGTAATCCCAGCACTTTAGGAGGCCGAGGCGGGTGGATCACAAGGTCAGGAGTTCGAGACCAGCCTGGCCAACATGATGAAACCCTGTCTCTACTAAAAATACAAAAATTAGCCGGGTAAGGTGGTGGGCACCTGTAATCCCAGCTACTCGGGAGGCTGAGGCAGGAGAATCACTTGAACCCAGGAGGCGGAGGTTGCAGTGAGCTGAGATCACGCCACTGTACTCCAGCCTGGGTGACAGAGCAAGACTCTGTCTCGAAAGAGAGAGAGAGAGAAACAGAAAGAGAGAGAGAGACAGACAGACAGACAGACACCACTTGACTAGAAGCATGGCCCAAACTATATTTTGGAATATGATCTAAACGCACTAAAAATTTCTTTTCTTTGTGAGGGATGAAGGATGGCAGTAGAGAACAGGTGGAAAAATCTCTACCCCCCATCACCTCCAACTTGTATTTCTAAAACCAATTTTCCCATCTTTATTCTCTATGCCACCATCCAATTCAGGCCATAGTTACCAATCATCTGGACTTCAGGCACTCCTATTCAGGGCATCTTGAATTACCATAAATACATATACATATATTACTGCCAAGCTAATTCTCTAAAACGTAAATCTCATCATGTCAGCCCTCACTGCCCACTGAAGTAAATAAAAGCTCTTTATTCTGACATTCTACCAAAAAATGAAACTGTCTATCCTTATCTCTTTTCTACTTGTACACTCTGAATCAGGTGAATGAATTATCTGTTGTTTTTTGACAATTCTTTTACTTTGTTTCTTCTATATTTAGGTTTATAACATTTTTGGAATAGTCTTCTTTCATATCTGCATGTCAAATTTCACACTTCAAATGCTTGTCTCATGTACCACCTCTTCTAAAAGGCCACTCCCAAAACAGATAGGGACATTCACAGGCTACAACAGACTTCTTAACATATATAAAATTTTGCTTTAAAATATAAATATGTATATATGTATTTCAGCTCTTTCAAAACAGAAATTGTTTTAATTTTTAAAATTCTCTACAGTGTGTCATGTACAAAGGTTCAATAAATATTGACTTGAACAATTTCTAGCCCACCATACGAAAAGTTTAGAGAGATACTTTGGCATTTTATTTCTCTTTCCATAGTCCATACTCCAACAAAGAGAAATCTGAGCACACGTACATATTTTTCTCCAGATTCTCATCTGAAACCATGGGGAGAGATATGTTTCTCTTTTGCCTTTGATGTACTCAGTTAAGTGCTGAGCTCATAATGTCGGCTCTCATTTAAAATAAAAGGAAACAAGGCAAGCAACATTAAACATCTGAAATCGACAGGAAGGGAATGTTAGGTTCATCTATACATTAAAGAATTAAGGAAGGCAGAGAACAGTTCATAGAATGGGCTATGGAGACTCAATTCTCACAGGAAAAAGGCAGTCATGTTAATTAATTTCCATTAGGTTCTATTATAAAATGGTAATGGAAAATGAGTTTAGCTATATGGAATTGTATGTCATGTACAATTATGTGGGAACAAATTTATAACATTTATCAGATGTTATCTGCAATTAAAAATTCATAAAAGTGCTTATACAATTAAATTATAATTTTTACAAACAAAATTTATAAAAAGAAAAAAGATAACTTTTTTCATAATCCTACCTAAATAAACTCAAAATTACTATTGCTAGTCTTTTTTATTGAAAGCTCATGAAATATTTGAGCCATTTAAGTCAATACTGCTCTAGTGGTCTCTATCATTAAAGAGAGAGAGAGAGATATATGTATGGTTAAGTAGCCACAACCTTTAGCTATACCTTTGTATAACTTACACTTTGTAAACACTGTCTAAAATTTGTGGAATGAAAACTCATACATAAGAATAAAGAGAGGCGATCAGAGCTAATAACTTTCTTACAAGTGGAATGCTTAATATTTAGTTAGGGTACAGACAATAATGGGAAGTAGTAGTTTTGTCTTTAAAAAAATTTTTTAAAAAAATTTTGGTAGAGCTGGGGTCTCACTATGTTGCCCAGCCTGGTTTCAAACTCCTAGCCTCTAGTGATCTTCCCACCATGGCCTCCTAAAGTGTTGGGATTACAGGAATGAGTTGCTGCACCCAGCCATGGAAGAGGTTGTTTCTATAACGAAGAGGTGATATTGGTTATACGGGATACCAAGCTGAAGTATCTGCTGACTTACTACTTGATCAAATGTATGGTTTAACCAACGGCAAAACATGACACAAAAGAATAGACATGTTTTGTTACACCAACATACAGAACATTCCATTCTTATAAATGATAGGTTATTTACTATACCTTGACTTTCCTGTAAACTACTTCCATAAACTATTTTGAAGCTAACATTTCATTGTCATTTACAGGTACGTGAGTACCTTTACAGGTATGTGAGTTCCTTTACAGGTTTGCATATGGATAGCCTATCAGACTAGAATGATCTGGGTGCATTCTCGCCTGCAGGCAAGGAGAAATATTCTTTCTTTCTCTTTTTATTTTTTTAATAAAGAGACAGAGTTTTGCTCTGTTGCTCAGGCAGGAGCATAGTGGCACCATCTTAGCTCAGTGCAGCCTCAAACACCAAGGCTCAAGGGATCCTTCAACCTCAGCCTCCTGAGTAGCTGAGATTATAGGCACAAGCCACTGTGTGTGGTTAATTTTTGTGTGTGTGTGCAGAGATGGGGTCTCACTTTGTTGCCCAGGCTGTTCCTGAAACTCTGGCCTCCAGTAATCCTCCTGCCTCAGCCTCCTAACATGTTGGGATTACAGGCGTGAACCACCATGCACAGCCCGGAGATGTATTATTTTGTGCATCTGCCATCTTCATGATTTTAGACAAAAAGAATTTTAGAAATCATAGGCATCATTACATGCAGAGAATCTATGAATAATCTAGCCAAGAGAAATTCACATTTGGGGTCCAAGTGAATTAAAACATTTGAATTTTAATAATAGATATGTGACGGTCACGTAAGCTTTGCTATTTGAAGATGCATAAACTAATTTTCTACTTTTTACATATAATATAGACACTTCCCATTTATAAAATGAAAACACACTACCTTGAAGTTTTAAAAAACATCAATTTTAAAACACACGGTTTTTTTTATAATTTACAAAAAGATGCAAGAAAAATCCCAATTGTATGAGTTGCTAACAATTAGAATATACAGTAAGTAAGGAAAGGGGACTTTTTCTTTTTCTATAATATAGACACTTCCCATTTATAAAATGAAAACACACTACCTTGAAGTTTTAAAAAACATCAATTTTAAAACACATGGTTTTTTTTATAATTTACAAAAAGATGCAAGAAAAATCCCAATTGTATGAGTTGCTAACAATTAGAATATACAGTAAGTAAGGAAAGGGGACTTTTTCTTTAGAGAGCTCACTGTAATAGCGAAGTTTACTCATCTGCATGAAATATTTTTTACCAGATCTAGTCAGAGACTGCTCTACCTTTATGGTGCTGAAAAGAGAACATAGACACATCTTACTTTAAAAATCAACTAACTAGATGATGGTAATAATAATAGCTAATATTTGTTGAGTACTTAAAATTAAATAATGAATTTCATTTAATTCTATTAATAACTGTATTAGTCCATTTTCATGTTGCTGATAAAGACATACCTGAGACTGGATAATTTACAAAAAAAGAGGTTTAATGGACTTACAGTTCCACAAGGCTGAGAAGGCCTCCTTGTGAAGGCAAGGAGGAGCAAGTCACATCTTTTGTGGATGGTGGTAGGCAATGAGAGAGAGCTTGTGCAGGGAAGCTCCCATTTTTAAAACCACCAGATCTTGTTAGACTTATTTACTATCACAAGAACAGCATGGGAAAGACCCAACCCCCCATGATTCAATTATCTCCCACCCGGTCCCTCCCACAACACATAATGGGAGCTACAAGGTGAGATTTGGGTGGGGACACAGACCCAAACCATATCAATAACTGTATGAAGCACAGACTTATATAATATATTGGTTGTTTTTCCTTTCATTTACAGTAATATACTTTCAACGGCTAAAATGAATTCAGCATATCTTCACATCTAGTAATAATGATTTCTACAGAAGCAGAAACTAAATGATCATACAACTGGGATATATAATACAAAGATACATATTATGCATAAACATTTATTAAAATCAGGAATGACTTGAATGAAAAAAATAAGGAATGAAAATAAAACATGAAACAGTCATCATGAGAGCATCCCAAATCTAAAGGATCTCAAATACAGTAGAGCAAAATTTAATTTTTAGCAAGTAAATGGCCTAAATGAAGCTAACATAGCTTGTCAAAATGCTAGGTATTTACACTGTATCTGTTAAAAATGTATAACTACTCTGTTTCTTTAATCCTAATGTCACTGTCATGATGTTCTTAAAGAATGTTATTAAAAGTCACACAGGAAGATTTTAAAGTCATAATAAATACACATCATAGATGATATGGCAGAGTCTAGAATCTCTAAGGTATGATTTTGTTCAACAGCTAACAGTTTGGCAAATGACACATTAGTAGGTTGAAAAGACAGTCCAAAGAAATATCATAGAATTTCAGTAACTCCTAAAATTAGAAAATTCTAGTTGAACAATTTCAAAATAAAATGTTAACCTTATTGAAGAATTCAAGCAAATATAACTCACATGAATTAAAAGGTGTATGTGGTAGGTTGAATGGTGCCCCCAACTTTGCCAAAAAAGAGAAGTCCATGTCCTAACTCCCAAAAGCTGTGACTATTACCTTATTTGGAAAAAGGGTCTTTGCAGATGTGATTAAGTTAAGTATCTTGAGATGAGAGACCTGTCCTGAATTATCTGAGTGGGCCATACATGCAATCAGATGTATCCATATATGAGGCACACAGAGGAGAAGGCCACATGAAGACAGAGGCAGAGACTAGAGTAATGTAGTTACAAGCCAAGGAAGCCAAGGAATGCCTGGGGGCCCCCCAGAAGCTGGAAGAAGCAATCAAAGGATTACCCCTAGAGTCTTAGGAGAGAGTAAAGCCATGTCAACATCTTAGTTTCAGAGTTCTGGTCTCTAAAATGGAGAATATTTCTGAGGACTCGGTTCTGTTCCATTGGTCTATATCTCTGTTTTGGTACCAGTACCATGCTGTTTTGGTTACTGTAGCCTTGTAGTATAGTTTGAAGTCAGGTAGCGTGATGCCTCCAGCTTTGTTCTTTTGACTTAGGATTGCCTTGGAGATGCGGGCTCTTTTTTGGTTCCATATGAACTTTAAAGCAGTTTTTTTCCTATTCTGTGAAGAAACTCATTGGTAGCTTGATGGGGATGGCATTGAATCTATAAATAACCTTGGGCAGTATGGCCATTTTCACGATATTGATTCTTCCTATCCATGAGCATGGTATGTTCTTCCATTTGTTTGTGTCCTCTTTTATTTCACTGAGCAGTGGTTGGTGGGATTGTAAACTAGTTCAACCATTATGGAAAACAGTATGGCGATTCCTCAAAGATCTAGAACTAGATGTACCATATGACCCAGCCATCCCATTACTGGGTATATACCCAAAGGATTATAAATCATGCTGCTATAAAGACACATGCACACGTTTGTTTATTGCGGCACTATTCACAATAGCAAAGACTTGGAATCAACCCAAATGTCCATCAGTGACAGACTGGATTAAGAAAATGTGGCACATATACACCATGGAATACTATGCAGCCATAAAAAAGGATGAGTTTGTGTCCTTTGTAGGGACATGGATGCAGCTGGAAACCATCATTCTTAGCAAACTATCACAAGAACAGAAAACCAAACACCGCATGTTCTCACTCATAGGTGGGAACTGAACAATGAGATCACTTGGACTCGGGAAGGGGAACATCACACACCGGGGCCTATCATGGGGAGGGGGTAGGGGGGAGGGATTGCATTGGGAGTTATACCTGATGTAAAGGACGAGTTGATGGGTGCTGACGAGTTGATGGGTGCAGCACAGCAACATGGCACAAGTATACATATGTAACAAACCTGCACGTTATGCACATGTATCTTAGAACTTAAAGTATAATAATAATAATAAATAAATAAATAAATAATAAAATAAAATGGAGAATAAATTTCTGTCGTTTTGCCACCAAATTTTGGCAATTTATCATTGCAACCCTATGAAATACAGTATAAATTTTGTTGTTTTTGATGTGTATATTTGAGAACAAAAATATACGTACTGATGTTCAACTTCACACATATTATGCTTCATATACTATTTACTAAGTATAACATAATGGTGTGGCAGAAAGAACAACTGGGATGGGAACAAAGAGAACAGATGTGTAATTATGGCTCCATTTCTAGTAACAGTGTAACTGAGGACAAACTGTATTACCTCTTCAGACTTGTCTCCTCATTTGCAAAATGAATGCAAGGTTTGCAATGATCTTGAAGCAGTTTTCAAACTAAATTTTTATGAACTTTTAAAGTGTTAAAAATAATAAGGCACAGTGTAAAAATTATAGTAACAAAAACCAAGAATATTTAAAAGATAACGGTAGACAGGTTGGCCAATGAAATCTGCCAGAAGATTCACAGGATTGCATAAATTTATATGAGGTAATTATTAAATACTTATTCAGAGCTGGCAATATGTAAAATTCTCTATATAAATTGTAGTTTTTACAAACACTCATGAAGTTTTAGTTACATATCCAGATGTGTGCTGGGCTTCACATTTTCTAATAGAAACATGGCCTGAATGGCTTACAGAAAACACACTACTGCCTATTACGCAGGTATTAAAATAGTTAATACGTATAGAACAGTTAAACAGTGCTAGGCATACTAAAAGTTTAATAAATGTTAACTTTACTATTATCTAGGATACATCATATATTCTCTTCTCTAAATTAGTATCTTCTATCCATAAAAGGGCCTCACAACTGCAACTTTTTAAAATAATGTTAAGAGGGTTTATGTAGTAACAAAATTTAAAAACGGTAACCATTTTTTTTGCTCCTCCAAAACATACATTTCCAATCAATCCTGTTTCCTTTTACTGAAAGAACTGTTCATGATGACTACAACACTGAAGTATAATTTAGAAGGAGTCTCTAAAACTGGAAGTAATGTTCATCTAAATATGCCTGCCAAGTTTAAAAATGTATTAGAAGTTAAACTGAAACATGTTGAAAATGACTCATTGTGGACCAGAATATACACTGTAGGAAATAAGAGCTCATTTACAAGTGGGAGAAATACACTCACACTTCATCTGTGGTAATTCTCTGGACTTCCCTTCCAGTAAACATCATATTTTAAAATAATCGTGGAAAATAATCTTACCCTTAACTTTAGTTTTTATGAGTTGATTTAGTTCGCTGGCATTCCAATTTTTCATACATCTTTTTTTGGATGTGAGTATATTTACCAAATGTAAATCTATGAAAATTTCCCCCTAAAGCAACAGAGCAGCAGCCTATACAGAAAGCTGTATGAACACACACACATGCACACACATGCGCACACACACAACTTACGCTCTTACTTTCTCTGGTTTTCAGTTCACAAGTATAATGACCAACTATGACGCTAGATTTATAAGAAACATCTTAAAAAATGTGCACACATATGTTTCCTTCATCCATATCATTTCCTTTTGATGCTATTGATGAGTAATCAGAAGAACATGTAATTGAGTTCTTTTTCTAGTAACACTTACATATTTGTATTGATTCAGTCTACTTTCTCAACGTGTAACCCCAAATTACACATTTGGGAGGCAGCTGGCTAGACTTAGAAAAGATCATGGAACACCCCATCCTCCTCACTCTCAAACAAGGTCTGTAAGATGAATGAACCTGATTTTTAAGCTAATTTATGAGTCACACACTTCAATATATATCTATAATTGTAACTTTAATGTGGCCTTAAGCAGGATTTAGTTAGTAAGTGCTTATGAATTAACATGATTCCAACTTGTTTATATTTTCCGAGTTTAGTTTCTTTGCTTCATCAAATAGTTTTGAAGCATAAACCATAGTAAGCAATTAACTGAAATTATCTGTTCAGCATGCTCTTTATTTAGAACTTTATCTAGACAGTATACATACCCTTAAACCATGTTTTTAAAATGTAACCATCGCCTCTGGCAACAGTTGAGCTGCCTTGGCCGGGCATGGAACTCAGAATAGGAAAATAAGCACTTTCCCTCTTGGAAATCTGACATGTAAAGATTTCTGAGCATATCTTTATCGTGTACATAATGTCATTACAGAGGGATTCTCAAGGTTCTGAGTTATTATTTTAAGACAATCTGCAATAAATTATTTTAGAATAGTTTAATTCTGTATTATTTTGCCTTTTTTCCATCTTTAAAAATCCTCAGTCACTTTCTTTTTTTTTTTGGGGACGGAGTCTTGCTCTGTCGCCCAGGCTGGAGTGAACTGGCGAGCTCTCCGCTCATTGCAAGCTGTGCTTCCCGGATTCATGCCATTCTCCTGCCTCAGCCTCCTGAGTAGTTGGGACTACAGGCACCCGCCACCACGCCCGGCTAATTTTTTTTTTTTTTTTTTTCATTTTTAGTAGAGATGGGGTTTCACCGTGTTAGCCAGGATGGTCTCGATCTCCTGACCTGTGATCCACCCGCCTCGGCCTCCCAACGTGCTGGGATTACAGGTACAAGCCACAGTGCCCGGCCCTGAGTCACTTACTAATGTGGAAGAAGTTTCATTTTTGACCCCAACTGTATTTCTTTTCCTAAATACAAGGTGTGTTTGTCACATTTACAATTGCTATTAGAAAAGATATGTTTAGCCTTCCTCCATCTTAATTTAGGGTCTCTGTTTTTTTACTTCTTTGGTGTTTGCTTTGCTATCTGTCCTTTGTTATACAGCCTGTGATTGATTTTTTTCCCCCTCCTCCAGTAGTACGCAAAATATATGGCCTGTTCCATTTATAGTTTTAAGTGATATGTTAAAACATATATTTCTTCATAAAACTATTATTTCATGAAATTTGAGAACATTATATATATAATACGTACAAACACTATTTCTCTTACCATCAATTCCCTAATTTTAGTTGCAAGTTTCTGCTATTTTGCCACTACTATTATTTTTACGTTATAATTTCTTGTTAACAATTATGATTACAATGTTTTGTAACCAAAATGATAAAGGTCATTAAGATTACATTTTACACTAAATGTTCACTGCCAGTTCTTCTTTACCTTGACATCTCAATCCATGTGAAGTTACAATTTCCAACAGGTTTTTCAGGAAGGCCATATGTAATATGTTTCATGGGACCTCACATGACTGGTTCCTTCTCATCTTTCAGACTGCGCACCTCCCTGAATCATACCCTATTTCATATATTTCAAATAATTGCTACTCTCTAAAAATTATTTATTTTGTTATTTGTATATTTTCTGATTTACATCACAGAAATACAAGTTCCATTAAGACAGAGAGCCTTTCATCCTGTTAAATCCTTAATCACAGTGCCTGAAAATGGTGCTTGGTGGTTAATAAATATTGCTAAATGAATAAAGTATTATTATGGAAGAAAACGTTGAGCTCAAATAAATTAATTTATTTGTTTATTTGAGGTGGGCATCCCACTATGTTGCCTAGGCTGGTCCTCAACTCCTGGACTTGAGCGATTCTCTCGCCTCAGCCTCCTGAGTACCTGGGTCTATAGGCACGCCACTGCATGCAGCTTAGACTTATTTTTTCCTTAGTAAATGACTTACTTATTCTGCCCAGATACTTCTAATTCTCTTCCTTTAACATTCATGTTCTGTAACTTCACTTAGATTTACGACACTGCTGTTTCCCATCCTCTTCCCACTACCCAGAATGTGATGAGTTCTTCTAAATTGCAGATTCCTTATTTCAGAAAATGTTTTCTTCTATTGTATCTCTAAATGTTTTTTTTTTCCTGTTCCATTTTGTTGTTTTCTTCCCTTGACACACTGAAGGTGAATATATACTGGCTGTCCTCCATGTCAATTACTTTTTCTCTGTTTTCATCACTTTATTCTTTTTTCTGTTTTATAAACATCCAGCCTCAAATTACCAACATGGTTTTCCAGAACTTCCCTGACCCTAAATACTATTTCTCTTTCATTCCTTTTTATTTCTGTACTATCATTTTCATATATAGTTTCTCTCATCAGTTTTTGCCATCTTATTCTATTGCCATATTTTTGGCTTCAACAATTGCTGCATTTTTTCTGATCACTTGAGGTCAGGAGTTTGAGACCTGCCTGACCAACATGGCGAAACCCCCATATCTACCAAAAATACAAAAATTAGCGGGGTGTGGTGGCACACACCTGTAGTCCCAGCTACTCAGTAGGCTGAAGCATGAGAACTGCTTGAACCCTGGGAGGTGGAGGCTGCAGTGAGCCAAGATCATGCCACTGCACTCTAGCCTGGTAGCAGATTAAAATATAAAGATAAAAGTATATAGAAATATGAAAAAAAAAACCACTGAATGGAAATTCAGGACAGCTGGTTTCTTTATCAAACTTTAAACTAGCCCAATATGACATAAAAATCACTTACTCTGCTCATCTCATTTTGCATGCCTTCTTGCTTTGGCCTTGTACCAGTATAAAATGAGGACAAAACTCCTACCATTACCAGAGAAGTTGGGATTGAAAACATAATTTCAAACAATATTTACTTAAAAATACTTACAATGAAAATTACTTTAAAATACATAACATACATGTACATAATATATATCTTATATATAATAATTATTACATTTTTTGTAGAGATTAGGTTTCACTATGTTGCCCAGGCTGGTCTGAAACTCCTGGGCTCAAGTGATCCTCTCACCTTGGCCTCCCAAAGTGCCTGGATTACAGGTGTGAGCCACTGTACCTTGCATAGAACACATTTTTTTATCTAAAACAAACCATAACTGAAAAAAGTTTACTATTAAAATTAATTTTGAATTGCAACCTTACATTTTAGATCCAAACACAGGATTCTATGTAGTAGCCCACAAATGTAACAGTGTATTCAATTTATTCTACTACAAACACTGAATTTTAAAATTTCCACTTTTTGGCAGAAACAATCTTAGGAGTGCATGCAGACATTCAAAGCAACAGAACATGACATAATAACTGTTCATGTTCACGAAAACTGGTACTTGTTACTTATCAAATTGTTCAGCTTGAATTGGGACATATATGGGTCTTTTATTTGCCTGAGAAAAGTACTTTCCTTTGTAGAAAAAGTAAAGTCTTTGAGTAAAAAGCCATTTTCATTCGTTTGAAAAATGGCACGCCGTTTCCATACATTTCTCTTTATAACAACACAAGTTGTTTAATCAAAAAAATGTGGCATTTGATAATAAAAACTTCTAACATAAATGAAAAAGATGAGGCTAATTATACCTGACTAGAACATTATGTATAGGCATGCCAGAGGCTTTACTTAAGCATGATTCAGGGAAATCACATTCCACATAAAGATTAAAACATAGGAAGTGACAAAGGAAGCCAGCATCACATATTTGAATATTAAAAATTTAACCTCTGAAAAATAAAACAGAATATTTTTCCTTAAGTTTCACTATATACAAAATATATACGATATTCCCAAAATATATGAGTTTAAACACATAGGCAACATAGACACTCTATACTCAAAATAACTTCAGTAGATTCTCTGTCTCTCTGCTGTCACACACACACACACACTCCTAAAAAAACACGAGGAAAGTGAACTACAGAAATCTTTTAAATAATATTCTCATAATGAGCTTGGGTTCACCATTTCTTTTGCATGGTAACTTAATGAGCGTATCAACTCTTTTACATGGTTGTCACATCAGGATGAAAGGGGGCTTTAAACTCATCAAGCTGCCCACTTGATGCTTCAATCTTTACAAGCACATTTCTACTGAATTTGGCTTCTGCCTGAATACTACTGATAGAGAATGTGTTCGATGCTAAGGCATTCTGAAAAGTCCTACTATCTTCACACTTTCTTGCAGTGATCACCCAGTGATCCCTATTCTACTGCTTTAGGTCTTGCCAAGTAAGAAATCCAGCTCTTTCATATGTGAACGCTTAAAATATTTGTAGGTAGTTATAGCCTATCACTAATAGGGCACTTTTGAATCTTTTTGCAGTTATGGCGTATTCCTCTGAAAACCTTTTAGTTTAAAGCTTGGGTGCCCAGGTATCAGCATAGTTCTATAAGGTAATTACAGATGACATTCAACATATAACTTCTATTACTGTAGGATAATATCTCCATATTCAAACCTTCCAGGTCATTTTCACATTTCACGTCTAAGCCTATAAAACCAATAAATCATAGGTTTTCTGGACCCAACTGCATGATCTTACATTTATTCCTATTAAAATTCATTCAGTTCATTAATTCTCCCTGAAAAGATCTATTAGATCCTTACTTCATTATTCAATTAATTTGTTATTCTTCTCTGTTTTACATCAACTTTGTTAAATGTAGTTTTAATTTTTCCTGAAATCACTGACAAAAATGCAGAAATATAGTACTGCAGGATATTACAGATGAGCATCATATACCCACTTCTTAATTAATGATTTTCTAACAACATTTGGATAAAGCCCTTCAACAGTTACTAATCCATTTACCTGGCCTTGAACTGTCCCCGTATTTTCCCCATATTGTTTAAAAGGATGTCATGGAAAGTCTTATCAAATCCCTTGTTTCCTATCTAACGCATTTCCATGCTTTACCCCTGCAATATATCTCTTAAAAATTGAAATGTAGTCTTCTTTGATTTATTCTTAGAGAACCCATCCTAACTCTTGGTGATACTTGCTTATTTCAATAGCAATCTTAAAAACCACTGCAAGCATGGCTGCTTACCGAGCATAATCTATGTCATACACTTAAAATATATTGTATCTGCGAGGTGGCGGGCGCCTGTAGTCCCAGCTACTCGGGAGGCTGAGGCAGGAGAATGGCGTAAACCCGGGAGGCGGAGCTTGCAGTGAGCTGAGATCCGGCCACTACACTCCAGCCTGGGTGACAGAGCGAGACTCTGTCTCCAAAAAAAAAAAAAAAAAAATATATATATATATATATATATATATATAAAATATCTAAGGCTCAAAGCAATCCTAAATGGTTAGAATCATCACACGTATCTGAAGATGGAAAAAACAAAGGTTCATCAAAGTATTTACATCCATTATAGTTAAAAAAAGTCAAGTAATTTGCTTAAAGTTTATATAAGATTGCATTAAATTATTTATAATTTATCAAAATATGATATGTAATGTAATATATCAATATGTTCCTTAATAGTTGCAAGAATCTACTATCTTCTTCCCTTTTATGAAAACAAGATGGCATTTGTTGACTCCCTTTATTCACTCCCATTGTTCACCAGGAGTATTAAAAACGTAATTTCTGAAGTTTCTCGGTAACTATGATTTGAAACTTGTATGTAAGAATTCTTAATAATCACTCTTTGTTTAAATTTAATTAAAAATACACAAAAAAGAAAAAAAACACATTGTAAGTTTCAATATGTATGAGGTACAAAGGAGGATACATATTTATGAGGTACAAAATCTCTATCTGTCCACCAACCACCCAACACCCAATTTCCTTCTCCAGAAGCAATAAATGTTAATAGATTTTTCCTGGTCCTGATATAAAGAGCCACTTACTTCCTTTTGTAGAACTACACTGTTGTATTCTGTAAATGTTTTCATGAATTACAATTCTTTTAACTACTGCCTAAATGTCAACTATGCTACAGTACATAAGGTGGTATATATAGCATTTTGAACCTAGCAAGTATACCTGCAGGATAACTTATTAGAAATAAAATTTATTGATCAAGAGCAATGTGTGGCTCGGTGTAGTGGCTCAAGCCTGTAATCCCAGCATTTTGGGAGGCTGAGGCAGGCAGATCACTTGAGGTCATGAATTTGAGACCAGACTGGGCAACATGGCAAAACTCCGTCTTTACTAAAAATACACAAATTAGCCGGGTGTGGTGGCACGCACCTGTAATCCCAGCTACTCAGGGGGCTGAAGCACGAGAATCGCTTGAAACAGGGAGGCAGAGGCTGCAGTGAGCGGAGACTGTGCCACTGCACTCCAGACTGGGCAACAGAGTGAGACTCCGTCTCACATACATACATTCCATACACACACACACACACACACACACACACACACACACACCAGCTATGTGCATTTGTACTTTTGATAGGTATTACTGAATTACTCTCCATATTAGTTGTACCAATTTAAAATCCCACTAACAATGTTAAGATTGCCTGTTTTTCCATACCCACGCAAACACAATGTATTATCAACCTTTTGGTTTTTAGTGGAAAACAGGCTTTTTTTTTTTTTTTTTTTTTTTTTTTTGAGACAGAGTTTCACTCTTGTTGCCCAGGCCGGAGTGCAATGGTGCAATCTCAGCTCATTGCAACCTCCGCCTCCCAAGTTCCGTTCAAGCAACTCTCCTGCCTCAGCCTCCCAAGTAGCTGGGATTACAGGTATGTGCCACCATGCCCGGCTAATATTTTGCATTTTTAGTAGAGACAGGGTTTTGCCATATTGGCCAGGTTGGTTTTGAACTCCGGACCTCAGGTGATTCAACTGCTTCGGCCTCCCAAAGTGCTGGGATTACAGGCATGAGCCACCATGCCCAGCTGAAAATAGGGATAGTTTTAATATGAATTTAATGACATGACTGTGACAGATATTGCAAGTATTTTTTCTAAGATTGCATTTGCATTTGTTTTTTGACTTTCCTTATGGCAGTAATGCCACACCAACATTTTCCATTTGTAGGGAATCAAGTTTATCAATTTATTACTTCTATAACTCCTAAGTTGCAAAGGCCTTTTGTAATTAAACATTATAAAAACATTCCCCTATGGCATCTTAGGTTTTTAATGGTTTTACATTTAAATCTCTGATCCATATGAAATTTATCTCAGTGTAAGTTATGAGGTATGGATCTCAATTTTCTTTTTCCCCTAGTTGGCTACCCTAGTGACCTGTCACAATTCATTGTTCTTATCTAGAAATGCACTTACTTAATTTTTCCATATAAGCTACAAAACTTATTTGTCTGGTTTTTAAAAAAATATCTTTGGGTTCTATTTGGCTTACATTAAATGTATAGTTTAACTTAAGGAAACTGACATTTTCATGAAAAATAAAATTAGTTCTCTATGTACACTACCCCAAAATTTAACTTCAGATGAAGAAAAGGCATAATGTAAAAAATATAGTTATAAATATTTATGTGGAAGAGTACATGTACAAGAATAGCCATGATAATTGTGAAAAAGAATTTTTAGTGTTGCTCTGTCAAGTTTCACAAAGTCATTTGAAAATTTTGGCATGAATTACACTTAATTTATATATTAATTAAGAAAGAATTAAATTGATGATACATCTAGAATTCTACTTTTAAAAATATCATTTATCAACATTATGATCCTAAGCAGGGATACTTTTCCCTTCATTTATTGATATTATATCTTAAAAAACAGATAAGTAACTTTAGCTATTTTAAGCATTTTGTTAAAGCCTAAGCTTATTTTGAGTTTTACATTCCCAGATATTATTCTCATTCATTTACTCATTTATCCATAAGTCTCTGGTTCTGTATAGTTCTTTACAGTCCTGAGCATTAGCTCTATTTGCTGCTCAAGGGTTATTTTTAGTAGTATCTACAAAGACTTTTTTTCCCTTGTCTTGATTTTAAAACTATCATAAATATTTAAGGTTGGCTGAAAATTAGGCTCTAAATAAGCAAGGCTTTACTATGACTTCAAAGAATTATGAATAAATAAGCTTCCTCTTATCTGGCAGTTTGAAAATGAGGTCTTCCAGTTTATCTAAAATTTTAGTGGAAAATTCATTAGAAAGATATCAACTTGTGAAGAACAAAATTCAATAAAGTTTCACAACAAAACTAAATTGGACAAATTATTCTATGATAATAGTAGTTATCATAGGAAGGCACTGTTCTAAGTGCTTTACAAACATTAAATAATTGAATCCTCTATTATTTAACAGATACTTTTAGGTATTAGAGTACTGCATGGCCTTTAGGTGAATATCAGCTGCAAATGTATGGACAAGTAGGATCAGAAGGATTTAGGTTAAGAGCGTAGGACATAACAGAGCTTATGATAAATATAAATTGGTCAATTTTATGGTCAGATTTACTATTCTCTCCAACTTTACAAAACCACACAGTAGCTATCAAGTGAAGAATATAAGTTCTGATTTACTAGGTAATATCTTATGCTTTCTTTTAAACCTTATTAGTTTGCCCATAAATCTTATTCTAGAGCCATCCCTAAAAATATACACTCCTAAAACTACACATTAAAAACTGACATCAACACAAAGTCAAATGAATCTTTAGGGGACATCACACAGTTTTGTAACTGGAAGGGTTACACATAATGAAATATAAAACATGAAGGCTTTATAGGAACTCTAATGAAAGGAGCTGATTTATATACCATGATCTTTTATACTATGATCTTTACTTTTTTTAGATAAACTAAAAAAAATTTTTTTGAGAAAAGAGTCTCACTCTGTTGCCCAGGCTGGAGTGCAGTGGCATGATCTCTGCTCACAGCAATCTCTGCCTCCTGGGTTCAAGTGATTCTCGTGCCTCGGCCTCCTGAGTAGCTGGGATCACAGGCATGCACCATCACGCACTGCTAATTTTTGCATTTTTCATAGAGATGGGGTTTCACCATGTTGCCCAACCTGGTCTCAAACTCCGAGCCTCAAGTTATCCACCCGCCTCAGCCTTCCAAAAGTGCTGGGATTACAGGCATGAGTCACTGATGTTGAGAGTAAGACATACTTCCACATTATAGGAATGACTTCTTCAATATAACATTTATTAAAATTCTTCCATAGGCCAAGTTTATAAAGTTGATGTGAATTCAGAAGTATCACAATTTGAGTCATTCTAAAATATTTTTACAACAGGTTAGTTATATGAAGACTCGCCTTAAACTTTAGTTTTATGTATTGCTTATATCTCAAATTAATCTGGTCTTCATTTAACAACTAAAAGACCCATTGAACTAAATTTCAAAAGTTTATTAGTATGTGAAGGGTATGCAGAAACTTTCACACCATTTTAGCAACTTTTCTGAAGTGATTTCAAAATGAAAAGTTAAAAAAATAAGGTAGCCACTGTTTACGCTCTATATAGTCAAACAATTGAAAGTGTAGGATGTTTAATGAAGTAATGATATTTACCATAATGCCTATCAGTTATTTTACTCTTAACAAGGCTACTAAAAATAAATATCATTTTCTATTGGTAAATTAAAGATATATCATTCTCTCTGATACTCTCCTTCCAACACACATACTTTAGAACATACAGATTTTGAAAAAACAAACAAACAAACAAACAAAAAACTAGGAATTATACAATGGTACAATCACTTTGGTGTTACCACTGGCAGGTTTTTAAAAAGTAAAACATTTATCAACCCGATGATTAACAATGCCACTCCTAGGTATTTAGCCAAGATAAATAAAAACACACTTTCAAAAAATTATATGGCAGCTTTATGCATGATAGTAACAAACTGGAAACCACCAAAATGACCATTGACAAGTGAATAAAATATATTCATACTCAGCAATAATAAGGAATGAACTACTGATACAACAACAAAGTGGAATGAAAGAACCTGGACACAGAGTATTTTTAGTCTAAGAGGAGCAAAACTAACCTGTGGTGACAGAAATCAGAAAGTGGTGCCTCTTAAGTAGTAGTGATTAAGAAGGACTGAAGGGCCATAAGGACACTCTCTGGAGTAACTGAACTATTCTATACCTCATTGTCAACATATACAATAATTGCATATACTGAAATGAAAATTATTCTCTTTAAAATACATTTTCTAAATGAATATATAACAGAAACCATAATGGTTCGAGTTTTAACATTTCTATTTTCATGATGCTTACCTGTCTAAGAGCTGATCATGTTTTTCTAAAGCATCCTTTTCAGCCATCACAGCTCGTTCCTTTTCAGTTACAGCATTATCCCTTGCTTCTCGGAGATTTCTAAAATTTAAACATGCATTTCAGTTACTTCAAATGTGTGATTTATCCATGTACTTTCTTAAAGATGGACTATCTGACAATCTTAAGGACCCATCTGAGAAGTTGGGGACCCAAAGTGTACACTATATAAATCTGCCTGGCTTGATTGAGTGTCTTGAAGTGCGAGATACACCAGTGTAGGTGCAAATATGGTCTATCTCGATGTCACACCACCCTTCTCAGCATGGGTCAAAGGATAGGCTAAGCAGTTTGTATATAATTTATGTATTCCTTACCAGAAGCCAATGAGATAGGTGTAATTACTCATATATTATCCACTAGAAAACTGAGGTTTTGGAAGGTTAATAAATGTCCCACAAAATATTTTAAGTAAAAGATATATTGTGGATAATCAAAATAAAAGTGCGGTTTGGGATATGAGCAAAAGAATCGTTGAAATGAAGAACTTGGAAGTCTCAGTTATATAGGAAGGAAAAGGAAGGAAACACAGGTTGACAGATAGGATAAAGCAGAAGGGACAAAGAATTAGAGGTCCTGATAAGATATGACAGATTAAGTCAAAGTGTAATAGTTGTACAAGCAAGATGGAAGACTGGAGAATGGTGATTTGGAGGTAGAACAGAACTTTTCAGTGGCAGAATTTTGGTGGCTAACAAGATAGTGTATGAAAATCAGTATGGCTAAATTAAGTAGAGTTGAGATGAAGGTCAATATTTATGTAGGGCTCAAGGAAGTACGAGGCTAGGGTATTGGAAAAGTCATCTATTTAACAGTTGTGAGGACAGTAGGAAGGAACTGAAATTGATAGAAAAAATACATTTAGTGTCAGTTAAGGGAAGCTGGAAGATAACAATGACTAGTTGGGAAATTACACAGCTAGCCATGAGCTTCCAAAGATCAAAATGTTTGCCTTTTAATCAATATGAAACTTTGAATCAAGAAAAACACCAACCGTAAGTTTCTTTCAGATAGTCACCTATTTTTTAAAAAATCTCCTTCTCTAGCAGTTACAACATAAATAACAAGAATGTAATACAAATGATTTTGCTCAACTAATCCCTACAAAGCCCTTATGTTGTATTTTATAACCTACTTTATAGCTGAGTAAACTGAAGTTTAGAGAGCTCATGTACCTAGCCCTCAAGTCACACAGTCTAAGAGGACCATAATTTGAATCCAGTTATTTCTTACTCCAAAGCCAGGGCTTTTTACATCATGCCACACTATTCTCATGAAAAACAGGATTGGAAATTATTATTTTTTATTATTCATATAGAATGTGAGTAGGGAGTCGTGAAAGCCATAAAGTTTTAATAAACTTATCTACTGAATATTGGATAGAAATGCTCAGTACTTATACTTGCTGTACCAGTACTCAATCTAGTCTTTCGCATGGTGATGTTGTCACAGGATCCTTGGGGTGTCGCTTTGTCAGCTAGAAACCTTTGTGGCCAGTGGCGCCTTTGTCTGAGTTATGCTCAGGCCCACTGGGCTTTTTCCACCCACTCGGCCTCACAGACTGTACTCGGCTTATGCTCTACCAGCCGGGATCCCACACCTGCCGAGGGCAAGCCAAGTGCAGAGCAGCAAGGGGTGCGTGAGCAAGTGAGTGAGTGCAGGGTTCAACCACTGCGCACAGCCGGGCACACAGGCTGTAGTGGGGTAGGCAGCTCCAGGCGCTGGCTCCAGGCTCCCTGTGAGGCTGTGAACGGACAGGCATACTGAAAGTTGCTTCCACTGCTGGCACCGGGGAATGCAGTAGTGCCCGGAAGCCTGGAGATGCCAGGAACTGCAGAGCCCCAAACAGGTGTCAGAGCCCTTGCTCAGGGAGCTCCTAGGTCTGGGCTCCCCAAAGGGCTGCAGCTCTTCTCTCCTTCCCACTTCTCGTCTTGTTGCAATGTGGTAAGTGAGGGGCGTGTTTCAGCCCTGTTTGTGTTACGGCTCTTTCAGTCCCACCATTAAGCAGGTCCCAAGTTCTTGTCCTGTGTCCAGGAAGAATGAGGTACAGAGACAACTGGAGCATGAGTAAGGCAAAGAGGTGCTTTATTGAGCGGCAGTACAGCTCTCAGGAGATCCAGAGTGGGTGGCTCCTATCTGCAGGCAGGCCATCCCAATGTCTGCTCAGCTCCTGACTGAGAGGAGACCCACAGTTGGTAGCTCCTCTCTGAAGTCCAGACGTCTGCCAGAGCCCGAGGTTTTTGTGGGCTTCAGTGGGGAGGAAGTACATAGGTGACAATAGGTAGGCCGGGGGAAAAAAGTACTGTAAGTTCTCACTCTGTTCTGTGAAACTGGTGGCACAGCTCCCATGCTCCAGGCCACCCCTGGCTTGAGGTGGGGCTTCACCGGGGACACACTCCTTTCTGTCCAGGAACCTGCCTGCCTCCTGCCACCATCAACCAGCTGTAACCCGGCGCCTGGGCTGGAGTGCCAAAGGGCACCTGCAGGCCTGCACCAAGCCGCCCTCATCCCCCACTTTGGCTGGTCTCCCTCCCGTGCTTGTCAGTGTCCAAAGTCTGGAGGACGCCGAGGTGGCAGAAGGCTGGGGTGTCAGCACTGCCCCAAGAGCGGGCACACCTGCAACAGTTCCCAGGCTTGGCCTCAACTTTGCTCCGAAATCACAGTGGGCGCTGGGAGTAGGGAGAGGCCAGGCAGCGGGAACAGGCCTTTCTGAGCCTGCAGGGGAAGAGGGCTCCCTAGGCCGACGAGAGTGAAGGAATGCCTGGGTCCGCAGCTGTGGCTGGGCCGCTGCAGCAGCGCCTGGGAGGGCTCCCGCCTCTCCAACTCGAAGGGGTCTGGGTTTCTGCCTGTTTCTGGCTCCTGCCGGCTCAGTGGAGCATGCAGCCCCGGCCGCGCCTGCCCCACTGCAGCTGGCATCTTTACAGCAGTTGCTCCAGATAGGCCACTGCTGCCATCAATATTAACAACAAATTTAAAAATTTTAAAATGTCAACCATTAGAGATTTGTCAGTAAAACAGTTTATAAGCCAGAAATAAAGCAGTTTCTTGTTGGAGGACAGGTAACTCTTATAGAAAATAAAATAAACTACTTTTGTGGGTTATTATATAAGCAGAAGTACATTCTAAAGTAGCTGTCAAAAAATGACATATTGTTATTTTCTGATGCCATCCTGATTGCAACAACCTTCAAAAATAATCTATTCTCAAACTGAAACATGAAAAATTAATGTTAAAGATAGAATAAAATTCTCAAACTATATTAAACATTTATACATTTTTCATTTCTAAATGATCTAAATATTTTAGTCAGTAAATCACCACAAACTGGTTTCAATGTTCATTTCTCAAATATAGCCTCATTATTCTAAATGTTATTTTGGCAGCAGAATTACAAGTAGATCACATTTACAGGACTAATGAATCACGAATGCTCAATTGGTAGATGGAGACGCTTCAGTCCCTGACATTTCCTTTCTTGCAACAATGGACATTAGAAATAAAAACAAGACACACGGAATGAAATAAAACCTAGAACAAGCTAACATCAGGGCTTGTGAAAGGAGGTATGATTAGAGGGTACTATGTTAAGGCATGTTGAAGTATGATTAGAGGGTACTATGTGAAGTGCTATGTTAAGGCATAAACAAAATTCTATGGCCACAAAGAGGAGTTGATTATTCTTTTCTGGAGTAAGAGAGGTAGGTGAATAAAGTGAAACACTTTTAAAAAGTGACATGTAAGTTGGGCCTTGAAGGACAAATAGGTAAAGCAATTCAGAAAGAGAAAACAGAAATGAACTGGGGAATGGACCAGAAGAAGCTAAGGCTTCTACCAACAGGTCCTCTCAAGGGTGTTTGTGGGTAACATTTCTGTGTAATCCCAATCTCCTTATCAAGTACCACACCTTCCATATCCAGTCCATAACCTGCATTCTTTAGCAAAAAAGCAGCATAATTCCTTATAACAAATACTTCCTTTAATATTACCAATTCACAGGTTTCATATGAAGTCTGAGAGAGATAAACTGAATGTATTCTTCCACTGACAATAATAGCAATAGCATACTGTTTACCATGTGCCAGAAGCCGTTCTAAGCACTTTACATATCATAACTCATTTAACTGTCTCAACAATCCCACAAAGCAGTTGTATCATTACCTCCATTTTACAAATGATAAGACTAAAACACAAAGAGGTTAAGTATTAGCTTAAAGTCACACAAGAAGTATGCTACGGAGCCCAAATGTGCACCCAAACAATTTGGCTCCAGAGTCTGTGGTGTGAATCACACTACGCTGCCTCTTAAAATTTCCTTTGCTTCACAGATGTTTTCTCCTTGAGAAATTCTGACACTATTAGATTTATATTATATGACCACCTCAAGGCACCAATAGATGTGAAATCAAAATAAGCCTTGAAAGAATTGTGAATATATTATACATTAGCTTTTATGGCCCACAGTATGTAACATGCTTTTTTAAAAATAAACTATTTGATAAAAAGCTAGATGTATTCCTTCCACAGGTAAGACAGTAACTTTCATATAACTAATAAATAATCCATTTCTAAATGTTAAATGCATTAGAAAATATAACAGAAATACAATTATGGAACAAATTACAGGAATTCAAATGTTCTTCAAAAGAGAAACTTGAAAAATTGATAGAAGCTATCTGCAGCATGTACAAGCTAATGAAGCTCAAGTTTTAGAAGTCCAAACCAAGTGTATAATCAAATGTAATTATAACAAAGAAAATGTTTCAAAATACAAAAATCTGAATATATCATCCTTAAAATACCTGTATAAAGTTAACATTAGATTCCAACACTGTGTTTTTCATCATTCTTTCATGTTGTTTCCTAGCAACTCTATGTATCTCCCATATTCACATACGTATTTCTCCCATTCACCCTATGTTGTTTTGGAGACATACTGAGAGGAAAGACTGAAGAAAAGAAATCTTAATACTGTGTGAAATGCAAAGGGAAAGTGAGTATCCTACTTTTATAACTAGAGTGTTCAAATAATGTATTTTTCAACCTGGGGCACTTTTTAGAATAAAAGAGGGTGCTACTAAAAATTATGCCAGAACAGGCATAAATCAGTACTTTCTTAGACAAACCAAGAGATATGGTTAATTAAATTGTAACATTCAAATGAGAAACTTAAAGAGTTAAGTTCTTAATCATTTACTTAAAGGTTTTAATATTCTAATAAAATAGACATAGTTCATACACAATATAGTGCCCTTTGTACAGCAGATAATTTAATATACAGAAGTTTATTCAACAGCAGCTCACAACTGAAACTTGAAAACCTCATTATAAAACATTCATAACAACAGGGTAGAATGTATTTTCCTGCTACTAGATGATAAATTTCACAGTACCAATAGGCTAAATCTATATTTATATCTGAAAAGTGGTAAGAAAAATGTCATGAGAAAAACTTTAGGAATCTTTGAAAATCGAACAGTATCAAATCAAAGTTTGGCAATGCGAGGAGTACGTCTCAGCCTGAATAAACATCCCTAATGCCTCAGAACTTAAAATTTACCAAACATAAATAGTGAAAAAACAAAAACAAACAAACAAACAAAAAACCATGGCTGTCAGAAGAGCTCAGTAGGTTTAACTAAGCAATCTGAACTCTTCCTTCTGTCTTCATGTAAAAATATTTTTGGCTAATAGAAGTAAATATATTTTTCTAGTTAGAACAACAAAGGATTAAAATAGGCTGTTTTATATGACAGGCTTATTTATAGGAAAAGTGTTTGAATTTACTGTCTCTATCTCCAGTGTCTTCCTGGAGACAACATAAAACTGCTCATTTCCATATCTGATGCCTTTGATTTTAAGATGGCATAAAATAGAAGGGTTGCATGTACATTATGTTGTTTCTATTCAATGACTGGTAGTTTTACCTTTATCATAGATGACTGAAAAGTTAATAAGTAGGACATAAAAATGAAATAAGCAAAGTGGAAATCTTATTTAATAAAATTTCTCGGGAGAAGCTACACATTTTAAGAGTAGAAACTTTTTGAGATCATTGTTGACTGAAAATGCTACACTTTCCTATCCTTTTATTATAGTTGGTGCCTTGGTTTAAAAGTTTGTGTCCTCCAAAACTCAAGTTGAAATTTAACTGGCATTCTAACAGTATTAAGAGGTAGGACCTGATAATGGTGATTAGGCCATGAGAGTAGGACTGGTGCCATTATAAAAGGGTGGGTTTGGCTCCCCCAGCTCTATCTTCCACCTTCTTGCCTTACACCATGTGATAATGTAGTAAGAAAGCTCTTGCCAGATGCCAGCACGTAGATATTGCACTTACCAGCCTCCAGACCTGTGAGCCAATAAACTTCTGTTCACTATAAATTACCCAGTCTCAGGTATCCTGTTATAGCAGCATAAAATGGACTGAAGACAGTTGGTGCTCAAGCAGATTTCTGTTTGTTTCTAGATATGAAAACTTAGGCACAAAGTAAACACCAAATCCAAATTATGGTTGAAAAATTATAAAAAAATTTAAGTACAAAAATGCAAAATATTTGCTTAAATCCATTAATGTGTTAAGGTTTACAAAGTAGCTGACAGGATAAAAGGTAACATATCAAAATGAAACAGAATGAAGCTGGTAGATGGTTAACTGAGTGACTACTATATATCTGTCACTACACTCAGTCCTGATCAAATCCATTATAAACCTTTGAATAGGTTTTCATCTACAGCCACCTAATTTCTAAAAAGTAGTACCAATTCATTCTTTCATTCAATAAATATTATGTATACTGAGCATTTACTGCATACCAGGCACTGGTACTTGGGAGTCCAGGACTGAAGGATACATGAAAACTCCTACTCTCATGGAGATCACATTGTAGTAGGAAAAAAACTGCAAAGTAAATGACTACGTAGTATTTTGATAGACTGTAAGCGCTTTAGGAAAAACAAAGCAAAGACAACACAGAACAAAGTCAGAAAAGACCACAAGAACAGGTGTATCATCAGGAGTAGATGGTTAAGTAGTGGAAACTGTGAATACAAAGGACCTGAGGTAGGAGCACGCCTACAGGTAAAAGAACAGGAGGCCAGCATGACTATGCGAGTAACCAGAAGAAAGTCCTAAATGAGGATAGGGTAACTGAATACTGATCAGGTAGTATCACAGGCCAATGTAATCATTTAAAGTTTTACTAAGTTTAATGATGGGGAGCCTTTTTATTTGAGTAGAGGAATGATCCAACTTGACTTATCATTTAACAAGAACTGTGCTAAGAGACTGAAGAAGGCAAGGAAGAAAGCTGGGGACCGCTTAAGAGGCTACTGCAGTAATTTTTAGGCAAGAGATAATGGTGACTTGAACCAAGGTAATATGCATGAGATAGATATCATAAATCCAAAAGGATTTGCTAATAAACAGAATATGGAATGTGAAAAAAGATGACTTCAGGTTTTTGGTCTGGGCAAGTGGAAGAATAGAGCTGTCTTTATTTTTTTTTATTTTTTATTTTTTTTTTTTACTTTTTTTTTTTTTGAGACGGAGTCTCGCTCTGTCGCCCAGGCTGGAGTGCAGTGGCCGGATCTCGGCTCACTGCAAGCTCCACCTCCCGGGTTCACGCCATTCTCCTGCCTCAGGCTCCCGAGTAGCTGGGACTACAGGCGCCCACAACCGCGCCCGGCTAATTTTTTTTGTATTTTTAGTAGAGACGGGGTTTCACCGTGGTCTCGATCTCCTGACCTTGTGATCCGCCCGCCTCGGCCTCCCAAAGTGCTGGGATTACAGGCGTGAGCCACCGCGCCCGGCGAGCTGTCTTTAATTGAGCTGGGTGAGACTGAAGGTGGAGCACAATTAGGAGGTAGAATGGAACAGAAATTTGCTTCTGAACATATTAGGATGCATATTATTAATAGATAACCAAGTGGAAATGCCATGGAGGCAGCTGCAAAAGTTGTCAAGAAGATGAGGAGGAATCAACAAAGAGAATGAGTAGGTACAGCTAATGAGGAAGAGAAAAATTTATAGTGTGTGACACTATGGAAGCTAAAGAATGTGTTCCCAGGAGTAGGGAGTGATCAACTGTGTTACTTACTGCTAGTAAGGTCAAGAACAGTAAGAACAGAATAAGACTACTGGATTTGGGCAACATGAAGATCTTAGGGGCTTTGGTAAAAACATCTTTGTTGTAGTAGTATTGGGGAGCGGGGCAAAGGCTTGATAGTGGATATGAACAGACACTTCTCAAAAGAAGACATTTATGTGGCCAACAAACATGAAAAAAGCTCATCATCACTGATCATTAGAGAAATGCAAATCAAAACCACAATGATACCATCTCACGCCAGTCAGAATGGTGATCATTAAAAAATCAAGAAACCATAGATGCTGGTGAGAAGCAGGAATGCTTCCACACTGTTGGTGGGAATGTAAATTAGTTCAGCCATTGTGGAAAACAGTGTAGCAATTCCTCAAGGATCTACAACAAGAAATACCACTTGACCCAGCAATCCCATTACTAGGAGTATACTAAAAGGAATATAAGTCACTCTACTATAAAAAGACACATGGACACGTATATTTATTGCAGCACTATTTACAATAGCAAAGGCATGGAATCAATCCAAATGCCCATCAATGATAGACTGGATAACGAAAATGTGGTACATATACACCATGGAATACTATGCAGCCATAAAAAGGAATGAGATCATGTCCTTTGCAGAGACATGGATATGAAGCTAGAAACCATCATCCTCAGCAAACTAATACAGGAACAGAAAACCAAACACTACATATTCTCACTCATAAATGGGAGTTGAACAATGAGAACACACAGACACAGGGAGGGGAACACCACACACTGGGGCCAATTGGGGGTTAGGCGGCAAGGGGAGGGAAAGCATTAGGACAAATAGCTAATGCATGTGGGGCTTAAAACCTAGATGACCCACTGATAGGTGTGGCAAACTACCATGGCACCTGTACACCTATGCAACAAGCCTACACATTCTGCACTTGTGTCACAGAACTTAAAGTAAAATAAACTTAAAAAAGAAAAGAAAAATAAAGGCCTCTTTGCCAACTTCAAAAATTATAAATGCTTGTCTGAGAATGGTGGCTCACACCTGTAATCCTAGCACTTTGGGAGGCTGAGGTTGGGGGGAGGATCACCTGAGCTCAGGAGTTCAAGACTCAGCCTGGGCAAAACAGTAAGACTTCGTGTGTGTGTGTGTGTGTGTGTGTGTATGTGTGTGTGTGTATGTGTATACATAAAATTATAAACGCTTTTATAAAGCTCTAATGATCCATACTCAGCCCTCAAGCATGGAATATGGTTTACAAATTCTCTTAAAAGACAGAGTTTCTTCACTGTTCTCAGCAAACTAACACAGGAACAGAAAACCAAAACACTGCATGTTCTCACTCATAAGTGGGAGCCAAACAATGAGAACACATGGAAACAGGGAGGGAAACATCACACACTGGGGCCTGTCAGGGGGTGAAGGGCTAGGGGAGGGAGAGCATTAGGAGAAATACCTAATGTAGATGACGGGTTAATGGGTGCAGCAAACCACCATGGCATGTGTATACCTATGTAACAAACCTGCATGTTCTGCACATGTATTCTGGAACCTTAAGTATAATAATAAAAAAGACAGAATTTCTATTTTAAGTAAATTACGTTCAAAAATTATAGTTCTGATAGGAAATCTTTGATCAGTTTACATAGCCCTAACCAGTTAAATGGGAGTGTGCACTGCATTGCAGTCAAATGTATCTAGTTTTTACCAACAAAACATTTGTAATAATCACAGAAAAGTCACAGTTGATGTCTCAATTTCCTTACTTGTAAAATAGGGATATTAATATCTAAACTTCATAAAATGTGTTTGATTCTTTTCTACAATGTATGTGAAGTGTTGAGTACAATGCTTGATGCATAAGTACTCAATAAATAATAGCTATGGTTAGTATGCTACCTAAATATGAAAATGTAAATTAAAATGTAATGTTCATTTAAAGGTTGATAATTACAGCAATGTTTCCTCAAATTTTTTATTGTATAAAATGAAAGTGATACTATTTTTAATGGCATCCTAGTGAAAACACAGAAGACTGTTGGAGGGCCTTCAGCAGCTTAGGGTTCCTTCTACTACTGTGAGGGCTAAGGGGAGTGAAATGTGGGGCACAGCAGAGAAACATCTCTAGTAAAAAGCTGTGTGATCTCAGATAAGCACTTTTGAGCTTGGTCAGGGCTGCCACATCTGTAAAAGATCAGAAATTAGGCTGGGCGCGGTAGCTCATGCCTGTAATCCCAGCACTTTGGGAGGCTGTGGGAGGCTGAGGTGGGTGAACTCCCGAGGTCAGGAGTTCCAGACCAGCCTGACCAACATGGCGAAATCCTGTCTCTACTAAAAGTACAAAAATTAGCTGGGCGTAGTGGCGCATGTCTGTAATCCCAGTTACTTGGGAGGCTGAGGCAGGAGAATCACTTGATCCCGGGAGGCAGAGGTTGCAATGAGCCGAGATCATGCCATTGCACTCCAGCCTGGACGACAAGAGTGAAACTCTGTCTCAAAAAGTCTGCAATCTGGAGCTAATGGCCATGCCTTATCACCAATCACTCCGAGACTACTGAGGTAGAAAAGATGGAGTCATTCCTGGGGTTCACTTCTTGTCAATCACCAGATCTTGCCAATTCTCCTACCTATTCTTTACATTCAACCGTCTTTCTCTTTCTATTTCTCATTTTCATCACCTAAACTGTGCAATAGCCTCCTACGTGATCTCCCTGCTTCTAGGCTTTCTTCAACTATAATCCACCCCGCATTGCAACCTTAGTCATAAAAAATGAGTAAGTCATGTTTCCGTCCTACTATAAAACCTCTGGACATTCTCCACTGACACCAGAACCTTTAAAATCTGGCCCAATCTTACTTTACCAGCCTCTCCCACCACACAACGAACTACACCACAAAGGTAAATCTAAATTCCTATGCAACCTGAACTTACCTTGCTTCATATCTGGAACCCTACAGAGCTTGAAAATTTTAAGTATTATTAACCAAGCAGTGAACACATGTTGTAAACATCTACAGGAGTAAAGAATATAGTTAACAATAAAAGATAACTACTAATAAAAATTAATTTAAAATATTTGAGAAGATGCTGAGAGAGTTGTCTGCAGAGCCATACACTTCAAGAATTATCTAACTGAAAAGACAAAGTAATTATTTAAATTTTTCCCTAGAAGAACTTAAAACATTATAGAGCTATCTGATAAGATATGAACAAAAGAGGTTTGTTTATGTGCTTAAGCACTAACGAGGACATACACCTTTAAAATGATGAATGGAACCTCTGAACAATAGTTAAATTCACCATTGTAATATGTTACATATACTCAAAGAACCTTTGTAAATAGATTCAAGATTCAAAGTTGTTTAATATCACTCTAAGATTCTACACAAATTTCAAGTTTATATCATTAAAGTTTCTTCTTGAGTACTTTTGGAAGATAAATTGTGGTCAAGATGGTTTTTATTGATATGGCAGGAAAATAAAATCACTAAAGCAATACTAATTGTTGCACTTAAAAACATCTTTTCAATCTCTTTTTCTCTACTGCCTACCCCTTTTCAAACAATTGTAAAGCTATTTCAGTTTCCAGAGTCCGTACTGCACTGAGAGCATAATGAATGCCTCTAATCTTATCTTTTTTATAGCACCACTCACAATAGCTCTTTCTGTGTTTACAGTAACAAGACCACCTTAAATAAAAGTAGTTTTACTTTATGGAAAAACTTTATCAGCTGAATTTATCTCCCTTTACCTTATTATCTCATAACCTAATTAGGAAACATAAGCTAGCCATCTTATGCAGAAATTTAGACAGAAAAGAATGGCATGTAGACCCTCTATGTCTATATCATGTCATTTAAGAAAATTTGTTAAATGCTATGGAGATAAACACTTAAGAATATGTATTTTGTATTAGTATCTTCTAATGATAAATAATCCCATAATATTATCAGTTGACTTTTATATAATGGTGATTTTCCTTAAATTGTCAACATAATAGATAAAAACATTTTCTTCAAGTATTCTACATAGGCACAAGGTACCAAAATAACTCATTTATGTCTATAATTTATAATGTACATTTTGCATATATTATCTCATTTAGACCTCACGGGCCACCCTAAGAAGTATTATTAGTAGTTATTATTATTTTTTGAGACAGGGTCTCACTTCAGTTGCCCAGGCTGGAGTGCAAATGGCATGATCTTGGCTCAGTGCAACCTTGACCTCCCAAGCCCAGGTGATCCTCCCACCTCAACCTCCTTAGTAGGACTACAGGCCTGTGCCACCATGCCTGGCTAATTTTTTTGTATTTTCACTAGAGATGGGGTTCTGCCATTTTGCCCAGCCTGGTCTCAAACTCCTGGACTCAAGCAATCCATCTGCCTGAGCCTCCCAAAGTGTTGGTGTTACAGGTGTTAGCCACCACGCCTGGCCTATTAGCTCATTTTATAAAAGAAGAAATTAAACTTCAGGAATATTAAGTGACTTATCCGCTGAGCTAATAAGTGGTAGAATCAGGATCAAGTTCAGTCTTTTGATCCAAATCTCTTTCGTAATACACTCCCACTCATGGAATAATGTCTTATTTCCAAATGCATAAGAGGGTCCCATAACATTTCTGTCACATAATACCTACTAAGCAATAAGTTATTAATATAATACATCTCAGCACTGTAGTAGTACCTTTCATTCATTTCCCACAGCTCCAAAGTGGAATTTTAGGTAACTAGAATATACAGAAAAGACAAAGAGCCTAATTCACAAACTGGACCAAAGCATTCATACATATTATAATTTCAGCTACAGTATGTTTGATATATCTAAATATCCAAGTTCCCTCTTGGTTTATAATTGCCCTTTTCTTAGTCTTTATATCTTCTACTCTCTTTCTTTTCTCTCAATACTTTAACTTCAAGAACTACTGGAATGACTACAGGTCAGATACCAAGATTGGATAGAGTAAGTTCCATGTGCCTTTTCCATATTAAAAAATAGAAAAGAAAAAGTATTCTTTTAACATTCTCTGATGTATAGAAAGAAAATTAAAATACATTTCACTAATCATCATTTCAGTTTCTTTAGAAAATGTTTATTGGGGCTGGGCATGGTGGCTCACGCCTGTAATCACAGCACTTTCGGAGGCCGAGGCAGGCAGACTACCTGAGATTAGGCATTTGAGACCAGCCTGGCCAACACATGGTGAAACCCCATCAATACTAAAAATATGAAAATTAGCCGGGCGTGGTGGTGTGCACTTGTGATCCCAGCTACTTAGGAGGCTGAGACAGGAGAATCGCTTGAACCCGGGAGGTGAAGTTTGCAGTGAGCTGAGATCACATCACTGTACTCCAGCCTGGGTGACAGAGCAAGACTCCATCAAAAAAAAAAAAAAAAAAAAAAAAAGTTTATTGGGGGAGAGATAAGGAGACCAAATATAAATATGCAAGTGTAAGTACTTCATCCATTTCAACTCATTGTAACAGCACACTTTGATAAAATACCAGTAATTAACACAATCATACATCTCAGGCCAAAGCAAAAGATTAATTTACCTAAACACACACACACAACCCTAAATGTGTAAACTTATGAATTTCATGTTTTATAACAGGAAATAATAAAATTCGTTCTTTAGCCATTTTAAGTTCAACGATTTCAAAAGAAATAAATTACAATTTACTTTTTACTATGTGGAAGATTAGTATGATACAAGCTCTAACTACAGTTAAATCTCCCGTAATGAAGAAACTATGATCCCCAAAGATTCAGTAACATAAAACAAAGGGTTGGATTACTGTGAGATTAAAACGATAAAGGCAAGCCTGTACAACTAGTTAGTTAGGTGTCTTGGGCAATTCAAATTCATCTGGGCTCAGGCTGCAATTTGGCACCACCTGGTGGCAACTGTCCACTCTAGCCTCAGTGTACATCCGATCAGTTCTGAGTCCTTGGCTGGCTGGGGCATCCACAGGGCAGTCCCAATCCCAGGAATCCCCTGGTTAGGTAGTGTCCATTCTGATGTGGATAGGGGGCCAGAAGAACACTGGAGACAAGGACATCTGCTTTCAGTTTTCCTACTTCCAGAAACGGCTCTGTTGGTTGTTTCCCCACACAGCCTTACCAACCTACCCCTACCAACCACATTTATGTTACAATGGGATAAACTTTAAATATTTTTTTTTAAAGAACAGCAAAAACCTAAAAAAATTAGGAAATTTTCAAGAAGATTACATACCAAAGTTTATATGGCTATGTGGATTGCTTAGGAATAACCATAGAAAGTTCCCATACATTTTAAAGTTATTGTATCAGTCAACAAAAGCCTATTAAATCCACAACAGAATTGAACCACAGAACCAACAGTACTTATTTGTAAAACAGAAATAATACTATCTATATCACAGGCCTCTCTAATCCCCAGATCTTTCTCTTGAGGTTTAGATTCTTCTACAGTCAACTCTTTTATTTGTATATCCCACAGACACTTCAAGTGAAACAACTAAATTGATCATGTTTTCCTATTAAAGCTTTGTATTTTCTAGTGTTTTAAAAACTGTATCACTACCTACGCAGCTGTTTAATTCAGAAACCTCGCTGACATCCTTAATGAGTTCTCATCCCACCAATCCTATCTAGTAACTGAGTCCTGTTGGCTCTATCTCCTAGATAATTTTCCAACTTGGCCCATTTCTCTCATCTTTACTGCTACTAATCCAGTTCCATTATCACCTTTCATCTGGATAATGGAAATAACCTCTAAAAGTAGAGCCTCTCTAACAGGCTTATGCCATTCCAATCTATTCTCTACATTACAGTGATCTCTGGATATAAAATCAGATCATTTCATGCCTCTTCTTAAAATCTTTTAATTGTTCTCCATAGGTCTTACATAATGGTCCAAATGCATTCTTTGGGCCCATTTGCTGCTTCTCTTTCATCTCTTTTAACTCCCTGCCTCTCAGTCTATCCTTCAGCCATACCGAATTAATTTGTTCAAAAAGCTTAATTTTATCCTACTTTCAGGCTTTTATATATGCTATATATTGATTCTCCCAATTCCCTTTCCTTAATTCATAGTGTTAAAGCAAACTAAATATGGCCTTAAGAAAGATTCTGTACTTCTATATTTGAGTCTTTATTGATGAACTGCAATCTAACTTAATAGGCAGACAAGATAGAAAACCTAACTTGGGGGTATGTTCCTGGAACAACAGCTGAATCTTGGCCAACCCCAGCAGCCATACTTCAACCATTCATACACTGCTGAGTGTTCAAATAAGTTAAACATCAACCTATAACCAATCCAGCTGTTTCTGTATCTCACTTCTGATTTCTGTATGTCACTTTACTTTTTTTGTCTACAAATTTGTTGTGACCACGAGGCACCCCTGGAGTCTCTCTGAATCTGCTGTGATTCTGGAGGCTGCCTGATTTGCAAATCATTCATTGCTCAATTAAACTTTAAATTTAATGTGTCTGAAGTTTTACTTTTAATAGTAGTTTCAGTCAAAAGGGGCAGTTCTTCATTTGTGAAGTCTTCCCCAATTCCTTCCAATACTAGGTTAGATACACAGATGGTCTCATCTTTTATCCTATCATTTTGTCCACCATCATCATAACTTAGGATAATTGTTTCTCTATTTGTCTTTACCCTCCATTAGACTACCAGCTTTGTGAAGACAAAGGTCACCACTATCTATGATGTCTAGCATTTAGCTGGCATATGGTAGGTTTCAATAAATATTTGCAAAATACATTAATTTGTTGCTCTGGAAATTACATCAGGGTGCAAATGTAAAACTTTCCAACATAAAGCTTAGCATATAATAGGTAAATACCTCTTCTTTTAGTCTGCATTTTGAACTCTAAGAGCAAGTAAATCACAAGGTACAGGATCCTCCTTTCTAATGTAGGGCTGGGACGAAGTAAAATTTTGCCAAAGATAAAGAATGTCTTTGGAATTCTCTCTCCAATCTCTTAATAACTCTGCTGCCCTAAGCATGTACATTCATAAAACTGTCATACTTTTGTTATGAACATGAAGTGACAACTAAGTGCAAAAGCAAATGAATCTTAAAATCATAAGGTTACGTGAAGAAGTCACAAAAAATATATATGTATACAGCATAATTCCATTTATATAAGATACTAATATAATATGAAAAACTAAACTATATTGTGCGGAGATGTTTATTTACTGGAAACACAGATAATAAAAGTATAAGGAGAAGCAAGGAAGTTATTAGCATAACAGAATAGCAGTTATGGAAGAAAGGAGTTAAGCAGAAAGAGTCTCAAGGACATTTCTGTAGTGCTGCATTATTCTACTTCTTTATAATTATTTATTTAATGAACATTAGGAAATTTTCTCTGAACATCTTTTATTTTATACACATACATACGAACATATATGGTCAAAAAACAGAACAATCATAACATAGTAACTAAAGTAAAAAATAATGCTATTTAAAGAGTGGTCCAATATTTCTTTGAGCTACTTGGAACAATTATTTTCTCAGGATTCAACATATGAAGGCTAGCTTAGGACTTCAAAAGCCTTATTCACAGAAAAGACTATGGTGCTCCTACTAGTAATTGGATATTCAAATATTAAAATATAAACTAAATGTAAACAAATGCAGAAGTGTTATTCTTTCCAAGATAAAAAATGTTAGTTTAAAAATTAATATGTCAAAACATTTTTTAAGAACATGTATACTTTCTCCTGGTATGCGTACGTATTTGCTGGTGCCCAAAGCATATTTTTAGTTTGTCTACTGCTAAGATAGTACTGAATGATCACTTAGAATTTTCATATTTTGAAATTCTTTGCTATTTTCATTGAAAATATAATCCTAGATTATAAATGACATAATTATTTTAAAGCTCAAATAAGAGAAGAACAAGAAAAAACAGAAGAGTATAATCACAAAATATTTGTTGAATGCACAAATGAATGATTTATTTTGCATTCAGTGAAGTTCATGTTAATTTCCTTTGGCATATACTTCTATGCAGACTTTCAAAAAAGATCAAACAGGTAGAAAAGATCTATGCAAGCCAAATTTATGAGGAAAATAATAATCTGATTTTCAGGAAAGTCATTTTTATGACTTTCTACTAAGTCATATTTAGCAAAAATCCTAAAAAAGTTCTGTCATAAACTGTATATCTACTCTCTTATCATCACAAACATTTTTACCCAAGAACAAAGAAACCCAAGAACAAAATCATACCCCTCAGAGGCAATAGCATAAACATCTCTACCAACCTGCTACATTAAATAACAATTTAACAGTAATTTAAAAAATATCTTTGCTAATTTATTACCAAAGGATGATTCTACATATATAGTTTTTATAGTAGTAGCCAACTTATAAATACTATAATACAGCAGCTTTTTTCTCTGGAATTGAGGGGTGGACGTACCAAATTTTCTGCTACTATATTCTTAGTAGAAATGACATGTTACAATGCTATTACAGATTAAGTCTGATTTAAAGCCTTGCCGACAACAATCAAAATATCATATAAGCAAATCAGTGCTGATAAACTAGTATCACAAGTCAATTTCAAAATAATTTTCTTATTAAAATATAAACTTTCAAAAACCACTCTATAACAATGGCATAAAAATATCTGCCACTGAAATAAATAGTATTTATTTTTCCCGAATTCTGCCAATCACTAACCAGGTGAGCCTAATATTTACTGATCTAAAAGTAACTGCATGAATGAAAACGATACTACTTCAGGATTACCTAATATGACATCTTTCACAGCCAGCAGCTAAATGAGGCATGTGTATATTTCAAATTACTATTCTAGTTTTAAAAAGTTTCCAGGAGAAATTGTTGGTATAATACAGGAAGAACTGGTATTTCAGTACTCTTTACTTTTCATCTGTCTTCAATCTGAACTGAAGCAAATGCAAAAAGAGAAGTCACTAGTGTAAAAAAAAGACATAACAGGAGGCTGAGCACGGTGGCTCATGCCTGCAATCCCAGCACTTTGGGAGGCCGAGGCAGGTAGATCACGAGGCCAGGAGATCGAGACCATCCTGACTAACCCCATCTCTACTAAAAATACAAAAAATAGCCGGGTGTACTGGCAGGCGCCTGTAGTCCCAGCTACTCAGGAGACTGAGGCAGGAGAATGGTGTGAACCCAGGAGGCGGAGCTTGCAGTGAGCCGAGATCACACCACTGCACTCCAGTGCAGTGAGACTCCATCTTAAAAAAAAAAAAAAAAAAAAAAGACATAACAGGAATAACAGAGCAAAAAGGTTAGTCTAGTAAATCTTGTTCTAAGGCTTTACAACTTTCACGTTCTCATTATATTTAGATTTCTATTTATGACAAGTTTTCTTTAATGTATTCAAAAAGACATTATATAATAGAAATAGCATTTAATTTCAATAAAGCTTCTATAACCTCCCAAGATAAATAAGATACCACACAAGCATTTTGTTTTTTACCTGTTTTCTCGTTCATACATTTCCCTAGAGGCATTTCGAAGTTGATCAATTTCTTGGTTGGTTTTCAATCTGATTTGTTCTAGTTCATCATGTAGTTTATTTTCATATTCTGTTTTATAATGGTCTCTGAAGGAGACAAAAGGAACAACCATAAATTTTCTTTTGAAACAAATAGGCTTTTGTACTCTATATAAGATTTTAATACCTTTCATCGAGTATGCTCTATAAACTATGTTACCTGAAAAACTTAACTATTAAGTATAAAATTTTATAATTCCTAAAAATACTGTTCCTAACTAGTATGATCTAAGATTTCAACCTGTTAAACATTATTTTCCAAAAGACTTAATTACTATATGAAAACTTAGTAATTCATGTGGGATAACTATTCATCTTCCAAAACACTTTTCTAGTAGTTTTAATGCATATGGTTGAAGCTTATTTTAAAATTGAGAATGTCCTTCATTTTAAAATAATAATCTGGTAGGATGATGTTGAGAGATGAATAATATTACAAAAATATAAAAATGAAATGACTCTGAGTCTATGAATCCTTTGCTTCCAAGCATGACAACCACAGCCACACCAGGATCTGTTAGCCAAGTCAAAGTATTATATAGGGTATGAAAAACTACTACAGGCTAGGAAAAAATTATGAATCTGTGAACTCTTTAAAAGTAAAATTTACCTTTACCTTTAAGATAAAATTTGTTGTGTTTTAGTATTTTTTCTTTTTTTCTTAAAGAGATAATGCCTTGCTCTGTAACTCAGGATGAAGTACAGTGGCGCATTAATCATGTAACCCTGATCTCCTGGGCTCAAGCCATCTTCCTGCCCCAGCCTCCCGAGTAAGCAGGACTACAGGTGCTTGACATTGTGCCTTGATAATTTAAAAACTTTTTTTATAGAGACAGGATTTTCTATGTTGCCCAGGCTGGTCTCAAACTTCTGGCCTCGAGCAATCCTCCGGCCTTGGCCTCACAAAGTGCTGGGATTACAGGTGTGAGCCGCTGCACCCAGCATATTTGTTTTTGGTATGTTGATAAGAATAATTCAAGGGTTATAAAAGTTATTAGTATTAAGGTACTTTAGTAACTTCTACACATCTAGTAGAAGAAAGAAGGCAGGACCAAAACATAGGGAGTCTCATCGAAGGGCATATAAGTTAAAACAGAATGTGATACTACCTCCTCATAATTCTTTTACATTTCACATAGGAAATCATTAGCATACTGAGATTTTCTTCCAAAATATACTTCTATAGAGATACTTTCATACTTTCCTTTAAAACATACTTCCATAGAGATATTAGTCATAGGAATTTAAAAAATTATGTCACAAATAAAAAAACAGTCATAGCATATATTTATCTATCTAAAAGAAATAGGCTTTTGGTATTGCTGAAAAAAGCCACAGTGTCTTTTAAAAAACCAACTAGAAAGGTATATCATATAAGAAAATAAAATAGACAGATAAAACCCCCATCTCCCTGGGACAGAGCACCTGGGGAAAGGGGTGCCTGTGGGTGCAGCTTCAGCAGACTTAAATGTCCCTGCCCAACAGTTTCTGAAGAGAGCAGTGGATGTCCCGGCACAGCGTTCAAGCTTGCTAAGGGTCAGATTGCCTCCTCAAGTGGGTCCCTGATCCCCATGTATCCCAACTGGGAGATACCTCCCAGTAGGGGCCAGCAGACACCTCATACAGGAGAGCTCTGGCTGGCATCTGGCAGGTGCCCCTCTGGGAAGAAGCTTCCAGAGGAAAGATCAGGCAACAATCTTTGCTGTTCTGCAGCCTCTGCTGGTGATACCCAGGCAAACAGGGTTGGCAGTGGACCTTCAGCAAACTCCAGCAGGTCAGCAGCAAAGGGGCCTGTCAGAAGGAAAATTAACAAACAGAAAGGAATAGCACGTCTACTCAAAGACACTCAAAGACCCATCTGAAGGTTACCAACATCAAAGACGAATAGTAGATAAATCCACAAAGATGGGGAGACACCAGTGCAAAAAGGCTGAAAGTTCAAAAAACCAGAATGCCTCTTTTCCTCCAAAGGACAACAACTCATCGCTAACAGGGGAACAAAACTGGACAGTGAATGAGTTTCACGAATTGACAGAAGTAGGCTTCAGAAGGTGGGTAATAACAAACTCCTCCGAGCTAAAGGAGCATGTTCTAACCCAATGCAAGGAAGCTAAGGACCTTGAAAAAAAGGATAGACAAATTGCTAACTAGAATAATCAGTGTAGAGAAGAACATAAATAACCTGATGGAGCTGAAAAACACAGCATGAGAACTTCATGAAGCACACACAAGTTTCAATAGCCAAATCGATCAAGTGGAAGAAAGGATATCAGTGACTGAAGATCAACTTAATGAAATAAGAAGAGAAGACAAAATTAGAGACAAAATAATAAAAAGGAATGAACAAAGCCTCCAAGAAATATGGGACTACTTGAAAAGCCCAAATCTACGTTTGATTGGTGTACCCGAAAGTGATGGGGAGAATGGAACCAAGTTGGAAAACACTTCAGGATATTATCCAAGGGAACTTCCCCAACCTAGCAAGACAGGCCAACACTCAAATCTAGGAAATACAGAGAACATCACAAAGATATTCCTTGAGAAGAGCAACCCCAAGATACACAAAGATACTCCTTGAGAAGAGCAGCCCCAACACACATAATCGTCAGATTCACCAAGGTTGAAATGAAGGAAAAAATGTTAAGAGCAGCCAGAGAGAAAGGTCGGGTTACCCACAAAAGGAAGGAAGCCCATCAGACTAACAGTGGATCTCTCTGCAGAAACCCTACAAGCCAGAAGAGAGTGGGGGCCAATATTCAACATTTTTAAAGAAAAGAATTTTCAGCCCAGAATTTCATATCCAGCCAAACTAAGCTTTGTAAGGGAAGGAGAAATAAAATCCTTTACAGACAAGCAAATCCTGAGAGATTCTGTCACCACCAGGCCTGCCTTATAAGAGCTCCTGGAGGAAGCACTAAACATGGAAAGGAACAACTGGTACCAGCCACTGCAAAAACATAACCAAATTGTAAAGACCATCAACACTATGAAGAAACTGCATCAACTAACGGGCAATACAACCAGCTAGCATCATGACAGGATCAAATTTACACATAACAATATTAACCTTAAACGTAAACAGGCTAAATGCCCCAATTAAAAGACACAGACTGGCAAATTGGATAAAGAGTCAAGACCTATGAGTATGCTGTATTCAGGAGACACATCTCACGTGCAAAGACACATAAAGGCTCAAAATAAAGGGATGGAGGAATATTTACCAAGCAAATGGAAAGCAGGAAAAAAAAAAAAAAAGCAGGAATTGCCATTCTAATCTCTGATAAAACAGACTCTAAACCAACAAAGATCAAAAGAGACAAAGAAGGGCATTACATAATAGTAAAGAGATCAATGCAGCTAGAAGAGCTAACTATCCTAAATATATATGCACCCAATACAGGAGCACCCAGATTCATAAAGGAAGTTCTTAGAGACCTACAAACAGACCTAGATTCCCATGCAACAATGGTGGGAGACTTTAACACCCCACCATCAATATTAGACTGATCAATGAGACAGAAAATTAACAAGGATATTCAGGACTTGAACTCAGATCTGGACCAAGCAGACCTAATAGACATCTACAGAACTCTCCACCCCAAATCAACAGAATATACATTCTTCTCAACACCACATCATACTTACTCTAAAATTGACCACATAATTGGAAGTAAAACACTCCTCAGCAATGCAAAAGAATGGAAATCATAACAAACTGTCTCTCAGACCACAGTGCAATCAAACTAGAACTCAGGATTAATAAACTCACTCAAAAGCGCACAACTACATGGAAACTGAACAATCTGCTCCTGAATGACTACTGGGTAAACAACAAAATGAAGGCAAAAATAAAGATGTTCTTTAAAACCAATGAGAACGAAGACACAATGTACCAGAATCTCTGGGCCACATGTAAAGCAGTGTGTAGAGGGAAATTTATAGCACTAAATGCCCACAAGAGGAGGCAGGAAAGATCTAAAATTGACACCCTAACATCAAAATTAAAAGGACTAGAGAAGCAAGAGCAAACAAATTCAAAATCTAGCAGAAGACAAGAAATAACTAAGATCAGAGCAGAACTGAAGGAGATAGAGACACGAAAAACCCTTCAAAAAATCAATGAATCCAGGAGCTGTTTTTTTTGTAAAGACCAACAAAATAGACAGACCGCTAGCTAGACTAATAAAGAAGAAGGGAGAGAAGAACCAAACGGACACAACAAAAAATGAAAAAGGGGAGATCACCACTGATACCACAGAAATAAAAACTACCATCAGAGAATACTATAAACACCACTATGCAAATAAACTAGAAAATCTAAAAGAAATGGATAAATTCCTGGACACATACACCCTCCCAAGTCTAAACCAGGAAGAAGTCGAATCCCTGAATAAACTAATAACAAGTTCCGAAATTGAGGCAGTAATAGCCTACCAACCGAAAAAAAAAAAAAAAAAACCAGGATGACACAGATTCCCAGACGAATTCTACCAGAGGTACAAGGAGGAGCTGGTACCATTCCTTCTGAAACTATTCCAAACAACAGAAAAAGAGGGAATCCTCCCCAACTCATTTTATGAGGCCAGCATCATCCTGATACCAAAACCTGGCAGAGACACAACAAAAAAAGAAAATTTCAGGCCAATATCCCTGATGAACATTGATGCAAAAATCCTCAATAAAATACTGGCAAACCAAATCCAGCAGCATATCAAAAAGCTTATCCACCACGATCAAATTGGCTTCATACCTGGGATGCAAGGCTGGTTCAACATACACAAATCAATAAACGTAATCCATCACATAAACAGAACCAATCACAAAAACCACGATTATCTCAATAGATGCAGAAAAGGCCTTTGACAAAATTTACCACCCCTTCATGCTAAAAACTCTCAATAAACTGGGTATCGATGGAATGTATCTCAAAATAATAAGAGCTATTTATGACAAACCTACAGCCAGTATCATATCGAATGGGCAAAAACTGGAAGCATTCCCTTTGAAAACTGGCACGAGACAAGCATGCCCTCTCTCACCCCTCCTATTCAACACAGTATTGGAAGTTCTGGCCAGGGCCATCAGGAAAGAGAAAGAAATAAAGGGTATTCAACTAGGAAGAGAGAAAGTCAACTTGTCTCTGTTTGCAGATGACACGATTGTATATTTGGAAAACCCCATCGTCTCAGTCTAAAATCTATTTATGCTGATAAGCAACTTCAGCAAAGTCTCAGGATACAAAATTAATGTGCAAAAATCACAAGCATTCCTATGCACCAATAACAGACCGCGAGCCAAATCATGAATAAATTCCCATTCACAATTGCTACTAAGAGAATAAAATACCTAGGAATACAACTTACAAGGGATATGAAGGACCTTTTCAAGGAGAACTACAAACCACTGCCCAAAGAAATACGAGGGGACATAAACAAATGGAAAAACATTCCATGCTCATGGATGGGAAGAATCAATATTGTGAAAATGGCCATAACGCCCAAATTTATACATTCAATGCTATCCCCATCAAACTACCAATGACTTTCTCCACAGAATTGGGAAAAACTACTTTAAAGTTCATATGGAACCAAAAAAGAGCCCACATAGCCAAGACAATTCTGGGCAAGAAGAACAAAGCTGGAGGCATCCCATTACCTGACTTCAAACTACACTACAAGGCTACAGTAACAAAAACAGCATGGTACTGGTACCAAAACAGATATATAGACCAATGGAACAGAACAAAGGCCTCAAAAATAACACCACACATCTATAACCATCTGATCTTTGACAAATCTGACACAAACAAGCAATGGGGAAAAGATTCCCTATTTAATAAATGTTGTTGGGAAAACTGGCTAGCCATATGCAGAAAACTGAAACTGACCCCTTCCTCACACCTTAAACAAAAATCAACTCAAGATGAATCAAAGACTTAAACATAAGACTTAGGATTATAAAAATCCTACAAGAAAACCTGGGCAATACCATTCAGGATGTAGGCATGGGCGAAGACTTCATGTCTAAAACACCAAAAGCAACGGCCCCAAAAGCCAAAATTGATAAATGGGATCTAATTAAACTAAAGAGCTTCTGCACAGTGAAAGAAACTATCATCAGAGTGAACAGGGAAACTCCAGAACGGGAGAAAATTCTTGCAATCTATCCATCTGACAAAGGGCTAATATCCTGAATCTACAAAGAACTTAAATAAATTTACAAGAAAAAAACAATCCCATCAAAAAGTGGGCAAAGGATATAGACACTTCTCAAAAGAAAACATTTACGTAGCCAACAGACATATGAACAAATGCTCATCATCACTGATCATTAAAGAAATGCAAATCAAAACCACAATGAGATACCATCTCATTCCAGTTGGAATGGCAATCATTAAAAAGTCGGGAAACAGAGATGCTGGAGAGCATGTGGAGAAACAGGAATGCTTTTACAGTGTTGGTGGGAGCGTAAATTAGTTCAACCATTGTGGAAGACAGTATGGCAATTCCTCAAGGATCTAGAACTAGAACTATCATTTGACCCAGCAATCCCATTACTGGGTATATGTCCAAAGGATTATAAATCATTCTACTATAAAGACACATGCACACGTACGTTTACTGCAGCACTGTTCACAATAGCAAAGACTTGGAACTGACGCAAATGTCCTTCAATAATAGACTGGATAAAGAAAATGTGGCACATATACACCATGGAATACTATATAGCCATAAAAAAGGATGAGTTCATGTCCTTTGTAGGGACATGGATGAAGCTGGAAAACATCATTCTCAGCAAACTATCACAAGAACAGAAAACCAAACACTGTCTTGTTCTCACTCATAAGTGGGAGTCGATCAATGAGAACACATGGACACAGGGAGGGGAACATCACACACTGGGGCCTGTCGGGGAGTGGGGGACTAGGGGAGGGATAACATTAGGAGAAATACCTAACGTAGGTGACGGGTGGATGGGTGCAGCAAACCACCATGACACGTGTATACCTATGTAACAAAACTGCACATTTTGCACATGCACCCCAGAACGTAAAGTATAATTAAAAAAGAAAAAAAGCAAACATATCTCACTTCATTTTTTAAATTCTTCTGCATTATTTGCAATCCAAATTATCCTAACAGATACATCAGCTCGTTACTATATTCAAGAAACGTGCCTAAAACCAAATGACAAAGTTTTAAAATAAAGGCACATGGGAAAATTACACCACGTAAATATATGCAAACAGAAAGCAGAAATGTCAAAATCAAAAAATAAAATAAAATAAAATAAAATAAAATAAAATAAAATAAAATTAGGTCTTATCTTAATATTGTCCTATAGACCTTAAAAAAAAATCACTAATCTTCCCCAAAGCCAAGAGCTCCCTCAAAGAAAATGTGTTAACTGATATCTATTTATGTGGGAAATAATGTAAATCTTGCCTGGATGCTATGTATTTTTCATACATCTCTTCTCTAGCCTTTTTGGTTTCTTCAAGTTGAGTTTGAAGTCTTTCAAGGCGATCCTCTTCGTGAGCACAGCGAACGCTAAGCTCCATATTTTGGCGATTGAGATATTCTTTATCCTTTTGTAGTAGAGTAACAGTCTGCTGTAACGTGGCTACCTACATACATGTAGAAACAAAAAGTATCCAGAGTGATACCATCTTACTTTTCAATGTTGACTGTATTAATTTCTTTCCTTCATGTTTTCATTCCATGAAAATTTTCCTTTTAAAAAGGGCTAATTCTTGGCATGCAACTTTTAAAAATATAAAAATAGCTACTAAAAGTCTCTTTTTGGGGCTGGGCATGGTTGCTCATGCCTGTAATCCCAGCACTTTGGGAGGCCAAGGCAGGTAGATCATTTGAGGTCAGGAGTTCGAGACCAGCCTGCCCAACATGATGAAACCCTGTCTCTACTAAAAATGCAAAAATTAGCAGGGCATCGTGGCACATGCCTGCAATCCCAGCTACTCAGGAGGCTGAGGCAGGAGAATCGTTTGAACCTGGGAGGCAGAGGTTGCAGTGAGCCTCTTAAGATCACACCACTGTACTACAGCCTGGCCAACAGGGTAAGACTCCTGTCAAAAAAAAAAAAAAGTAAAAGTTAAAAAATAAAAAAAAAAAGTCTCTTTTTGGGAGGAACTACATAACAAAAAAAAGTCTCTGCCTCAAATCTACTCCGGGCTATTTTTTTCACTAATACTATACAATTCAATATAAGTGACTCTATTCATAAGCTTACCTCTTTTGATAATTCACTTCGTTCTTTTGTTTGAATTATGTGAGAGGCTTCAAGTATTTCATGTTTTCTCCTAAGCTCAATTACTTCCTGCTCAAGTGCATCACGTTCACTATTAAAAAATTCCAACAGACATGTAAATTTTACATCCCCTTTTACAGTTAACACTTTAAAAGGGTTGACTATGCATGAAGATGCTGAATAGAGACACTAGCAATGGGGCTTGAGTGTAATTCCATGAACTATAAAGTATCTACTTTTCAGATTTAGAAGGGACTCTGTTTCAGACCTTATTCAAATACATAAAAATCAATTTATTACCTTTAAGGAATAAATATATAAACTACATAATAATAAAACTTACTAACATACATTTGGTATTTTTTCATTAGTCATCTTCAATCTTATCTTGAGGTCAAAACTTTTAAAGAATGTATACACGGCTCTAGGCTTTCAGTTCAGTTAAGGTAAAAAACCACAACTTATCATTCCGATTGCATAGTAGATACGTAGGCAGGCATTATTGTGACTATTTCATTCACAAACTGTTTATGATTACCTAAATTTTAATTTCCATTTTAAGACAAGTTCCCCAAAAAAGTTATAGCAAGAATTGGACTAAAACCTACAACAGACATTTTTAAAAATGAGCAGAGAAATCGATTTACTAACTCTTAACTACTTCCCTGCAGTCAGTAGTGCCTTTGCACTTTATTTCACTGACCCACCTGGTATTTCCAAAGAGAGGGCTGTTAGGAATTGTTTTCCTTTGCATCAGCTTTTCAAAAACGTTTAGAAAGCTTTCTTTTCCTCTAGTTAACAAAATATTATATTTATTGAAGAAAAGCTGAGCAAAGCACAAAATAACAATCACATACAAACCCAATAAGTAAAGATGACTATCAGTATTTCTATTCTGATACATATTACTACAAGTATTTTGTGCTTTTTTATTTTTAGAATGTTTAGATTATTTTTAATTTAAAAAATTAAAATTTCATTTTGTGCTTTTACATGCAATTTAAAAAAAAACCATTTTTTATACATTTTTTTTTTTTAATGAGATGGGGGTCTCACTGTTGTCACCCAGGCTGGACTGGAACTACTGCACTCAAGTGATCCTCCTGCCTCAGCCTGCCAGATAGCCAGGACTACAGGTTCATGCCACCATGTGCCTGACTGATTTAATTTTTTTGTTTTTGTTTTTGGAAAGACGGTCTTGCTGTCTTGCCGTGGCTAGTCTTAAAATCCTGGGCTCAAGTGACCCTCCTGCCTGCGCTTCTGAAAGCACTAGGATTATAGACATGACACGCTGTACTCAGCCTGGTTCTTTTTAATACTTTTACTTACCAATCATTAATACTGTTGTATTTGTTTTGTAATATTAACTAAATATTACTTTGTTATATTTCTTCAATTCCTCTCTCTTGTTAATATATGTGAATATGTGCAGCTGTCTAATGGTATATGTAGAGAATGGGTTCCAGACCCACCCCCACAACCTGAATACGCAAATCTGTACACGCTGAAGTCCTGCAGTTGTTGCAGATCCCACCAGTCAGTCAGTCAGTCCTCTGTATATTAAGGTTTCACATCCCATGAAAATTGTATTTTCAGCTGGTGTTACGCTGATAAAAACCTGAATATAAGTGGACCCCCTGTTGGCCAAGGGTCATGTATCTACATGTGTATATATACCGACACACACATACTCATACATGTGCACTTGTTTCCTCAACTGAGACATTAGGTCCCTTTATCCTTAAATAAATCAGTGTGAATTTACTAAGATTAAAGATAGCCTCTTATATAATCACAGTATAATTATCACACTCAGGAGACTTAGCCCTAAGACAATATTATTATCTAATATACAATCCATTTTCAAATTTTGTCAATTATCTCCCAAAATGCCCTTTGTGAAATATTTTTTTCCCTGAGCCAAGGATCTATCACCATAATGGTAATCCAAGCATCTATTATCATAACATTGTAATCTATTACCATGCAGCTAGATGTCATGTGGTTTTCGTCTCCTTTAACCTTTAAGAGTTCTTAGTTTTCCTGGTGTTTTATGACTTTTTATAGAGCACAGGCTAACTGCATCATAGAATGTTCCTTAATTTTCACTTGTCAGAAGTTTCTTTACTATTAGATTCAGGTTAGGCACTTGGGCAGGAATACTACAGAAATGATTCTCAGATAGAGAAATGCATTCTCAGTGTATTATATGAAGATGTACTGAGGTATGTGATGTCAGTTTATCCCATTATTGGTGATAGTAACTTTGATCACTAGGTTAAGGTAGCATCTGCCAGAGTTTAACTATAAAGGTATCCTTTTGCCCTTTAAAATTAATAATTGTGAAGAGATGCTTTGTGTAAATATCCTATTCCCTAACATACTTTTACTTGATGGTTTTATGTTCCAATGATGATTCTGAATCAATATTATTATGCGGCTACAAAATGGTCATTCTTACATGCATATACATTTATTGGTTGGCATTCAACCATAAAGATCCTCTTTCCCAAAAAGGATATAAATATATTTATTACCACTGAACTGTACACTTAAAAAGTGGTAAAGATGATATATTAAAAAAAATTTTAAGATCCCTTTCTGTATTTATTATTAGCCTGCACTTAAAAACTCTTATTCTATTCAATGGACTATAATTCATCATTGTCACTATTTATTTCAAGTTTGCCATATTTAGCCAGTTGGCACCTCTTCAAACTGGCTGTTGCAGTGTTGAATTGGAATTAGAAGTATCAACGTGGGCTGGGTGCAGTGGCTCATGCCTGTAATATCAGCACTTTAGGAGGCCAAGGTGGGCAGATTACCTGAGGTCAGGAGTTCAAGGCCAGTCTGGCCAACCATGGCCAACATGGTGAAACCGTGTCTCTACTAACAAAAACAAACAAACAAACAAACAAAAAATATATATTAGCTGGGCATGGTGGTGCACACCTGTAGTCCCAGCTACTCGGGAGGCTGAGGCAGGAGAATCACTTGAACCTGGGAGGCAGAGGTTGCAGTGAGCCAAGATCATGCCACTGCACTCCAGCCTGGGTGACAAAGTGAGACTCCGTCTCAAAAAAAAAAAGAAGTATCAGTATGATCTCATCCATAGTGTGTTAAGCCTCCTCCTCATTCTCCCTCCACTGTCTCTGCCTACTCAAAGGGCCTAGAAATAATGACCAATGTAGCCATGACCACAGCATCCAAATCTTAATTTCTAAATAGCATTCCCCACTAAAAGAGATCAAGATTTCTTAGAGAAAAAGCTGAGGCAATGAAATTACAAAATGAACAAACAAAAACCAAAACTAGGAACTTTATGTTATGCCAGAAAATAAGGAACTGCTAGTAAAAAAAGTGATACATTCACATCTGATTTAATGATTTTAACTGCTACAAAAAAATATATTGCAGGATAAATCTCAATTTATTTTCCATTCTGCTTCTGAAAAGCATTTGAATTTATTTCAATAATGACACAATTAACATCCACACACCTGTTTCTTTTGTACATTTGTGAGAATTTACCCAGGGCATAAAAGGCTTGTTTTTTCTTCCCCAGTTTATCTTGTATTTCATGACCTGTCTGTTTTTAAACTCATTTCTTCTACTGAGTGAACTAAAAAGGGTGATAGTTTGAGTCCTTTCTTGTTTTCCTATTAATTTCTACCATAAAGATGCTTATCAACCTTTTTGATCAAGGCTACATTTTTCCTTCCTAAGCTTTTATTATAGTAAATGAAAACATATGTAAAAATAGAGGTGATATAATGAACACCCATGCTCCCATCACCCAAATTCAGTAATTAACAACTCATGACTCATCTTGTTTCCTTGAGCATCCATGGCCCTGGTGGATTATTCTGATGACTGCGCATTTTAGTTTTCCCTTTTTGTATTGTATCAGTCATTGATAGCGGCAGTGGGGACATCAAAATACCAACTGGTATCATCTTAGCATCACAATCTATTTAATTATTATTCTTTTTTATTTTATATTTTTAAAAGATGGGGTTTCACTCTGCCACCATGCTGGAGAGCAGTGGCATGATCATAGCTCACTGCAGCCATGAACTTCTGGGCTTAAGCAGTCCTCCCACCTCAACCTCCCATGCAGCTGGGACTAAAGGCATGTGCCACCATGCCTCTACTTTATTTTTAAATGCTTCTTTTGAACTCCAGCTTTATTCCAGAGCCCACTGAGCAGAGCTCTCAAGGATTTAAAGCTCCAATAATTATCATATTTTGGCATAACACCACATATATAAGAAATACCATGTGTCAATCATAATGGGAGTAGAAATGCCAATCTTCTATGCACAAATCTTTGCAAATTCACATATATTATGTAATTTATAATTTAAATTATGCAATTTAAATCATTCATTCATTTAACAAATATTCACTGAGTGACTACCACATTTTAAGAATTATTTCAGGTGGAGTGAACAATTAAGGTAAGGTCATTCCATTTATATTAGATACACAGTACATATATATTTAAAGGCTTTCATAAATATTTATTTGATCTTAGTTTATATAGTGCAGCTATCTGTATTAGCAACATCTCATAAAAGATGAAACTTAGGCTCAGAATGAAAAGAGATGTACCAGGGACACACAGCTAAGTAGTAGCTCATTAAATTACCGAACAAACAACAGAAAAGAATATTCGTTAAACAAAGGTATTTGTTATGGCTACCTAGTAGCAAATATTAGGAAATATATTCTCAGAAAGTGTCTTTTGTTTTTTTTTTTTTTTGAGAGAGTATGTGTCTTCTGTCAGGAAGGAACAGCTGAAAAAAACTTCCGGGAAAGCTGTTAAGCATTTAAATTGATTCCATTACATAAAAACAATCATCAAACAACCCTGAAAAAATATTTACACACGTGTGATTTTACTGGGTTTCTATCTTTGTTTACATTTTAAGACAGCAGTGACACCTAAATAAAACAAAAACAACCAATATAAAAATACAACATAAACCCAACAAACTGCTAAAACTGCATGCACTTGTGTAAAGAAGAATAAGGTAAAAGGTAAAATTAACGATTGTTGGTAAAAACTCAGGTGACTTTGATGCACGTTAAAATGGAGAACTACTACCACAGCCATTTTAACTACTTACCTCTTGACTTTATCATAGTTCTCTTGGCGGTAGTCACCTTGCTGAATTAACTGTTTTGTGTCTGCTAATTCTAAGGCCAAACGTTGACATCTAATTTGAACTTCAGAGTAGTTTTTTCTATCTTCCTCATATGTCTATAAATCAAAAGAATAATAACACATTTCAGACTAAACACTTAAAATAGTTGACCAAATTCTGTATTGAAGTCTTCTGTCAAGCTGTGATCGTCCTTGTAATTAAACAACAAAAAAAATCCTCGATTTTTAAATTTAGTAATTTTTCCCTACTCAAAGGCAAGTAATCTTAAGTTCACAGTGGTCTGTAAACTCAGTTGTTTAAAACTTAAACTGTTTTTCAAATTAAAAAATACAACAACTATGTTTTAGTTACTAGGCTAAAACATAAATGACTACAAATATTAAATGGCTTTTAAAAAACATTTACTGAGTTACTACTATCAGATGCTAAAGATACAGAAGCGAATAAAATACACTTCCTCTTCTTGAGTTTACAATTTAGAGATGAAAAGTCATATGGATATCAGTATCTACAATGAAAAATCATTACTGAAGAGATTAATCACGCAGTTCCAATTTTGGTATTCATCAAAAAAGGAATCGTGTGACCCTGGAAACACATCTTTACACTGTTCTTCCCTCTACTCTCCCCATGCCAGCAGCATGTAAGAAAGGCATTGCTGATATGGGAAGAACAATGGAAGTAAAAACCTTAAAGTTGGTCACAAGGTTCTTTACAATCTGGTGCTGCTTACTACAAGCCCCATTTCTCACCATTCCTAATATTCACACTTCACCTTCCAACCCTAATGGAGATCTGAAGTTCTCTGAACCCACTAATGCTGCTTCTAACCTGTTCCCACTGCCTGAATACCTGCATATAATCTAAATGTTGTCTCTTCAGAGCACTGATCTCACTGTATCATTACCATCATATTAGTTTTCTCTTTATCTCACCAAAGTGTAAACATCTTAAGGGTGGGGATTTTGTCTTGCTCACTGCTGGACCTCCACCACTTTAAACATTGCCAGGTATATAATAAGAATGAAATAAAGGCCAATAAAGAAATGATTAAATATGGGAAGCTGGGAAGGGAAGGAGATGGGACTAAATTCCTACTTATTTTCTTTCTTTGAACTCATCAAATCTTGCAACAAATCAGCTCCACCTTCAGAAGCTGGCATGTTAAATGCATCCTGTGTTAAGTCATTACTGCTTAAGTAGCTGACCAGCTAAATCAGGTCCTATTCACTCCACACATACTGACTGGATCATTTCTGTGTGATTGGTTCTGGATGAGGCACTACAGATACAAAGATGAGTAAGACAATTCTGTCCTTTTTAAACTACTAAATATAACTTTGATATTTCAGTCCCCAAATTTCTATCGAAGGGCTATTTAAAAGAAGAAATTATGGAAAAACTATATTCAGTGTGTTTTGCTTTGGTATGGTATTATGTTCTTGTTCTACACTGAAGTTTTCCATGAGAATGGAATGTTACCATGGTACTTATTATGGGATTACAGCTGAGGATACGCTATCACCTCCTGAAGGATCATCACATACATCATTTCGGACCTAAGTCCTACAAGAATCTCTAGTTCTTCTGAAGAACGTGTTACCCTTCTAAACACCATTAATCAGGTCACTGTTTTGGAAGAGAGTATAGTGTTATGGCTAGGAAGGCAAGCTCCAGAATTCAACTGTCTAAAATTGAATTCCTGCAGTAAGACTCTGCACATGTTAGTTTACCTCTCTATTCTGGTCTCCTACCTCAGAGTTCTCGTGAGGCATATATCAAGTAATACATGTAAAGTACTTATAAAAATGCCTAACATAGTAAATGCTGATTAACTATATATTAATATTGTTAGAATGCTTCCTCTTTGCTTTGGCTTCCAAAGAGATCACAGCCAAATTAACAGTTCAACTTTAATAACTGTACAAACGCCATGACGGAATTTGGAGGAAAATAAATACAAGGAATATAAACATTAAAGGATGGGCAAAAAACAGATATCCCAAAAAACCCAAAGGAGTATTCGCAGAAACAATGGGTAAACCAGGGTGTGTGTCAGGAAAAACAGTGGAAGACAGTGCTTTGAAGCAGTCAATAATATTGAGAAACACTACTGATTGGTACTAAGAAATACTACTGAGAACCAACAAAAAGCCTTTAGAGTATTCAGGGGTAGGGGCAGAAGGTGGAGTGCCAGGGACTAAAACAAATATATCTAAATAGTCAGTACATGTTTGTTTTTGGCTATTTTATATACATTGTCTGACATAATACTTAAATTTATGATGGGATATAAAAATTATCCCCAGCTTCACAGATGAAAAAAACTGAGGCTTGGAAAGTCTCAGAGCTCCTAAGCAGTAGAGTGAGGACTCTAACCTAAGCTTGTCAAATCCAAATCAGTAGGCAACTCTTTCTACAGTTTAACAGTAAAAGTGGAGAAAATCTAGTAGCTAGAGAAGAAAACAGGGTCAATGAAGGTTTTAAAAGATGAAACAAGCTTGACAATATTCAAATATTGATAAGAAACAACTAATAGCAAAAGATGAATTACTGTTGGAGAAAAGGGGGCATATTCAGGGGAATGAAGCATACTCCTGAAAAAGGCTTCAGGATATGGGATCCACAGCTTAGATGTGGAGATTAGTCTTAGATCAGAGGCCATGTTCATCAAGGCAGGCTTTTTTCCAGCTGATACAGAGTATTAACAACTTGAATATTTTAGATAGCTCTTATCAATTTGCTACAGGCCACAGCCTACTCTTACCCTAAGGCTTCACAAATTTATATTATCCACCTGGTTTCTAAAGGCATACAATTTTCCCACCCCTTGAGGGCAAGACTCTTTCCATTATAAACAGTAAGAACAAACAAACCAGAATGAGTACAGATGTGAGTAGATTTGGTGGAAGGACACCGTGGGAGTTCTCATCTGAGGATTTCCACTTTCTCTGTGAAATGAAATGCCAAGTCATCTGCTGAATGTGACAAGAAATCTGGAAAACTGGAGATGTAAGAAGAGTGGCTGGTTGCCTTAGTAACCTCTGCGAAAAATGAGAGAACTAGAAATAATAGAATTATGACCAATTGTGTGGGTCCATTTGAGGCTGATAACAATAAACTGACAGTGCTTGTTACTGCTTGTGTGATTTTTGCCAGTAGTGCTCAGCTAGAAAAATAAAGAGTTGAGAGTTTTTCAGTCTGGTTTGATAAAAAGAAAGCTGGGAGAGGAATTAGAGGATACTGGCAAAAAAAAAAAAAAAGTTTAAGACTGATAACGTGGTGAGGGAAGAAAATAAATTTAGGAAAGGATTGATAAAGAAATAAATAATATGGATTGGAAATTCTGTTAAAGACAAGTTGAAAGCAGACAATGGGAAAACATAAAAATATAGGAAATAGGATGTTTAGTGGATCAAAGTGAATTGATAACTTCAGAAGTAACTCAGTTCTGGGTGACAAGGAACCAAATGTGGGCTATAAGACTGAATGTTAAAGTGGAGAAAAGGCAATCACTAGAGATGAGATCAATAAAATTCAAGGCCAAGGCTACAGATGAATTAATCACATGAGTAACCTAGGTAGCAGCTGAAGTGGAAAGGAAGACTAAATCTAGAGCAAGGCTTTCATTAAACAAAGAGGAATGTCCCAGTGGTCTGCAAATGAGAAATACTGTAAGGTGGGGTATCCAGATGACGAGTTCCCAAAGAAGCAGTGTTTTCTGTGAGTGCAACTGCAAAGATCTAAAACGATAAAGATAATCTGACCCTGAAATATTCAGGATTTTCAGAGAGCAGTTCCATAGGAGAATATACAGAGTGTAGTATTATTCATATTATATATATAGCATATATATCATATATGTATATATTTATAAATCTTCTTTAAATATAAATACCATGTGCAAGTATAAACAGAAGCAAGTATAAGCGCAGTATAGAAATGCATATATTCGACCAGCACTTTATTTACAATTTTTCAACTGGAAAATTTCCCCTTAAATAAAATTATTACTTTTGTATTTTGAATTTAAAAATCTCCTGCACTTATTGTGAGCAATTAAAATAGAGTAAGACATAGCATTGGAAACAGGAAAACTAGCATCTTCCCTCAAAATAAACCCCATGACTACGTAGAACCGTGGTTAAAGCTATGGAGAGTAGAAAAGACTATTTTGTATCCTCCTCTGCATCCTTCCGTGGCTTGAGCTTAGCATCAACGCTTGTGGGAAGACTAAGCTCCAGCTCTAACCTAGAGTTTATCCTATTTTTTTCACAACACCTGATTCTTACCTGTCAGAAAAATGTATCACATGTGCTGTGGGCAGCCATTACTTGTCTCCCACATCATAAGGAAAACTTTAAGGAAGTTTTCTATAATCCTAGTAACTAATACTCTGCCTATTACATAGAAGGTTTGCAATTAATGTCTGCGGAAGAAGAGGAACAAAAGAGGACATTAAATAGACTAAAACAAAAGAAGCAAAAAAAGTAAACTTTTCAAACATAAAGAAATAGACACATAAAATTTCCAGTCATCAGCCCTTTCTAACAGAAAATTTCTACATCATAGTAAATGGGCCAATAACAGTCAAGTCTCAATGTCTGTTCTCAATAAAAGGCAATTACTATGGATGTAATGAATTTCTAAACTTCATTGAAGTCTTTTGTCTCTCCCATGATGTAAACTGAGAAGAAAGCAGTAACCTATGTCTCAAAATAAATCTTTAATAAATGAAGAACTCCTGCCTGTGTGGAGGACAACTACGGAAATTGGAAATAGGATATAGTGACATTTACCTTAAGGTTCAAATCTGAAGCAGTTTACATTGGACAACAGTTCAGTGAATGGTAAGAAACAGTTGGTTAGCTATTCTGGAAAACTAAGAATTCACTTGTCAGAATTCCCTCAAGTTTCACATTATCAATAATCCAAGCAATTAAATACTCAAAAGAACAAGAAACTTAATTAAGTTTTGACTGCTATAGGCTGTCCCTTGAAGTCACAATGAAGTCTGTTTTGCTGCCAGAGACAACTCTTGTCATAGTTGAGATCTTCAAGAAATTTTTCAAAAAGAATTTTGACTTCTAACGACAGACAAAATCTGAAGTGGTAAAGTCTACTATGCGTTAAAATGAAAATCTTAACAATTCCTATTACATGCTAAAATTTCAACTATATCCATTTGAATAAATGTGAATTCAAATAAATATTTAAGGCCTTTTTTTTTGAGACACAGTCTTGCTCTGTCGCTCAGGCTGGAGTGCGGTGGCGTGATCTCGGTTCAGTGCAAGCTCCGCCTCCCGGGTTCATGCCATTCTCCTGCCTCAGCCTCCCGATTACTACAGGTGCCTGACACCACGCCCGGCTAATGTTTTCTATTTTAGTAGAGACAGGGTTTCACCGTGTTAGCCAGGATGGTCTCCTCGGTCTCCTGACCTCGTGATCCACCCGCCTCGGCCTCCCAAAGTGTTAGGATTACAAGCGTGAGCCACTGCGCCTGGCCGAGGCTTTTTTTTTTTTTAAAGAAAAAAATAATTCCGTAATTTTTTTTTTTTTTTTTTGAGACAGGGTCTCACTCTGTTGCCCAGGCTGGAGGGCACTGGCACAATCTCGGCTTACTGCAGCCTCAACCTCCCAAGCTCAGATGATCCTCCCAACTCAGCCTCCCGAGTAGCTGCGACTACAGGCATGCCACCATGCTCGGTTAGTTTTTTGTATTTTTAGTAGAGAAAGGGTTTTGCCATGTTGTCCAGAGTAGTCTTGAACTCCTGGACTCAAGGAATCCGCCCGCCTCAGCCCTGAAAGTGCTGCGATTACAGCCTCCCAAAGTGGGATTATAGGCGTGAGCCACCACGCCCAACAAAACTCAAGAATGAAGAAAGGTAACTTTCATCACACGTGGTGGACCCTAGATTGGAATAACAAACATGGGTTCAGATTCTGTCTCTCCTACTTATTGCTCTAGCAAGTCAACTTTTCTGGATTTACCTGATGCTTCTGCAGAGTGTGTACACTGATTCACTGGCTCATTTATTTTTATGTGGTCATTATTGTATTACACACTCTATTACGAGTATTAAGACATCACCCCCTAGCTCATGGGTCTAGCAGACTCCACCACTGCAAAATGCTACACTGATGTACTGGGAGGCAACTTTTATAGCCAACATTTTATTCAGCAAACTACCATAACAAATTTGAAATACTGGCTTCTCAACAGGCATTGACCCAAATATGTTTGAACCAAACAAATTTAAGTCTTAATGTTAAAGAGACCAAGTTGCTAAACTATCTTAAAAGTATCACTTATTAACCCCCAAATTTATCAATGCAAGAAAAGTATGGTTTCCCATGCCTTTTGAGTAACTGAGATAAGCCTTAACAGTAGTAACAGTGTGATGGTACATGCCTGTAGTCCCAGCTACTCAAGCGGCTGATGTGGGAGAATGGCTTAAGCCCAGCAGTTCAAGGCTGCAGTGAGGTGTAATCATGCCACTGCACTCCCGCCTGAATGACAGACTGAGAGCTTGTCTGGAAATACAGATCAATAAAAATTAAAAAGTATTAACAAAGTTGATAGAAAGGATAAAGTCCTATACCACACTTCTTCCCTCCAACAACGCCTACAAATTATCAGGAAAAAAATGAGACTATAACTTAACTACATTTGATTAATATGTTAATCATAAAAATTGCTATTTTAATGAGCTTGTCTTACTTACGTTATGATGCTTCCATGTTTCAAGATTTTCGTTTTCTTCATATGAATCAATTTATTTTCTTGCTAGAGATGAATGTGGGGGGAAATATTTCATTCATAAGGTAACAAGCTCATATGAAGAAAGCGATAAAATCTTAAGTGTTCAACACTAATTGCTGTTGCATCTGATATGTCCATATGTTCATGAAGCTATTCCCCCTTAATTTGCTGATGCAATGGATTATGCTTTCTGTGCTGGAATATATTCTGTTTAATCATAAGTATTATTCTTTTGATACAACGGTAAAGTTCATTTGTTAACATTTTATTTCAAATTTTTACATCTGTAGTAGTCAGTAAAATTGGCCTTAATGTTTTATTTTGCTTTTGAAGTCTCTTTCTCAAAATTTCTTTTTCAATAGTTGGTAGAGTATAAGTAAGTGGAACTAGCTGTCTCTTTTTAAATCAACTGTGAACCCATTTGGGGTAATCTATCTGTGAACCTGCTGGTAATTTTATCAGTTGTACACTTTTACTCATTTTTGTAATACCTCTATGGTAACTGTTCTAATTCAAGTTCTCACTTCTGTCAATTTTAGTAAACTATATTTTGTTGGCACAATCACTTTCCTTTCTGTTTTCAAGCTTATTGCCACAGAATTGTATGTATTTTCCCTTACTTCATGTCAATTAATTCCAAACACCTTACTTCTACTTATCTTTTTCCAGCTTTCTCAAGATGAGTACTACATCTTTATTTTTTATCTGTTTTTAAATAATAAAGGCATTTCAAGGCTATAGATTTTCCTTTGGCAAATCTAAAGATTTCCTTTCCTTTAAATCTTTTTAAAGATTTCCTTTCCTTTAAATGTGTCTAAGAATTTTGATCCAAAAATGTTCTCATTTTAATTGCTTTCAGTTTTTCTTTCCTGTTTGATCCAAAAGATATGTTTCTAATTGCCACGTTAAGTTTATTCCTCCTCACCTTTTATCTCTGGTTTCACTAAATTATGATAAAAAATAGAAACTATATAATCTGTACTTAAAATTTATTATATAATTTTTTTCTTAAAATTATTTAAGTAATTATTTTTCTTTTTTTTTTTTGAGACAGAGTCTTGCTTTGTCACCTAGGCTGGAGTGCAGTGGTGCAATCTCAGCCCAATGCAACCTCCACCTCCTGGGTTCAAGCAATTCTCCTGCCTCAGCCTCCCAAGTAGCTGGGATTACAGGCACCTGCCACCACGCCCAGCTAATTTTTGTATTTTTAGTAGAGACGGGGTTCACCATGTTGGCCAGGTTGGTCTCGAACTCCAGACCTCAGGTGATCCATCCGCCTCAGCCTCCCAGAGTGCTGGGATTACAGGCGTGAGCCACCGCACCTGGCCCATTTTTCAATCTTTATCAATTTGCATTAAGCATATTTCCTATAAACAAATAGAGATGGGCTTGGTTTGAAGGTCAATGTGAGAGTCCTTCTTTTAACAGAACACTGTACATCCATTCCCTCACCTGTTGGAGGCAAAGGAGACTTTATCCACCTTATTTGGGGTGAGGAGTAAAGGGAGTAATCCACAGATTTGTATAGGCCGAGCTCTGCTGACAATCTGTTCTGCCCTTGCTTGGGGCTCTCTCACATTTTCTAGGCTTTCACTCAAGTCAGGGGAGAGAAATCTCAAATTTTGGTAGCCTATCTCCAAGACGGTCTCTATCGACTTCTTCCCTTGTATGCAGGAAGCTATTTTCTAATTAAGAAGTGCGTCTATTCCTCTTAATGATCTGCTTAACCAAAAGAATGTGGGAGAAGCAATTTTCTGGGATTTTGAAGTTACATCCTAAGAAGTCTTTAAGTTTCGTCTGAGTTTCTTGAATGCTTGCTTTGGAGGAGGCCAGCCGCCATGCCCTGAGACTGCCATGTTGAAGGACGCCCAAACTGATCACATGAAGAGGTCAAATGGAAAGGGAGTGATGTTTTGGTCATATCATCCTGGCTCCAAACCGGTGACTAAAGACTTCAGATGACCCCAGTCTCAGTGAAGTAAGAAAAACTCAGCTGAACCTAACAACCTTCAGAGCTGTGACAAATAAATTATTTTGAGACAGCAAGTTTTAGGGTGATTTTGTTATGCAGCAATATGTAACTGGAACACTAGCTTTCCCAAAGCCCAAGACTTCCACTCAGATCCAGCTGCCTGCCAGAAGACAGCTGAGAGAGGGATAATTTGAACTGGAAAAGAAAGAAAAAATGAAATGCATTCACATTTTCATCCCCTAGAATTCCTTTACTTCCTCCTTTCAACTAAGCCTAAACAGCAATCTTATTCTATTCAGTAATGTTGACTATATAATTTAACATTAAAACAGTAAAATTAGCAGGAGTTCATTTAATTTTGAGTTTGGCAAGACTATGCTCAGTAGTGTGATGACTATATTGCCATCATTTTTCTCTATTTGAACTGTGAAACTTTTATTCATAGCAATGCATGATAGCACCTGGCCTTTATCTGGCTGAAATACCTAACCTACAAATTAAGTTGATGGCTATTTCTTTCTTATTTTTCTTTTTTTCTTTTCTTTTTCTTTTTTTTGAGGTGGAGTCTCACCTTGTCACACAGGCTGGAATACAGTGGTGCAATCTTGGCTCACTGCAACCTCTGCTCCCCCACCCCTACCCCAGGCTCAAGCAATCCTCCTACCTGGGATCACAGATGTGAGCCACGACACCGGGCGAAGTTTTTGGTTTTGGGGTTTTTTTTTTTGGTAGTTTTTTGAGACAGGGTCTCATTCTGTCACCCAGGCTGGAGTGCAGTGGCACAATCTTGGCTCACTGCAACCTCTGCCTCCCAGGTTCAAGCAATTCTCTCACCTCATCCTCCCGAGTAGCTAGGACTACAGGCCTGCACCACCACACCCAGCTAGTTTTTTGTATTTTTCAATACAGATAGGGTTTTACCATGTTGGTCAGGCTGGAGATTTTGTATTTTTGGTAGAGACAGGGTTTCACCAGGTTGGGCAGGGTGGTCTAGAACTCCTGAGCTCAAGCAACCCTCCTGACTCGGCCTCCCAAAGTGCTAGGATTACAGCCGTGAGCTACTGTGCCTGGACAGTTGACTACTGCTTTATTAAACTGTCATCTGTGGTGCTAATGCCATGACAAAATTAAATGCAAACATGGGCAATGACATCATAGTGATAGTACTCTATTATAAATTACTCATCGTGATGAACCATCATATGCATCTATTAATTTCTGAGGTCATTAAAAAAATTAAATCATAAAATTAAAAATTATCAGAAAGAACTCTTAGATACTCCAAAACATATCTGTGGAATCTGGCTTGAGAAACACTATGCAGATCAAGAGAACGAAGTTATCATGGTATCTCTGGATTTAAACCAAGGTATTTGGTTAAGTTTCCTCCTGAGTTTTCCCCTGCCATAATGTAGTGATACACCCTTTTGGCCACTGGGTTCAAAATTTCATCTCAAAACCCAATAAGCCCTTCAAAACGATGCCCCTAAAATTTAAAAGCTCCTAGATTTACTAAAGATTATACACACAGTAGCAAAGGACAAAAAAAGTCTCATTACTCTTTAAAAGATTACGTCTCTTCATACGGCATGTATAAAACAATCAGCTAAATGAAGCTTCTTCCCAATAATGTCATACTTAAAATTGCATTCATTTTAGCTTTCCCATGAATTTTTTCCCCTCATGCACTTTTATCCATAAGTCATTTGTGTTATTTGTAAAAACCTAACAGGTTTGTGAAGGAGCAATTTTTTAGAGATTTTAGAGGTATAGGCAAGAGATGGATTTTAGTAAGTCCAAGTTGTAACATAATAGTGTATGACTCCAATTATATTCTTGAATTTGTTAAATACATTAAAATATATTAATTTTATATTGGAGGCAAGAAATGGCATTAATATATACATTTCTCTCTCTCTTTTTTTTTTGAGACGGAGTTTCGTTCTGTCACCCAGGCTGGAGAGCAATGGTGCGATCTCGGCTCACTGAATCTCCACCTCCTGGGTTCAAGTGATTCTCCTGCCTCAGCCTCCCAAGTAGCTGGGACTACAGGTGCCTGCCACCACACCCAGGTGACTTTTCTATTTTAGTAGAGACGGGGTTTCACGATGTTCAGGCTGTTTTTGAACTCCTGACCTCAGGCGATCCACCCACGTCAGGCTCCCAGAGTGCTGGGATTACAGGCATGACTCATGGAGCCCAGTCAATATATAAATTTCAAATCGTGAAATATAATTAAAAATTTAAGGTTATTTTTAAATCTCAAAAAGTTAACAAAAATAACTTTAAAAAATGATTTGTAGTCATGATCCATGAACCTGCCACATTAGAATCTTGGGTTGTTTATTAAAAATTGAGGTTCTGGCCAGAAAGCAGTGGCTCACACCTGTAATCCCAGCACTTTGGGAGGCCGAGGCAGGTGGAGCATGAGGTCAGGAGATCAATACTATCCCGGCTAACCACAGTGAAACCCCGTCTCTACTAAAAAAATACAAAAAATTAGCCGGGCATGGTGGCGGGCACCTGTAGTCCCAGCTAATCGAGAGGCTGAGGCAGGAGAATGGCGTGAACCCGGGAGGCGGCGCTTGCAGTGAGCTGAGATCATGCCACTGCACTCCAGCCTGGGCAACAGAACGAGACTCTGTCTCAAAAAAAAAAAAAATTGATGTTTTTAGTTCCACCTCAGACCAAAATAGAACCCATGTCGGTGGCTATGAATCTAAATTTTAAGCAGTGCTTATGCACTTTAAATTTAATATAAAGAGGCAAATCTATCACCGTTTACTAATAAATCTGTTAAGCATTCTAGTATAATTATAACTGATGGGTATCTTCATAAAGATGTACCTTATAAAGAAACTTTAAGCTCATCACTTGGATAAGATAAAAAGAAATCTCAGAAAACAGTTAATACCCCCTAAAATATAAAAATTTTAATAAACAAATGTTTCATCAATGAAATAACTGATTTTCATACAAATAAAATTCACTGAATTACGCATGAATACTTAAGATGAACCTCAAGATAATCTTGCAGAATTTTTTAAAGAATGTAAGTTTCAAAACAAGGAAGTTATCTTGACAAAACTCTTCTTGCTTCCTAGTTACTAAAGTTCTCATAAGAGAAAAATATTTCACCATTTCCTCATGAAATGTAATAATTTTATTAAGTGTGGACTCACTAATGCCTTACACTATATCTCTAACATGACATCTTTTTGAAATGAAAAAGCATACTGAACTAACTCTATAATGGCAAAACAGCAACACACAGCTGAGTTGCATGTGATCAACCAAAATTTTGACCTGCTAATAGAGAAAATTCATAAGTAGGAAATAAAGTTATCTATAAGCACTTTTACAAACATAAAGTACCATACACAAGATCATATACATAATATAGCTCAAAATATGCTAGAATTAAACTACATTACTGGCACTTGTAAATAAACTCCAGACTTGAAGTAAAAGATGAGCCCTATTTTCCAGTGTTATAATAGTATCTAGACGTTATTTCCAACTAACTAAAGATCTGGAAAAAATTACAAAAGGAAATCCCAGAAATCCACTAAAACTGCCACTTCAGAAAGAGTAATTTCTTTTTAAAGGTCAAGAATCACATTCTGGCCAAGTGCAGTGGCTCACGCCTGTAATCCCAATACTTAGAGAGGCCAAGGTGGGAGGATCACTTGAGGTTAGGAGTTCAAGACCAGCCTGACCAACATGGTGAATTCCCCTCTACTAAAAATACAAAAATTAGCCAGGCATGGTAGCGCATGCCTGTACTCCCAGCTACTCAGGAGGCTGAGGCAGGAGAATCGCTTAAACCCGGGAGGCAGAGGTTGCAGTGAGCCAAAATCATGCCATTGCACTCCAGCCTGGGCAAGAGCGAAACTCCGTCTCCCCCCAACCCCCACCCCTCAAAAAAAAAACCTTCTATTAAATTTCTTTAACAGTTTTCATCTCACACAAACAAAAGCAGAGTCAAATTAACTGTGTAATTGTGTGGCTTTAATGATTTAATGTGGCTTTAACAGAATTTAAAATCCTGAATGTTTTTGGTTTAAACAGAATTTAAAATTCTCAACATTTCTGGTAGGCATAATTATGAAATTAGTGCAATAACTGAGATATATCTGAATACATATTATGGAACACAAATTTTTGTTTTGATACTCCATTCTCCAAGTTCTAAATATATTAAATTTTACTAGAAAAAAATACTATCTGGTTGATTGCAGGCATTTTATATGAAATAATGAATATAAATTAAAATAAGGTAACTAAATGTAAAGCTTTGGGTCTCTAAGTCAAAAATAACCAGAATTTCCAAATAGCCCCCAACAGGTTTAAGTAAAAAAAAAAAAAGATGGACATACACTGCCACCAAGTGGTGAAAAAAATTAAGACCATTTTGGATAAGAGATCCATAAAGTAAAATGGAAAGATTGAGAATAATTTTTTTTCCCCCAGATTCATGAACTTTCTGTAGAGAATAAACTTTTAAAGCAAAATGGAAAGTTTGTTTTCTTAATTGCCGGTCTCAAAACTCTGAGATATGCCTAACAAATACCTTAGTTTCTCTTAGTAAACCACTATGGAATTGTCATTATTGCTATCATTTTCAGCATTTAGGTGAGTTTCCTAGTATTTTTTGTTTTTGTTTAGTAGCGCTTAGCCTGAGGCCAGTCCCATTCTGTGCCAGGTTGGATGGATCAAGGTGCATCAGAAAATCTTTGGTCTTTCTAGGTTGGAGAATCAGAAGACAGAGTTTACGGGAACTGCAGCTGCTCTAAATGAGGAGGAAATTTCAGACAGCCAGAGAGGGGAAACTGAATTCTTTGGGTAATTTCTGCCTGAGTATCTGGCTACCCTCTAAACAACACATGTGTAGGACAGACTCTAAGCAGCCCTACTAAGACCAAAAAAATTGAACTGAAATTTGAACTGCTGCCCAATAGACAGAGTATGTATGCTGTTTGAGTACAACGAAGTAATTTCCTGCTAAAACAAAAACATCACCACTGTTTAGAGGTACATAAAATGCAGCGTCTCAACAACATAATAGTCACAATGTTCTCATCTACATTTACTTAATGGTCTGAACAATTTTAAGTTACTTGACATCTGAGGAAAGAGGAACATGTGACTCATTTCTCAAAGAAAAGGCAATCAACAGAGATCAACTCCAAGGTGACCCAGTGTTTGGAATTAGCAGACAAGAATTTTAAAGCTCCTATTTTAACAATTCTCAGTGGTATAAAGGAAAATATGTTCATAATAAGTAAACAAACAGCAGATAAATAAAAGCTGTAATAAATAACCAAACTGAAATTCTAGAAGTAAAAAATTCCACACTTAAGTACTTAAGAGAAACAAAAACATGTCCACACAAAAAACCCTACTCAAATGTTCTCAGAGCTTTGTTTGTAAAGTCTCTGAATTGGAAATAACTCAAAATGCCCATCAAACGGTAAATAACTAGAGCCATTCAATGTAACATCACTCAGTAATTAAAACGAAGAAATTACTGACAAATGGAAAAAAAGTTCAGCATTTTCTCATAAAATTAAATGTGACTGGCAGATGGCTAGATGGAGAGATATTTGATAAAACAAATACAATAAAAATGTTAATGGCAGAAATTTAGTGATAAATGTACTGGTGTCATTGTAAAATTCAAGTTATATTTGAAAATTTCTATAATAAAATGGCAAAAAAAATTACACTCTGGGGCAGGTGATCAATTTTGAACATGCTAATTTAGGGAATATAAGCTGACTGATAGTTATTAAAAAGAAAACACATTCATTTATAATCAGTCCACTTACCTTTTGAGATCTTCCTCCAATTTGCCCTACTAGTCTATTGTTCTACTGCTCAGAAAAACTTTACAAACTTGAGATTATACTTTGTGCTTCCTCATCAATAAATGTATTAAATTTTTTTTTTTTTTTTTTTTTTTTTGGAGACAGAGTCTTGCTCTGTTGCCTAGGTTGGAGTGCAGTGGCACAATCTTGGCTCACTGCAACCTCCGCCTCCTGGGATCAAGCGATTCTCCTGCCTTAGTCTCCTGAGTAGCTGGGACTACACGTGTTTGCCACCACACCTGACTAATTTATGTATTTTTAGGAGAGACGGAGTTTTACCATATTAACCAGGCTAGTCTCAAACTCTTGACATCAGGTGATCTGCCCACCTTGGCCTCTCAAAGTGCTGAGATTACAGGCGAGAGCCACTGTGCCCAGCCCAATAAATGTATTAAAATGTTAAATAATGAATAAGATTGGACTTAACAGTTCTATCTGAAGAATACTTCTATTTTTGTTTTTCATTTAGTTCTTTTTTATTCCTTTTTTTTTTTTTTGGCTCTTATCCTTCAACTACTAAAGAGAAAACAATTCCCTGAGAATTCATGGTAACACTTCTTACAAAGTCTGTCCATTTCTCCCAAGAGGTAGAAGCAATTCAGAAATCTATTTATAGATGAATGGATAAAGCAAATGTGGTATATACACACAATGGAACATTACGCAAACTTAAAAAAGAAGAAAAAAAAAGAGCATAAATTAGTTCAACCTAATTGTGACAGACAATTGTGGAAGACAGCGTGGTGATTCCTCAAGGATCTAGAACTAGAAATACCACCTGACCCAGCAATTCCATTACTGGGTATATACCCAAAGGATTATAAATCATGCTACTATAAAGACACATGCACACGTATGTTTACTGCGGCACTGTTCACAATAGCAAAGACTTGGAACCAACCCATATGCCCATCAATGATAGACTAAAGAAAATGTGGCACATATATGCCACGGAATACTATGCAGCCATAAAAAACGATGAGTTCATGTCCTTTGCAGGGACATGGATGAAGCTAGAAACCATTATTCTTAGCAAACCATCCCAAGGACAGAAAACCAAACACCACATGTCCTTACTCATAAGTGGGAGTTGAACAATGAGAACACTTGGACACAGGGAGGGGAACATCACATACTGGGGCCTGCCAATGGGTGGGGGGCTACGGGAGGGATAGCATCAAGGGAAATACCTAATGTAGATGACGGGTTGATGGGTGCAGCAAACCACCATGGCAGGAGTACACCTACGTAACAATACCTGCACGTTGTGCATATGTACCCCAGAACTTAAAGTACAATAAAAAAAAAAGAAAGAAAATTCTGTCACATGCTACAACATGGATAAACCTTGAGGACATTATGCTAATTGAAACCAATCACAAAGAGGCAAACACTCTAGGATCCTACTCATATGAAGAATCTAATCAAAATCATAGAAACAAAGTTAAAAAATGGTTACCAATGACTAGGGAGAGGGGAGAGGGAGAATTAGTGTCTAGTGGGTACAGTTTTCAGTGTTGCAACATACAAAAGTACTGAAGATCTGTTGCACAACAATGTCAGTATACTTAACACTACTGAATTGTATACATGAAAATGGTTAATGTAGTAAATTTAATGTTACGTTATTCACTGTAATTTTTAAAGTCTGCCAATTTTTAAAAACTAGAATTAAAAACCCTGTCAATGGCTTTTTGAAAGTCCATGTAATTTGTTCTCTATTTTCTCTTTATATACAGGTGAAATATAATTTGTCCATTTATACTACTCTGTTGACCTTCCCCTGCAGGTTTAACTTGCCTAAGTATTCACTGATCCTAATCTTCATGCATTACACAAGCTCAGTAAGCATAAAAGTGTGCTTTTATCAGTTTGTAAATGTGGAGGTCCTTAGTTTCTAGAGTCAGGCAGGCAATTTACCAGCTTTCAAGCAATTACACCTACTTCAAGTGCTATATTTGGTAACAGTATTACACATGTGCTGCAGTTTCAGGTTCATCCTTTAAGTCCCTTAGAATTCTTGGGTGAACACCATCCAGTCATGTTTTTTTCCAAAAGCGTATGTTGTATCCAACTTTAAAATTACATAAAGTCATTAATAAGAATAATGTTGCTTATCTTAAGATATCCAACCTTAGATAAGTATAAGCTGAAGAATAAAATATTTGTTGAATCACTTTATGAAGATCTTTTGAATGTCATATGAAAAATGTGGATCATGTCTTATTAAAAATTAGTAACTTCACACCGGGCGTGTTGGCTCACACCTGTAATCCCAACACTTTGGGAGGCCGAGGCAGGCGGATCACGAGGTCAGGAGATCGAGACCATCCAGGCTAACATGGTGAAACTCCGTCTCTACTAAAAATACAAAAAATTAGCCGGGCATGGTGGCCTGTGCCTGTCGTCCCAGGTACTCAGGAGGTCGAGGTAGGAGAATGGCGTGAACCTGGGAGGCAGAGTTTGCAGTGAGCCAAGATTGCGCCACTGTACGCCAGCCTGGGCGACAGAGCAAGACTCCATCTCAAAAAAAACAGCCGGGTGTGGTGGCGGGCGCCTGTAATCCCAGCTACTTGGGAGGCTGAGGCAGGAGAATCGCTTGAACCCGGAAAGCAAAGGTTGCAGTGAGGCGTGATTATACCACTGCACTGCAGCCTAGGTGACAAGAGCGTGAGTCTGACTCAAAAAAAAAAAAATCTAGTAACTTTATAGTGGTTGCAGCTACTAATACCATGGACCTTCTCCCAAAACATACTATGGCAGTGTATCTTACCGCTTATTGAACAACGTAACACTTCCTTTTATTTGTCAAATTTAGGAAAACTTAGAATCAGTGAACACATTTTCACTGGATATATTTTCGATTTACTCACTACAAAATAAAATATTCATTCCTCTGTAAGGACTTAGAACAGACACCTTGAAACATGGCACCCTGGCATACTGAGTATTTTAACCTGAAGGAAAATTAAGAAAACTGCAGAAACAGGGTGGTCTCCCTGACCTTCTCCCAACCCATCTCTCTTGAAGTGGGCCACAGAAATAAAATTTCCCTTTCCCCTTTCTCCCTTGAGGCAGGTCATCAAACCTAGGAAGGTCACTCTCTTTCTCCCTCCCCTCTCCCCTAAGGTGACAGGTGTCCCGCCCTATACCCAATGGGAAGGAATGTCACACACACAGGCCAAGAAGAATGTGAACAAACAAGCCTTGCTAAATTCTCCCAGTTGATTACCATCAGATCATACTCTTTTGTCTTCCAATCATACTTATGCATGACTATCCACAAAAATACATTTTCCCCGGGTCTTTTAATTCTCATTTCTGAAGGCTCCCATGTCACGTAAAATTTATATTAAATTATACATATAAATTTATATATACATTTGTTATGCTTTTCTCTTGTTACTCTTTTATTATTGGGGTCTCAGCCATAAACCTCGCAATGGGTGAGGAAAATATATTACTTTTTCTCCTATTATAGTTAAAAGGAAAATTTACTCTTTTGGGTCAAGAAACTTAAAATTAATGACACCATTGGAAAAGTCGAAATTTTCTTGCTACTTCCTTTGGATATAATGGGCATTTCTGTGTTTTTATTGTCTGCTTCAGGCCAACAGTAAGTATATATACACAGCCCACAGACTGAAGAGGAAAGAAACATGAAATACCACTGGGTAAAAAACACTCAGATAAGAACATTCCAAGTAACAAGAGAAAAAACAGAAACCTTCAACTGAAAAACTGACAATTTCATTTAGCACTTTCATAAATTAGGGGTTTGTGATTAGTTTTAAAAGTCCTAGAGACAATGGTTCTCACTGATGACAACTGAACCTCAGTAACCTGACAGTGTCCAATCACCTCTTCAACTTCCCCCAGCCCCATTTAAATAACCCAGATCTTTTTGTAAACCCTCCTCTAGTGATCATAACATTCTCTATCTTCCTTACCCACTTACAAATATATTCTTCAGTTGTTTTTTAAATCGAAATTCAACTTTTTGTGACATAATTAAAACTCTAGCTATTAAGAGATAAATTATCGGCCGGGCGCGGCGGCTCAAGCCTGTAATCCCAGCACTTTGGGAGGCTGAGACGGGCGGATCACGAGGTCAGGAGATCGAGACCATCCTGGCTAACACGGTGAAACCCCGTCTCTACTAAAAATACAAAAAATTAGCCGGGCGAGGTGGCGGGCGCCTGTAGTCCCAGCTACACGGGAGGCTGAGGCAGGAGAATGGCGTAAACCCGGGAGGCGGAGCTTGCAGTGAGCTGAGATCCGGCCACTGCACTCCAGCCCGGGCGACAGAGCGAGACTCCGTCTCAACAAAAAAAAAAAAAAAAAGAGATAAATTATCTCACTTCACTAAATTATTATTTTTTAAACCACTATCTAGATATTAAGAAAGTCCCACAGAATTAATTAGGAGTAATTCAATCAACAAACACCCCAGTGTTCTAATAGTTTCCCCAAATATCATAATTACAGAAACATGTATTATAATAAAAAAAGGCTCTTTTTATTACATGGATACTAAAGTGGGGAGCCTTAAACATAGTTATAACTGGGTATCCAACAGTACTGCCTACATTATTGGTTAACAATTACATGAATGTCCTTCTGCTGTTGTGGACAATGAGAAAATTCTTACGGTTACAATGTGATTTTAAATACATCAGTTGTGATCTCTCCTATCTTAAGGAAAAAAACAAAAAAACAAAAAACAAGCCTTCCCTGACTCCATGTTTCCTGTAATTGCCAACTCTCTTTGTTCCTCTACACAGTAGTGTTACTCAGAAAGAGTTGTCTATACTCTATGTCCAATTCATTTCCTCCATTCACTCTCAAACACTGTAATCAAACTGTTGACCCTATCCCTCCTCCAGAACTACTCCTGACAAGGTTTTCAATGACCTTGTTAAACACAGTGTCAATTCTTAGTCTTCATCTAACTGTACCTATCAACAGCATTTGAAACAGCTAGTCACTCTCTTTTCCTTGACAAACTTTTGCCCTTTGATTTCCCGGACATAAAATTCTCTTAATTTCCCTATTTCACTGGTAACTCCTCCTTCTCTCTCCCACATTGCAATGTTGAAGTGCCCTGGAGCTCAAGCTGTGGTCGTCTTCTCTTCTCTGCACTCACTCTCCTTTGGTAATCTCATCTTGGCTTTAAATGTCATCTTTATGCTGATGACTCTTGAATGTTTATCTTCTAAAGTTCACCACCTGTACATCCACATATCTTTGACTGTACATCTAACAGATCTCTCAAACTCAACATGTCTAAGATCCACACTCTTTTGCACTCAAGTCAGCCTCATTCACAATCTACCCATCTCAGCTGAACAGAAATCTATCCTTCCAGTTATTCAAACCAACATTTTTCAGAGTTAATTTGACTCCTATCTTTCTTTAACATCCTCCATCCAATTCATGACTCTACCTTTTTTCTATTGGCTCCACTTTTAATATAAATCCAGAATCTACCACTTCCCTTGCTACCATCTGGATCTGAAACACAATAATCTCTCACCTAGATTACAACAACCTCTTAACAAGTTTCTCTGTTTCCATACTTACAGCTCTACAGTCTATTCTCAGGAGAGAACTTTCTTTAAAAAACATTATCCAGGACAATAGGAAAGTTTTAAAATACTCATTAAAAGAAATTCAATAAATGAAACATTTGTTGACGGTCTACTATGTACCAACTAGAATGATACTTTAAATAGACTTGACTCTTGAACGATATAGGGGTTGGGGTACCAACTCCCATACAGTCAAAAAAAAATCCATGTGTAACTTTTAACTCACTGAAAACTTAACTACAAATAGCCTACTGTTGACTGGAAGTCTTACTATAATATAGTCTATTAGCAAATATTTTCTATATTATATGTACTATATACTGTATTCTTACAATAAAAGCTAGAGAAAGAATATTTTTAAAAAATCCTCAGAAAATACATTTACAGAACTGTACTGTATTATGGATGCTCTAAGTTTTACATAATCTGTTTACAAGATTAATGGTCTGTCCAAAGGGCAACCCAACAGGTGCAGACCTCAATCTGCAATTTAAGCAATTTAACTTTTTCTTACAATGTCATAAATTTTCTCTGCTGCTTGAGAGCTCTTCCAGCATCACTGGTGACACTTCGTATGGTTCCCATGGTGTTATCCAAGGCTTACAGTCCTGCACTAAACATGACGAAAAATAATATGCCAGAACTGCAAGAAATCACTTTTTATTGTGATTCACATTTTACTGGAGAACTGCTCACGTGGGGATGATTAGCATCATACAGTGTTTTAAGCGGATATCCCAAACCCTTGAGTCTACCAGAATAGCCAGGAGGATGCTAAGAAATTATTGCAGTAGTAAAGTATGTACTACAGTTAATTTTATGCAGTTATGACTTAAGACTGCATCTTTACATTTGTTTCATTTGTTTCTACTGAAAATAGCACCATGTAAGGTGTGTTTGTATGCATGCTTTGATAAATTTTAACTTTTGATAATAGATCTGTGTAAATTTTATGGTAGTAAATGATAAAATATAGTACCTACATGTATTTTATGCATTCATTACATAACTTTTTCTTAAATTTTTTCTATATTTCTAGGCTACATAGTTCATATGTGAGTTTTTTCAAATTGTCACAAACTTCCAAAAAATTTTCCAGTATATCTATTGAAAAAAAAAATGTGTAAATAAACCTACACAGTTCAAACCCATGTTGTTCAACAGTCAACTGTATATGTCAGATTATGTCAGACCTCTTTCCAAAATCCTGCAACTTTTCATTTCTTTTAAGGTTAAAATCGAAGTCTGTATGATGACCTCAACAGACTCATTACCTCTCTGATCTTAACTACAACTATTCTCCTCCTCCCTTCAAGCATACCAGTCATATTACGCTCCTCAATCTTCCACAAATACCAAAGTACCCTCTTGCCTTTGCATTGGCTGTTCCTGCTATCTAGAAGCTCTTCCCTGAGCTGTCTCAAGGAAGACAGCCTTGTTCTCTCTCTCACTTCCTCAAGGCTTTGTAAACTTCTACACGCTGCTTAATGAGACCTACTAGCCAACCTTATACAATTCTGACAATGCTCTCTTCCCTGCTCTCCATATAGCACTCAATTCGCCTTATCTTGAACTATTTTTTTCTTTTTTCTATTGCATTTATCAACTTCTGTCACACTACATGATTTGCTATTGTTTGCTTTCCCTTTTAAAATACAATACACATCTCACAGATATCCTTTAAAAATATAAACTCCATGATAGCAGGGATTACTGCTTTGTTTAACAAGGTATCCCAAGTACCAAGAATAATGCATGCCGTATAGTAAATGCAGGATAAACATTTATTGAAAGAATTTCATTCTTTATAATAATGACGTGTGGTAGGTATTACGTGTTATCATCCCTATTTTACGGAGGGAGAAGCTGTTAAGATGGGAGACAGGACTGTGTTCTCTACTATTTTGACTACAGTTGAATTTTTTTTTTAATTGTTATGTTGCAGAGACGAGAAACTGTCTTTTAATTCCTCAAATAAATAGCAGTAAATAATTTAATGAACCATTTCAAAAAATAAACTCCAGAATATGTGACATTTATTTTAATATTGAGTACTACTATTTATTGTTTACTACATCCTGTTTGGCCAGGTGCGGTGGCTCACGCCTATAATCCCAGCACTTTGGGAGGCCAATCTCTTGAGGCGGTGGATCTCTTGAGGCCAGGAGTTCCAGACCCGTCTGGCCAAAATGGCGAAATTCTATCTCTACTAAAAATACATAAATTAGCCAGGCGTGGTGACACATGCCTGTAAGCCCAGCTACTTGGGAGGCTGAAGCACAAGAATCACTTGAACCCAGGAGGTGGAGGTTGCAATGAGCAAAGATGGCACCACTGCACTCCAGCGGGGGTGACAGAGCAAGACTCCTGTTTAAATAAATAAATAAAGCTGTTTAATGATACTGGCTTTGCTTTTTATTTAAAAATATTTTTATTTAAAAATATTTACCTTTTTCCTAGTGTTTGGCAAGTTGACCTGTACCAGGTCCTTGACAGAGCAGAAAAACCACAAACTCTAAGGATGGTCTGAGTTATCTGTGTTCAAGAGAAATCACGCTGAGAAATCCCAAATATTAAAGTTATTTTAAAAAGGGTGGCTTGATAAAAACAAGGATAGAGAGCTCCTCCAGCCCTCCTACTACACAATAAGAAGTCCTTGAGGGATGCTGAGGTACTATAAGGTGTGTAGAACCAACTCTAAAACCTCGTCTAACTGCCTCTTCCCCAATAACCCCTGTACCACCAAAACCATCCTGCAATAGAGTATAAATGATTTGCCCAAGGCTGCAAAATTAGAAAGTGGCCAAACTGAGGCCTTCTCTGTTCTCTACTATTTTGACTACAGTTGAATTTTTTTAAAAAATTGAACTATCTTTCTAAATGTGCAAAACAGTTTACCTGCACAATATGACATGCTAAGAGAAGAAAGGAAAACAACTGAAGTTTGGAGTGGGGGGCACATCTGCCCCTCTAATTGCTCCTGCTGATATCACAGCTCCTCAGAGGACAGGAAGGAAGCTGAGCCTTCTTGTTTGGTCTGTAATATTGATTCTATGGCAAGACTTAAGTAAATTCTCTCTAGGACTAATAGTGCAGCAAAGTAGAGCATTAAAAATACAAATTACATTATAATTATCTGTTTCTGGATAATATCATTGATAAAAACTGCCCTTAAAATAGGACATAAATGTTTGTATGCAACTTTGCTAAAATCACGTTTTTACTCTGAAAGGGAAACATAGGCAATGCAATTAAATAAATGAACAAACAGTATTATTTTATCCATTTGATAGAACAGTTAACATTATATGACCTGGTTATGGTCACACAGTAAATGAGAGTGTCAAAATATCATCTAATGTTCTAATTCTAACCTGCTAGAAAGTAAACTCTAGAAGGGCAGGCATTGCCTCTCTTGGGTTCACTGCAAGCACCTAGCACAGCACCATGCACATCACTGGGGTTAATGCTAGTATCAGTACACATGCTCAGAATAAATATTATGAGAGTTAACTGCACTTGACAAAGAAGCCACGTAAGTAATAAAAGGACAGTAGCTCCATCTCATATCACAAACAAGGCTAACTTGTAATGGAGAACTACAGCAGACCTCATTTGTAAACTACAAGTGTTTTCCTTTTAGAAGAATGAAATCTTTGAAGAAAAACAGCCACCCATTTCCAACTGTTACATGGTAGAATGAATCAATCTACCATTATTTTTTTGTTAGCAGACTATAAATACAAGAGTAATCTAGGATATCTGGTTAATAATATAATCAAGTTAATGATTAGTCCACCCTTCTATGTAAATGTTGATTTAGGATTACTATATTCATTGTCTAGGCTGAGATACTTTTGAAAATAAAGGGGTGCTATTAATATTTATTCACAGGAATAATGGCAGCTGTCTTAGGCAAACCAGAACCTATGAGGCACTTTAGTTCAAAGTAAAAGTATTCTCTTTTTCTTCTTTCTTATGGCACCTGCAAGAGATCCCCTGCATACATTGGCCTACATTTCTTGTTTCTTGCCTAAATTTCCTGACAAAGTGATGTTAAAAATAGAGACAAATTATTAAATACTTACATGCATATGCATCATCTGAGTATATACAGCAATTTTCAGGTATAGCCCATATTAGGATTTCAAAAGCAGTTGATTATAAAAATGACTTGCAACAATAAAAGCTCAACTATGGGATATGTCAATATCATAGACTTGTCTTGTCAATTTTTAAGATGACTACTTCCAATTTAACCTCCTTCCCATTACTTAAGAACTGTAGCAGTCACCATCCCATAGTCCCATTTTTCAATCACTGACTTTTATATTCCTTATCACAAATCTTGAGGGACTCTATAGAAAAAGTTGAAGCTTCTTCCCACTAGCAATCAAAACCATACGAACCTCTGTCAGCTGTTTCAGCTGGCTTTTGTTTGTACTTAATTCTTCTGCTAGGATATTCTTTTTCACTTGTAGTTCACAGATTTCCTTTCTTAATGGATTCATTAGTTCATAGAACCGAACCTTGAAAAAGAAATTAAATTAATAAGCAGTCTTAAATCCAAATTACGATTAAAATTTGCTAATTTGTAGTGCTCTCACTTATCAGTAATAAAGAGACATGCTTACAAAACTACAACAAGACAGTAATTAATGGAACCTAGCCACTAATACTTTCTATCAAGCCTTAATGTTCAATTAACTTCCCTCAAGGGCCAGATGATTTATAACTTCCTATCTTTGACAGTCCTTCCTCCCTTCTACTGACACTCCATTACTACTCATCTACTACTGCTCACTCCACACTATCTGCTTGTAAACTTCCGGAACATATCACAAATATTCAGGAGTCTTGCTCTTGCTGTTTCTTCTGCTAGAGAAGTTCTTCCCCCATATAAATGCATGGCTCATGCCTTGTCTCCCTATAGGTCTCTGACCAAATATCACCTTACTATTAAAGCCCTCCCTGATTTCCCTACCAAATTTAAAGTAGCACTCCCTATTTCTCACCCATGCTCTTTTCTCTATAGCACCTTTGACAAACAGATATTCTACATATTTAACTTTTAAGTTAATGGCTGTGTTGCTCCACTTCGACATAAGCTTCATGAGGGCAGGGATTTCTGTCTGGTTTATACACTGCTCTATTTCCAGTGCCTAAAAATATGATAAGCACTCAATAAATACTTGATGAAGAGGTAAAGCGTTTTCTTTATTTTCATCCCAGGCTCTTGGCAAAGCTTTATTTACTGCTGTCCCTGCAGTGGAAGTCTAATCAGAATGGATCAAGAAGTATCTTTCACGTCACTACTTCCATTTAATTCAGGTCTCTCTTTCCACACATACTTCTCTCAGAGGAATTTTCCTGCCCTATCTCAGGAAAAAAAAGTGTTCCATCTGACAAGGTCCTATAAAACTAAGAAATCATCAGCAAATTAGGAGAGTAATTAGGGGCTATTTCTCATATAGGCATGCCGTCCGAAACTCCTTAACATATGACTGTATTACAAGAATACCATTATTTGGTAAGAGGCAAATCTTAATATTAGCCTTCAACAAAAAGAATCTGCATATAATTAAATTAGTTAACGATAATATTGTTTGTGAAAAGAAAACATGTAAGAAGGAATATTAAGAAAACAAACAGCAAAAATATGTGTAACTGCCACCAGTGTGATACTTTATATCTACTGTAAATGAAGCCTCAAAAACAGAATTTGAGGTATTTGTTTTGGACAGTACACTTTGGATAGAAAAACTGTATTTGAGCCTTAAAAAGAAAAAAAACAGCTGAACAAAAAAGGAACTTCATTTTATCAGACATCACTAATCTGAAAATCTTTTCCCAATGAGAACTAAGAATAGCAACCACCACTAGAGGAAAAACAATAGGTAACATTTTTATGTGTTTACTATCTTATAAGCACTATGCTCATAAACATTTTACATACACCGTCATAGTCTTTACAATTATCCCCAACAGAAAGGCACTGTTATTCCTTTTTACAGATGAAAAAATTCAAGCCTCTTAGGGTAAAATGAAATCTATATATTAAAAAGCAGCAGTTCTCAATATATGGTTTTGGGACTTCTGGACTCTGGCCCGCCCGCCACTCTGAGATCCTTTCAGGAAATTCACAAGATCAAAACAACTTTCCTAGTAATTATTAAGATTTTTTCCCTGTTTCATTTTCATTCTCTCATGACTGTTCAGTGGAGTTTGCCAGTGGCTACATGATATATGATGACATTATCACTCTTAAGGCCAATGGAATTGTGTACTTATATATTCTTGTGTTTAAAAAATTTATTAGTTTAAAATTCTAGTATGGTAAATACTAATGGACACAGCTCATAAAAAAAACACACATTGGGGTCCTCAATAATTTTTAGAGTGTAAATGAATGCTGACACCAAAATATTTGAGACCACTGCCATTGATTAATCTTAGCTGTTTCAGATTTGTGTAACCAGCTCAAGATCTTGAGCCAATCTCTCACCACAAAGTTCTTTCTCATCCTATCCCTTTATAATCACGCCAACTCCTCTCTCCCACTATCCCCAACCAACCCCTGGCAATAACTACTCTGTTGTTTATAATTTTTCATTTTGAGAATGTAAGAAACCACCAGTTCATGATAATTCATTTCTATGGACTATTCAGTCATTAACTTCAAAACCTATTTATGCTTGAATTTGGAGATCAATGGTCATGATCCTTTAAAATTTGGATCTCAAGACCATTCACCATCCATAGCCATAAAATAATGTATCAATTGGGTACTTCAAAAGTAATTGCTACTACATAAATGGTAAATTTTAGTCTGAAAATATATGCTATAGTTAAAAATGGATGATACTTACAGATACATATTCAGGAATAGAAAGCTGATCTTCAGGAAAAGCTTTTAATTTAATATATTGGTCTTCTGTCAACTCAAAGTCACGCAGGTTTCGACGAACATCTCCAGCTTTTTCTCTTAGCTGAAGATTTGTCTCTTCCAGTTGTTTCTGTCTCAACAAAATGGTTTCCATTTCTTGTTTCATTAATTCTTGATATTTGCTACATTAGAGAGAATTTATGGCAGGCTTTGAAAAAGTCTTTGAGATTTAATTTTCTCACAGTTTCCTATTTATATCAACATAAAATTAGGAAATGAGAAGCCTGACAGTATTATTTACTTACTCCAGCAAAATGCTTACTCATAGTAACCAGTTAAATATGAAATGACAATTCCATACTAATTATTAAATGTGTAGCCATATAAATTACTAAACAGAGAATTGATATTCTTAAAGAATAACTTTAGAAATTCAAATCATAAAATTATGCATTTTTTCTGCTTAAGGTTTAATGTTAAACATCAAGGACTTTACTTACTAATTTTCATTTCCCTTTTATCCTGATGCTTCAAGGATACCTCTTTAAGATGGTAACACTGAACCACCATAAAGTATTCACTCAACCAATGAGGTAATGAAAACAGTAATCTGCACATACTCATCATTCTCAAAGAATACATGTAGCAGATATTATTGTTAGTTGTCTACTGAAAGACTGTGATCATGAAGGGACAATCTGATATTATTAATCTGTTCTCATGCTGCTAATAAAGACATACCCAAGACTGGGTAATTTATAAAGGAAAGAGGTTTAATGGACTCAGAGTTCCACGTGGCAGGGGAGGTCTCACAATCATGGCGGAAGGCAAAGGAGAAGCAAAGGCACGTCTTACATGGTGGCAGACAAGAGTGCTTGTGCAGGGGAACTCCCATTTATAAAACCATCAGATCTTGTGAGACTTATTCACTATCAAGAGAACAGCATGGGAAAGACCACCTCCATGATTCAATTACCTCCCATCAGGTCCCTCCCATGACATGTAGGAATTATGGGAGCTATAATTCAAGATGAGATTTGGGTGGGGACACAGTCAAATCACATCACTGATTTTCCCCTTCCCTACTGTATCAATCCCATTAACAAACATGCTGTTATTTCAATCTTAAAACAAATGAACAAACACAACCACAACTCTTGACCTCATTACACTTTCCCCTTTGTTAGCCACCCCTTGGAGCAAACTTGCTCAAAAGTTGTCTATACTTATTGTCTCCAAAGCCTTTCCTCTTAAACCCATGATGATCATATTTTTACTGTCTCTAATGAAATCACAATGACATCTGAATTGCAAATGATCAGTTCTTAGCTCTTTTCATCCATGATCTAATGATAGAGTTTGATACAATTCATTTTTCTTTCCTTGACACATTTTCATCACTTGGCTTCCAAGACACCATATTGTTCATTTTTCTTCTATTTTACTGTGGTTCCTTCTCAGTCTCCTTTTCTGCTCTGTATTAATGTTGGAGTACTTGGTCCTCTGTCTGTATGCACTCTTCCGTGGGGAATTCATCTAGTCTCATGACTTGAATACTGTCTATACCCTAATGATACCCAGATTTGTACCTCTAGACCAGACTTTTCATATACCTCCACATGGATTTCTAACAAGAAAACTCTAACTTACCATGTCCCAAACTGAACTCCTGCTTTTTACTCACAAAAACTTTTTCTACCATGATTTCCTCCTTCTTAGCTGACAGAAATTCCATTTTTTCATTTGTTCAGGCCAAAATTTTTGATGTAATCCTTGATTCCCCCTTTTCTCTTAAGCCTCACATTGAATCCATCAGCTCTGCCTCCAAAATATATTCAGAATCCAACCTTTTTTTTTTTTTTTAACCACCATCAGATATCTTATTACAATAGACTCCTAACTGCCCTCTCAACAGCATCACTGAATCTGATAGGTGTCTTATAGAATTAGAGTAGAAGACCTATAATCGAATACAGTGGTTCTCAAAGTATTGTTCCTGGACCAGCACCATCCGCATCACCTGGGAACCCCGTAAAAATGCAAATTCTCAGGACCCCTCCCAAATCAGAAACTCTGAAGGTGGGATCCAGTAGTCTTTTTTAACAAGCCCTCCAAGTGTTTCTGATACATACTAAAGTTTGAGGTCCACTAATCTAATGTAATAGTGGCTGATAAAAAGGTCTGATAATTTTTTACAATATCAGTTTAGTAAAATCTTAAAAAGGGAAAATATACCTATTTTACACATTTACCTGTAACTAAAACATAGAACTAAACATTCACATTTTTACATAGGATCCAGATACTTTGAATACAGAGGTATGCTTTGATTTTGTGTAAATCCAAGTTCAATTTCTTTACAATGGCATGAGATCCTAAAAGATACTTAGGAAGAAACCAATGAAGGTATCTTTTATGGATTTGATATTTGCTCTCAATCTTAAAACTTGTGTTGCTTATATTTAATTTCTTTTTTTTTTTGAGACGGAGTCTCGCTCTGTCGCCCAGGCTGGAGTACAGTGGCGCAATCTTGGTTCACTGCAAGCTCCGCCTCCCGGGTTCACGCCATTCTCCTGCCTCAGCCTCCCGAGTAGCTGGGACTACAGGCGCCCGTCACCTCGCACGGCTAGTTTTTTGTATTTTTTAGTAGAGACAGGGTTTCACCGTGTTAGCCAGGATGGTCTCGATCTCCTGACCTCGTGATCCGCCCGTCTCAGCCTCCCAAAGTGCTGAGATTACAGGCTTGAGCCACCGCGCCCAGCCATATTTAATTTCATAATTTTTTTAGTTCCTTTTATTGAACCTTTCCAAAGAATTTGATTTATATATAATTTTTAATTACATTACATAAGTATAATTGCCATAGGCATATTTAAGCTTGATAAGCCCACAACTGAGCTAGAGAAAGTATGCAGGAATAATAGAAAGTACTTCAAGCCAGGAAAGTCCAAAGGGCCATGAGAATCAATCAGTATGTTGAGTAAAAGAAGAAAGGTTAATGGTGGTCAGTTCAGAGAGCTTCCTTTATCATATATGGTTTATACTGACCAATTGTTTGTTGAATGAATGTTGAATTTTGACTTTTTGTATTTTATGTATTGTATCAAGTATCCTACTTTTTTTGTGGTCTAGGTGTAAAAATTATTGCTATCTCTGACTTAAAATTTCTCTATTTTAGCTTACAATCACAAACATGAACAGGCAATAAAATTACTTTTAATTGCTAACTAGATATCGTTTTTTTAAAAAAACATTTCTTACCTGGCATCTTTCTGTTGAAAAGCCAATTGGTTGTCTAATCTCAATGTTAGTAGCTGCTTCTGGTGAAGTGCGTCATTAAGTTTCTCCTCCAACTCTTCAATCTTAATAAAGAGAAAAAGATCAATTACATGTTCAATTTTCAAATTTGTCATAAAGAAAAAATTTCAGTTTCAATAATAAACATATTTTAAAGACACTTAAAAGAAACAGGCTAAAAATGGATAAAGGCACCAGGCACAGGGGCTCACGCCTATAATTCCAGCACTTCGGGAGGCCAAGATGAGAGGCTTACTTGAGCCCAGGAGTTCGAGACCAGCCTGGGCAACAATGTGAGACCTCATCTCTACAAAACAATTTTTTAAAATTAGCTGCATGTGGTGGTGTGTGCCTATAGTCCCAACTACTTCAGAGGCTGAGGTATGAGGATTGCTTGAGCCCAGGAGATTGAGGCTGCAGTGAGCCATAATCTTGCCACTGCACTACAGCCTAGACAACAGAGAGAGGCCCTATCTCAAAACAACAATAACAGAACACAAAATAGGGTTGAGATTTTTTAAAAATGGTTGTATCCACAAAGACTGTTATGCTATAGTTTGAAACTGCTGCCTCATAAATTTTTTTTTTTGGTCAAGCTGTCATTAAGACTTTTTTTTTTCCTCTCTCTTAATTCATTCTCACTGAGAAGCTCACTGACCACTGGGATTTCATGTTGGTGCCTTGCTCGAGTAATTATTTCCACGGCAGGCACTGAATTTATATTCCAGATCTATGTATCTGACTACTGCACATCTTCAATGGATCATCACAAAGGTGATGCTATAAATATCCAAAACAAAAGGAATAATCAACCTCACCTAATCCTGTATTCCCCGTATCTCCGGCCTCTAAAGCAACAACAACAACAACAAAAAAAGCACAAAAAAACCTGACTCGTGTTTGATACCTTAGTTCTCCCTAACTCCTGATTCTGATCAGAAATCAGTATTTTGTTGTTGAGTTTACTTCATGAATAGCTGTCAAAACAGTATCATCCTCTTTAATACCTACTGAAAAGTCTTCAGTTAGACCCTTATCATCTCTCACCTGGACTATTATAAGAACTTCTTCATTGGTTTTCCTGCCTTCAGTTTTTATGTTTGTTTTTTGAGATGGGGTCTCACTCTGTCACCCAGGCAAGAGTGCAGTGGTACAACTTTGGCTCACTGCCACCTCCTCCTGCCAGGCTCAAGTGATTCTCCTGCTGCAGCCTCCCCAATAGCCGGGATTACAGCCAGGCCCCACCACACCCAGTTAATATTTGTATTTTTAGTAGAGAAGGGATTTTGCCATGTTGGCCAAGCTCGAACTCCTGACCTCAAGTGATCAGTCCACCTTACCCTCCCAAAGTGCTGGGATTACAGGCGTGAGCCACCGCGCCCGGCCTCCTGCCACCAGTTTTGTCAGTCTCCAAATCTATATTCCTTTATCTTATGTTTAAAAAATGCTCAAAAATTTATTTTCTGCTGGGTGCGGTGGCTCAGGCCTGTAATCCCAGCACTTTGGGAGGCCAAGGTGGGCGGATCACTTGAGGTCAGGAGTTCAAGATCAGACTGGCCAGCATGGTGAAACTCCATCTCTACTAAAAAAAATACAAAAATTAGCTGGGTGTGGTGGTGGGCCCCTGTAGCTCCATCTACTCAGGAGGCTGAGGCAGGAGAATCACTTGAAGCTGGGAGACGGAAGTTGTAGTGAGCCGAGATGGCACCACTGCGCTCTAGCCTGGGTGACAGAGCAAGACTCCGTTTCAAAAAAACAAATTATTTTCCTAGTTTTAAATTCTTCAGAGGATCCTGTCTTCAGAATAAATTCTAAACACAGTGGCGTAATACTGTGGTATTTCTTGATCTAGTCAACCACTTTTGTCGCGAGCTTAAAAGGAAACTCCATTTCAGCCCAAATAAGTGTTTGCCATCCCCCAAGTATGCTGTGCTTTCTCAAGCACTTGGATTTTGCTCTTAGTCTATTTAGAAAATTCCTTATTCCCTTTGCTTCAACCAAGACAATTACTGTTTGCCCCTTAAAATACATGAATTTCGGGCCGGGTGCGGTGGCTCATACCTGCAATCCCAGCACTTTGGGAGGCTGAGGTGGGCGGATCATGAGGTCAGGAGACCGAGACCATCCTGGCTAACATGGTAAAACCCTGTCTCTACTAAAAATACAAAAAATTAGCCGGGCGAGGTGGAGTCCTAGCTACTCGGGAGGCTGAGGCAGGAGAATCACTTGAACCCGGGCGGTGGAGCTTCCAGTGAGCCGAGATGGTGCCACTGCACTCCAGCCTGGGCAACAGAGCGAGACTCTGTCTAAAACAAATGAACAAACAAACAAAAATAGATGAATTTCACAGCCAACCCATAATATATGCAAGTGAACCCCTCCTCTTGCATCGTCAAGTCCCTCTTCTCTACCGAATCATTCTATCGCCAAGCAAATGCTCCCTTGATCACATCATTCTCTTTGCTACAGCACCATTTCTCTGTTGGTCTTCAGAGCAAAACTGCAATATAGTTTTTACCCCATACTATTCCAGTGAAACTATTCTTGTTAGAATCCATAATGCCCTGTCCATTGTTTTTTCCTACATATTTATCTTATTTGACAGCATGGCTTGCACTCTCTTTTAGCTTCCATGATACTCTACTCTAATTTTATTAACTCACTAAATACTCTTAAGCTTTCTAGGCTCCTCAGCTGGTTTCTCTTCCGCTACATCATTTCTGAATGTTGGACTACCCCTTTGACTTACTTTATAGCCCTCTATTCTCCCTAGGAAATATCATACAAACCCATGGCTTGAGGTGTCACCTATATGCTGATGTATATTTCTTTCTATCTATCTATCTATCTATCTATCTATCTATCTATCTATCTATCTACCTACCTACCTACCTACCTACCTACCTACCTACCTAAGAATGTGTATGTGATGGACTCCTATCTGTGTGAGTTTGTGTGTGTGTGTGATGGATGCCTCCTAAACTCTAACTGACAATTACATTTAGGAATCTATAAGTTACATCTTCAAAACTGAACTTATTCATGTATTTTCCCTCCCAGATCAGTTTTCTCCCAGCCTTCCATTCTTATAAATGGCCCCAGTTAAATAAGCCAAAAACAGGAATCTAACATTAGGCAACAACCTAATAACTCTTCTGCTTCTGTCTTGTCTGCCCTTAGTCTATTATTTTAGTGCCATTTTGAATACAGAAATCAGGACATGTAACTCTAACTGCTAAAATTTGCCAATAGCTTTTCTGACTATAGTCTAAAGCAAGAGTTAAAAAATGGTGATGGGCTAAATCCAGCCCATGAGGAAAATCTGATGGGGCATAGGTAGCCTATAAAGCGTAAAATATTTTCTGTCTTGGCCATAAAAAAGAGGACCTCTGTCATATTCATTGGCATACATCCAGCAACATCTCAATAAATAACTTAAATCAAAATAAAATATAAAATAAACACATTCTTCATAATTACTATTTCCCATATCAAGGATACTGCTATATGTTGAGCATCCCAAACCCTAAAATCTGAAATTCAAAATGCTCCAAAGTCTGAAACTTTTTGAGCGTCACTATGACACTCAAAGGAAATGCTCAGTGGGCCATTTTGGATTTCAGATTTTCAGATCTGGGATGCTCAACTGGTGTAACACAAATATTCCCAAATTTAAAAAAAGAAATTCAAAAATCTGAAATACTTCTGGTCCCAAGCATTTCAGATAAGAAACAACCTGTATCACAAGGAAAAAAAAAACAAAAAACAAAACAAAAAAAACCACATTTTTTTCAGGGTTTCAACTTTTACAATTTCAATTAACTTCTAAATTAACTCCCATACCTCAGGGACAAGCTGGGAAATGCATCCATTTCCCAAGTAATAAGGAACCCACAGATCTCTAATGACATAAACAAAAAGAGTTTGGGGCATTTAAAAAATTGAAAGAACTCAATTCTGTGGCTCAAGCTGTAAACTTAGCACTTTGGGGGGCCAACGTGGGAGGACTGCTTGAAGCCAGGAGTTTGAGACTAGCCTGTGCAACATAGTGAGACCCTATTTCTACAAAAAATAAAAAAAATTAGCTGGGTGTGGTGGTGCACGCCTATAGTCTCAGCTGCTCAAAAGACTGAGATGAGAGGATTGCTTGAGCCCAGGAATTTGAGGCTGCAGTTAGCTGTGATCATGCCACCACACTCCAGCCTGGGTAACACAGTGAGACCCTGTCTAAAAATTTGAAAGGCAAGAACAGAGAAGAGGAAAGGAATAAAGAAGTACAATAAGGAAGGAAATCTAGGCAGCAATAGATGGAAATAAAAGTGCAAAGCTAACAATTCTCTAGTATCAGGAAGTTTGGCCCGAATAGCTACTCTTCTGAGTAGCTTTTTTACATTCTTTCAGTTAACAAGCAGCTGAGTGGGAAGTGCTTTTAAAGTTTTCCTGGATCTGCTTGTTCTGTTTTTAGACATGGAGAAATCAAATGAATATGGCCAAGACTATTCCTAGTACATAAAGCCATGTATCCATAAACATTTGTATTGCTGCCATAATGGAGTGGGACACATTAGATTCAAATATTTTCTAACTGAAAAGATTTTGATGGGTGGAAGAAAAAACTTACTTGCCGCCCAACATCAAACCTTCCCTTCTTTCTAACATACTCTGGTTTTTATTAGTAACAACATGTCCAGTTAGCTTCCCATCCTGTGTAGGAAGGGGTGGTCATGCTATTTAATATTAGTCATTTGAGGCCACTGGCTTGAACTTCTGGAAGAACTCTTTAAAGAGGATTGACTCATTTGGCACATGCCCCCTTTTCCACTACTCTTCTCCTTATTATTGTCTGTTACATGTACACACTATTGGAGGCAGATGAGCTATCTTATGATTTCAGGTGAAAAGCGCGTGTTAAAAATAGCTGAGGTTGAAATGAGCCTGGGTTCCTAATGTGATCAAGGAGTAATCATATGAGGTCTACTAAATTACCTATTTTTGGATTTTTGTTATACCAAAGAAACAAAATCCTTCTCTTGCTTAAGCCGTGGTTTCTAGGTCTCTGTTACCAGCAATCACCATTTTCCAAGTCTCTGGTATTAACTGCTGAACTTAATCCCTGAAGCCCTGGGCAGTTGGTTCAATCTCTTTCCAAAATAGAAATATCTATATTATTTATTAACAGTTGACTATTCAGGACTACTTAAATGCTTCCAATGACAGGAAGCTCAGAAACTTAAGATAAGGCCATTTCAATGTTAATAGCAGTAACAGGCTTACGTTGAGCAGAAATCTACCTTTCCTGTGACTTCCAACCATTATCATGGAGTTATAGTCTAGTGAGGAAAATGTATTTTTCATAATGTTAGCAAATGATGCTCAATAAGCTTTGGTGAATGAATGACCAACTAAAAATACCATTCTTTCAAGACCTAGGCTTTAGGTTTCCTGCCCAGGCTAAAAAGTGTATGGCATGGCTGGGTGCAGTGGCTTCACACCTGCACTTTGGGAAGCCGAAGAGGGTGGATCGCTTGAGGCCAGGAGTTCAAGACCAGCCTGGCCAACATAGTGAAACCCCCATCTCTACCAAAAATACAAAAATTAGCTGGGCGTGGTGGTGCGGGCCTGCAGTCCCAGTTACTCGGGAGGCTGAGGCACAAGAATCGCTTGAACACAGGAGGTGAAGGTTGTAGTGAGCTGCTATCATGTCACTGCACTCCAGCCTGGGCGATAGAGTGAGCCTCCATCTCAAAAAAAAAAAAAAAAAATTAAAAGAAAAAAGTATATGGCGGCACTACCAAATTGAGCCCCTTTCTTCTTTGCTTAAAAATTCAGAGAGGATGTGACCAGACAGATTTGAACCAAAGACCACATGGTGTTACCAGATCCATTAGGATTTTGGGGGCCCTGTTCATTTCAAAATATCCCATGAACTTTCTTTGCTTTCTTCTAGAGCTGGACCTCACTGAAACACCAAAAAACAAATAGGTCTAACACCAGGAGTCCAATATACTTCTGAGTCCTCACAATTGACCAGAGAGACAAAATGCAGTGGAGTGTACTAGCTTTAGAATCAAGGCTCACAAGAAACAGTGTAGCACTTTCTGTTCATCTGGAGTGCTTCACACATACAGACAAAAGACAAGACATAACTAAACATATAATAACACATACGAATAAAGGTGTTATTTCAAAACATAAAAAGAAATATGTCACATACTCATTTATACATAAATAAGTGAAAAATATATATGTAATGTGTGTAGTGCTGTTTGCCTGTCTAAGGTGGTATTCCCAGGGGTTGTTTATATATATATATATATACACACACACACACACACACACAATGCACATATACATATTCTTTAATATTTTTAAAATATTCTTTCATCAACTCTAGACCTACACTTTCTCACACTGTAACATCTCTAAAATTGGAATGCATTTTACAATCTAAGGCACTTAATAATTCAACTGGCAGTTTTTAACCTTAGCAATGCATGTAATGATGAATCTTACAATAGAGGTGCTTTAGGTTCAATAAATTATGGAAGGCTAACTCTACAATAGGTATTTCTTGATATATTTGAGAGCAAACATCTTATTCCTAAGGGGTCTTCAAGCAGAAAATCCTGAGTGCTCATTTGATAGAGAAAAAACTCCACTAATATACAGCAGGATAGCTATTTTGGAGAGAACCTGGCAGTACACTTGAATGAAGCAGATGTTTATATATGTCAAAACATGCTCACAGAGGTCCAGAAGAGAAATGTCTAATGCTGCATGTGTTGGCAAGGAGCTGGAGGCAATCTGGATGCCTAGCAATGTAGGAGTAGATAGACTGGTAGATGCACACAAAAATTATATAACAGTTGGAAGCAAAGGACTAGATGTACACAAAGTAACAGATAATTTCAAAAACAGTGCTGAGTAGAAAAAGAGATGAGAACAAAAACAAAGCATACAATTTACCTTTCTGTAAAGTTAAAATAAAAGATACACATTCTCAATACACGTAAACAAAACATTAAAATGTTTGCATTAAGAAACAGAAGAAGGGAATGAGCTATAGGAATAAAAAGAATAAATACATTAGATAAACAGTGGCCTTCCAGGGATCAATGATGATTATGTGTCAAACTCAGGAAAATGACTAATTTAATCTTCCTCATTTTCAGCCAAACTAGAAAACCACAACAAAACTACATTAAGCACCATGGAAGTAGAAAAATAATAATACTGTGCTGAGTAAGTACAGCTACAAATAAAATAATATGTAAATAGTAAGTATATTATTAGTATATACCAGGCATGTATGAGCTTACATACATTGATAAATCCTCCCAATAATTCCATGGAATAAATACTATTATCAGTTTATAGGAATTCAGGGAATAAACAAGTTAAGGAATTTAGTAAGGCTGGAATTCAAAACCCAAACTGTGTGCACCTAGAACTGTAATTTGGATTTGTTACACTAGAGAGCCTGTCACGAATCAGCCAACATTTCTATAATATAAAGCTTACACCTAAAAAGAAGCAAAGCCGTTGACAACCAAGCATAATGCAAGCTGAAGACAAATAATAAAAGAGGTGGCCGAATAAAATGTAAGTCTGGATATGGCATATAGGCGGCACTTAATAAAATATTTGCTGACTGAGTGGGTGAATTAATGAGTGGGAGATAACCTCAGGTTGATTCAATGAGTTGCACCAAAGATCTGGAGAGGTGACGGTAGATGGAGTTCACGTGAAATGCAAAAAGAGTAAGGGAATACGGATGGGAAACCACTGGATGCATGGATAAACTACCAAGTGACCAAGACTAGGGAGGTGACTGTATATGGTACCTAAAAGAAAGTGTTTGGAGCTTCACTTGTGTAGAGTATAGGCTTTAGACCTCCTAGGTTTGAATCCTATCTGGTTCTATCACTTTCATCTGAATGGCCTTGGGTATGCTATTAACCACCTAGTGGTTTTGTTTTATCTGAGCAAAATGGGGTTCAGTCATTCATTTAAAAAACAGCTGGGCACTTATTTTGTGGCAGGCGCTGTTCTAAGTGCTGGAAATACAACCATGAATACAAAAACATCCTTGTCCTCACGGACCTCATAGTCTATTCACAAATAACAAACAAATTCAGTCTGATGGCCATAAAAGGCACAGAAAATGAAAGGGATGAAACAGATAAGGATACTATGTTAGTTGATAACAACAACAGCTAATACTTACTGTGGGCTTATTTTCTGTGTCCCCTCAAAATTCGTATATTGAAACCTAATCACCAATGTGAGTAGCAGGAAGTGGGGGCCTTTGGGATGATTAGGTTATAAGGGTAGAACCCTCATTGTTGGGATTAGTGCCCTTATAAAAGTGATCCCAGAGAGCCAGCTTGCCTTTGTGCCATAGGAGGACACAGTAAGAAGTATGCAACCTGGGAGAGTGCCCCCATCAGAACCTTACCATATGAGCACCCTTATCTTGGACTGTCTTGCTTCCAGATCTGTGCAAAATAAATTTTTGTTGTTTATAAGCTACCCAGTCTATGGTATTTTGTTATAGCTGACCAAATGGACTAAGACACTAAGTAACCGGTACTATCTAACTTACTGTATGATTCATTTAATATAATGGTTCAGGGAAAGCCTCTTCCCCTAAAAGTACCTATCTTTCACAGGGTTGCTATGAGGCTTAAATGAGGCAACACTTAAAGGTTCTTAGAACAATGTCTGGCACAGCATAAGCACTCAATAAATGTTAGCCATTCGTGTATTTTTTAAAAGTTTACCTAAACTGGTCCTTTACTTCATCAAGATTGAGGCTTTGGGTAACTATGAGAGGCATGATCAAGAAATTTTTCAGTGGCAGGATACTGAAGTAAGTTGGCATACATAGTCAAGAACTAAAATAGGAGACAGACTTATCAAGTGAGATAGTCTAAGTGAAACAATAAAATGTGCAGGTAGAAAGAGCTGGACCAAGAGGAAAGATGATGGGTTTACCATGGGAAAGCAAAGATGTTCTCAGTGACAGTAGGAAAGAACTCTTTGGTCTTTCTGAAATCGCTGTAAAGTTCTCATAGCTAGTGACAACTTTATAAATCTTACATCAAATCCTATAACTGTCGATAACCACACAAGGACAAAAAACAATGACTAGAACATCTTTAATTTGTATGGCAAACATCGTTTGCTAATGATTATGGAATCTGAATTTATGCATCTTATTATGACAAAGTAACTATAAAATAGACAGACACAGTATGTAGCAAAAGAAATGTACCAAAGAAACCAAATTTCCAGAGCAAAGATAATTATAATTTTGGCTGGTCAGGTGCGGTGGCTCACGCCTGTAATCCCAGCACTTTGGAAGGCAGAGGGAGGCGGATCACGTAAAGCCAGGAGTTCGAGATCAGCCTGGCCGACACGGCAAAAAACCCTGTCTCTATTAAAAATACAAAAATTAGCCAGGCATGGTGGCAGGCGCCTGTAATCCCAGCTACTCAGGAGGCTGAGGCAGGAGAATCACTTGAATCTGGGAGGAGGAGGTTGCAGCGAGCCGAGGTCACACCACTGCACTCCAACCTGGGCAACAGAATTAGACTCTATCTCAGGAAAAAAAAAAAAAATTGTAATTTTGATTCTCCCTATCAAATCAGTCATATCAGTTAGTGCTAAATGAAGTAGCAAACAACATGGTAAGAAAATACATCTAAGGAAATATACTTCCACTTTGGGAGGCCGAGATGGGTGGATCACCTGAGGTCAGGAGTTCCAGACCAGCCTGGCCAACATGGTGAAACTCCATCCCTACTAAAAATACAAAAAAAATTACCCGGGCGTGGTGGTGAGCACCTGTAATCCCAGCTATGTGGGAGGCTGAGGCAGGAGAATTGCTTGAACCCAAGAGGCAGAGGTTGCAATGAGCCCAGATTGCGCCACTGCACTCCAGCCTGGGCGACAGAGCAAGACTGTCTCAAAAAAAAAAAAAAAAAGAGAAAATATACCTCATATGTGCTAGATTTTTAAAACTGAGTCTACAAAAGTAATTAATCCATATCTACCTTTAAATCACTCCATATTTCAATATTCAAATTATTATCATTTTGAGCTAGGGTCTTGCTCTGTCACTCAGGCTGGAGTGCAGTGACACGACCTCAGCTCACTGTAATCTCTGCCCCTGGATTCAAGTGATTCTCCTGCCTCAGCCTCGGGAGTAGCGGGACCCATAGGTGGAGCACCACCACGCAGGGCTATTTTATTTTATTTTATTTTATTTTATTTTTTTAGTAGCAAGGTGGTCTACCATGTTGCCCAGGGTGGTCTCGAACTCCTGAGCTTGACAGCAATCCACTGGCCTCAGCATCCAAAGTGCTGGGATTACCGGTGTTGGCCACTGCATCTGGCCTCCAATTATTATTATTATTATTATTAGTTTTTGAGATAGTCTTGCTCTGTTGCCCAGGCTGAAGTGCAGCGGCGCGATCGTGGCTCACTGCAAACTCCACCTCCTGGGCTCAAGCGATTCTCCTGCCTCAGCCTCCCGCCTCAAGACTCCTGAGCAGCTGGGATTACAGGCACCTGCCATCACGGCTGGCTTTTTTTTTTTTTTCAGTAGAGCTGGGGTTTCACAATGTTGGCCAGGTTGGTCTCAAACTGCTGACCTCAGGTGATCCAACTGACAGATAAAACTGTATTTGTCAGGTACAACATAATGTTTTGAAATATATGTACATTGTGAAATGGTTAACTCTAGCTAATTAACAAATGTTCTACCTCACATAGTTATTTTAGTAATGAGAACACTTAACATCTGATGTGTTTTTCAAGATTACAATGTCATTAACTATAGTCACCATGCTGCACAATAGATCTCTTGAATGTATTCCTCCTATTCAACTGTAATAATGTATCCTTTGACCAACATCTCCCCAATCCTCCTTTACCCCAACCACATCAGCCCTTGGTAACCACCATTCTATTCTCTACTTCTATGAACACCAAAATTATTTAAAGGCTATACTTGTCAAGAAATATAAATGTATCATTTCAAGTTCAGATAATGTGTGTGTGTATTTAATTCTTATTTACCTGCCATTTGAAGACAATAAAGCATACAGAAAACAAAATTTAAACCTGATCTTACCTTTGTAAGATAATCCACTTTCAAATTGTCGATCATCATAGTTTTCTGGGATAGCTCAATTTTTAGTAACTGAATATTATGAAGTAGTTCTTTTCGTTCAATTAGCTGCCTGGTGATTTTGACTTTACCCTCTCGCTCTTCTGATGAGGAAATATCGTCCGTAGGAACTGTTGTTTCTAAACTAATATCTTCAGATTCTAGAGAACTAGAGATGTTCACTTTTTTTGACTCCTTTGAAATTTTTCGAGACATTTTTATTATTATGGATCAGTTTTCTTCTCTAATTCGATTTTAGTATTCTGTAGGTTAAAAAACAACATTAACTTAAAAATTAACTGCAGAAATCATGGACCGTATTGAAGAGAGACTAAGGGTTCCTTAAATAAATATTAGGCAATTTAGTGCACCCCTAATCTAGAACAGATTATTGCAGTAAGTTAGTGCTCAAATCAAACACATTAATTCCTACTACGAACTCAGTCTTCGAGGAACTTTAAAGAAACAAAACAAACAAACAAAAAACAACAGTTCCTGGGGGGAGGAATCTTATTTGGACGAAACAAAGAAATGTACAAGGTGAAGAAAAAAGCCCATTATAATCAAGAATGGCACTACTAAGAGCAACACATGCTCAAAGATAACAGAAATCACGACTGAGAAGGTCAGGGAAAGGTTACACGGAGGTAGCACTTAGACTCTTGAAAGACTTGGACAGGCATAGTAAAGAGGAGAAATCATGCAGTTATTAACGATACGTGAGTGGAAGTAAAAAAATAAAGCCAAGTCTTGGAATAGTTACTCCTTCCATTCCCCCCCACCCCCAAAACACACACACACACACACACACACACACACACACCCTCAACGATCAAGACTGGAGGGCCTCATAATGTCAAAATATGGTTGGATTTTATTCTATAGGCAATGAGTCATCACTGAAAGTTTTTAAATAGGGAAAACAGGGAGACAAAAACATTTTTTATAGATAGCAGAATGAAAACAACAGGGTATAACAAAAGTTAAAGAAATTCTAAATATAACTTCTTACTCTTTCATAAGAATGTTAGCAACTACCTTGTTTTAATATCTCATGATATAACAAATTATGCTATTAAATATTTCAGTTTTTCTAAACTGAATGATAAGGAAAGGTGTATGGAGTGGAAACAGCGAGAACTATACTAAGATCGGCCTCCCTCCTTTTTGAAGGGAAATGGGTAAGAAAAAGTGAATTCAAAGACAAATCCTCTCCTCGATTACAAAGGACCCGAAACGGGGACTGCCTACACACTCAGCGCGAAAATTAAGCCCCAAACTTGGCAGGTCGGGGGATTCCTTGCCCCACGCGGCAAAGGGATGATAGTCGCTAGTTACCTCGAAAGAGTCAATTACTCCACACTGAACGCTTGACCAGAGGCCAGTGCAGATACTTCGAGGGACCAAAGGCGTCTCCGGTCGGAAGCTCAAGGTTGCAGGCCCTCAACAAGGGATTTCAGGACAGGGGACCGTTAGGACCAGTAACCAAGACAACCATCTCCGCACCCGTAAGGACGATAGAAGCAGCACTCCCACAAGCCGCCGGAAGTCAGCTCTCCCGGATGTTCCGAGGCGCGGAAAGCAATACACGATGGGAGGTGGAGTCCAGAAGCGAGCCCCGCCTAGGCTACGGGCGGAAATGGCTCCTCGCCTTGCTTTGTCGCCCCTCCTCACTTTCGCCCAATCGCGGCCGTCAGAGAGCCAATCAACTTTTGTCTCGACATTTCCCGCGAGAAGTGTTACTAATATCCAGGAACGGAAAAGAGAGGACTTCTGGATGAGGCATAGTTGTGTCCTAGCTTGAAGACTTTTGCTGGAAGAGCACTGCTGGGGTTAGGATTCTGCGCGGCGAGGCAAGATGCTCAAGTCCAAGACGTTCTTAAAAAAGACCCGGGCGGGCGGCGTGATGAAGATCGTGCGCGAGCACTACCTGCGAGACGACATCGGCTGCGGTGCGCCCGGGTGCGCAGCGTGTGGCGGGGCGCACGAGGGGCCGGCCCTGGAGCCGCAGCCCCAGGACCCGGCGAGCAGCCTCTGCCCGCAGCCGCACTACTTGCTGCCTGACACTAATGTGTTACTGCACCAGGTGCGTGGGCGGGCGAACCGCGGACAGCGAGGCCCGACCGGGACAAGGGGATATGACACGTAGGGAAACTGAGGCTCAGGGAGGAGGGTCTTTGGCAGTGTCTCAGATCTAGGGGAAGGGAAACCCCCTGGGGACCCAAGCTGTCTGTTCCGCAGGCCGAGGTTCTTTTCCTTGTGCTTTAAAAAATGTAGTTCTTGGAGTCGTATTTTAGACACGTTATTTTTCTAACTCCTGGTGTCTCTTCTGCCTTAGATTGTAAGTGCCTGGAGGCTGGGGACCTGGGCTTCTGTGGCCTCCAGCCTGCGACTCCCAGGCAGCTTGTAAGTGCCTACGAACAAAAACTATGTGAGCCAACGTATTTCTTTATTAATACCCTTAATTCTACGAAGTCTTGGATTGGTCTGTTTAAGTGTGCTTTTTAAATAGATCTGAAGGATTTAGTGACTATTGTTTTCTATAGCCAAATAGCTTCTTGGCTTAACTTATTCAGTGTATTTAAAACATAAAGTATTTATGCCCAACATAAAACGGGATTTTGTGTTTGACAGAAACTACTTACAAATGAATATAGGAAAAATTAACTTACTTTCTTTTTTTAAGATTGATGTTCTTGAGGACCCTGCCATCAGGAATGTAATTGTGCTACAAACAGTTCTTCAAGAAGTGAGAAATCGCAGTGCCCCCGTATATAAACGTATCCGAGATGTGACTAATAACCAAGAGAAGCATTTCTATACTTTCACTAATGAGCACCATAGGTAGGAGGAATATTGCTAAGTTAAATATCAGGAAACCACAGAATTAGCTAAATTGGAAAGAGGGTTCCTGTGAGTAATTTGTGACATTGTCAGTAGATAAGTGATAGATTTCATACCCTATTTGATTCTTACATCGCTGTGCAGAAGATAATGCTAAGTGAATCTCTAAGGTCACACAGGCATTGATGGGCTCAAGCCTAAAACCAAGGCCTGCTGACTCCTAGACTACAGTAGGTAATTTTATTTCCAAAATGTTTTCATTTTGAATTGGTTTTAGCTTGAGTTAGACCGTAGAATCTTGGAAGATGAGATTTGCCTAAGTTCCTGGAATGCCATATAATGTGAAGAACAGGGCAATAAAATGTATGAGTTTGTGAAGTTTCTATTTTGTTTAGAAATAGAAAGTATATTTATTCTTAATGGTCTTTTAAAAAGTTTAATACTTTGCAGCAGATTACATTGAGCAAGATTAGGTTAAGGAATATAATTCTTTTTTTTTTTTTTTTTTTTGAGACACAGTCTCACTCTGCCGCCTAGGCTGGAGTGCATGGCATGATCTCGGCTCACTGCAACCTCCACCTCCCAAGTTCAAGCGTTTCTCCTTCCTCAGTCTCCTGAGTAGCTGGGATTACAGGCAGGTACCACTATGCCCGGCTAATTTTTGTTTTTTTAGTAGAGACAGGGTTTCACCATGTTGGTCAGGCGGGTCTCAAATTCCTGACCTCGTGATCTGCCCACCGCAGCCTCCCAAAGTCCTGGGATTACAGGCATGAGCCACCACGCCTGGCCAGGAATAGAATTCTTTGTTGTGCTTTTAGATTCAAGACCTTTGAACTCAGTGTGTGGTCTCAGAAAATAAGATATTGCCTATTATGTTATATTACGTAAATAATCTATGATGGGTATTTATGGTACTTTTATTGGATTGGATCAGGGCTTCTCAATCTTGGCATTATAGATATTTTGAACTGAATTTTTTTGTGTGTGGTGGGAAGGCTGTTTTATACATTGTAGGATGTTTAACAGTGTTCCTAGCCTCTTTGGCAGAATCACCACCCCTTACCCCCACCACCACCACCACTCAGTTGTAATGATGCAAAATGCCCTGGGGGAGCGAATTCACTCAATTGAGAACCATTGGATTAGTGTGTAGGATTCTGGTAATGAAATTCCGTCAGATTATGCACATTTTTAAAAACCTTAATTTATCAACTTTCTTGATTCTTATATTTCAAACTTCAGTGTCCTTGTAAAGAATACCAGTAAAGCCCTTGTAGGCTTCTTATTGTTAGTACCTCCTTGAAATCCAGAAATAGGAACATCACTTGTTTTTCAGTGCAGAAAGACCCACCTTTAAAACCAATTCAAAAATTGATGACTCTGTCTTTCACTGATAAGCTTTAAGCATTAGCAGCTGGGCGTGGTGGCTTATGTCTGTAATCCTGGCACTTTGGGAGGTTGAGATGGGCAGATCACTTGAGGCCAGGAGTTCCAGACCAGCCTAGCCAAATTAGCTGGTTGTGGTGGTACATGCTTCTAGTCCCAGCTGCTTGCGAGGCTGATTTGGGAGGATCGCTTGAACTCGGAGGTAGAGGTTGCAGTAAGCTGAGATCGTGCCACTGCACTCCAGCCTGAGCTGCAGAGCAAGACTCCGTTTCAAAAAAAAAAAAAAGCATTAGCAAGTGCATTCAACGATGAGGAATAAAATAATTCTAAAACTATTAATATAAATCAATCAAATTATAAAATTGAAATCTATTACCATTAAGTACTGGAAGCTATTGTAGTGAACTTTGCTGTTGTACTTAAACCTGGCATTGATGAACAGATTTAAAGAAATAGACGAATGTATTGACATTTGGGAGTTTAGATAGAAGAAATATGTAATATCTATTAATATACCTGGCTTTTCAGTCTCTACATAACTTCAGCTATTAGTGTTTACCATGGATAATTTACATGCATTATTTATTAATGACTGTAGAATTCTGATTATAAATGATCTAATTATACTATTTGTAGCTTTTAGAAATTGCTATTAACCTACAGTGTGAGTGAAATCTGATTATCAGACCTGTGAAATTGTATTATAATTTTATCTCAATAAACTTATTTAGTGTCTCAACCTAAAGTATAAATTCTGATCTTGAATTTTTCTTTTTAGGAAAAGAAATTCTATTAGTCTTTTTCTTGTCCCATTAATAACATAATTTTCTTCTTTTCCAAGCAAATTGTTTCTTAAAAACTTAATTATAGGAATCTTAATTTCTTCTCTGAGGTGTACATCTGAATACATTCCAGAGAAAAGATATACCATTGACTTTTTCTGGGTTAGTGGTTAAGCATGTATGTGCTAAAAGTTTTCACATATCCTTGTGTCTACTGATTTCCTTTTGTTTCGTATTTTCCTTTCCTTTCCATTTAGAGAAACCTATGTAGAACAAGAGCAGGGAGAAAATGCTAATGACAGGAATGATAGAGCTATTCGAGTAGCAGCAAAATGGTACAATGAACATTTGAAGAAAATGTCAGCAGACAACCACCTGCAAGTTATCTTCATAACAAATGACAGGAAAAACAAAGAGAAAGCTGTAGAAGAAGGAATACCAGCTTTCACTTGTAAGTCTAGATGTAGAAGTACTTAGTGCATGTTTGCAAATACGTGGAAAAATAATCATCAGACCTATAGTCAGATGTTCACTTTAGTATTTTCGTAGTCCTATGTAACTTCATGTGATATTTTTGTATTTTTAAATTTCACATAGTTTTTAAGCTAAATATGTTGTGGTGCCCAGTGGTTGTTAATTTTCCCCTCAGTATTTGCAACTGGTTTAGCGATGAAATCTCATAAATACACTGGAACGCCTGCCTCTGCTTTAGGCATGATCACATCAACAGATTTTTGGATTTTGTTTCTTAAATAAATTGAGGCCAGGTGCTGTAATCCCAACACTTTGGGAGGTCAGGGCAAGAGGCTTGCTTGAGACCAGGCGTTCAAGACCAGCCTGGGCAACATAGGAAGACTATGTCTCTACAGAAAAAAAAAAAAAAAGAGAGAGCCATGCATGGTAGTGTGTAACTATAGTCCCAGCTACTCAGGAGGCTAAGGCATGAAGATAGCTTGAGCCCAGGGATTCTAGGCTGTAGTGATGTGTCATTGCACTGCTGCACTCCAGCCTGAGAGACAGAGTGAGACTGTCTTTTAATGAATGAAAGAATGACATGTATACTGTCGCAAACAAGACTATCCATCTTTTTCGTATCTAAGGAAAAAAACACTATCAAAAACAACATAAACTTATTTTTTCAGGTGAAGAATATGTAAAGAGCCTAACTGCTAACCCTGAACTCATAGATCGTCTTGCTTGTTTATCTGAAGAAGTGGTATGTTTTTGTTTTGTTTTGTTTTTGAAAAGTAAAAATATTAAAATAGCCACTTTGGAATATTAGGCACATAGATACCAAATTTAAAAATTGGAATGTCGGTGGGTAAGCTGGATTTGGAATAGTTGTGTTATAAACAAGAGTGGATGTCATAGGCTTATTGAAATGCAATTCCTAAAAGACAACTTTCTAAAATAGATATATTTCCTTTAACCTGAGTAGGGCCTGGTACATGGTAGCACTGTTTGGTTGAGGAAAAAATGAATGGAATCCATGGCTGATTTGTGAATAAAGAGTAGCTGTTGACAAATACAGAAGTGGCAGGCGCTGCAGGCAGAGAGAAGAAGAGGGAGGGGAGTGTCCAGATAGTAAAGACCTATAACTTATTCTGTAGGTTAGTAATTTTTCAATTGATTTATAAAGATCTCTCAGAAGGGCTGCTATGAAGAGGAAAGGATTCTGAGATCCCTTTCTTATATGTCAGGCTAAGAAAAAGCAAGGGTATATGAATGTGGATTGGTGGAGCAGGAGAGAATGATCAGAAATGGTATTTATTTGTAAGACCACTCTCGTGTCAATATGTAAGATTATGCATTTTATCCAGGAAAGATTAGAGGCAGAGAAGTGAGTAAAGGAGTCATTGCAATAGCTGATGTGAGAAGGAGTGCTAAGGGAATAATTAAATTCTGAGCCTTCATTTTCTTATATATAAATATGTAATGTTTAGCAATAATGACTTCATAATATTGTTGTAAGGATTAAATAAGATGATAACTGTGGCATTAATACAATTTTCATCTCAGTCCCTGGCACATAGGTATGGTAAGTATAAATGGTAGCCCTTGTTACAGAAATAGGTTTTAAGTGATAGGACATTATATGTAAATCCAATCTTTACATTTCTGTCATCCCTTCTTACTTTTATAATACTTTATGAAACCGAAAGGAAATGAAAGATAAAAGTTGAGTTTGATTTTTGAAATACAGATTAAGTATTGCCCTAATACGTAGCCACTTAGTTATTTGTGACTGTTTAAATTTAGTATGTATTAAAAATTCAATTTCTTGGTGGTACTATCTATCTTTCAAGTGCCCAAGAGAAACTTATGTCTAGTGGCTACCATATTAGAGATCACAAAATGAATACTTCATCATAGAAAGCTGTTTTTGTTAGCACTGGCCTATGAGAAAAGCTACTATATTTTCTCCTATTCAGAGTTGTGTATACCATAATGTAGATTTCAAAAATTCTCTGATATTAATAATAGTTGTGTATTGAGTGAACAGAAGACTTATTAGCGGCATCTTTTGGTTTGCTTATTTCATAGAATGAAATAGAAAGTGGAAAAATAATATTTTCAGAGCATCTTCCCTTAAGTAAGCTACAGCAAGGCATAAAATCTGGTACATACCTTCAAGGAACATTTAGAGCCAGCAGGGAAAATTACTTAGAAGCTACAGTATGGATTCATGGTGACAATGAAGAAAATAAAGAGGCAAGTATATAAATAAATTTCTTATACACTAAAATAAAGATGCTATTTTATATATTATGACCAGTTAATGGTAAATACTATTTGCATAACATATGAGGCTTCACATACTCTAAAGCAAATGGTAACTTTTTTCTTTCTTTTTTTTTTTTTTTTTTAACAGTGCTCATGATTTGTCAGGTAGTTTTTAAAATCTTTGCGCATGGCATTTCATTTAATGTTCAACCCAACCTATAAAAAACTAGGTAGCGTACTCTTATTTGACCAATCAGGACCTTGAGATTTAGAGAGCATAAATAATTTTTCCAAAGTCTCTTGGTACCAGCGTAAGTTAATGATGGAGCCGTGAACACAAGCTGTATATTCTGACTTACGTTTTTTCTACCTGCTATTGAGAAATTAAGGTTGTGAAATTAGGTACACAATAGAGAAAGAAAATCTATAAAGGAGGAATAGAGATTCCATAGAGGCATTCAGAATGTATGTAAATATCTGTTAGATGATCTTCCCTTTAATATATTGCCATTAAAAATATTTGGGCTCATGCCCTCTGTTGTTTTAAACAGATAATCTTACAGGGACTGAAACATTTAAACAGAGCTGTTCACGAAGATATTGTGGCTGTGGAGCTTCTCCCCAAGAGTCAGTGGGTAGCACCATCTTCTGTTGTTTTACAAGATGAAGGTCAAAATGAAGAAGATGTGGAGAAAGAAGAAGAGAGAGAACGAATGGTATGAATCTAAGCAGGATTTTTTTTTGTCTGTGCAGCTTTGTATTAATATGTCAGCTTTGGAAGACAACAGGTTTCATTGCTTTCAGACTTATTGCATAAAATTATAGTTTTGATATTTAACACGTGTCATATACATGTTTTTTTTATCTTCTATGTAGTTTTATTGTCTTAATTTGCTCAAATAAATGGGTTTAAATGTAAACAGACTGTTAATACGAGTATGAGTTAATACAAGTATGAAACTGAAAATTTATAACATTCAAGTATATTATTTGACTTAGGTTTAAACAAATACAAATTTAAAATTTTCTGAAATGCTTTAAGTAATGTTTTAGGAAATGTTTTAGAAATGCTTTAGGTGAAATTCCCTTAACATAATAGATGTACTTCTGGGCCATTATATTTGGGCAACTTATCTGGTACCATATTTATTATGAAGAGAATACTTTCAGTTTTTTCTTATGATATGAACTAAGTCTACTTGATATGACCTTTTTATTTCTGTATTTTATAATTACAGTAATATAAATAGTTGGAATACATATAATAGTTTTTATATTCTTCTTTTTCCGTCATTTATATTCATTGCTCTGAAGTCTCATTGTATAATTATCCATGGAGAGTCCAGGCCTTTGGATAGTATTAAGAGGTGAAATACCATAGGAACTTTTGTTATTTCTAATAGCAGACACTCTTTATTTGGGTTTTTATTTTGTATAAGGAAGAACCTTTAGAATGAACAAATAAAGGTCCAAAGGGAACTAGTCACCATACCACATAGCTAATTTACGCAAACTAGTACTCAAAGCCTAGTCTAATTCGCAGACCTGTGTGTCTATTTTAGTCAGTAAATCTTCATGTTAATCCTGAAAAGTGCTGAGTTCTAACATATGTATTCAGTTATATTTATTTATTTGTTTTTGCTTTTTAATTGTTTTGTAGTGCTTTATTATCAAGAGAGAATGTCTGTGGTTTGGTTTGGCATGTTCTTGTCTAGAATTTTGAAACATCAGCATTCTGTAGTCTTATGTCATAATTTACTGCCTGAATGGATTAGTATCCGTGTATGTATTTTGATTTTGAAAGGAAATTGCCTAATACTTAGAGGAATATAACTGAACATTATTACTTTTATATCTCAGCTTAAGACTGCTGTAAGCGAGAAAATGTTGAAGCCTACAGGCAGAGTTGTAGGAATAATAAAAAGGAACTGGAGACCATATTGTGGCATGCTTTCCAAGTCTGACATTAAGGAGGTGAGTAAAGAGCATTTACTGTGTAATAAAAAAAAGAATAAACATTTAGTAGAACTTACAGCCGTTCTTTTGCCTCCATCCTCGGATTTTTTGTGTGTAAAATCTTTATTCCTAATTTTTGCTAGTCAAGAAGACATCTCTTTACACCTGCTGAGAAGAGAATCCCTCGGATTCGCATAGAAACCAGACAGGCTTCTGCATTAGAAGGACGGAGAATCATTGTTGCTATTGATGGTTGGCCCAGAAATTCCAGATATCCAAATGTAAGCTTAAAGTATTAATTTTATTTGCGGATGTTTAATTCAAATTTTGTGAATAGTATTTCTGCTTTTAATAAAAATGGAATCACTTCTATGTAGGATTTGTACTGAAATTTAGAGATATTTCACAAAGTGACCTGGTAAGTAGCATATTTACTTTGCTAATTAATTTTATGAAATTCCAGTGTAAATCATGTGGTTACTTTTATGTAAATTTCTTCTTTTTGAGAGAGAGTCTCACCCTGTTGCCCCGGCTGGAGTGCAGTGGCGTGATCTTGGCCCACTGCACGCTCCACCTCCCAGGTTCAAGTGATTCTTGTGTCTCAGCCTCTCAGCTGGGACTACAGGTGTGTGCTACCGCACCCAGCTAATTTTTAGGGAAGACGGGGTTTCGTCCTGTTGGCCAGGCTGGTCTTGAACTGGCCTCAAGTGATCCACCCGCCTTAGCCTCCCAAAATGCTGAGATTACAGGCGTTAGCCACTGTGCCTGGCCTCTTTTATGTAAATTTTTAAACCAATGACTTTTATTAATCATGGCTATGAAAACTGAGTTCTATACAGATTCTAATCAACAAATTTTGAAAAGATTATATTGGAAGCACATTTTAAATTTGAACGTTAATGAGAAATAGATGCTTTAGAATGTAAGAGCTGGACCCTTACGAAGTTTCCATCATAAATCAGTTGAGAAGTCTTGTCTAATGTACCAAAGAGTCATTTTTCAGAAGTCGTTATGGAAATATTTAGGAATACTGAGATGATATGTAAATGCTGAAGAATTTAATATGATGAGATGTAAATTTACTATAACATAGGCATTTCTAACAATGCCTCTTGGTTTCAGGGACACTTTGTGAGAAATTTAGGCGATGTTGGAGAGAAAGAGACTGAAACAGAAGTTCTGTTACTTGAACACGATGTTCCCCACCAGCCTTTTTCACAGGCTGTTCTTAGTTTTCTGCCAAAGATGCCCTGGAGCATTACTGAAAAGGTAAGTTGAAAGTAATTTGTGACTTTATAAATTATTATATCTTCCCTAGTTTTGTTTAATTTCTGTATGTGTTTTTAAATATGTAGACACCACGGGCCCTCTTTCCCTGCATTTTGTTGGGTCTAGCATTTTTAGGAATTGCAGAAGAAGTCGTTTGCTTCTTCATTGAAAGGTAAGTTTGTCTATGGGACAGACACTTGCATATGTTAAATGTTTCAAAGGGAAGGAAACCATTAGTTACAAATCATATGTGGCGTCTCTCTGCTCCAGTGCAGGAAAAAGAAATGTGATTGTCATCAAGAAAATACAGCTAAATTGTTTTTGTATAAGTATTACTGGTTTCACAAGAGCTATTAATATGTTGTAGTTGTGCTTTGGAAATAATTTATTTGTTTATAATTTCACGTCTTCTAGGACATGAAAAACCGAGAAGACCTGAGGCATCTGTGTATTTGTAGTGTAGACCCACCAGGATGTACTGATATAGACGACGCTCTACATTGTAGAGAACTCGAAAATGGAAATTTGGAGGTATAAATATGTAATCGTGTCCTTACCTAAATGTAGTTCTGTTCTGAGTTCATTTTCTTTTGACCTAGAATAGAATTTGCTTGTTAATTACTCTTGTGAAGTGTAATTATAGCTGCAGACTATTGGCCATGTGTCAGAAGTTGAAATGGCAGAGGTGACTGAGTCTTTTTTGAATTTAGCTAAACTTTTTCTTACTGAAACTCCCATGAGGTACATTTACCCAATCAAGCATATTGACATCCTTTTATTTTTATCTTTTTAAGGTTGGTGTTCATATTGCTGATGTGAGCCATTTTATTAGGCCAGGAAATGCCTTGGATCAAGAATCAGCCAGAAGAGGAACAACTGTGTATCTTTGTGAAAAGGTAAATGTATTGAATTAAAACATTTAGCAATCATGGACACCTAAGGATTTTTAAACAGCCATGAATTAGCTAAGAAAAATACATGGAATAAGGTGGCTTTAAATCACTAAATATATAGAAAATTTTTGTTACCAAGTGGTTCAAATAACAAGTAAAGTATTGTGAAAGTCAAGGGGAAGGTTAAACTTAGTCTCAGTGATTTCCATAAAAGTTTAGTTTCTCTTTTCTTTTTTTGGTATTTTAAAAACACCTTGTAGTTTGTATTAAGCATTGGAGAAAGGTCCAGTCATAGAGTGTCAGTTATCAAGTATAAACTTACACAGACCAGAGATTTAAAACTTTCAGAGGACAGCTGGGTCGTTAGTATAGAGGACTTAAACTTAGATTAATTGGCATGAAGTCCAATTTTCCTTCATAGCTTTCCTTCCTTAACAATTTTGTGTAAGTACTTTTATAGAAACATTCCTTTCATTTGATCTTTTCTCAATTATCCTATTTATAAGCAACCAGAACACTTTTCTTTCCTTGTTTAATTAATATTATTTGAGAATAGAACCTCAAATAAATGTATGGATACAGCTAAGTAATCTGTGGTTCTATTTTTATCTTTTGCAGAGGATTGACATGGTTCCAGAGTTGCTTAGCTCTAACTTGTGTTCCTTAAAATGTGATGTTGACAGGTATTTCTGCATGTTTGTTTTTCCTTGAAGACATTGTATTTACTACTTTAACCCAATTCCCATTAAGAAATACTCTGTATTTTCCTTCATAGGCTGGCATTTTCATGTATTTGGGAAATGAATCACAACGCTGAGATCTTAAAAACGAAGTTTACCAAAAGTGTTATTAATTCAAAGGTTCGTTTCATGGCTAATAATCTCTAATTTTTAAACTTTTTGGTACTTTTTTGAAAACTAAAGTTAAATTTTTAAAAGATTCGTGTATATGTATATATACACATATGTAAAAATATATATTTGAAAAGGGATGTTATGTATAATAGTTTATATGTATATTAACCTAAAATAGAAAAAACGTATACATATAAATGCCTGTGATATAAACATGGTCTAAAAAAGTTCACAGCTGCAGGCACGTGCTTACACACGTACAGATGCACTTAAATTTACACTAAAACTCATTTGGCTCTTTTGCTACCTACTCTCGGAGAAGAATGCGGAACAGGCCACCAGAGTCTTATTGCCAGCTTTCTTGACCTAGCTAATACCAGGCCAAAGTAACCAGCCCCAGCCCCGGTGCCATCACCTAAATTTGAGATTGCTGCCCACTTCTTGAGAATTTTTCAATCAAGCTAGATGCTCTTTTGAACATGTAAAGTGGGTACAGATAAATGTATTTCAGTTTGAATGGGGGAGGAAGAGTCTTTGTAGGCAGAAAAACAAGTGCTAGGTCTGTGCCTTCAGGATAGAATGGGGGCATTGTTATAGCAAAATTAAGAAGGTTTTTTTTTTTTTTCCAGTTATCTGCTTAATTTTTAATATGATTCAGAAACTAGTTCATGTTGCAGTTGTCCTATATTCAGAAACTTACAAAGTATATATACTTGAGAAGACCAACTGGTGGTTTTATGCCTTAAGTCAAGAACCTTAGTAATTGAAGCTGTTCCTACTTACAAATAGTTAGTGTTTTAAAAGTTAGCAGGTACACTGCTTCTTTCTTCACATTTTCTCACAGAAACGATGTTTAATTCACTGTTGGATTTCAGTAGAACGAGCCTGAGATCTTGTTTCTTTGGAATGGAGCCAGGTTGTCTTTCTTGTCCTTTTCCTTTTTTTTTTGTGCTTCTCCCAAGAATCCTTTATGTTCTGTCTTATTTTGCCCTACATGTTTCTTCAAGGTTTGCCAAGCCGCTTATCTTCTAATGATCTGTTTTCTAAACTTAACCTGTTTTTTCTGGCCCTTTGGCATCCTTGCTGTTCTGCTAGCTAGTGGTTGCAAAGAAAACTGTTAGACTGATAAAGAGTGATGTGTGAATTATTTAAGCCATCACAGTTTGTACTTTTAAGTAAGAAAGACTTTTAGTTCTTTAAGACTTGGTCGGTATAACAAAATGATAAGAAAACAAACCTGGTGAACATATAACATAAAACCTCTTTCAGAGGGGAAACTCTTAGTAGATGAGTTGGCTATCCCAGGAATCTGACCGGACCTGCGTTATCTAACTCTGTTATGCTCTTTCTTCTTTTCACTTATGAAGCTACTCTTTAAGCAAGAAAAAAAAAAAAAAAAAGAAAAAAATGGTGGATTTCTCTGAGAGAAATAGGAACAGAAGCAGTTATTTGTATATTTGCATTGTTTATCATTGGGGATTTAACTCTTTTCTACTATGATTTGTCTGGTTTTTACAAGCTTAATTTGGGTATTTATTAGATTTCCTGTAAAACATGATGTCTCACCTCCTGCAGTCTTAATTATTTGCGGGAGAATAATGATCATCTGGAAAGGATTTCACATTTGTTATCAGAGGAAGAATCCATCTAACCTTTATGTTTTAGCATTATCTGGGTATTTATACAGTAACTGGAATATACAAGTAAAGTTTAAAGTTTATTTGCTAACAACATTGCCATTTTACCTTTTAAAATATGTTTGTTTATGTTGTATAATGCCTCAGATAAGAATTAATGAACCAGAAATCATCAATGTGAAGTATTGTATCATAGCTAAGAATTTCTATTTCGTTACTGATTTTAGGTTTTCTGAAATCATGGATTTTATGTAGTTAAAGTAGGAGGACATATTGAAAACTATTTTTCTATCATTTATAAGAATTATATAACATACAATTTCTTTTTTAGGCATCTCTGACATATGCTGAAGCTCAGTTGAGAATTGATTCAGCAAACATGAATGATGATATTACCACTAGTCTCCGTGGACTGAATAAACTGGCCAAAATTCTGAAGAAAAGAAGGATTGAAAAAGGGTATATTTTGTTTTTCATAGTATTAAGATAATTTTTATACTCTTTACATTGTTTGATCATAGGCAATAATGAATTATTTAAAAGGGTGAATAGAGACTTCTGTTTCTTCTAGCTTCCATTCATTCATTCATTCATTCATTTATTTATTTGAAACGGAGTTTCACTCTGTCACCCACGCTGGAGTGCAGTGGCACAATCTCGGCTCACTGTAACCTCCACCTCCCGAATTCAAGTGATTCTCCTGTCTCAGCCTCCCGAGTAGCTGGGATTACAGGTGCCCATCACCACGCCCAGCTAATTTTTGTATTGTTAGTAGAGCCGGAGTTTCGCCTTGTTGGCTAGGCTAGTCTTGAACTCGTGACCTCAGGTGATCCACCCGCCTTGGCCTCCCAAAGTGTTGGGATTACAGGTGTGAGCCACTGTGCCCAGCCTCTAGCTTCCTTTTAAGTGTTAGCAACTTGATTCTGGACTGATGTTTGTTCAAGAGTTCCATCCTTGTAATTTGTTGTGTTAAAAAATTGTGTTTGAGTTAAAGATACTGAAGAAATTCCAGGAAGGCAAGAACTCCCTAAGACTCTGTAAATTGTTTCTAATTTTAATTAGAAATAAGTTTCCAGATTGGACATTGGGTTTCAGAGGTTTAAATAAATGGAGATTAGGTCCTCCTTGCACTTTAAATTTTAGAAATTATTTAATTCAGCCTCCTCATTTTTTAGGCAATTAAAAGTGCATAAAAGGAGTCTTCCCAAAGGTCTGACTAGTAACAGATCTGAGTCTTTTAGCTGTTAGGGCATGGCTTTTGCCTAACTACAAAAGGCATAAGGTATAGAGTATTAACTCAGGCATATTGAAGGAAACCAGTTAAGAGAAATTTGACTCTTAAAAGATGTTGTTGATTATCAGAGGAAACCAAGTATATGACTCTTCCAGATGTTCATCTCAGAGTTCCCAAGTCCACCTAGGATAGGGTCACAAGCAGTTACTAAAGGTGTGGTGAGTGCGGATTGTACCTTTGTGTCATTTCATAAGATGTGCCTATTTAAATTCATTAAAATGAATAAAATTAACAACTTAGTTCCTTAGCATTACTAGTCATATTTCTTTCTTTCTTTCTTTTTTTTTTTTTATTTAAGTTCTAGGGTACATATGCACAACGTGCAGGTTTGCTACATATGTATACTTGTGCCATGTTGGTGTGCTGCACCCAACTCGTGAGCACCCATCAACTCGTCATTTACATCAGTAACTCCCAATGCCATCCCTCCTTCCTCCCTGCTCCCCATAATAGGCCCCGATGTGTGATGTTCCCCTTCCCATGTCCAAGTGATCTCATTGTTCAATTCCCACCTATGAGTGAGAACATGTGGTGTTTGGTTTTCTGTTCTTGCGAAAGTTTGCTGAGAATGATGGTTTCCAGCTGCACCCATGTCCCTACAAAGGACACGAACTCATCCTTTTTTATGACTGCATAGGATTCCATGGTGTATATGTGCCACATTTTCTTAGTCCAGTCTGTCACTGATGGACATTTGGGTTGATTCCAAGTCTTTGCTATTGTGAATAGTGCCGCAATAAACATACGTGTGCATGTGTCTTTATAGCAGCATGATTTATAATCCTTTGGGTATATACCCAGTAATGCGATGGCTGGGTCAAATGGTATTTCTAGTTCTAGATCCTTGAGGAATCGCCATACTGTTTTCCACAATGGTTGAACTAGTTTACAATCCCACCAACAGTGTAAAAGTGTTCCTATTTCTCCACATCCTCTCCAGCACCTGTTGCTTCCTGATTTTTTTAATGATTGCCATTCTAACTTGTGTGAGATGGTATCTCATTGTGGTTTTGATTTGCATTTCTCTGATGGCGAGTGATGATGAGCATTTTTTCATGTGTCTGTTGGCTGTATGAAAGTCTTCTTTTGAGAAGTGTCTGTTCATATCCTTTGCCCACTTTTTGATGGGGTTGTTTGTTTTTTTCTTGTAAATTTGTTTGAGTTCTTTGTAGGTTCTGGATATAAGCCCTTTGTCAGATGAGTAGATTGCAAAAATTTTCTCCCATTCTGTAGGTTGCCTGTTCACTCTGATGGTAGTTTCTTTTGCTGTGCAGAAGCTCTTTAGTTTAGTTAGATCCCATTTGTCAATTTTGGCTTTTGTTGCCATTGCTTTGGGTGTTTTAGACAGGAAGTCCTTACCTATGCCTATGTCCTGAATGGTATTACCTAGGTTTTCTTCTAGAGTTTTTATGGTATTAGGTCTAACATTTAAGTCTCTAATCCATCTTGAATTCATTTTCGTGTAAGGAGTAAGGAAAGGATCCAGTTTCAGCTTTCTACTTATGGTAGCCAATTTTCCCAGCACCGTTTATTAAATAGGCAATCCTTTCCCCATTTCTTGTTTTTCTCAGGTTTGTCAAAGATCAGATGGCTGTAGATGTGTGGTATTATTTCTGAGGGCTCTGTTCTGTTCCATTGGTCTATATCTCTGTTTTGGTACCAGTAGCATGCTGTTTTGGTTACTGTAGCCTTGTAGTATAGTTTGAAGTCAGGTAACATGATGCCTCCAGCTTTGTTCTTTTGACTTAGGATTGTCTTGGAGATGCAGGCTCTTTTTTGGTTCCATATGAACTTTAAAGCAGTTTTTTCCAATTCTGTGAAGAAAGTAATTGGTAGCTTGATGGGGGATGGCATTGAATCTATAAATTACCTTGGGCAGTATGGCCATTTTCACGATATTGATTCTTCCTATCCATGAGCATGGTATGTTCTTCCATTTGTTTGTGTCCTCTTTTATTTCACTGAGCAGTGGTTTGTAGTTCTCCTTGAAGAGGTCCTTTACATCCCTTGTAAGTTGGATTCCTAGGTCTTTTATTCTCTTTGAAACAATTGTGAATGGAAGTTCATTCATGGTTTGGCTCTCTGTTTGTCTGTTACTGGTGTATAAGAATGCTTGTGATTTTTGCACATTAATTTTGTATCCTGAGACTTTGCTGAAGTTGCTTATCAGCTTAAGGAGATTTTGGACTGAGACAATAGGGTTTTCTAAATATACAATCATGTCATCTGCAAACAGGGACAATTTGACTTCTTTTCCTAACTGAATACCCTTGATTTTTTTCTCTTGCCTGATTGCCCTAGCCAGAACTTCCAACACTATGTTGAATAGGAGTGGTGAGAGAGGGGACCCCTGTCTTGTGCCAGTTTTCAAAGGGAATGTTTCCAGTTTTTGCCCATTCAGTATGATATTGGCTGTGGGTTTGTCATAAATAGCTCTTATTATTTTGAGGTACGTTCTATCAATACCGAATTTATTGAGAGTTTTTAGCATGAAGGGCTGTTGAATTTTGTCAAAGGCCTTTTCTGCATCTATTGAGATAATCGTGGTTTTTGTCTTTGGTTCTGTTTATATGCTGGATTACGTTTATTGATTTGCGTATGTTGAACCAGCCTTGCATCCCAGGGATGAAGCCCACTTGATCATGGTGGATAAGCTTTTTGATATGCTGCTGGATTCGGTTTGCCAGTATTTTATTGAGGATTTTTGCATCGATGTTCATCAGGGATATTGGTATGAAATTCTCTTTTTTTGTTGTGTCTCTGCCAGGCTTTGGTATCAGGATGATGTTGGCCTCATAAAATGAGTTAGGGAGGATTCTCTCTTTTTCTATTGATTGGAATAGTTTCAGAAGGAATGGTACCAGCTCCTCCTTGTACCTCTGGTAGAATCCGGCTGTGAATCCGTCTGGTCCTGGACTTTTTATGGTTGGTAGGCTATTAATTATTGCCTCAATTTCAGAGCCTGCTATTGGTCTTTTCAGGGATTCAGCTTCTTCCTGGTTTAGTCTTAGGAGAGTGTAAGTGTCCAGGAAATTATCCATTTCTTCTAGGTTTTCTAGTTGATTTGCGCAGAGGTGTTTATAGTATTCTCTGGTGGTAGTTTGTATTTCTGTGGGGTTGGTGGTGATATCCCCTTTATCATTTTTGATTGCGTCTATTTGATTATTCTGTGTTTTCTTCTTTATTAGTCTTGCTAGCGGTCTGTCAATTTTGTTGATCTTTTCGAAAAACCAGTTCCTGGATTCATTGATTTTTTTGAGGGTTTTTTTGTGTCTCTGTCTCCTTCGGTTCTGCTCTGATCTTAGTTATTTCTTGCCTTCTGCTAGCTTTTGAATGTGTTTGCTCTTGCTTCTCTAGTTCTTTTAATTGTGATGTTAGGGTGTCAATTTTAGATCTTTCCTGCTTTCTTTTGTGGGAGTTTAGTGCTATAAATTTCCCTCTACACATTGCTTTAAATGTGTCCCAGAGATTCTGGTATGTTGTATCTTTGTTCTCATTGGTTTCAAAGAACATCTTTATTTCTGCTTTCATTTCGTTATGTACCCAGTAGTCATTCAGGAGCAGCTTGTTCAGTTTCCATGTAATTGAGCAGTTTTGATTGAGTTTCTTAGTCCTGAGTTCTAGTTTGGTTGCACTGTGGTCTGAGAGACAGTTTGTTATAATTTCTGTTCTTTTACATTTGCTGAGGAGTGGTTTCCTTCCAGCTATGTGGTCAATTTTGGAATAAGTGTGATGTGGTGCTGAGAAGAATGTATATTCTGTTGATTTGGGGTGGAGAGTTCTGTGGATGTCTATTAGGTCCTCTTGGTGCAGAGTTGAGTTCAATTCCTGGATATCCTTGTTAACTTTCTGTCTTGTTGATCTGTCTAATGTTGACAGTGGGGTGTTGAAGTCTCCCATTATTATTGTATGGGAGTCTAAGTCTCTTTGTAAGTCTCTAAGGACTTGCTTTATGAATCTGGGTGCTCCTGTATTGGGTGCATATATATTTAGGATAGTTAGCTCTTCCTGTTGAATTGATCCCTTTACCATTATGTAATGGCCTTCTTTGTCTCTTTTGATCTTTGATGGCTTGAAGTCTGTTTTATCAGAGACTAGTATTGCAACCCCTGCTTTTTTTTGTTCTCCATTTGCTTGGTAGATCTTCCTCCATCCCTTTATTTTGAGCCTATGTGTGTCTCTGCACGTGAGATGGGTCTCCTGAATACAGCAAACTGATGGGTCTTGACTCTTTATCCAATTTGCCAGTCTGTGTCTTTTAATTGGAGCATTTAGTCCATTTACATTTAAGGTTAAGATTGTTATGTGTGAACTTGATCCTGTCATTGTGATATTAACTGGTTATTTCGCTCATTAGTTGATGCAGTTTTTTCCTAGCATCGATGGTCTTTACATTTTGGCATGTTTTTGCAATGGCTGGTACTGGTTGTTCCTTTCCATGTTTAGTGCTTCCTTCAGGGTCTCTTGTAGGGCAGGCCTGGTTGTAATAAAATTTCTAAGCATTTGCTTGTCTGTAAAGGATTTTATTTCTCCTTCACTTATGAAACTTAGTTTGGCTGAATATGAAATTCTGGGTTGAAAATTCTTTTCTTTAAGAATGTTGAATATCGGCCCCCACTCTCTTCTGGCTTGGAGAGTTTCTGCCGAGAGATCTGCTGTTAGTCTGATGGGCTCCCTTTGTGGGTAACCCGACCTTTCTCTGTGGCTGCCCTTAACATTTTTTCCTTCATTTCAGCTTTGGTGAATCTGACAATTATGTGTCTTGGAGTTGCTCTTCTCGAGGAGTATCTTTGTGGCCTTCTCTGTATTTCCTGAATTTGAATGTTGGCCTGCCTTACTAGTTTGGGGAAGTTCTCCTGGATGATATCCTGAAGAGTGTTTTCCAACTTGGTTCCATTTTCCCCCTCACTTTCAGGCACACCAATCAGATGTAGATTTGGTCTTTTCACATATAATCCCATATTTCTTGGAGGCTTTGTTCATTTCTTTTTCCTCTTTTTTTCTCTAGACTTCTCTTCTCACTTCATTTCATTCATTTGATCTTCAATCATTGATACTCTTTCTTCCAATTGATCGATCGGTTAGTGAAGCTTGTGCATTTGTCACCTATTTCTCGTGTCATGGTTTTTATCTCTGTCAGTTCGTTTATGGCCTTCTCTGCATTGATTATTCTAGTTATCCATTCTTCCATTCTTTTTTCAAGATTTTTAGTTTCTTTGTGCTGGTTATGTAGTTCCTCCTTTAGCTCTGAGAAGTTTGATGGACTGAAGCCTTCTTCTCTCAGCTCGTCAAAGTCATTCTCCGTCCAGCTTTGATCCGTTGCTGGCGATGAGCTGCGTTCCTTTGGAGGGGGAGATGCGCTCTGATTTTTTGAATTTCCAGCTTTTCTGCCCTGCTTTTTCCCCATCTTTGTGGTTTTATCTGCCTTTGGTCTTTGATGATGGTGACCAACTGATGGGGTTTTGGTGTGGGTGTCCTTTCTGTTTGTTAGTTTTCCTTCTAACAGTCAGGACCCTCAGCTGTAGGTCTGTTGGAGATTGCTTGAGGTCCACTCCAGACCCTGTTTGCCTGGGTATCAGCAGTGGAGGCTACAGAATATAGAATATTGCTGAACAGCGAATGTTGCTGTCTGATTCTTGCTCTGGAAGCTTCGTCTCAGGGGTGTACCCTGCTGTGTGAGGTGTGAGGTGTCGGTCTGCCCCTAGTGGGGGATGTCTCCCAGTTAGGCTACTCAGGGATCAGGGACCCACTTGAGCAGGCAGTCTGTCCATTCTCAAATCTCAGCCTCTGTGCTGGGAGATCCACTGCTCTCTCCAAAACTGTCAGATAGGGTCATTTACCTCTGCCGAGGTTTCTACTGCTTTTTGTTGAGCTATGCCCTGTCCCCAGAGATGGAGTCTACAAAGACAGGCAGGCCCGCTTGAGCTGCGGTGGGCTCCACCCAGTTTGAGCTTCCCCATGGCTTTGTTTACCTACTTAAGCCTCAGCAATGGCAGGCGCCTCTCCCCCATCCTCGCTGCTGTCTTGCAATTAGATCTCAGACTGCTGTGCTAGCAACGAGGGAGGCTCCGTGGGTGTGGGACCCTCCCGTCCAGGTGTGGGATATAATCTCCTGGTGTGCTGTTTGCTAAGACCTTTGGTGAAGCGCAGTATTAGGGTGGGAGTTGCCCAGTTTTCCAGGTGTTGTGTGTCTCAGTTTCCCTTGGCTAGGAAAAGAGATTCCCTTCCCCCTTGTGCTTCCCAGGTGAGGTGATGGCTCGCCCTGCTTCAGCTCTCGCTGTTGGGGCTGCACCAGCTGACCAGCACTGATTTTCCAGACTCCCCAGTGAGATGAACCCAGTACCTCAGTTGAAAATGCAGAAATCACCTGTCCTCTGTGTCGCTCGCGCCGGGAGCTGGAGGCTGGAGCTGCTCCTATTTGGCCATCTTGCTCTGGTCCTACCAGCCATATTTCAAGTGATCGGTAGCCACATGTGACTAATGACTATCGTATTGGACAGGGCACACATAGAACATTTCCATCACTGTCGAATGTTCTGTTGGATAGTGTTTGAGGTAGTTATGTACCTATGTCTACTAACACCTCCGTTTTCAGGGAATTTTTTATGTGATCTTAAATATGCAACTTGAAACTGGAAGGATCATTTGAGTGTGCTAAAACCCAGTGGACGGTATTAAATTTGAGCAAAACTTTCACACAAGCTAGTCACTTGGATACAAGAAGAAGATAATTAATTTTTTGTGTGTGACACAAAACACAGAGTTTTTTTTTTAAGCAATGTAAAATGTAAATTGAAGCTGTATTTATTTTAATAGTTTTAAAGTAAGAATTTGCATTTGTAACATAGCTTTTTAAAACTGGAAAGGATTTTTTAAATTTCAACAGTCTGTATTTTTAATTTGGTTAGTAGATGGTTTCCTACTGGGAAAACATCATTGAATCATTTTAGTCTTAGGGAGAATTGAAAAAAAAAAAGAAAACTATCTTTTGCCTTCTTAAAGTATTAATACTCATGGGTAGACAAAACATTTTAGGTGTTCTATGAGGAAAAATGATCAAAATGTGATAAGTATACCTTTTTATGTCAAAATACATTAATAAATACATATCAGACCTGATGTAGAGCCTTATTTCTTGCCTGCTACAAGGCAAGAAAGGAATATTTTTGAGATTCTCTTTTTAGTATGTATTCCTACTATAGTTCTTTTAATACAGATGAGGAATTGAGGAAGACAAGGACTTAGACTTTGTATTTCACTTAACTTGCTCCATCTTATTTTAATTTTTCTCCTCCCCTTCTTTTCCTTCTCCATGATTGTTCAAGGTTGCCCAGCCTCATTAAAATTTTTAGTTTTAGGTTGATTTAGAGCTGACCTCATGAAAGTTATGTCAAGGTATAAGAAACATTAGACTTGCCTTGCCATATGGGGATTTACTTTCCAAAGGAGAGCTTGCCAGCTCATTAAATGAACCATGTGTGTAAAGTCCTGAGCATGAATTGTTTATCTGACACTTAGCACTCAAATATTAATAGCCATCGCTACTTGTAACATATTAGTGATAGTAGGTTATCAGTTGCTTCTCTGTTGGTGTAATCTTTGTGGAGGAATCTTTGTGGAGGATACTTTTGAACTGTGGATCTCCTGGTGTTATTAAGCTACCCACAGCAGCTTCCCTTTTGTCCCTCTTTATTGTCCCCTGCCCCAATAACTGTTCTCTGTAGTAAATTAAATACAGCCAAATCCCCTTCTTTATATATAAAAGTGATTAAAAACCTATGTAGCTCAATAAGAACTCATTGTTTGGATACAGAAGATACATAAGCCCTTAGAAGCACAGAGATTCAGATTTCCTTGTGTTGCTATTGTCCTCTCTTGTTAAATGCATTTTAAATCTACTGAGCTGTTCATGAAAATAGAACATGAAACAGCAGATGTCATAAAGCCTTCAGAAGAGCAACTATTACATACTTGCTGTAGTCGTTGTCTTTTTTAAAAGAGTATTTCTATAATTTTGTCTTTTATTGGCTTGCTTGACTATAATTTTTCTCTTTAATTTTTATTTAGGGCTTTGACTCTATCTTCTCCTGAAGTTCGATTCCACATGGACAGTGAAACTCATGATCCTATAGATCTGCAGACCAAGGAACTTAGGTTTGTAATTTTTTTTGATGGGCAGTAGATAAGATTTTTTATTTTAAATGTCATGTCTACTATAAGTACTAATAACTAAAACATTTATATACAAAATAACGATTAGGGTCATGATTTCTACATTATTTGGCTTACGAAGGACAGAAAAGTAAATTTAAGCTCGGTTTTTCTTCTGTAAAACTGCGTTTAGTCGTGTAATATAAGAACTTTCAATTTGAATTTGTTTGCTTTGATGTGTGATGTATTAGAACTTGACTAGTAATAGTTATAGTAAGATAAAAAAAGATTACCCTGATTAATTTCTAAAGTAGAATATACTATAGTGCAGGGGTTCCCAGCCCCTGGGGTATGAGCATTACCACCTGAGATCCGCCTTCTGTCAGATCAGTGGCAGCATTGGATTCTCATTGGAGCGCCAGCCCTATTGTGAACTGTGCATAGGAGGGATCTAGGTTGCACACTTCTTATGAGAATCTAATGCCTGATGAAACCATCCTTTCCTCCCCTCGTCGCATAGAAGAATTGTTTTCCATGAAACCAGTCCCTGGTGCCAGAAAGATGGGGGGTAGGATAGAATAATGGATAGTAGGATAGATAGTAGGGTAGAATAACGGTGAAGATCGTGGGCTCTGAAGCCAGACTCCCTAGGTTTGGATGCCTCTGCTGTTACTACTATTATATCGCGAACTAAAGTAGTTATATGACCTCTGTATGCCACAATTTATTTGTCTGTAAATTGCCTATGACTGATAATGGCACCTACCTCATAGGGTGCTGTGAGGGTGATGTTAGCTATTGTTGTTTATTGATTTAGTTAAGATGTAGGAAACAAGAATTTTTTTGTTAAATCAGAGTTTAGGCCTCTTTCCCTGCCTCTTATTTATATTAAGATAATTCTGGAATTCAACATGCATATGCACTTTTCTAATAGATGACCAAGGGTTAAAAATGGGAATATACTCAAATTTTTTACTTAGAACCAATATGTGCTTTAGTGCTATTATAATATCTAAAAATCCCTTATAGTAGAACTTCTATGTATGTCTAATGTTAATGCTAATAATGAGCCCAGTACTAAGAGCTTTTATGAGCAAAAGGTTGACACTAGCTTTGCCAAAGTAAAACGCCCGTCATTTCTTCTTACCAAGAAGAAGAAAGAACACATTTCTAAGATGTCCCCATATGATTGGAGGTCTTTCTAATATTTTTTAAATGAATATAGTTTAGAAATATTGTTAAGAAGTTACAAGATGAAACCTGAATGAAAGGTTAATACTATGTGTTCATTGACTTGCAAGACAGAAAGCACTGTATCGACAGAAGATGGATCATTTTCTAAACTAACCTGAAAATGGATGTGAATAACTATATAGAGAATGACAGCAGTATCAGATTGGTTGAGAGTTTTGAAGTCAGATTGTGTGAACTCAAATTCTCATACTGCTAATAACTCTCACCTTGAGCAAGAGAATAATGAACATATCCTCAGTTTTCTCATCTGTAAAACAGTGTGTAGGGGGGTGTGTGTGTGTTGAGGGCGGGATGTACTTATAGCACACTGACTGACCCATTAGAAGTATCGAAATTAGCTATTATAAATATGGCCTCTTCATTTGAGTAATTTATTGTTAAAAATTTTGGTTTTTAAGCCAAAATTTATATGATCTAAATAGCTTTTAATTCTTGTAAACTTTATTGATTTACAATTAAATAAAAATATTTTTGGACCTAGTAAAAATGCTTGTTTTCATTTTATATATAAATAGAGTAGTAAAGCTTCTGTTTTTGAGTGCAATTTTGTTGTTGTTTTTTGACCCAGAGCCTTGCTCTGTCACCCAGGCTGGAGTGCAGTGATGCAATCTCGGCTCACTGCAACCTCCACCTCCTGAGTTCAAGTGATTCTCATGCCTCGGCCTCTTGAGTACCTGGGACTACAGGCATGTGCCACCAGACCTGGCTAATTTTTTTATATTTTTAGTAGAGTCGGGGTTTCGCCATGTTGGCAAGACTGGTCTCGAACTCCTGGGCTCAAATAATTTGCCCGCCTCAGCCTCCCAAAGTGCTGGGATTACAGGTGTGAGCCACTGCAACTGGTTGAGTGCAATTTGTATAGTCTCCTCTAGCATGTAAGATTTGCTCTAGCATGTAAGGTTTACTCATGCAGTAGTTGCATAATAAGAGATTGTTAGCAGAGTAACTGAGAGATGAAAGAATCGTAAGTTATTTAAAATACAGATGTACACAGACATATGAATGTTTACATAGGAAATGCTCTTATTATCTTCTTTGTAACAAAGGTAACCTGTGAAAAAATATGATATATAGAAGTCTCAGATTCTTTTTTTGTTTTGTTTAATGCTTTTTCCATTGGCAGGGAAACAAATTCCATGGTTGAAGAATTTATGTTACTTGCCAATATTTCTGTTGCAAAAAAAATTCACGAGGAATTTTCTGAACATGCTCTGCTTCGAAAACATCCTGCTCCACCTCCGTCAAATTATGAAATTCTTGTTAAGGCAGCTAGGTCAAGGGTAAGGTCCTATAGTTTGAAAAATCATCTATTTGTGTTTTCATCTACCTGTTGTTCTAAATAATTTACATTCATATTTCCATAAAGGTTTTATTGTTTGTTAATAACAAGAATATGCCAACAGTTCTTTTTTCTTTTGTTTTTTTTTTGGGGGGGATAGGGTCTCACTGTCACCCAGACTGCAGTACGGTGGCACGATCTCGGCTCACTGCACCCTCCATCTCCCAGTCCTAAGCCCTCCTCCTGCCTCAGCCTCTGGAGGAGCTGGGACTGCAGGCGCACACCACCATGAGTGGCTAATTTTTTGTATTTTTGTGGTAGAGATAGGTTTTCACTATGTTGCCCAGGCTGGTCTCAAACTCCTGGACTCAAGTAATTGTCTCATCTCAGCCTCCCAAAGTGCTGTGCTGGGATTGCAGGTATGAACCACCGCACCCAGCCTAATGTTTTTCACCGTATGCTAAAGCCAGATGTTTAGACTAAGATATATGTAGCGTCCTGGTCATATAAAACTCTTCCATATTTCCTTGCCTTTATGCATGTTTCATATGTCTATGTTGCTTCATGGCTCCTGTCAACCGCTTAACTTTACAAATAATGTATTTTGTTTTTGTTTTTATTTTTGGGTTTTTTTGGGTTTTTTTACTTCAACTCAGTTAAATCCTTTACATTTCATGTTCGTAAGAAAAGTATATTTATTCCATACATGGAAAAGAGGAAACTATAGAAAGAGCACATTTTTTCAGCCCTGTATACCCACTGCTTCTTGTTAGTAGATTTTCATTTATGGGTGCTTACCCCTTGGGTAACTATGGCTTACATTGCTTTTCCTTGGATTACCTAGTTAGGCCCTATCTTTCTCATCTAGAAGAGAGGGAGCAGTAATGTTGGACTGCAGAGCATTAGTCTAACATGATGGCATTGGTTTCTGATTTTTGGATCAGACCTTTATGGCATGCATGCCCAGCTTCTCCAGATTCATAGGAATTGAATCAGCTTCTCACTCCTCTGCTCCAAGGCTTATTCTGTAAATAGGAATTTTTTTTCCTTCATTATCTTACTTCTTCCAAAGACCTAAGAGAAGAGATGTATATTTGACTCATCTTCCTAGGGTAGAACAAGGCAGCTAAATTTGATGAATCCCAACATTGTTCTAATGGAACTGTAGTGACCAGTACAGTTTTGTTTCTGGCTATTACTTCTACTTTGAAGGGAAGGAAAATAACGAAAACATGATGTTTGTTCAGTCAGATCAGTTATATTTTGAAGACATAATGATACTGACTTAGAAATGTTTAATATGGTGCTCTTCCTTTCTTTTTGTTTACAGAATTTGGAAATCAAGACTGATACAGCCAAGTCTTTGGCTGAGTCTTTGGATCGGGCCGAATCTCCTACTTTTCCATATCTAAACACTCTGTTGAGAATATTAGCCACTCGCTGTATGATGCAGGCTGTGTACTTCTGTTCTGGAATGGATAATGATTTTCATCACTATGGCTTAGCATCTCCAATATACACACATTTTACTTCACCCATCAGAAGGTATTTTTTTTATGAAATTAAAGGAGATAGAAAATAGTTAATTTTGAATTTTAAAAGCACATATTAGTACTGACATACTACGGTTCTTATTTCTCCTTCATCTGTCTAGATACGCAGATGTCATCGTTCATCGGCTTTTGGCTGTGGCTGTTGGGGCTGACTGTACTTATCCAGAGTTGACAGACAAACACAAGCTTGCAGATATATGTAAAAATCTAAATTTCCGGCACAAAATGGCTCAATATGCCCAACGTGCATCAGTGGCTTTTCATACCCAGGTATTTGCCTTCTGTCGATACTGCTAGAAAAGATGAAGTTTTGTTCATTTTTAATTTAATTTCAATTTCTTTGTTAATTTCAAAATATTTTAAGACTAAATAAGTTGTATGTTATTTTACAGTTATTTTTCAAAAGCAAAGGAATAGTAAGTGAAGAAGCCTATATTTTATTTGTAAGAAAGAATGCCATTGTGGTATTAATTCCAAAGTATGGTTTAGAAGGGACAGTCTTTTTTGAAGAAAAGGACAAACCAAACCCACGGCTTATTTATGATGATGAGGTACAGTATTTCTCATGTTTGTTTTCTTTTCTGGGGGCACTTTTTCTTTGGGAGTTCATAAATGGCACCCATAAAGCATAAAATTATTTTTTGTACCCTGAAGAATTTATCCAGATCTCCAAATACATGCCAGGAAATCTACATTTAATTTTGCCAACTAAGCTATGGTTTTACTCCCAATTTCCCACCACTATATATCTTCTCATATGCAATTGTTGTCTTTGATTTTTTCTTTTATACCATGTAAAGTTTTGCCCTACATGCACCAATAAAGTAAAGGAATAAATGACTATTTACAACTCAGGGAAGAAACTTTTTTTTTTTTTTAACTTACTTCCAGTGTTTCTTATGTGACACACATACTCCCTATTCACCTTAGGAGAACCACAGCCCTGAGAGAATATTTGAACAATAAACTGGCCAAAGTACCTTTGTGTTCCTCTACTAAACTAAAAATTTCCTATTTATTAGTGAGTTGATAAATTAATCACCAAGGTTTTAATGAACATATATATATTAGAACTATCTTAATGAAGGAGAAAGTATGCACATAAATAGGTCATATTTATGTGAGACTACTAGGTTTCTGGCCTTTGTTATGTTGAACACGTAGATGCTTACTAATTTTTATATTTAAACTTTCACTATGTAAGATAAATTGTAAAGGGTTAGAACAAAGCCTCAAATGTAAGGAAGCAATTAAGAATGATAAAATGTGTTTTGTTTAGATACCTTCACTTAAAATAGAAGATACAGTGTTCCATGTATTTGATAAAGTTAAAGTGAAAATCATGTTAGACTCATCTAATCTTCAGCATCAGAAAATCCGAATGTCCCTGGTAGAACCACAGGTAAGGCCAAACTTAATATTTCCTTGTTGTGATGGAACAAACAGTACATATTTTGTCAGAGAGAGGGACATAGTTATTTCTGTTTAATGTTAGAGGGAACCCTATAAGTAGTGTAGAAACCAAATATTTGCATAGCAAATCCTGTTTTCTCATTGATTTCTTTAGGCCACGGGATTCTAGACATCTGAGATTCTGCTCAGGTCTTTGGTGGCAAAATAAAAAGATCTTCCATTCTCCTGCCTAGTCTTTTCTGTCTAGAAGTTTTGAACTCTGCACTTTGAAGATGAAGTGTAGGTTTTTCACCTAAGATACTGGTTCTTAACCTTTGTCCTTCCCCAGCACACTTGAAACCTCTGATTCTGTCGATCACAGTGGCTCCCCATGGGGAAGGCTGTTTTATAGTTAAAAAGAACACTTCCTAAATGACATGCTTCTCACCTATTGAGACCATGTCTACCTTCTGCATTTTTGAACCACTGTTACTTTGTAAAATACATTCTGTGTATAAAACCTTTAATTAGCCCCCTTTCCCCTCCCTACCACTACATCCTTTTAAATTTGAAACTGGCAGTGGGGAAGGGGAAGATGAGGATGAGATGTATTTTATCCTTTAAATCACCTTATTTCCCCCCATTTGCATTATCTTAGATACCAGGAATAAGCATTCCTACCGATACTTCAAACACAGACCTTAATGGACCAGAGAAAAAGAAGATAAAGCTTGGAAAATAGCTATATTCAACAGAAATCTTCAAAGACTGGTTTTATTTTTAAAAGAAAAAACTTGAAAGAACACTTCTAAGCCTAAGTGTGTGATACAGTTTGTTACTTTTAAGTACATTTTAATAATTTCAGACATTTGCATTTTTATTGAATGGTTGACTGTATCTGTCCCATCATACTGCTTTACTTCTGGGTTGAACAGAATTATTTATGCAGAATAATTCAATTGAATATCCATCACTTAAATACAGTGACAGGATAGCAACTTCAGGGATCTGTAAAGATCATTTAAATGGAGTGCTCATCTCATTGAGGAGCAGATTAATTTTGCATAAGTACTCTGATTATTTAATATTTGTAGGAAAAAACTTTCATTTTCCTACAGAGGAAAATAGAACAATCTTAGAAGCAAGGAACAATCTTCTTTTCTAAGTCTTGGAAGCTGTCAGTGTTGAGGATGTAATCTCCTTTGCCATCTTTAATTCACCTAATTTACACTAAGTATTCTCTTACTGTCTTTAAAAGCTTCCTGTATTTTATTAGTGGTCCTTGAACAACTGTGAATGTTTGGGAATTGGTAGAAAGGCAAGAAGCAGTATATTTTGACCTGACTGGAAAGATGGTTGTTTTTATTACCAGGTAATAAGTGTGATCATCATTGTTGAACTTCAGCTCCAGTGTCTCTCCAGAATAAGACATTGGCATTCAAATGTCTGTATCTTGTTACTTACAAAATAAAAAACAGATAATTAGTGGCTTTTAAATTGTAGTTGTATCAGTGTATGTACACGAGGGGAACTGTATAAAGGCATACTAAAGGGAACAGATTAAAATAAGTATTATTAATAAAATTTGGTGTGCCAAACTACTTCCTTTGCTAATCACAGAGATTGGTAATGATTAAATTAATGCCTTCAGGAATATTTTGGGATAGGGTTGCCTTAAAACGTTTTACTTGGCTTATTTATTCAATTTCTAAAGCACTTACGGTGTGTCAGGTTCCACTCAAGTAAACTCTGTCTTCAAGGAGCTTGCAGTATAGTGAGAAAAGCCTGGCAAGTAAATCAGCAGGTATACCAAATAGGTAGTCATTTAGGCACTCAGTAAATGTTGACTAATTTTTCCAGTTTCCTATTACTGAGGAAAACCTCCATACATTGAGACAGAAACTTGTGTCAGTTGGAGGAAAATAGACTTGAGTAGTCTTTGGTCCAAGTAAAATGGGTCAATGACACTAAGAGTAGGAGTCAAAAAACCTTTTCTGTGAGTGCTGGAACATTTTAGACTTTGTTGGCTATGGTCTGTATTGCAACTATAGTACACAACTCTGCCGTTGATAGTGTGTAAGGAGCCATATACAATACATAAACAAATCAACATGACTGTGTTCCAACAAAGCCTGATTTGTTAAGTTTCATATATAGTCATGTGTCACTTAATGACGGGGATACGTTCTGAGACATGTCACTTGGCAATTACATCATTGTGTGAAAATCATGATGTAATTACACAAACCTAGATGGTATACCCTCTGGTATCCTATATGGGACAACCTATGGCTCCTAACCTATAAACCTATATGGCATATTACTGTACTGATTGCTGTAGGCAGTTGTAACACAGTGCTAAGTATTTGTATATCTAAACATATCTAAACATAGAAAAGGTACAGTAAAAAAAAATATATAGGTATATGTAAGATATAAAATGGTATACCTATTTAGGACATTTACCATGAACAAGTTGGCAGGACTGGAAGCTGGCTCTGGGTGAGTCAGTAAGTGGTTAGTGAATGTGAAGGCCTATATTACTGTGCACTACTGTAGGCTCTTATAAACACTGTACACTTAGGCTACGTAATTTCACTATGATGTTACCATGGCTGTGTCCCCAGGCAATAGGAATTTTTCAGCTCCATTGAAATCTTACGGGATCATCATGATATATTTGGCCATTGTTGACCAAAAGTTATGCAGCACGTCATTATAATTTTGATGTCACAAAACATTACTCATTTGATTCTCCCCACCCCTGCCAACCATTTAAAAAACTTTGCCGGCTAGGTGCAGTGGCTCACGCCTGTAATCCTAGCATTTTGGGAGGCCGAGATGGGTGGATCACCTGATATCAGGAGTTCGAGACCAGCCTGGCCAACATGGTAAAACCCCATCTCTACTAAAAATACAAAAACTTAGCTGGGTGTAGTGGCAGACGCCTGTAATCCCAGCTACTTGGGAGGCTGAGGCAGGAGAATCACTTTAACCTGGGAGGCGGACGTTGCAGTGAGCCGAGATCGCACCACTGGAGTTCAGCCTGAGCGACAAGAGTGAGACTCTTGTGGTGTTCATGGTTAGTGTGTTGAAGATGAGCCAGGTACCTAATGCGACACATTTTCTGCAGGTCAGCAGTAATATTTCAGGGTACAGTTGAGGAGGAAAGAAGAAAATGACACATTGATAACATAGGTCTTTATTTCCTAGGGGTACATATGAATTATTCCTTTTTGAATGAGACAGTTTTTAAAAGTTGATTTATAAATACAAAAATACATTCTCCAAAGATAGTATTTCCAAACTCTTATATACGCATCTACTCCCAACATGGATATAAGTTTTTTTTAAAAAAATAGTTGTATATAACATACATATCTGCCCCAGTGTTACTTCACAGGCCTATGCCCTACAGGAACTCCACTCTCCGAGCCCCTTTTTCTCTTCGTTCTCCCACACTCTTATTCTCCCACATCCCTACCCACGTTTGAGCTGGAAAGGATGTCCCTACCCTAGGCATGAGGTATATTATTCTGGGCACCACACATTTGCCCCATAGATAACAATACATGTGATGATGTCGCTAGTACTACCTTTCCAGTATTTACATATTTAAAAGTAGTAACTAGAACAGTTATCACAGGAACTAAGAATTTTCCCCACAGAGGTGAACAGTTTAAGAACTAACATTTCAGGAAACCTGTTTAATTTCCTTTTTTGTATCTTCGATAAGTTTTATATCTAAGATTTCTGGGTTATAATTCATCTGTATGTTCAAGCTTTTATGTAAAAATATATAGGGCCTTCAGTTTTAACATAGTTTCTTCACATGTTCTCAGAACTGCTAAATTCAGTGCTATCAGGAAGGCTTAATAAGTAGTTCATTGACCCTGTCAGATAGGAGCACTCAGCTCTGTCACAATTTGTTGTTAAACACATCACTCAATGTAAAGTATAAAAATATTTATTGATAAAAAATAAATTTATAATTCAGCAACTTGAAGTTCCAGGAGCATTTCCGTTGTTCCTATGTCAGTAAGCCCTTGATTTTTCACATTACGGAGGGAAAGCGAAAAATGTTACTTGAAGTAATTTTTTCCCCAATCACCATCACATTGATCCTGTGCACAACGATATATGTGAGGAACTCTTAAGCTTAGTCTTTGATTCTTATTCTATGGACTGCTGCACTGAAAAGGACTTGCTGTTTTCATCCAACACCTCTGTGTTGTGTGGTCTTCCTGTGGAAAAGAAGACAACACCTCGTTTTCAGTTTAAGTAGGACCACTCAAGGATGCAATTATCGGAACTGTTTTTAAAACCTAAAAGCACGTTTCTTTAGCTGAACTCTGAAGGTACAGTAAAGATGCAGTATTTTATAAATCAATATTCTGTATCAAAAAGAATTCCAACGCTTTGAGAGGCCAAGGTGGGAGGATCGCATGAGCCCAGGAGTTTGAGACTAGCCCTGGCAACATAGTGAGACCCTGTCCCTACAAAAAATTTTTAAAAGCTGGGTGTGGTGGCACATGCCTGTAGTCCCAAGCTAGTCGGTAGGCTTAGGTGGTAAGACTGCTTGAGTCTGGGAGTGGGCTGTGGTCATGCCACTACACTCTAGCCTGGGTGACAGAATGAGACCCCGTCTCAAAAAATAATAATAAAATTTTAAAAAATCCTCCATGTATCTCTACTTATGTTTAGATAGATAACTACATCTGAAACAGGATGGATTTTGTTCAGGTTAATTTTAGAAGAGACCTTCTCTGATACTACTTACAACAGAAAGGCAATTTGCTCGTACTACATACAACAGAAGGGAAAACTAAGGTGGCCTCCCTATCAAACTTTGGTTGCACATTTTGCTGATATTTATAGTATTTTATAAGAAACTGGCATACAACAGCAGTGCGAGGTGGTTCACACCGGTAGTTCTAGCTACTCAGGAGGGTGAGGCAGGAGGATTGCTTGAACCCAGCAGTTCAAGGCTGCAGTGATCTATGATTCTACGACTGCACTCCAGCCTGGGTGACTTAGAATAAGACCCTGTCTCAAAGAAAAAAAGAAAAAGAAGAAATGGCATACAAGGCTGTGCATGTTGGCTCATGCCTGTAATCCCAGCACTTTGAGAGGCTGAGGCAGGAAGACTGCTTGACACCAGGAGTTTGAGACCAGCCTGGGCAACACAGTAGGCCGTGTCTCTACAAAAAAATAAAATACAAAAGAAATTGGAATATAAAATTAAAGACTGTCCTGACTAGTGCCTGAAATTATGAGTTTCTTCAAGTAGGAATATATAACCATCTGGAGGGTTCAGTGAATGCCCTCATCAAATATATGCTACCTTTGCACACTCTGTAGTAAGATACTTGTGTTACTATATTCAGAGTAAACAAAATATTTCAAGGCTATTGGATTTCAAGAAAATAGGCTTTACCTTTCAGTGTTTTAAATTTCATATAGTTTCTCAATAGTACTATTGTCTAATAATTGAAATTATTTTATATTTCTAATCTAAACAATATTAGGTTTTCTCTATATTTTCTCTGTACCTTCATATTAAATGCTTGAGATATACTCTCAACTTCACAGGTTTGTGCATCACTTTCTTTGCAGTAACTTTCTGCCCCAATTGTATCCGTAATATTGCTTCCACAATTCTGCGTATTATAGCCACTATCCATCTGACAGGAGAAAAAAGAAAAAAATATATTGTGAGGAACTTAAAAGTCAAATATTTAAATAAGTAAACCACTATAAACTGTCACTCACTACATCTGAACGATCCTAACATGATCATGTTGAACAAAATTCAAAAGTAATGCACAACTATAAAAGGTAGTTCTGCATAGTACTGATTATTGTAGTCATTTTATAATTCCTTCCAATGAAATATATCTTGTAACTTCCTTAAGAATCAGTGAATAGTCTACTGACAAAATGCTTTCCTGTTACTTTGTGATCATACCTAGTAGACGACAATGAGTATTACAACTAACTTCACCTTCCAAGGCATTTTCCAGGCTTGTCTCTAAATGGCTTGGACGCAGCTCTAAATAAAATCTACCAAAAAGGCATGCTGCCTTTAAAAAGGTTATACTATATTCACACCTAGTTGTTCACAATCATGCCACATATATAATGGCTCTAGATGTTAATTCAGTTTTTCATATTAATAAAAATTGTAGCATCCTAAGATACACTTTTTCAGTGCAAAAGAACAAAAAAGAAAGATTCTAGCCAATTTCCAGCTTGACATATATAACACTTATTGAGTGTCTCTAAAAAGGCCAGGCACTATCTGTATATATTTAATATCTTTTTCTCCTTTCGACAACCCTATTACTTTACTAGAGAAGGAAATTAAGGCTTAGAAAGGTTAACTTTCACAGTGTCATCCAGTGATGAGGTGATGAAGATGTGAGACCTCAGTCCAGGTTCTGTTCACTGCACAACACTCCATTTACCTGTATAATGCTGAGCACCAAAGAAAGCAATCCACAAGGGAATCACTTTGCATTTAAGCCCTCCCTGCAAGTTAGCATCAGAGGGAAGGAAAAAGCTGACTCTCATTTTGTTTCCCTCACAAAGGTACAGACTAGCCGAGAAAATGCAGTCTATCAGTTATAATCCTGATACATATCTGGATACACATCTGCTTACTACTGGAGGTCATGTTCCATTAGAACAAAAGTCTTGTGACGTATAGCATTTTTGGGGGAAAGCCTTGTTCTGCTATCATTCAATAGCTACTTGATCAAAAACATAAATGTCAGATTGCTCCCAGAGATTCTGCCAATAGTTCTTCCTTCTAATATTCATCACTGCCAAATAGCTGGCTTATAATGCAATACTAATATGTAACTGGATATATATGGAAGGAAAAGTTACTCATTAGTACAGCAGAAGTAAGGCATGTAGGGAGTTTGTCCCACACTATGGGAAGAGCAGGATCCATGGGAGCCAAGTTGAGATGGTGGCTGACTTCACTGTCTCTCATCTAGACTTCTGCTAATGTCAGTGCCTAATACATACCAACCAGGCAACAGATACCTTGTTATCCCCCACAGGCATCAAGATAGGCATCAATCTCACTTTATAGCTAAGAAGGATGAGGGGATACAAATTAAGAAGTCGTGTTCTATTCACTGCTATGTAAATCTTGCCTTAAGATCCCACAGCCTGGAAATAAAAGAACTCGAATTCAAACTTGGTTCTCATTGCAAACTTTACATTCCAGTTGGGCAATGGTGCCTTTAAATGGTGTCTCTATGTCAGTCATCTAACATGCACTTTGTTACTAAATTTATTTTTCTACCACATAAATCAGACGTTATTGTCTTTTAAAACATTTAATTGGCAACAGTTGTGCCCTGTGATAACATTCCTTGACATCTGGGCCCAGCACTTTAGCCCTTCCCTCATCATTCTCAGTCCCCCTTGTTTGTTACCATTCAGAGGACCTTGCCTCCCGTTACTACTTACGTTTTTGCTTTCATTATTATTTTAAACTGATACACAATTACACACATTTATGATGTATGTGATAGTTTGATATGTTTACAATGTGTAATGATCAAATTGGGGTAATTAGCATATCCATTAACTCAAACATTTATCATTGTGTTGGGAACTTTCAAAATCTGCTCTTCAAGCTATTTGAAAATATACCATAAATTGTTAATTACACTCACCCTATAGTGTTATAGAACACTAGAATGTACTCCTATCAAGCTGTACTTTTGTATCCATTAACCAACCTCTCCCTATCCCTGCTCCCCCTACCCTTCTCATCCTCTACTACCCACCACTATTCTACACTCTTCTATGAAATCAGCCTTTTTAGCTTCCTCATATAGAAGTGAGAACATGTGGTATTTATCTTTCTGTGCCTGGCTTATTTCACTTAATGTCCTCCAGTTCATCCGTGTTGCTGCAAATGTAAGGATTTCATTCTTTTTTATGGCTGAGTAGTATTCCATTGTGTATACCACATTTTCTTTATCCATTCATCTATTAATGGACACTTAGGTTGATTCCATATTCTGGCTATTATGAATAGTGCAGCAATAAACACTGGAGTGCAGGTATCTCTTTGACATACTGATTTCCTTTCCTTTGGATATATACCTACTAGTGGGATTGCTAGATCACATGGTAGTTCTATTTTTAGTTTTTTGAGGAAATTCCATAATAGTTGTACTAATTCATATTCCCACCAACAGTGTTCAGGCACTGTTTACTATTATATTAATCACAATGATCATGCTAATATCCTGTAATCCTATTATTATCCCCATTTAAAGAAGAGTAAACAAGCTGAAAGAAACTGTCACTTTCTGGGATTTATAAAGCTAATGGAGCTGGGCTATAAACTGAAATCTGCCACTACGGTTTCCCAAGCCCATGTTCTTTAATGCCATGCTCGCCCCTCAACTAAATACATTTGCACCCACACCCATCCTGGCACCCTGGCCTTTAAACATGGAGGAGTTACTGTGGGTACTCCTATCAGGGCTCAGATTCTACCCCCTCTTGCATGCCTCAGTTCCCTCAATTATAAAACAGATCACCATTTGACAGATGACGATATCTATTATCTAGTAAGAGAAGTTAAAAAATGAATGGAATATCCCTGCAAGTGTAATCAAGTATAGATTGTTTGACAAGTTAGTAGTGACAATTATGGGAGAATATGCTACCCACAGCTTCCAAAGGTTAGTTGGATTGGATGATGATTAAGGTGTATTTCAACAAAAGTATTTTTGTAATTCCTCTATAAATGCTCTGCTAAAAAGAGAGAGAGAAAGTGAAAAAAAGGCAGAGAGTAAAAGAAGCAAACAATGCCTTTAAGGCATATACTTTTAAGCCTGTATGTGCTTTTTTCTATTTATGAAACCAACTTCAGAGAAGCAAAAATATGTAAAAGTGATTCTAGTATAATCTTTTTTGAGCAATGAAGCTGTAAGTCAGGATAGGCAACAGAAGCATAAAAATATGAGCAAAATACTATATTTAATTTTGGGTCATTTAGAATCCTTCCCGGAGTTTTAACTTCAGCATGCCAAAACTGACACCACCAAAGCCTTATAGGGTTGGTGTGAGAATTAAATGAATTAATAAAGTAGTTAGAAGAATGCCTGGTATATCAAAATACCATGTGAGTATTAGCTATTATTATGAGTCAGTATTAACTTTTGGATTAAACAACATGGACTCTAAAGCCAGACTGCCAGGATCAAATCTCAGCTCTTCCACTTACTACTTGTATAGAAACTTTAGGTAATTTACTTAACCTCTCTGACCCTCAGTTTCCTCATCTGTAAAACAGGGATAACAGTACACATACCTCACAAGATTGCTGTAAAGATTCAACAAATTAAAACATGTAAAGGTCTCAGAATAGGACTTGGCATATAGTAATGCTACATCAGTGTTAGATGTTATTGCTATCCCCTTCTGATATTTGAAGTTCCTTCAAAATTCTCAGCTCAAAGAACACAAAAATGAATGGAACAAATGCCTTTCCAAAGTGCTGATTATGAAGTATATGTATGTCAAATGAATCAAGTTTTCCAGTTGTTGGAGACATTGCAAAATTGGAAATGTATAATTTCATGAAAAATGTTGCTATAAATCACATTTCTAAAAGAAAGGTACAAAAATGCATACATAAAAAAACTCTAAGGTCGGGCACGGTGGCTCACGCCTGTAATCCCAACTACTCAGATGGCTGAGGCAGGAGAATCCCTTGAACCCGGAAGGTGGAGGCTGCACTGAGCCAAGTTCACGCCACTGCACTCCAGCCCGGGTGACAGAGTGAGACCCCATCTCAAACCCCCCCACCAAAAAAAAGGTGCTCTAAACTCTGTTTATCCCCCCTAAATCACATAAAGGAAAAACAAAAATGATTTTAGTTTTAGAATACAAATACTATACCAGACCTTGCATGTTTTGGGGGACTGGATCCACATAAAACAGTGATGAATTCTGCCTGATGCTAGCAGGAATTATTTCTCTAGAGCAGGCTAATTCCTTTTCTGCCATCATCTTTTCCTACTCCATATAAATATCAGTTAATATGAATATAAAATATGACTTATCAGTCATATTAAAATAAATTTACTCATATCACTTGGTATTGATATTTTTAAAAAATATTATATAATAGTCCTCATGTTTAATCCATTATCTTTCTTACACTATAATCTTACAAAAGAAAGGATAAAGAACACCAAGGCAGTGAGGAAGGGGCTATAGAATACTAAATACCTTACCTGAATGTTACTGCTTTCACAAGGAATGACACTGCTTTCAGCAAGAGGTGACATGCACATATGAGAGTTTTCAATACTGAAGGCAATGCCACTCACAAAATCAGTCATGGGTAAACTGCCATTATCAACCGGCTCCTTAATCCAAGTGTTCTCATCTGCTATCTCTATAGGATCAACCATTTCCACAGTGTTATTGTCTTTTTCCCTTTCAACATCCTGCAACAGTGCTAATTCTTTCTCGGAAACACTGGACTGATTTTGTGTAACAGACACGGCAGTCACAACCAAATGTGTACCATGTGTAGAAGCCTCACTACTAAACTGCTGTAGGTGTATTCCCGCAGCATCCATGGCTGGTGATGAGACATCTGTGGAAGGAATAGTCTCTTTATCTTCCTCATCTTCACCTTGAGTCTCAAGAGTAAAAGGTATCTGAATCAGTGAGGTCCGATACTGAGTACCACCTCTATACATCTCAAGTCTCATAGGAGACCAATTTTTAATTGGCGAGCAGCCATCTATATAAGGACTTCTGATACACGGATTGGTAATCCCATTAGAATTTGTTCCAGATGAAGCATCAGGAGAATGAACAGTAAACTTCCGTTGTTCTGAAAGGTGGGAAGGGAAAAAAATCATGTCATAAAAACATGAAAATGGAAAAGTCAGTACTAAATGGTAATCATGTTTCATGCCAGGAAAAACTATTTCTCTAACAGTTGTATTGTTTACCAAAGTGAAATTCTGATGTCAAAAACAATAGCACAAATGGATGTGTCTTAATAAGCAGGATGAGGCTCTTAAAAAATAATTTCTTTGGCACTGTCTTTTTTTTCTTCTTTTTTAAAAATATGGTCTCACTCTGTCACCCAGGCTCACTCTGAGGTGATCCTCCCACCTCAGCCCCAAGTTAGCTGGAACTACAGGCGTTCCACCATGCCTGGCTAATTTCTGTTTTGTTTTTTTTTTTTTTTTTTGTAGAGATGGGGTTTCACCATGTTGCCCAGGCTTGTCTTGAACTCCTGGGCTCAAGCAATTCACTGGCTTCAGCCTCCCAAAGTGCTGGGATTACAGGTGTGAGCCATCGCATCTGGTCACTTTCTCTTTTAATTAAATTATTTTACTCACTGAGAATTATTTGCTTATGAGTATATTGCTATTGTACTAAAATTGTTCATATACAATGAAAATCCCTAGCAAATCAGCTGAAACCTACAACTTAACAGCTGTACCTGGCAAATGAAAAATGTGAAAATACATGTGTTTATGTAAAATGCCATAAGCAACACGAAAAAACAAACAAAAAACTGGAAAATATCTGCAACAATAAAGAGCCTAACAATGATAATCAGAATGATAAAAATGCTTTAAAACTTTAAAAAATACTTTTTGTAACTTAATTAGCTTAATAAAAAGTTTTAAAAATGGACAGAAGCACATAAACAACCTTTCCAATGGTAAACATGCAAATGAAAAGTGTTCAGCCACATAAAATAATAAAAATATGAAAGTTAAAGCAAAGGAAGGTCATTCATTTAATAGTAACATTGGTTTGAACTAACAATTCCCCCTAAAAACCATAAATGACAATAAATGTTTGGGAAGAGCTTAATGTCATTAGTGACCAAAAATACAAAATGTAAAGCAGTGAGAGATCTTTTTGTAATATGCCAAATTTGTAAACATCAAAAATCATAGCAGTGATTCTCGCTGGGAAAAAATGACTTTCTTACAAACCACTGATGAAAATTTCAATTGGTACAAACTTTTATGAGGAAACTTTGGCAAGATTCATCAAAAGCCTTAAAAACATTCACCCACTTTGACCAAATAAGTTCACTTCTGAGAATTTAATCTAAGGATATAAACATGTATAATATCATGTATACATAAAGATATTAGTTTTGTGACAAAGAAAACTTAGAAAAATTTAAATGTTTATCAGTGGTTGAAAACAAATGATGCATTCATATGAAATATATAGCAATTCAAAGTTGTGCTTTGAGACAATTATAAATGACTTGAACAATCTATGAAAATACTCATAGAATGCTTTGTGAAAACAGCAGGATCTAGAACCATCTATATACATGTATATACATGTAGCAACCGTATGTGTATATGCATATATACACAAAGACAAGCAAAATAGAGTTTTCACTTTTCCAATTTTTTGTACTAAGAAGTTTTTAAAAACTGTGAGTAGTTTTCAAAAAGTGCTATAATTTTTTCAAAGAGAAATTCATGTATTGCAAAGAGAAATGTGTAAATTTCCACACATCATGTTTACATTAAAAACCTTAATCAAATATACCTATACAAAATGTGAATATTACCAAAGTCTAAACCTACAGGTCAGAAGGCATATGAAACCAACTTGCCTCTAAAATTGCTATATTTCTTTTGATAGTGTTTGATGTATATATTGCTAATTAAAGTAACCGTATTTAACACTACAGTAGAAATTGGTTGAGAATTTCAGCCTTTGAAGGTAAATTGTTCTTTTATTTAAAATTTAAAGTTTCTAAATATTAGAAGGTTAGTGATCATTTTGAGCTCTATCATTATGACAAATTAAAAGAATCTCTGTAATAACAAATATTGATAGTATAAAACTTTTAACTAGGTATTTCAGTATGAGACATACCTGAGAGTGGGGTCTTTCCTATCTGAAATTCAATTGGTGAGAAAGTGGGTGAAGAAACAGGTGAAGGACTAGTTATGCTTCCCAAGCTGTATTTTTTTGCACTAGCCTGAATAGGGCTAGAAGAAAACTGCCCCTGTAATAAAATTAGATAGTAAATAAATGTGTATGGTTCTCTTCCTTAACTCTTATGCTGCATGCTATTTATCATGGTCTTCAAAACACACTTATAAACTAGGAAGAGTTCACAAGAACCACCAAAAGACACCTTGCAACAAGGACAACTAAGAAGATTGCTACAAAAATTCTGAAATAGTACTGAATATGTTAGTCAAAATATAAACACATTGTATTTGAACAAACCATTAAGTTTCACACTAAACAACCATCTGTGAAAAACGTTTAAATAATTTACTGTTAATGCCAAGCCAGTTGTAATATACTGTAAATCTCACATACGTTAGTAAATAACCTATGCTGAATTTCCTTGAGACTCATGATAAATCCAGTCATCCTGTACACATCTAAATACAAAATTGGAGAGTCTGACCTAAACATCCCTATGACTAATGATAACATATGAACTAGAGTTAGTTTCTGTGAAGCATAATACTCAAAAGACAACCATCCCTCCTTCTGAAAGCAATCTGGGCAGCTCGGTCCAACTACATCTCACAGGGGTGTCCAGGGGAGAGAATACAGTCATGAGTTCTTAGTTTCTGTTTCTGGTTGGGCCAGTAAAGGCCCTTCCTCTTCCCTCTTTTCCACTTATTACTAGAGACAGAAACCAAAAACCATGGCTTCAGGCTGCGGAAAGCCAAAGATAGAACAACAACAAAATAATGTGGGTTGGACAAGCTTGACAGCAAATTACCCAACTGCTTTTTAGTATACTTCTCACCGAACTTGGTGTCTGCAAGGGGCTCCTACACTTTACAGGAGACAAATCTATTGAATAAAACATCTCAAGTGATGTTTGAACACCACTATGAGGACTTCTGGGAGAAGCTGAAGGTAAGGAGTCAGAGATGCTTCCGTTCCCATCTAAAAACAGCTTTCTTCTGAGGGATGAAGAACTGAGGTTTCCAGGAGATTGATCTGCAAATTCATCAGCTCTAAAATAGTCACCTATATTTAATAATAGGAGAAAAGGCAAAGCTAGTCATTTTAAAGAGCAATTATACTTCTGTTACTCAACTTTTCAGAAGCCAGCATGCACTTCATGTTTGAATTTTTTCCCCAAAAGAGGGAGTTTAATTGCATATGTGATGTTTTACATCTTAAATTATTCCTTAGTTTTTAAGTGCTACATTGTGAGTATAATACCAATCAAATGTTTATAGTTTCTGTCTATAGTTTCTGTTTATAGTTTCTGTCTATAGTAATAAAGTTCATTATGATAATAAGGCTAATTCAAACCATGTTCAAGAAAAAGAGAAATTTCAGGACAGTTTCCCCACTTCTTTTATTTCCCATGTTACCATTTACAAAAAGCCAGCCAAACGAAACCTTTGGTTCAAGTTATTAAAGGTTTAAACAAATACAGTATTTACCTAATATATTTTCTAAATTAAAATCCACAGGAAGAGACAGCAATGTCTGACAAGCAGCTGGAAACAAGCAAATAAATAAATAAATTCAAACATGGGATAAATCAATGGAAGTATACGATATGCAATTCAGCATGTGCTGCCCAGTCAACCATCTCCCCGTGATGTTCGAGCCACACGGAATTATGGAATTATTCTATTTCTGCATTCTATTACATACCCTGCCACATCTTTCTAGAAGTGGTTTCCCACACTCTCTGCCACTAGTGTAAACGTGTTAATAGTAAAAGTTAACTCCTGGCTCTGGTACTGGCACTTGAAAAGGAAGCCAGCCTATATCTGGGGGGAGATTTCTCACATTAACCAATTTTCAAAAGAATGCTTTCCAAGACCAGAAATCAATTCACATGCTTTGAACAAGAAAACAAAACACTACAGCCATTTCTAAAACACGGCTGGATGCACCTGTTCTACTATACTTATTTGTAAAGGTCAGCTCTCATATGGTTATTATGCAGCTCATTCAAAAAATCCAAACAGGCCAGGCTTGCTGGCTCACGCCTGTAATCCTAGCACTTCGGGGAGCCAAAGCGGGTGGATCGCTCGAGCCCAGGAGTTCGAGACCAGCCTGGGCAACATGGCGAAACGCTGTCTCCTACAAAAAATACAAAAATTAGCCAGGTGTGGTGGCGGGCGCCTGTAGTCCTAGCTACTGAGGAGGCTGAGGTGGGAGGATCACTGGAGCTCGGGAGGTCAAGGTTGCAGTGAGCTCTTGATTGTACCATTGCACTCCAGCCAGGGTGATAGTAAGACCCTGTCTCAAAAAAATAAAAATAAATTTAAAAAAAAAAAGGAAACAATTCAATTCCAGAGTAAAGTGTTACAACCTGAACTGGGTTTACAATCCAATTTAGCTTAATATGGAACATACTTCTTTTCAAATTGTATTCATACTCACCATTGCTTTTCTCAGAATGAATGGTCAGCTTGTTTCCAACTGGAGAGTCACTGTTTACGTTAGTGCCTGTAAGATATTTTAAGTGAAAAATCCTACATTTTATACTCTTCATTTGCTTTAGCATTACTTTTTCCAGAGTAAAAAATTAAGAAAGTGGGAACTTACTTTGCAACATTAAAAAAAATCTGCATATATAAGTATATATTTTGGCATGTTTCTATTATTTTTTTACCTTTGAGGGAATACAAGGATAAAACTAAAGGATTACCACAGCAAATAAGGAGGCACCAAGCAATACTTTTTTTACATTTTTCTTTAAATAATTGTATATATTTATGGGGTACAATGTGATGTTTCAATACATGTATACACTGTGACAAGAGAAAATCAGGCTAATTAACATATCCATTGCCTCAAACATTTTTCATTTCTTTGTAGTGGGAACAATTAAAATCCAGTTTCAGCAATTTTGAAATATATGACACCTCATTAGCAGCTATAGTTACCTGCCTGTGCCAACAGATCACCAGAACTTATTCCTCCTGTCTAACTGAAACTTTGTACCCTTTGACCAATATCTCCCCCACAACCCCTCCTCCCTACTGTCTGGTAACCACCCCTCTATTCTCTACTTCTAAGAGTCTGACTTTTTTAGATTCTACATATAAATGAAATCATTCAGTATTTGTCTTTCTGTGCCTGGCTTTTTTCACTTAGCATAATGCCCTCTAGATTCAGATATGTTGTCACAAATGACAAAACTTCCTTTTATAAGGCTGAATAGTATTCCACTGTGTGTGTGTGTGTGTATATACATATATACACACACATATATACACACATATATATGTGTGTATATATACATTTTTAAAAATCCATTCATCTGTTGATGGACACTTAAGTTGATTCCATATCTTGGCTGTTGTGATTAATGTGCAGCAATAAATATGAGAGTGCAGATATCTCTTTGAAATACTAATTTCAGTTCCTTTGGATATATATGCAATAGTAGGACTGATGAATCCCAAAGTAATATATTTTTTTTAAGGAAATGATGGTTACTCTTCATGATGTCAACCTTAAAAGGTCAGGGATACCTTTTATCTATCCTCAATGTCCTCAACAGATTAAAATGCCAGATTATTTGGACAAAACCTGAAATTTCATCCATAAAACCATACAGTTTCTTTCACAGCAAGAGTTAAAAATATGGGTGCAAATTATTTTAACTCTAAAGTTTTATAAGGTGAAAAATCTCCAGATTAAAAAAACTCAAAAACTAAAACCATGTCAAAAAAGACTAATATAAGCAAGATAAAAAGGAAGAAAAAGCAAGGGGACTAAACAATCGCCCCCCCCCCCCGCCCCCAAAACCAGAAACAACTCAGGAATTCTAAAATAAAACAACAAAATAGAGTACAGTAACCTAACAATCCTAAATTTTAAAATGGGTAAGTGGGTTGCTGAATAAGTTAAAGTTCCCTGTTAAATACTATCAAAATGGGTAAATAAAGAAAATTTTGGATGCAGATGACTTTGTCATCGCATGCAGAGTGACCTTCTACAAGACAGATGTAATCAATACTCTCTCTGCCTAAAACCCTGCAATAGTCTTTAGGATAAAATCTAAACGCTTCAATGGCTTACAAAGCCCTTCGAAACCATATCTATTTCTTTAGCATGGTTGCCATCTAACTAAATATTATTTGAGTACCTAAAACAAACAAACCAGAAACAGGTATCTCTCTCATCTCTAGGTATTATCTTATGCTCTCTCCTCCCTGCCTTTTCTCCCCTGCATTTCAAGAGTCTGACTCAAATCTCAGCTTAAATTTTATCTTCTGTCAGCATGCCTTCCTTGCCCTCTTCAGACCAGAAAGACACCTACAGCAACATTATCATATCACTTTTCAACTCTATTCCAAGTGTTTTGGTTGTTTCCCCTAGAAGGGCTTAGACAAATTTAAGACCACAATCAAATGAGGAAAAAAAATCGATGGATTTGATTGCACCAAAATAAGAATTTCTGTGCAACCCAGGATATCAAGAACAAACATTAATATACATATGACAGAATGGGAGATAACATTTGAAATGTTTAAGAGCAATATAACTGCAATATATATGATATCTTAGAAATTAACAGGAAAAAAAAAGGTTAACAACTCCAACTGAAACATATCAATGAAATACAAATAGACATTTTCTATGAAATTTAAAAGGTCATTAGTCTATGAAGACAGAAGGAAAACTGAAACAATCATTTAGAATGTCAAATAACCTATAGGAAAGGCAAAGATGTAAAAGCTGGATAATGCCAAGGGCAGGCAGGGATGCTGGGACACAGGAACCCTAGGGACTGCTGGGGCTGTGCAGACTGTGCAGATATTCTAGAGAGCACTCTAATACTATGTAGTCAGATTAGGTAAAGATATATCCTATAACTCAGAAATCCTCTACCTGCATATATATCCCAGGGAAATTCTCACTCAAGTCCATAAAAAAAACCACATGAGTATATGCGCTGAAGCACCTTGCTGCATAAATATTAATAATAGTAAATGCTACCAGCACAAGCTAACATGTATAAACAAAACCACTTTTCCCCTCATTCATCATTTTCTTTGTTAATCTTTAGGTAAATAACCAAACACTTACCATGTGCTAGGTACATGATCTTAGAGGCACCACAGTAACCATCACTTTATAGATAAGGAAACTGAGGCACAGAAAAGCTAAGGAACTCACCTAAAGTCACACAGTTAGTGAGCTTTTCTGGGTACAATTCAAACATAGATAATACTACACTAGAGTAAGGGTCAGCAAACTATGCTTCACGGTACAAATCTGGCCTTTCACCTATTTTTGTAAATACGGTTTTACCAGTACACACTTACATTCATTTACATATTGTCAGTGACTGCTTCTGTGGTACAGCAGTAGAGTGGAGTGGTTCCAATAGAAACTGTGTGGTCAGTAAAGGCTTAAGTATTTATTATTGAGTCCTTTACAGTTAAGGGCTGCCAACCTTGGCCCTAAAGTAGCACCCAATAGAACGTTTTCTGGGACGATGGAAATGTTCTCTATGTATACTACTCGATATCCACATGGCCATTGAGCACCTGAAATGTGAATATTGTGAATGGGGAACTCCATTTTTAAATTTAACTTTAAATTTAAATAGTCACACGTGGCCACAACTGTCAAGAACTATGAAGGGTCTAAGATTCTACCCAACTTGCCAACTAACAGGTGAACATGTCAAAGTTCCACTGGTGCTGGCTACAGACATGAGGCTTCTGGGGGCAAAGACAAAGGACTTCATTATTTTCAGCACAGCAGGCAGCATGAACTTAACGTTCCTATTAATTCCCTTTGCCCACGAGTGCCAAGAAGGTGACATGAAACAGCCCAGGGCAGTGAATTCTTGTATTGTGCATACAAGTTGGACTGTCTCATACAAAAAGCAGGGCTCATTCACCCCTGACACAGTTTCCAGTTCTATACCTCAATGTGGTTGATCCAGATATCCGCCTTATATAAATTTCTCCTGCTAACCACCTCCCTACGGGACAGCTACATATGGTCTACCTGACTGACCCCCCGACCCTCATACCTCACATGGACTATACAGACATGCCACAGTGACTACCTCTCCGTCACTGTGTGACCTCCTCAATGCAAGACTGCTTGCTTTAAACCCACCAACTAAAACTCTGTTTGGATAATGCCCTGGACCCAATAAAGGCGTTGGCCCATGGGTCCCTTTCTCTCTCTCCCTGACCTCCATGTGTCGTGTTCAGGCATGCTGTGTACTCCTAGGACTTGTAAGTAATAAAATTTTTATTTCCATCTTGTGTCTCTCCTAATCATGGGAGGGGTGCTCTCTTAAAAAATTCTAAATTAAAATATCCAGGTGGTTGGTGGACACACAGTGGGTTTTCACACATAGCTTAGGAAATCCCATTCTTTTGTAAGAGACTGCAAACAAATCTGCTCTAGAGGGAGACATCATCTTTCTTATACTGGACAGCAAAACAAACTTACCCTCTGCCCTGGTGGGACACGGTATCTCTGCCTTCCAAGGATGTTCACAAGACGAACACCCTTGAAAAGATAGTTCGGAACAGAACCTGTCCATGCCGCCCCATGAAAGGTGTGCAGAAATGTAGGCCTATGGAGAATTGTCTCCCAACAACACAGTAAACAGCACAGCTCTGGAGCCTATCCTATTAACCACCGCACTGTTATTGTGGGCTTGATTAGGTTTCGAAGAGTCTAAACTATTTTTAGCATCTTCCAGATCCTGCATCACTTGAACTAAAACAGGATACTTGGAATACAAAATGTTATTTAAAAAAATCACTTAAGAAGGTTGATTCATCTGTTGAAAAAATCCAGTAGTAAAGAATCTGGGGGTGAAAAACTAGTATCTATGAGAATGTCACCTTGGACACACAAATTTTAGAGCTAGGAGGGATGACAACGGACAACTCTAGTTCAATCCTTTTATTTTACAAAGAGATTGAATAATTTGATCAAAGTCACCTCTTTGGTTTATATAAGTGGGAAGTTTTACAATCCAGATTTCCATCTACTACTGCATGCTACCATTAATTCATAATGGCTAAGAATACAGTATCTGATGAGAATGCCTCATTTTGAATCCAGGTTTTCTCACTTTTATCATCTCTGTAACCCTGGACAAATGCTCTCACCTTTCTAAAACTAGGTTTTCTTATCTATAAAATGGGGCCAATAACTGTACCTAGTTCATATGAGTTATAAGAAATTACTGAAAGCACTTAGCACTGTCCAGGCATAGAGAAAGTACTAACCCAGCTTACCTATTATTGTTGTATTATTATGCTTTTTTTTTTGGATAAAGAATGGAACAAATATTTCCTTTTATACTGAGAGCATAATTAAGGTGTACTACAATAGACAGTGTAATTCCACTGTGATGAGGGATGCATATATACAAGTGATGCCTGAATACTGCCTTTGAACCCGAAGAGCAGTGAGAACAAATATATGACAACCAATGCCTAGAGGTAGAAAGATATTTGATAAGCTTACAGGCTTCCCTTTAATTTCCTTAGTAATTTTGCAAATACTCAGCAATAATACACTGTCCCAGAGGTAATATTAAGTCTTCATCCTTTCTTTACCTTTATAAGAAATCAGCAAATTAGCAAAAGGTAACACAATTTAGGGTTTTATTTAAAATATTAACCTTCAAAATACTGCTAAAGTCATTAACAACTCATCTCTATATTCAATACCAACTATTTCTTCATCTATGGATTCTCTATAACCATCATTTTAACTGACATTCACAATAGTCATGAAGAAAAAGTTAAATTCAGAATAGAACAGCTAAAAAAAAATTCAATAAATTTTAGTCAAATTTTTAATTCCAACCCTAAATGGAGTTAAATTCTATGTTATCCAGAATTTTAAAGCAAGCTCCTTACAAAGCAGATACACTGGCACTTTGATTTTTATTCATATCATTTTTAGTACACTCACATTTATTGGAATGATATTGTGAAAGCTGTTTCCCTTCATGATCAGTCCAAGGAGACGGTACGATGACATCTTTAGTGAAAAACTAGGAAAATTAAAGTCATACAATTAGGCATAAATTCCGCCCAAAATGTGAGAAAGTACCTGTGTTTTTCCAAATAACTATTAAACATGTTATATACTAACTTTATAATTGTATGCAAAAATTTTAATACTTAAAAGCACAAATGACCAAAGGGAAAATGGAAGAAATTTAAAGTATATAAGAAGAGGAATCTTAATATTTCAAATCAACCAGTTAAATTTGAAACTTGCAAACTAAACTAAGAGGATTAATCATAGACAAAGTATTTTAAATTTCTTTCCCAGGTTTTTTTTGATGGGGTTACAAAAAAAAGGATGAAAAGGGAAGGAATATATTAAGACAGACATATGCAAGGAGGCCAGTATGAATGGTGGCACTGAAGCTGGCTTGTTTGTTCTGGCTCTCAAGATCTAATTATTAAATTTTCAAGAATTCTGTGCACCAGTTGTTAAAACCAATATTAAAAATAAAATTATGTAAACTTTCAATTAAATATATTAAAAATAAAGGTAACAAATATTCAAAACTCACCACTTGCTAATTATTTTATACATTTATCAACATCTGTGCTCTTGAGGTTAATAATGTCTTTTGTAGCTATACGGTGGAATTCCTAAATATAATGGTGTGCCACACTATTCTTCCTTTTCCATTCAGTGATGTCACACCAGTAGCTTGAAATTGGCCATGGTTGGAGTACTTACACTACGGATAGCAGCAGTCGCTATAAATCATACTCCTTCCATGACCAGAGAGCCAGTTGTTAAACATTTACCAGCACACTACTGGCCAGTATATTCAAATGGAGATAGAGCATTTGGATACTTTTCTTTCCTCTTTCATTTCTAACGCAGTATTTTCCCTTCCCTAGGTTTTGCAAGTAACCAAACACATTTTCTTCATATTTTGCTACACATATGACAAAGAGCCAATTTTCTTAACTAAATTACCCATGAATCTACGACGAAAAGATTAAAAAAAAAAAAAAAAAAAAAAAAGGTGGACCGGGGCAGACAAAGACAATTACCAGAAAAAAAATTAAAGGACAGATAAACTTACAAAGTGATGCATAAATTAACTCAAAAGTAAAGAAATACAAACACAAAAAAGGTCATTTTTAAAGTAATAAGAGTAGAATAAATTAAGAACTCTGATAATAATCAATATTGGAGATATGGAAAATTGAGCAGCGTCACACTGTAATCAGGAGTATAAAGTGGTATAACCTTTTAGGAGGTAATATGGTAAAATCTACCGAAACTGAAAATTCCCAAAGCCTCTGACTTACTAAGTCCATTTCAAGAATATAAAGATACATATTCAAATCACTGCAGCATTATTTGTGACAGAAAAATAATAAACACAATTTAAACATCTGTCAATAGGGGCTAGGTTACTATGCTGTTGCTAAGAGAATGTAAAAATCTGTATATGCTGGTTATCAAAAATTTCTAAGAAAAATCATGAAGCAAAAAAAGGACGATGCAGTATGAGAATGATAATCCTATTTGTCAAAAATATTTTAAGGACATATGCTATTAAATACACAAAATTAATCTGAAAGTATACATAAGGAATGTTATAGTCATTACCCTCATGAAGGGGGATGGGGAAACAGGAGGCTTTTTATATTTTTTCTTTTTGTTTTTACTATAAGCATATGGTTATTCTATTTTCAAAAATATATATTGAAAAGAAACATATTTTCTTAAGTTTACCTGCTGGGTTTCCCTTTAAAATTAAGGATTCTTAAAGAAAGCATTTTTCTAAAATGTTGGAAATTTTGAGAGTCTGAGAATATTCAGGTGGGGAAGAACCAAGTGATTGAGTCAGAATGAAAACTGTGCAGTTACTAGATAGATAAATAAGTAGGTAATGTTTGGCTGGAGTAAACAGTCTTTTGGGGTACAGAAGAGCCAAGTATGGCTAAGGAATAGAGGAGGGTTGAGGGGGCTAGAGGGGCGGAAAAGGAAAAATCAGAAATGCTGCCATCACATAAAGACTTTCTGAGGAAAGAACTAGGTAAATAACCCTTACTTAGATGCTGGGCCAGGCACAGTGGCTCACGCCTGTAATCCCAGCACTTGGGAAGGCCAAGGCAGGCAAATCATCTGATGTTGGGAGTTTGAGACCAGCCTGATCAAGATGGAGAAACCCCGCCCCTACTAAAAATACAAAATTAGCCAGGTGTGGTGGTGCATGCCTGTAATCCCAGCTACTCGGGAGACTGAGGCAGGAGAATCACTTGAGCCTGGGAGGCGGAGGTTGCGGTGAACCGAGATCACACCATTGCACTCCAGCCTGGGCAACAAGAGTGAAACTCCATCTCAAAAACGAAAAATAATAATAATAACCCTTATTTAGATCCTAAGAGAGGCAGTTGAACAGACAGAAAAAAAGCAAAAAACTTATTTTTATTTTTTTAAAAGCCTACCTATACCTTTCCTGCTTAACAGTAAGAGATTTTATTTCATGAATGTCTTAAAAATCCAAAGTATTAACAAAAAAAGATAAAGCCATTCCCAATGCCAATCTAGACTCTGAAGGCCTGAGAATATTCAACTTCCTCTACGTAAACTCCAACTTGAAACAAATTTGTGCTAATCAATATTTTGAAGGCACAAGGAAGACAGATTGTGCTAGGTCCTGAGAATGAAAGGATGAAGTACAGTATTGGCCAAAAAAGATTGCATCTAGGGGAGAGAAACACTAAACTGATCATTACAATAGTATACAAGTACTATGCAAGGTACTGGGACAGCTGGAAATTATAGGTCTTAGGACAGTACAGAAGGGTGCTTTATGTAGTTGGGACTGTGAAGGGCTTTGTGGGGAGATGGGACAGTGAAGGATTTGAAGAATGTCTTCCTAAAAGAAGTGATGTACATGCAGAATTGATGCTTAACTGGTTTAATGATCAGTAACAGTTTAAGTTACCTCTTCAATGGCTTTTTGTCTTTTGTCTTCCACATCTTTATCTATTCTATACAAAGATAAAGAAGAAAAATAACCATGCTATTACTTAAGCTTATGAACATTTAAAATAATAACCTTTCAAAGAAATAATCTCCCTCCACTGCAAACTGGCAAATGTTAAGCTCACTTTATAATAAATACTGGTGGTATCTTGTAACATTTAGTAAATAGCAGTATTCTGAAATTCAACAGTTGGCTATTAGGCTTACATCCCTCTTTTCCATTCAAAGTTTGAATGGAATGATGCTTTATTTCAAAAGACTTACATTGATATTAAATTGCTTTTAAAAATATAAATTTGATAAACTTTGTCCCTTAATACAAGTTAAGAAGTATTTAATTCAACATACATCTAAAAATTGTCCAAATTTTTTCTCTTCAATTATAACAAGTTTATCATGGCAATAATTTTAGAATCAACTTTTACTGTAAAATAGATGAGGATAGTTATCACAGTTCTAAACAGTCAAAAATATTAAATCTGAAATAAAACATTGACAATATAACATTTTTTCCAAATGAATTCTTTTTTTCACTTTGATACAATCTGCAATTACTGCAACATAAACTTCTCAGCTACAAGATTTAATATAAAATTTCGGGTCCCAAGCACAAAGCATATACTTGCCAAGGACTCAGCAGTTAGCCTTCCAGGACCACTTCTTTATTCTATTACAGGAAAGAATGCTTGCCTTCCATCAATAAATTGGTAAGACATATTTTTTTTATAATTTACAATTATTTTGTCTCAGAATTTTTTCTTTAAGTTCAGGGGTACAAATACAGGTTTGTTATACAGGTAAACTTGTGTCATGGGGGTCTGTTGTACAGATTATTTCATCACCCAGGTATTAAGCCTAGAATCCATCAGTTATTTTTCCTGATCTCCCTCCTCCCACCCTCCACCCTCCACCAGCCCCAGTGTGTACTGTTCTCCTCTATATGTCCACGTGCTCTCATCATTTAGCTCCCACTTCTAAGTGAGAACATGAGGTGTTTGGTTTTCTGTTCCTGTGTTAGTTTGCTAAGAATAATGGCCTCCAGCTGCATCCATGTCCATGCAAAGGACACGATCTCATTCTTTTCGTGGCTACACAGTATTCCAGGGTGTGAATTTTTTTTTACATATAAACTTGCTCATGGCTTAATAAAGCTCATATGAGAATGTACACATTTCAGAAATTAAGTAGATTTTTCAAGTGGGAGAATTATGAGAAAATAAACTACAGTATCAACCCACACATCCCAGCTTGAACAGTAGCCATTTTGAGGATAACAAAATGGCTCTTCATCTTATGGCTCTTCATCTTATCAATGGTTCTCTTGATCTTGTCATGGTCTTAACCAGGTCAAAATGGCAGCACATAATAAGCTTAGCAAATAGCAAGTAAGCTCTGAACTAGGATTACTGCGTTCAGAAACCTTTTGCTACTTCATCAGAGGGACTTTGAGAACCTGAAATACTCAGGTGATTGCTGGAAACAGTAAAAATCAATGTGGCCAAATATTCTAGAGTCAGATCAAAGAGGATTCTAAGAAGCCATCCAGGGGAGAGCACCCTGACCAGCATACACCAGTATGATGCATATGGGTACAGGTGTGGCCTGAATGTTGAGCCTTTGCAGGGTGGCAAAGGAAAGGGGACCTCCGGACTGGTCACCTACGTGGCCAAGACTCACTGGCTTACACTGGTGTGCTTTACAGTTATAATTTTCTGTGTGGATGGTGGCATGAATAGGATGGGAAAAATTGAAGTAGAGGGCTAATATGTAAGAAGAAATACTGAAAGACACTGCCTGTTTCTAAGGATGAAACAAGATGCTCTGTTAAGAATATATTGACAATCCTTGGTAGAAGCCATAACCATTCATTGAATTATATTAATAAATTAAATTAAATTAGAATATTTTCCCACTCTTTTCCCTTCTTCTATATAATAAATCTATGTACTAAGAGACACCAAGATTATCTTTATAAACCTTTGCAGACAATATATCATTTAGTAGTAAGTACAGAAGCGTTGTGTTACAACTTTGTTCTAATTATATTTTTGACTCTTGACTCTTAACATCCTGCACTTCTTCAGTGTTTCTTACAGTCCCTCACAGTACTCAATATCTCTTGACTGATCAATATAATAATTGTCCATCATTCAATATATTGAAAAAATGAGACAAAATAATTAAGCATAATTAAGTTCGTGTGAAACAAAAAATGAGTCACTAATTGTGACTTTGTTTTTAGATATTCTCACTTTCTCTTTCAAAGGTATTATTTATTTATTTATTTATTTATTTTTTGAGATGGAGTCTTGCTCTGTCCCCCAGGCTAGAGTACAATGGCACAATCTCAGCTCACTGCAACCTTTTCATCCCAGGTTCAAGCGATTCGCCTGCCTTAGTCCCCCGAGTAGCTGGGACTACAGGTGTGTACCACTGCGCCCGGCTAAATGTTTTTGTATGTTTAGTAGAGATGGGGTTTCACCATGTTGGCCAGGCTGGTCTTGGACTCCTGACCTCAAGTGATCTGCCTGCCTCAGCCTCCCAACGTGCTGGGATTACAGATGTGAGCCACTACATCCAGCCTCAAAGGTATTATTTAAATTGAAGTTAAAATTCTTTCATGCTTTATCCTCATTCTGTTCCCTTCCTATTAACACTCTGGATGGACATTAATTTTATGAATGAATGGTCATCATGTTACCAAGCAAAAAGATGGAGGAGAAAAGCCAGTAAGTATTCACCAGAACATTTCAATATGTGTGCAACTTTGTGTGACTGAATTCTTAAGTCAAAGGGAAAAGGATTATCCTTTATTTTGGACTAACAACGTGTCTACCTTAGGACAGCAAATTAAAATCTGGTCATACCATGTATTTGATTTTTTTCAAATATTAAAAAATCAGACTATAAGACATATAAACAAGAGTCCCTAAAACTACAAATGAATAATATGACCTTATACTTTGTAATAAAAAACTAAATCTGCAGTACCTTAGTGCTTTGAAACCTAAACAACACAGTGACAAGTAAGACTGCACTGGGTGATATGCAGAATTCTAGAAAATGTAATTCAGATTCCAAGTGAATTGTTACAGTTGGATGATGTCTAAAAACTGCTCTGTTGCTAATGGATACCCTTCCACTCAAAGCCTACTTAACTCTTTAAGGGGATTTTAGGTTTCCCCAAACATAGATAACAATGAAACAGCATTTTGCTTCACCCCAAACTATCAAAAAGACAAACTAAAACAAGTTAATGGCAGAAGCCACAACCATGTAGAAAAGTGCAAATTTCAAAATGCTCTTCTCTTTACTGAGTGCTAGGGGTATAGAGCTGTCCCCTCAGTAGCAGAGGGAAAAGGTAACCTGTAAAAGAAAAAGGTATCTACCCAGATCTCGAACTGTTGGCAAGAAAATCTTTCTGAATGTAGTTCTTTGAACTCATTCATTTAGATAGGAGAAATCTGCATCAAAATTTTTTCTCCCTGGTATCTTTACATAGAAAAATACTCAACATTTAGAATTTCCTACCTCTCTTCACTTGAGAGTGTTATTACACTTAAGTGCAAGAAAGGAAAACTTACCGAGAATGACTTAAGTATAAAGCTTGACGATGAATATCTTCTGGGTCTATTTCTACAGGATTTATTACAGCTAGTTGATCAATAGACCATCTAAATTTCCCTGGAGTCTTAACAAAAGAAAGTGAGCTTATGAGTAAAGGCAAACTAAAATAGTTCATCAAAATGCTAACCAATGTGTTTATAATACAAAAATATTTTAAAGCTTGTATTTTAAAATTTGACTTTACCATGAAATTAAATGGCAAAGGGTAATCATATCATATTAGATCAACTGACTTAATTGTATCTCTCTCTCTCTTTTTTTAAGATAGAGTCTCGTTCTGTCACCCAGGTTGGAGTGCAATGGTGTAATCTCAGCTCACTGTAACCTCCACCTCCCGTGTTCAAGCAATTCTCCTGCCTCAACCTCCTGAGTAGCTGCGATTACAGGCGCCCACCACCATGCCCAGCTAATTTTTGGGTTTTTTTTTTTCAGTAGAGACAGGATTTCACCATGTTGGCCAGGCTGGTCTCAAACTCCTGACTTCAAGTCATCAGCCCACCTTGGTAGTGCTGGGATTACAGCATGAGCCACAGCGCCCAGTCTGCATGTCTTTTAAAATAACAAAATATTCCACCTGGGTTGGAATTACATAATACTAGAAAAAATCACAACAGAGTAATGAAGATACAAAACTTTCATAATTAACACTCATCAGTGTGATACACTAAGCCCATGTAAAACTAAAAATCTCTTACAGTTATCAAAAATCTTTACTTTCACTAAGAAGGAACTGGAATTAAACAAAGTCCTTAGTCACTTTGGAGATGGCTGCAAAAGCTCATAACATAGTTGATTCTTAAAATAATTATGAATGGCAACCAGTGCTGCCTTTCTGTACTCAACCATCCAACTGAATCAAAGGTTTATCCAAATCCTAATCTGTAATTAGAAATATATTCTAGGCAAATTCAGTCCTAAAAATGCAAGATGCCATACATTCCAACTTTGAGAATTAAGCTGCCGTAAATCTATTATTTATTGTTAGTAAGACCAAGAGATAAATTTTAATATGATTCAATTAGAAATCATAAGGTCAGATTGATGAAATGACTCAATATAAACTGCTCGACCTTCCACTAGTACATACCTGCTCATTGTAAAACTTATATGAAAGTGTAGCAGAAACAGCCACCCTATTTGCAGTTTTTCTAAGTAACTTGGTAGGTTGAAAGATCCAAGGTCAAAAGAACTTATCCAGTGTAGCAAGTAACAGTAAAATAAGATAAAGTGACCCGGGCATGGTGGCTCATGCCTGTAATCCCAGCACTTTGGGAGGCTGAGGTGGGTGGATCACATGAGGCCAGGAGTTCGAGATCAGCCTGGCCAACATGGTGAAATCCCATCTCTACCAAAAAAAAAAAAAAAAGATAAAGTGATGAAGCCTTTTCTAATATCCCGAAAAACACTTTTCCTTCATATTACTATTGAGTAGTAGTAGTAGTAATATGATAGTGTGCTAAGCACTAATCACCTATCACACTGTCCTGATATTACTCGTCTAGTATTAGATGAGTAATAGTCTAGTCTAACACATTAAAATAGGGGTTAGTTTCTTTTTATAATAGATAGCAAGCTAAGAATTATTTTGACAGTTTTAAATGGTTGGAGAAAAAAACAAAAAAAAAAATCTTGTGACATGTGAAAATTATATGAAATTCAAATGTGTCCATAAATAAAGCTGTATTGGAACAGAGTAACATTTATCTCTTTACACATTGCCTATGGCTGCTTTTGTGATTCAAGACAGAAGTGAGTAGTTGTGACAGAGATCAAATGATCAGTAAAGCTTAAATATTTACTGTCTGGCCCCTAACAGAAAGTTTGTGACTCCTACATTGGAGTATAACCTCCTTAAGGATTTGTGCCTAATGATCCTAACTTGTTCACAGCGTAATCCCTGCTTAGCATTGTATCTGACACATAGCAACACTCAAATAATGTTTGCCAGGTAAGTGAGAACAGAATATTAGATGATGCAGCTTCTTCTCTAACGTATTAGCAGCTATATCATCAACCACAGAATGTAGCTACACCCACAACTGCAGGAAGCTAACATATGTTGTTCTTGAACTTAAAAAAAAAAAAAACTTCTAGCTAACTTATTAACCTAACCACTAGATTATAATGAACACTACAATTTTTAAAAGTACATTGCAGTTATATATGCTCCATCATGTATTTCCTCCTTACCTTGTAAAGACAGATGTTTACATTTAAAATTATTTGTAATTATTTACATTTAAAATTAGTTGTAAACACTAGTCAGGAATAACTTACTGGTAATTTTGTTGATTTAAAAACAGAAGGACTGGCGAGAGTTTGTTCATGGAGATTAGAATAATCACTAGGACTTTCAAAAGGATTTAAAACAGGGATCCTTCCTGGAGTTTCTGGTGTTATTTGCATTTTAGATTCCTTGACATCTCCCATAGCACAGAGAGAAAACTAAAGAGAAATCAAGAGTACATATGTTAAAATTACAAAGTCCCATAGATATTAATTTTACCTATTAAAATGTATTCGACAAATGTGTCACAAAAACAACTCAAAACCTAACACTCTTGGGGCTATGATACAGCTTATGAAAAAAGTATCACATATAAATGTTCTCAACTGATCCTCGAAATAACCTTGAAAGCTATAGCAGTAAGTTATTAGTGATATTATTCTGTGAAAGAATTAACAAGCTCAGAGAAGTGAAGTGGCTTATACGCAGCAATCAAATATGAATTCAGATCTAAAGGTTACAACAGGCACAAATCTCTTCTCAACTAAAGGACTTATAGCTACAATTTTTTTAAAATTCATCATCTCACGTCTCAACACTATGAACATTCTTCGGATACCCCATCCAACTACAGTTGCTATTAAACAATTCTTTGTAGCAAGCAGGTAAGAGATGCAGAAGCTTGTGCCTTTCTTACACATGAGTCCTAGCCAGAGAAGTATGATTGACAGGGGCTAGGAAATTAACTGCCTTGAGTCCCCTTTCCTCCAAAAATCCTCCTTTCGCCAAGACCTCCCCCTCACCCCTCCCAGGATAGAAAGCGACTCTGCATTATTTCCAATCAAAGGAGGCTACAACTTGGCCGGGTGGGGTGGAGAAGAGTCTACTTCTGTAAGGTTGAGATGCAGCCGGCTTCCTCGGACGGAGCGCCGAGGAGGCGTCGCCCCCCACCCTACGTGGCCACTCTTTCTGGTGCCCCTGTCTTCCACACCTACTCCCTGACTGCTCCCATTCACCAGGGGCCAGCGGGCAGGCAAGTCAGGAGCTGGGAAAAGAAACCTCTCCATTCAGACAGGAGGAAAGGTCAGGGACCATAAAAAACCTACCTACCGGTGCGTAGAAAACGAAGCCCCCAATACCGACTACAGGGAGCTCCCGGGGGCCAAGCCAGCTTCCACGTCAGGCACAGACTCTTTAACTCCCCGCTTCCGCGCTGTCTTGGGCCAACCAGGGCACGGGGCTTGTGAGCGACTGGCCAATCGCGTCGTCCCGCCATCCGCGAACCAACCAATTGCACGGAGGCCGCGTAGAAAATTCGAATAGCAACTCCTCGCTCCACGTTCCGCGCAGAGGAACGAGGCTCCAAATTCAAATCAACGCAGCCTCACGCCGGCGGCGAGCGCGAGGGGCGGAGCCTGCCCGGCGTGAGCGGAGGCGCGCCGTGTGATTGCCAGGGAGAGAGGAAGGCGCTCCAGTTCCGGGTCAGGCCCTTCTCCCGCCTCCCTCGGCCTTAGCCATGGCGAGTAGCAGCGGCGCTGGGGGGGCGGCGGCGGCCGCGGCGGCGAATCTGAATGCGGTGCGGGAGACCATGGACGGTGAGTGTCAGTTGCGCTCCTTTTACCTTGCCTGCCTTCCCAGAGCCAAGGCCCCCAGGCGGAGCTGAGCCTGGGGAGGACTTCAGGTCCCCTTCGTGCCCCAAACGGCATCTTCGAAGATCTTTGGAAGGGACCTGCCAGGGCCGCAGGACTGATGGCCCTATCCCTTGAGAGTTGTCTCCGCCGCTGCGTAGTTTGTCGCGCGCGCCAGACGTTGCGGCCCCCTAGTCAGCCGGTTGCTCACCGCGTCCCTCTCGCGCGAATGCCGCGCCCCTTCTATCCCGCGTCCCAGGTCCGCCCTACCCGCCCGATCTCCTGCGGTGACAGCGCCACGCCCACCCCACCCAGTACACCCGTTCCCTCCTGCGCGCCGCGTCCCACCGGATTCCCGCGCAGGGCGCTTCGGGGGTCCCCAAGGTTGGGATCCCCAAGGTTGGGATCCTGGCGGGGACAGGGGCCAGGTGTTTGGTCACCGCTATGCCTCGTGTTCTTCGCACTTAAGTAGGCGGCCTTTAATATCCTGCGAATGATTAAGTTCCCCCCTTCGTCAGAATTATCCTAGTTTCCTCTTGAAGCGGGTGACGCCAGTGCCCAAGTGCTATGGGTGTCGCCTGTTTTCGGCCCTGGAGCCTACACAAGCTCTGGAGCCTACACAAGCCCTGGAGCCTACACAAGCGTTGCAGAACACGAAATTAGTGTCTTGCCGGTTACCTTCTCTCTACTCTCTAATGCCACTTTATAACCCTGTGGTGAGCTTGGACTAGATACTTAAACATTGAGCCTGTTTGTTTAAAATAAAATCCTGCCTCCAAGAGTTGTGAATATTTAAATAAGACAACCATGTAAAAATGTATCAAAGATGATCAATTATTTTTATATTATTTCCGATGTCATCTCTCGTAGTCTCCTTTGTCTCCTTTTTACTCACATCCACCTGTATTATGAGTGTTTGATCGATGTTAAATGTCATTTGCAGTGGGCCTAGACGTTTTCCAGAGGCTACTTAAGTCAGCTTCCCTCTCTGTTAAAAGATAACCCTATGAAATTCTCACTCCTGTATCTCTTTCTCCTTCACTGTAGGCTTTTTTTTTTTTTTTTTTTTTTTGAGATGGAGTCATGCTGTGGTTGCCCAGGCTGGAGTGCAGTGGCGCAACCTCAGCTCACTGCAATCTCCGCCTCCTGTGTTCAGGCAACTCTTCCCAGCCTCAGCCTCCGGAGTAGCTGGTATTACAGGTGCCCGCTACCACACCCGGCTAATTTTTTTTTATTTTTAGTAGAGACGGAGTTTCACCATGTTGGCCAGGTTGGTCTCGAACTCTTGACTTCAGGTGATCCACCCACCTGGGCTCCCAAAGTGCTAGGATTACAGGTGTGAGCCACCACCCCCGGCCTCATTTTCTTACATAGCCCCTGCAGAAGGGCTGCTGGCTTTTTCTGCACTGGCTGCTCGTTCCTTTTCAAAGAATTACATTTTTAGAGACTTTGCATCTAATTTTTCACTTGTTCAGTATCTACCTTGCTGTTTTTCTGAGAATGTTAATATTCAGCCTATTTTTCTATCCTTTTCGATGTATCAACACTTACTAGTTTTATTTTGTAAGTGAATTTATGCATGTGTATGTGTGTGTGTGTGTCTGTCTGTGTGTATAAAAATTTACTATCTTGTATGTTTCCTTGGAAAAAGGTAGAGTATAAGACCTCACTTCTAGCCTGTTTTCTTATGTTAGCTGTACTTAGGTTCCTTATGTATATGGTCGTAGGATCCTATTTGAATAGAAAACTCACATTTTCTCTCTGGTGGAACCACTGATGTACAATTGAGAACTGATGATTTGTGTTGGCTACATCATCAAGATCTTTTCTGAGAAAACCTGGTGTAAAATGAAGATTATAGAGAGAATAAGAACATGAAAAAGTGAAGTAAAACAAAAAATGAAGGAGAGGGGATGTGGTGTTTCACACTATTTAAATCAACCCATGAGATCAAAAGTGAAATTTTCAAAACTTTGAGTACCATTTCTCCCCTCAATGGCAGGATTTGTGAACCCCCCTTTAAGTCATATGAATTGCAGAACTCTTGGCTACATTTGCGTTTTGATCATGAAATGGAAGGATTTTGTTAAAGACATGGGAGGCAGCAGGCTGACTTTGTATTAATCAGTTATCTGTGTAGCTCACTCTGAAAAGAACTATCCCTGCCTATTTAGAATACGGTCTGCATGAGATCTTTGCTTTCATCCTTATATCCTTAAAATTCTGCATTCTCTTAAAATAGTTGTGCCTTTTCAACAACACCCCCCGCCCAACCCACTGTGTATGGTTGCCTCCTTTGCTTTTCAGTTTTTTGATATGTTAGGTATTCTCTGTTGATTGCTTTATACTTTAATTTTTGTTTTCCTCTCAAATCATCCTATGCATCTGAATTTTAATTTTGATAGTTATTCCTTACGAGAGTCTTTATCATAACACTTACTTTTTTTTTTGAGACTGAGTCTGGCTGGAGTGTAGTGGCGTGATCTTGGCTTACTGCAACCTCTGCCTCCCAGGTTCAAGCTGGGGATAGGACCCAATTCTCCTGCCTCAGTCTCTGGAGTAACTGGGATTATAGGCGGCCGCCACCATGCCTGGCTAATTTTTGTATTTTTAGTAGACACAGGGTTTCACCATGTTGGCCAGGCTGGTCTCGAACTCCTCACCTCAGGTGATCCACCTGCCTCGGCCTTCCAAAGTGCTGGGATTATAGACTTGAGCCACTGTGCCCGGCCTGTAGCACTACTTTAAATATATATATAAAGTAGTACTATACTTTAGTACTTATATATAGTATATATATAGTAGTACTATATATATACAGTACTTTAGTATATATATAGTAGTACTATATACATATACACTACTATATATAGTATATATATCTATACATACATATAGTAGTGTGTGCATATATATATAGTAGTATATATATTTGTAGTAGTAAGCTCAGGCACCTGTATTCCCAGCTGCTTGGGAGGCTGAGGCAGGAGAATCGCTTGAACCTGGGAGGCAAAGGTTGCTGTGAGCCGAGATTGCGCCACTGCACTGCAGACTGGGTGACAGAGCTAGACTCCATCTCAAAAAAAAAAAAAGGAAACACATTATAGAGAAAGGAGTTAAGAGAATCTATGGTATATATATTCCATCTGACTAGCACTGCAAGGCAGTGCCAGCAAAAGAAACAGGTAGTCCATGCTACCACCATCAATCCAGTTGCACATTTGAGAAAGAAATCTGGAAGTCTGTCTTGCTTTCTCACCTCCTCTGCCTCCTGTTCTTCACTAAGCTCTTTCAATTCTTGACTCATTTCAGGTTGGCTAAATATCTCCTGATCATACTACCCACCCGTCTTTTATCAAAATTGTGATATAACTGGACTTTTTAAAGATTCATTTGATACTCAGCCAAAAAGTCCTTAAATTGCAAATTTGATCTATTCATGTTCCTATTTTATATCTTCCAATAGCTTTCCACAGTTCTAAGATCTTCACTAGGACTTATCTCATATTTTATACCCATTCACCCCATTAATTACATTGCCTTCACAATAGCAGTTCAGGTCTGTGAATTTATTAAGTTCCCTCTAGTGTAGGAACCATCACACAAGCTGTTTTCTTTGCTCTCACCCATCACCCTTCCTCCTGCCTCTGTATTAGTCTGGTTGATTTCTTCTCACCTTTGATGTCTAAGTGAAATTGTAACTTCTTCAGACAAGTCTTTGCTAAACACTGTGTCCTTCCAAACTTGGTAAGATGCCCTTGTAATTTGTTTCAGAAGTATTCCACTCTTTTTCTTTATTTTACTTATATCTGGAATCAGTTATTACTTTAATGTCTATCTCTCCTCCTGGACTAATATCTGTGAGGACCGGGACCATATCTACCTTGTTCGTAACTGTATTTGCAGCAGTAGCATAATAGGCACAAAATACATACAGTTACAGGTTGATTATCCCTCATCCAAAAACCTTGGGACATGTTTTGGCTTTCAGATTTTTTTTTTTTAATATTTTCACATACATAATGAGATATCTTGGGGATGGGACCCAAGTCCAAACACAGAATTCATTTATGTTTTATATATGCCTTATACACATAGCCTGAAGGTAATTTTGTTTTATTCCCTCAGGGATGCCGAATGAGCTGTGTATTGAGCACCTGCATTTTGACTTTGATCCATTATATGAGCTGTGGAATTTTCCACTATGGTGTTATGTCAGTACTTAAAAAGTTTTGGATTTTGGAGCATTTCACATTTCAGATTTTGGGATTAGGAGTGTTCAACCTGTACTAATCATATAGTGGGCACTAAAGAAATAGTTTTTGATTACAGGTGATTTGTGAAAATAGGAAGTAAAAATAGGTGTCCATTTGAAAAGAAGGCTTAAAGAAGAAATACCGGAGATGAGATGAACTAAGAAAACAGCATTGAGTTATACGAAGGGAGGAGAAAAGGCAGAGGAGGAAAGCATGAACAAAGGCATGAAGTCAGGAATAAGCATAGCCTTTATAGGTGGGGGGTCTACCATGAAGAGAACAAACTGGACAGAGAAGGGAGAGAATCAACTGAAAAACTGTTAGAAGCATCATAGAATTCATCAAGGTGACTGGTGATTAAAAAGTGTAATATGTAATGTTCCAGTATACTGATGGTAACCACTTAGAATGTACAAGGGCTAAGTAGAATCCATTTATGAAGACAGTCAAAAATAAAGTGAAGATTCAGTATGGTAGATTGAGCACTTGCTGAAACTCTAAGAATATAAAAATAATAGGAAATAGTAAGAAAATGTATCAGGATAGACCTGTTCAAAAGCAAGAAGGGAAGTCTCCGTTGATTAGGAAAAGAGAGGTTTCCCCCAAAAGAAAGGAGCACATGGGAACCACAACAGGGAATTGTCGGGAATAGAACCTGACAAAGCATGCTACCCTGCCTCACGGAAGCTGGAAGTCAGAAATGTGCCATTTGTCACAGCCAGAGATTGAGAAGCACCGTCCATGTGTTTTTTGGATCTGAACCAAAAATACTACAAGGCCTGATCTGGAGGCCTAAGGCTAGGGTACAGCGTCCTATCTTAGAATGTGTCACCAGTCCAGGACAACTAAAATAAATCTATGGAGGATGAGTTTTCAGCCAAGAATGACAAAGCACGTAAGGTAGATGAAAACCATGAGCAACTAACATGGAAAATGAAAAAGAGGGAAAGTGGTAGTAACAGGGAACTCTTTTATTGAGCCCTACCGTATGTCAAGCATCATTCCAAAGGACCGCAAGGCAGTTTCAGCAAAACAAACGGATACCATTCTCAGTGTATCCTTTAATTCTCACACTAATCCTTTAAAATAGGTACTCTTATCCTCACTTTAGAGAATGGTGAAATAAGGCACAGAGAGAGTAACTTGCCTACTAAATACTACAGCTAGAATTTGAACACAGGTAGTCTGGCTCTAGAGATCACACTCCTAACCACTATCTTTTGCTGCTTGCTTATACTTCAAGAAATAGAGATAATAGAGCAATCTCAAATACAGTTTAAGAATATAGCCTTAAATAGATGAAGGCAGGATCAACAGCTGTGAAATTAGTCACTATAAATAAGCATTTAGTTATAAAACAAGTGATTATGGGGAGAAATTGGAAATCTTAAAAGGTATTGAAATAAATTCAGCAGATATTGTGAATAACCAGCTGGATACAGCTGAAGAGCAAAGTATCAGTAAACCGGAATATCAGAACTGAAGAAATTAAAATGGGAAGGGCTGTCATCTTCCAGCCAAGATGGAGTAACAGAGATTAGATTTATGCTTCTGCTTGAAACAACCAAGTAAACTCATAAGCATACAGAACAATGGTTTTCAGGACACTGGACATCAGGCATCAGAGTACAGTGATCCCTTAGAGACAGGAAACAAGCAAAGTGATTTCTTGGGTTGCCCCAGCTCACTGCCTTCAGAGAGTTCCAGGCCTCAGTATAGCAGGGAGAACCCAGGCGGAACCCAGTGGACACACTAAAGTGAATTTAGAAGACTGAAGGAGTTTAGAAGACCCAGGAGACCAAGGCAGGTAGAGTTTGAATAACAGTACCTGAGAGGGGAGAACTGCACAGAAAAAATGCTGGAGATCTGTAGAAGTGTGCCCCTTAAGTATTCAGAGCACTGATTAGCAGATGTGTGAGGAAAGTACTCAGAAAACTGGGAGGGTACCATCTAGAACGACTGGAGTGAACAGTGCACCATGCTTACACAGGGCTGAGGATAGTACCTGTAACTACCAGCCAGAATGGAAATCTTTGTAATTCATGAGACATTGGATAGAGTACTCAGAATTCTTACCTCAGTCGTAAGGGGAATAATTAGTCCTATGCTAAACAGGGCTCTGGTCCTGCCTAACAGATCTAAGAAGTAATACCTGAAAGAATCAAACCATTTCCAGATAACGGTATCTCATTCTAAAGCTCAAGAATATAGAAATACAAAAATATCCTGTACCTAAGTAAAATTCTGAGTACATGGCATCTAGTCAAAGATTACCAGGTATGCAAGGCAGAACAGTGTGACCCATGACGTGAAAAATTCAGTCAATTGTAATAAACATCCCCCCGATCACACAGATGTTAGAATTAGCAGACAAGGGCATCAGAACTATATTCTATATCTCCAAACAGTTTAGCAGACGCATGGAAGACATTTTTTTTTAACACTCATATTGAACTACTTTTTTTGTTTGTTTTTCTTTTGAGACAGAGTTGCTCTTGTTACCCAGGCTGGAGTGCAATGGCGCAATCTCGGCTCACCGCAGCCTTTACTTTCCGGGTTCGAGCAAGTCTCCTGCCTCAGTCTCACAAGTAGCTGGGATTAAAGACATGTACCATCTTGCCCGGCTAATTTTGTATTTTTAGTAGAGACAGGGTTTCTCCATGTTGATCAGGCTGGTCTCAAACTCCCGACCTCAGGTGATCTGCCCACCTTGGCCTCCCAAAGTGTTGGGATTACAGACGTGAGCCACTGCGCCCGATTCAAATTGAACTTCTAGGGATGAAAGTGAATATCTGATATGAAAAAAGTGGGAGGGACCTATCTCATGAACATGATAAATACTGTAAGAATTTTCAGAAAGACTTAGACTTAAATTAATGGGTGACTAAATATTGATAACTTGTCCATTCTCCCAAAATAATATGTAGTTTTTATACAGTTAATCAGAATCCAATTTGAATTTGTTTTTAGAATTGATGAAAAATTTTAAGTTCATCCAAAGAATAAAAGGGCTTATATAAATGAAAGATAATGGAATGTTTACCCTACTACATGCAATATAAAGTTAGTAATTAAATGGTTGCCTTTACAAAAGATAGACATGTAACAAATTTGTAGGTATATGGGAATTTACTATGGATAAAGGTGGCATCTCAATTGGGTAGGGAAAACTTAGGTCATTCAATAAATTTTACTGGGGCAACTGGCTCATTTCTGGGAGGAAAAGTTAGATCCTATTTTCCACCCAAACTCCAGGGAGATAAATACTTATGGGGGGTATTGGGAAATAAACTTTCAAGTGCTGGAAGAGAATACTGGTGGATATAATCTTTGCGTGAGGAATAACTTTCTAAGCATAATGCCAAGGGGAAATGATATAGGAAACAGTAAATAATATGTTGACAGTTGACTTAAAATATTCTAAATACTCTCCGGGAAGCAATCATAAAACAAAATTCAGTGGAACCAGTGTACTTACAACCTGTAATGGAAGGGATTCAGAAAATCACTTTGGAAACCAACTTTCTCTGTTTGTGCTTCTCATGTTAAAGAGTTCTGGCCGGGTGCGGTGGCTCAAGCCTGTAATCCCAGCACTTTGGGAGGCCGAGTCGGGTGGATCACGAGGTCAGGAGATCGAGACCATCCTGACTAACACGGTGAAACCCCGTCTGTACTAAAAAATACAAAAGCTAGCCAGGCGAGGTGGCGGGCCCCTGTAGTCCCAGCTACTCGGGAGGCTGAGGCAGGAGAATGGCGTAAACCCGGGAGGCGGGGCTTGCAGTGAACTGAGATCGGGCCACTGCACTCCAGCCTCGGTGACAGAGCGAGACTCCATCTCAAAAAAAAAAAAAAAAAAAAAAAGACAAAGAGTTCTATCAACTACAATAAAATGTAGTACTATACAAATGAAGTTTAAAAAAATATAAAGTTTCATTTTTATTATTAGATTCAACAGACATGATTTACGCTGTCAAATTGTCATAAAAGTTTCTAAACACTTTTAAAGCCTTAAATATGTACATTACTTTTTTTTGACTATTGCACGTCAGTTCAGCAAATATGTATATTACTGACTGAAGAGTTGTACTTCTAGAAATGTATCCTAATGAAATAAAATTTAGTATGTACAGATTCTTATCAATATTTGAATGGGGGAAACATGAGAGCAGCCTAACTTTTAAAGTAACAGAGCAGTTAAATGTAGCGTTTCCATAAAATGGCACAATATGCAACTAACTAGTTAAACTACATTTTAAAAGAATACTAAAAAATAAGCAAGCGTTCAGAATTATCCTAAGTATGGTAGATATGTGTTAGATATTAAATGAGTGCCAGAATATATACCAAGATGTAAAAGGCAGTTATGTGAAGGGAAGTCTAAGTTTATATTTAAAAGTTTCTAAAACTAAGTAAAGGCAAGAAAGTATTACATGCAGATTTCCAAAATCTGGGATGCTATGCTAATTCCTTGGTATTGTGCAGTGATATGTAAATTAATGAAAGTACTATATGCATATTTTTAAATGATGTAAGCCTTTTTTAAAAAGTTTCTTTTTGTTTTTTCAGTTCTGCTTGAGATTTCAAGAATTTTGAATACTGGCTTAGATATGGAAACTCTGTCTATTTGTGTACGGCTTTGTGAACAAGGAATTAACCCAGAAGCTTTATCGTCGGTTATTAAGGAGCTTCGCAAGGCTACTGAAGCACTAAAGGTTGGAGATTCCTATTAGTTCATTCTAAATAAAGATGTTTTTATTTAGAAAAATGATTAATGATGAAGTTATGGGAAACATCCTGGCTAAACAAGGTTAAACTAACATCCAACACCACCAGGAGACCAGGAGCTTAATAGCGTATGTTCATATCATAAAAATTACTACTACCAGTCTGAGCACGGTGGCGCACGCCTGTAATCCCAGCACTTTGGGAGGCTGAGGCTGGCAGATCACAAGGTCAGGAGATCGAGAACATCCTGGCTAACATGGTGAAACCCCGTCTCAACTAAAAATACAAAAAAGTTAGGCAGGCATAGTGATGGGCGCTTGTAGTCCCAGCTCTCAGGAGGCTGAGGCAGGAGAATGGCATGAACCTGGGAGGCGGAGCTTGCAGTGACCCGGGATGGCGCCACTGCACTCCAGCCTGGGTGACAGAGCGAGACTCCATCTCAAAAAAGAAATTACTACTACCATGGACCATGTTACATTTTCCTAGAAGTCTCTGTTTTTAGAATTGTGCTATTTGTTGAGTAAAATTGTGCCTGCTCCAGAAGAGGTATATTCAAGTCCTAACCCCTGGTCCCAATACATATGACCTTAGTTAGAAATAATGCCTTTGCAGATATAATCAAATTAAGATGAGGTCATCCTAGATTAGTGTAGATCCCAACCCAATGATTGGTAGCCTTATAAGACAAGAGAAATTTGGACACAAATAGCCAAGGAAAGTTAAGGATTTTCTGTGGCCACAAGAAGCTAGAAAGAGGCAAGGAAGGATACTCCCCTAAAACTGTCAGAGAGCATGACCCAGCTAATACCTTGATTAATTATGTATAATATGTATGCATTTCTGGCCTTCAAACTGTAAATAGATTTTTGTTGTTTTAACCCACCTAATGTGGTTACTTTGTTATGGCAGTCCCAGAAATCTGATACAGATTTTGGTACTGGGAAGTGGGGTGTTGCTGTAACAAATACTTAAAAGTGAGGATGTGGCTTTGGAATTAGGTATTGGATAGAGACTGGACAGTTTTAAGGTGCTTGATAGAAAAAGACTAGATTTCCTTGAAGAGGAACTGTTTGTAGAACTGGGAATGTTCAGGCAATTCTGGTGAGGGCTCAGAAAGAAGAGAAGAGAGCTATAGAGAAAGCTTCAGGGCTTTTTTGAGACTAACATTAGGATCAGAATGTTGCTAGAAATATAAATGTTAAAAGCACTTTTAGTGAAGACCCAGATGGAAATGGGGAACATTTATTGGACACTAAAAGAAAGGTGATCTTTGTTAGAAAGTGACAGAATGGGCCAGGCACAGTGGCTTACGCCTGTAATCCCAGCACTATGGGAGGCCAGGGTGGGTGGATCACCTGATGTCAGGAGTTCAAAACCAGCCTGACCAACATAATGAAACTCTGTCTCTACTAAAAATACAAAATTAGCCAGTTGTGGTGGCACATGCCTGTAATCCCAGCTACTTGGGTGGCCGAAGCAGGAGAATCACTTGAACCCAGGAGGCAGAGTTTGCAGTGAGCCAAGATTGCAACATTGCACTCCAACCTGGGCAACAAGAGCGAAACTCCATCTCAAAAAAAAAAAAAAAAAAAAGAAAGTGACAAAATGTGGCTGGAAGGAAAATAGAATATGTAAAAATGAACTTGGATATTTCTTTGAGGAAATTTCCAAGCAAATTGTGGAAGGTGTAGCCTGATTTCTTTTTGTTGCTTAATAATGTGACACAAATGAGCAATTGAGTAAGGACCTGCTAAGAGAAAAGGAACTAGCATTTGAGAGTTTAGAAAATTCTCAGCCTCTCTGAATAACATGTTCTGGAGACAGGGCTAAGAGTGTGGCTAGACTTTTGTGAAGAGATTAGGTATGTGATAGAGCCAGTCAGCCATCTCAGCACAAACACTACCAGCTTGGACAGGATGAAGTGAAAGAAGGCTGTCAGATTACTGGGATTCCTCAGACAGGAAAGTGGCTGATAGAGCTGCTCAGCTGTGAGCCCATGTGTTATCCTTCAAGAAAAGGAAAAAGTGACTCCAAGAGTGCCTCAGGGACCAGAGGGCTGCTGCTGCCACCAGGCTCCCAGAGGGCCACCTTTTTTCAAATTCAAATTAACCACCTTTTAATTGCTCAGACTGGCAACTAAAAACATATCCTATTCTCTCTTGCACAGACTTTCTGATTTAAAAGCTTGTGATTTTATTTCCCTTTTTATTTAGCACTAACTCACTTTGAATACTGAAACTTTAAGTTAGTTCATCTTAAAACTTGTCCAAAATGTGGGCTCACAGAAAAGACAGTCAATGGAGGGGAAAACAAACAAACAAAACCTTCTGATACCTGATACAAAGTGAATTCTCTTTTTTCTTACCTTTAAGAAAACAACTATTTAAAACATGCAATTTACATATCTTTCTGATTATTTTCCAATGAGTTCTTTAGGTTTGTTTTTGTGCTTTTTAAAATCTCTTGATTATTGAATCTAACTAAAAAGGGTAAACCACATTTATAGAGCTAAAATGTATCATATAGAGAATATCTATGCAACCATCACTGCCAGCACCAGATAATCCCCCTTCTGCCCCCTCCCCAATCACTAACCTTTCCCTCTTGCACTCCCCTCTAGTAACTACTATCCTCACTTTTATGGTAGACTCTGTATTAGTCCATTCTTGAATTGATATAAAGAAATACCTGCTGGGCTTGGTAGCTCAAGCCAGTACAGGCTTGACACCCATTACTTTGGGAGGCTGAGTTGGGCAGAGCACTTGAGGTCAAGAGTTCAAGACCAGCCTGGCCAGCATAGTGAAACCCATCTCTACTAAAAATATAAAAATTAGCCAGGCATTATGGCAGGCACCTGTAATCCCAGCTGCTCAGAAGGCTGAGGCAAGAGAATCACTTGAACCCAAGAGGTGGAGGTGGCAGTGAGCCGAGATTCGCGCCACTGCACTCCATCCTGGGCGACCTAGGAAGACTTTGTCTTAAAATAAATAAATAAATAAACAAACCTGAGACCAGATAATTTGTAAAGAAAAGAAGTATAATTGGCTCATGGTTTTACAGGCTGCATAGAAAGCATAGTGGCATCTGCTTCTGGGGAGGCCTCAGGAAGGTTACAATCATTGTGGAAGGCAAAGGGGGAGAAGGCACGTCATGTTGCAAAAGCAGGAGCGAGAGAGTGAGGTGCCACATAGCTTTATGTAATCAGAACTCTTAAGAATTCACTCACTATAGTGAGTACAGCACCAAGCGAATGGTGCTAAACCATTCATGAGGGATCTGCCCCCATGAATCAGTCAACTCCCACCATGCCCCACCTCCAACATTGGGGATTACATTTCAAAGTGAAATTTGGGTGGGGACGCACATCCAAACTATCATTCCCTCGCTGGCCCTTCCCAGATCTCATGTGTTCTTCTCACATTGCAACATACAATCATGCCTTCCCAACAGTCCCCCAAAGTCTTAACTCATTCCAACAATAACTCAAAAGTCCAAAGTTCTGAGACAAGGCAAGTCCCTTCCACCTATGAGCCTATAAAATCTAAAACAAGTTATTTACTTCCAAGATACAATGGGATTATAGACATTGGGTAAACATTTCCATCCCCAAAGCGGCGGAAATTAGCCAAATGAAAGAGGCTACAGGCCCCAAACAAGTTCCAAACCCAGCAGGGCAGTCATTAAATCTTAAAGCTCCAAAACAATCTCCTTTGACTCTGTGTCTCACATGCAGGACACACTGGTGGGAGGGGTGTGCTCCCAAGGCCTTAAGAAGCTCTGCCCCTGTAGCTTTACAGGGTTAAGCCCCCGCAACTGCTCTTATGGGCTGGCATTGTTGAGTGCCTACAGCTTTTCATGGCTCAGGGTACAAGCTGTCAGTGGATCTACCATTCTGGGGTTGGAGGATGGTGGCCCTCTTCTCACAGCTCCATTAGGCAATGCCCCAGTGAGGACTTCGTGTGGGGGCTCCAACTCCATATTTCCCCTCTGCACTACCCTAGTAGAGGTTCTCCATGAGGGCTCCACCCCTGAAGCAGACTTATGCTTAGATACCCAGGCTTTTCCATACATCCTCTGAAATCTAGGTGGAGGCTGCCAAGCCTCAGCCCTTGTACTCTGTGCACCCACAGGCTTGACACCACATGGAAGTCACCAGGGCTTATGGCTTGGATCCTCTGAAGCAGAGTCCTGAGCTATACCTGGGCCACTTTGAGTCATGGCTGGAGCTGGAGTGTCTGGGATGCAAGGAACAATGTCCCAAGGCTGTGGAGGGCTGCAGGGCCCTGAGCCTGGTCCATAAAACCATTCTATCCTAGGTCTCAGGGCCTGTAATGGCAAGGGCTGCCTCTTAGGTCTCAGAAATGTTGTCTAGGCCTTTTACCCATTATCTTGGCTGTCAGCACTTGTCTCCTATTTAGATTTGGAAATTTCTCTAGCAAGTGGTTACTTTGCAACCCCCTTGAGTTCTCCTGAAAATGGGCTTTTCTTTTCTACCACATGGACAGGTTGCACATTTTCTAAACTTTTATGCTCCGCTTCCCCTTTAAGTATAAGTTCCAGCCTTAGGTTATTTCTTTGCTCATGCAGCTGAGCATATGCTGTCAGAAGCAGCCATGTGACATATTGAACACTTTGCTGCTTAGAAATTTCTTCCACCAGATACTCTAAATCACTCTCAAGTCCAGACTTCCACAGAACCCTAAGACATGGACACAATGCAGCCAAGTTCTTTGCTAAAGCATAACATGCATGACCTTTGCTCTAGGTCCTGATACTAGGCCTCGGAGCCTGTCATGAGAAGGGCTGCCTCTTAGATCTCTGAAATGCTGTCTAGGCCTTTTACCCATTATCTTGGCTATCAGCACTTGTCCCCTATTTAGATACAGAAGTTTCTTTTTTAACTCAAACCTATGGCTTTCATATGGCAGAAAGAAAAATAACTGAATAACAAGAATAGCTGATATTTATATGAATACTTTTCTCATGCTAGACCGTATGTTCTACAGGCTTTACTGGCATTATCTCTATCATTACAACAGTGATAACTACTACAGTTTGAGCATTCGTAATCTGAAAATCCAACATGCTCCAAAATCTGACATACTTTGAGTACCAACATGACACTCAAAGGAAATCCTTATTGGAGCATTTCAGATTTTCTAATTAGGGATGCTCAGTCAACAAGTACAGTCAGTCCTCTTATATTTGTGGGTTCTGTATCCATGGATTCAACCAGCTGTGGATCAAAAGTATTTGGGGAACAAGGGGAAAGATGGTTGTGTCTGTACTAAAAATGTACAGACTTTTTTTCTTGTCATGACTCCCTAAACAATACAGGATAACAACTATTTACATAGCGTTTGCATTGTATTAGGTATCACAACGAATCCAGAGATGATGTAAAGTATATGGGAGTATACGTGTGGGTTATATGCAAATACTATGCCCTTTTATATAAAGCATTTGAGCATCTGCGGACTTTAGTATCTATGTGGTGGGTGACATGGGGAGTCCTGAAACTAATAATTCACCATGGATACCAAGGGACAACTTTAATGCAAATTTTCCAAAATTTCAGGACATCTGAAATCAGAAACAGTTCTGGTCCCAAGCATTTCCAACAAGGGATACTCATCCTATGCTACTGTTAGTAGTTTACTGCTAAGGAAACTGCAGCTTATGGTGACTAATTTACTTACCTCAAGAGCTTTACAGTTAGTGATTGACTTGAGATTTGAACTTGGGCTCTCTGACTTCAGAGCTGTTTACTTAACTACTAAGTTTTCTCCTCCAGTAAAATCTCAAGAATACCTGAGCCAGCAGTTTAGGAAAAGATGAAGTTGTTGTTAGAAACAAAACAGTCATTGGGCTTTAGCATGGGCACATTCCCTGACTTAATATTATCGAATAACTCTTTTAATAAAAATAAAAAAGAGTATTATAGTATTTTATCAGTGTATTTCCAAAATTTTTGAGGGAAGGAATTATTTAGTACACATCTGCCACAACTGTAAGAGTTTTTGTTTTACTGTGCTTGAGTTTGAAAGGGAATTAATATAATAGGAAGATACTTTTGTACTACAGTTTGAGTGCGTGTAAGAGAAACAGAGTCAAATAAACCTATCTGAGGCAGGTGACTGACAAGTGCTTTGGCATAGCATTTTCTTAGGCAAAATATAAGCTGAGATATTAGGATAGGCAGTTCAGAAATGCCAATTTAACGCAGCTTTTTCAGCTTTTAGCATACTGGTTATTCTGCATCCAGTAGGCCATAATGAGATGTGGGAGGTAAAAATCAGTAATTAAGATACACAGAATCAGAAAGTGTTGACTATTTGAATGGAAAATCTGTCTCTTATATACACGAAGCCTCTTAAAATGCATTTCTCCTATGATCTAGAAACAGTATAGCAACATCTCAATAAAACCAGGGTGTTTCAGCTAGGCGTGCTGGCTCACACCTGTAATACCAGCACTTTGGGAGGCCAAAGCAGAAGGATCACTTGAAGCCAGGAGTTTAAGACTGCCTTGGGCAACATGGCGAGACTCCGTCTCTACAAAACATTTATTTTAATTAGCTGGATATGGTGGTACAGACCTGGAGTTCTGGTTATTCAGGATGGCCTGAGCTCAGGCATTTGAGGCTGCAGTAAGCTTTGATTGTGCCACTGCATTCTAGCCTGGGCAACAGAGTGAAAAATAACAACAGCAACAACTAGGGAGTTTCTAGCAAACAAGTGTTTATTAGAACTTTTTTTTTTTTTGAAGTAATTTACATAATCTGTATAATTTTTATGAAAGTAATGCATCCTTATAATTTTAAGATATTTAATTCAGAAAATACAAAAAATAAAAAGAAATCACTCAAGATTACCAAAGAGATAACCTGCAATAATGTTTGGTGAACATCATTCCAGATAGTATCATGCTATTTTTTTTTTTTTTTTTTGAGACGGAGTCTCACTCTGTCGCCCAGGCTGGAGTGCAGTGGCCGGATCTCAGCTCACTGCAAGCTCCGCCTCCCGGGTTCACGCCATTCTCCTGCCTCAGCCTCCCGAGTAGCTGGAACTACAGGCGCCCGCCGCCTCGCCCGGCTAGTTTTTTGTATTTTTAGTAGAGACGGGGTTTCACCGTGTTAGCCAGGATGGTCTCGATCTCCTGACCTCGTGATCCGCCCGTCTCGGCCTCCCAAAGTGCTGGGATTACAGGCTTGAGCCACCGCGCCCGGCCCATCATGCTATTTTAAAAGTAAAAGTGTTATACGTGATTTCAGTGAATTGAAAAAGAATAACTCATCAGTTTGCTTCTCCCTGGATTAAAGTCTGTTCTCTCTTATTGCCATTTGGGACAGACTTGGGGAGCTGGTGGATTTAGAGCTACGCTGAGCCACATCTGCCTTTCCTTGACCACCCTTTTATTGGCTTTACACCCATAAGGTTCTTCTCCTTGCCTTGTGTGATTGCTGCTCATGAACTTCTCTCTCTCTCTCTTTTTTTTTTTTTTTTTTTTTGTTAATATCTTTTGGTTTTAAAATTAAGGTAAAGAGAAATTGTTCCTGCTGTGTTCTATTTTTATCTAGAATTCCTGGTATTTAGAATTTCACTGTATGGTATTTATTGTCTCTTTTTTGGAATATGTAGAATAACAAATCAAGGGTATCTTGAAATGTTGCAAAAAACTGTTAGTCTCAGACATTGCTTTTTTCTTTTCCTCTTTGGTTGACTGTGTAGAAAATAGTAACTTTTTTGTTAATTTTTTTGCTTTTTACTTTCACAGATTTGTATATTGATGTGGTCTAAGTCATTTATAGTAAAAGTAGCTAGCTATGTATCTCCCTAATTACATAAGTTACTCAACAGCAGTAATGAGCATCTCCTTATGCGCATCTCCCGCAGCATAAATAGGACTGTTAATTAAGTGCATTTCATTAGTGATTCTTTATTGACATTGAATTTTTATATTATCTCCGTAGTGCTAGGATTTATGTGTAAGCATCATCTACATATTTTAATTTGAGCAGTTCTGAGCACAACCTACTTTCCTGTATCTTCTATTTTAGTACCCCATTGTCTTAAGTTATACCATTATGGTGGAGTCCTGTGGACTAACCCTTGCCCTTTCTCTTATAGATGTCCTGGACTGTTAGTAAAATACTAATACTTTAGTGTAAATCTGTGATGTGTCTCTGTGTAAGTAGGTCTTATAAAAAGGAGTTGGAAAGGTAAATGAATTAAAAGACTAATACGTATTTCTAAACTTAAACTTATTTAAAATTATATCTTTTTGTATTGACACTAAGAAATTTTTTAGGTAGGATAATAAATAGTATGGTGATTTGTTTAAGTCTCTAGAAATAACGTATCAAAGCATTTATTGATGATATGGTATCTTGGAATTTCTTCAGAATCACCTAGGAAAGAATAGTAGTTAGGGTGTAGATGAGACAGGATTAGATAAGATGTTCATTATTCATCTTTTGCTCTTGTTCTCTCCGCCTTGTAGCATGAAAGGTCTTTTTCATTCTTAATCCCTTTTACTAAAATGAAACATACAGAAACAGACAAACTAATGAAGTCTGTGGGAACAGGTCTGCCATAGGTTAATGTTTCAAGTAGCATTATGTTTTATATGCTTTTAACCATTATTTTATTCCACTGTTAGCCTGTGGACTGTTAGCTGTACATTCAAAAGGTAGTCCTGATGTATAGCAAAACATGAAAAGCACTGCATTACCATGATAAAAGTGGTTCTGTTATATGGGGAATAGTTGTTTGTTAATGACAGTGCAGTATTGACAAATTTATCTTCATGATGCCTCTTTTTGCATGGTTTTATTGTAATGAATCTTACTTTCTTGTTCTAGGCTGCTGAAAATATGACAAGCTGACTTTCTGGAGAAATTCTGATGAGATATGTCAAGCTGTGCGAGAGGATTTGAAGATGGCATTGTAGTTGAGAATGTACAATGAAATTACTGCATGCAGCAGTGTAGAAAAATTTTCCTTTTTAAAAGAATTATAAAACCGTAGCTTTATAAATCAGTGGAAAGTGACTTACAGAGAGAACTATCAGATGTGTTTACATCACATCTTATTCACTTTTTTTTAATGGCTCTAATGCTTTGGCATTGCTATGTTCATATTTATATATTCCTTATTTATAGCTCTGATGGCTTTAATTTTCTAAGCAGTCTGTCTATCAGATGTGCACATCTGCTGTGCCTGGTTGAAGTATAGTAGAACCCATCAGTAGTAATGTGTAGTAGTTATGACTTGTTGACATTTCCATTATAAACTTTAATTTTGAATTGTTTATGCATTGTAACTGTGGATTTATATTGTATTGGGCTGAAAGCTGACAGGATTTCAGCCACCATTCGTGAATTTTGATTTAGATTCATTATTATATCAGAATCTTGTTTTTTAAAATAAGAGCATGGAAAACATTTCTTGTAATCTGCTCCTTAACAAAGAATTTTTAGTTTTTTAAACAGTTTGTTGGGCAGCTAATAATGTGAACCAGGTCATTTTTGTATTGAGTAAAAAATTAAACTTTGAGAAACTTGGATTTTAAAAGTAATGACAATGCTTAGGTTAGTATTATTTGTAATTTGAGTCATTTACATCTAATGAGAATGTTAGTTGAGAATGTTTTCTTAAAGTTTTATACCCTATAGAGGACTAAAAAAATAACTTGTAAAATGAAACATAGCAAACATGCAAAATTCCTAGTTACTTTTATTACATAAAAGTAATTTTAGTGCTTACCTAATAAATCTTGAATGGTTATTTAATAAATTATTAGATGGGTGATGTGTTTCAAAAGATATTTGCTATTTTTTGAAGAAATAAGGATTTGCAGTCATTAAACAAAACTAAACAATCAAATGTTCTGTATTAGGAATCTTAAGTATGGGTTTTTGTTTGTCATTATTTTTGCCCTTAAAATTTTAACTCATCAAGTGAAGATTCAAAAACAAATTTTATAAAATGTAGAATAGTATTGATTCTGTTCCTGTAACAGAATCTCAGTGGAGTTTTTTTTTTGCAAAACTAATATGGATTTAATCTGATGTTATTATTTCTTAAATTTTAGATTTTGTTGGGTACCATTTATATGATTGTACAAGCATTCACTCTTTAGTAGCATTTTTTGTTTTTCAGACAAGCTGAAGAGGTTTTATTAAGATTTAGTAATACTTAAATAGCAACCTTCTCTGCTATTTTTTTTTTTTAATCTAGAATTTTGACCATTTTGACTCTTTAAATGTCTGGCATCTTTACCAAGTAAACTTGGAAGGTCTGTTACTGGTGAAACAGGTTGAGGAGACAGTAGGAATTTGTAAAAAGTCATTTGATAATAAACACTACAAATACTATGTGTTATTTATAAAATCATAAATAATACTTTTGTCAAACTCCAAAATTTGTATATACTTCCAGACCATAAGAGTTGATAGTATTATTTATGACTTTGTAGATTAAGTTATTTATGAATGAAACAAAGCAGGAAAATACATTGTGAAGGGATCGTGTTTACAGAGGACTTCTTTAATGTGTCACATTTTAAAAATGTAAACATATTTTTAATGCACACTTAAGTAATATTTAAGAAACTAAACAAAATAATGATACAATTGCAGTGTTGTGCTTGTTGTCAGTGACAAAAATAAAACCATTTTGGTGGTATTGGCCTGTACTTTTGTTTTAATATATGCTTTTGTTAATTCAACTTGTGATTCTATAGGACAAAAGATACAGAACATAAAATTTACCATTTTAACCTTTTTTTTTTTTTTTTTTTGAGGTGGAGTCTCACTCTGTCGCCCAGGCTGGAGTGCAGTGGCATGATCTTGGCTCACCGCAGCCTCTGCCTCCTGGGTTCAAACTGTTCTCCTGCCTCAGCCTCCCAAGTAGCTGGGATTACAGGCACCTGCCACCACACCTGGCTAATTTTTTGTGTTTTTAGTAGAGGCGGAGTTTCACCATGTTGGCCAGGCTGGTCTCAAACTCCTGACCTCAGGTGATCTGCCCACTTCAACTTCCCAAAGTGCTGGGATTATAGGCATGAGCTACAATGCCCAGCCCTTTTTAACCGTTTTTAAGTTTCATAGTTCAGTGACATCCAGAATATTCATACTGTATTGTAACTGTCACTATTGTCCATCTCTAGAACGTTCTTATTATCCTAAACTGAAACTCTGTACCTATTTAGCAATAACTCCCCATTGCTTCCTCCTCCCAGCCCCTGATAAACAGTTTCCTACTTTTTTGTCAATGAATTTGACTATTCTAGATACCTCATCTAAGTGGAATCATATTTGTCCTTTTGTGTTTGTCTTATTTTATACAGCATGTCTTCAAGATCTGTCCATGTTATAACATGTATCCAGATTTCCTCTTTAAGGATGGTATTCTTTTATATATATGGTGGACATTTGGGTTGTTTCTACCTTTTGTCTATTCTGAAAAGGCTATTCACAATAGCCACAATGTTATGGACATTCGTATACAAATAACTGTTCAGGTCCTTGTCAGTTCTTCGGAGTGTACACACAGAAGTGGAATTGCCAGCTTTTAAACTGTTTTTTTAAAGTTTGACTTTAATTCCTTAGGCATTAGAGAAAGAAGGAGACATGGTCAAGCTTGTTTTGGGAGTTGTTTCGCTAGTGACATGTAGGCTTGATTTGAGCAGGGAGAGGTTAGAAGCAGAGACTAGTTAGAACACTATGACAGTAACCCAGGCCTCAATGCTCACATCTGAGTAGGTTCAAGAGACACTACAAAAAATAAAAAACATGGGACTTAATGGCAGGTTATGGGGAAAATAGAGAAGAAAATAAGGTGACTGAGTTTCTAAACCTGGGTAACAAAGATAGCAGCAAACAGAAATCAAGAAGGGAATATAATTTTCCTGGAAAAAATGATTTTTATTTAAAGAATATTGTGTTTAACATATATATTAAATCTTAAACCTTGCCAATCTTCCAAAGACCATTGCCCATCTCCATTTTTTGTCCTACAGCATTACCACTCTCTAACATAGTATACAATTTGCTTAGTTATATCTATTAATATAAGCAAATACACCACTACCCAAAAGTCCCACAAGGGCGGGGATTTTTCTGTGTTGTTTCCATCGGTGTAGCTTAAGTATCTTGAACAGTGCTTAGCACGTAATAAATGCTCAATAAATACATGTTGGCTGAATGAATGGATAGACTGGGCATCCAGGAAACAACATGTACCACGTGGTTGGAAAATAACTAACATTGATAACTTGCTGCATGCAAGGCACTGGTTTTGGTCTTTTAATAGATCACATTGTTTAACCTTTAGGCTTACAGCAACCACAAGGGATAGATAGCATCATCCTATTACAGGTCAGGAAGCTGAGGCACGAAGTGGTATATAACTTAAATCTCAGAAGTGGTAGAGCCAGGATTTGAATGCTGGCAAACTGAGTCTGGAGCCCACACACCTTAGTGCCTGTTACTATACATCATCTCATGGGATGAAGAGGCATAGTTGGCAAAGGAGATGAAGGAGATTGAAAATCAGATGGCCAAAGTGGTAGTTGAAGCGCTGGATGTAGATGCTGAGAATTTAATAGAAGACTAGTGACAGATGCTTCTCTTTCCCAGGATGGTCCCATTCTTACGGAATATATCATTGATGATGGTAGGCTGGTGAAGTTTTGTAGCATCTCAGCAGATCTATATTACTGCTTTTTAATTACAACAATGTAAAGAAATAACAGGTTAAAGTCATTCCCTTTCCAGAGGTGCTATACTAGAGAAACCCAGTTCTAACAACAACAGCATCTCTTATGAAATTCCCTCTTGGGGCTCATATATACCAGATTGGAGTATTGTAAATGTTGTAAAAAAGATGATGCATGTGACAGCCCTAAATAGCAGTCTCAGGAAATCTGTTAACAAGTGACACTGTCCATTAGAATAGGGCAGATTTTTTTTTTTTTTTTAACAGTTCAGAGGTCTTTTATTTTAACACCTATTATGCCTTGAATTCATTGGGAATAGGTTCCAGCAGCTCAGACTCCTTCCCACTGGTTCTCACAAAGTGCTTCTCTGGGTGGAGCAGGCTGGTGCTTCAGTTGCACCTAAGTACCTTTCTCTTTGACTTCTTTTTCTGATAATCTTCCTTCACATGTTTCAGGAAGCTGTCTCAGCTCTTAGAGTACTTAATGTGTTCTTAGTTCTCTTGGCAAGAATCTTGCCCTTAACTTGTTTGTTGATAACACTGTCAGGAGCCTGCTGGATAACACTACAGACTCTTCCAGTTTTGCCATGGTTTAACACCTGAAGAGTAACCATTCCCTTGATGTCTCCAACATCACCTTTCTTGTAGATTTCGCATATACCTGGCCAAAGGGGCAACTCCTTGTTTTCTAAAAGGCCTGGAGAACATATATCAGGTGCCTCTCTTCTTTCCCTTTGTGTTTGTCATTTTGGCGAATTATGGAAAGATGGCGGTTCCAGCCAAAAGGCCAGAATATTGAGGTATTTTATGGCTCCCCAGTAGCTGAGGGAACATCCATGCATGTTATATCAGAAGCAGTCCATACTGTGACCTCTGATTACCTAAAGCAGTAAATCACCAGATGTACACTTGGAAAGTTTTATCAAAAGCCTTTAAAGAGGTTGTTCAGATAGTTTTACTTTCACATATATATTTCACCTGTTTTTTTAGAAGTGAATCTACCTACTCTCCTACTAGCAAACCACCTTTTTATTGTAACAGCAATACCTTTATTTTGCATGCACTTTGAGAATTAAAATATCCATGACTACTTAAGTGGAAAACCAGCATTATTTCCCCATAGCTGTAAAAATAATTACAATTAAATATGGAATTATATCTTTGCTAGGTATTGTCTTTTAAAGCTATGATCCTAACACCTACTTTTCCTTCTATAGAAAAGCAGATGAGTACCGGGCGTGGTGGTTCATACCTGTAATCCCATCACTTTGGGAGGCTGAGGCGGGTGGATCACCTGAGGTCAGGAGTTTGAGACCAGCCTGACCAACATGGTGAAACCCCACCTACTAAAAATACAAAAATTAGCCAGGCATCGTGGTGCACAGCTGTAATCCTGGCTACTCAGGAGGCTGAGGCAGGAGAATCACTTGAACCTGGGAGGCGGAGGTTGCAGTGATCTGAGATCATGCCACTGCACTCCAGCCTGGGTGACAGAGACTCTGTCTCAAAAAAAAAAAAAAAGTAAAGCAGATGAGCGAGTGTCAGAACACAGAACTGCATTTCCTCTAGATGTTACCAGAAGGATGAGAAGAGGATTGAAATCAACTTCTTCACTATGGTATTTAATGCATTTTAAATGCAATGTCCCTGTGTACCACCTCATTTCATACCCATCCCATACTTTGGAAAACCACTATCTTAGATAATCCCCAAGAATCCTGTCGACTCTAATATAATTTAGTAGGCAGCTCAGGCTTTGGTGCCAGACAGGAGGCTTGAACTCGTGCCCTCTCCAAGTCTGACAATAACAGCATAACAGCTCACAGCATTGTGAAGATTAAATGGAGACGATGGATGTAAAATCCATAGTATACCACTTGGCACATAGTAGGAGCTTCATAAATGTTCAACTCCTTTTTGTTTTGTATAAATTAGACCTACCTAGTAACTTCATTTCAGGAGTGGCTTAGTGGTTGTGAAGTGACATATTTAAGATGTACTTTTTTTTTTTCTTATCAATAGAATTAGACAATGTTTTTTAGGTTGTCACGTTAATGTACTCATTTTTGGAAACATATAATGTATATAATGTATTTAAGTATAAGCATATACTGTGCTTATATAGGAAGGAAGATAAAGACACCATACTAGTAAAAATGAAAGATTAATATGTAGCTAAATTTTAGTGTCAAGACTTGCATAGCTAATTAGAGAAAGGAGCCCACAGGGATGGATGAGAATGTGTTGGGAGAAAAAGTAAAGATTATGAATAAATTTTAAATCTCTATTTTCAACATAAAAAGAGCTCGTTCTCAGTTGCTTCTGATAAACCCAAATGGGAATATCCGTGATCTTTGTTCCTTCTGAACACCGAGAACCATCATGTAAAACAGGAGCAAACAACTGACTAAATGAAAGCTTCCTTGGAAGTCCACCTATGGAAAACTGTAGGGAGCTAGGGGCGGTCAGAGAAAGAGCGCTGTAAGATTTAATTTAAGCCCTGGATAAACACCATTCCTGCTTTCACCAGCTTTACCTAATAGAAATGGATTTTATCAATCAAGGCCAAGTTCAGAGACAGACAGAGGGAGGGAGGGAGGCATTTTGCATAGAACAAAGACAAAAGTGTTTTAAGTTCACAAAAATACCACTCACGTTAAAATGCAAGACCCTGGGAGCCCTAGGATTTTAGGGAAAACTGGTATTAACCTGACCTTTCAAGGTAACAGACATTAGCATGACTTAGATATAAATAATTGTGATGAATTATGATGATCCCTGCATTGTTACTTTCATCAGTTTGGAAAGGTTTGAGAATCTATGATGAGATTTAGCAGTAAATCTGGTTAACTAGGGAGCCCCTAGGGGAACTAATTTATGGGAGACAGAAGAGGCTTTTTTTTTTTTTTTTTTTTTTGAGAGGAGTCTTGCTCGGTCGCCCAGGCTGGAGTGCAGTGGCGCAGTCTCAGCTTACTTCTACCTCCGCCTCCCAGGTTCAAGAGATTCTTTTTTTTTTTTTTTTTTTTTTGAGACAGTGTGTTACTTTGTCGCCCAGGCTGGAGTGCAATGGCACGATCTTGGCTCACTGCAGCCTCCGCTTCCTGGGTTCGAGTTATTCTCCTGTCTCAGTCTCTCAAGTAGCGGGGATTACAGATATGAGCCACCACACCTGGCTACTTTTTGTATTTTTAGTAGAGACGGAGTTTCAGCATGTTGGCCAGTCTGGTCTTGAACTCCTGACCTCAGGTGATCCATCTGCCTCGGCCTCCCAAGTGCTGGGATTACAGGCGTGAGGCACCGTGCCCAGCCAGAAGATGCTTTCTCACTTGGGATTTCTCAAGTCTTCTCCCACTTTCAGCACTATGTGCCAAGCTTTGTTTCTCATAAATGCAGATCAGACATACTGAGACGTTACTTCCCCTTCTCGTTAGCCCCCATCACTCTGGAGAGATGCAAATCCCACAGGTACCATTTAACTTGAAGGAATGCAGCCCATAGACAGCACAGCGTAGTAGGGGAGGGGGAGAGAGCAATGGTCGGGGGTGGCGGTGCGGGGTGGGGGGTGAGGTCCTTTGAATTGTTTGCTGGTCCCATCACTCCTCTAAGCCACCTAACAAGAAGCCAGATCTTAGCATTGACTAAAGCCCATCTCATGATCCCTGAATAATAGGAACTATAGAGGAAGCACTCCTGTCTTTGGTTTAGTTTGCAGCTTGTCTTCAGCTTCCCATTTCAAAGGTTATTTGCTTTCCCTCCTGGTTAGCCTCCATCACTCAGCTGTCAGGCAGCCTGTGCATTTTTCACAATCTAGCCCAGAGTGTAGATTCTAAACAAATAACGAATTAAGTCTGCACTGTGCTGGAAATGAGGTAGGAAAACGGTGCTATTACCATAGTTCTTCTAGAAAAACCAATTAGAATTGCCTTTTCATATCTATTCTAATGCATCTAATTTAACACAGCAGTCATATGATCAAGTCTCACCCTCAAAGCACGGATAGTCCTTCTAACTATTTTCTCTCAGAAAAATTACAGACTGAATGGGATGGCTCATGCCTGTAATCCCAACACTTGGGAGGCCAAGATGGGATGATTGCTTGAAGCCAGTTCAAACCAGCCTGCACAACAAAGTAAGAATCCATCTCTACAAAATTACAAAAAAATTAGCCGGGCACAGTGTTGTGTGTCTGTAGTCCCAGCTACTTGAGAGGCTGAAGCACAAGGATCGCTTGAGCCTAGGAGTTGGAGGATACAGTGAGCTATGATCACGCCACGGCACTCCAGCCTGGGCAACAGAGCAAGAACCTGTCTTCAAAACAAAACAAATTACTATTTTATTTCCATAAAATATTTGAAGCATAAACATAGTCTATAATAAAGCAAATAATTGTGTACCTTCTTCACAAATAAAAAATTTTAACAACTTTCCTTATTCATGGTCTAATTTAGGATCATCCCATAAATCAATACTCTAATCATCTTGAAATCACACATCTTATTCACAGTATCTCCCAGATTCTCACACCTCTCTTCATCCATATAAAGATGAACATTGACACCAACTTGTGCAAAATTAATTCCTTATCCCCGGAGCCAACTCACCCTCAAGGGAATTCCAGCACCTCTCACAATGCACAACATCCTTAAAAAAGATGTATTGAGTATTCACTACAACAAAGTACAACATGTCGTCATAATAAATATTTATCAAATGGATGGCTAAACAATCACATATTGGTAGCAATAATGTTCACATGAACAATTCCTGCTGCAATTACTAGTATCCCTTTTCTCAGTGTGATCTGGGAAAGCATATTGTTGACTTACTATTTTAGGTTAATGCTTTCCCTATGTCTTTGTAATTCCCTAGCTTTCTATCACATGGATTGTCATAAAACTTTGGAGGTGTGCCCTCTACAAGTTTATGTGCTAGAAGCAAGACAATTCTGTCCTCCTCTATTTCTCCCATAAAGCATACGATAAGCTTCAAGAGGGCAGTCGTGATGTCTAGCCTGGCACCTGGCACATAGTAGATGCTCAGTTAAAAAATTTGTGAAAGGTCTAGTTAAATGCCTCCCATCTCTCCCTTTTTATTAATATCAGGGAAGTCTGCAGAGTCACATTCCATATGTTCAGGTAAAAATGGAAGAGAACTAACAATTTGACATCTGCTACATTCCAGCCACCGGGCTGGATGCTATACGTACGTTACACACATTACCTCATATAGTTTTCATAGCAACCTTATAAAGTAGGTATTAATATTCTAGTTTCACAGATGAAGAAATTGAGGCCCAAAGAGATCTGTCATGAAATAAATATGCGCACATAAAATTCTTCCAGCTGGGTGCAGTGGCTAACGCCTGTAATCCTAGCACTTTGGGAGGCTGAGACAGGTGGATCATTTGAGGTCAAAAGTTCAAGACCAGTCTGGCCAACATGGTGAAACTCCGTCTATACTAAAAATACAAAAAAGTTAGCTGGGTGTGGTGGTGCATGCCTGTAGGCTGAGGCAGAAGAATCGCTTGAACCTTGGAGACAGAGGTTGCAATGAGCCGAGAGCGCACCTCTACACTCCAACCTGGGCGACAGAGTGAGACTCTGTTTCAAAAAAAAAAAAAAAAAAAAGAAAAGAAAAGAAAAAAATATCTCCCTCTTAGAACATCTGTTCTTTTCCTATTACTTGACCAAATCAAACTCAGCCTTCAAGAACCAAATTAAAACTGTCAAGAGAAAGTTCTCCATGGATCTCTTGTATTTCTATCCATCTTCTGAGAAGATGTTGATAGCTTTTGTCCTGGACTATCTTTTCAAGGATGTTTGTGTAGCAAACAACCTTGAAACACAGAGATAGTGTCTTTCACCAGGGCGTAGAGCAGATTTGTTTTCTGACCAGGATACTGGTATAATGGCTCCCTCCAGGACAAAGATTGGACAGGTTTTCTAAAAGCTCCCTTTAGAGAACTGGGGTTTCCTTGGGTTGGGGTTCCTCTGCTGTGATACAAATTCAGCATGTGCAACATCTTGGAGGCTGCTTTTTATCACCCCTATGGGACTTGGAGGACAAGGAGAAAAAATTGTGAACATGAAGCTCATGGCGCTTGTTGTGCTGTGAGTAATAAAGTCTTTTGTTTCTGACCCAGGAATCTCGCCTTCTTCGCCAGCATCTATGAAAATGTGGCAATCTAACCTTTCAGCTTACTACCTTTAAGCTTACTACTTACTATCTTTGTTCTTGACAAAGATCTTCCTCCTGTGGGAAGCCATTTCTAACTACACCAGTTTATGGTGGGATGTCTAATACATTGGCAGGAAACACAACATGCTGAATAATGTAAGTACTGGTGAACATTTTCATTGCTTCACACTTGATTATGCTCTTCCAGAGGACAGAGCATAAGTGTTTAGCATTTTTCCTGGAAATAGAAGGTGACTTTCATTTCATTAATTTAACAAAAATGTATTTAATGTCTATTAACTATAGAACATTCTGGTCAGAATATTTAAGTAATTATTTCCCTAAATGATGCCTAAGCTCCTTTAAGACAACACACTATCTAATACTTCTTTTTTTATCCTTTACAATTCTTTGTATCTTTCATGATTCTTTATTCAACAAATATTTACTGAGCCTCTGCTATATGCAGACAGTATATTAGTTGCTGAAAATACAAATGAATAAGACAGTCTTCTCATCCTCAAGGAGCTCATGGAGACAATACATGGAGTACAGGAGTAAGCACCATGATAGAAGAAAGTACAGATCATTCCAGGAACATAGAGAGAAAGGCACCCATCAGGGCCTTCATATATGAGGATGGCAGCTAGCTTTTCCACTTCTTGGAATTGTCAACAGCATATATTACCTAGTACATACTGGAGGAAAAAAGGGTTGATAAAGTGAACCAATAATCCGAGCTAGGAAGTTTAGCCAAATCCCAGCTCTGAAATCTATGTATACACGCCAGAATAGCCCATATAAGACCTGGCTGACCTGTATTAGAAATGGCTTTTAGTAGGCTCCAGTTCTATGTATTTAAAATGATATATGCAACAAGTGTGTTCATATATTCATCACCTGGAATAGTGCCACAGACTAGACAGATGAACAGCACATGTTCCCTGTCCTCAAGATGTTCACAATCAAGTGAGACAGACTCACCAAATTACAACATAGAACTTGGCAGGATGGTGTAATCGTTGAATAGGAACTGGAGTTATAGTTAGCAAGCCATGGGAGTTCATTCCACCGGGAACCAAGGGAGTTTTTTGCAAGGGAATTTCCTTTGAGCTGGTATTTAAATGGTTAAAAAAATATTTCCACAGGGAGAAAACAGAGAGTAAGGCAGCCCTTGAAAAAGCCTGGGCAAATGCATAGTCTTTAAAAATAAACAACTCACCTCCCCACAACTAATTAACTAAAAGAGAGTTCCCTCTACCTTTTTCTGTATTTAGTTTATTTGGCAACATGAGGAATGCTCAAGGTGATCCACAGCTGGGCTACCTGCAGACCAAATCAGAAACAGAGAGGGAGTGCAACATTTTGTTTTCTTTTCTTGAGATTTCCAATAAGCCGTTCCTAAATAGTTTAAGAGACAATAGAATTAAAAAGTATAAATTATGAATCCTCATAGATTTCATTTTTCCACTAGATGGCAGAAAAAGCACTTGTAATGGAAATTACATTGTCATCTATTTAATCAATTCTGCAGACTTTTTTTAATAAAGGGAGGTATATTTCATTTCAGTTTGAACAGTAGAATATGATTATAGTACAACTGATTATTCCATAACTAATTTAATCATATTAAGCTTAAAATTAAAAAAGAAAACTTTAAATTAGTTTGTGTTTATATAAGTACATCTATGTCCAAACAGCTCAATTAAGATATAAATGATGGAGTTTCATTGCCTTTAGAATACTGCTATACTCTCTTTTAATGCAGATCTTTACATAAAAGGTAGTATTTAATATACTTTAAAATTAATACAGAATTATTTTTTATGTTACACATGGATTTAACTGGGGGTACAATTGAAATATACTTAACTATGACATATTGCAGGTAGGGATAATAATATAAGCTTAAAAAGTGATAAAATCATGGCTGTAAACTCAAAATGTTCTCTTTAAAAAAAAAAAGAAAGATAAAAACTGTGAGGACTAGGTAAATATAGCACAAAATTAAATACAGTATATAGCTTTTCTTAGCATGCCAGTAATTCCAATATGTTTTTTTTTTCCATTGCATTTGTGTGCCATTGTCATTTATCAACAGTCATTCTTCAGAGACATTTGTAATTACACAACTTTACTAGGAATTTGAGTAGAGCTGCATAGACAATCGTACCCTTACTCTAGTTTATTACAATCAAAGAGAAAATTATCTTTTCTCCTACAAGGAGCAAAATGGTAATAAGTTAGTTACACAAAGGAAAATGTGTTAGGAAACAGTAACATAATTTAATAACGTAATATTAGATTGTAGAATAAAAACCAGTTCAAAGAAACTAAGTCTTTTTATATCAGCTATTGCTTTTGCTACTGTTTATCTTAGAACTGGCTTTCAAAAAAATAAAGAGTGAACCATCAGCAAAAAAAGGGGGGAAAATGGAGAATGGAAAATGGGAAGTGATGAAATGGAGTAAAGTCCCATCATTCATTCAGTCCACAAACATTCGTTGAATGTTCTCTCCAGGTCAGGAATGGTGGTGGGAACACAGACATGGCTTCTTCTCTTACAATGCAAGTACAATAGAGAGAGACAGGGAGATTTAGGTGAGCAAACAGAAAGCAGTGAAAGAATTGATGAAATTTCATGATAGTTATCACGGTGGTGGTGTTACCTGAACTCGCTTCTCTCCTACCTTTGCCTAACTGCCTCCTCCCCAGCAAAACAAAAAAGTAAAACTCAGGAGTGTGCCGGGAATGCCCACAATCCTCAGGGATCTAGGGAGGGTCTTGTGGTCTGAGAAGGGTGGATGTAAAGCACATCCACAGTGACTTCCAAGTGGCTTGCCATCTTCGAGAGTAAGTTATACGCAGTCCCGGGCTCTCTAGCTTAGAAAACTCTGTGCTGTGGATGGCAAAGATACTTGATTTTATTTTGAGTCAAGGTGAGACAATAACTTTCTGGGAATAAGCTGCTCACATTTAAGCTGCGCAGTAAATTAGTTTTCAGGACAATGTAATTTCTGAGTAAATTATCTTCCTTGGCATATTGAGTGGAAGGCTATTTTTCATGCCTGTTTCTTTGTAAAGGCAACTGTGGGTTAAAAACAAATATAAATGTTAGAATGAAAGAGAATCTGATCTGGGGTACTTTGTATGAAGAAACATTACATTGGATTTGCAGGAGCATTATTTCCTTGCAGAACCAAATTTTAGAAAGTCCTACTGGTCTTACTTCCGGCACCTCAGGTCCTACTGGATGCTAAATGTGGGACCCCGGTCAGTCCGTGCTCCAGTTTCTTAAATGATATGTCATCAAGGATTAGACTTTCAGCTTTAACACTGTAAAGAATGGAGGTTGCAGCAGCTCATTATTCAACTAAAACCAACTGAAAAGAACTCCGGTGCAAAGTCTCAAGGCCAACGCCCTCACCCCAACGTTTTAGGTCTTCACCTCTCCTTTTGCTCTCCAAATAAAGAAATAAAAATCTGGGCTTTTTGAGTAAATTATTTCTTGTGTTCTGCCCTTCTCAATGGTGTCACTGCAAGTTTCTTTCTATATCTACAACCTGAGCCATAGAGTAACTTCTTTAGGGCTATATGAATGGCTCTCTCGTGCTGACCCAGCTCTGAGGAGCCTCTGCCCCCAGCACACTGAGTGGTTTTTGTCTTCCTGCTGAAACCTGGGAAGAATGTGTAGCAGGGCTCCTTCGAGCACAGGACCCTGTGGATCTACACTCAGCACATCTTTAATGGGCTCAGTGCAGTGACAGCTGTGACGAATACCATGGCAATTTCCCAGATAAGATTGTATCCGAGTAAGGGCTACATTTCCTTCAGAGTTGCAGAGGCCATTATTATTCTTTGGAGAGGAATTCTGAGGAGGAAATAGCTGATTTAAATGCCTGCTGTCAGTTGCCAAAGAAATTGTTACAAAATACGGCTATAATGATGTGGAAAACTGCCCATTGCTTTGGATCCCACTTTTTTTGTGTGTTCCCCTCCATTCATCATCTGAGATTTCCCTCTTAGCCAACCAGGTGCATGAAAACTGGTGCGCTCGATGAGCCTTCCGACTTGGAGTCTCAGTTTGGGGTTCTTTCGTGGTTTTTTGTTTGTTTGTTTTTTGTTTTTTATGGTTAGCCAGCCATTTCTCGTGACCTCTTAAACACTGTGCAGTCTTCTGAGAAACTGTGTTTAGGTCAGAAATACTAACCCTCCTTGCCTGGATTAAATTTCACTTATTCAACAAGTACTTGTTGAGTGCCCATTATTTTTCCACACATGAGAGGGCAGCGTAAGGTAGTGGTTTGGAGCCAGGTTTCTGGAGTCAAACTGCCTAGATAATAGCCCTGGCTCCACCAGGATGACTAGCTGTGTGATTTTTGTTGTGTGATGTTAACATGAATAAAAATAATAATGGCTCACAGTAGGTGTTCATTAATACATCCACTATATCTGTAAATAAGAACATTATTACCATTGAGAAATTTAGGCCAGATGCAGTGGCTCACACCTGTAATCTCAGCATTTGGGGAGGCTGAGGCAGGTGGATCACTTGAGGCCAGGAATTTGAGACCAGCCTGGCCAACATGGTGAAACCCTGTCTTTACTAAAAATACAAAAATTAGCCAAGTACGGTGGCACACGCCTGCAATCCCAGCTTGGGAGGCTGAGGCATGAGAATTGCTTGAACTCAGGAGGTGGAGGTTGCAGTGAGCTGAGATAACCCTACTTCACTTCAGACTGGGCAACAGAGGAAGACTCTGTTACAAAAAAAAAAAAAAAGAAGAAAAAGAAAACAAAGAAAGGTATCATCTAAGGTCTAACACAGGACACATACAAGAATAATATAAAACAAGATAATATTCTCCAGGATGGCCTACAAAAACCTTGAACAAACAAACAAAAAGCTTGAAGCAAAAAAAGAAAAAGTAAAGGTTGACAAATTTGACAATATAACAGTTTCAAACTTCTGGGCAGACACAAAAGTGTCATAAAAATCTACAGAAAGCAAAACAGAAGAAAAAATACTTGTCATACTTATGGCTGACAAATGGTTAATGTCCTGCTTGTAGGACAATTAGGAAGAGGATACATACTTGGGAGAAGTTGGAGGGAAACTTTAGAGCCCCAGAGGAAGAGGTTGATTACAAGCTTAGGTGTTTGAATTTAATTTGATGAAAAAGACTCATCAAAGTTTTCGAGAACCAGTATTGTTCCTAAGGAAGATTAATCTGGTAGCTGCATAGTGGGTTGGCTGGAGAATAAAGACTAGTAAAGACTAGGATGCTGGCAAGATCAGGTGAAAGATAGTTTCAGCCTCTCCTGGAAATGGAAAGGAGAGAATGGTTACAAACATTCACTTGGGTCGAAAAACAGTAATGACTGAGATTTTCTGAGGTTTTGGAGCACAAGTAATTGGAAAGAATTAGCAGAGTTAAGGCAGATAGGAATAAAAACAGGTTTTGGGGGAGGCCAATGGATTTCTTTCTGAAACCGCATGAGTGTGAGGTGTTAGCTTTAAAATTAGAGAAGGAGAGTTTAACGGTTGGAAATGCAGATTTAGAGCTCTAACGTAAATGTAAATATAGAATTAGGATTCATCTTAATAGAAGTTGAGGTCAAACACATAGATAAAATTACAGAAGTATTTTTACCGAGTGAAAATCTAGGCTTGAAGACCATAGCAGGAAAGGAAATGCTGAAAATATAGATTCCTGAACCCTATTCATACAGATTGTATTAGTCAGGGTTCTCTAGAGGGACAGAAGTAATAGGGTAGATAGATATATATAAAGGAGAGTTTATTAAGTATTAATTTACACGATCACAAGTTCCTGCAATAGGCTGTCTGCAAGCTGAGGAGCAAGGAGAGCCAGTCCAAGTTCCAAAACTGAAAAGCCTGGTGTCTGATATTTGAGGGCAGGAAGGATCCAGCACGTGAGAAAGATGTAGGCTGGAAGGCTAGGCCAGTCTAGTCTTTTCATGTTTTTCTGCCTGCTTTATATTCTAGCTACAGTGGCAGTTGATTAGATGGTACCTACCCAGAGTAAGGGTGGGTCTGCCTTTCCTAGCCCACTGACTCAAATGCTAACCTCCTTTGGCAACACCCTCACAGACACGCCCAGGATCAATACTTTACATCCTTCAATCCAATCAAGTTGACAGTATTAACCATCACATCTACTGAATCAGAGTTTTGGAATAAGGATTCTATATTTTTAATAAGCTGCCAATATTTTTCTCATAATCATTAAAGTTTGAGACTCTCTGCCTCAGGACACAAAAGATGCTGAGGAAAACTAAAGATGGTTAAAAGGTAGCAAGTAAATCTGGGTGGTGTAGCCAAGAAAGGAGTTATACAGTACAGGTATCAAATCTTTAATTGGCTCATGGAAGAAAGGAATAGAGGCTTTTGATTTGGATATTAAGAAGCAATTAGAAGCCTTCCTTCCTGTTTTAGTCTACTCAGGCTTCTATAATAGAATATCATAGACTGGTGGCTCATAAAAAGCAGAAATTTATTTCTCACACTTCTGGAGGCTACGAAGTCCAAGATCAAGGTGCCAACAGATTCTGGAGTCTGATGAGGGCCCTCTTCTCCCTGTGTCCTCACAGGATGGAGGAGTAAATGAGTTCCCTCAGGCCTGTTTTATGGGGGTACTATTTTCAATAATGAGGGCACATCCCTCATGACCTAATCACCTCCCAAAGGCCCAACCTCTTAATACCATCATCTTGGAGGTTAGGATTTAACATATTAGTTTTGGAGAACACATTCAGATCATAGCACCAACTAACTGAGAAAGGCCGAAGGAGGGGGAAGATGATCTTAACAAGTGTATGTATGTTAGGGGAGTCTGAGGGTGTTGGTTTACTTTCTTTTCTCCTTGTCACATTGCCTTGGTATAATCATAATTTGCCCATTTTCCATGGAAATCAGCAGCCACAGCCAGGACCACTCATACCCACGGGTGATAATCTGTAGGTCAAAATAAAATTAGGTATGTACCAACCAGCCTTTGGTCATTCACTCCTCATTCCTCCCCTGGCACATTCTAAAGGCTTCTGGGTCTCTAATTGTGAGAATATTTGCCCCCAATTCTGCCCTGACCAGAGGAACTGCTTGGTGGGTGACATTAAGCCAGTGTGTTAAGCCATTCTTGCATTGCTATAAAGAAATACCTGAGACTGGATAATTTATTTTTAAAAAGAAGTTTAATTGCCTTATGGTTCTGCAGGCTTTACAAGCATGGTGTGGCATCTGCTCAGCTTCTGGGGAGGCCTCAGGGAGCTTTTACTCCTGGAAGAAGGTAAAGCAAGAGCTTTCATGTCATGTGGTGAAAGGAGGAGCAAGAGAGAGTGCGGGGGCTCAGGGGGAGCTGTCACACACCTTTAAATGACAAGATCTCATCTCAACTCAGAGTAAGAGTTCACTGATTACCAAGGGGATGGTCCAAGCCATCCATGAGGGATCTGCCTCCATGATCCAAACACCTCCTATCAGGCCCCATATCCAATACTGGGGATTACCTTTTAACATGAGATTTGAGTAGGGACAAACACCCAAACTATATCATTTTGCCCTGAACCAACCTCAAATCTCATGATTTTCTCAAATGGCAAAATACAATCACATCCTCCAAATAATCTCCCAAAGTCTTAATTCATTTCAGCACTAACTCAGAAGTCCAAAGTCCCTTCTGAGACAAGGCAAGTCCCTTCCATCTCTGAGCCTGTAGAATCAAAAACAAGTTATTTACTTCCAAGATATAATGGGGGTATAGGCATTGAGTAACCATTTTCATTCCAAAAGGGAGAAATCAGCCAAAAGACAAGAGATACACACCCCATGCAAGTATGAAACTAGCAGGTTCATCATTAAATCTTAAAGTTCCAAAATAATCTTCTTTCACTCCATGTTCCACATCCAGGGCACGCTGGTGCAAAAAGTGGGCTGTCAAGCCTTGGGCAGCTTTGCCCCTGTGGCTTTGCAGGGTTCAGCTGCTCTCATAGGTTGTTGAGTGCCTGAAGCTTTTCTGGGTGCAGGGGGCAAGCTGCCAGTGGATCTACCGTTCTGGGGTCTGGAGGACAGTGGTCCCCTTCTCACATCTCCCCTAAACAGTGCCCCAGTGGGGACTCTGTGTAGGGCCTCCATTTCCCCTCCACAGTGCCCTAGTGGAGGTTCTCCATGAGGGTTGTGCCCCTGCAGCAGGCTTCTGCCTGGGCAGGTGGGCTTTTTCATACATCTTCTGAAATGTACATGGAGGCTGCTGAGCCTCATTCACTCTTGCACTGTATGCCTACAGACAACATCACACAGAAGCCATCAAGGCAAATAGCTCACACCCTCTGAAGCAGCAGCCTGAGCTGTATCTGGGAACCTTTGAGCCCTGAATTGAGCCAAGGGGCCAGGATGCAGGGAGCAGTGTCCTAAGGCTTTGCAGGGCAGTGAGGCCCTGGGTCTGGCCCACAAAACCATTCTTTCCTCTTAGGCCTCAGGGCCTGTGATAGGAGGGGCTGCCATGCAAATCTCCAAAATGCCTTCCAGACGTTTTTCCCATTGTCTTGGCTGTTAGCACTTGGCTTCCTTTTAGCTATGCAGATTTCTCTAGCAAGTGCTTGCTTCACAGTCAGCTTGAATTCCTCTCCCAAAAATGCTTTTTCTTTCTCTGCCGTGTGACTAGGCTGCAAATTTTCCAAGCTTTTATGCTCTGCTTTCTGTTTAACTATAAATTCCAACTCTAAGTCATTTCTTTGCTCCCACTTCTGAGTATAGGTGATTAGAAGGAGCCGGGCCCCATGTTAAATATTTTGCTGCTTGGAAATTTCTTCTGCCAGATGCTATAAATCATCACTCTTTAGTTCAAACTTTCACAGATCCCTAGGGCATGAACACAACACAACCAGGTTCTTTGCTAAGGCATAACAAGGGTGACCTTTGTTCTAGTTCCCAACAAGTTCCTCATTTCCATTTGAGACTTCAGCAGCTTGGACTTCACTCTTGATATAACTATCAACATTTTGTTTACAATCATTTGACCAGTCTCAGAAAGTCCAAACTCTCCCTTAATTTCCTGTCTTCTTCTAAGGCCTCCACACTCTTCCAACCTCTACTTGTTACCTGGTTCCAAAGTTGCTTCCACATTTTCAGGCATCTTCATAGCAAGGCCCCACTCCTGGGTACCAATTTTCTGTATTATGCCATTTTTGTATTGCTATAAAGAAATACCTGAGACTGGGTAATTTACAAAGAAAAGAGATTTAATTGGCTCATGGTTCTGCAGGCTTTACAGGAAGCATGGTGCTGGCACCTGCTTAGCTTCTGCAGAGGCCTCAGGAAGTTTACAATGATAGAAGAAGGTAAAAGGGAGGCAGGCACATCACATGGCCGGAGCAGGAGCAAGAGAGGTGGAAGGAAGTGCCACACACTTTTAAACAACCAGATGTCTCAAGAACTCACTCACTATCATGAGGCCAGCACCAAGGGGATGGTACTAAACCGTTTATGAGAAATCCACAGCCATGATTCAATCACTCCCAGAAGACCCCACCTACAACACTGGGGATTACAATTCAACATGAGATTTGGGCGGGGACAAATATACAAACTACATCAACCAGTATTCTTAGCGATGGTTTTGTAGTGTGTTAGTTATTTAGTTTGGCTCTGTGTCCCCACCCAAATTTTACCTTGAATTGTAATAATTCCCACATATCAAGGGCAGGACCAGGTGGAGATAGTTGAATCATAGGGGTGGTTTTCCCCATACTGTTCTCATTATAGTGAGTGAGTTCTTACAAGATCTGATGGTTTTATAAAGGGCTTCCCCCTTCACTCAGCACTTATTCTCTCTACTGCTGCCCTGTGAAGAGGTGCCTTCTGCCGTAATTATGTTTCCTGAGGACTCCCCAGCCATGAGGAACTGTAAGTCAATTAAACCTCTTTCCTTTAAAATTACCCAGTCTCAGGTATTTCTTCATAGCAGAGTGAAAATGGACTAATAGAGTTAGGCTCTGCTACAGTTTGGTTTGTTTGACCCTGACAAACCTCGTGTTGAAATTTGATCCCAGTGTTGGAGGTGGGGACCTTTTGGGAGGTGTTTCAATCATGGGGGCATATTTCTCATGAATGGCTGGTGCCATCCTCGTGGTAATAAGTGAGTTCTTACTCTATTAGTTCACTCAAGAACTGTTTGTTAATAAGAGCCTGTTATCTTCCGCCTTTCTCTACATGATCTCTGCAGACACTGGCTCCCTTCTGCTGTGAGTGGATGCAGCCTGAAGTCCTCACCAAAGGCTGAGGAGATGCCATTGCTATGCTTCTTGTATAGCCTGCAGAACAGTGAGCCAAATAAACCTCTTTTCTTTATAAATTATGCAGCCTCAGTTATTTCTTCATAGCAGCACAAATTGACTAAGACAGGTTGTCAATGCAAATGGATATGTAATATTATTTTTGAAATTTGACTTACCCATTTGTAATTAAATAATTTGAAGAAATGATTCTGAAGTCTTTTGATTTTTGCTTTTTAAAGAAAAGAGCTCATAATTTAGCTCACAATTATGGGAGTCCACTACCATGGCAACAGCATCTGGTGAGGACCTTCATGTTGCATCATAACTTGTCAGAGGGCATCACATGATGAGAGGGCAAGAGCCTGAAGTTTTTTTGATACGTGATTAATGGCTGCCATAACTGAAATAACTCACAGAGATACTAGCTAGTAACTGCAGATGTGTAGTGCTTATTTAAAATCATGGTGTATGTTTTTAAATCCCTGTAAAAAATGATGTAGAGGTTGCACTAAAATTTTGCAAGAAATATCTACTTTTTCTATTGTTAATACACTGCTTTTAAAGACATGGATCAAACTGGGCTAAAATCAAGGTGCTAACAGAGCTGCAGCTTTTCTAGAAGCTCTAGGAGAGGCTGTGTTTCCCTGCCTTTTACAGCTTCTAACGGCCACCTGTATTTCTTGGCTTGTGGCTTCTTCTTCTGTTTTTAAATGATATCACTCCAATTTCCACTTCCACTGTCACCATTCTTTCCTGATTCTGTATCCTCCTGCACTCCTTTTACAATGAATTGTGATTACATTGGGCTTACCCAAGTAATGCAGGAATATCTCCCCATTTCAAAAATTTTAACTCAGTCATATTTCCAAAATTCCTTTTGCCATGTGTGATAGTTAATTTTATGTGCCAACTTCACTGGGACATGAGGTGCCCAGATTGAATAGTATTTCTGAGTGTTTCTATGAAAGTGTTTCCAAATAAGGTTAACACTTGAATTGGTGGACTGGGTAAAGTAGATTGTCCTCCTCAGTGTGGGTGTCATCATCCAATCTATTGAGGGCCTGGAAAGAACAAAAGGTGGAAGATCAACGAATCTGCCCCCTTTTTTATGCCTAAACACTTGAGATGGGACATCTCATTTCAACTTCTCCTGCTCTCAGACTGGGATTTCCACCATCAACTACCCTGGTTCTCGAGCCTCGGGGCTCAGACTGATTTATACCACTGGCTTTCCTGGGTCTCCAGCTTGCAGACTGCAGATCATGGAACTTCTCAGCCTCCATAATCACATGAGCCAGTTCCTCATCGTAAATGTATCTATATCTATATCTATAACCAGTTGGTTTTGTTTATCTGGAGAATTCTGAATAATATACCATATGAAGTAATATATTCACAGGTTCTAGGGATTAGGACATCAATGTCTTTGAGGGGCCATTATACAGTCTGCCACGGTGTCCTAGATAAACTTGAAAAGTAGACTCTGCCTTGAACTCCCACGTTGTTCTTATAGGACACCCTAAATGCTGATAATGACATGTAACATCTCATATGTGGATTGAGCAAAGTATTAGTGTCAATCCATGCATTAAATATTGGTGAAAATAAATTTTTTGGACAAAAATAAATGTAAAAAGGATTTTTTTTTCTCCATGTTATGTGATTGTCCAGAGCACCTCCTGTAATACATTTATCCCACTTTGGTGATCAATGAGAATGATGGTTAATTTTATATGTCAACTTGCCTAGCCTATGGCACCCAATAATTTTGTCGAACACAAGTCTAGATATTGCTGCGAAGATTCTTTTAGATGTTATTAACATTTAAATCACTACACTTTGAGTGAACGAGATTACCCTCTATAAAGTGGGTAAACCTCCTCCAATTAGGTGAAGGCCTTAAGAGAAAAACTGAAATACCTCAAAGAGAAAAGAATTCTACCTCCAGACTGCTTTCAGACTGAAGACTTCAACATCAACTCCTACTAGAGTCCGCAACCTGCCAGCCTGATCTGACGACTTCTGGCTTCCCAACCACCACAATTTCTCGAGCTAATTTCTTAAAATCTCTGTCTTTCTCTCTCTCTACTTCTCTATCTCTGTCTCTGTCTCACTGTCTACACATGCGGGCGGGCACACACATACACACACACACACACGATGACTAATATGAGTTAGGGAGGACTTTCACCCTCTGGGAAGGTATGATTTCAGGCATTATAATAAATCCCAGGTTCATGCATGATATCAATAAATTTAGCAGCCCAAAGTAAAATAAAATCTAGGCTTACTCATTCTTGCTCTAAAGTGCTTCTGTCTTTAATCAAGTGAAACTAAAATCTAGATTAAGCAGTAAGTCTTCCTTAGAGAAGCCTCAATCCTGGCAAAAACTATTGAAAATATCATAAGTGTTGGAACTGCAGCAGAACTAGCAGGTTTCCTAATTTGTCTCTTTTACTGATCTTACTGACTTTAAGTATTATAAAATCAGTTGATATCAATGTTATAAATACTATATTTCCTTTCATACAATTGCTTTATAATGATTAGTTAATTAAAACTCTAAAAGCCTTGGTATTAAGAAAACAGAAACCATGGCTCACTGACTTTGGAAGTGAATTAGGCATTCATAGTAATATCACATTGTTTCAAGGAAGAAAGCAAGAAGAATGACATTGAAATCGTGGGAGGAGCATAAACAGGTATGATATCATTTCTTGGCTTGGAATTTTGTCACAAGACAAGTGCTAATAATTTTTGCCATAAAAAGTGCCAAGAATGCTCTTTAATGAAAACCACTGTTGTGAATTTCTGGGTCCCTATCCCATCAGAAAGTGATGTTGCTATCAAAAAGAATCCACTTACATTTGAACATTTGTAAAATACTGACTCATAAGTGGTTTTCTGGATCCTTGCAACCAGTGGAAATATGTGCAGAAGTATTCTTTAGTCCTTCAAAGTGAAAGATGAAAAAAATATGCAAAATAGTGACTCCAGGATTTTTCTAGAGCAGTGTGCTTTCCTTGGGCCAGAACCAATATATATTGGTTCTGTCCTCTCAGTGGTATCCACAGGTGCAGGTTGGGTCAGGAGGGTGGAAGAAGAGGTGTGGGTGTGAAGTCTGAGCATGGGAGGCCCTTCATCATAGATATTATCTCCTTTCCCAAGATGCTTTTAAGGCCAGGATCTTCCCTAATCATTGTCTTGGGTTAGGTTCCTTTTTACTATTAAAAATCACTTAACCTATAATCCTCAGACTTTGAAGCTATATATCTTGTGTTCAATTCCCTATTCTATCATTTCACACATAGGCAGTATCAAGCAAGATGTGAGTGCTTCTGTTCTGGTATCTGATAGATACAGTTTGCATCCCTGCTCTACAACTTACTATCTAATATCTCCTCAAAAATGCTGCACCACTAGTGTTTTAGTCAGTTGGGCTGTTATAACAAAATACCATAGACTGCGGCTTAAGCAACAGAGATTTATTTCTTATGGTCCTGAAGGCTGGGACGTCCAAGATCAAGGTGTGGACCAATGTAGTTCCTGGTGAGGGCTCTCTTCTTGGTTTGCAGATAGCAGCCTTCTTGCTGCATCCTCACATGGTGGAGATAGAGAGATCACTTTACTTGTGTTATTATAAATGCACAAATCCCAGTCATGAGGGCTCCACCGTCATTACCAAGTTATCTCCAAAAGCCCCCACCTCGAAGTACCATCACATTGGAGATTAAGGCTTTCACATATGAGTTTTGTGGGTAGACAAACATTCAGTTCCTAGCGACAAAATGACCCTAATTTCAACAACATCAAACAACTGACACTGATTCCCTTGCTCACAGGACTGCAAGTCAGTGGCAACTTGGCTCAGCTAGGCTCTGGTTTCTAGGCTACAGGGTTTAACTCAGGTTTACACTATGAGTCTTGATACTCCTGGGATCATTGACTTCCTAGGGAACGAGTTCTGCTGTCTATATTTCATTATGTGGCTTACAATGAAGAAGCAGCATTCACGTGGAACATGATCCTCTCATGACAGATCTTCCAGAATGAAAGAGACAAGCCAAACTCATGACGCATATTGAAGGCCTCTGCTCACATCATGTCTGCTAACATTGCATGGACCCAAGCAAATTCTATGGTCAAGTACAACATCAATAATGCAGAGATGTCTACTCTGTAACAGTGGGAAGGGAAGAGAGGATTTGCTGAACAATAATCTAAACACCCTGCCTGTGCAAACTTGAATAAATAGCTAAATCTTAGTCAGTCCTAGCATCTTCATGTCTTACATAGATATGATAATAATATTAGCTCTCTTTAGGGTTACTGGGGAAAAAGATATGGTCTATAAAGAAAATAACACAGTTCCTGTAGCATAAAGAACGTAAATGCTGGCTCTTATTATGAATTTCTTTTGCATGCATGTAGGCAAGTGAGAAAATGGGAAAAGCAAGATGATGTGGAGTAAAGAAGACTAGAGGAGAAATTAAGGGTTGACATCAAAGGCAGTAAAATTAAACTATACATTCAAAAATGGGAACAGGAAAATGGACAGTCTATTTATGTGGTCTATTCATAACTATGGTCATACATGTTATTAGTTGTTGGACACTTGTTTCTACTGTTATGCTATGTGTGAGAACTGTATGTTCATCATGCTATATAAAAAGGTCGGCAAAATGTTGCCAAAACCCATTTTGCTCATTAGGCAATTTGACAAACATGATAAAACTATACACGCAAAGAAAAATACATAACATAAGAAAAGTTCAGTAATTAAAACAAAAATGTGAACCTTAATGAGTATGTTTAAGTAACCAGTCGTTTCTGGAAAGCATCTGTAGTTTGCAGAAATCCTGTATTTTAAGTTAGTTTTCAGTCTTCAAGAGATTTGGCCATTTTAACTGAATTGTGTTTCCTTATGAAGTTTTAAAGGAAAACCAAAGACAACAAATTTAGAATTATAACCAAAGTCACTGGATTACTACAGAGCTGACTGGATTGTTTCTAAGAGACTAAGTTGGATCAATGAACAGTTGACATGGTTGATCACTGCACAGCTTCATCATGGAAACAACAAAGCATATTGGGTTCACTTCACTTTGGCTAACTTAATTGCTGTATGTAGATATGGCCTTAGTCTTGACATTTAATCTCCTCTATTCTCCAATAATACTTCCTTCAATCTGATAAAACTGAATTTAAAAGCTAAGAATTCCTTAGATCTATTGAGCAAGAAAATGGTCTCTTTCAGTGCATTTAACTGCTCGGCTCTGATTTCCATAAATGGAATATAGTGGTATTTGCTTATCTCTAATTCGGAAACCAACTCCTTCCATAAATATGCTGAATGACTGAAAGCTATTTTTAACAGCAATAACAATGATAACAAGGGATGGACAGCTTCTCTGCCATTTTGCCTGTGTATTTTCAGACTGGTCTCACAGATTGGCCTGCTTGGCAGGCAGGAAAAGAACTTACCCAGTGGACAGCCCAGCTTTCTTTCTGCTCTAAAGATTGTTCCTTTCTTATTCCTAATTTGCCCTTATCCACTGTGGCAGTAGAGGACAGATCTTCTCTCTGTAAAAGTGAGCTTTAACTGAGTGTCCATGGTTGGAGTTTTCATTCCTCTATTTGATCTATACCTGTTCACCTGCTGTCTTAGTCTGTTTGGGCTGCTAGAACAGAATACCATAGACTTGGTGGCTTATACACAACACAAATGTATTTCTCACAGATCTAGAGGCTGGAAGTCTGAGATCAGGGTGCCAGCATGGTTGGGTTCTGCTGAGAACTCTCTTCCAGGTTGCCTGGACCAGAAGGGCTCTTTACAGCCAGCTTCGTACCACCTTTTTCTCTGGACCTAACATTAGCTCTACTTCTAAGGGACAAAGGATCAGGGTGTGCTCAGTTCCAAGTCAAAGCAAAACAAAAAGAACAAGAAAGGACTGAAGAATCATCTTTTTGCCTCCTTGAAGTCCTTGCTTTTGTTCATTCATACATTTGACCAGTATTTATTGAGTTCCTCCAGTGTACAAGGCATGACAGATGTCAGTGCAGATACAAAGAGGAGTAGAAACTTTTATTCCGGAGGAGCTCACAAACTAGTAAAGACTAAAAATAAGCTATTCCAATTCAGTGTGTGCTATAGTTTGGATGTCTGTCCCGCAAAACCTCATGTTGAAATTTGGTCTCCAATATTGGAGGTGGGGCCTGTTGGGAGGTGGTGGAGCCATGGAGGCAGATCTTTCAGGAATGTCTTGGTGCCATCCTCATAGCGATGAGTTAAGTTCTCACTCTATTAGTTCCTGTGAGAACTGGTTGTTAAAAAGAGCTTGGCATCCCCTTATCTCTCTCACCGCCTTTCTCGTAATGTGATCTCTGCACACACTGGGTCCCCTTTACCTTCCTCTGTGAGTGAAAGCGGCTGAAGCGCTCATCAGAAGTAGATGCCAGCACTCTGCTTCTTGTATAGTCTGCAGAAGCACAAGTCAATAAACGTCTTTTTTTTTTTTAAAAATAAATTACTCCACCTCAGGCATTCTTTATAGCAACACATATGTGTATAACTGCCATAAGAGAAGTGAACACATATCTATTTTGGAGGGATCTGGAAAGTTTTTTTCTGGAGCCAGTGAATTTTAAATAAGACCTGAAAATCAAGTTTGCCATATACATAGAGCTTTGGTTAAAAAAAAGGGAGCGTCCAAATAGAGGAAACAACATGTGTAAAGGTCCATATGCCTTTTCATCTTTAAACTTCATTGTATTTCCTTTTGGTCTATGAAGGCTTCTTCCTCAAAATGTTGGAGAAAAATGAAGAAGCCAATAGGTACAATGTTCAGGGCACATCAACTTGTAATTAAGGGAGACAGAGTGCCAAAACTAAAAGCTCGTTGGACTCTCCCTCCTTTTACTTCCATTCATAACACTGTTTCAAGACTTCTGTTGTCAAAAGAGGTTTAACTGACTCACAGTTTTGCATGACTGGAAAGGCCTCAGGAAACTTACAATCATGGCAGAAAGTGAAGAGGAAGCAAGGCACTTCTTACATAGCCGCAGGAGAGACAGGGTGGGAGAAACTGCCACTTTTAAACCATCAGATCTCATGAGAATTCCCTCACTATCATGAAACCGCCCCCATGATCCAATCACCTCCCACCAAGTCCCTCCCTTGACATGTGGAGATTACAGTTCGAGATGAGATTTGGGTGAGGACACAGAGTAAACCATATCAGGGGCCATGCTTCTAATTTGTAACTAAGTGTTTTCACGTTAAATCTGCTTACGTTAATGCTTCTCATAAGTTTGATGTAGGTAATAATTATAACTATAATGTCTGACAACTATTGAGTGACAACTATTGAGTTACAACTATATGCAAGGTATTATTCTATGAGTTTTGGGTGTATTAAATAATTTAGTCCTTAAAAAAATCTTACGAGAGTATATATTGTTATTCTAATTCCCCCATGTTTATGAATGAGAAAACTGACACAGGCAGGTTAAATAACTTGCCTAAGGGAAATGACCGGGCTGGGATTTAAACTCATGCAATCTGACTCCAGAGTCTATGCTCCTAAGCACCACTTTGCACTGCCCCTCCAGAAAAGTCATTGCTGACTAAAGAATAGCACTGTGACAAAATATTATATTGATGAAAACACCAAGTATAAAGAGTAAACTCTAGTAGACACAGGGAGGATTAGATATTAAATGTTTCTAAGTCCCCAGAAAGATGAAAACTTCTGTTTGTGTGTTGTTATATCCCTAATAATGATTGCTAATAATAACATAAATTTCTTTCAATAGTTAAAATGATTAAAAAGTCTCTCCTGAATTGATTTATTCATACACATCACTCATTACTTACTAGATGTTCATTCATCTCAATTTGCCCTGGAGTAATGAAAACTGCTAACAAAAAATATTATCAATTGAACTATTTGGGTATTACACAAAATATTTGCATCAGATTCTTTTAAATTGGTGTTGAATTTTTTTTAATCCTGTGTAAGTATATAAGTCTAGTTGACCATATAAATGTAAAGTGTTACAGACACTTTGGAAGGAAGTTTCTTACAAAATTAAACATACGTATATCATATATACAATCAAGCAATCTTCCTCCTTGTTATTTACCCCAAAATGTTGAAAATGTATGTATACACACAAAAAAACTACACACAGATGTTTATAGCAGCTTTATTTATAATTCCCAAAACTTGGAAACAACTGAGATGACCTTCAGGAGGTGAATGGACAAATAGTGGAATGTTGTTCAGTGCTGAAAAGGAATGAGCTATCAAGTCATGAAAAGACATGGAGGAAACTTAAATGCCTATTACTAAGTAAAAGTCTGGCTCTAATCTGAAAAGTCTACATACTTAGGATTCCACCTATATGGCATTCTGGAAAAGGCAAAACTATGGAGCCAGTAAAAAAGATCAGTGACTGTCAGAAATTAGGAAGAAGGGGCTGGATGCCGTGGCTCACACCTGTAATTACCCAGCACTTTGGGAGGCTTAGGCAGGCAGATCACCTGAGGTCAGGAGTTTGAGACCATCCTGCCCAACATGGTGAAAACCCGTGTCTACTAAAAATACAAAAATTAGCTGGGCATGGTGGTATGCACCTGTGTTACCAGCTATTAGGGAGGCTGAGGCAGGAGAATTGCTTGAACCTGGGAGTCAGAGGTTGCAGTGAGCCGAGATCACACCACTGCACTCCATCCTGGGTGACAGAGTGAGACTTTGCCTCAAAACAAAACAAAAAAAACCCAAAGAAATTAGGAAGAAGGGAAGAGGATTTTTAGGACAGTGAAACTATTCTGTATGATACTGTACTGCTGGATACATGTGGTACATTTGTCCAAACCCATAAAATGTATAGCCCCAAGGGTGAAGTATAATGTAAACTATGGATTTGGGGTGATGATGATGTGTCAATGTAGGTTCATCAGTTGTAACAAGTGTATCACTTTGGTGGGGGATGTTAAAGTGGATTCTCCTGCCTCAGCCTCCCGAGTAGCTGGGACTACATGTGTGGGGCTAATTTTTGTGTTTTCAGTAGAGACGGGGTTTTGTCATGTTTCCCAGGCTGGTCTCGAACTCCTGGCCTCAAGTTACCCGCCTGCCTTGGCATCCCAAAGTGTTGGTATTACAGATGTGAGCCACCACACCTGGCTCTCACTATGCTCTGAAGAGTCCACATGGAGAAGAGAGATCCTGGGAGATAAGGGGCCATGTGGAGAACTGAGGCAGCCCTGGGGAATGAGCTTGGAAGTAGATCTTCTGAAGCTGACCAACAGTGGGGCCTCCTCTGGGAAGGGGAGTCTTGAAGTGACACAGCCAACACCTTGTATGCATTCTGTGAGCAACTCTGCCTCGAACCACCCAGCTAAGCGACTGCCTGGTTTCTGATCCACAGAAACTGTGAGATAATAAATGTTTGTTGTTTTTAGCTACAGTATTTGGGGATAATTTTTTTACAACAATCAATAACTAATGTACTCTCCAATTTCAATGCACAGAGACAATCAATGTTAACAACAGGGTGCTTATCATTCTGCCCTTTTGTCTATTCATATGCCATAATTAAATGTATGTATATACGCACAAATACACACACATCATAAAATCCTCTTTTTTTCTTGCAAGAATAGGATTATATGATACATATTTATTGAAAAATTGTGTTTAGTCCTGTAATAAGCCACGGACATCTCTCCATGTTAATAAGTATATATGGAACTTTTTCTTTCTGAACTGCTAAACAATATTCTATCCGCTTTGATGGACATTTAGGTTGATTATAATTTTTCTACATTCCAAATAATGGTGCATTAAATATTGTGGTAATGATATGGTTTGCAATTTTTGGTTCCAGTTTGCATATCATTGGACTTGGCTCTTTTTCTTATGGAAACTAATAATTAGTCCTATGCTGATTTTTTTTTCCAAAGAAAATATAAACAAAAAAATTTAGAGTTTAAAGAATTAAAAACTGAACTGCACTGTATTACTTATTTAATTCACTGACAATGATACTACTATTTGTCAATTTGTTTTTCAGTTGTGTTTGGGGTGATTCTTTTGGCTGTAGAATCTTATAGGCACTCCCATGTGGAAACTGGGAAGTCTTTAGATGAATTTGCTAATCTTTTATTTTAGAAAATCCTTTTAGAGTTCTTTGAGAGTTTCATTCTTTTTCACTTGCCACTCCTTCCTCATTCTTTATGCTGTGTTAGATTTTTTCCTTCTTATTTTTAATATTAAATTATTTTAAATAAAATTATACAATTTAGAATTTTTAAGGGATTCTTAGCTTTTTGAAAGAAGAGTAATCAGAGAAATTTAATAAAGAATGTAAATATAATAAGTAGATGATACACAAGGTTTTGGTATAACTAATGTGATAAAAAAAAAAAGCATACCTTTTCATAGGAAAGTGGTATTTCAGAGGAAAAAAACGAGTTTGGTAGCTATGCAAACATTAAAAATACCTCATTTCTTGGATGGAAGTCTTCACACAGTTTAGACTCAAGTTAAATATGGAGGGTAGAGCCAAGGGTAAATCACAGCAACAAGTTGTCTCGGTATAATTAATACAGGAAGTCCCTGTACTGCAGAGTTGGAGACTCTTTTAAGACCTTAATACTGAAATTGTCCAAAGGGCTAGCCTATAGATTACCTGTAGTATAGGAATAGGGCTACACATGGTGAATGATATAATAGGCCTTATTTTCAAAGATCTTGAAGGGTTTCTGGGACCCGCAGAGTCACCATTTATCCTCTGGCTCTGATTCTTTACATCTTCCCCTCAGGATGCCTGGAGGAGCTGAGAAAGTGAAGACAGTAAGCAAAGCATTTTGAGACAGTAAGCAAAGCGTTCAGACTCATTGAAAAGTGAGCTGTCATTTCCTTGCCTTGTGGATTTTTTTTTCTTACCTTTTATTTTGAAAAAAATTACAAAGTTGCAAAGATAGTACAGAGTTGTTACAATCTGAAAGTTTGTGTTCTCCGAATTCGTATGTTGAAATCTCAACCCCTGAGATGGCATTAGCGGGTGGGGCCTTTGGGAGGTGATTAGGTCATGGGAGCAGAGCCTTCATGAATAGGATTAATGCCCTTTTAAAAGAGTCCCCAGAAAGCTTGTTCACCCCTTCTGCCACTTGAGAACACAGTAAAAGTTACCATCTACAGACCAGAAAGCAGGCCCTCAATGGATGCCAGATCTACTATGCCTTGATTTTGGATTTGCCAGCCTCCAGAACAGTGAGAAATAAATAACTTTTGTTTATAAGCCACCCAGTTTATGATATTTTGTTATAGAAACCCAAATGGACTAAGAAAAGAGGGTTCCTATGCATCCTTCACCCAGTTTCCCCCAGTGACTACATCTTATATATCTATAGTTCAATATCGAAACCAGGAAACTGACATTGGTACAATGTGTGTGTATAGTTCTATGTTATCTACAGATAGTTCTATAGCCATTTTATCACGTGTGTAGGTTCTTGTAACCACCACCACAATCAAGGTAAAGAACTCTTCCATCAAAAGGACCTTCCTCTTGCTACCTCTGTAGAAACATACCCACCTTCTCCTCCATCATCTCTAATAACTTTCCTGAGATAGTCAGTGAAATATTTAGTAACTGTCATTTCCTTGCCAAGTTGAACTTTTAAAACCTTTAGGAAAAATGATCCCTCCAGGATGATATTACAGTTTGGGGGAAAAATATTTTAGCCATCATAAATGGTGATTTTTGATGAGTGGAGAGCACAAAAACTTCTACCGGTTCAAAATCTTTTGAGCTTTGGAATTCTAAATATTTTAAATTGTAGAAAGGTAAAAAGGAATATATGCCATATATTATGAAACATCTCAGTGGGGTCTGGGGTAGCATCCTATAATCAAACGTGTTAATGTTTATGGAGCAAAACAAATGGATATTAGCACCAAATACAATAAAATGACATTAAATAGACTCACTTCAATGTAGGTCATGTTTTTCAGCCAAATGAATTCAGATCAAGTCCAATTCTGCCATCAAATGAGTTCCAAAAAACAAGTCTGATCTCAGAATTTTTTAGATTTTGGAATTGTGGATAAGTAATTGTGGACTACAATTGTTTTTTATTTTTTATTTATTTATTTTTTCCCTAAGCTGGAGTGTAACGGCGTGACCTCGGCTCACCACAACCTCCACCTCCCAGGTTCAAGTGATTCTCTTGCCTCAGCCTTCCGAGTAGCCAGGATAACAGGTGCATGCCACCATGCCTGGCTAATTTTGTATTTTTAGTAGAGATGAGATTTCTCCATGTTGGTCATGTTGGTCTCGAACTCCTGACTTCAGGTGATCCACCCGCCTCGGCCTCCTAAAGTATTGGGATTACAGGTGTGAGCCACTGTTCCTGGCCTGTAAATTTTTATTGTGGTAAAATATATACAACAAAATATTCCACCTGAATCACTTTTAAGTGTACAATTCCCTGGCATTAATTACATTCACAACTCTGTGCAGTCATCATCACTAATTATTTCCAGATGTGTCCATCTTTCCAAAGAGAAATTCGGTAGCCATTAAACAATAACTCCCCATTATTGCTTATTCCAATCAATAGTCTCTGATAACTATTCTCCCATACTGTATAGTCCTTGATAACTTCTAATCTATTTTTTTGTCTCTGTGAATTTGCTTATTGTAGATATTTCAAATAAGTGGAATCATACAATGTGTATCTTTTGGTGTCTGGCTTATTTTACTTAGCATAAGCTTTTCCAGGTTCACTCTATTGTAGCATGTGTCAGAACTTCATTCCTTTTTATGCTGAATAATATTGTACTTATGCGTTTTTGGCCAGGTGTGGTGGCTCACACCTGTAATCCCAGCAGTTTGGGAGGCCAAGGCAGATGGATCATTTGATGTCAGGAGTTCGAGACCAGCCTGGCTAACATGGTGAAACCCCATCTCTACTAAAAATACAAAAAAATTAGTGGGGCACGGTGGTGCAACTACTGTAGTCCCAGCTACTTGAGGCTGAGACAGGAGAATCCCATGAACCCGGGAGGCGGAGCTTGCATTGAACTGAGATCGTGCCACTGCACTCCAGCCTGGGTGACAGAAGGAGACTCCGTCAAAAATAAATAAATAAATAAATAAAAACTGAATTGCAAAGATACATTACTAAGAACCAGGATTTATTTCAAAATGGACATTATTTTACAGTTCTGAGAATTGTATAAATCACAATTGAAGTAAAAGTGGAAGTGGATACATTTACAATGGGGTAATAGCATCTGAAAACCTATCTTTTGTAAGTACTATGGCACACTGAAGTTAGTTAAATATTTCTGAGTGCTTTACTTAGAGACTTAAATAAAGAGGAAACCACCAATCTAGCCAATAATTCAGAAATGAAGCTATGTAGACTTTGTAATGGAAACAGCACTGAAACGTAATTTACTTTTCCTGGATTTTTTCCCAGTTTTATTTTGTTTGAGAGGAAATGACATTTTTCTTAATACTAACAAACCATTTTTTTAAACTAGCAAAGATAATAATAAATAAATGTCAGAACTGTTTGTTGATTTAAAAATCTTGTGGATGGGAAACATGTGGATTTCTATAAGGTTACTTTGTACCCCAGATGTATGAAAACTTTCTGTTCATGAACTTCTTCAGAGAGTTTACATATCACAATATTTCAGTTTATAAAAACAATCTTAGTTCCATCCATTAATTTTTTATTTCAAATTATTAATTTTGTTTTTGAAGTGCGGGAAAAAATCACCCATGTACTTTTAGCTGTGAATAAAAATTGTGCTTGTAAATTATGGAAACATCATAATCTCCTTGAGATTTTCTTCTGATAATATATCATTTGGAAATATTTAGGGAAAAATTAGAAATTAAAACGGATTAAAAACCCTCCTTTCACAAAGAAACAGAATAAGCGAAAACCCTGAAACTATCTCATTATTCAGCCAACGTTCCAAATTAAATTAAATATGTAATGTGAGAAAGGAGGTGGGGAAATGTACTTGGAAGATGAATGAAATGACACTGAAAAATTTAAAGATGAAGTAAAATGGAAACTGTTCTTAATTGTTGATGTTGTTTCTGAATGTTCCTCAATAAGGGATTACATAACTATGTCTTTCTAGCCCTCTCTTCCTTCTTCTGATCTTTGAAGTGTGTCACTCTTTCATTTTGCCATTCAACAGTCTGACATGCAAAAGCTTTGTTCAGACAGTTTAATTTAATCACTGCCACTGGTTCAACAAGATGATAAAATCCCCTGTGCTGTACAACATCCAACATCCAGCTCACTGTTATCTGATACTGTTTGAAGCTTCTCTCATGAATGCATGCTGATAACACAAGAACTCCAAACATGTCATAAACAATATATTAATGCCCCAGTTGGAATTCCATTAAAATAAGAAATAGATGAAGTTTAGGCCATTCAAGTGGGCCAAGGTAATAAAATGTAATTTGGACTAATCTTCCCAAAGAATGTCCTGTGTTTGAAGCTGACAGTCTCCTATCACATGCGAAAGTAATTGCTTGTTGACTGCACTGCAGACTTTTGAATCATGGTCTTTGTACTTCACCCACCTTTCCAGGTGTCTCAGCTAGAAGACAATGTGCCTCTTTGTTGAACGGAAAGACACTAAATTATAAATAATAAAACAAGCAGTGGGTACTTTAATGAATATTGCTAATCGAGATTGGAATTTGTGGAAATCTGAGACAAAAGTAAAATCAAAACACAACAGAATACTTACTCTTTGAAGTGTTAATTTCAATAATAGTGTCTTTAAGTTTTTCTAATTTAAAATATATGAAAATACCACAAATACTTAAGCATAAAAGGCTGACTCAATTTAGAAAATTCAAAACTATTGAAGGAAAGATGCAATTATATTTTTATAAAAAATCCTTTATAAAAGATCTATGAATTTTTTTTCTTTTTTAAAACTTTAACTCTGCCAACTTTTTTTATTCTTTTAGTATTAAAAAATATCTATTATCTATGACAGGTTTGCTGGCCGGATTAACTTAAATATTACTTGTTGTAGAGACTATTGAGAGAACAAAAATCTTGCTTCTAGCCACTGCAGAGTTACACTATGTTAAAAAATAAACTATACAGTTCTTACTCTGTCCAGGTTACTGTTCTAAGTGTTTTACTTATTTAGACTCTTTAAGCCTTAAAACAACATATTTTAATTACAGATGAGGCAAAAGAAGCTGAGTAATTTGCTCCAGGTCCTATAGCTATTGGTGGAAATGGATTTAGACCCAGGCGGTCTCTTCCAGGGTGTGTACTCTGAAGAATTATGCTTCTATTGCACTCAGAAAGGGACAGGTTTATGATACCATAAAAACCATTTTAGAAATTTGATTTTGGTGAACATTGAAAGTGGGGGATGGTTAATTTACATGATTGTCAGAGTGATATAATATGCAAATATGAGCATGTTCATTCTCTGTATAAATCTAATCAATGGTTCTTGTTAACAGAGCACAGAAGGATCCTCTGCAAATCCAATTTTCCCTTCTGCACTTATCCTGCATGCTCCTAATGCTCTGGTGACAACAATTATTTGCAGTCAATGGAATTCCTTTCTTTCTCATTTCAATGAGATTTTCATTTATTTTGAAAAAGGTGAATATTTATTATGTAACAGCCTCTGTTTCTAGAAGACATCTATGAAGAGAGCAAAGATCTCTACCCTCATGGGGATTATATTCTGCTGAAGGAAGATTGACTAGCAATGAGCGTCATTGATAAATAAATTACAGCATGTTAGAAGGAGGCTGGGTACAGTGGCTCATGCCTGTAATCCCAGCCCTTTTGGAGGCCAAGGCGGGCAGATCACCTGAGGTCAGGAGTTTGAGACCAGCCTGGCCAACATGGTGAAACCCCGTCTCTACTAAAAATGCAAAAATTAGCCAGGCGTGGTGGCACACGCCTGTAATCCCAGCTACTCAGGAGGTTGAGGTGGGAGAATCACTTGTTCCCGGGGAGTGGAGGTTGCAGTGAGCTGAGATCATGCCACTACAGTCCAGCCTGGGTGACAGAGTGAGACTCAGTCTTTAAAAAAAAAAAAAAAATAATAATAATAATAAGTACTATGATGAGGTTACAGCAGGAATTGAGAATGTGAGGTGGTAGTTTGGTGGTAAAGGTGAGATGCAATTTCGTATAGGGTATTTGGGGTAGGTGACATTTGAGTAAGACTTGAAGAAGGAGAGGGAATTAGCCACGTGGGTATCTGGAAGAAAAGTATTCCAGCAGAGGAACAGCCAGTGCACAGACCCTGGTATGGGAATATGCTTGTCCTGTCCTAGGAATAGCAAGGAGACCCATGTGACTGGATAGCAATGAGTAGGATGAAGGAGTCTAAGAGACAATGGTGGCAGGGAAGGGAAAGAGGAAGGTAGAAGGGCCTAATCTTGAAAGCCTTCTAGACCATTGTAAGGGCTTTGGCTTTTAGTCTCAGTGAAATGGGGAGTCATTGCAGAGGACCACCATGATCTGACTTACATTTTGAAGTGGTAATGCGGGATGCTGTGTTGAGAAAGGACTATAGAGGGTGGCAAAACTAGAAGCAGCAAGGCTAGGAAGGCTTCAATTCCAAATGCAAGATGATAGTAGCTTTGAACAGCAGTGTTGGTGAAAAGTCATCAGATTGTGGATAAATTTTGAAGGCAGAGACAACTGTCTTTCCTGATGGGTTGGATAAAGGTATGAGAGAAGGAGAGGAGGCAAAAATGAGTCCAAGTCTTCTGTTCTGAGCAATTGGAAAGATGAAGTTGCTGTTGACTGATGTGGGGAGGGTTTGGGGGAAAGAATAAGGGTTGTTTGGGCCATGTTAACTTTACACATTCTGAAATGCCCCTTCCAACTTTTGCTGCCTGGAAGGCTGCTCCAAGTCTTTTAAAAATTGTCGCAGGTTTTCCTTCATCATTAATTACCTCCTTTTCAAGTAGAGTAATTTGTTTTATTTTGGACCCAATAGCATTCTATGTAAATCTCTATGACGGCCTTTTTCACACTATTGCACTTGATAGACTTATCTGCCTTTCTGCTAGACTCTGAATGTCTCAACTCTATCCCCAGTAGCCAGCACTATTCCTGGCATATAATAAAGGGCTCAATTACTATCTATAGAATTAATAAAAGAATGAAGCCACTATACGCCCAACTAGTGATATTATAATTTGTAAAAATCAGAACATTGTACAGAAAACTAGGGCTTTAAGTAAGAAAGTCGCCTATGATGCATTCTTTTCCTATAAATTTCCAGGTAGCTGGTTGATTGCAAACTCATTCTTACAGTTTTATGGATCCACAATAGGTTCTACCAGTGTTTAAGATCAGGAACCAGTTCATTGTTATAAAGCAAATCTTACAGTTTTCTCACATCCTTTAGCTCTGTTTTCTGTTACCTCTTGTTATAGGTTGAAGTATGTTCTTCCAGATAGAAATGTTGAAGTCCTAATACTCAGTAGCTCAGAATACGACCTTATTTGGAAATAGGGTCTTTGCAGAGGTAGTCAAAATGAAGTTATTAGGATGGGTCCTAATCCTTTATGACTAAGATCCTTAAAAAGAGGGAAATTTGGACTGGGAAAGAGATATTGCATACAGAGAAGATGATGTGAAGAGGCACAAGGAGAAGATGCCTATGTGACTGGAATAATGAGTCTACATGCCAAGGAATGTTAAGGATTGCCAGCAAACTCCAGAAAGTAGAGGAGGCAAGGAAAGATCCTCCCTAGAGTCATCAGAAACACAGCGTGCTCTGCTAACACCTTCGCTTCAGACTTCTAGCTTCCCGAACTGTGAGACAATAAATTTCTATTGTTTTGAGGTACCTAGTTTTTCTTATTTTATTTTGGCAGATATAGGAAATTAACATTCCTTTTCTCTACTTCTTCCTAGTGGCAAATCAATGATCACATGACCACACAGTCTTGGACTACACTGAAGCAACATAACATTGGATTTAGGCACATGCAACTCTAGTTTCCCATGACTTGAATTCAAATCCTGGCTCTAGGAACTACTGGCTATGTGACCTTGAGCAATTAACTTATAAGTCCCAATTTCCTGTATTGTAAAATAGAAATAATAGTGATGATGTGTACTTCATGGCATTATCATGAGACTTAATTGAAATGGTGCAAATCAAACATTTAAATTAGCTTTAAAGATTAGCTTTTAAAAACCAGTTAAGATTCCTAGGTGCACAAACAAGAACTGTAAAATTCACTTGAGAATGTGAGATCAGTAATGGGAGTGCCATATGTACCAAGAAATTTGAAAGTAAGATGCTGTGAATTCAGATTCCATTAAACAGACTAAACTCAGTAGTTTATGATGAAAATATTTTCTACTTACTTGTATTTTCCTTGGTCTGAAAGATTCCAGTAAAGCAAAAAAGGAATTAGAACTTCATTAAAAAATGGCTTTATTGGCTGGGCACGGTGGCTCACGCCTGTAATCCCAACACTTTGGGAGGCCGAGACGGGCGGATCTCCAGGTCAGGAGATGGAGACCATCCTGGTTAACATGGTGAAACCCCGTCTGTACTAAAAATACAAAAAATTTAGCTGGGCATGGTGGCTGGCGCCTGTAGTCCCAGCTATTAGGGAGACTGAGGCAGGAGAATGGCGTGAACCCAGGAGGCGGAGCTTGCAGTGAGCCGAGATCACGCCACTGCACTCCAGCCTGGGCAACAGAGCCAGATTCCATCTCAAAAAAAAAAAAAAAAAAAAAGAAAAGGCTTTATTGAGATATAATTAGTATACAATATAATACATATATTTAAAGTATACTACTGGAAAAGTTTTGACCTGTGGAGCCATCATCACAATCAAGATGATAATCATGTCAATCACACCCAAATATTTCCTTATCCCCTTTTGTACTTTCTCCTCATATCTTTTCTCCCAAACTCTCCTACTGTCTTTAGCTCTGTCCCAGAAATGGCTGATCTACTTTCTGTCACTCTAGATTAGCTTGCATTTTCTGGAGTTTTATATAAATGGGATCACACAGCACATACTCTTTTTTTATCTGGGTTCTTTGACACAACATAATCATTTTGAGATTTATCCGTGTCATTCTGTGCATCGGCAGTATATCTCTTTGTGGCAGGTTTGTATTGTATGAATATATTATCCTATTGGGGGACATTTGGGTTGTTTTGAATTTTGAGCACTTTACTTAATCCATGTGAATTCAAGTTTCCTCTGTGGTAACGTAGAAATGATAATAATGACATATTTCAATTACAAATAAAACTATGAACACTCATGTACAAGTTTTTGTACAGACATAAGTTTTAATTTCTCTTTGGTAAATAGAAGGATACAATGGCTGGATCATATGGCAGGTGTCTATTTAACATTTTAACAGACTACCAAACTGTATCTGAAGTGGTTGTACCATTTTCTATTCCCGTTGGCAGTGTATGAAAGTTCCAGTTACTCCATAATTTTGTTGACACTTGGTATGGTTAGTCTTTAAAATTTTAGACATTCTAATAGGTATCTAGTGGTATCTTACTGTGGTTTTAGTTCGGATTTCTCTAGCGACTAATAATAATTACCATCTTTTTGTGTGCTTATTTGCAGTAAGTATATCTTCTCTGGTGAATGTCTATTCAAATCTTTTGCCTATTTAAAAGCTACATTGTTTTCTATTTTCAAGAGTTTTTTATATATCTGGAAATGAGTTCTTCTTTATCAAATTACGTTTTGCAAATATTTTCTCCAGATGAATGTTGATCTGTCTTTTCTGTCTCTTTACAGCATCTTTTAAAGAGCAGAAAATTTTAATATTAATGAAGTCTGATTTATTATTTTTCTTTTTCTTTTACAGATCCTGCCTTTTGTGTCGTATCTAAAAAATCTTTGCCTAAGCTAGGGTCACAGAGATTTTTCCCCCTAAATTTTCTTTTGGATGTTTTCTAGTTTTAGTTTTCACATTTAGTTCTATGCTCCATTTTGAGTTAAAAATTTTTTTAACATGGTAATGGAAAAGATTTACTAACTTGGATTTTGGCTTTTTTTTGGAAGACTCCAATAAAGCAAGAAGGGGCTAGATCTTCCTTTTGCTTTTAAGTCCTAGTTTTCCATAGATGAACCAACTCTAATTTTTTTTAATTAGTATATATATTTTTTAACCTAAGTTACTATTCTGTTTAACATTCCAGCTCTCTATACTTCATAGTTAAACTCACACTGTGGACAAACAGTATTTTCTCCAGAAAATATGTGCCTCAGAGGAATTCTCACCATCTAAGGAATTCCTGGGCTGCAAGTTTGTGGGTTTAAGTGGCACCTTAACTGTTTCTACTACAGTCTAAATGGATTATCAGTGTCTTGAAAGGGTTAACATACCTTTCTAAGAATTTGAATGATGACTAGAAAATAACAGACACCGGGAGAATCAAGTTCAGATTTATTTTCTTAAGATATAAATCAAGTTCAGATTTATTTTCTTAAGATATAAAATACAAACATTTTGTATTTTCTTGTGCAAACTAGTTACTGCAAATCTCATTGGTGTATTGAGTAAACCTAAGTCCTTGATTCATTGCATTCTCATAATGGATGAACAGCAAAATTGGATTAGATGGAAAATAGTTCTTATTTGCTCTGCGTTTTTTTTTGAATCTAAAACTTCACTTGGCTATCTCACTGTTCAATATTTTTTTTTCCCTTACAAGTGTCCCTTGAGTACAAGAAAACAGCTTTAGTGTTACTAATTTCAGCAATTTTGAGTTAATAGAATTAGTAGTGTTACATATAAAGTCATTATAATGGCACTGTTTTGCATATTTTTAGCTTCCTTGGACTTTATTTGCAACACCATTATTCTATTATATCTTAGGGAACAAACAAACTACTTAATATATGTGGCTTTGGTCCTCTGAAATTCATCACATATATCAATGGCTATAAAAACACTTTTCAGGAAGGAATTCCAAGAGATTGATTGTTTCATGTTCTCTGTTAGGAAAGTGACCCCAAAAATCAATCACAATTGTTTTATAAATATGCCTACTATGCACCAAGTTTGTGCTTCCTCTTTTAACAAAATTTATCCATCCAGTAAGTCATAGACAAGTAAACAAAAATGAATTGTCATTTTCGTTATTTTATTAGTGTCATATGAAATTATGGCATATTATTGACTTCTTCAAGAATATTTTACTTGAGAGGCACAGTTTAACATGCACAATTCAAGATCAATATTGAATATGCATTAATTTTTTTCAAAAACGCTGCAAGGCAATTTTTCTCTACAAATCCCCTGTTGGTATTTATAGTTCTATAAAAAATTATCATTGTGACCAAATGATAGTTTAGCTAAGCTTTAATTATAAAAAATGGGTTGTTATTTGCATTGCTGCTTTGCATCCCAGATGTATTTACTAACCATTTAATTTATTTATTCGCCCTTTGCCAAAATAAGTCTAGAAAGTTGGAAGCATTTTTCTGACTTGATTTAACACCACCAATTTTTTTTTTTTCATTTTTCATTAGGGATCCCTAGTAATTGAGGGATTATTACTTTTTACCTCCCGTGGATATGCAAACTTCGTTGACACATTCTAAAACCTAGTCAGTTGTGTGATATGAACAGTTGAACATTCATGACTAGCTTATAGACTAAATCATTTGCAGAGGATTTTACTTTAAATATAAAGATCCTAACATTCCCAAATCATATTTTAGGTTTAATGGTTCTATGCAATTTAATGTTCAGTTAGTTAATTATGTCACATACCAAGTGCCCTTGTTACAGCAGGTGGTAGGTGCTCATGCTATTGTTTTTGCTGTTAATGAGGACAATATGATAACATGGCAACTCAAGATAATGTGGCATATCTATCTTCTAAAATTCCTTTATGCATGTTATCTATCTGGCTCAAGTTACTTTTTTTTTCTTTTTTTTTTTTGAGACAGAGTCTCGCTTTGTCACCCAGGCTGGAGTGCAGTGGCATGATCTCAGCTCACTGCAACTTCCGCCTCCCGGGTTCAAGCCATTCTCCTTCCTCAGCCTCCTGAGTAGCCAGGACTACAGGTGCGTGCCTCCACACCTGGCTAATTTTTTGTATTTTTAGTGAAGACGGGGTTTCACCGTGTTAGCCAGGATGGTCTTGATCTCCCGACTTCCTTATCCGACCACCTTGGCCTCCCAAAGTGCTGGGATTACAGGTGTGAGTCACCGTGCCCTGGGGGGCCTGTTCATTTTTCTCTCAAACATGTTCTTTAATTCTGCTTGGATGATTTTGAAATTCTTTTTTTTTTTTTTTTTTAAATTTATTTATTATTATTATACTTTAAGTTGTAGGGTACATGTGCATAACGTGCAGGTTTGTTACATATGTATACTTGTGCCATGTTGGTGTGCTGCACCCATCAACTCGTCATTTACATCAGGTATAACTCCCAGTGCAATCCCTCCCCCCTTCCCCCTCCCCATGATAGGCCCCGGTGTGTGGTGTTCCCCTTCCTGAGTCCAAGTGATCTCGTTGTTCAGTTCCCACCTATGAGTGAGAACATGCGGTGTTTGGTTTTCTGTTCTTGTGATAGTTTGCTAAGAATGATGGTTTCCAGCTGCATCCATGTCCCTACAAAGGACACAAACTCATCCTTTTTGATGGCTGCATAGTATTCCATGGTGTATATGTGCCACATTTTCTTAATCCAATCTGTCACTGATGGACATTTGGGTTGATTCCAAGTCTTTGCTATTGTGAATAGTGCTGCAATAAACATACGTGTGCATGTGTCTTTATAGCAGCATAATTTATAATCCTTTGGGTATATACCCAGTAATGGGATGGCTGGGTCATATGGTACATCTAGTTCTAGATCCTTGAGGAATCGCCATACTGTTTTCCATAATGGTTGAACTAGTTTACAATCCCACCAACAGTGTAAAAGTGTTCCTATTTCTCCACATCCTCTCCAGCACCTGTTGTTTCCTGACTTTTTAATGATCGCCATTCTAACTGGTGTGAGATGGTATCTCATTGTGGTTTTGATTTGCATTTCTTTGATGGCCAGTGATGATGAGCATTTTTTCATGTGTCTGTTGGCTGTATGAATGTCTTCTTTTGAGAAATGTCTGTTCATATCCTTTGCCCACTTTTTGATGGGGTTGTTTGTTTTTTTCTTGTAAATTTGTTTGAGTTCTTTGTAGGTTCTGGATATTAGCCCTTTGTCAGATGAGTAGATTGCAAAAATTTTCTCCCACTCTGTAGGTTGCCTGTTCGCTCTGATGGTAGTTTCTTTTGCTGTGCAGAAGCTCTTTAGTTTAATGAGATCCCATTTGTCAATTTTGGCTTTTGCTGCCATTGCTTTTGGTGTTTTAGACATGAAGTCGTTGCCCATGCCTATGTCCTGAATGGTACTACCTAGGTTTTCCTCTAGGATTTTTATGGTATTAGGTCTAACATTTAAGTCTCTAATCCATCTTGAATTAATTTTCGTATAAGGAGTAAGGAAAGGATCCAGTTTCAGCTTTCTACTTATGGCTAGCCAATTTTCCCAGCACCATATATTAAATAGGGAATCCTTTCCCCATTTCTTGTTTCTCTCAGGTTTGTCAAAGATCAGATGGCTGTAGATGTGTGGTATTATTTCTGAGGACTCTCTTCTGTTCCATTGGTCTATATCTCTGTTTTGGTACCAGTACCATGCTGTTTTGGTTACTGTAGCCTTGTAGTATAGTTTGAAGTCAGGTAGCGTGATGCCTCCAGCTTTGTTCTTTTGACTTAGGATTGTCTTGGAGATGCGGGCTCTTTTTTGGTTCCATATGAACTTTAAAGCAGTTTCTTCCAATTCTGTGAAGAAACTCATTGGTAGCTTGATGGGGATGGCATTGAATCTATAAATTACCTTGGGCAGTATGGCCATTTTCACGATATTGATTCTTCCTATCCATGAGCATGGTATGTTCTTCCATTGGTTTGTGTCCTCTTTTATTTCACTGAGCAGTGGTTTGTAGTTCTCCTTGAAGAGGTCCTTTACATCCCTTGTCAGTTGGATTCCTAGGTATTTTATTCTCTTTGAAGCAATTGTGAATGGAAGTTCCTTCATGATTTGGCTCTCTGTTTGTCTGTTACTGGTATATAAGAATGCTTGTGATTTTTGCACATTAATTTTGTATCCTGAGACTTTGCTGAAGTTGCTTATCAGCTTAAGGAGATTTTGGGCTGAGACAATGGGGTTTTCTAAATATACAATCATGTCATCTGCAAACAGGGACAGTTTGACTTCTTCTTTTCCTAACTGAATACCCTTGATTTCTTTCTCTTGCCTAATTGCCCTAGCCAGAACTTCCAACACTATGTTGAATAGGAGTGGTGAGAGAGGGCATCCCTGTCTTGTGCCAGTTTTCAAAGGGAATTTTTCCAGTTTTTGCCCATTCAGTATGATATTGGCTGTGGGTTTGTCATAAATAGCTCTTATTATTTTGAGGTACGTTCCATCAATACCGAATTTATTGAGCGTTTTTAGCATGAAGGGCTGTTGAATTTTGTCAAAAGCCTTTTCTGCATCTATTGAGATAATCATGTGGTTCTTGTCTTTGGTTCTGTTTATATGCTGGATTATGTTTATTGATTTGCGAATGTTGAACCAGCCTTGCATCCCAGGGATGAAGCCCACTTGATCATGGTGGATAAGCTTTTTGATGTGTTGCTGAATCCGGTTTGCCAGTATTTTATTGAGGATTTTTGCATCGATGTTCATCAGGGATATTGGTCTAAAATTCTCTTTTTTTGTTGTGTCTCTGCCAGGCTTTGGTATCAGGATGATGTTGGCCTCATAAAATGAGTTAGGGAGGATTCTCTCTTTTTCTATTGATTGGAATAGTTTCAGAAGGAATGGTACCAACTCCTCCTTGTATCTCTGGTAGAATTCAGCTGTGAATCCATCTGGTCCTGGACTTTTTTTGGTTGGTAGGCTATTAATTATTGCCTCAATTTCAGAGCCTGCTATTGATCTATTCAGGGATTCAACTTCTTCCTGGTTTAGTCTTGGAAGAGTGTAAGTGTCCAGGAAATTATCCATTTCTTCTAGATTTTCCAGTTTATTTGCGTAGAGGTGTTTATAGTATTCTCTGATGGTATTTTGTATTTCTGTGGGGTCGGTGGTGATATCCCCTTTATCATTTTTAATTGCGTCTATTTGATTCTTCTCTCTTTTCTTCTTTATTAGTCTTGCTAGTGGTCTGTCAATTTTGTTGATCTTTTCAAAAAACCAACTCCTGGATTCATTGATTTTTTGGAGAGTTTTTTGTGTCTCTATCTCCTTCAGTTCTGCTCTGATCTTAGTTATTTCTAGCCTTCTGCTAGCTTTCGAATGTGTTTGCTCTTGCTTCTCTAGTTCTTTTAATTGCGATGTTAGAGTGTCAATTTTAGATCTTTCCTGCTTTCTCTTGTGGGCATTTAGTGCTATAAATTTCCCTCTACACACTGCTTTAAATGTGTCCCAGAGATTCTGGTATGTTGTATCTTTGTTCTCATTGGTTTCAAAGAACATCTTTATTTCTGCCTTCATTTCGTTATGTACCCAGTAGTCATTCAGGAGCAGGTTGTTCAGTTTCCATGTAGTTGAGCGGTTTTGATTGAGTTTCTTAGTCCTGAGTTCTAGTTTGATTGCACTGTGGTCTGAGAGACAGTTTGTTATAATTTCTGTTCTTGTACATTTGCTGAGGAGTGCTTTACTTCCAATTACGTGGTCGATTTTGGAGTAAGTACAATGTGGTGCTAAGAAGAATGTATATTCTGTTGATTTGGGGTGGAGAGTTCTATAGATGTCTATTAGGTCTGCTTGCTGCAGAGATGAGTTCAATTCCTGGATATCCTTGTTAACTTTCTGTCTCGTTGATCTGTCTAATGTTGACAGTGGAGTGTTGAAGTCTCCCATTATTATTGTATGGGAGTCTAAGTCTCTTTGTAAGTCTCTAAGGACTTGCTTTATGAATCTGGGTGCTCCTGTATTGGGTGCATATATATTTAGGATAGTTAGCTCTTCTTGTTGAATTGATCCCTTTACCATTATGTAATGGCCTTCTTTGTCTCTTTTGATCTTTGATGGTTTAAAGTCTGTTTTATCAGAGACTAGTATTGCAACCCCCGCTTTTTTTTGTTCTCCATTTGCTTGGTAAATCTTCCTCCATCCCTTTATTTTGAGCCTATGTATGTCTCTGCGTGTGAGATGGGTCTCCTGAATACAGCAGACTGATGGGTCTTGACTCTTTATCCAGTTTGCCAGTTTGTGTCTTTTAATTGGAGCATTTAGTCCATTTACATTTAAGGTTAAGATTGTTATGTGTGAACTTGATCCTGCCATTATGATATTAACTGGTTATTTTGCTCGTTAGTTGATGCAGTTTCTTCCTAGCCTCGATGGTCTTTACATTTTGGCATGTTTTTGCAATGGCTGGTACCGGTTGTTCCTTTCCATGTTTAGTGCTTCCTTCAGGGTCTCTTGTAAGGCAGGTCTAGTGGTGACAAAATCTCTAAGCATTTGCTTATCTGTAAAGGATTTTATTTCTCCTTCACTTATGAAACTTAGTTTGGCTGGATATGAAATTCTGGGTTTAAAATTCTTTTCTTTAAGAATGTTGAATATTGGCCCCCACTCTCTTCTGGCTTGGAGAGTTTCTGCCGAGAGATCTGCTGTTAGTCTGATGGGTTTCCCTTTGTGGGTAACCCGACCTTTCTCTCTGGCTGCCCTTAAGATTTTTTCCTTCATTTCAACTTTGGTGAATCTGGCAATTATGTGTCTTGGAGTTGCTCTTCTCGAGGAGTATCTTTGTGGCGTTCTCTGTATTTCCTGGATTTGAATGTTGGCCTGCCCTACTAGGTTGGGGAAGTTCTCCTGGATGATATCCTGAAGAGTGTTTTCCAACTTGGTTCCATTTTCCCCCTCACTTTCAGGCACCCCAATCAGACGTAGATTTGGTCTTTTTACATAATCCCATACTTCTTGCAGGCTTTGTTCATTTCTTTTTCTTCTTTGTTCTTTTGGTTTGTCTTCTCGCTTCATTTCATTCATTTGATCCTCAATCGCTGATACTCTTTCTTCCAGTTGATCGAGTCGGTTACTGAAGCTTGTGCATTTGTCACGTATTTCTCGTGTCATGGTTTTCATCTCTTTCATTTCGTTTATGACCTTCTCTGCATTAATTACTCTAGCCATCAATTCTTCCACTTTTTTTTCAAGATTTTTAGTTTCTTTGCGCTGGGTACGTAATTCCTCCTTTAGCTCTGAGAAATTTGATGGACTGAAGCCTTCTTCTCTCATCTTGTCAAAGTCATTCTCCGTCCAGCTTTGATCCGTTGCTGGCGATGAGCTGCGCTCCTTTGCCGGGGGAGATGCGCTCTTATTTTTTGAATTTCCAGCTTTTCTGCCCTGCTTTTTCCCCATCTTTGTGGTTTTATCTGCCTTTGGTCTTTGATGATGGTGATGTACTGATGGGGTTTTGGTGTAGGTGTCCTTCCTGTTTGATAGTTTTCCTTCTAACAGTCAGGACCCTCAGCTGTAGGTCTGTTGGAGATTGCTTGAGGTCCACTCCAGACCCTGTTTGCCTGGGTATCAGCAGCAGAGGCTGCAGAAGATAGAATATTTCTGAACAGCGAGTGTACCTGTCTGATTCTTGCTTTGGAAACTTCCTCTCAGGGGTGTACTCCTCCCTGTGAGGTGTGGGGTGTCAGACTGCCCCTAGTGGGGGATGTCTCCCAGTTAGGCTACTCAGGGGTCAGGGACCCACTTGAGCAGGGAGTCTGTCCCTTCTCAGATCTCAACCTCCATGTTGGGAGATCCACTGCTCTCTTCAAAGCTGTCAGACAGAGTCTTCCGCCTCCCGGGTTCAAGCCATTCTCCTTCCTCAGCCTCCTGAGTAGCCAGGACTACAGGTGCGTGCCTCCACACCTGGCTAATTTTTTGTATTTTTAGTGAAGACGGGGTTTCACCGTGTTAGCCAGGATGGTCTTGATCTCCCGACTTCCTTATCCGACCACCTTGGCCTCCCAAAGTGCTGGGATTACAGGTGTGAGTCACCGTGCCCTGGGGGGCCTGTTCATTTTTCTCTCAAACATGTTCTTTAATTCTGCTTGGATGATTTTGAAATTCTTAAAAAATTTTTAAGCTGGGCCCGGTGGCTCATGCCTGTAATCCCAGCACTTTGGGAGGCCAAGGCGGGTGGATCACTTGAGGTTGGGAGTTTGAGACCAGCCTGACCAACATGGAGAAACCCTGTCTGTACTAAAAATACAAAATTAGCCAGGCATGGTGACGCATGCCTGTAATCCCAACTACTTGGGAGGCTGAGGCAGAAGAATTGCTTGAACCCAGGAGGTGGAGGTTGTGGTGAACCGAGATTGTGCCATTGCACTCTAGCCTGGGCAATAAGAGCGAAACTCCATCTCAATAATAATAATAATAATAATAATTTAAAAACTCTCCTTTCTCTTTAATTCATTTTCTGTATTGATTTTAGTTTTCTGAATTTTATTTAAATGACTCTTATATTTCTAACTATAAGCACATTCTTTCCCTAAATAGGTAATTAGTTCTCCAAGGACAGAGACCACTTTTTATTCTAATTTGTATTGTCTACAGTCTTACGTAGGACAACCACTCAATAAATTCCTATTGAAGTGATAAATTTCTTATTTTCTTTTTCTTTAAAGAATAGTTAATATCAACTTCTTAGTTTTTACCTTATTTTTCTGTTTCCAGATCTTCATCTTCTTTGAGGGACAAGAAATGGGAAGGAGCTCTGCAAGAGAGCCTGGATACCCAGTGCTGCCAGAAACATCGCACTTTGGTTGATTTTGTCAAGTTGAAAGTCTCTTGCAATTCACCAATTACTTGTTCAATTATAATAAGGCTGACCCTATGCCTTGGTTTGCCCAGGCAGTCCCAGATTATATCTTGTCCTCATGTTCCATCTGATCCGCACTTCATTTCACTCACATCTTCCTTATAATTCTCCCTAGATGTTTTTGCAAAATTTAACTCTCTTATGTAAACTTTCTCAAACTCCTGGGTTCAAGTGCTTTGTCCACCTCAGCCTCCTAAAGTGCTAGGATTACAGGGTGTTAGCCATGGTGCCCTGTTTGCTCTTATGTAAACTTTCTACTGCCTTGTTTTTTGTGACTCTGTTCCTTTCATTTTAGTCTTCTCCCTGCTGCCTGCTCTTTTTCTGGAGGCTTCTTCGTCACTTCCTTAACATTTGCGTTCTATCAGCTGCCTTTTCTTTATTGGGCATCTGTTAGGGTCTTGTGGTTTCAAGTCACTTCCTAGAAACGTATATTTTTAGCACGGACTCTCTTCTGAAGTCTGGTCCTGCCACTTAGGCATCTCCACTGGACAGTCCCTGCCCCACAGAATATAACATGTCCAGATATGGAAGTCATCCTTCACGTGGAGCTTTTTTCTGCTGTTGTGTTTTCTATTCTGAATAAAGCCATCAATAGTCCCAAGATCAACAAGACTTGAAACTTTGAGTGTTCTCCCTCACACATGATTTGTTACAAGGCCTATAGCTTCTGTTTTCACACCATCTTGTAAATTTGATTATTCTCCCCATCTCCTTTAAGTCCTTATTATTGAACAATTTGATGTATTGCAACAGCCTCATAATTTCTAGTCTCTGGCTTCTCTTTTTACTCTTCTATTAGATAGTTTTGCCAGAAAATATCTTTCTGAAACCTTCATCAACTTTCCAATTCCTAAAGAGTCCCATTAACTTATTAGCTTCTTATTCAAGGCCCTATATAATGGGACTCAAAGATCTTCCCTTCTTGATTTCCAGTCTTTCCCTTCACATACTCCATGTATCAGCCCATCTGTTCTCTGGCTCTCCCTCAAGTGTCTAGCCTCCACCTTATTGCCCTTGGCCAGATTTATATTCCCTATGGTTACTTGTTGAAATTTCTCTTCTACTTGAGGGTCTAACTGAAATTCTACTTGTACCCTATATGTTTTAGTGTCTTGCATTCTGATTATTTATTTTTCATGCTAGATCATAAGATCTTTAAAGACAGGATCAGAGGCAGTATTTATATACAATGCATGATCAGCAAATCACCATAATTTTGAGTGATCCACAAAATAATAAAATTAATCGTAAGGTTTTAGTCCTCCTGAATCTCTGAATACGAGCTCCATCAACTCAGCCAACTAGTCAAAAGCTTCAGCAATGTGAATATTGAGGCTGGAATAAGAAAGAAATCTCTTTACAAATCTATCTTTTCATATGTGTACTGTAGGAGAGGGGAGTTCATGGAGTGCACTACACCAAGACATCATAGGATATGCAATCAGGACCAAATGCAATATGTGAGAATCTTTTATCTATCTCCCCTATAATTCTCTCATAGCTTAAATATGGGCTACTTACATTTTATCATTCTTATTAGTTTGGAAGTATAGGCATTAACATGAAAAACTTCATCTTTGAAATACTCATCTAAGATGACTTCGAATTTGAAAATAACCTTCACATTCTGTTTTCACTAGCTGTGTGACATTAAATTAGTTACTTAATCTCAAAGTTACTCAGTTTCTTCATCTGTAAAATGGAGATAATAATAACATCAATCTTGTAGAGTTGCTATGGGGAATATATGAACTACTTAATGTAAAACATGAAAACGGAGATTGGCACATATAATAAGCTCAATACATTTAGATCACGATGATTATTGTTTTCTTAGGTGACTATTAGATCCTTTGGGAAACTACAAGAGAAATGATAAAATTGAAAATGTTATATTTCAAGATTAAGTTTTGAAATTTAAGTTTTCTAATCAAAAGTTTAGGAGAAAATTTCAGTTTCATTCTCACTACGGGGCTTTAATTTTCTGTAATATATATCTGCTCATTCATATATGAGTGAAATAAATAATGAATTAAGAAATACAACATTGAATGGAATTGTAATATAACTCACAAATGGAATCTTTCATCAGGAAGTTATTTAAAAGGGACAAAAAATGTCCTTTACTCAAAAATAAAAAGTTAACAACTTGGAAGACCAAGTTTTTAATAATGATAAAATGTGAATATTAAAATCTACATCATTCATTCATTCATTCATTCATTCACTCAAACGCATTTATTGAGAGCTTGCTGCAAGCCAGACAAGGCAGGTGCTTGGGATAGAGACTAAGCATAATGTCAGCCCTCAAGTAGCTCTTTGGTGATGAGAGCAAAAGAGAAAATTGCACCAATGGTTAGGGCACAGGGTAGTCCATGCTCCAACAGATGTGTGTAGGAAGCAGTGAGGGAGGCATTCATTCAACACGAGGAATTGAGAAAAGGGGATGAGGAAATAATATGCTAAGCACGTGAATGCTTAATACAGCTAAATTACTGGGTATACGGGAGGAAAGGTAGGAAAAGAGATTAGAGGCGGTGTACTGGGCCAAGACATTTTGGTCTTGAATGGGGACCAAGAAGCATAGTGGTTAAGTGCATAAATCTGATATTCATGTGTCCAACTGAGATAAGTTCTTATGCCGGTTCTATCACCTACTAGCTGTGTAAAAACATGGGTTGGCTACTCAGTCCAATCCTTAGTTTCCTCATTTGTAAAATGGGCATAATAGTAATAGCCACCTCATAGGCTTTTTGTGAGAATTAAATGCAACACTCTATGTAGAAAGTGTTTAAGTGCCTGATAAAAAGTAAGTCTTCAATAAATATTAGTTATTACTACTGTTATAGCAGAGCGATTTGCAGAGCACGAGCAGAAGGTGTGATTCATTCCACCGATTTGTGCCAACAAATGCTTTATCGTGGGAGGCTGCCAAGCTGAGAAAAGGAGAGTGAGGTGGGCCATCAGTTTAGAGGGAGTAGACACTAACCAGAGAAGTGTGAAAAGTTTGGCGTGTTTGTGGAAGATGAGGAGTTTTCCATGGTGAGCACAAAAGGCAATGTTGTAGGAAATGAGGTAGAAAGGTAAACTCAGGAATGTTTTTAAGCAGGTGAATGGCTCAATTAGTTTTGAACTTTAGAAGGATAACCTAGTTGACACTTAGAGGGATTGATATGGAGGGTAATGGAGGGCAAGAGATGTCTGCAAGCAGAGAAACCAATTAGGAGGCTATTATAACAGGTCTCAGTATTATAACAGCAACTTAGAAATAAAGACAATTTCTTAAAAATTAAAATAAAGTATATTTTTTGAGACACGGTCTTTCTCTTGGAGGTCAGTGGCGTGATCATAGCTCACTGCAGCCTTAAACTCCTTAGCTCAGGTGATCCTTCCACCTCAGCCTCCCAAGTAGCTAGGACTACAGGCGTGCACCTCCATGCCTGGCTAATTTTTAATTATTTGTAGCAGTGGGGTCTTGCTATGTTATCCAGGTTTATAATAGCAATAGTTGAACTTAGCTCAGTAGTTAGAGAAGCTAAATGCATGTGTGGACTGATGTGATGTAGTGAGTGAATAAGAGGAAGAAATTGAAGATGGTGTTATCTAGCTTGTATGAGAGTATTGTCAAGATAAACTAGGCTTAGTAGAAGAAACAAATCCTGAACTATTAGTGATTTCATATAACAGGGTTTATTTCTTTCTCATGCAAATTGCAAAGTAGGTCAGGTGACTCTTCTGAGCAGTTCTTTGCCGTGCAGTGGCCCAAGGAACCAGAGTTCTTCCATTGGTTAGCTCTGCCATATCAACTGTGGCTTCTAAACAACTGCTGATGGGGAATGGCCGCATAGGATCACATATCTGCTCTTGCTGCCTCCAATTGAAAGTAACACAGGTCTCTTGGAGCCACCCTACTCATAATATTAAAATCCAGTGACAGCCAACAGTAGCCATATAAAAATATCCTAAAAGAAGAAATACATACAATAGCTACTGAATGATTAAAATATGATTTTGAGAAAATATCTGTTTGGAAACTGTTTTTCAAAAAGTTAGCTTTTTCATTTATTTAGCTTATCCTTTTTCATTTCTAAATTAGCAATGTTTGATGGCTCTAAAAATGTCTTTAATATGTCTGAAACTTGTAAAGTCTCCTCCCTGCTCCCTTTGGCTTGCTTAAAGTTCTATCCACGTACCTCAGAAGCTTCTCTCCTTCTGGACAGCTTTCTTATGGTTTCTTGACTGTCAGGAAGGATGTTTGTTTGTTAGCAATTGGCTTTAGTGGACTAAGTATTTTGAATTTTATATTGTGCATCTTTAGGGCAATAGACAGAAAGGAATACTCAAAGATCATACAGTATAGAAATCATTTGGCAATTTAGTAAACATATATTAATTTAGAATACCTGAGAGAACAGCAAATCTGTCTTAAGGTATAGTCTTAATGCAGAATATTCTAGCTGAAATGCAGTTTTAATATCTTACAGACACAGTATATATAATAAACTGGGCTACAAATGGATAATACATAAAATCATGTAAGTTAATGAAAAAATAGGTCTTTAATGCACTATATAGTAATGTATCAAAAATATGTCTTTCAATAATTTTTGAAGTACACTAAAAGTATTATAAAATGTGTAAGCCTTTGGTTTTAAATGTCTATTGCTAAGATGTAGAGAGAAAGAAATTATTTTATAAATTTTGCTAAATTAGAATCACATGCTTCGTATTAGAAACATCACGGATTACAAAGAAGTAGAAATTTTTATTATATTTGATCATTCTTTTGGTTACATTCAGGATATTAAGTTATGACTCATTTTGAGAAATCCAATGTCTAGTCCTTTTCATATTAAAATAATTCTGAAATAAGAAAGGGAAAAATCAAAACAAACAGATGAATAATGAATAACATATATGGCACAGATATTTTATTTCAGTCTTTTAGTGTAGACCATTGATGATTGATTTTGGGGAGGGCACATAGATTACTATTAGCAGATACAAAGTGTGAAGGATTACCATGCCTTGATCCTTGTTTCCTTCATGATCAACACTGTTTACTTCTATCATTGCAATCTTGTTGTGGTGAACTGTAGAACTACTATTGCTGTCTAGAGTTTCTATGGTATGGACTTATTCAATACCATACTTTTTTCATTCTTTTCGATATATTCAAGCTCTTGCCTAAGTGACTTTTGCAGTACAATATCAACAGATAGAACCTGGGGGTTTCTGTGATTCCTTTAGGAAATTAACCAACAAGGACGGTGTCTATATATACAAAATGATGGGTTATGTTGAGTTCCTACTCCAGATAATTTAAGTCAAGCATATTATTCTGAAATCTAATCTAAATGATCAAAATCAACTTCTTATAGTGATTTGATTCATCACACATTGTTCTATTCTTATCTTAGCACAAACCACCACTGTGGCTTTTGAAACAGTAGTTTTTCAGTGTTGGAAAATTAAAGTGAGTCATAAGAAATTGAAGGTTTTAATTGTTTTAACTACAAAAATGGCAACTTCATTTGGTTGAATACAATGCTTTAAATGAACAGAACATGGTAAATTTGTCTTCTGTACTGGACCAGTCAGTACCTTGACTTGAAACTCCCAAAGGTAGAGCCAAACTGAATTTCTATTCATTATTATAACGGGACAGACAGCAATATCGGTTCCATATTTCACCAAGACAACATTACAATGATAGCAGTAAATAGTGTACAGAATTAAAGAAACAAGGATCAAGACATGGTCATCCTTCACACTTCGTATTTGCTAATAGTAACCTACGAGCCCTCCCCAACATTAATACTGAATTTAGGTAGGAGGGAATCTGTTAAGCAGTCTCACTCCTCTGCTCCACAAAAGCAAGTGGGTGTTAATCAGTTGTGGGTGGTGGGTCCTAGAGCAAACCCCTCTTGGCCAGTCAGAGCTCATCTAGAAAGTGAGCCCAGGCAGTTCCAGCCTGATTCCTTTTAATGTCACAGTTCATTTGCAGAACCATAACTGGAATCAAGAATTAAAAAGCCTTGTATAAAAGTCAGTAACATTAAACCTTTAAGACTCATGTTTCATGTGTCATAAAAAGTCTATGAAAGGATTTTATATTCTGTACAGTGTTTTAGCACTTTCAATCACTTTTTTTCAACATAACTTTTGTGAACACTTTTATAGCCTCTAAATGAAAAACTAAACTATGTGTCATTCAAAAAAACGTTTTATGGATCACAGAATTTAATAAAAGTTCTGCACCATAACAAGCGCCTGATAAACCTTTATTAAAATTCATTAAAAATATTGAAAAATATTTTAACAGAAATTAGACCTCACGTTTTGGTAAACATGACAAATCACTCTTCAAAGAGTCTGCTTGTTTATCACATATGCAGATGCTTTAGCAGTGAAATAATGAAATATAGGAACAATAGTCTGTATTTGATATTAGGAAAATATTTCTTTGTATCTGATAGCCATGATCCTCTTAGTTTTCTGTCTGCAAAAATCGTCAATAATTAGGAAATATGTAGTAGATTACTATATACAAATAAAAAGAAAACAATGGAAAAATGTTGTGTTTTCTTATATTGGAACCACACCAGAGTGATTGTCCTATTGCAGTTCTCAGAGAGCAGAGGAGACTTGATCTTGCTAATATATTTAGGAATACAAGCTCTTAGATACATTTTCTTTATATAATTTTATTTTCCTATAGGATTATATGTAGATAAAAGCTCTGAAATATTGATGAGTCAGTGTGCCCAATTTTATTATGTGTATATCTATTTATACATATAGATGTATAATTAAAGTACTCAAGAATCTAGAAGTCATATAGATATATATGTCCTTACATGTATCTACCTAAATATAGATATGTAGATATAGATACAAACACACAGATACACACAGAAGAAAACATTGAAGTTTTGGGAAGGAAGGTTATTTTGGAGTGTCGGTGTTTTCAGGGTGTGTATGTGTGTGTGTTTTCTATAGATTTGGAAATCTCTAAGTGATAGGTAATCTTTGAGCTCATCTATTCCAGCTCCTTGAATTAATTATAGATTTCCACTCCAATATCCCCAATAAAATGGCCAAGCACCCTTTATTTGTACACAGCTCTCTCCTGGATCTCTGTCTCTGAGGCCCATCATTTCAGGCAAAAATATGTCTGTTAAGAGATTCCCAGGACTAAAATTGTACCCAATTAAAAAGTTGATATGGTTGTAATTTTACCTAGCAGATGGCAGTTAAAACATCATATATTTTAGATGTTGGATAAGTTTCCTTGGACTTTTTACAAGGTTAAAGACTTCTATTAGTGTATGTATTTATAATTGCTTTGGTTTTTAACGCAAGCTAGTTTATACTAAAATCTCTTTCAGTGGCCTTCAATAATTCTCATAACATATTTTAATATCAGTGTGGCATGTATTAGGAGGAGAAAAGACCTGAAAAGAGGCAATATAGGGTGATTCACCCAGTTTCATTGTTTAAAAAGATGAAATAACTTTTGGGTGAGTTATTTGTAGACAAAACATTCAAGGTTCACAATGATTTCAGGTAGCATGAACCTAACCTATTTCTGCATTATGTTCTAAGTTTCAGTGTTAATGTCTGTTTTCTTGACAGCAGCCGTAATTTATGCTTTTAATTATATATTTTTTCAGCTGTAAACTCATATTGTTTCTTTACAGTAATGAAGTCACTGTGCAGCAATGTCATTGTTGTAAAGTGATGAGATATAATGAGAACATGATTGGAAAGAAATCACGGGCAGAGAATAATAGCATACTTAAAGGTGAATGGAAAAGTTCTGTAAGTAAATAAAAACAATATATGGAGATGTAAAGACAAACTGTGTATATCATTAAAGCCTTACAAATACTACACATTATTTCAATACACTGTTATACCTGCTTTTTGATTTTTTTTGTTGAAATCATAGCATCAAAAGAGTGCATCAACTTTGGATGAAGCCCAAGCCTTCAGGTACGGAAGAAAGAGGGCTTCATCTCATTTTTAGAGAACTTCAGGAAAGAAGATTGCATGAGCTTTCTTGGTAAACCGTTTATATATTTGTGGAAATTCTCTTTCTCTTTTTTCTCTGGCGATGGACACTCACTCTGTTGTCCAGGCTGGAGTGCAGTGGTGCCATCTCGATTCACTGCAACCTCCACCACCTGGGCTCAAGCGATTCTCCTGCCTCAGCCTCCCGGAAATTCTCTCTTAAGCCTAAAGTGCTCATGCTGCATTTTCTCTCACTGAGCCTTTTTTCTTCTTTTCCTTGAATTGCTTAACAACGCCTGCTGATTTTACCTCCCCAATGCCTCTCCAATCTGCTGTCTTTCTATTGTCCTGACTTTTCAAAATTCCACTTCAGTTTGGTCTTCATATTGCTACAAGAAAAGTCACCTTAAAATGTAACTCATACCATGTATTCCTTTGCTTAAAGTTCTCTGAAAGTAACACTTTATGCCTTTGGATAAAATTTAAACATCTTAATACAGAGACCCCTCATAATCTGGCCCCTACTACATTCCTAGCAACTTAATATTTTTTCTGGATTTTATTTTTCTTTATATAAGTAAAAACAGCTGGCATTTGCTGATACCTTACCATGTGCCAGGCACTCTGATAAGCAATTTTACATCTTCTGGGTTTCCCTCTGTGTGATAAGTAGTTACTGATATCCAACATAAAAGGAGACTGAGCTCACTTTTATTTTCTTTTGTCTTCGCAACATATCTTGTCTGCCTACTCTCTGTCAAGAACCCGGGGTAAAATAGTGAGCAACAGAAAACAAAATCCCTGCCCTGACGCACACACCTTTAATCCCAGCACTTTGGGAGGCCGAGGTGGGCGGATCACCTGAGGTCGGGAGTTCGAGACCAGCCTGACCAACATGGTGCTTACATTCTACTTTTGTTTCCAATCAAACACATTTGGTAATTACTGATCTGCAAATGAATACAGAAATTTTCTCTGGGAGTAGGACGAACATTAAGGAATACAAATTTGCAGTGACGGAATGGGGAGAGTAGTGGGTGGAAGGAGAGGGAAGGAAGAATCATTGTAGTTTGTTGATTCAATCTGAAAAAGATGGGTATGGTTTGGCTGTGTCCCCACCTAGCTCTCATCTTGAATTCCCCCGTGTTGTGGCAGGGGCCTGGTGGGAGGTAATTGAATTGTGGCAGCAAGTCTTTCCCATGCCGTACTCATGATGGTGAATAAGTCTCATGAGATCTGTTGGTTTTAAAAAGAGGAGTTCCCCTGCACAAGCTCTCTCTCTCTTTGCCTGCCATCATCCACGTAAGATGTGACTTGCTTCTCCTTGCCTTCTGCCATGATTCTGAGGCTTCCCCAGCCACATGGAACTGTAAGTCCAATAAACCTCTTTCTTTTGTAAATTGTCCAGCCTCGGATATGTTTTTATCAGCAGTGTGAAAATGGACTAATACAAAAACTCAATCTGAAAAGGTCTACAAACCCAGAAAAGCAATGATTGTCACTCAGCCTTCACTCCCCTGCATGTTCCATGCTCAAGTTCCCCAGAATTACATGCAGTTGTCCAAACTCCAAAGGCCTCTCAGGGCACCTTGCCTCTGCTCCACACTGTGCATGAGTTCATCAAAACAGGCATCACAGGTCAGGTGTGGTAGCTCACGCCTGGAATTGCAAGGCTTTGGGAAGCTGAGATTGGAGGACTACTTGCAGCCAAGAGTTTGAGACCAGCCTGGGCAACATAGCAAGACCCTGTCTCTACAAAAAAAATAAAATAATTAGCCAAGAGTGGTGGCACTCATCTGTAGTCTTGGCTACTCAGGAGGCCGAAGTGGGAAGATTACTCGAGCCCAAGAGGTTGAGGCTGCAGTGAGCCATGATTACGCCACTGCACTCTAGCCTGGGTGACAGAGCAAGACCTTGACTCAAAAAAACCCAGAACCAACCAAACAAACAAAACCTCCACAACAAAACAAAATAAGACAAAACAGAAACAGGTATCACAGAGTGCTCTATCACCAAAGTTTTCTAAGCCTATGTGTACTAATGGGGTGATAGGAGCATTAAACCAACCCCAAATCCCTAATAAGCTCCATACAGGCTCATCAGTTGTTGTGGACATTTTCCAGGTAAGTCTGACATGTGCTCATGTTCAGTAACCTCCCATCTGATCTCAGCCACGTCTGTTGCTTAAACCCCTATTTGACACTCGTTTGAGACCCCACTGGTACTACTGTGAGAATGCAGTGCGTCTTGTTTCCTAAACCTCCCTAAGCTACAAGCCCTTAAGACCTAAAAGTGGTTTAGGTCTTCGGAATCTTCACCGTGGGAGCTGAAGCAAGGGCCCCCCGGGTTCCTCTTCTGCATGACGTGGACCTCTGTTCACCAAAGTGGCATGGCTGGTGCTGTGGAGGGTCATGGAATGCCTTCTGGAGACAGGGCTTTCTGCTTTTGCCTGCAGCACAAGATCAGGGATTAGATTATGGCCTCCTTGTTGCTCTTCCCAACTTCTCCCCCACCCACCATCTCCCCTCACCTCTAAGCTAAACCCTCAAGCCAATTCCCCAGGCTGCCTGTCCACCCACTGGCTACCTATACTCAGATGTGTCCACATCCCAGTTTAGAGTCACGGCATGACCCCACCTACAGCTGTACCTTTCCTGCCAGCTTGTCTGTTCCTCCTAATAGCCTGTAGACTCCTTGAGGGAAGAGGAGTGTGTGCTTCTTTCCCGAATCCCACATTGCACTACAGCTGTCTGCCTTTGTCCTCTTTCTTTTCTTTCCCTTTCTCCGGTTTGTTTACCCAGATGTGATGGTTACTTTTGTATAAACTTAGCTAGGTCATGGCAGGCAGATATTTGGTCGAACATCAGTGTAGGTGTTGCTGTGAAGGTGTTTTTTTTACATGAAATTAACACATAAGTCAATAGACTTTACTAAGCAGACTACCCTGCATCATGTGGTGGCCTTGTCCAATCAGTTGAAGGCCTTAAGAGAAAAAGGCTGAGGTCACTGGAAAAAGAAGCAATTCTGCCTCCAGACTGCTTTTGGATTCAAGCTGCATCAGCTTTTCCCTGGGTTTCCAGTCTGCTGGCCTACCCTGTAGAATTCAGACCTGACAGTCTCCTCCATAATCGTATGAGTCAATTCCTTCATTTCTTTTCTCCCTCTCTGTATCTCTCTCTCTCTCTGTCTTTCCACACATATCCTATTGGTTCTTTTTCTTTAGGGAACACTTAGCAGACTCCTTTTCATGACTTATCCTAAAAATAGTGTGAACTGGCTGGGCGTGGTGGCTTACGCCTATAATCCCAGCACTTTGGAAGGCTGAGGCGGGTGGATCAGCTGAGGTCGGGAGTTCGAGACCAGCCTGACCAACATGGAGAAACCCCGTCCCTACTAAAATACAAAATTAGCCAGGCGTGGTTGTGCATGCCTGTAATCCCAGCTACTTGGGAGTATGAGGCAGGAGGATCATTTGAACCTGGGAGGCAGAGGTTGCCGTGAGCTGAGATCGCGCCATTGCACTCCAGCCTGGGCAACAAGAGCGAAACTCCTTCTCACAAATAAATAAATAAATAAATAAATAAATAAATAAATAAATAAATACAAGTCTGAACTATGAAAATGTAATCTCCTACATTCTTCCTTCTGTTCTCTCTCCCACTCACCTCTTCCCCCTTTCAGCCTCCGCAAAAGTTTTTGAACTTTTGCTATTAACTTGAGAAAACTAATTTTTACCCTAAACAAAGAACATCTTCCTTGTAAGAAAGTGATGCAAGAATTAAACAGTCACAAGGTGTAGTGTAGACTTGGCTCCAGACGGCTTGGATTTGAACACTGGCTCCAATGAATGGGCATGTGTTCTGTGTCCAGGGGTGAATTATTTAACTCCCCTGTTTCTCAGTTTCCTCATCTGTGAGCGAGGATAATAATAATTTCTGAAGTTGCTTATCAGCTTAAGGAGATTTTGGGCTGAGACAATGGGGTTTTCTAAATATACAATCATGTCATCTGCAAAGAGGGACAATTTGACTTCTTCTTTTCCTAACTGAATACCCTTGATTTCTTTCTCTTGCCTAATTGCCCTAGCCAGAACTTCCAACACCATGTTGAATAGGAGTGGTGAGAGCGGGCATCCCTGTCTTGTGCCAGTTGACCCAGACATCCCATTACTGGGTATATACCCAAAGGATTATAAATCATGCTGCTATAAAGACACATGCACACGTATGTTTATTGCAGCACTATTCACAATAGCAAAGACTTGGAATCAACCCAAATATCCATCAGTGACAGACTGGATTAAGAAAATGTGGCACATATACACCATGGAATACTATGCAGCCATCAAAAAGGATGAGTTTGTGTCCTTTGTAGGGACATGGATGCAGCTGGAAACCATCATTCTTAGCAAACTATCACAAGAACAGAAAACCAAACACCGCATGTTCTCACTCATAGGTGGGAACTGAACAATGAGATCACTTGGACTCAGGAAGGGGAACATCACACACCGGGGCCTATCATGGGGAGGGGGGAGGGGGGAGGGATTGCATTGGGAGTTATACCTGATGTAAATGACGAGTTGATGGGTGCTGACGAGTTGATGGGTGCAGCACAGCAACATGGCATAAGTATACATATGTAACAAACCTGCACGTTACGCACATGTACCCTAGAACTTAAAGTATAATAATAATAAATAAATTAAAAAATAATAATAATTTCTATCTCATAGAATTGTTATGAGGATTGGATAAGTTTACAGTTGTAAGTCACTTAGAGCAGTGCCTGAAACATAGTAATGCTAACAACAAATGTTTGTGACATAAATGGTAATTTTATAGCCCCCATTATGAGCTATTTAACTATGGATGATGACCAAACTGGATTTGATAGTAACCATTCATTCTTTAATAGCATATTCCCAGAACAATGGAAATGAACAGAATTATTTATATACCTTTTGTTTCTGACTATAACCACCATATATTTTTATCTGCAGAAAAGACAGAAAAGACAGAGACATAGGGAGGAAATTAAAATGTCTGTAATCCAAATCTACAGACCAGGGACCTGCAAGCTTTTTTTTGAGGCCAGATAGTATTTTAGACTTGGTAAGCCATATAGTCTCTGCTGCAACAATTCAACTCTGTGGTGCGCGAAAGCAGTTACATGAATGGGCTGTCTTTCAATAAAACTTTATGCACAAAAACAGACACTGGGTCAGATTTGGTGCCTTGGGCCATAGTTTGCTGACCCGTGCTTCGTAACTATTGCTCATACATTAGTGTCATTCTATTGTATCTGTTTTCCGTGCACATCTGTATATGTAAAAATTGTAAATACAAATTGCAATCCTGCCTTTTCACTGAATATTTCTATTACAGTATAAACAACTGATTAATAACTTCAAACATATTTGGTTTTGATTCCTGCTTAATTCACTAGGATAGATGAAGAGCACTAATGTGACTTTTTTTCCGAGAGCACTAGAGCCATGATAGGAAGGGTGAGGACAAGTTGCAGTCTCATGGGGATGTCATCGTGGGCAGGGATCCCTCTGCCCAGAGGCTTACAAATGGCTATCTATGTCCTGCTGTCTGCCCCACCCCTGTGGCCTGGCTACCTGTCAGCACTGAGGACTGCTGACATCCCCGGGACAGGATGCCTGCCCCACTGAGGTGGGATTGGGTTCCCTAGTAGAGGGACATTTAAGGTAGCAGATCTGCCATATGGTCATCAGAGCAGAAAGCATGATGGTTGGGGGTCTCCCTGACAATACTGACTAGCAATGCGCCCAGCTGATCGCGTGGACTATAGTATAGGCAGGGTTCTGAGATCAACCATAGCTGGGGCTCCTCCCCTCAATATAACCTTCACTTCTTTCTAGTCTTTGCTCAGATTACACCTTTTTGGTTGATTCTACCCTTAATCATTCTATTTGAAGTAGCCAGACATCTATGCCACCTCCCCTGCAAATACAAATAATTTCTCCATACCTCTTACCATCATCTGGCATGCTGGCTATTTAATTATTTGCTTGTTAATTGTCTGCATCTCCTCATCAGAATATCAGCTCCACGAGGGCAGGAGTTTTTGCCTGTTTTCTTCACTGTCAGGCACAAATCAAGCACTTAATAATCCTTTGTTGAATGAAAGAACGAATGGCTCTTACTGACAAATTGCCTAGCAGATACCTACTACTAAATCATTCCAGAAAGGTAAAGAAATGTATACTTCTACCAGCGAACTATGAGCATGTCCTTCTTACTACAGCTTCATGAGCGTTATGTGTTATGGTCTAAAACATGTTTGGGGGGTCAATGTACTTTAAATTACCTTCCTGTGATTACTATATGTTTCTTTTCCTTAAATTGCTCCTTTGTTCTTTGCCCATTTTGAACAAATTAATTAAAACACCGGAAGGTTCGCTCTTGATCTCTTTACTTTCTTCAGTTTGTCTAATGAGATTTACCTTGGGTTTGTTTGGAGCAAGAAAACAGGTGTTCAGCTGTTTGTTGGGGGAGTTCATGCCAACACATTTGCCCCAGCTCAGAAAGTCCATTTTAGATTTGGCAATAAAGGTTATGAATATTTTGGCTGACTTTGTGTATATGCACTAAAAAGGGTGGGATTTTGGCAATTTTCCAGAACTTTCAAATACTAAAACTGCTGGTTTCATTTTTTTTTTTTTAACTTATGGGGTGCCTGTTAATGATCTTGACAACATTTCCACTTCATTTTGTGACTATTGACTGATACCATATGTACATGCTAACAAAACTATTATCGAATATAATGGAAAAAATGAAACTGGTTGTTAAAGTGGTCACAGTCTTTCCCTAAGCATATTTAAGTTTAAAGCACACATATTATTTAAATTGATAAATATATTCAGTGGTTTTGCAAATACAGTTTTAATCTCTATCAAAAAACTTATTGCCAAACCAGAGGGTATATGTAAAATAATCACTTACAGTGTATATTTTAAGGACATACCTTAAATAACATTAAAAATAACATATCAGAGACCTAGCTGGATCCACTCTAGAAATCCTAGTGGGACATTTCTGCATACACACCCATTTCACTTGTATCTTAAGTTAACAAAATACACTACTGGAGAATACAGACATGGTGTGGATGGGAATGAGAACATGAAGTGATATGAGTTTGTATTTTTTTAAATCCCCAAAGTCTGTTTTATTTGCAGGTAAATCTTTTTTCCTTCTCTTGATAATGGACATGTTCTTATAATAGAGACTTGTAATTAAAGCTTGCAAATAGCATTATAAAAGAAATAAATATTTTTATTTTAATAGCAACTATCAAATTTCTATAACTCAGATAGCTATACATTTTTATAATAGCTCACTCACTCATCCATGCGTAAATTTCCAGACCTGTTAAATTTTTCCTTAAGGATAATCAAATAAGGCTCTTTGCCTGTGAATTATACATTATTCTGTAACTAATTAAAACCATTTTATCGTGTATCCCAGATTGTTATTTATTTATTTTTCTTTTTGCGTATCAGGAGATAATTTTAGTTAAGTATTAATGTGTTTTTCTTTGTTTAACCACAAAACAGTCATTTGGAAAGCTATTTCTAACCTGAGCATTACTTTTAAAGTGACTTGTACACATGCCAGTTTTTCTGCATGTTTTGACAAATGACACATTTCCTTTGGTGCTTCCTTGTGGGTAACAGTGTGTGAGGATGTGGTGTTGGAAAAATTTATTACAGTTATTTTGTAGTTGATATTAAAGAATGTGATGTATTATACCAGGTGTCTGACCTTTAGAGATCTTAGGACCTAATTCATTACAACATAAAATTTACATATTATTCAACTTTGCTGCAGAGCTTTTACGAACAAGTCACGGTGTGTATGTATATCAGGGTGGAAAAGAAAAAGTCAAAGCTCAGGCGAAGAATTGAGGTCTGAACCCTAAGTTTGGATCTGTTTGTAGTGCTTCTGTGGATTTAAGTGAGAATGAGGTAAATACCTAATGGTCTGAATTGAATCAGGGAAGGAAAGGCATTGAATACAAAGTGAAAATTTTGTGAACTAGTTAGGTATGTATTTTTGTATACTCCTAACCTGGTGCGCTCTAATCTATGGTGCAATGCAAACTACATCTCAGACAGACTGGAGAAAGACATGGTCCCATATTGTATCTTTAAGTAGTTAAGTGTGTTTCACAGCCAACAAAATAATACTAACAGTGATTTTCACATTTAATTTAAAAATATAAGATGAGAAGTTAAAATACAAAGTTACTATGAAATGTTAAAAAAACTGCATGTGAAATAGCATGTATGTAAATATATAAACAGTTTTTTAAAGAACTAAAATTTGCTACACATTGTAGCAAATTAGATCTGAACATTAAAAGATTATGTGCTATTGGAAATCAGACAAGACTGTTTTAATTCATTTAAATATGCTCAATACTTCCTTTTCAATAGCTGCTATAATATTCTTTTTCTCGTAATTTACTTTCACCTCATTTGAGGTTGGGAACAAATAAATATCTACTAAACAGAAAAGCCTACTTTAAAAATGCATAATGATATTCTACATGATGGCAGAAGAAATGTTCATTTATAAGATTTTGGTCCACTATGATTTCATATCACTCAAGGATCCACAAAGCTCTGATTGGTAATAATATCTTTCCCTGAGGAGTTCACAATATTATGGCAAAAAACCAAGTCTAAATCCTTCTTTATATAGAGACTATAAAACAATTTGAGTTAATGCAAATGGGTTATTAATATCAATATAATCCAAACACTGTTTAAAGATTCAGTTTGCTATCAAAGATAATGTTTCCTTATTCTGCAGTTTAATTAGCGAGGAGGAAGCATTTTATCTCAAATACTGATTTTCTAAATTAGTTTGCTGGAAGGTATAGAAATATGCTTGAAGGTTTTTTGGATTTTACTAATTTTTAATAAATGTGTGGAGGCAATTGAAACAGGACAAAAATTTAAAAGCCGTAATTATCATAAGGATAAGTTGCTTCTAGCAAGTGCAAACCAACCACTCGGACTAATGGCACACTAAGAGGAAGTGCTGTGTATTCGCAGTAGAGGGTGCTGTCTTCTAGTTCTATCACAAGCTAAAATAGAAGGTCACTCAGTCTATTGATAAATCACACTGCCGTGATTCCTAACTGACAGCTCAAACTAACATCAAGCTGGATGAGGGAGAACAAAAGGCCATCAAGCAGCCATTTTCTTGACACTTTTATTCAATCACCAGCAGATTGCTTACGACAGCAATAGCAGCTGTTTTGTCTTCATCTTTCCACATTTGATAAAAGGTGTCAACTCAAATTTTTGTAAATAATTCACTTACCCCTACTGCACCCACCAGCACTGCTCAGCATATGTATTTTGTGTGAGCAGATCACTGAGGCAGGTCAGAGCTCAATGATACCAGCTGAAGGTCATCTATGATCTAAAAGGAAGCCTCGATAAAACTACACAGTCCCTCAAGGTCAGAGATAAAACTACGTGTAGATATTTGTGATGGGAACAAAAGGTTAAACAATAGGGAGAAAAAGTATGAAAATGCTTCCTTTAGTAGACGAATGCTTTTCTTTGTTTAAGAAACCTCATTCATAGCTCCTTGGTCAGTTATCGATGTAGGGTGTTTGTAAACCCACCTAAGAGATTAAAAATCTAAATTGTTCTTTCAAAAGTTTGAAAAAAAAAATATTTGTAGCATGCTATTCATCATGACTGTACAGCAGCCCGAGCTGCAATTCGTTTCTATGTTCTTTTTAAAAGAATCATAAAAAGAGTGTCAAAAATTAATACAGTTAGATAGAATTTCATTTATCTAGTTCATTTAAAATTCTACCCTGAAATGCATTTAGGCTTGAGAGCTGAGAAAAAAAATAGCGAAAGAAGGTGTTTTATATCATAAGAGCTTCATTTGCTTTAAGGGCTTAGAGAAACTAATAGAGAAATCCTTGAATTATTGCAATAAGATACTCTATCTGGTGTTGGCAGTAGCTAAAAGTGCTGAGATTAAAAATGATACATCCTTCAATGCTGGGTTGTTTCTTCAGTTACATTACTCACAAAATAAATCTAAACAACAAATAGTCACTATTTGGTTTATATTTTCTAATAGGAAAAGTCCACGTGCTTTTGAGATTCTGTCTTAGCTTCAACTGCTGGGGGATTTATTACCTGTAATTGATGTACGCGGAGATCAAAGAGCAGCTTCCTTACATTTTCTCCTATTCTTTCCACCTCGGAAGTCCGGGGGGGCAATAACTCTTGCAATTCCATTGGAATAGGTGTAGAAGAATGAAATGAGCCTGGGTGAAGTACTGCCACAGTAATACAGGGTATTAGAAACATTTAAAAAATCCAAATAGACAATCTTATTTCTGGTTGACAGTTAATTCCCACAAGAATAATTAATATTTTCATGATTTAAACATTAATAAAATGGAGGACAAACTAAGATTTGGAAAAATGTTTTAATCTTCCGAATTTAAAGGCACAGTTGTTACCTTCTTATTTTCCAAGTTGTTATATATTTACACCTTCCACCATTCTATTAAACATTTGCACAGGCCATTTTATGTTGTAACTTGTCTTCTTATGTACATTTCTTGTCTTCTTAACTGGATTTTTGGACCATGTCATAACAAATGCATAACACTGATGCTATTATATTTTATAAAGTGTTTGAAGCACTTGCACACCTTATTTAATCTTCATAATAATAATAATCTTCATAATAATCTTGCAATGTAGTCAGATCAGAGATTATTATCTTCCTATTGTAGATGAGGAAATTGAGGTCCAGAAATGAACAAGGGAAGTCTGCATGTATGTATGTCAGAGAGGTAGTAGTTGAATTTGGTTCTTTTAGCATGTAATCCAGTACTCTTTCACATAACCGGAAGACAGGCACACAAACAAGCCCCTAGCACACACAGATGGAACGCAGTGCTTGGCGCATAGTAGACATTTAACATCTTGTTGAATAAATAAATGATAACCGTATGTGTTTAGCCCAGAGATATGCAGAAGACACAAAAAATTTGCTATTTGTATTGATAACAATTATTTGGGTAGGAGATCATCAGTTCCTGAGTAAATATGTCTTGTGGTCAAGAAAACGAAGAGAAATATAATGTCTTCAGTCTGGAGGAACTTTCATTCTAGGCTGGATATGTTTTCATGACAAAGAGTCAGTTTCCTTGATGCTAAAGTGAGGATAATAATCACAGCTTTATTTATCCCATCAGATTATTGGGCAGATCAAAAGAGACTCTGTATGTGAAGGTGTTTTATAAGTGCCAAATACACATGTGAACTGCTACGATATTAATATGGCAGTGCATGGGGATTGCCAACTGGGGGCAATACTAAATTCAGAGGTGAGAGGAAGCTCTACCTAAAGGGATGTGGGGAGTTTGGAAAACATGATCGAAAAAGGCATTTCCAGGAGGCAGGGAGATGGAAGCCCTAAAAGCCAGAGATGGAAGAGAACAAGATGTATTTAAAGGTAAGTGAGCAATTTGATTTAGGAGCGCTTATAGAAGGCAACAAAAGGATTTATGCTTGGAAAGATGGGTTAGGGTGTATTTGGGGCTGCTTTGAGGTCTTTGTACCGGGTGAGGGCGTCTGATCTCAAATGTAAACATGAGGCTTATGGTGAGATCACGATTGCTTTCTATTTAGCTAATTGCAAATGAGGAAAGCAGAGAAGATATTCAGGGAGCTAACCAAATTCCTAAAGAAAAAAAATGACTCTCATGCACATGAGGGAAAGTTTAATTATTGTGAGAGAAAAAGTTCTCCAGATATTGCACAGTATTAATAATTACTCTCCCTATTGGATGTGTGCTATATGTCTCACATTATTTTAAGGAAATTATTTACATTAACTCATTTAATCTTCATAATGGGGGAAATGATGATTATTCAACAGATGAGGTAACGGAGACCTAGAACAGTTAAATAATGTATCCTGGATCACATCACTAGGAAATTGCTGGGCAGTATTCAACCTCAGGCCTATGGCTTCAGAGCCTGGCTCCAACCCTCTGCTACACCATCATGGCCCCCATGCATTAAGTCCAAAAGCACATCAAAAACTAGTGATATTGGGTGTGTTCACTGTGAAAAGTCATTGCTTTATTCACTTTTTGTATGTATGTTATACTTTAATAATGAGTTAAGGTAGTGATAACAAAAAAGTAAGTACTATATGTACCTGTAGAAGAAAAGATTGGAAAGATACACCCAATCTGTTAACCTGATTATCCTTGGTTATTAGGAATATGAATAATTTAAATTTTATTCATTTTACTTATTTCTATTTTCTAGATTTCTGACAATTATCTCATAATACTTTTGTAACAGGAAACATTGTTTTAAGCAAACGAGGCAAATTTTTGGTGAGAAAGAAACTAACACTGATTTAACAATTACTGTCAGTAATGTCATATTTATTATCTGATTCTCAAAATAACCCATCTAAAGAGTTTTTGTACTATCTGTGGCTATTTTAGCAGAAAGTAAGTTTCAGAGAGGTAAATAACTGGCTCATGTCACACACGGCACCCAGCACATAACTAAAGAAGACAGGATTTGAATCCAGGACTAGTTCTAAAAAACCAGGAAAAAATAAAGGAGAGAATTTTGGACTGGAGAAAGAACTCTAGAAGTAAGGTTCTAATTTGGTGCAGTAAGACAATTAGACAATTAGGAATCAGAAGCAATCATTTTGAAAAATCGCTAAATAGAAAGAAAGCAAAAAATAAGATTTTCTATTGCACAGTTGGAAGTTTTTTGGCTCATCACCAGAAATCTTCTCCAAACAAAGCTACATCATCAAATTTTGCATAAATCCCTGGGAAATCTGACTCAAAGATACTGTTTATTCTACAGGACTTTTTTTTTTGTTTTACCAAGCATCCCCACAGCATTCCCCCCCACCGCCCGCTTTTTTTTTTTTCTGGAAACAATGATGCCTCATTTTTATAAACATTTTACAGTGACTAAGTGATATTAGATGTCAAGCAATTTGTGTTACTGCCAAATTTGGAAGAACTAAAATGACCAAAACAGTTAAAGCAGTTAAGGATTTCAAGACTTCTTTTCTTCTTTTTTTCTGTAAAATCGGGCAGAGAAGTAAAGAGAGAGACAATGGATTCTGGTGAGTACAATAAAAAGAAGAAACCATTAAGTTCTCCTGTTTCAAAATAGACAAAACCAGAAACTCTCGGCATATGACCTTGGCCAGATTACTTGAACTCATTGTTCCTGTGTGAACCAAGCCATAAAACGGCATAAAAAGATATCTCCCGGACAATGCAGACACTATATCTGACTTGAGGTGCTCCAGATAAATAAATTATGCCTTTACTGGTTGAGGCTGGGACAAAAAGGTGAATACAGTTCTCTGTAAAGGATGTTATAAAGGTTCAGCCTGTTTTCCTCCCACAATTTTTCTCTTCTATCCATGTGGCCATTTCACAGTTTATTGCTGAGTTTTTAGTAGATTGTGAAGCTGGCTATAATAATAATAAACACTGATATTTTTTCTTTCAGTAGATAAGGGCATAGAAGGGCAAAACATGTTTTCTAAATGGTAACTTCCATGGTATTTTTCTGCATTGGGAAGCAAATAGTTCTGAAGTGACACTACGTTTTCTATCTATTTTTATACGCCAGTAGTTGTGTTTTCTTACTGGCATCTCTGATATTACCACAGATGCTGAGAAAATAAAGGGCAAATTTAGGAAAGTACAAGCCAATAAGTGTGATATTAAATTCTAGAAAATTCCAGAACGTATGGCTAAACAAATGGTTTTTAGTGACTCCTCAACAAAAATTACCTAAGAGGTTAGTGCTGTCAAACACATGCTTGACGTTTTAGCAAAACACATGAGAGCCTCCAAAGATATTAAAATATCTTGATGACCCCTCTTAATGACCTTTCTTGACCACCCTACTTAAAACTGTAATCTTCCCTAACACTCTGTATTCTCCTTCCCTGCTTCAGTTTCTCCATGGTGCTTACTGGTATCTGACATGTTATTTTACGTTTTTCCTTCCTTCTTTTTTTTTTTTTTTTTTGAGACAGAGAGTCTCACTCTGTTGCCCAGGCTGGAGTGCAGACAGAGGAGTGATCTCGGCTCACTGCAACCTCCACATCCCAGGTTCAAGCGATTCTCCTGCCTCAGCCTCCCGAGTAGCTGGGATTACAGGTGCTTGCCACCGTGCCCAGCTAATTTTTGTGTTTTTAGTAGAGACGGGGATTCTCCATGTTGGTCAGGCTGTTCTCAAACTCCTGGCCTCAGGTGATCCACCCACCTCGGCCTCAAAAAAAGTCTCAGGCGGACTAAGTACTTTAGGCTTCTGACTATTCGTAATAAATCCTGGTTGAAAATATAAAAGGCAGGCTTAGAAAAAATTTTTGATGAATCTAAGCTAGGAAGAATACCTATATAAGGACAAAACCAAGCTTTAACATGCTACTGAGGTGCTAAAGTGCTGGATTCAAGTAAAACATCTACATAAGTGAAAAAAATATAACCTTATCTATCTAATTGGAAGAGCTGAATAATACTAAATAATTTGTTTAACTTTCTCAAACCTGGGTGTCTTCTGATCTGTAATAGATGGACCTGACTAGGCTTAAGTCTCTTGTAGGTAATGAGATTACTCGATCTTCTGAAGCTAAGTGATTGTGTAGTCAAATTGGCAGCCAAAATGTGAATATTACGGCAGTGAAAAAGTGAAGTGAAAAGGGGCAGAGGTGGCGGTCATGGGAGCTGAAGGAACAGGGGCACATAAGCAGCATTTATGGAGACAAGAGAGTCAATTGTGGTTGAAGAGATGGTCGTGGCTCAGAGGGCAGAGATGGAACCAGAGGTGGAGGAGGTAGAAAAAGGAGAGAAAGAGAAGGCAATAGAGATGCCTTTTGTACTGGTCTCTGCGCTCCTATGACATTTCTCCTCCCTTCTGATCATCTATTTCTGCATTGATAGGAAGACACATATTCTGTGGAGAATAAGGCAAAACAAAACAAAAAAATCCCCCAAATCTTGAATAAAAGCAGGAATGGGCTCCCACTAGCAAATAGAAACAACTGCTATCAGGGAAGTTTTGTGTGAGTGCTTCAAAATTTAAGTAACAAAACACACTTGCCAAGCAAGCCAGCACTTCTATATCACAGCCACCACCTCTCAGGTGGAACACCACCAGACTCTAGTTAGGTAGCCACTATATTGGTTATATACACTAGTAGTTCTCAGGTTTTAATGCCTCAGAATTACCCAAAGGGCTTGTTAAAACACACATTGTTAGGGGTCCCACTCTCAGAGTCTCTCATCCAGTAGTTTAGAGATAGGACCCAAGAATGTGCATTTCTAACACATTCTCGTTGATGTTAATGATGCTGGTCCAGGGACCACACTTTGAGAACCATTGTGTAGTCTGCGTTCAGCACCGGAGTGCTGGCTGTGGCAGTGAGAGGCGGATGAAATCCACAGACTGCTTTCCCTGCAGCCCTGCTCTGTGGGTTTAAGGCACTCTTCTGTTAAGTATGGAAAACAGTATGAAACTCACCATTGACATATCTATTCCACCCCTTTTCAAATGGAAGAAATAGGCTCATTGAGGAGAACAGGTGAGGTGAAATGGGCTTTGACTGAATTCTCTTTGGTAACAATAGTACTATTTCTCAGCGTACAGAAAGGGAAGAATGCTGTTGGCCTTTGGTTGAGAGACGTAGATTCTAGACCCTACATTGACTCTGACAGGTTGTATGGTCTTAGACAAGTCACTTAACTCTGGATTCTGTCTTGTCGTCTGTAAAACAAGAATGTCCTAGATGATGTTTAAGATCTCTTCCTCCTCTAAAATTCATTTTGTATGGTTCTAAGTCAGAAGAAATACTTATATAACAATGGAAAATTGGCCAGTTTATCTTTGTGGCAATTGAATTGGTTTGGAGAGTTCTTGATTGGTGAAGGAAGGTCTTAATGATTCAAATTTATTCTTAAATGAAATGCAAAGTTTCCAGAGTACATAGCACATAGTATTTAATAATATTCTAGCCTTTCAGTTTCTATCCTTTATCCCTAATGTTAATAATTCTTTGACAAAATTTAAGTTGTTTCTTTTTAGCTGAAATCAGAAACTGTGTCATTTTAAAGAAATGTAATAAAGACTTAGACCCCTTCTTTGGTATCCAATCCCTTGTTGCTCTTGTTGTTTATCTGTTTTGCCACCAGATAGCAGAATTACTCTTGTTTTAATCTTTTTGTGACTTAGATGGGCTTACTTATTGGAAGCTCTCAAAGAAATGTAGAAAGTTCTCCTTACCTCATTGTCTGAGGATGATTGATACTGGAGAGAAAAAGTCTTCTGAAAGTTAATCCATTTAAAAATGCTGGTTAGTCACGCACAGCAGCTCGTGTCTCTAAGGCCAACACTTTGGAAGGCCGAGGTGGGCAGATTGCTTGAGCCCGGGAGTTCGAGACCAGCCTGAGCAACATAACAAGACCCCCATCTCTACAAAAAAAAAAAAAAAAAAAAAAAAAAAAAATTAGCCAAGTGTCATGACGTGCACCTAAAGTCCTAGCTACTAGACAGTCTGAGGTGGGAGGATCACTTGAGGCCAGGAGTTTGAGGCTACAGTGAGCTGAGATCACACCATCACACTCCAGCCTGAAAAACAAACAAACAAACAAACAAAAAAACACATCCTGGCAAAAGTCAGATTAGGAAAAAATGACTTGAGTGAGGCTTTATCTTAAAAAAGAAAATTAAGAATTATAAAAATATGCACAATTGTTCTTATATTTAACCAAATATAAATTTTATTTTCAACTAAATATCAAAAGATGAATCAAATTTTTCCCTGTTTTGGACAGAATTCTACTTGTGCTTAGATAGCTCAGCTCTGCCCCCTGGAGGAGGAGTTGCTGTCTTGGTTTATTTGCATAGTGCAATCATGAAAAAAGTCATCTTTGTAAAATTACTCAAGAGTTTTATCAGTTTTTGCAAGAGTATCCCTTAAGCCTTTGACATTTGAATGTGTCTCTTTGGAAACACTTGTGTCATCATACTTATTGATGTTTCTCCTCTCCAATTGTTGACTGGTTTAACTTTGTTTTGGTTACTGTCTTTGCATACCTGTATGAACAGTTTTATCAAAGCACTTTCTTTGACTTCATGGAATTCTGGATCTTATGTAAGATATGCAGTTTTACTTTGTTGTTGATTACAAAAGTGTGTTAACTGAAATACAGAACTAGACATTAAAGAGGAAAAGGATTTTTTTTTTTTTTTAAGGAAAAGCTTTGTGTTGCATTCAGTCAACATAACATCTCTCTCTTGCTACCAAAATTATGTAAGCATTCAATATTTCTTTGTTTCATTGTTTCAAGACATTTTCAAATTTGGTTTTGGTTTCATTTATCAAAAGTATACAAAAGGATTACATGCCTGTAATCCCAGCACTTTGGGAGGCCGAGGAGGGTGGATTACCTGAGCTCAGGAGTTTGAGACCAACTTGGGCAACACGTCTCTACTAAAATACAAAAATTAGCGGGGCATGGCGGCGTGCGCCTGTGATCCCAGCTATTCAGCAGGCTGAGGCAGGAGAATTGCTTGAACCTGGGAGGTGGAGGTTGCAGTGAGCCGAGATTGCTCCACTGCACTCCAGCCTAGGTGACAGAATGAGACTCCATCTCAAAAAAAAAAAAAAAAAATTATATATTTATACACACACACACACACATATGTATATATACACACACACAAATCCTGTATTTATGAACTGTTGCTATAAGCATACTGTAAAAGAAGCCATCCCCAAATTCAGTGGTTTTAACACAACGATCAATCATTCTAATGGATTTGCAGGTTGTCTGGGTGTTAGCTGATACACAGTGAGCTTGACTGGTGTAGAAGGGATATTTTTAAAACATTTTTTGTAATTCTTTAAACCATAAATTCATTAGGGAATATTTTTGTACTGTGGCATATATTCTTTCTGTGAAACAAATTTCAACACTGCCTGGATTCAAATCCTGATTCTGCTCCGTAATAAGTATGTTATCATACACACTTTACCTAGTTTTTCAGTGCCTTCATTTCTTCATCTGTCAAATGGGGATAATAACAGCATCCACTTCATTGGATTTTATGAGGACTGAATGAGATAATTAACAGATAATTGCCTGGCACATATGGAATGTTTACGAAATGTTAGCTTTTCTTTTAATTAAGAGAAAAAATATCTCTGCTTGTGATTAAAATGTTAATGAGTTGGACAAAGGGGGACAGAAAAATCATGGAGTTAGAGGAAGAGGCAATATTTGAATTTCTCTGGTCATATAAATAAAGAGAGCCAGCAGAACCAATATTTTACTTTATTTAATAAAACTTATACAGTGTCATTTATTATGTGCCAGACTCTGTCTAGGAGCTTACCAAACGTTAACTTATTTAATTATTATATTAACCCTTGGAGATAGATATGATTATTATCTCCATTTTCTAGATGAGAAAATTCTGGCACAGAGAGGTTATACAATTTCCTCAAGGTCACACAGCTAATAAATGACAGAGCTGAGGTGCAAATGCATGGTAGTCTGGAGGCAAAGTGTGTAGTTTTAGGTCATGGTGCTTTTCTATTGTAGGGAGCAGTAGAGATGAGGCCAGGCCAAGGTGTTATATTGTCCCAAATGTACTTATTTGATTTATGTGCTGTAATTTTGAAGATTTGACTTTATTCTTCTAAACCTGAAGATTTGAAGCAATCTTCTTTTCTGTGATCATTTTGTCATGTGCTGTACCTACCCTCTATCCATATTTCAGGATGAGAAAGAGATTCCATGAGACTTAACTATAGGCTGCTGGAGAACCACTTCATGAAGAGGTGGAAAGGGGGATAATTGCCTTTCCTAGGCTTGCTGACTCGTCATTCTCCTTGATACAAGGAGAAAAATCAGGATCACTATATCAGTTATTTTTGCTTTTTGGTAATAGAATTTTTATTGCTAACTTAAGGAATATGGATCAGTGAAAACAAACTAAGTTTTTACATCTAACTCTATCCTGTAGAGAGAAAACACACCATGCTAATAAATCTTCTGTATTACAAATATACCCACACAGGCAAAGGATGATATTTGTAAATCTAATTAAATTGAATTTCACTTTTGTACCTTTTTGGGGGCATGGTTCAGGCACGAGGAACATGCAGTTCTGAAGTGCTCTCCTGTGGGTCAGCATTACAGGCACAGGTGATTGGAAGTTTTTAGCTCTGAGATTATGACTTATAATAAACTTAGTTGAAGCTCTAAAATGCTCAGCCACATAAAACTGCAATTGTCCTGGGCAGGCTGGTCAACATGTGTGGTGATGCTCAGTATTTGAAATTATGTATTTTTATTTGGTTTTGTTTGTATCTCAGCTGAAGCAGCTTTCTTTGATCCAACAAAGATAGGGTGGTTTTATTAAAAATTTAACACGTATCTCACAGCAATATTTACTTTAATGTGGTAAATCAAGAAATTCTTCTATTTCTGAATGAGATATGTTGGTAAGATAAACTCAATGCTGTAAAATAAATATTAACTTTGTAATGAAAACTACAGAATACCTTATCTGATACATTGTATCTGTATTTCTCTAAGGAGATGAGACATCCATGCTTCTTGCTCTACCTTCCACGAGAGGTAATGGTTTAGATTTTAATCCTTAATTATCTGTCCTAGCTCACTTTATAGTGACATCTCATCCTGTGTATTCTTCAACTTCTAATTTTAAACATATTGAATATGTTTGCTCATGCAAGAGACTAGCTGATGTGAGAGTTACAAAAGCACCACCAGGCACTTTTACATGCAATAGTCCATGGAGGAAATGCTAATGTCGGTAGGCAAAATTCATTAGTTGAAAAGGAGATTTTGAAAGTTTTCAAGTTAAAAAAAAAGTCTTATAGGAACTCTGGCGAACACAACCTAAAATCCAATTAGCGAATGTCAGAGTGGAGTTCAAAGGACATCTGTGATAGTTTTGATAAAGTTACTGCTCTGGAAAGAACAGAGATATACTACTCTTTGCCACGGTGATTGTTCATGTGTGGGTACCTTCACTCAGTGGCACCAGTTATGAATCCTGTAAGTGACCTATTAATAACTGCAATACGAATGAAATGTGCTGCCTAGAAAATGAGGTTGCCTGGCTCTCATAAAATACCATTTTCTTGCCATAATTTACGGGATATGTTGTCCAAAGAGATGAAGTATTTCATGTTGGTCAGTTGTGCCTCTGCATAGGTCTAATACTGTGTGGAATATTTTTAATGGTTGACTGATAAAACATTGTTTCCTGCAACTCAGCCCTTTTTTGATTAACAAACATCAAGGCTACAGGCACAACTTCTTACTTGGTTTATCTCTCTAGTAGTTACAAATACTGTTAGAGACTCAAACCAACCAAGCAACTTTCAGTATGTGCAATTAATGTGTGAAAAATTCAGAATTAAAAGGTATGGCCCTTGCTTTCAAGGGGCTGATAGTCTTGAAAGCAAAAGATGAAGTCTCTGCAATAATTATGGTAATCAACCAATCCTATCGATTTTTACACACGTAACATATATAGGGAATCATCCTCAGAGAGAAATAAGTTCCTGATTTTCCCTCAGGGTTCATGCATTTTTAGTTAGGTTGGTGCAAAAGTAACTGTGGTTTTTGCCATTACTTTTAATGGCATGAACCTGGAGTCTGATCATATGATCAAGCTTTTAACATTCTGTATAAAATAATATTGCAAAAATTCTATTTGGTATCTTCCATGTGCTTATCCTTGGTTTCCTTTGACACACACCAGGTCTTTTCTGTCTGGGATATTTGCATCTTGTTCTTGGGCAGGGCAAATACTGACAAACCTGCACCTTTTCTGTACCTAGCCTATGAGAGTTATGACAAGGGTGGTTGGAGTCTTAGTTAGAATAGGATAAAGACAAGCACAGATGAGCGCATTATGTGCTCTCTTATCATGGCTGGATTTTAGGTGGGGACAGAAAGTGAAGATATTTGGCCTTGCAGATAAGGCCACAGGATAGTGGAGAGGGCTGGTGCGTGCATATGGTGATATGGATGATCATCAGACTGCAAGCCATCCTTTATTCTGGTGCTTTGTTTACGTTTCTATCTTCCCTACCATACTCTGAGTTGTTCTGGGTGAGAGGGAATACAATTGTCATCTGTAGGTCCAAAACAGGCGGAATATCAGCAATCACAAATGATTCAAGCTGAATCTAAGGTACTGGTTGAGATGGTGACAGATTGGATTTTCCCCACCACCTTCTCCCTTCCCTAGCAGTATGACCTCAGGTAAGTCTGTTAATCGGTATGAACCTTATTTTCTATACTTGTAAAATGGGGTAAAGCATGCACTTCCTCACGGAGCTGCTGGGAATATTAAATTATTAATCAGTAATGAATATGTATTTGTGTTTGGCATACAATGAATACGCTGTAAGTAACGTCTATGACATCTCTTATTCTTTCTGCTTTTGAGCCTAGCGCCCTCCCCTGCTTGAACTAGGCGCTCAATAAAAGTTTGTTGAATAAAAAACAGCCACGATGAATCCTATGGTTATGGTAAATGCCCAACAAATACTTGCTGCATGAGTGAGTGGTTCTTGTCTTAGATCAAATGGCCCAGAGAACCACCTGGGAGTTACTCATCTCAGAGTTAGCCCTGAGAATTCTAGCCTGTGGGAGCTCCACTTCAAACAGGGATTCTCATGAAAAGCAAATCAAAAGTGAATTTGAAAGAGAGGCAAAATACATTGTTTCTTATTAGGCTTGCTGTTTGATTTTCATTAGGCATCCTGCCTGATTCTTATTAGGACTGCCCTGATTTCTTTTGGTCCTGGTCACTTAGGGTCAGTGCTCATGTGCTAATAATGATGTCATTATTTGATTTTATTACATACATGGTATAGGTAATGATTCAGGGTTTATTCCAGAAAATAATCCTAAGCACCTAATGCTGATTGGTTTAATGATACAAAAACTAATTTGGAAAGAATGGAAGGTTTCCTGGGGCACAGCTGATGATGTGAATGTGAAAAGGCTTCATTTCCCCCATTTAAAGAATGGAAACAACATGCAATTACATGTTCTTCGATGAGGTGTTTTCTTTGAAATGGTAGAACTTGGAAACCATCCATATGAGAAAGGTGGAAAAATTTAAGTAACTGTGCCAAGATTCGTTTTCCTTTTTTATTTCCTTTATTATTGTTATATTTATTCTTGGCTATAAACATATGCTTTCTCATTTTTCTCCTCTTTCTTTTAATATGAAAACCTAATGGGGAGACTGATGAGATTGGCCAAGTCTGTGAAATTAAAATGAACTTTGTAATTATGTTTATCAGCTTGGGGTCAATGACATAGAAATTCTGTAAGCTATAAATGTAAATATGAACATGAATTCCATGTGCTGAATTCATTCATGCAGAAGGCGGGCCCATTCCCACTCCCTGCCATTGCCCACCTCCCACCAGTTAACAATTAGTGAGTTAAATAAGCCACCTTGGGGTTCTTTGTGTCTGTTTTACTCGGCACCCTGTGGTGCTTACCCAAGCTCTTTAAGAGAGATTTGTGCTTGGATCTGATCCGTGTGATGCATTAAGAAAGATGAGAAACTGACCATTTCTTTCTTTTAATGCATTTCCTTATGATGGGATGGAGTAGGAGAGCACACAGATTGACCCCAGTCACTCACCGTAGGCATCATGCAAGTACTGGCTTGAGCTTAACTTGAGCCTTAATTAGGTGAGTAAATTACCCACTATCTCTGTTATTTTGATTTTCAAAATCACGTTCATCTCATAATCCCTGATTTCTACCCAATCGTAAGTCCACTGCTTGCACTTACCTATTTCCGACTGTCTTGCTAGAAGTTATTTAATAATCAGGAAAATACTACCTCTTTTGACATTTATTCTCATTTCTTTCAATGGTAAAAATTTCATTTCTTAACCATCTTTGAGTTTGTTTTTTCGTGGTTATTTTCTCCATCAAGGTTATTTTTGAACCTGGAAGGGGAGATCATAAATATGGCAGTCAAAAGTAAGAACATGAGCTCTGTTTCTTCTCCTTTCCAAGGAGGGTCTGTCTGGATCTTCTCTCTCCTGTCTTTTGCCGAACTCCAAAATGGCCTGTTCCCCCAATTTCTTATTCCTTCCTCACTGTTTTTGAAGTTTGCATGCTATCTCTATTTTTCATTGTCAAATATTAATTTCCCCCAATTTCTATATCTGTTTTTAAGCTATGAGTCAGAAAAACAAAGACCATAGTGAGCATTAGGGAAGGAAAGAAGAACAGAATCCTGGGTCTGAGCTCAATCTCTGAGCTTGTTACCAACTCGCTGGATGTTTTTGGACCAGCTGTGACCACTCATGGCTCCCAGTCCTCATGTGTAAAATGAGGGGCTCAAAGTGGAGCATCCGGGGTCATTTCTATTGATGTTCAATAATTTTCTCATCTATAAAATGGCCATATGAATAGGACTTGCCTTATATCAACTTAGGACTAAATTAGATCATACACACACACACATATACATGCATACATATATATGTACACACATACATATATATTTTTAATATGTCTGCAACAGGATAAGAGATAACAAATTCAACAGCAGAAAAACCCTGAGATAGAGCCAATTGGGTGTATTCTTCTGTCCAGTCCTGTTCTCAACTAAAATTCTTTTCTAATAAGGGAGAAAGGGAGGGAGGGGAGGAGAGGCCTGGGTCAGGGAGGAGAGTCCTTAGACAGGTCCCTGCATCCCCAGTATTCTTCTAACCCATGCATCTTGGATCAGATCAACAAAAGTTTCCAACTAAGCAGCAGAACCCTCAAATCACTGCCACTTATCCTGTCCCCGCAATATGTAAGGGAGAGTGGACAACTCCTATCAGGGAGCAGGGAGCAGCAAGCAGCAGCTAGAAAAAGGTTGGATTTGGATTCTGCAGCCAAACCCTGGAATAGCCCAGCTAGCTCTGCAGTCTCACTCAGTCACTTGATGAACCTCAAGATAACACAACTCTGCATTTGATAAATTTCAAGTTTTAGAACCCATTTATCATATTTAATTTATATCTGGGTGCCTTATTCCATTTAGTGTTGCTATAAAGGAGTACCTGAGGCTGGGCGATTTATAAAGAGAAGTTTGTCTGGCTCACAGTTCTGCAGACTGTAGAAGAAGTACGGCACCAGTATTTGCCTTTGGTGAGGGCCTCAGGCTGCCTCCACTCACGGTGGAAGGTAAAGGGGAGCCAGCATGTGCAGGGATCACAAGGGAAGCAAGAAAGAGAAGGAGGTGGTGCCAGGCACACTCTTTTCAACAACCAGTTCTTGTGGTAACTAATAGAGAACTCACTCACTCTCTCCCATCTCAGGGAGGGCATTCATCTATTCACAAGGGATCTGCCCCCATCACCCAAACACCTCTCATTAGGCCCTATCTCCAACATTGGGGATCGAATTTCAACATGAGTTTTGGAGGGGATGAATATCCAAACTATAGTCCTTGGTGAAAGGTGAAATGAATGTATGAACAGAGAAGGTTGTTATATATTCCCTACATGAAAGACTCTAAGCTTAGATAGCCTCTTCATTATTGTTTTCATGTCTAGTTTCTTAAATATAGTATCATTCAAGACTATTTTGGCTCCAAGTAATAGAAGTCTAACTCAAATTAGCTTAAACCTTAAAGGGAATTTGTTGGCTCAAATATTTGAAAAATCAGGCACAGCTGCATTCAGTGACTCAAAAAAGGTCAAATAGAGGTTGGCCTTTTTTTCTTCTCCTTTTCCGTAACCCTTGTCCAAATCTACTCTTTTATGTTAACTGGAATGCCAGACAAAAACTTGCCTGTGGTGACCCTTAGTAAATTCAGGCCTATACTCCACTAGCTTCAAATCCAGCAGATAAAGAACTTTTCTTCCAAAAGATTGTTTCTCACTGGACTGAGTAGGGTCACATGATTTTTTCCCCCATGCAGTCAGTTCATCCAATCCAGTCACTACCCAACTCCTAGGCCGGGGTCAACCCTACCTCAACCAAATGGGCTTAGGTAGGAGCAGGTCGGTGTTCCAAAAGGAGATGGCTCTTGTACTATGGTCCTTGCAGAAGGGCAAATGAATCCTGAGCAAATGCCTACCACAGATCTCTTTACTGGGATTCAGAGCTTTAAAAAAATAAAAAAAAAATGCTTTCAATTGTTCAGCTGAGTATTCAGAATAAACCCTAGTTTCTAGTTTAAAACCTTGCAGATGACAACATTTAAAGTGGCAATTATAAACATACAGATATGTTTATGGTATAAGTAGAAAAACGTAGAAAGAAAGCTTTATGTTCACAATGGTCACAATGACCCAAATTAACTATGGAAAGGAAATTTAGAATATGAAAATAGTTATTTTAGTTTAGATCAGAATGTTTATAGATGATTTTTCATTTAAAAAATATCTTGAATTTGGCCAGGCATGTTGGCTCATGCCTGTAACCCCAGCACTTTGGGAGGCCAAGGCGGGTGGATCACTTGAGGTCAGGAGTTTGAGACCAGCCTGGCCAGCAGGGTGAAACCCAGTCTTTACTAAAAATACAAAAATTAGCCAGGCATGGTGGTGGGCGCCTATAATCCCAGCTACTTGGGAGCTCCCTTGAACCTGGGAGGCGGAGGTTGCAGTGAGCCGAGATCATGACACTGCACCCCAATCTGGGAGACAGAGCAAGACTCCATCTCAAAAAAAGAAAAAAAATTGAATTTATCTCTATGGTTTTCAAAAAAAAAAAAAAAAAAAAAAAAAAAAAGAAGAAGAAGAGAAAGCTCAGTGAATGAAGCACAGTGAATGAATGAAAGTGTAGTATCTCATTAGATGGAAATGTGTTTGTGTGCAGTTCATCATTGACATCATGACAGTGGCCTTCAGTGTATTAATAGTAGCTTTGAGAAAGAATCCTGTGCCCTTCATAGCATAGTGCCTGGGTCAAATGTTCTGCTTTCTCTCTTACTGAAGACTGGCCCAGCATTTCACTGAATTTAGACGTTATCAAGATATTATACTTTCATTCAGTCTTAACAGATATTCGTCCTTTACATTTTCTAACCTTGATGTTCCTCTTTTTGGGTTCTGTTTTCTCCCACAGCATAGACTTAACTTACCCAATTCTTTTCTTCTGCCTTTGCCCCAGAGCTGCACTGCTCAATTGTAAGTTCTCTATTAGGGGCAGTCATGGGACAGACAAGTTAGGATCAGAATGGCACCTCAGCAATGCCAACAGGTTCCCAGGCTCTCTACATTTTCCCATTCTGCTGTCCCAACTTATGAGTTGTATTGGGAAGCCAGCCTATTAAGATTTTAAAAAGTCATTTGGCTATTTATTTCTATTTAGGTTTCCTGATATTACCCATTTTAAAGGAAAAAGAGTATGAGTCAACTAATTTCATAAAGAAGACTTTCCTCATGAGGTCAGGAGTTCGAGACCAGCTTGGTCAACATAGTGAAACCCTGTATCTACTAGAAATACAAAAAATTAGCCGGGTGTGGTGGTGGGTGCCTGTAATCCCAGCTACTCAGGAGGCTGAGGCAGGAGAATTGCTTGAACCTGGGAGGCAGAGGTTGCAGTGAGCTGAGATTGCGTCATGGCACTCTAACTCAGGCAACAGTGCGAGACTCTGTTTCCAAAAAAAAAAAAAAAAACTAAATTGCTAGGATATTTTTCTTTATTTTCAAGCTAATTTTGTAATGTAATCTATTCCTTTTTCTTTCTGTTCTGTCTTAGGTGGAGAGGAAGAAGAGTGTATTTTTGTCATTCATAGAAGAGTTCTTAAGGTTTGTTATTACTTGTCTCTGTGTTATCATCTTCGTGTTGGTTTTTAGCCTATATTCTTTATTTTTCAGCTTTTATTTTAGAATCAGGAGTTACATGTGCAGATTTGTCATAAAGGTATATTGCATGATGCTGAGGCTTGGGGTATGATTGAACCCATCACCCAGGTAGTGAGCATAGGTAGTTTTCCAGCCCTATCCCTCCTTCCTCTCTCCTTCCTCTGGTAGTTCTCAGTGTCTATTGCTGCCATCTTTATGCCCATGAGTACATGATGTTTAGCTCCCACTTATTAGTGAGAACATGCAGCATTTGGTTTTCTGTTTCTACATTGGTTCTCTTAGGATAATGGCCTCCAATGGCAACTGTGTAGCTGCAAAGGACATTATTTCATTCTTTCTTATGGCTGCATAGTATTCCATGGTGTAAATGTACCACATTTTCTTTGTCTCATCAACCGTTGATGGGTTCCTCAGTTGATTCCATGTTTTTGCCATTGTGAATAGCACTGTGATGAACATACAGGTGCAGTGTCCTTTTGGTAGAATGATTTATTTTCCTTTATATATATACCCAGTAATGGGATTTCTGGATCAAATGGTAGTTAAACTCTTAGTTCTTTGAGAAATATTGAAACTGCTCCATACAATGGCTGGACTAATTTACATTCCCACCAGCAATGTATGTGTCTCCTTTACTCTGTAACCTTGCCAACATCTGTTATGTTTTTACCTTTTAACAAAAGCCATTTTGACTGGTGTGAGATGGTATCTCATTGTGGTTTTGATCTGCGTTTCTCTGATGATTAGTGAAGATGAGCAGTTTTTCATATATTTATTGGTCACTTATATATCTTCTTTTGAGAAGTGTCTGTTCATGCCATTTGCCCATTTTTAATAGAGTTATTTGTTTTTTCCTTGTTAATTGTTTAAGTTCCTTATAGGTTCTGGAATTAGGCCTTTGTCAGATGCATAGTTTGAATATTCTCTCCCATTCTGTAGGTTGTCTGTTTCTCTTGCTGTGCAGAAGTTCTTTAGTTTAATTAGGTCCCATTTATCAATTTTTGTTTTTGTTGCAATTGCTTTTGAGGACTGAACCATAAGTTCTTTGCCAAGACCAATATTGAGAAGGGTATTTCCTCGGTTTTCTTCTAGGATTTCTATAGTTTGAGATCTTACATTGAATTCTTTAATACATCTTGAGTTAATTTTTATACATGGTGGTAGGTAGTGGTCCAGTTTCATTTTTCAGTATATGGTTTATGTTCTTTACATATAGTTACTCTCAGGGATTTCCCTACACCTTCATCTACCTGCAAAATCTATCTTTCTAGGTTTAGGTGTGATGCTGCTGCTTTGGCAGTTATTTTAGATTTTTAGCTATTTTTTTTATTTTAAATATAAAAAATATTTTTAGTTTTTTATTTCAATAGGTTTTTGGGAAACAGGTGATATTTTGTTACATGAATAAGTTCTTTAGTTGTGATTTGCGAGATTATAGTGCACCCATCACCTGGGCAATATACACTGTACCTGATGTGTAGTCTTTTATCCCTCATGACCCCACCCTTTTCCCTGAGTCCCCAAAGTCCAGTGTATCATTCTCATGCTTTTGCGTCCTCATAGCTTAGCTCCCATATATGAGTGAGAACATATGATGTCTGGTTTTCCATTCTTGAGTTACTTCACTTAGAATAACAGATTCCAGTTCCATTCAGCTTGCTGCAAATGCCATTATGTCACTCCTTTTTATGGCTGAGTGGTATTCTATTTTCTTTATCCACTTGTTGATTGATGGACATTTGGGCTGGTTCTATATTTTCACAATTGCAAATTGTGCTGCTATAAACGTATGTGTGCAGTTTTTTTTTTTTTTTTTTTTTTGTACAATGACTTCATTTTTGTATAATGACTTCTTTTCCTCTGGGTAGATACCTAGTAGTGAGATTGCTGGATCAAATGGTAGATCTACTTTCAGTTGTTTAAGGAAGCTCCACACTGTTTTTCATAGTGGTCGTACTAGTTTACATTCCCACTAACAATGTATAAGTGTTCCCTTTTCACCACATCTATGCCAACATGTATTATTTTTTGATTTTTTGATTATGGCCATTCTTTCAAGAGTGACGTGATAGTGCATTGTGGTTTTGATTTGCATTTCCCTGATAATTAGTGATGAACATTTTTCCATACGCTTGTTGGCCATATGCTGTGCAGAAGTCTTTTAGTTTATTTAAGTCTCCTCTATTTATCTTTGTTTTTGTTGCATTTGCTTTTGGGTTCTTGGTCACGCATTCTTTGCCTAAGCCAATGTCTAGAAGGGTTTTTCTGAAGTTATCTTCTAGAATCTTTATGATTTCAGGTCTTAGGTTGAAGTCCTTGATCCATCTTGAGTTGATTTTTGTATAAGGTGAGACATGAGGATCTAGTTTCATTCTTCTACATATGGCTCGCCAATTATCCCAGCACCATCTGTTAAATAGGGTATCCTTTCCCCACTTTATCTTGTTGTTTGCTTTGTTGAAGAGCAGTTGGCTGTAAGTATTTGTCTTTATTTCTAGATTCTCTATTCTGTTCCATTGGTCTTTGTACCTATTTGTATACCAGTATCATACTCATGTTTTGGTGACTAAGGCCTTATAGTATAGTTTGAAGTTGGGTAATGTGATGCTTCCATATTTGTTCTTTTTGTTTAGTCTTGCTTTGGCTATGCAGGCTCTTTTTTGGTTCCATATGAATTTTAGGATTTTTTTTGTAGTTCTGTGAAGAATGATGGTGATATTTTGATGGGAATTGCATTGAATTTGTAGATTGTTTTTGGCAGTATGGTCATTTTCACAGTATTGATTCTATTCACCCATGGACATGGGATATGTTTCCGTACTGATGTATGTGTCATCAGTAATTTCTTTCAGCAGCATTTTGTAGTTTTCCTTGTAGAGGACTTTGACTTCCTTGGTTAGGTATATTCCTAAATATTTTATATTTTTTGCAGCTATAGTGTGTTGAGTTCTTGATTTGATTCTCAGTTTTCACACTGTTGGTGTGTAGCAGAGTTACTGATTTGTGCACTAATTTTGTGTCCTGAAACTTTGCTGAATTTATTGACCAGTTCTAGGAGCTTTTTGGATGAGTCTTTAGGGTTTTCTAGGTATGCAATCATATCAGCAAATACCGACAGTTTGACTTCCTGTTTACTGACTTAGATGCCCTTTATTTCTTCTCTTGTCTGATTGCTCTGGCTAGGACTTTCAGTACTATGTTGAATAGATGTGGTGAAAGTGGGAATCTTTGTCTTATTCCATTTCTCAGGAGGAATGCTTTCAACTTTTCCCCATTCAGTATGATGTTGGCTGTGGGTTTGTCATAAATGGCTTTTATTACCTTAAGGTATGTCCCTTCTATGCCTATTTTGCTAAGTGTTTTAGTAATAAAGGGATGCTGGATTTTGTCAAATGCTTTTTCTGCATCTATTGAGATGATCATGTGATTTTTGTTTTTAATTCTCTTTATGCTGTGTATCACATTTGTTGACTTATGTTAGATCGTCCCTGCATCCCTGGTATGAAAGCCACTTGATCATGGTGGATTATCTTTTTGTTATGCTGTTGGATTCAGTTCACTAGTATTTTATTGAATATTTTTGCATCTATGTTCATCAGGAATATTGGTCTGTAGTTTTCTTTTTTTGTTATGTCTTTCCCTGGCTTTAGTATTATCATGACACTGGCTTCATAGAATGATTTAGGGAGAATTCCCTCTTTCTGTATCTTCTGGAGTAGTGTCAATAGGATTGGTACCAATTCTTCCTTGTATGTTTGATATAATTCAGCTGTGAATCCATCTGATCCTGGACTTTTTTGTTGGCATTTTTGAAAAATTACCGTTTCAATCTCACTGATAGTTATTGGTCTCTTCAGAGATTCTATATCTTTCTGGTTTAATCTAGGAGGGTTGTATATTTCCAGGAATTTATCACCTCTAAGTTTTCTAGTTTATATGTGTAAAGCTGTTCACAGTATCCTTGAATAATCATTTTTATTTATGTGGTATCAGTTGTAATGTCTCTCATTTCTTTTCTAATTGAGCTTATTTGGATCTTCTCTTTCCTTTTCTTGGTTAATCTTGCTAATGGTCTATCAATTTGATTTATCTTTTTGAAGAACCAGCTTTTTGTTTTATTTATATTTTGTATTGCTTTTATCTGTTTGTTTGTTTGTTTCAATTTCATTTAGTTCTGCTCTGATCTTTGTTATTTCTTTTCTTCTACTGGGTTTGGGTTTGGATTGTTCTTGTTTTTCCAGTTCTGTGAGGTGTTACCTTAGATTGTATATTTTTGCTCTTTCAGACTTTTTGATGTAGGCATTTAATGCTATGAACTTTCCTCTTAGCACTGCTTTTGTTGTATTTCAGGGGTTTTGATAAGTTGTGTGACTATTATCGTTCAGTTGAAAGAATTTTTAAATTTCCATCTCGATTTCATTGTTGACTGAATGATCATTCATGAGCAGGTATTTAATTTCCATGTATTTGCATGGTTTTGAGCATTCCTTTTAAAGTTGGTTTCCAATTTTATATCACTGTGGTCTGAGAGAGTACTTGATATAGTTTTGATTTTTAAAATTTACTAAGACTTGTTTTGTGGCCTATCACATAGTCTATCTTGAAGAATGTTCCATGTGCTGATGAGTAGAATGTATATTCTGCAGTTGTTGGGTAAAATGTTCTATACATATCTGTTGAATCCTTTTGTTGTGGGATATAGTTTAAGTCCATTGTTTCTTTGTTGACTTTCTGTCTTGATGACCTGCCTAGTGCTGTCAGTGAAGTATTAAAGTTCCCCACTATTATTGTGTTGCTGTAGTAATTGTTTTATAAATTTGGGTGCTCCAGTGTTAGGTGCATGTATGTTTAGAATTGTGTTATTGTTCTGTTGGACTATTCCTTTTATCATTATATAATGTCCCTCTTTGTCCTTTTTAACTGCCGTTGTTTTAAAGTTTGTTTTGTCTCATATAAGAATAGCTACTCCTGCTCATGTTTGCATGGAATACATTTTTCTACTCCTTCACCTTAAGTTTATTTGAGTCCTTATGTGTCAGCTGAGTCTCTTGAAAACAGCAGATAGATAAATGTTTGGTGAATTCTTATCCATTCTGCCATTCTGCATGTTTTAAGTGGAGAATTTAGGCCATTTACATTCAATGTTAGTTATGAGATGTGAGGTACTATTCTATTCATTGTACTATTTGTTTCCTGAATACCTTTTTTTTCTTCATTGTATTACTATTTTATAGGCCCTGTGAGATTTATGCTTTAAGGAGCATAAATCTATTTTGGTGTATTTCAAGGATTTGTTTTAAGATTTAGAGCTCCTTTTAGCAGTTTTTGTAGTGCTGGCTTGGTAGTGGCGAATTCTCTCAGTCTTTCTCTGAAAAAGACTATCTTTTCTTCATTTTGGAAGCTTAGTTTTGCTGGATGCAAAATTCTTGGCTGATAATTGTTTTGTTTAAGGAGGCTAACAATAGGACCCCAAACCCTTCTAGCTTGTAGAGTTTATGCTTAGAAATCTGCCATTAATCTAATAGGTTTTCTTTTGTAGGTTACCTGATGCTTTTGCTTCACAGCTTTTAAGATTCTTTCCTTTTTCTTGACTTTAGATAACCTGCTGACTATTTGCCCAGGCGATTATCTTTTTTGTGATGAATTTCTCAGGTCTTCTTTGAGCTTCTTGTATTTGCACATCTAGATCTCTAGCAAGGCCAGGGAAGTTTTCCTTGATTATTCCCTCAAATATGTTTTCCAAACTTTTAGATTTCTCTTCTTCCTTGAGAATACCAATTATTCTTAGATTTGGACCTTTAACACAGTTCCAAACTTCTTGGAGGCTTTGTTCATTTTTTTAAATTCATTTTTCTTTGTCTTTGATGGATTGGGTTAATTTGAAAGTCGAGTCTTTGAGCTCAGACGTTCTTTCTTCTGTTTGTTAGATTCGATTGCTGAGAATTTCCAGTGCATTTTGCATTTCTCTAAGTGTGTTCTTGATTTCCAGAAGTTGTGATTGTTTTTTATTTATGTTATCTATTTCACTGAAGAATTTTCATTGCATATCCTGTATCATGTTTTTGATTTCTTTTTTTTTTATGAGATGAAGTATTGCTCTGTCACCCAGGCTGGAGTGCAGTCTCACAATCTTGGCTCACTGCAACCTCTGCTTCCCTGGTTCAAGTGATTCTCCTGCCTCAGCCTCCTGAGTAGCTGAGACTACAGGCATGCACCACCACACCCAGCTAATTTTTGTATTTTTAGTAGAGTTGGAGTTTCACCATGTCGGCCAGGCTGGTCTTGAACTCCTGACCTCAGGTGATCCACACGCCTCAGCCTCTCAAAGTGCTGGGATTACAGGTGTGAGCCACTGCACCCAGGCATGTTTTTGATTTAAGTTAGACTTCTCTTTCCCTGGTGTCTCCTTTTAGCTTAATAATCAATCTTCTGAATTCTTTTTCTGGCAATTCAGAGATTTTACCTTGGTTTGGTTCCATTGTTGGTGAGCTGGTATCATCTTTTCAGGGTGGTAAAGAACCTTGTTTTGTCATTTTACTAGAATTGTTTTTCTGGTTCCTTCTCATTTGGGGAGACTGTCAGAGGGAAGATCTGGGATTCAAGGGCTGCTGTTCAGATTATTTTGTCCCATGGGGTGCTCCCTAATGTGGTGCTCTTCCCCTTCTCCTAGGAATAGGGCTTCCTGTGAGCTGACCTGCAGTGATTGTTTTGCTCTTGTAGGTCTAGCCACCCAGTGGAGCTACCGAGCTTCTGGCTGGCACTGGGGAGTGATGGCAAAGAGTCCTGTGGTGTGATCTGTCTTTAGGTCTTGCAGCCATGGATACCAGCACCTGTTCCAGTGGAGGTAACAGGGGGTGAAGTGGACTCTGTGAGTGTCCTTGGTTGTGTTTTTGTTTAGTGGTCCAGTTTTGTGTTGATTGTCCTCCAGCCAGGAGGTGGCACTTTCAAGAGCGCATCAGCTGCAGTCCTATAGGGAGGATGCAGACTTGCCCTAGGGACACCTGGTTAGGTAATCAATCAGGTTTCTTAGGTGGTGGACAGGGCCATAGAGCTCCCAAGAGATTATGACCTTTGTCTTTGGCTACCAGCACAACTAGAGAAAGATCACCAGGTGGGGGCAGGGCTAGGCATGTCTGAACTCAGAATCTCCCTGCGTGGGTCTTGCTGTGGCTGCTGTGGGGGATGGGTGTGTGACTCCCAGTCCAGTGGAATTATATTCCCAGGAGAATTATGGCTGCCTCTGCTGAGTTCTACGGGTCACCAGGGAAGTGGGGGAAAGCTGGCAGTCACAGGCCTCACCCTGCTCCCACACAGCCCACAGTCCTCAAAGTCCAGTATCACTTCCACTATGCCCTCCCAACAGCACCAAGTCTATTTCCAGGCAGCTGGTGACCAGGGCTGAAAACTTGCCCCAGACCACCAGCCTCCCTGCTGAGAAGGCAAGCAGACTCACAGATTGTTTTTTGCGTCTCAGGAAGCCTGCAGAAGTGGTCCAGTTCCTTCAAAGGGTCTGTAGATTCTCTAGGCTTTCCTGGTATGTTCCTACAGTAGTTCTTGAAGCAAAAGTTCACAGTGTGAGTCTTCACACACTGCTCTCTCTGTCTGATGGGGAGCTGCAAGCTAGTCCTACCTCCTATCTGTCATCTTAATCTCTGTAGTTATTTCTAAACTGGGCTCCACTACTTCCCCAGGGGTCTGATCATGGCCTAGTTACTTATCAGTCTGGGTTCTAGTTTTTCCAGCTCTAAAATGGGGATGATTATGCTACTTTTTATGGTTGTTGAGGGTTTTGAATAAAAGAAATTACGTTGATCATAATAAATTGCCTCTATTTGGCCTATAAGATGATTATTCCACGTTGTTCAATCTCATATTTGGAAGGTTTAAGCACAGTACCATAGGTGTTGGCTTCATAAATGGCATTTGTTATAGTGACAGTGGGAGGGTTCACGTAAAGTTGAGGAAGATAAGGGGTCTACTTCACAGTTCCAAATACATAAAACCTTTATATAGTTCAATCCATGTGAAATAGAACAGTTCACCCTGGCTATAGGCCAAATTGAGGCAACATTCAGTGGTTAGCAGCTCATAGCAAGTTGGAAGGTGCAGGGCAACCCTTGTATGGAATGGGGGAGCATACAGTCTTGGATGGAAACCTTGAATGGTAGATGAGAACCTCTGATGAGATATTTCTTAGCATACCTAAAGCTACAGAGGTCTCCCAAGCTTTCTCACCCAGCGACATGATGGCCAAAGGTTATCTTAAGGACCATTTATATGCATTTATACTGAAAGAATAACAAGGGGAGGTGAAACTTATATAGTTCTTGTACTGCACAGATTCATTAGATTGAATTTGAACAGAAGTAACAGTGAAATACAATTAGTAACTTTGTGTGGTTCAGAGAGAAAAATTTGTGAGCAATTGCACATAGAAAGACTGACACCTCTCCAATTTTAACGTGCCAGCATCAAGATGGAAGTGAGCTGTCCAGAATGAAATGAAGAAGGGAACAGTACTAGGTAAATAAGCAAGAGTAAGACTTGGAAAAAGAGGACCAGGCCGGGCACGGTGGCTCATGCCTGTAATCCCAGCACTTTGGGAGGCCGAGGTGGGTAGATCAAGAGGTCAGGAGTTTGAGATCAGCCTGGCCAACATTAGCCAGGTGTGGTGGCAGGTGCCTGTAATCCCAGCTACTTGAGTGACTGAGGCAGGAGAATTGCTTGAACCCCCGAGGTGGAGGTTGCAGTGAGCCGAGATTGCACATTGCACTCCAGCCTGGGTGACAGAGCAAGACTCCATCTCGGGAAAAAAAAAAAAAAAAAAAAAAAAAAAGAGGACCAGGTTCAAGGACAGAGATATAACCTGAGCTTCTGCTGGTTACTGCTTCACTGGTTTCCCAGAAATGAAGGGTTGGTCTTTAATATCACACCCACGCTCTGGTGATGCTTGGGTTAACTTTTAATGATATAGACATGTACAATTAACTGTTAGGTAAGCTCTTTGTGGGTTTTGTTCCAAATGACTTTACAGCTTTTTGTTAAGATCCTGTTTTGAAAGAAGTAGACTTTACAGGTAAACTCAACTCACATTTGCAGTTAATATCCTGGTATATGCTCAATCTATGTTCTTCTGCCTGTTTAAAGGACTTCTCAATTCACTGACAAGTTTCAGTGACTAAAGGCTAAAGCCAAGAGTTATAATAGTGATACATCCCTGCAACTAAGACTGCCAACTTGCTATTAATGACTAAGCAATCATGAATAGCAAGTTGCTATTAAACAGTCATTAATAGCAAGTTGACAGTTTTAGGTGCGGGGATGTATCTGGGCATAGACTTAGGGGAACTAAGAAGAAAATGGATGGATGGTGGACACTGATGAGGACCATAGGGTCTCCCAGGTGATGGAAACTGAGAGTCCCTCTTCCTGCCACCTCTCTTTATCCTCTGAGCCTTCTTAGGCAAATATTTTAAAAATGAAAGGAGAAGAAGAGGGACCCAGAGAAAAATATCATCTTTCCCTTCTTTTAAACCTTTGATTTGCATTCTTCTTTTCTGAGGCAGTCTTGCTGGAGTACAGTGGTATAATCTCAGCTCACTGCAACATCTGCCTCCGGGTTCCAGCAATTCCTGTGCCTCAGCCTCCCAAGTAGCTGGGATTACAGGACGTGCTACCATGCCTGAGTAATTTTTGTATTTTTAGTAGAGATGGGGTTTTGCCATTTTGCCCAGGCTGAGCTCAAGTGATCTGCCTGCCTCAGTCTCCCAAAGTGCTGGGATTACAGGTATGAGCCACAGTGTCCCACCTCTAATTTGCATCCTTCTGTTTAGTAAATAACTTTTACCAATACTTTGTTTGACCTCTACGACAACCCCAAAAGATAGACTTGATGAAAATAATTAATTCATGTGACAGATAAAGTAACTAAGCCTCAAGAAAATTTAGTGATTTGCTTGAGGTTGAGCTCAGTTTGTAACTTGGTTCTTCCATCCCCCAAAATATATTTCTGTTTTCACGGAGACATTTTATTCATGTGCATTATTTGACATTGAATACTCTTTTTGTTACTTTGTGCTATTAATGTCTATTAAAAGGAAAATTGGAATCTGGGCAGTGGAGCAATATAGGATTAGAAATCAAACAATATATGTCTAATTAATTCAATGAATACTTGATTAATATTTGGCAGTTGCATTTTCATTACAATATAATTAATTAGAATTTCTAGATAAACAACTTCACGCAGTTGCTATGAGAATTAAATGTGATAATGTATGTGCAAGTGTCTACCAGTGTGACTGGCAGTTAGAAGGAACTCAATTAGTTGAATATGAATTCCTATCAAGACTAATTTTCATGAGGATTTCTTTGAGGTGAAACTACTCTTTTGTAGAGAACTAAAAATAGAGAAGTACTATATAATGCTATCATCAGTTAACAACTAACTTCTGAAAAGCAAACCTCAGGATTTCATAGTTGGAGTACTAGTTCTGAAATGGTCTCCATTTCTTTGGTCTTGTCCACATTGGAAACTTCTGGATGAATCATCCTAAAATCCTACTTTTGTTATGTTAATCATGTGACTAATACATCTCCAGGCTTCCCAATACCTCATACAACAAGTCTAACATCTTCTTGATTTTAATTTACCTTTATAATCTACCTTCTTCCAATTGTTCTAAACTCTATCTCAAGTTCCTCTTCATCTAGACACTTGAAACTTCAGGCCTACATTTGGTTTCTTTCTTTTTCTTTTACATTTAGTGTTTACTTAATGTTGGTCTATGTTGCCTAAGAATTGCTTCTTTTATTTGTTTGCCTTTCCATCTTGATTATAAGCCCTTTTAAGATAAGGTCCCTATGCAATATTCTTGTGTTCTTAACAGTCTACACCAGTCCTAAAAATATAGTAGTACCTCAGTAGATATTTACTACAATAAACTGAATTGAACTGGACTTTACTAATGGGATTTTATTTCGGGGTATTTATAGTAAACTTGCACAGAGCTGTCACCAGGTGGTGGTAAACACGGAAAAGGCACCCAACCCTTGACTTGTTCAATAAAATTCCTCTTTACATAATTTGCATATGAATTTAAATTATGGCTTTATACTGCTTCCTTATTTTTCTTATTCTTCCCCAGGTTTTGTTTTTTAAATTATAGTACACTCTGATTAATACTAATGCATTAGCAATAGTGCAATTTTTATGTTTGGAGAAGATGCTGTTCAAGTTTTTGAGAATTAGAGATACCACAAGAGCATAATTTTAGGTAAAGGTATTTTAGGTTTAAGATATAAAAAGAATGCCAATCTCCTTTTTTTTTTTTTTTTTTTTTTTTAAAGAAGAACATGCTAGAAATATTCAAAACTCTTACAAAATTGGGAGCCAAGCAAGTCAGGTCATCAGCTGTGTAGAAACCTTACTATGGTGTGATTTTTGGTGAAATTTTTGTCATTGGTCCTTTTCATGAATATTTATTTAAATCCCAGTGGAAATCATTGCTCATCTGAAAGGGAGTTAACAGTCCTTAATAGCCTCTTCTGATTTGATTGATGTTTTTGTCACTTTCTCTGAAGTAAATAGATTCATTAGCATACCAAATATGCTCTCTGTCCTTTTACTTCTCCAGACACTTAACTGACCACTCACTTAAGATCTAAATATCTCACCTACGTTTTTGTTGTCAGTTCGGGGTCAATCTTCTAGAGAGAAAAGGAAAGAGCTTTAACTAGTTAACTGGTGAGTAGTTTTTAAACAGAAGAAAAGTAGTTTTCTTTGTAATAAAATCCAATCTGTCAGGACTAATCATTTATTCTGCCTCCAAAGTGTGTAAAATGCCAAGATAGTTGAGCTTATTGGAATCAGTGTGTACTGGGTAAAAAGTGAACAGAAAAAAAAAAAAAAAGAAAAAAAGAAAAAAGAAATGATTGGGAAGTGGTTAAATTGTTAAAGAAAAAGTATAGAAAAACTCAGGAAAAAGAGATGAAAATAATTATTGAAACTAAGGCATGACATGCCAAAGTCAGTAAGTCTGAGTAAAAGTCTATTTATATGTATTCTTCCAGCGTGTAAATGAATCCTGGAGAGACGTGTGGAGTTGTGGTTACTTTTTCAGGCCACTGAAGCTCAGAGTTAATTAAAGGGTATGAAGTAGCCTGGATGAGATCACTCTTGGGACAGTCCCTATTCTTTCAAGAAACTAGGATGCCATTCAGTCATGTTAGGGTCAGAAAGAAACCAGAAGAATGCCACTTCCTCAATTTAATATACAGTAAGCCCTCACTTGATGTTGCCCATAGGTACTTGGAAACTGCGACTTTAAGCAGAATGACTTACTTACCAAAGGCTAATTGATGTAACAAGAGTTAAGTTGCTACATCATATTTCTGGTCACAGAAACATCACCAAACTTCTAAATAAAGACCCGGAACACTTCTAAAATTAAACATTGAAATGTATGTGAGCCATACATAGGTTTTTAAAAAATAATAAAAACAAGTAAGATAATTATCCCATTTTTGGTGAATCAGTGAGTCGTGGTGGTGGTCTTGGTGGTGGGTTAAAACAAGAAATAAGTGTTTGCAAAGAGAACATTGTCAGGCGCACCTCCTCCCTCTACACAATTCACAAACAAACATTAATATGCGATGGAGGGCTCGCTGAGTGCTTTCGTATCACCTTGTTTATTGTCGTGCATTTGTATGATTACTGTGAACACGATGAATATTTATTTTATAATAATTTGTATGTATTCATTAATTCGTTTTTCAAACCACTTACTCCAGTTCAGGGGAGAGGTGGCCAGAGCCCATCCTGTAAGCTCAGAGCACAAGGTGGGCACCAGCCCTGGACAGGACACCATCCCATCACAGCAGGTGCACTTACACGCGCACCCACACTCACTCAGATTGAGACCAGGTAGACAGGCCAGTACACCTAACGGACACATCTTTGAGATGTGGGAGGAAACCGGAGTACCTGGAGAAAAACCCATGCAGACATTGAAAAAACATGAAACTCTACACAGACAGTGGCCCTGGTTGGAAACTGATTTTGTTTTTTTTTTCCCTCATCAAGGTTATAACAAAACGACATTGGGGGAAACGACATTATGCAAGGACCTGTTGTATTTCACTCTTCCTGCAAGTTGCTTTTTGATTAGATTTCACGGAGAATCTGAATATATGCATCTTTGTGATCCCAGTCCAGGAAACAGTGATCAGGAAGGGGATGTGGATGAGAGTGAGGGGAGATGAGTAGCAGAGTGGATGGATCTAATGAGACTGTGATAGTTTCCACAGGCTTTCGATAAGCTTTTAATCTCTGATGACTTCGGATGTGGAGAAACAAGGCTGAATTCATTTATTTGAAGAATTATTTACAAAATGTTTCTTAATGATGTAAAACACTTAAAATGCCTCAAGGTAATTGATTTGAGTATTTTTTTAATTAAAGAGAATCGTAGTGGTGTGTAGAACCATGTACTTCAAGTTAGAAGTCTTTTATTTCCAGTTCTGACACTCTCTGAGCCTGTTTCCTTTATTAGGAAAAAGAGAAAGAAAAAGTCTATGAGAAGGATTTAGTGAGATAGTGTAGTACATGAAAACATTGTATAAATACAACTTACCAACAAAATACAACTATTTTAAAAAGTTATCTTTGAAATAATAGTAAATGATTTCAGACTTTCAGAAAAGTTGCATACATTAGTATAAAGAATTCTCATATTTCTGTAATGTTCACATTTTTCTGCATTTGCTTAATCATTCTCTCCATTCCCTGTCTACTTATTTATTTATTTATTTATTTTTTGAGACATAGTCTCACTCTGTCGCCAGGCTGGAGTACAGTGGCATGATCTTGGCTCGCTACAACCTCTGCCTTCTGGGCTCAAGCGATTCTCCTGCCTTAGCCTCCCGAGCAGCTGGGGCTACAGGCACATGCCACCACGCCTGGCCAATTTTTGTATTTTTAGTAGAGATGGGGTTTCACTATGTTGGCCAGGGTGGTCTTGATCTCTTGGCTTTGTGATCTGCCCACCTTGGCCTCCCAAAGTGCTGGGATTGCAGGCCTGAGCCACTGTGACCTCCCTGTTTGTTTTTATAGCTCTCTCTGTCTCTCTACATATATGTATGTATGTGTTTTATTCAAAACCATTTGGGAATAAGTTGTAGGCATAATACCTTTTTCTCCCTAAATGCTTCTGTATGTATTTCCTAAAAACAAAAACATTATCTTACATAGTCACAGTATACTAGCACAATCAGGAAGTTAACGGTTAGTACAGCACTATTATCTAATTTACAGAGCTTATTCAATTCAAATTTCACCAATTGGCTAACTGCTGTCTGAAATTTACTACTATCAAATGGCTAGCAATTTTAGAAACGTGCATTAACACACATGAAATTCCTGGCAGTCAGAGAAAATGGAAAGAAAAATAATAAAGAAAAGAAAGTGTGAAAGTTTTACTATCTAAATAAAGGCTGCTTTTTTTCTTTTAAAAATTCCTTCTGAAAATGCTGTCTTCATCTTTGCATAGGTTGCTATTTGAAATAATAGCGTATATTAATAATAATGCTGGCAATAGATCCAAATATTTTGTTAAAACTTGAATAAATACTATTATTTTTAAACCACAATAACTAGCATAACAGACACAATATACTAATTTAGGCAGAATACACTATGAAAGGAAAAACATACAAAATAATTTTGGGAACATATGCATTTCTACCAGGTGATACAGACTTTAGGAAACAAAATAATTCAGTTGAGTCAATTTTTACAAAGACCAAGAAGGAAAATATGATGCTAAAATAAAATTGAAGGAAAACAAAAACGAAATAAGTTCAACTAACTTACTTCACTAATGCAGATGGTGGATGTTTTAAGGCTCATAATAGTAAGTGCTGTATAGAAATAAACATCTTTATTAAATTTGGGAGTCATGATTATCTTTAAGGTATGAAGTATATTTGTCCCTGGTCAAGTGAGTATAGGGGCAACAGTATACAACAAATCATATACATAGGCAAAATGATAAATAAATAAAAAGGAAATGTCTAGATACAGTCTAAGCCTGAAATACTTTGTTAGACTTTAGGCATTCCAGTACCAATAATTTGAAGAAAAATTGGAGCTAGCCCAGGAGAAAGCAATTGTGATGATTAAGAGAAGGAAAGGATTAAGTTATAAGTAAAGATTTAAGTAGACAAATATATAGCTCAGCAAGTAATGACTACGGAGTATATTATAAGATTCTACAAATATTTGAAAGTTAAAAAGGTGATAGTGGAATTATTTAAAATGATATAAAAGAGTAAGTTACCAGGAGTAATTTAGGCAGAAGAACTCTTTGACATTGAAAATCATTAGTTTTTGGGAAACTCTTCTAATAGGAAGTTAAAAATACCTATTCTTTCTGAGAATTTGAAACTAGAGAGAAAATGATTCTTGACTGAGTAGTTGTTTTCAGGTAAGTGGAAAGACTGATCCCGTCATTTGACTCTCCATCTATTTCCGTGAACAGAAAAGTCAAAGATATTAAATCTAAGATGGGCTAAGTAGTGTCCACCAATTATTCAAGAGCTCATGTTAATCACGAGTGCCCCATAACATTTTTAGATTGTGCTACATAATTAATCTCTGCATTTTATACTGACTTCAGCAGCTTATTATATTTTATTTTGGAGGAAATGGTTGGCTTGAGGCTTTACATTTTCATTCCAAACAGAGGTTACCAGTGTTGGATCTCAACACTGGTTGATCCCATTAGGATCTCAATATATACTTCATTAGGTGGAAAGCTATGTTTGCTTTCCAAGCAGCGTGTTTATATTTGAATTGATTCCAGAAAAAATTTGAGGTTCTTACTTGTTTCCACTTCTGATTTGGAATATTTTGTTGCATGTATAAAAAGACATTTCCCCTGTTCCATGTTTGTCACCAACTTGTTTCAGTCTCAGTCATTCCATCCTTTCAATTCCTATTTCCACTGTTTCCATTTAGTCCTTTATCATTTCCCCTGCAAGAGCGAACACTCGATTTCACTGTATTGTTTTCTTTCTTCTATGCCGCTACTGCCTTGCTGCCAGAGACATTTTTCTTAGTGTCTTTTGTTGGCTCAAAAATATTTGGTGGATCACCAATTGCCAACCGGATAAAGTTTAAATTGATTCACTTGAGTCCTTTCAGGATCTGTCCTCAACTTACTTTCTCAGGCCAATCTCCAGCTATTTCCGGTGCTTCTGGTCCCAACGAGGGTCACACAGTCTTTCTCACATCTCTACTTGTGCTGTTTATGTGCCCTAAATCCTTCTCATCTTCCATGGCCCCATGCAGATGTCACTTTGTCTCTGAAACTTTTCTTGAATCCTTTAGGTGAGATTAATTATTCAATTCTTTATATTTCTTGTAGCAGTTATGTCACATATCTAGATCAAATTAGTTTTGTGTCTTTTTTTTTTTTCCCATGAAAGTACAATTGCCTTGAGGACAAAATCTGGATCTCATTCAACATACACAGTCCTGAACACACGGCCTTGTACATAGGTCTCAAATATAGTAGGTCCTCAATAAGCTTTTACAGAATGAATGAAAGGACAGAATGGTTATCATCTTCATGGGGAAGAAGGGAAGAAATTTCGGAAGCAAACAACATGGCAGAACAGTTGTGTTTTTCCAACTATTCTGTATTTTCCTGAGCTGTCTAATAGGGCAAGGTATAATACAAAATGTTTCTTTGAATAACTTAGGTTTCCTTAGATTGTTTCCAGAGTTGACCTAACTCAAGCAACACGAGGATGTTATGTCCATTTCCATCCTCTGCTACCCTGATTCCTTAGCTGTGTGCTTTTCTTTTCAACTATTGTCACCACTAGACATATTACATATTATTATTACTTAATTGTTAATTATTTTCTATCTTCGTTCTCTAGAGTGTGAGCACCAAGAAATTAGTGACTTCATTTTTGTTCATTGCTTTATCCTCATTGCTCTCAGCGATGCTTGACATGTAGCAAGTGTTCAACACATATTTGTTGGATAAAAAAGTGAATTTACATTATGTTGTTTGTGTTATTAAATGAAGTTCCTATTACGTAGGGCCAATTTTGAGACTATTGAGTTTGGCATTTTATAAAACCCAAAGCATGTAATAATAATTTGATTCATTCAGAAAACTCACATTGATTATTTAGAATTTTTATTTTGATTTAGGAAATGGTTGGCCATTAGTCATAAATGTTAATTGGAGTTCCTGATGTCAGTCTTACAGTAGAAAAAGATATGAGGTATTTATCTATAGGGCCTTGTGCTTGTTATAGAAGATGGTATAAACCTGAAATACAGCTTAGCTCCCCAAATAGTCCTCTGTCTTTGGGGATAATGGTGAATCTGGTTTGACATAATTTTCAGCACATAGTTGTACATCTTCTGTTTTTCATCATTTTTGTTCTTTTCATAGGTTGTCACTGAAAAAGCTATTCCAGTTCATTTTTTGAACTGATAGAGATCTGATAGCTTTACATTACATGTATCAAAACATCATTATGCACCCTATGAATATGTATTTGCTGGTTAAAAAATAAAATAAAATAAATAAACAAAGCCTTTACACATCTCAAGGGTGGAGCTTCTGCAACTGAAGGAGGAAAAGTAAAATGCATAACTGCCTTAAATTGTGTAAGCCAATGATTGAGCTTTTGATCTTAGGTAGTCTTGCGGATGTAGTTCACCTTGAACCACACACCATGTTTACCACTCACTAGTGTATGTAAGGATTGTTTTTAAAGGACTTTGAAAATGAACATATTCTATCAGCTTTAAAAAAAATTAAGTTGACACTTTTTTCTTTTCTCTCTTTTTTTAAGACTTGAACATCTAAATATATAATTATAAATTGCTTTTGTGTTATATTCATAATGAAGTAAATTTAAAAAGAGATGGAAATCTTCATTGATATAGAAGTGTACTGTAACATAATTTTTTAGTTAAAAAATTTTCCTAAGATTTAAGGGCATTGGTGTTTGTCCTCCTATATCTGGAGAAAATATGGAAGTTCCTTTAAACAAACCACTGAATTTTTTGCTCCATTACCTGTGTGTGTGTGTGTGTGTGTGTGTGTGTGTATGTGTGTTTGTGTGTATCATCTTATCTTTATTATTTATTGATAATTTTGGGCTTCTAAATGCCAAAATTTCTTCAAGAAAAAGACAGCATTTTCTCAGAAAGGGTTCTTATACATATCAAAACTTCTTTAGAGTTTAAACCAGGCATATTAAATGCCTAATTGAGAAGGAAAGTTTTGATTTTGTAAAAGGATGAAGCATTGATTTTTTGCATTTTATAGAGTTATTAAATTTAATTACCAAATTCATGATGCACACTACTCATATAATACGAGATTATAACATGATTCCAAATATGTGAATTTATAAAGTAATGCTAAATGTTAAGGCAAATTTAAGATATACCATTGAGAAGAGATTGGAAAGAATTTTAAATTTCAAGAAGCACAAATTCTATACTTAGTTTTGCTACAGGGTTGTCTGTGATCTTGGCAAGTCAGAAACTTCATTTGTCTTAGTGTTCCCATCTGTAAAATTGTGGTCATTATACTTGACACTTCCTTTCTTAAAAGGGGATGTTATGAGGATGAATAAGGTAATGCATTGTGGTAAAATGCTTTGAGCTCCTTAGAAGAAGGGTGTTACATAAATACAGAGGATTATCTCACATGAAAAATAGCTACAGTACGTTAAATATACCTACTAAGAGGCACAATCAACTCCTCATCTATTTTTTTTTCTCAATGTGGAAAAATTTTTACATTAAAAGAAATGATCTTCATCTATTGATTGACAAATACATCATCAGTTCTCTCTATTATTGTGTCACTAATACTCTTTTAAAACTTAAATAGTAATCAAACACACTATCAATCTTTCCTGTTCTTTACACGGGAAACTTTGGAGTCATCTTCAGCTCCTTTCTCTCATTTGACCCGTAAATATTTACAGTTCTTGTTGGTAATGCTTATGAGCTCTATTTTTTTTTATCTCTTTATATTTTGCTATGCATCCTGCAGTGAGTTATAGTAGCTAATAGATAAGACTTACGAGCCTGACTGCTTGGGTTCAAATCCCAGTTCTTTCATTTACTATGCAAACTTAGGTATGTGATTTAACGACCTCATGCTTCAATTTCCTCATCAGTAAAAAAGTTACAATAATGCTGCCTATCTGAACAGGTCGTAGAGGGAAATAAGCAAGGTGATACATGTAAAGCTATTTATAACTTTGCCTGGCACATAATACACTCTCAGTAGACATTAGCTATTATCATCATATGGACAACTATAATAATTGTGTATTCATTTATTGTTCATTAGTCTCATTGAGGCACTAGCATATTCCACTAGTCCACCTTTACAACACAATGCAGCTTTCTTTTAAAAATTAAGTTACTCACTTTTATATTTTGAATTGAATCCTCCCCAAGCTCTAAAATGATCATCTTCTGTCTCCTAATTATGTGCTTGAAATGAAACCTCTAACGTTCTTGAAGAACCACTTGCATCTCTACAAATTATCCAACCTCATTGTCAATAATGCACAGGTGCTTCAATCAGGTAAATATCCCTGTCATTCTTCACCGGTGTATCATCAACTTCCAGTTTTAGTCTCCATTTCTCCTTATAAATGTATGCCCATCTTTTCTCTGCTTCAGATTTCTGTTCCTCTCTGGAGCTCTTCCCAAGGATTCTCTCTCTCCTGATTTGTCTAATCATTTGAAGAACAATAACACATCAGCACATTGTGTAGATCACTAATGGATAACTGAATTTGATTATGTAGTTGGTGTGTTTATATTTTTATGTGCAGTATAACTTTATATTGCTTTTTGTATCAGGGTGAGGCAATATCCATACCAAAGAGAGGAGCCTGGAGACCTTTTCTCTCTTGCCCTGGGGACTGTAAATTAGGCTGGAATGGGTATCATATGTACAGAGTTCTCTGACAAGCTCCTGAAATTATCCTTTGTTGGTTTAGCAGTTCCATAGCATACGGCTCCTCTGACTTCCTGTTTAGTCTCTTAGGTCCCCAAATTTTAAATGAACTGCTTACTGCTGCAAGTTTCAAGCTCAGGGCATATCATATGTAAATATATTGTTTTAGGGAGCCTTAGAGAAAAGTTCTAAGCAAACAGTAGTAACTACCCATAGATTCATAGATGCTGATGAAGAATAGAAAAGTCCTAAAATGTCACCTGTCCTTCAAGACCAAGGAGTCACAGTAATTTCTGTTTCTATTAGCTTAGTAAGAGATAATTCCAGAGAATAACCTGATATTTCTATATCTCCATAAAACATTAATTTAAAATATTACTCACTTCTGGTTTAGAGCTATTACATCATGTAATTCTAGTAAAGCTTGGAGCCAGTTTCTGATATCTAATGCTGAATTGGAAGTTAATACCATTTTTACAGTCCACTCTTTTTTTGTCTCAACATTTCCCCCAACATTTTAGTAAAGTCTATTCTGCCTTTTAACACTGTGTGTGTGTGTGTGTGTGTGTGTATATTTCAGGGTGATACGGGAGGGAGGCTCACATTTTTGTAAAAACGGTGCAGAAAAGAAACAGTATACAATTAACGCTTGAACAAAACAAGGGTTAGGGATGCCAGCTACCACCTCTGCCACTGCCATAGTCAAAAATCCGAATGCAAATTTTAAACCTCCCCAAACTTAAATACTAATAACCAACCTTTGACTGGAAGTCTTACCAAACACATAGTTGATTAACACATATTTTGGATATTATTTATATCTATTATATATTGCATTCTTACGATAAAGTAACCTAGAGAAAAGAAAATATTATTAAGAAAATCGTAAGGAAAATATATTTACTATGCATGAACTGGAAGTAGATCATCATGAATGTCTTCATCCTTGCTGTCTTCATATTGAATAGGCTGAGGAGGAGGAAGAAAAAGAGGAGTTGGTATCTTACTGTCTTAGGGGTGGCAGAGGCAAAAGAAAATCTGCCTGTAATTGGACCAGTGCAATTCAAACCCCTGTTGTTCAAGGGTCATCTACAGATAGAGTCAGATTTCTGAGAGGGAGAATTGAGCATAAGGGTGAAAATTTACTTCCTTAGAATAAATGGAGATCTTTAAGGGGGTCTTAGACTTTCATAGGGCCAGGCTTTGGAATTTGAGCCAACCTTACTGAGATCTCCAATATAAGGTACCCCCACTTTGTATCTGGGTTAGACATATAACATTATAAATTAATAAGGATAGTTTTCATTGGATACATTTGAGAGTTGGTCCTATTATTTACAGCCACAGACTATCTTCATTAGAATCACATGGAATTTTGTTAAATTACTAGGCCTCTCTCCAGATCCACCAAAAGAATCTCTGGGGTTGGACGCAGAGATGCTTATGCACATTAAAGTTTAAAAACCACTGCCTTTGAAGCATATCTCCTTATTTTGTGTATATTTCCCCTTTAGACTATAGGTATCTTGAGAGCTATAATATTTTATATTTTTGCAAAATTTATGGGATTTCTATTTAATTTGTAGGTCTCTTGGCAACCATCCCATCACAAATGCTCAATAAATATTGTTAAAATAGAATGGAATTACCTCAAATGTATTTGCCATTTTATATACTTCCAGAAAATCCCACAAGATGTCAGAAGGAATGTAACTGTGTAAAAATGTCTGCTCTCATTATATTCTTGAAAATTGCTGTGAGAATAGATTTTAAGTGTTCTCACCCCACAAATGTTAAGTATGGGAAGTAATGCAGATGTTAATTAGCTCAATTTAGCTATTTCACAATCTACACATATTTTAAAACAGTATTATCTTGTTGTACATGATAAATACATATAATTTTAATTTGTCAATTAAAAACAAATGAATAAGTAAGGAAATAAATAAAGGCTCTCTTTTGCTTTCCTGTTTTGAGGTTCCTGAACACCAACACATTAGGTGACAGTTGAATTAGGACTTGAATTGACAGTCATTATAGTTTAAGGTGAATATAGTATCCACCCATATCTCCATGTTTTAACCAATTGTATAAGCTTTCTAGATGTATGGAATGACCTTGGCCCCAGACATATTGGTAAACTTTCCAGAAGGGTGAGACTTCACAGATCTGTCACGTTCAGCAGTTCTTACAGTTGGTTGTGGCTTCCCGGACTCCAGACCTGTATGTCCAACTGCCTTCTCAGTCTACTTGATGCCTACCAGACACCTCAATTTCAATCTTCCTGTGTGTTCAAAGTCCTCAGAGTCAGCCTGAGTTCCTCTCTCTCTTTTGATCTATGTCTTCTCTCTGACCAAATATTTCACTGCTGTCTGCAAAGTATGTATGCAGAGTCTAACCACTTTTTAAAAAATGGCCTTTAGCTTTTAACACAGATTTAGGTTTACAGCAAAACTGAATGGAAGGTGGAGGGATTTCTCATATACTCCCAGCTCCCACAACTGCGTAGCTCCCCAGTTATCAACATCCACTACCAGAGTGGTGCATTTGTTACAACTGATGAACTTACATTGACACATCATTATCATGCAAAGTTCATAATTTACATTAGGGTTCACCCTCGGTCTAACTACGTTTTAGTTCTTTTACTTCATCCCTGGTCCAGTTCAAGATCATCTTTTTCCCAGATCATTTCAATAGCCTCCTAACTTGTCTCTCTACTACTTTTGCCTCATTTGGTCTATCCTCAATATAGTGGCCATGGTGAAAAAATATTTACCAGATAATGTCATTACTTGGCTCTCCAATACTCTCCAATACTTTCTATTTCATCCAGAATAAAAGCCAAAGTCCTTACAACAAAAAATGATTTTATTTCAGCAATATAACCAATTTTATTTTAGCAACATATTATAATTGTATTAGAAGAAAGCAAATATTGAATTTAGATAAATAATATTTATTGACCTTAAATTATCTTTTACTCTGTGCATTAAAAAACAATTACTTGGTATATACAAGCTTTCACTGCACCCTGTCCATTAATATTTATCAAGTATAATATTTGTTAGTTATTAATCAAGCCCATGCTCAGTACTGGTTCAAACACTGTAAGTATCCAAGACACACGTAGAACACATGGTTTATTGCAGACCTATGGTTTGAAACCTGGGTAGAGTTGGGAAAGCCAACCACTGTGATTGCCAAAAGATCTTTATTTCTCTTGTTGTATTTAATGCGAGATATTGCAATTTTTGGTGACCCACCCTTCCTTCCTTCCTTCCTTCCTTCCTTCCTTCCTTCCTTCCTTCCTTCCTTCCTTCCTTCCTTCCTTCCTTCCTTCCTTCTTCCTTCCTTCCTTCCTTCCTTCCTTCCTTCCTTCCTTCCTTCCTTCCTTCCTTCCTTCCTTCCTTCCTTCTTTCCTCTCACTCTCTCTTCCTTTCTTTTTTTTTTTTGAGGCAGAGTCTTGCTCTATTGCCCAGGCTGGAGTTCAGTGGCACGAACTTGGCTCACTCCAACATCCGCCTCTTGGGTTCAAGCGATTTTCCTGTCTCAGCCTCCCAAATAACTGGGATTACAGGTGCACGCCACCATGCCTGGCTAATTTTTGTATTTTTAGTAGAGACGGAGTTTCGCCATGTTGGCCAGGCCGATCTGAAACTCCTGACTTCAGGTGATCCACCCGACTTGGCCTCCCAAAGTGCTGGGATTACAGGCATGAGCCACTGTGCCCTGCTGATGTTTTCTTTAGAATGGAATGTTTTATTACACTTTTAATGTTGCTTCATATAATCCTTCTTTCCATAGTTAGTGTCTTTCAAACTTGTTATGGCTATAATGAGATCATATGTAGAAAACATTAGAGAGAAAGTTGAGATTTGGACTTTGTCTTCACAATTTCTGTATTACATTTTGTTTTTACCCACCTTTCACTCACACAAAAGAAACTGAAAGAAAACCCACCAATTTCAACACATGGGCATTTAAAACTAATGACTAAAAGTAGGTTTTGCTTATCTAAAAAATAAACCTCCTCTGACAGTAGGGTCAATGTTACAATGATAAAACCACAATTTCTTTCTTATAAAATTAATAGCTTACTTAGAAATGGCTATTCATTAGAAATTTGGCATACTTACACACCTAAGTATGCAATATATAAAATAATATTAAATGACTAATGGCCAAAACACGGACTTAAACAAATATTTCCAAACATTGCTTTATTTAATGATGACAAAAGCCTCAATTTCCCATTGCACGATACTTAACTGAACAAACAAACAAACAAACCCAAAGCTGTGGGAAATACAACTTTAACATTTGTTTTTAAATGTAACAATGTTTCTGGGGTTTGATAGCCTATAAGAAATGTTTCACTGTAGTATTCCTTTCAAGGAATTGAGGTACTGCAGTGGCCAGTAAACCACTATTGCATTAGTGCTATAGCTGTGATGTAATATTTTTTATAATGTTATTTTGTTTTCAAGGAAAAAATTGGAGAGTGGTACTTAGACTAAAGTATAATCCTATCAGTTTTACATAAAATATTGATAAGAAATAAAAACTTAGCATCCCTGGTGTGAATTCACTAGATTGTACAAAATACAAACATATAGATTAAGGAAAGTTAACATAATCCTTTTATGGGAACTAAAATCAATTACATGTCAGCTTTGTAGTATTATAAATGTATTTAGTCAGCATAGAATTTTTCCAGCAGTGTTTCCTGCAGATTGAAATTGACTAACCAGATGTTAAATATTAAATAGAACTAATCAAAGCGTGGTTCAAGAGACTTTAAAAACAATGATCAAAGGGAGCTATTTATTACCTGATTCATGTTACTGTTAAAATATTGGCTCTGTAATATTATATTTAAACTTAGTTTTTTTAAAGATTGCATTTTCTAGCTTTACATGAACAATAATTAATGTTAATAAATTAACTCATAAACTATGTAACTGGATCATTGTACATAATAATGGTTGGAAACTTGACCAAGAAATGTAAAGCTCAATTCAGAGACATAAAACCTTAGTGGGATATTTAGTATATATATAACTTTTAGTAATAATGTAACTACTGAAAAACACTAGGGCTCATTTACTCCATGTCTGTACACATACACATACACAAAATAAAAACAAAAACAAAAAAGAAGGCAATGCTAGAATTATTTCTGAGGGATCTTGGAGCAATCATTTGCTCAGGCATTTTATTAATTCCAGAAAATTAATTATTCTTTTTTAAAAAATAAACAAAAATTGACTTTCGGAAAAGATTTCTAAGACAAGGCATTCCATAATTTCTTATAAGCTCATTCCATTGTTTTACCATAGTGACAATTTATTTTTTGCTTATTCAATGAGAATCTGTCATAAGATCTTGTTTGGACCCACTTTCTCTTGAAATATATTTGCATAGATGGAAAAGCAGCATTAATAGACTTTTCAGTACCTAATAAGTTTACTATTATCAATATTTTATATAAGTAATCTATGCAGCTTAAGAAAACATTTTTCAAAGTTTCAGGGTTCCAATAAACAATGAAATTGACAACCATTCATATGCCAATAAATGTTTTCACCAATATACGTAGTTTTTATTTTTTTATTTCATTTGGGATGATAAAATAGGGAAATGAGGTCAAACTGTAAGACTGTATCCCAAATGTTCTATCTTATTCTTAAATTCCCTTGCTAAATTGTTTTCTTGAACCAATTTTCATTCAACTTCTGCTTGTTTTTAATTACTTGCATTCTAGTAGTAATCACTTTTAATCTACCATTATAACAACTTTTTAAAGAAAAAAATTTATTTTGATATAGGCAATATTGATTTTTCTATAGGAATGAAGATTTATTGTATGTCATGCTAGCTTCTGTGCCTTGAATATAAGAAGTTCCATTATAGTTTTAAAAGCAAATCAAGAAAAATGTAGTAACTGGAGAGGGTGTTGTATATTCATACACCATGACCATACATGTCTATCTTTAAATGTCGTTCATACACTGTCCTGAAATGCTCCTTTTCAGCTGGTTCAGGACCTACCCTCTCCAAACGTTCTTCTCCCAGTTAAAGTAGAAATCATTGATGAAATAAAGCACGATACACCTTTTAGACTTTGCCATTTGTGAGCTTACCTTACATGATATTGGACACAAAATGGTTAAACAGGAGTATTCTCCAAACAAGTACAGCAGGAGCCAAGGAGAAGGTGAAGGGTGGGGAAAGACATTTTATATTAGAACGTCTTATGTTACCTATATTTTTCCCCACTGTGAGTCTCCAGACTTTTTTTTTCCTCCTTGCCATTTGGACTTCAGTTAGGTATCCTACTAAAAGGATATTAGAACTGCCTTCTTTGCTTCAGCATTGCATGAAGATAAAGCATGCAGAAGGCAGCAGTGGGCACCTGAGGGCTCAGATGGACTAGTGAAGGCAGAGGTGATGCGTAGAAAAAAATTTGGCAAAGCCTGTGTGAGAAATGTGTTTGTTTGAAACCTGAACATTGAGAAAGGAAACAAAGGCTAAGTAATAAGTGTTCTGCACGATGACAGTATGACCTTGCAGATGACACTAGCCGAGCACGACCATGGACACAAAGACCAATAACAGCAATAAAACAACACCAGATGACAAATCCCGACCAGACCTGCAAAGGCTATATTTTATTATCCGTTTTGGATAAAGAGATTTTACCAGGTCTCTAGTGAGGAGAAATAAGTACAATCAAAACCTCACTTTACATCATTTATAGTTTTGTTGTATATAATGAAGCTTTAGTTAATTATATGATAGTATGTATCTAATTCTCATTTTTAAATGGTTTTATTATTCTCAGTAAATCCTTTTGCTGTGCCCATGAAATTAAGCTTCAAATTGAAAAAACTAATCATCCAAACTCTGCATATGATTTATTTTCAAATTTTTGACTTTTATTTCATGAAGACTACAAGATAATTTTGTTGTTGTTGTTGTTGAGAATGGAGCTGACACTTGAATAGTCTCTAATTGTTGGAGTTTAGATTCTGTTGCCCGGAGCAGGAAAAACTGGGTAAACAGCACTGCTTACAGACTGTTGCTTTAGAAAGACTCCTTTCTTACTGGGTAGGGCAGAAATTACATAAGGAATCCAGATTTTTTTGAGTGGCAGTTTTCTATATAGTAAGCTTTGTGTGCTTAACAGATTAACTGCTTTTCATGTTATTCTTTTCCCCAGGATTCAGGAAAGAAAATGACATAATAGATTTTTTTTTTTTTCCCTGGGATCACAGTAAACCTCCTTAGTCAAACCCAGTTGCTCCTTGGGAGGTAAGGAGCGAACTAACCTATGTTTCTACAAGTTACAAAATCATTTACATTTATTACCCTTGCACAGTGAGGCCCCAAAGCCTCAGAGCTATGATTCTCCAAATCACCGCATTCTAAGCTTGACTGATTGGTTTAAAAGCTTGTGAGAGATTTATAATGATTCACTGTGTAAGCCAATGATTTTATATTTAAGTCAAGAGACTGCTTATAAATGACAGAAAACTTTAGGCTCTCCTTGGACACAGCAGGTGACCAACTGTTTCCATAGGTTTAGATAAAAATAGCATTTCCTTTGCACTGTTTGAACCCAAAATTTGTAAAGCACACACACATTATATTGTATACAAGCATATAATATTACCTCTCCATTTATAGTGCTATCTTCGGATTATTTGACCATATTAATATCTGTGTGTATTTGCCACAGAAACTTAAAAAGCTCTGTTGCTTTTGAACTTTTTCTTATTTGCTCTCATAAACTTTAATTGCTTCCTCAAATTCCAGATTTGTTATTTAAATAGGATATATTGCTGTACATTAAGTTTGGAAAAAAATTCTATGCTTAGGTTACTGCGATGTTTCACAACACATAGTAGCAGTATCTTTTACAGTTTAAAGTTTATACAAATAAATTGCCACTGTTTAAATGGTATAAATGAAAGAAATAAGATTAATAGAGTACATATTGAAAAATGTTAACCTTTGTATGATATTTTGCCTTGTTTGATCGATGAAGAAAATTTGAGATTTGTGAAGAACACCAAATGTTTAATCAGGAGGTTGGTAAGCGTCATAAAGTTCTTAAAGGAAAGGCTGCAGAAATGTCTATGCCACCAGCCTTGGAAGACTCTTTGCCAACCAGTCTGTTTATTTCCTCCAGCAATACTGAGGGTGCCAACTGGATTGGTACAAACTTCCATAGAGATGCAATTACTTTTTTTTTTTTTTTTTTTTTTTTTTTTTGAGACAGAGTTTTGCTCTTGTTGCCCAGGCTGGAGAGCAATGGTCCAATCTTGACTCACTGCAACCTCTGCCTCCCGGGTTCAAGTGATTCTCCTTCCTTAGCCTCCCCAGTAGCTGGGATTACAGGTGTGCACCACCATGCCTGGCTAATTTTTTGTGTTTTCAATAAAGTTGGGGTTTCACCCTGTTGGCTGGGCTGGTCTTGAACTCCTGACCTCAAGTGATCCACCCACCTTGGTCTCCCAAAGTGCTGGGATTACAGACATGAGCCACCATGCCCAGCCTGGAGGTACAATTTCAAATGTATTTGTTAGAAGAAAATTAAGTCACACCATTCTTTTAATCTGCCTTATGAACCACAATTCAAACCACTATGTTCTGTCTCTATTCTCACACTAAAAAGTCCCTACAACTTGTCTCCTGTTTCCTTGCTTATTTCAGTCTTGTCATCCACTCCTTCTGCCTGTTATACCAGAGGCTTTCCACTGCTTCCTGTTTCTCTAGGCTTCTTCCTTTTCAGATCAGGTCTATGTTGGTTTCTCCACATTGCCTGGCACTATTCTGTCTTATTTGGAATATGTGCCTAGCATTATCTAAAGTATGGCATGACATTTAATAGCACACTGTTTGGCTAAGACCCAGCATATAGCCTCCATTCTTGCAGCTACTAGCTGTATTATTTTGGGCAGATTATTTAACCTCTCTGAGCCTCAGTTTCCTTGTTTGTAAAAGGGAAAATAAATTTACCTAAAAAGATTGTGGTGAAGACTAAACAAGCTAATGTATGAAAGAAATGCTTAGCACCAGAACTGGCATGTAATAAGTGCTCAACACATTATTGCTATTGTTATTAAGGTTATCCTGATAGTGATTACACTAATTTCTTGCCCTAATTGACTGGCGTCTCCCCATACATAGTTACTTCCCTGGAATCTTTTTTTTTTTTTTTTAATAGGAACCACTCTTTCTTTCAAACTCTTATAATCTGTTTCTTGAAGCTCTTATACTCTTCTTATTCTAGTTCATATAGGTCCATCTTATGCATGTGAATTTCAGGAAAGAATTTGTCACATGCTTTCCTTAAAGTTCAAGTATATCAATGAATTTTGCTGACCCACTAGTATATCTTATTCAATAAAGAAATGATGTAAGTATTATATATTCTTGGTTAACTCAAATTGTATCCTAGGAACTCTCAGACAGCCTTTTAGTCACTTGCTGTAGCTTCTTGCCTAGATTTGTTGTCATGCTTCATGTTGTAGTGTTTGCAGAATTTGCCTTTCTTTTTGATAATTGTACCCCATTTTGCATCTGCATCTCTGCTCTGTGAACATTCTCTTTTCCATTCTCTCTGATTATTCAAAGTCACACTGTCTTTTGTTTTAAACTTCTCTGTTTTAAACTTTTAAAAAATTTAGATTCAGGGAATACATGTTCAGATTTGTAATATATTATTGCATAATGGTGAGGTTTGGGTTCCAGTGTGCCTATCAGTCAAATAGTGAACATTGTCCCTACAAGTAATTTTTTAACCCTCACTCTCCTTCTTCCCTCCTCCCTTTTGGAGTCCTCAGAGTCTATTATTTCCATCTTTATGTTCATATGTAGCTATTGTTTAGCTCCTACTTATAAATGAGAACATGCAGTATATAATTTTCTGTTTTTGAGTTATTTCTCTTAGGGTAATGGCATCCAGTTCCATCCATGCTGCTGCAAAATACACGATTTCACTCTTTATGGCTGTTTAGTATTCCAGGGTGTATATATACCACATTTTCTTTATCCAGTCAAGCACTAGTGGACACTTAGATTGATTCCATAACTTTGCTGCTGTGAATAGTGCTGAAATAAACATATGAGTGCAGGTGTCTTTTTGATATAATGATTTCTTTTTCTTTGGGTAGATGTCCCCTAGTGGGATTGCTAGCTTGAATGGTAGTTCTCTTTTTATTTCTTTGAGAAATTGCCATACTGTTTTCTATAGATGGTTTACTAATTTACATTCCCACCAACAGTGGATAAGCAATTCCCTTTCCCCACATCCATGCCAATATGTGTTGTTTTTTGTCTTTTTAGTAATAGCTACTCTGGTATAAGATGATATCTTCATGTGGTTTTAATTTGCATTTCTCTGATGATTAATGATGTTAAGCATTTTTTCATATGCTTGTTGACCATTAGTATGTCTTCTTTTAAGAGGTATCTGTTTGCAAAGATTCCTGTCAGTGGCTGGGAAATCCCATTTGCAAGTTCTCTCAATATGCTTGAGTACAATTACTCTGTTAGGAAACTGAACATGGTAGAGCAGTGAGGTGCTTGCTTCAATTGCTTTCCTCATCTGAGCCTTGGCTTTCCTCTTACCATTGTTAATTGGGGGAGCTCATTACTACCACCCACTTATTGCTTGCTTCCTCTCCTGCTCTGCCAAATTTTTGTGGGTCATGTCTCTTATTGGAGGAGGCTGTAAACCTTTGAATCTAGTTTACATTATTGCCCTGTGATTCTCTGATGGACCCAAGGAAAGTTATGTCTTTTGTATGTTAGTCAAGATTTTCTCTTTGTTAGGGTGAATGACATGCTCTGGGGCTTTCAACATTCTAAGTGGAAGAGGAACTATCCCCCCTCCTCCCCACTCCATCATTTCTTAATCCCTTTGGATCTGCCTTTTGGCATAGCCAATATAGAAAGACTGCCTTATGGGTCTGTTATTGGTGCATTAGCAGCTTTGCTGCAGTGACAAACCACCTAAAAGTATCAGTCACATAAAAAAAGAATATTTATTTTTTACACATGTAATGTATTGTCACTTGTGGGTGGGGTGCTACTTCTATGGCTCTCTCTCCTCAGCTCTGTTGGGCTCTCGCTATTTGTCTTCTCATTCAGAACTTAGGTGATAGACAGCCCCAATTTGGGATGTGGCAGGTGGAAAGGATAAGGAAAACCATGGAAAACTTGTGATGACTCTTAAGGTACCTACTCATTTGTAACATATGCCCATCCACTGACATTTCATTGTCCACTCACATCCAAGGTACGATGTGTATTTCTGTTGCAGGAGGCACGGGCAGTCACATGCCAAGGTCTAGGAAAATGTAATCTTCTTTCAGGAGGAGCAGGGGTAAATAATGATGAATCAGGATACGGTCTACTCAACTGGTGAAAGCCAATTTTCTTATAGTTGGCCTTGTCTACAATATTTGAATTCTTTTAATTGCACAATTTTATTGGTCAGAAAGATTTTGTCTTCAGAAAATGGTTTTAAATGATAAGAAAACATATCATTTTATATAAGAAAAAGCCCAGAGGAGGCTAGAATCTAGACAGAGCATGTTAGAGCTGTGACTTTGCTTTCTCATAAACTGGTATTTTCTCCTTCCCACTTGAGTTGGCTTTTTGCTTGTACCTGCTGCACTCATGGTTGCAAGGTGGCTTCTAATGATAATTGTTGCTGCATGTAGCTTTGGGCTTATCTAGAAAACCTCTCCCAACTTAGAAATATAAATTCTTCCCTTCAACATGATTGAGTCAATATAGAAAATGTATATTAGTTACCAGGGGAATTCATTAGTCCGTGTGGCCTCGATTAATCATCTGGGATGGAAGGGATGTTGAAGAGTTAACCATAATGTTCCTGTTTATTACAGATATCAGGAATCTAAATCTTTTTCTCTTTCATCTTCCTATGGTTATATGTGTGTGTGTGTGTGTGTGTGTGTGTATGCATATTACATATGCATATATAGACTCATATTATTTATAGTTTATAGTTTTCTCTTCTTTAAACTCATTTCCTTGTTGATCCCATACACTGAGAAAACTATCAACCTTTTGGAGTAGTTCTCACTTCTTTGCCCTAGATCCAATTACTGGCTTATGGTTCTCTGTGAATTTCCTGCTGGAACCTCAATTCTGCTGGAACCTCAATCCTGCTGGAACCTTTCCTTTCCATCCAGCTTCTCCTCTTGACTGTCTTCTTCATCACCAGTCTTGAAATCTGAATGATCTTTTTCCTTTTTTCATGTTTTTGTATATTCAATCTGTTCGTATTCATAATTACACTTCCTTTGAAATGTGTTTTATATTCATTCTTTTCTTTTGTTTAGCACTTGCTGTGGAGTACCAACAGTGGCTAGAAAGACCCTGTGACTCTCAGAGACAAGCACATATAAAACATAAGAGGACATTCCCTTGGTTGTTCTAGAAACACTTGCCTGTGAACTGGAGGCTTAGTGTCCAGCATATGTAGACAAGAGTCAGTGATATTTGTATTATTACTGATAAAGTAACACCTTTTTATCCACAGACTGGGGAAATCTGGGAAACCATGGTTACATAGATGTATTTTGTTCTGGTAAAAGGGAACATTCATTGTGAAACATGGCACATATGCCCTTGTCTCTGACCTTCACTTAAAACATTCCATCAACCAGAAATGGCCTCCCCCATCTTTACCTGCTTTACGACTTAGGGCACATATCTGCTTTTTCATAACATTTTCTGTAAGGCTATATAATAGGGTTTGTCTCAGAATGGATTTGGGCTTGATTTCTGATTCTTTGTGATCTCAGCCGCTCAAAACTTGTTCCTCCATTTGAAAAAGGGCATAACCTCAAAAAAAAAAAAATGAAGAAAAAGGGCATAACAGTACTGTATTAATGTCTATTGCTATATAGAAATATTACCACAAACTTCATGGCTTAAAACGACAAATGTCCATTAGGTCACGGCTTCTCTGGGTCAGGAGTCCAGACATAGCATTGCTAAGTTTTGTGCTTTGGGAACTCTTCTGAAAGCCACAATCAAAGGGCCAGCTAGGGCTGTGGTCTCACTCAAGGCTTGACAGGGGGAGGATCTGTCTCTAAGCTTACATGATTGTTGGCAGAATTCAGTTCCTTTTGGCCTGAGGACCATCAGTTTCTTGCTTGGTGGAGGCTGAAGGCTACTCTCAGCTCCTTTACCATGTGGCCTCTTGTTTCTTCAAAGTCAGCAAGGTGGAAAGGCTCTCCTAGCAAGACCGATATTACAATCTTACATGTTATGATTGGGGAAATGACGTTCCACTTCTGCCATATTCTAATGACTAGAAGAAAGTCTCAGATACTGCCTGCACTCAGGCAGAGGAGAATCACACCAGAATATGGAGTTTCAGAAGGTGGGGATAATTGAGCAGCCCTATTAGAAGCTATCTGCTACAGTTGTCAACCCCCACAATTTGAAAATTATGTGTATGAAGATTTCAGCAAGATGCCTGATGCTTGTATTCCATAAAGGGCAGTATTATTATTCCTCCTCACCAGATGTGAGGGCAATCCTAGTACCTTCTATTTTTTAATCACTCTAAAGGTTCTTAGAACTACCAACTTGAAGTAGTTATTTGTGTATGTATTTAATTTTATTACAGAGTTATAAGCTTTTGGAAAGCAGGGACATATTCTTTTACATCCTTGAAGCTCCCAATATCTAGTAGTATGCCTTTCTCATAGAGATCATTAATTACTTTATCCCTGGGCTCCCATAATCACTTACATTTCTGTGCTCCAGCTCATGTCACACTGTATTATAACTAGCTATACATAACTATTTTTCTTTTTTTTTTTTTTTTTTTTTTTTTTTTTTTTTTTTTGAGACGGAGTCTCGCTGTGTCGCCCGGGCTGGAGTGCAGTGGCCGGATCTCAGCTCACTGCAAGCTCCGCCTCCGGGGTTTACGCCATTCTCCTGCCTCAGCCTCCCGAGTAGCTGGGACTACAGGCGCCTGCCATCTCGCCCGGCTAGTTTTTTGTATTTTTAGTAGAGACGGGGTTTCACCGTGTTAGCCAGGATGGTCTCGATCTCCTGACCTCGTGATCCACCCGTCTCGGCCTCCCAAAGTGCTGGGATTACAGGCTTGAGCCACCGCGCCCGGCCATAACTATTTTTCTTACTAAACTGGTAGATCCTTAAGGGAAGAAAGACTGGGCCTTTTCTTTTTGTCTCTATTGCCTTTTCTTCTCTCCCTTAATTTCCTCTTACCAAGCATCAAATACGGTGCTTGGTATATAGTAGATGCTCAAGAAATGAAAGTTCCTTGAAAAAATAAATAGTAATTATTTAGAAACAATTTACTGAATGAATAACTAAATTTTAAGAGGCAGTGTCTATCACTAAACTTTCAAGAAATAATGCAAACATAGGATGCAAAAAAAAAAAAAAAGGAAAAAGAACAAGTATAATTCTCTTACATTTTTACCGAAAATGAAAGGTTTTATAAAAATATCAGTCGTTTGAGTTTTGAAAACAAGTAGGTTGTAGAGTATGAAAGAAATTAGTGGCACACCAAAACACGAGAGCTGAGATTATGGTTCCCTTCTGATCCATGAAACTGCTGAATACTCTTCAAAGAAAAATAGATGTTTTAGTAGCTGTCTGCTATTTATTATTGTGTTTAATTTGATATTTTGAAAATTTGAGATATCTACCTCATAGGATTGTTGTAGGGATCAAAGGAGGTAGTATGTAGAAAGTATTTAGCATAGTTAATTTAGTTTCTTTCACAGCCATTTAATTTTTAGACTGTTTAAACATTGCTGAATCATTTTGCCAGCCTTGGGTAAAAGTGAAAAGTAGAATCTTCTGAATTTTTTTGTTTTTCAGGAAGCCTGATATCTGACATTTGTAACTCAGGAGAAAATTTAAAAATTATTTATTATTGCTATTTTATTGAGATAAAGTGTCACTCTGTCACCCAGGCTAGAGTACAGAGGCACAATCGTGGCTCACTGCAGCCTTGACCTTCCAGGCTCAAACAACCCTTCCACCTCAGCCTCCCAAGTAGCTGGGACTACAGGTGCATGCTACCACACTTGGCTAATTTTTGTATATTTTGTAGAGATGGGATTTTTCCATGTTCCCCAGGCTGGTCTTCAACTCCTAGGTTCAAGTGAAGTACCACCTCGGCCTCCCAAAGTTGTGGGATTACAGGTATGAGCTACCATGCCCAGCCGAATTTTGAGTTTTTATTATGATTGTGGTCTAAAAGTCTTAATAATTTGGGGGCTTCAATTATCTTTTGAGGAGGCTTGATGTCTTAGTCCATTTTGGCTGCTATAACGAAATACCTTAGGCTGGGTAATTTATAAGCAACAGAAATTTATTGCTCATAGTTCTAGAGGCTGGGAAGTCTAAGATCAAGGTGCTGGCAGGTTTGGTGTCTGGTAAGGGTCTGCTCTCTGCTTTGTAGATGGTGCTTTGTTGCATCCTTACTAGCAGAAGGGGCAAATGGCTCCATAACATCTCTTTTGTGAGGTCACAGATACTGTTCATAAAGGATTTGCTCTCATGACTTAATCACCTCCTAAAGGCCCCACCTCTTGATAATACTATCACATTGGCAATTAAGTTTCAACATATAAGTTTTGGGGGGGACACATTCAGACCATACCATTTGGGCAAGGAGGAAGGAGTCTTACTGTTCTCCTGAAGTCTTGCCTTGTTGATAGTTATCTGCCTTATACGTAATCGCTATCACCTCTAATGACTAGCTGTGGGCTTGATGTACAGTAGGTGCTCAGTAAATGCTGATTATTAATGGAAAAATAAAATTGGCCCTGGGATCAGGATTCTCCAACAGACAGTAAACGCTTAAGTGCAGAGACCACAAATATTAACTCTGTATCTCCAAGTCCAGGCAGGGGGTTTAGCTGACATGCTCATTTTCTATTCACAAGATTTATTATATATAGTTTGCTGTGTTTGAGGGCAATATTTGTAGTTTTCCTGTTAGGTTCACTGAGTATACCAGTTTCTCAAGTGAGTACCATGTGTGAACCCCAGTTCATTCTTACATATCCACTTCATGATCCCTGTAGTCTAGTTTCTTCTCTCACAACTTTGCTGATCTGTTCTTCCTCCATCGTGCAGCCCCCAACTCTCTTGGTATTAAGCCCATTCACAGTGTTATGCAACCATCACCACTATCCATTTCCAGAACTTTTTTGTCATAGCAAAAAGAAAAAAAATCTCTGTCCTCATTAAACAATGATTCCCATTCCACTCTCCCCACAACTGTCAACCTCTATTCTTTCTGTCTCTATGAATTTGCCTATTTTAAATACCTCATATCAGTGGAATTATACAATATTTGTCATTTTGTATCTTGTTTACTTCACTAAGCACAATGCCTGGAGAGTTCATTCATGTCGTAACATGTATCAGAATTCCACTCCATTTTTGTAGTTAATATTGCATTGTATGTATACATCACCTTTTATTTATCCATTTACCTGTCAGTGGTACTTTCTACCTTTTTGCTATCGTGAATAATGCTGCTATGAGCATTGGCATACACATATCTTTCAAGTCCCTGTTTTTTCAATTCTTTTGGGGATTTGCCTTGTAGTGGAATTGCTGGATTATATGATAATTGTATGTTTAATTTTTTGAGGAACCACCACCAAACTGTTTTCCACAGCAGATATACCATTTTACATTTCCACGAGCATTGCACGAGGTTCTAATTTCTCCACATCCTTGCCATTACACTTGTTGTTTTCTGTTTTCTTTTTAAATTTTATATATACATATGTATGTGTGTGTGTGTGTATATATATATATATATATATTTCTAATTGCCATTGTAATGAGTATGAGGTGGTATCTCATTGTGGTTTTAATTTGCATTTCCCTATTGATTACTGAAGAGCATCTTTTCATGTGCATATTGGACATTGGTATAAAGCTACCAGTCCTGTCCTTCTAGTCAGAATCAATGGTGGTCTTTTAGCTGTAAGTACTTCTGTACTTTCTTTCTCACTATCTATCTTAAGATGATCTCTTAGATATCTAAAAGTATTGTCAAATACCTTCAGCTACCTCTCATACCTCTGTCCTGGGATAGCTGGCTATTACTTCAGGCTCAACATATATGATGCTTAAATTGTCATCTTGGTCTCATTGCTGTCTCCTAATTTCTGTCCCTGTCTCAGTTTTTTCCTTGACTTTATCTTTGGCTTTATCTTTGTTTTCTCTATCTTTATTCTCTATATTCAACTACTCACCAGTTCTGCTTTGTTCTTCCTGCACTTTTTTTTTTGTTTGTTTCTGAGACAGAGTCTTGCTCTGTTGCCCAGGCTAGAGTGCAGTGGCATGATCTTGGCTCACTGCAGCCTCTGCCTCCTGGGTTCAGGTGATTCTCCTGCCTCATCCTCCTGAGTAGCTGGGACTACAGGTGTGTGCCACCACACCTGGGCTAATTTTTGTATTTTTAGTAGAGACAGGGTTTTACCATGTTGTCCAGGATGGTCTCAATCTTCTGACCTCATGATCTGCCCACCTCGGCCTCCCAAAGTGTTGGGATTACAGGTATGAGCCACTGCACCTAGCCCACAGTTGTTAACTGTATCCTGAAAAGATGGAAACTGAAATTCTCATGAATGGTGGACATACTTTCCATTTAATGATTAGGTCCTTTGTGAAAAGATTGATTAAACTGTTTATATCTAAATGAGAAATGCTCTTGTGTTCTCTACTACAATGCCTTGCACATAAAAGGCATTAAATAAATATTTGTTGAATGATTTGAGTTCATTTTGAGTATTGAGTGTTAGCATACAAGTCTGTAGTAGTTTATTGTTTAATTTCATCCTAACATAGGTTTAGGAGGAAAAAACAGTGTGAATTTCAGAAAACACACAAAAATGCGTAGTTTTTGTAGGATGTGAAACATACAGATGTCTTAAAAATTTAAATTACAATTTTTGCTTTCTCTTCAAAAATTATATTTAAAAGTTTTAAACAATTTAAAATGTTTCTAGTAGTGCTTACATTTGATATCAAATATAAGTGACTTATAATTCCATGTTCTCTGAATTCTTGATTTGTTTCCTGTGTCAGAGATTTGAGACTATTAAGCGGCGATTAGGGAGGATATCCTTGAAGTCTCCTTCACACCAAGAATCTCCTTTTTTTTGGTTCACTTAACTTAATGTGGGAGTTGCTTGTGATATTTTCTACATTTCACCTTCCGAGGTTATAGGCCCCATTCATATGCCATATCTCCCTCTCAGATGAGTAAGTATGACTTTTATGAATTTTCTTCACTTGTAGAATTTAATTTACATGAATAATTAGGAAAGGACCAAGTGAAATTTCTCTCTCCCTAGGCAAACAATCTTGTTAATAAAATCAACTGCAAACTTTTCCTTTAATTTTTTTTTGTATCTTTAAATCTATTGCTTGCTAGAAAGAAGCAAAATAAAAAGAAATATAGGGCGCTACAGCATACTGCTATTTTGCATATTGATATCTGAATAATTACCTTAGGGCATATTGAGTTATAATATGAAATACTATTCCCTCAAGACATTATCTTAAAATATTTTACTTATTTAGCATACAGTTCAATATTTTAGAATTATGTAGAGAGTATAGTTGTTAACTGACATGGAATGTGCTGGCAGAAACAAAAAATTAGAGGGACCTAACAGGGAAAAGGAATTGTTCTTGGAATGTTACAGTATTTAAATACTGTTGCAATATAGCTGGTCAATTATAATAGCCAACATTGTAAAAGAGAAGAAGGTTGTAATTCTGTATAGGTGGTTAATATGTGCATATTTTTCCTTTAAAGTGTATTTCACGTGGAGTTTGTTTGATATTCAGACCTGTAATCATGTATTTTACAGTTCCCTTTGCACACAGCCAGCAGTGGGGTATTCTTTTACAACACAAAGGCTGGAAATAGATACCAAAAGAATAGTGCCTGGAAATGAAGAACTGTAGTTTCTGGAAGAAAATGCTCATAATGTGACCCACAGTCAGCTTAGGAATTGAACACCACAAAACATGGAGTGGAAGGCAGGTTGGTCTGGTATTATGTACTCTGGTGCCTACATCTTAGTTGCTATGACGAGTCTAGCTGAGATATGTGTTCTCTAACAGCCTAGGTCAGAAGGAAAGCCCACCAATGACAGAAACACTGTGGCCACGCTGGACATAGTGAGGCTTTAGTATAGCTTTGAGTTTTGTGATTCCACTGACTGTGTGACTGTGACCAAGTTATTTAAACTCTTTAACTCCCCATTTCCTTACCTGTAAAACTAAATGTGTGAATTAAATGGAATCATGTGAGAAAAGTACATGTTTTGTTTCCTGATGTTGTTATTATTATTGTTGCTGTAATGAGGCTAGATCTTTATAGTCCTAGAAACAAATTTACTACTGGTATACTGTTAATTGAAACTGTTAAAACTTGAAATTGAGGCTGAGATGGTAAGATCCCTTGAGACTAGGAGTTCAAGGCCAGCTTGGGCAACAAGCAAGACCCTGTGCCCATTGAAAACACAAGAAACATTAGCTGAGCATGGTACTGCATGCCTGTAGTCCCAGCTACTTGGGAGGATGAGGTAGGAGGATTGCTTGAGCCCAGGAATTTGACGCTACCATGAGCCATGATGGCATCAATGCACTCCAGCCTGGGCAACAGGTGCTGTCTCTAAAAAAGAAAAGACTAAAGAAAACAAATCAAACCCAAACAAAAAACCAGCATTGATTCCAGAAGAAAAGATAAAATGAAAACAAATCTTTATTTTATATGTGAAGTCATGAAGTGTGTTTTCTTTTCTTTTCTTCTTTTTTTTCCATTTTTTTCAAGCAATTGTCTGAAATTTCTATAACCTTACTCTGGATGGAGCAGGACAAACCCTCAACTATTTCAATACTGTTCTGTCGAGCAGTGTAGGAATGCACAGGTCACCACAGACCCAAGCATGCTGGAGGTTTGCCAGTATTTGCTTTTAAAACTGTTTTTGATATGCCTTCTTTTAGAAAATTAAAGATTATGCATATTTGTTTATAAAACAGTTTTTGTCATGAGGCCATTTTGTGACCAAGAATGTATCTTACTCACCTTGTTTATCATAAAATTGGTCAGTTTCTATGTGTTAAAACACTGAACTAGCTATGTCTCACTTTCTGATATTTGAAGGGGAACAGGAGTATTACCCCAATTTTGCAGATGAAGAAACCTACCTACAGATTAAACAATGTGATTGATATTTTATCCCAGGTTAATGGCAAAGCAAAACTGGGGTTGAGCTTCTTTCTCTCCTTGGTCTCATAGGCTTTATCACATTTCATGTTGCTGCTGTAAAAAAGAACCGTAGGCTGTTTGTAAGCGTGAGGAACTAAGTGATGGGTATTTAGCGTCTCTTGTGCTAACTGACCAAAAACTGAATTGACTTCTATTACATTATCAAATTATTTTTACAAAATGGGTATATTGGACTTTCTCATCTATTAATGCTATTGCCAGTGCCTTCTCAATTGCAACAACAAGATGGCAAAAGGAAATGTAAGTTGTCATGTATTAAAAATCAATTGAAATGACATTTCAACCTTCAATTGCAGTAAATTCTTTGAGAGAAGGAAACGAAATCCTCATGATAGCGGTGATAGTGATGTCTGTTGCTGCTTTTCTAATTAATTAAATGTATGACTCTTAAGCCCTGCCAAGTGTATATTTTTATTTTGCTATCTGAATGTCCCCTTTCTTTGACCTTTCCTCTCTTTTCTATACCTCATTTCTTATGCACCTGCTCCATCTATGGCTTAGCTCCTTTTGTCACAGAGGAAATGTATTCTAAATTAATTTATACTTAGATTATTTAAACATTTTCTTATTAATTGAAGACCAAGTAATGCTAGACCCAAAGAAATAAATCCCTAATAGTGTGATTTTCAGGCACCATGCTACTCGAATGGGAAGAATATTTTGCTGCTGGCATGGTCTTTAGGAACACCTCAGATCATGCCCATTTTCTTTCTCTATAAGGCTGTCTCTGCTTTTACCTGTTTCCTGGGTAGATGTGTTTGACTGTGATTCTGGAGAGATGCTTATTTGGCACAGGTTCCCAATCTAATGAGGAATGAGAACTTGTGGTTAACTACTATTTTAGAAGAATGACTAAAGTGCAAAGTCGGCAGAGTAGGGACTAATGAAATAGGCCTGTGTGTAGATGGAGAAGGCTTGGCAGATACATGCAATGGGTTAAAGGCCATGCTCTCAGAGAGTAATATGAAGGCAGGCATGAAAATGGGTGGCAAGTTTAGAAGCTGTCCAACGTCTGATGCGGTGGACATGTGTGGGGATAGATGGAAATGACCGATCGAAACCAGATTGTGGAGGATTTTAAACACCATGCCAAAGCATTTGGACTTGAGTCTGTAGACAATGAGGCTCTGCAAGATTCTTCAATCTGTGTCTCCATAGCCACTTGACCTCCTCACAGGAGCTCTGCACTACCCCACAATGGCAGGAAAAGTATATTTGGAATCAGAATGTTTATGTTCAAAACCTCTTAAAGATTGTATGATCTTGGGCAAGTAATTAAAACAGAACTGGTGACCTAGTCCTCTTGCTTGTCAGAAGTCTTTTGACAGTGTTGCATATTGGAGTTCAAGTTGATATGGTCCAATTAAAAAAGTTGTGACAATGCATGCTCGAGCCAGGGCTTGGAACTATCCATTTCATGAGGGTAGGTGATATGGTCGAGCTTTGTGTCCCCACCCAAATCTCATCTGGAATTGCAATCCTCATAATCTTCATGAGTCAAGGGAGAGACCAGGTGCAGGTAACTGAATCATGGGGGCAGCTTCCCCTATGCTGTTCTCGTGATAATGAGTGAGTTTTCATGAGATCAGATGGTTTAAAAAAGGGTTCTTTTCCCTTTGCTTGGCACTTCTCCCTCTTGCTGCCTTGTGAAGAAGGTGATTTGCTTCACCTTCATCTTTTGCTATGATTGTAAGTTTCCTGAGGCTTCCCTAGCCATGCTGCACTGTGAGTTAATTAAACCTCTTTCCTTTATAAATTACCCAGTCTTGGGCAGTTCTTTATAGCAGTATGAAAACAGACTAATACAGTGGGGCATGAGTGAAGCGTGGGAGCTGGAGAAAGGCTCTTTTGGTGGGCAGATCACATAATCTAGAAGATATGGCAATAGATAGCAACTCAAATCTCATCTCCTCTGTAAAACAATCCTAAAGTCAGCTATTGGCGGCCATCTCTGGGCTTCCAAAGCTTGTTCTATATGCCTTTATTATAGTAGTGTTGGATTGGTATTAATTATATGCTTTTTTTTTTTTTTTTTTTTTTTTTTTTTTTGAGATGGAGTCTTGCTCTGTCGCCCAGGCTGGAGTGCAGTGGCGCGATCTCGGCTCACTGCAAGCTCTGCCTCCCAGGTTCACGCCATTCTCCTGCCTTAGCCTCCCGAGTAGCTGGGACTACAGGCACCCACCACCATGCCTGGCTAATTTTTTTGTATTTTTAGTAGAGATGGGGTTTCACCATGTTAACCAGGATGGTCTCGATCTCCTGACCTTGTGATCTGCCTGCCTCAGCCTCCCAAAGTGCTGGGATTACAGGTATGAGTCACTGTGTCCCGCCTTTCAAACTAAGTAATAAAAAATCTCCAGAAACTCAGGTATCTTTTTTCTTGTTAGATTGATTCTTCTTTTTCTGCCAAGAAGCCTCTTGGCTTCTCTGTCCCAAGACATGACAACTCAAAATTTATAGGATTTGCAGTTCTAACCACTGACAGTGACTGACTGGCTGTCTCAGAATCTCAGTTCAGATTCTCTAAAGAAAGCACAGCTTGTGGGTCAATCAGGCTTCAGATGTCTATCCCAGTTCAGTCCACTTTGTCCAGGGGAACGGAGTCACACAATCTCTATCTGTCTGTACAGGACCACCCTGTGAATGTGGAACAGTTCTCAGGGCAGGGAAAACCAGTGCCTGGGCTGGACATATACTATAAAGGATTTCCACTACATTGATTTTGTGCTTCTTCAAGGCTAGGGACTGTGTTTCATTGATATTTTTGTCACTAGCACTTTGCGTACCATTTTGTACATATCTAATAAGCATTGATACATTTTCGTTGAATAAATGAATCACTCCTGGCTAAGATCAGAATTGCTCATAGCAATAATTAATATCTTCAGAGATTTTTATATAAAACACTTTCACAATCCATTCATTACATTCTCCCAATGATCTTGTGAGTGACTAGATTTATAATTCATTTTTGAGAGGGAGGAACTGAGTCATGAACTAAGTGACAATGTGAAACACACCAGAGTTGAGCCATATTGAGGTCTGGAGAACCAGTTGGAAGAATGCTGGAAAAGTATAGTTTGGACGTGAGGGTCTGGTTCAGGACAGCACCAGTGTGAATGGAAAACTGAGGAAAGATTATAGAGATATTACTCTAATGTCTCTAAAGTTAATGTCTCTGAAGAAAACAAAACTAAACAAAATTAAGCAAAAATACCTTACTGAAAGATAGTTGCAGACATTTAGCTAACTGCCTCTATTGTAAACTTTTCTTTTTTATTAATGCATAATCCAAATACAGCCAATTTGTCATGAACAGAAACTGAATCTTTGCATGTTAAGTTCAGAAGAATAGGAGACATTCCTAAAGTTAAAACTCTTAGGAATTCATGACCACTTTGTTGTCAAGAGAGGGATTAGTATACGTTGTCAACCAAAGCAACATCTATGTACATTTGAAAAATAGTGCCTATATATGAAGACATACTATTTGTTTAGTTAAAGAACAATACCATGGGTGGGCATAAGGAATTTCTACTCTCTTATGAGACCTAGTAGTCTCCCAGGGTCTCACAGCCCTGAGATTGAGAATTAGTGAGGTAAGTATTAAGGATCTCACATACCAAAAATGAACATTGGATTGATCAAGGAAAAACAGCCAAACAACTAATTTTAAAATGAGAGACAAATGGCAGTTGACTAGTAGTGGGAATGAGTAAGGATCCAACAGTGGGTCAAAATAAGAATACTAAATTTTTGGCTCAAATTCTTGAGCAATGTTATGGTTATCAATAATCTTGCAAAAGTCACTAATTTAGAATCCTTTCCTGAGTTTTCCAATTAGCCAGAATTTTAACTGTCCTAGTTATGTAGATTTACTAAGATTAGGGAAATTCTCATGGCTCTAATCCCAGTTTGAAATTCTTAATGTGTTGGGCCAGGCATGGTGGCTCATGCCACTGTGCACTCTGGGAGGAATCCCAGCACTCTGGGAGACTGAGGTGGGTGGATCACTTGAGGTCAGGAGTTCAGGACCAGCCTGGCCAACATGGTGAAACCCCGTCTCTACTAAAAATACAAAAACTAGCCGGTCGTGGTGTTGGGCACCTGTAATCCCAGCTACTTGGGAGGCTGAGGCAGGAGAATTGCTTGAACCCAGGAGGCAGAGGCTGCAGTGAGCCAAGATTGCACCATTTCACTCTAGCCTGGGTGACAGAGTGAGACCCTGTCTCAAAAAAAAAAAAAAAAAAAAAGAAAAAGAAAAAGAAATTCTAACTGTGTCCACACACATGGTTGTGTCTTTAGAAACAACAATACTAATGTGTATTGGGTGCTTCATATTTGCCAGGCCCTGGACTAATCACTTACACATCTTATCTCCTTTAATCTTCACAACAGGACTTTGAGGTTGATGCTTTTACTATTCCCATGATACAGACCAGGAAGCCGAGGGGCAAAGAGGTTAAGTGACTTAACCTGGCTGTTAACTACCATGACTAGATTTCAAAACTGTTTATTTGACACTAGAAGCCAAATGTTAAAATGCTATATCATATTGGGAGGAGTCTGTCCCCTACCTCCAAATCTGTACTCGTGACTGCTGTCATGCTATGTTTTATGTAACTCTACTTATGAAGTCTTGTTAGTTCCAATGTGATTGAAGTTGAATGAACTAGAGAAGATTCTGTATATTTCAATGCTTTCTATCCCGTGAGTATAGGAAACATGATCAAGTCTAAGATTATGAAAATGTTGAATTCTATAACAACAAGGATAAATATTGTAATAAAATAAAAAATATTCTGATTTTCATTTAACAGTAGTTTGATGACCTGCCTCTCCTATTCATCTGAATGCAACATGCATAGATTTAGTTTCTGTTTACGACAAATTGGTTATATTTGGATTATGCATTCATAAAAAAGAAAAGTTTACAATAGAGGCAGTTAGCTAAATGCCTGCAACTATCTTTCAGTAAGATGTTTTTGTTTGATTTTGTTTAGTTTTGTTTTCTTCAGAGGTGATGGGAGCAATAGAACTTTCTGGATAATTTACTGGAGTAAATTTTAAAAAAACATGGCCATATATGCATACTTTTCAATTTGAATAATAATTTACAGTCAAGTTTTAAAGTCCTAAAAATAGGCAAAACATTGTGTTAAGAAATGATAAATAATACTGGTATTATTTATCAGGTGACTACTGATTATCTTTTGATGAAGAGGAAAATAAAAGATTAAAGAGCTATTTCACAATGACAATAGACAGTTTTCTGAGATTTAGTCTTTAAAATCTTCTGTGGAGTTAAGATAGTAAAGGTTAAAATTAAATACAAATATTTGAAAGATATTTTGGCCACTTTCCCCAGGAAATAAGGTAATAAAAATAAAGTAGAAGACATAGAAACAATGATAACGTAATAATTCATTTGTCCTGATCACTTGTTTGCTTTTAGTAATTTTTAAAAGATTGATGAGTCTGTATCTTTGTACTTAGCGACAAACAGATTCATGACAATCATTAGTTTCCTGTGGTGTTGTTATATCAGGTATATTTTCATCAGGGCTGCTGGTGAAATTATCAACCGTAATATTAAGATTGGAATAAACAAGAGAGTCTTTCCTTACACAATCAATTCAAGTTTTTATTTCATTAAAGTGTAAGATGGTAATGTCACTAAATTGCTATCCAGGCTATTACCAGTCTGTGTTAATAGTCTTAATTTATCAACATTTATTTTAACCTTTGCTATAAAGACCGGAAAACAAAGCTGATATTTATTAATTTGTAAGGTAAAAAAAACCTAAAATTTTGTGCCTGAGTTCTTTTATCACAGTTTGTTCTTAGCAGAAGGTTGTTTTTGAAATCTTTTTAAAAAAAGTATGTCTTCTTTATAAGTCCAACCTGTTTCTTGAATATTTATATATGTATGTAACTTCTAAACAAAACCTAGGATGCAGCACTGTGCTATAAGCTGAAGTGTAGTTCTCGAAGGAGCCTGGGCTCTTGATATAGAAGACCTGGATTTGAATATTAATTCTGCCCACTAAAAGACAAATAACTTTGGGTAACTCAACTTCTCGAAGCCTCACTTTCCTCATCTCTGCAATGAGGAAATAATACCTGTAGTGTAGGTGTCTATAAAATGGCAATACTTATTATGTAACTTATAATTTAACTACACTGCAATGACTAGAGGCAATGTGTACTCTAAAGACTTTTTTTGACCCTGTGATTTTGAAGTCAAGCAGATGTCTATTTCTCTAAACATGAGTAACTCAGTGCAAAACAGGCCCTGAGTTTTTGCAGGATTAGCGTGCCAGTGTCATCCTGCCACCCTAGTTCTTAGGTCAAAAAGAGTAAAAGTGAAATCTAAATCACTCCGAATTGCTTGATGTTTATTTGATGACATAACGTTAATTAGGAGCCTCCATTTTCGTTTACACTCAGCTATGAAAATTGGAGGCGAATTGTCGTACAACATATTTCTTAGTCCACTGTTAGTACAGGTTCTGCTACCTCAACACACTCTCAAATATTTTATGGAGAAATAAATGAATACATAAGGGTGTGGGTGGCAGAGTCTTAATGTAGGTACTGGATCCATCTGGTGAAATGTTTCATCCAAATCTTCTTTGGAAGACACTATGCTCCATGGGGAGAGGGGCTTTCTAGCCAAAATGATTAATTAGTGTCCTGTGAAGCCTAAAGCTGTTTGACTGTTTCCCTGGGCTTCCTCCCACAATTTTACCCATGTCTTCTGATTGGTCATTGGTACAGTGTGTCTTACTTTATGATAGTTAAGTAATCATGTTCTTGAGATATGAGAAACAGATAAAATCCCTAAATGTCTTTACAAGGAAAAGGGACCTTGGTTATTGGGTCCCAGCTCCCTCTGCTTCTTTTTGGGCAATGGGGTTTTAAATCAATCCTGCAGCCTGGCATTGGAATGTTTGAAAGCCAGGAAATCAAGCATAATAGCAGAGGCAAAGGATTATATTAATTTCTAATCAGGTTTCTTCCCTTTCAGAACCAGCTTACATATAAATATATGCAGAAGACCTTAAAAAGATATTTGAAGTTCATTCATTAAAAAAAGTTATTGAGAGTCTACTATATGCCAGCTCTCACTCTGGTCTCTGTAAATGACACTGATTTTATTCTTAAAAGTGATTAAGGGCTGGGCGCAGTGGCTCATGTCTGTAATCCCAGCACTTTAGGAGGCCGAGGTGGGCAGATTGCCTGAGGTCAGGGGCTTGAGACCAGGCTGGCCAACATGGTGAAACCCCATCTCTACTAAAAATCCAAAAAAAGTAGCTGGGCGTGGTGGAGTGCACCTGTAATCCCAGCTACTAGAGAGGCTGAGGCAGGAGAATTGCTGGAGGTCGCAGTGAGCCAAGATTGCGCCACTGCACTTCAGCCTCGGTGACAGAGCGGGACTTCTGTCTCAAAAGAAAAAAAAAAGAAAGTGATTAAGGTACAAAAAAATATATAACATTTAGGTATAGAGTTTTAAATACTACAAAAGAAGCAGATAAAGTGATCAAGGAGTTCAAGGATGTACATCAAATACCACATATAGTGCCAGGCATATAATGAGGTATTGGATAAAATTTAATTTCATCATTTCTTCTTTCCTTTGCCTGTGGGAAATCTCTCTCTCTCTCTCTCTCTCTCTCTCTCTCTCTCTCTCTCTCTGTGTGTGTGTGTGTGTGTGTGTGTATGTGTGTAAAGGAGCAAGGAAATACTTTATGAAAAAAGTGATTTATTGGCTTTGGATATTAGATGATAGGTAAAAGGCATTCTAGGCAAAAGAAATAGTATACATTAACAAACAGAAGAAGGAACCATATGTGGTAAAATCCATTTGTTTAGTTTCCTGGAGCACAAGGTTTGTGATGAGAGTTGTGAGAAATAAGGTTAGAGGGAAGGTTAAGGACTGTGTTGGTGTTAAAGTGAGTATTCCCTGCGTATCTCACAATAATATCAACTCTGGCAATATCTGTAAGTTTGTAAGTCTGGAAAAAAATGTAAACTTCTATATGAATTGAGGATTTATGTATTGAAAAAACACTGGTTTCCAATATTTATTTGCCAGAAATCCAGAGTACTTCATGACTGGTGAAAACCAATGAAGCATTTAACAAATTTCATGCCAAAAATATAGGACAGATCACCTCTAAGATTTAGATGTTGCCCCAGTGTATCCATCAGGATAGATTGTTATGCTGCAATAACAAACCCCAAATCTCTGTGGCTTAATCCACTATAGTTTCTTTCTCACTTATACAAAGTGTGCCATTCTACCAGTGTTGATCTAACATTCCAGGCTGCTTTAATGTTATATCTCTTCCTGATTTAAGTGTCCTCTCATGTTTTCTTTTTCTTTTTCTTTTCTTTTTTTTTTTTTCTGAGACACAATCTTGCCTTGTCTCCCAGACTGGAGTGCAGTGGCACAATCTTGACTCACTGCAACCTCTGCCTCCCAGGTTCAAGCGATTCTCCTACCTCAGCCTCCTGATTGATTAGCTGGGATTACAGGTGCGTGCCACCATGCCCAGCTAATTCTTTTGTATTTTTAGTAGAGACGGGGTTTCACCATGTTGGCCAGGCTGGTCTGGAACTCCCAACTTCAGGTATTCCGCCCACCTCAGCCTCCCAAACTGTTGGGATTACAGGCGTGAGCCACTGTGCCTAGCCCTCTCTCTTGTTTTCTATGGCAAGGAAAGAGTAGGCTGGACAATGAAACAGCGGCAATTAAATGCTTCCACGTGGGCACACGTCACATATCCTGTCCACCTACATTTCATTGGCCAAAGCAAGTCACTTGGTCCTGCCCGACTATTTATCTTTCATATTGTTTCTTTCTGGAAGGTAAAGATTTCATTTTGTTTATATTTTTTGCCCAATGCCTGGCAAATGGTAGAAATTTGATAGATGCTTTTAATTTTATTTTTCTTTTAACTATTTTATTACATAAATACTGCATGATCAAAGTGAGCATTAAAACTACACAAAGCCGCCGGGCGCGGTGGCTCAAGCCTGTAATCCCAGCACTTTGGGAGGCCGAGGCGGGCGGATCACAAGGTCAGGAGATCGAGACCACAGTGAAACCCCGTCTCTACTAAAAATACAAAAAATTAGCTGGGCGCGGTGGCGGGCGCCTGTAGTCCCAGCTACTCAGGAGGCTGAGGCAGGAGAATGGCGTGAACCCGGGAGGCGGAGCTTGCAGTGAGCCGAGATCGCGCCACTACACTCCAGCCTGGGCAACAGCGTGAGACTCCGTCTCAAAAAAAACAAAACAAAACAAAACAAAACAAAAACCAAAAAAACTACACAAAGCCAAATAAAATGGAACATGAAAGTACCCCTTCTCAGAATGTTTCAAGAATAAATGAATGTAAGCTTGATTTCAAACTCTTTAAAACAACGTACACATTTTTTACTCTCTGGCCCCAATGTATCTTTTCACTCCATTTTTTTCAGCATTTACCCACATAGATTATTTTCTATTAAATACATTCGCCAAATATTATATCCATCCACTCCACTCCACCCTTCACTTACTATTTTCTTTGCCTACAATTTTCCTTCACTTTTGTCCTCTACTGGTCTAACTTCCTTTGTGAAGATTTCCGGACTCTTCTTGACGGTGCTAATGCCCTCCATGCTCTTGTAACACCTTGTACAGATGTCATCTTTCTCGACTCTTAGCCCCTCAGTTTCTTAGAGGCAGCTAAGTGCTTATTCATCTTAAATAGCCAGTACCCTTTCCAGGGACTGGTACAGAGGAAGTGTTCCATCATCTGCTTCACCATTCCCTTGTATCTTTAATATTTCTCTATCTGTTTGCTTCTTCTTATCAGCTTATATATGCTTTCAATGATTTCTCATTCTGTAGAAAGTCCTCACCTGATCTTCTAATGACAGTTTTAGCTCTCTTCTTTACTTTGTCTTGAAATGTCCTGAAACAGTTGGCCATACTTCCTATCCCTACTCCTTCACTTCTCATTCATGCTTGGACACACTGCTACCCGGTTTATGCTTTTACAACTTCACAGAAATGACCTAGGAAATCTAACAAATGATCTAAATGCCAAATCCAATTGCAATGTTTCAGTTCTTAATTTAAATGTCTCCTACAATGTATTTTAAAAATTGAATTAAAATAATTGAATTAAAGTCATATTTGCACACAGTAATGTGGTTATCTACTGCTCTTCTCTCTTCTCCATCCCAGTTCCTATGTTGATTGGGATCCAGTGTAATTTCCCTTCACTTTTTTACACTTGTTACTTGTTAAATGCTGGGATTTAGGTTGAGTGAAGTCTAGCCTGAGGAAATCAGTCATAGGACAAGAAGAAATGACATCCAAATGTAATGTGTTAGGTTTGGAGAACAAAAAAAAAAACAAAAGAAATAAACAAAAAACTAAAGTCTATGCTATATGCAATTGTGAAAGTATGAGCAAATAGGAACTGTTGGCCAGTGTACCTAAGATTTAGAGGGCATGGCTGAGTTAAACCATAGCTTACTAGGCTAAACAGCCTTGGTTTCAAATGATTCTTTTGAAGTGTAGAATTTTGTAGTGAGAAAAGGGAATATTTATGGCATAGAGAACAGATTATTTACATGGTATGTAAGAATCAAGTAGACAGCGTTCAAAACAGTCCAAAGGCATCTGCCTTTCAGATGTGCAGGGAAACTATAACTCCTCCAGGTACCATTACATAGTTGTGTGAATTTTCCATTTGTATTACAAATAATAGAACTTATGAGGGAGATGAAATTGATAAACACCATGCAATTGAGATCTTGAAAATCTACATTTTAAAGACTGAAGTTTTAAAGACTCATTTTAAAGACTCAGTTCTACATTTAGAACTGAAGCTGAAGACAGAGTGACAGAATTCTCATACTGTTGTGACAAGCTAAAGCGGACTAGGGTAGGACTGTAGGTTTGGAACAAATGTGATCTAAAAACAAGCAAGGGCAATTAAAGAAGAGGATTCATACTGACATTTCAAATGCCTCCTGGAAATCCAGTAGAACTTTTTAGTCTTATCTCCCACTGCTGCGTCTTATGCTCTGTTGCTTCAGCCAAACTGGACACTCTTGTAGCTTTCCAGTTGATATAAAGTTCTGAAAATTTTACACCTCTCTTCCTGTTAAATTTACTACCATATTAGTGTTTTGATATCCTTAGAAACTTGGAATAAACTCAAAAGCAAATGTAGTTTCATGTCTTTGTCATTTGCCTGTATGATGATTTGTCTTTGTTTGTTAACTCTTCCTCTTGAATTTCAAGAATTAGTTACTCATTCATTATTATCATTGACATTTCCTGTGCTTTCATTTGTTTCTCTACCACTGACTGTTTTCTCAATTTCATTATTATCAAACAGCCCTTCTGTGATAGACTGCTGTTCCCCATCTTCATATTGATTAATTTCATTTTCACATGCATCATTCTGATTTCCAACATCTTCAGAACAGTCTTCAGAAGATGAGTCATTTGTAAAGACAGATTTTCATTAGTAGAGTCATCCTCAGAGTCAGAATGTGATGGTCTGTTCGCAGGAATATTGTTTGCTCCTCTGTGTCTTTCATTATCTCTTGGAAGGGATGTGCCTGATGTACTTGCTTGGTCATTATCCAAGTAATTAAAATCAAATGTACTTATTTTGTAGATTAAACAAGAACATTCTTTATTATGATTGTTTGCAATTGAAGCTTCAGGGACACTTTAGGCTGGATATTACATTAAATATTATTTTCCATTTAAATTAAAACATTTAATCAGAAATTCTGAAAAGCAAGATATGTAAGTGAGTGCCTCATATGTTAAAATCATGAGATGCAGTGCCACTGTAATATTCTTTCATGAATTTAATATACAACAAATAAAAAGTTTAAGAGATTATCAATGCTGATTATAGATTCTAGTCACTGGCATTGTGATGGTTCCTTGTGTGTGCGTGCGTGTGTGTGTGCATGTGTGTAAATTTCCAAAGAGGTTATAAGCTGTTATATAACTGTGTTATAAAAGCACTGGGATCCTTTAAAATTTTTGATGAATTTTTCCCCTATGGTAGGGACATTTTCTTCTTGTCAGCAAGGACATTTTGGACAATAAATTGATTAACATTCCTGTGTAAAAACATGCAATCTGATAGCTAAGTGGGTACCAGAAGAAAATGAGAAGATAAATTATTTTGGGTACCCCAGAGCTATGAGGCCTACAGAATGTGCCTGCTATCTTAGATTAGATGAGCAGCGAAGCTAGTGACGGGGTGCTCTGGGGATCATATAAAAATGTATTTCAGGAGCAAGAAAAGCTTAGGGGCTTGCAGAAGAAAGCCTAAGGGACCTTGTACTCCACAGATATGATGGGGAAGGTAGCCTTATTTATTTATTATTTTTTGAGACAGGGTCTGATCCTGTCACCCAGACTGAAGCACAGTGGTGCGATCCTGGCTCACTGTAGCCTTGACCTCCCGCGCTCAGGTGATTCTGCTACCTCAGCCTTCCTAGTAGCTGGGACTACAGGTGTGCATCACCACACCCGGGTACTTTTATGTATTTTGTGGTAGAGACGGGGTTTTGCCATGTTGCCCAGGCTGGTCTCCTGGGCTCAAGCAATCTGCCTGCCTCGGCCTCCCAAAGTGCTTATAGGTGCTTGTCCTTATTTAAAGTAAGCTGGTAAATATCGTACCTTACGATTTTAAGAGCCAGAAGAAGTAAGATGGTAGAACTTGCACATGCAGGCCTTGCTGAGCTGTTCTCTCTGCTGCTGCCTCCAAGGCAGTGAAACACCCCCCGCAAGCCCCCTCATCTGGGCTAGTAAAAATCCTGGCATTGTGAAGTGAGTCATTAGAAGAGGGGACAAAGAAGGAGCTACGAGAATGTAAGATTTCAGTGGGATCAGCATAAAAAGCAAACACTACAGAGATATACCCAGCCCTCTTATGTGGCAAGAGTCGTGCCAGGAACTGTTCAGTTCTGCTAACTACACAGCAGGAAGGTGGAGTTATGTCAGAGGAACTGCTGCAAGCTACAGCAATTGCAGTTACAGTCTTGGGACAACATGGAGCAAGCGCAGCCTTGAGCCCAGTGAGGGACAAGGGAAACCGTGATTCTTAGCCTTCAGTCTCAAGAACACCAGATGTCCCATAGGTCTGGCAGCTGCCAAGAGGGAGTTTTCAGCTAATATTTGAAAAAGTGCTGGTAGTGGGGGATAGTGTAGATAGGTTAAAAATTAACCCTTCACTGGTGTGTCAAACCAAAGATCTTAGTTTAGGGTGCTGGAAAAAGAATACTATCAACTGAGTGACATACTCAACTAACATTTATTTCTCACAGTTCTGGAGACGGGAACCAAGATCAGAGTGCCAGCATGGTTGGGTTTTGGTGAGGACTACCTTCCTCGCTTACAGACAGCTACCTTCTTGCTGTGCCTCACATAGCAGAGAGAAAAATAGAGAGAGAGAGTGTGTGTGTGTGTGTACGTGTGTGCGTGAAAGAGAGAGAGAGCATGCCAAAGTTATCTTCTTTTAAGAGCACCACTCCTGGCTGGGCTCAGTGGCTCATGCCTATAATTCCAGCACTTTGGGAGGCCCAGGTGGGTGGATCACCTGAGGTCAGGAGTTTGAGACCAGCCTGGCCAACATGGTGAAACCCCATCTCTACTAAAAGTACAAAAATCAGCTGGGTGTGGTGGCACATGCCTGTAATCCCAGCTACTCAGGGGGCTGAGGCAGGAGAATCACTTCAACCTGGGAAGTGGAGGTTGCAGTGAGCCGAGATTGCACCACTGCACTCCAACCTGGGCAACAGAGTGAGACTCTGTCTCAAAAAAAGAAAAATAAATAAATAAAAAAAGAGCACCACTCCCATCATGAGTGATTACCCTTGTTACCTAATTACCTACTGAAGACCCCACCTCGAAATACCATGACAATGGGGATTGGGGTTTCAACGTAAGAGTTTTGGGAGGACAAACATTCAGTCCATAGGACCAGGTAATGCTGTTCTCTGACTGGTGGTTTTGAAAGCAGTTGTTTAGTGAAGAGTTTTCTAGACAAAAAGGAAACATAGGCACTCTCTTCTCTCTTCTGGGGAAGACAGGCCCTCAGTGGATTGTAGTTTTAGAGCCCGAGCTGGCCATACTGTCTCTGAAAGGTTGGGTTTGGCCCTGGTAATATGAGAGGGTTCTTGACGTTGCCCGGGCCTGGTGGTAACTCAGGTAACAGAGAACCTATGGCAACTTGAGACTGATGGAGCTTTGGAGGTCCTATTTGATATTTACGCCTCTTTCTTATCTTTTGGATTTGTGTTTATTCACTAGAACACTTTAGAACTTCTTTTGTTTTTTTTTGACTAATTTATTTTTCAGCTAATTTCCTTTTGTGCTGTTTACTAGATTTATCCTCTCAGTCCACCTGTGTGTGTGTGTGTGTGTGTGTGTGTGTGGGTGGGTGGGTGTGTATGTGTATCAGCAGGATAATGTATGTTTTAAAATGAATTCTCAGTTTGAAAAAAGCATTTTTTAAAGGAAAACTAAGTACAAGTTCTAAGGTTGTGTATTTAGATTTTAATGACATCTCTTTAAACTATAATTCTACTGTGTGTAGTAATTTCATGCATATCACACAACTCAGGTCATTTATGAGTTTACTCCGAGTTATTTGCTCTAATAAAAGACAAAAACAATACAAATAGTTTTGTTGTTATTTATATCACGTATAATACTCTTTCCCTTCTCTAAACAAGTTAATCTTATTAAAAAATCACTTATGAGTAACTGTTGTGGAGAAATGGATTGCCTTAGTGTGATTCCATTGTTAATTAATGAGAAAAATGAACCTGACAAAACAAAAGACAATATCTGAGAGAGGCTGTTGAAGTAAGTGGAGAAAGTACAGAAATTTCCCAGAGTACCCTCTACACAACCCAGACATTCAGGTCAAAAAACATCAGCTGATTTGCTACAAATTATAATCGTTTTGGGAAATAGGAAAATGCAAGAAACATTGCAAAAATAAAAACCAGTCACTGCTACAAATGCTATTTCCTTATCTTGTTCTCAGCCATTATACTTTTATGATAAAATTTAGAACATATGTTTTGGTAAAATACTGTTTTCTATTTTTAAAAACTACACAACACTGATGGTAAAGCACTAGTTTAATAACCCATCCCTCCTCACTGTCTATTTAAAACTGTGTTCTTTGTTTCTAGGTCCCACTGAAATAAAACAGAATGAAATTAGTGACCTTCATACCAGCTTCCTAACCAGCTTCTGGCAACGGACCCAGCCTTCAGTCTGTCAATATCTTCTGCAGTTTCAGATTTCATTTGAAAAAAAAAAATCAGTTTCTTTCCATAAACATCGTATTTCAATTGTTTCTTTTAAAAAAGCTAATTACATTTACACATGTTACATACAAATAAAGATGTATTTTGTTGGTAAGCTTTCTGCAGAAGCAGAGCTTGATTAGAAATGTTCATTTGAGGCATATGGAGAAAGCTGCAATAGTGAGGCAAAATATTTATAATTCTTCCCTGTTTGGTTTAGATTTGTCAATCTTTTTCCTTCTTTACATAAAACAACATCTTGCATACAAACTGTTTAAAATTGAAATAGTAGCATTCCAAATGTAGCCAGAGAAAGGAAAATACAGTCAAATTTAGAAAGAAAAATGTAGGCCAATGAGAAAAAACTCTTTGAGATAAGATTTGTAGTTAGGGGACGGTCTTAAAAGATGAGGGATTGCTAGTTTTCCTACGAGTGGGAACAGAGAAGACTCATGTACACAGCTCAATCTTTACATTTTATTTTTTGTCTTAAATTTAAACTAGTTTGTTTGGCACCTTATTTAGTCTTCTTTTTCATTCTCAATGTTCCCATCTTTTCATGATGTTCTTTAAAAAAAATCCCCATCCTTATTTATTTTCTTGTCTGGCTTCAAGAGTGAGACATTAAAATTTTGTTGTTATAGTGAGACTGTGTCTCTATAAAAAATTAAAAAATTAGCCAGGCCAAGTAGTCCTAGCTACTTGGGAGGCTAAGACTGGAGGATAACTTGAGCCCAGGAGTCTGAGGTTGCAGTGAGCTGTGATCATGCCACTGCACACCAGCCTGGGTGACAGAGCAAGACTGTCACTAAAAAAAAAGAAAGCAAAAATAAAAATAAAATTTTTGTCCTTTTAAAAGCTATCTTTAGTCATTGCTAAAGAGAAGATATCAGAAATTGTTGAAATTGTGTCCCACAAAGTCAGAAGCTGTTTGGTTTCAGTTGTACCAACAAGTAATGCCTGCTTTTCAGCAGTGGATTTTTTATTAGTGAATTCCTTAGGGTGTGGCACATTTCCTCAAAGTCAAATTTCCTGAAATCACAAACATTTTATTATTTCCTTTCATCTTTCATGACTTTGCATTTCCACCCCTGTACTATTTATGATCCCTGGACTCTTAGATGTTTTCCTACTGTGACCTTAAAATTGCTTATCTTCCAGGCTAACTTCTTTGTATTTGGTCCAGAATGGTCTCATAGTGCTATAATGCTGTGCCCTTTGAAGTAGTTCTGCCTCATCAAGGATTAGCATTTTAGTGTTAAGGAAAAAGTTATCTCCAGGATGATTTATAAAGTTTCATATGTATATATATTTATGCAATACTTGGAGGGATTCTCGAGTCTTAATATGTTTCACCTATAGGAAATGCTGTGTCTAGGCTTGTTCTGCATGGTACAAGGGACTGCTCAACATGTGGTTTTCAAAAACCAATGACTTGTCTTTGAGGAAGTTTCTTCTATCTTGCAGGCAAGCTGACGGAGTTACTATTTTGAGAAGCAGGTGGGGTTGGACAGAGATTGCTTGTATTTATTTATTTTTCTAGACCTCTGTAGTCTGTTTACTGTGTGTATACTGGTTTTTTTTTTTTTTTTTTTTTTACCCAATCTTCTCTCAAGGTTGGAAATGTCTTTGTCATTTAAAATAAGCTGCCAAGATAAAAGAGTCATCTTAGGATATTTTTGATATTTTTTCTCCTGTGGTTGATGCTTTCAAGAATATTTTTCCGTATACTTTTCCACCTGTTATTCCCTTGAGCTGCAGATAGATTCCTTAGCCTATTTAGAAACACCTTCCTGGGACTTTGTTCTGTCCCTTCTCCCCCAAAATAAATAAATGCAGAAAGTTATGTGAACAAAAATCTTGTTGGGAAGCAGTGCAGTGAAATAGAGCTTTGGAGTTTGAGAATCCTGGGCCCAGCTCCTCACTTAAGCTTAGTATATTTGGCCAACTTGCTGAATTTGGCTGAGTCTCAGTTTACTCATCCATCAAACAGGATAATAATACATTTTGTTAGAATTAATAGCATATAATGTATGGAAAGCTCTCAGTAGACAACAGTGAATGGTCTCTAATAATAGTGATAATATGACTATATTTTAGTTAAAGTCTTATTAGATGGTGCCCTTTTGGATTTATGTTCTTGGAGTGTTGAAGGAAAACACAACACTGCATTTCCTGCCTTTCAGTCTCTTTTGTTTATGGCATCAGCAACACTGAGCAAAAATGTAAACCAGAGTGTTTTCTGCTACCTGTATGTATTTGTTTGCTTTAATGCTGATAATAAAGACATACCTGAAACTGGGTAATTTATAAATAAAAAGAGGTTTAATGGACTCACAGTTTCATGTGACTGGGGAGGCCTCACAATCATGGCGGAAGGCGAAGGCATGTCTTACACAGTGGCAGACAAGAGATTGAGAGGCGGCCGGGCGCGGTGGCTCAAGCCTGTAATCCCAGCACTTTGGGAGGCCCAGACGGGCGGATCACTAGGTCAGGAGATCGAGACCATCCTGGCTAACACGGTGAAACCCCGTCTCTACTAAAAAATACAAAAAACTAGCCGGGCGAGGTGGCGGGCGCCTGTAGTCCCAGCTACTCAGGAGGCTGAGACAGGAGAATGGCGGGAACCCGGGAGGCGGAGCTTGCAGTGAGCTGAGATCCGGCCACTGCACTCCAGCCTGGGCGACAGAGCGAGACTCCGTCTCAAAAAAAAAAAAAAAAAAAAAAAAAAAAAGAGATTGAGAGCTTAGCGAAAGGGGAAAGCCCTTATAAAACAATCAGATTTCATGAGGCTTATTCACTACCACAAGAACAGTATAGGGTAAACTGACCCCATGATTCAATTATCTCCCACTGGGTTCCTCCCATGACACATGGGAATTGTGGGAGCTACAATGCAAGATGAGATTTTGGTGGAGACACAGCCCCAACCACATCGCTCTGGTTAGTATTGGATGCTGCCTGTCCTGATTTACTTTAGGGTAACCTGGAGTGACTTTACATCTCAAAGATTCAGAGGCTGCCTGAGGATTTTGCACAGTGATTTGAATTGGCCTAAGGAACGTTGAGCTGCTTCTCAAATAAATCGCCATAAGACTAAAAGTCACGTGATATGTCGAATAATCCTGTTCCTTGGAGACAGCCATGCCTGGATTCCAATCCTTGTACTGCCACTTAAACACTGTGGTCTCTTGGGCAGTTTCCTTATCTCCCTGGGGTTTACCTTTCCTTCTTTGCAGAACGATGCTAATTATATTTTCTTTGCAAGTTGCCAATTGCATGGAATTATGTATGTGTGGTACCCAGAAGCGCTTGCTGGGATTGCAAACATAAATGGCCTCAGAAAAGAGTTAAAAGCCCTTGGGTTTGAGTTTTAATCTTAAATTTGCCACTACCTCACTAGGTGAACAGGGCAGATTACATGAACTTTACCTCCAAATGGATGTGTTGGAATTAAATATTTTAAAAGGAATTACTATTTTTTAAAAAACATATGATGGATGTAAAGTAGTTAAGTATAATCCTAGAATATTTTTCCACAAATTTTCTTTTGGTGCTGCTTTCAGAGAAAGAGTAAGGAGTTGGAAACACGATGTATTTTACATTTGGTTACTTCTTTTGCTCTTCTGACGTGTGAGGTATGTGGGCAACTGCTGAGTCTTCATTCTGGCTCCTTGGAAGGTAGAGTGAGGGGCTTAGTAACAGTTTCTTTCTCCTAAATGTTTTCCCCCAAATTTAGGAGTAATGCAAACATGAAATAGATGCCCTGACTGCTGCAGGCTGCAGTGCTGAGAATTAAATGAGGTGAGTCTCAGAGTCTCTGAAAACATGGTAACACCCACATCAGACAGCAGACAGCAATGGGTCATTTAGGGGTTTGCACCCCAGACTAGATTAAAAGGAGATTAAAGAAAAGAAAGGTTAAGGGATGTGTTTACAAAAGGAACTGGACAGTTTTCTATCATTTAGGATGTTTATTGTGTTTAACTTGCTTTTCCTTTTTGAAACAGAAAGGTGCACTTCCAGATTAATTTGCAGCATATTTAATTGTACGGGGAGTTTCTGTCTCATAAGGCTATACAAAATAATGAGCAGATAAGAAACAACTAATGGCAGCATCTGCATGGAAGTTCATGACACATTTATCTGCATAAAAATGCTCTCCTTATTTCTAAGGAGTAGTAAAGACAAATAAAAAATGCATTCGATTAAATGACAAAGGACATAGTAGTGCCCCCTGAAGGTGTGAGCTGGACCTCACTGGCCTGAAGGCTGTGACAGGGATAGCTAAATGGCAGACAGTAACTGCATTTCTGCTGTCACAGTTTCAGCAATTGTCACTGTCAAAATGTAGCACATTCATTATTCAGGTACAAAACTATAATTAAGAACATTGGCCAAGAAAGGGGGAGGGGAATTGGACGGTTCAGGGAGTTGGAAGTAGGATAAAGAGCAGTTCTCCTCTAGGTCACTAGTTCAAACTTCGCCCATATTGGTAATGACTGACAGTCATTAATATATGATGGCTGTTTGATGGCCTATATGAGTAGGTGCCCATATCAGAAAAGTCACCATTGTAATTGGCATTAATTGGCACTTCTGTTGGCAGCGTCAGCCGAGAGGCTGAAGATTGAATGGGCTATAGTGAGAGAATTACCCTCTCATCCTGGGAAGCGGCCTCCCAGGGCAAGGATGAAGCACTGTCTCAGTGCATGCTGGGAAAGCGGCTGCTGTCCCAGCTCCTCCAGCTCTGCAAACACAGGACATCAGTTTGTAGTGTTCTGTTTGGCACCTTGCTTGACGAGCCCTGAATCTACTTAAAATCCAGCCTCACCAAAATGAACAATGGGCCCACGAAAAGTCAAAGGGCCCGAGTGTGAGATAATGAGGGGGACCTGCAGGGCATCGGCCCCTCGTGGTTTGCTTCCTGCCAAGCCACACTTGGTCAGAGAGCTGAGCAGCTTCCTATGTGATCTGCAGCAACGATTTATTTTAGCTTAGGTGTTTTTAGGTTGTTGTTGTTTGTTTGTTTAAAAAAACAACAACAACACAAAACCATACTCTTTTTAGAGATGAAAAAGCAAAGAGCTCTCGCTCTCTCAACGACCCGCAGTCAAACACCGTTGGGCATGCCGCCATGTTGACTCTTTATAGTTGAAAATTCAGTGTCCACTGCAATCATTTTTTGCTCTCCATTGATTTAAGGACCCAGTCGAATAATAATTTAGACTCAGCTTTTCATCTCTGCGTAGATTCATGATTTGTAAGCTGTTTCTGGCAACTATCTCCGTAATACCAATGAAATTTCTTTTTATTCATCTCACTTTTTGGCTCAACTCCCTCATAATTAGCTTTTAGGTCAAAGTAACAAGTATTTAAGATTAAATTTCTGTGGATATCAACTCCTAAAGGACATTTCTCCAGCAGTACTTCTAGTCACCATTTCCTTAGCATTCTCTTACATATATGCTGAAGTAAAGTGCTTAAGGGATGTATTTTCTGAAAAATTAAACATCAGAAAGAAGTTTACTTGTGCTTTAAATAGCTATTGTTTCCAGGTTTCAAAAAAAAGCAGTTTGCGAAAAGCACAGTTACAAAGCAAAATAGAGAATATTTAAAAAATAGTAAAAATTATAATGCTTGTATTTGAATTATTATTTATTTAAATTAGAAGAAAGACTATTCCTGTGGTTTAAATTATCGGGAAAATCAGAGCAATTTCTTCCTTAAACAGAAAAAGTCTTGTCTTATTCATATTTTTATTGAAATAAACTTTTTACCATTTCTTTTTTTGTGGTGGTTTTTTATTTAAACATTAAACCATAAATCTCATTTCTTGGATATTATTCTTGCCTTTAAAATCTTCTCTTCAAAATCTAGTATTTTTGTGGGTTTTAACATTGTAAAACAAATGTGGAAGTTTTACTATAGGTGGCGCTCTTGCATACATCTTTCTTTCAGAAATGTCTCTATATGGAATGAGTTTGGCAGGCAAGTTTAATGGAAGCTGCTTAATAGTATACATTATATATCATAAATTCTACTTAATGATTCTGCCCAGATAAAGAGCCATGAGCCCATTCCTCAATGATTGATATGCTTGTTTCATCCAAATTACCACCATTTGGTATATTATGACTTTTATTAGCAATCCAAGAATTTTAACAAGTAGATCATGGCTCACCCACATTAAAGTGTGAGAGAAATTTGGATCTTTCCATTTTCTCCCCAACTGCAGAGATGGCACCATTTATGTTTCCCATTATAAAAATAAAAATTTCAAGACATGATTAAAGAAAGGTAGACAGTGTACTACTGAAAGAGCAATTCACTCTCTTGGAAGAAAGATGATGAATGCAGGATCTCACGCTGACCCAAAGTAAGGGAATGTTTATAGTCAAAATGTTGACCAATAATTTGATGAAATTCAGTATGTGGAGAAAGTACTTATTATACATGTTATTATTTATTGTAGGTGAAAGGAAGGCACCCTGAAAATTTTAATTGTAGGCAAAGAGATAGATTAGATTAAGAGAGGTAAGAATATAGAGATCTGTGTGTGTTCTTGAGAGAGGTGGCAAGAGGAAAATGTGAGAAAGGTGGGAGAGAAAGGCGAGAGGAAAAAGACTTGCAGAAAGGAGCAAACCGATTGGGGTTGCAGAGGGATTGCAGAGTCCTTCCTCTGTCTGGTGTTAAAGCTCTTCTCTGGGACTATAGGGATGCTGGTGTTCTTCCCAGAGGGGCCTCTTCTCAGGTTCACGTCGAGTTTCCAGTGACAATATTTTGTTGATTAGATAAATCTGTACTGTGGTTTAACCACACGCAAATATTCCAAAGCATCTCAAAGAAAATGTTTAGGAAAATGTGTCGTTCCTGTTCTGTAAATCTTTTCTTACTCTTTTGGAAAATTTGGGACAAATTAATTCTCCATGATCCACACATATATCACCTTAGTACACTCAGAATGTACAAATACTTCTTTCTGCTTGACATTTCATACTCAGAGAGCAGTTCTTGATTTTTTTCCTAAAGCCTTTATATAACAAGTTAAAAATAATCTTCCTTGATGATTTAGTGGCATGAACTGAGATTAGAACTTCAAAGACAGTTGCACACAAGATGTACTTACTGTTCTTGTGGTCCTTTAAATATTCTGAAATGTCATTTTCAAAATGTCATTGCCATTTATTTACTTCTTGTTTTCTATTTCTTTGTATAAAAATAAAAACTCCTCATTGTACCACATTTAAGGCGTTCACATTTCCACTTAAAATAATAATTTATATTTCCATGAAACTAGACTTTTTCTATACAGAGAGGAAGGTCACAGCTTATGCATCATAATCTCACAATCTTTTAAAAAACAAAATTAGCAATTTTAAATCTCAAACACAGAAGGAAATGCTCATTTATTAAGGAGATATATCTAATACAATAAACTATTCTAAAATAATTTTCTTTATAATATTTGAAGTAGATTAATTTTTTCCCTTCTTTCTCCCTCAGTTCATAAGAACAAACTAGGAATGATATGTAGATTCTAAAAAAGTGCACTATTCATTATCTACATGTTTCCCCTAATGTTGTCAATGATTTAGTAATATATCGTTAACTTTGGCAATTTGGTAAGTAGTTTGCTGATGAATAAGCTTTCCTAGCTAACCTAAAAAAAGTTTATTGATTAACAGAAGCTTTATCAAATGTGCATGTGCCAGGCACTGTTTTATGAGCTTCCTATAGAAGAACTGATTTAATCTTCCCCCAAACTTTAAGAAGTAGATGTTATCACCCTCCTTTTACAGATGAGAAAGCTGAGATACGGAGGACTTGAAGAACCAAGCCAAAACCCTACAACTAGTGGGCAGCATTTCCAGGATTTTTCTGCTACACCTGACTCTAGAGGGCATGCTTACCCACCACACATGTGGCTCCCGCTTTAATAAGTGGAAATGAATGAAAGTAAGGCAGAAAAGTGTGAACCAAAGAAGTTACTTTTTGGCTTTGGATTTTTTGAACTATCGGGATGGAGGAGAATCAAGGAGACATCCAGTAAGAGTATGGGGTGAGGAGGGGAGGGGGATATCCTATTCTTCCTCAATATTGTTTACATTATTTATGTTGAGTACTTAAGAATTCTCAGATATACAGATAGTGCAATGAAATCAGAAAATAGGAGATTTTCTCTGTGAGTCTCTTGTACTTCTGCACTTTTTGCAGACAGAAGCGTTGACTGATTTTGTTTTGGATTATCGTTTCAGGCGTGTTTGTATAGGTGAACAGCCTTAGGAGTTAGAGATAGTATCACCTCCTGGAGAAAAGGGCAGACAAGCTTACTGTTTATTACAATAAATGATTCAGGATCCCTGAGCTGAGGTCTTCTCTCCTCTAATGCAATGTTATGCATGAGCAGGGTCACCTGTCCCTCTTTGCATCACTCTATGGGGACTGGGATTTGGCAAACCAAAGCAAAAATAATGATACTCTGGCTATTGATGTTACTGATAGTAACATCCTTTGTCTCTAACCTAGGGGTATTGTGTCTTCTGCCAGCATCTATGAAATGATGACAGGTTAACCTGCTAGCATGCAAATATGGTAAAATCTTAGACTCTTCATAGTTCTTAATAAAGATACTATTATTAAAAATGTTTTGAATTATTTATTGGATGATAATCTCATTCTATTGATATGTATGATTGAGTTTAAGTTAACACTTCAATATATTAATATGGACTATATAGCTTATTTTCTGCAAATATTCTATCGGAAATTTAATTATTATTACCTCAGACACTCTTCTTACTTTTTTTCGAAGATATTCTTTAACACGCTCCCACGTTAGTAGACTCACATTTTGATACTTGTCTCAGAAAAGAGAAAATATGTATAGCGACATGGCAATGAGACCTGAGTAAACTACCCAGAATATTGTATGGGTTACCGTTTGGAAATCATTGTTTTAAATCATTACGTCTCTGTAAGATGATCAAACTATATTTTCCTTCCATGAGCACAGAATATTTTATTCATCAGAGCCTTTCTATTTAGTTTAGTAGCAAAGTGGCTTAACAGAGTTCTTAATTAGTATCAGGACACCTAACTTGTAGTCCTTACTTGGTCAAGAGTGCTGTGTCAGCAAAATGTCTCATTGTCTCTTTTTTAAAAAATGGGGATAATAAACCTTGCCACTTGCCTTCCTCACCGCAATATTAAGAATACTAATGAGAGTCTCTGGAGAGATTTTGAAATCTGCAGAAAGAATAAGCTATATAAATACGTAGCACCAAATCATATTTTAGAACTGAAAGAGCTTATAGAAAGTACTCGGGCTAATTCTCTTATTTTATAGGTGAAGAAACTGAGGTCCAGAAAGGTTAGATGGCCAGTCTAAGGTCACACAATTGGTTAGTGTGTAAGAAAGTACAAGAAGTTTAGTCACACAGTTTTCCTTTTTAAAAAAGTTGGTTAGTGGTAAAAAAAAAAAAATTAATAATCCCAGATATTTCAAGGTGTCATAGTGATGTTATTCCCTTGGCGGCTTGGAATAAGGCAGGTTGCTCCCCAGAGGCAAGTCAATTTGATAATTGCAGTTCATCAAGAATTCTACTTGCATCAGTTGAACATAGCATTTGGTTTTTGGCAGTTGTACTGACTCTATCTGGGTGAACATATTCTTAAAGATACCCTTGGAATAGTTGATGCCTCAGTTACATGTGGAAAGGCATTGATTAACTCAGATGACTGGAATAATGACTTAGGCTGAATATGAAGCACATATGTAGGAATATGTTGCTGGATCCAGACTCCCATATTTTCTCTTCAGTGGTTTACTTGGTGTGATTGGATTTCTCCAACTGCTTTGAATGTTTACTAGTGTACACTTGCCAAGGAGCGTCAGCACCTTCCCTGGGTTATGTAGTGCCAGTGACAGCTGAGAGCTGTCAGACAGCCAAGATTCACTAGAACTGTTTACCCATATCCAGGTACAAACAGTGGGGCCAGAACCTGCATCACTTATCGTGTTGATGCTCTTAATTAGGTACTAATTAAATATTGTGTCTGGAATCTTCCTTTATCTGTGGTACAGAAGAACAGTTTGAAGCAAATGTATGACCAAAACCAGACAAATCTATTAAGTCATCAGGAATTTCCAGATGCCTTACATTAAGAGATCCTTATCCAATATTAGCATACCCAGGTTGCAGTAAGTTTGTTAACTTATCATTTGGAAGTATGTCCTTGTTTTCGATTTTGTCCATTCAGGGTACCAGAGTTTTGATTTGTATTTGTTTTTTAATTCAGGGATTTTTGAAAAAGACCAGGGTGTTTTGATCTGTTGAGATAGGCTGAAACTACATTCTGAAAAACATCCAAGTTCTACGGAATATATAACATACACTAAATGAAATACGGTAGGTTCTAATATTCATTTCCGGTCCCTCTACCATAAAGAACAGATGAGGACCTTTAACCCTATATCAACATAGTAAGGGGGTTATAAACATAGTAAGGGACTATATAAACATAGCTTTTGTTTTGGTCTAGCCTGGGGTCTCATTGGAAAGCCCAAGATGGCTCTTGCCTCACACCCTCTGCCCTGGACCACCTGTTTCACTTGCACAAAGTTCTCTCTAAATAGCATCCTTCTTGGTTGCCCTAAAGATGCTAGTTGCCCGCCTTATCAGTTACTGGGCCCCATTGTTTCTACACCCGGAGCGCCCCTGTTCTCTTCCTTGTATTCTCCCTTGGTCATGACGAGCATTGCACTGTGACATGAGAGAACAATTTAAACATGCTTTGGTAAGAACATCAGTGGACACCCCCACCCCAAATCCTTTGCACAGTGCCATGATATTACTGGTGAGACACCATTAATTGTCCCCTGGCACCTGCAGCTCAGAGCCATTGTCTGTTTCCTCACTTCAGTGCCGATCTCCGATGGATACACATATACTGTTCATTTGATAGGGCGTAGGTAATCGTTTCTTGCCTCTATGGTGCTTCTGTCTTGATTTGGATAAATAATAATTACTAATGATGATATTAACAACCCACATTTATTGGATGCTTGTAGGGTGCTAACACTGTTTCAAATGATCTACATGCATTCACTCAAACTTTAAAATATAGAAAATATTAATGTACATTATTGACTTTTTTTTCTGCCAGTGATGGGGAAACAAAATATAGATAGCCATTATTAAAGGCTATTCTATTTTCTCTTCTATTATGCATTCTATCTTAGAGTTGAGGCAGCCCAGGAAGTGTTTTGTGCTGAAATTGTGTATCAGTTAGTAATAACTACAGCAGGGACCCTTGTACCTTTAAGGAAGCTTATCTCAGGTAAAACAGAAACCCTTTCTCAATATTTCTTAAGAGACTAAAGAGATACCTTTTTAGAATGTCAGCGTCAGATGTTAGGTTTACTGAAATGATAAAATAAGACTATATCAAATAGGTTTACATTGTTATATAGTTGTTAAAACAACAATTCATTAACAGCAGGCAACAGGTGATGGCTTATTTGGAAGAACTGAAGAAACCAAGCAGTTTTAAAAAATAACAGATATAGTTGGTGTGGGGTCAAGGGTGCACCTGTATTGAGATTTTTGAGGCTCTATAAAACAACTTTTTGGCAATGGTAGTAGGTAAAAGCCTTCTTTCAAAGGAACAAATGCTGTCCAAATGGTATCAGCTTGTGGTTTGACTTTCAACATTATAAATGCTAGTTTTTTTAAAAAGTCATACAGAAAATTTAAATTTTACATGGTCAAACAGATACATTCATTCCTTTTACGATTTCCATCTGTTGTGACATGTTTAAAAGATGTCTCCTATTTAAAAATTATGTAATAGCTCATCACAGTTTACTTTTGTAGGTTTATTCTAGAAATTCAAATATTTGATTTATCTGAAATGTGTTATAGCGTATGGCATGAGGTTGGTATCTACCTTAATTTAATTTTTTATAAACAATTACAACTTTCCCTATTCATTGAATAGTTCAGATTTGATTTGAATTGACACCTTTGTTGTACAATAAATCACTTATGTACTTCCTGGAATGTGTATTCTGTTTCATTGATCTTACCACATAATCTTATGCCAGTACCACATGGCACATAGTTTTAATCACGATAACTATACAATGCATTCCAATATCTTATAAAACATTTTCCTCCTCCTTATCCTTCTTGTTCTTGTGCTTTTTCTTCTCCCATTTTCCTGTCTGCATCCTACTTCTCTTCCTCCTACTCCTTTTTTTTTTTCTTTTGAGACAGAGTTTCACTCTTGTTGCCCAGGCTGGAGTGCAGTAGCGAGATATTGGCTCACTGCAACCTCCGCCACCCGGGTTCAAGCAATTTTCCTGCATCAGCCTATGGGGTAGCTGTGATTATAGGTGCCCACCATCATGCCTGGCTAATTTTTTATATATATATGTATTTTTAGTAGATTCAGGGTTTCACCATGTTGGCCAGGCTGCTCTCCAACTTCTGATCTCAGGTAGTCTGCTCACCTCAGCCTCCCAAAGTGCTGGGATTACAGGTGTGAGCCACTGTGCCTGGCCTAAGAATTGTCTTAAATATTCTCAATATTCCAGCATCTTTATTTTTTAGATAACATTTCAAATCACCAAAATGTCCTCTGGGATTTAAAATGGGATCATACTAAATTTATGAGTTGATTTAGGTAGAACTGACTTTATAACAACATTGAATCTTCATGTCTAAGACAAGGTTTACTTTTCCATTTTTTCAAGAATTGTCCTATAGTGGAGTTTTATAGTTTTCTTATTGTAGGATCTAGACATTTCTTTATGTATATATTTTGGAGAATAAAAATATTTTAAAATATGTATTATGTGAATATATAACATGTTAAATGTCTAAATTGCTGCTATGAATGGGATCTTTATTTTTTTTAAAATATTTTCTTTAAATACTTTTTAATTGGCCTGAAGGATTACCAGAGAAAGAAGGTAATCATGTTCCACAAAATGATTACATAAGAATGTTTTAAGTGCTCATCAGTGATCGATTTAAGAAAATGTAGCTAATGTGTATTAGTGGCTATAATATTGCAAAGAAAATGATGGTATGGATTCATATTTATTGTGACAAGAAAAAGGACCATATGATATTTTTGAGAGAAAAACATGCTAAAGAATACCATTTGGCATGATATAAGTAATGTAAAACCATACACACGTAATTCATATGTGCATATATGTTTGAGAGAGAGATAACATTATTTCTCAAAGTGTCAACAGATTATTTCTGTGTGTCAGGTTTTGGAATAATTTTTATCTTCTTTTGTACATTATTTAATTTTTTAATAGCATTTACCATACTTTACCAAAAGAGTAATATAGTTAAATCCAAATAGAAAACAATATTAAAACTTTCATAAGCATTACAAATAAATATATAAAATTAGCTTTGAGCATAATTTTTTCCCCTAAAGACATTCTTATGGATTTAATATAATGCTTATGGATAGCCTTGAAAATAGTTAAACAACTTATTTGGCCTAGTAAAATCTCTTCAGCTTGCAAAATTGTTAGTAATTCTATTTATTTGGGCTGCACCAATCACATTGATAATAATGCCTAGCAGAAGCATCTTCACACCTGAAGAACTGGATGTCTTGCACTAGATTCCTGTCACTGTGCAATCACACGTCCTCAAGTGATTCATAACGCTCTGTTTCTCTTTAACTTAAAACGAAATCACTGAATACCTTATTGGTTATTTTAAAAATTCCATTTGAAAACTTTAAAATTGTGGATATTTAAATGAAAGAGTTTTAAATGAAAGCGATAAATCGTGATAGCATTTTTTTTTTTTTTTACTTTCATGTTATATTTACATAACTTAAATGTGGTAAACTTGACCATTGAAATAGGAATTCAGTGGAGCTAAGCCTCTCCTCTCACACTTGATATAACTTTTATATTTATAACAATTTGTGAATTGATAGGAGATTAGTTAGAAAATTGCTAAATTTTCTTACAGACATCACGATCATCATGATTTTAGTCACCACCCAAACAAGTTATTACATTTTTACTAGTTCCAAGCCTTATGCTTTATACGCATACTCTTATTAGCAACTACTTGTGAAGTAAGGACTACTATTGTACCATAATAGACATGTGGATTGTGAGACTCAGAGATATTAAGGAATCTCTCAGTGGTCATACAGGTTAGAAGCTGGATTTGACCAAGGCCAAACTGCCCCTAAAGTTCAAGCTTCAAAGCACAACCCCACAATCCAGCCTCCCAATATTTAATTTCCAACAACTCCACTCTTCCCTTTGGCTTTACCTCTTTTTTCTCATTACATTACACCGTTTCCTCCTCTAATTATTCCCCAGAGGTGACTTGACATCCACATATGTTGGAAGCAAAATTTGCCTAGTCATTCAGAGAAAGATATTCAATAGTTTCAGATATATGACTAATCAGGATTTAACTTCAGCAGATTAGAGGCTGTGCAATCTCTTCATATTATAAAGAATGTAATCTAGGCCCAGACAAGTTAAGTAACTTGTCTACACTTGCATAGCTTGCTTCATTGACAAACACTTGTCAAACACTTACTTTGTACTAAATATTTTTCTGCCTGCCTTATGAATATTAATTTGATCCTAATAACAACTCTATGAGGTAGGTGAAACTATTACTATCCCTATTTAACAAATGAGGAAACTGAGGCATAATGAAGCTGAGTGACAGGGCCACTGTCACACAGATAGCAAGTGATAGAGCCAGATTTGGAAGGAGACAAGTAACTGTTAAGTCTTTGCCTGTGATAACATGAGCCATGTCGCTTAGAATATCATTCATTCTTCTTTCTACCATATTGGCTGATTACCTCAACCTATGAATAAGAAGAAAGTTGTCTGAAACTTGGTTTTGAAAAATAATTAGTTTTATACATTTTAGAAAAATTAACTTAAAGAATACTGTGAATATAATTAAAGTCTGAGTGTTGTGTGTACTTTTAAAATGATGCTTCTCTGGAGCTATGTTTATTGTTATATGGGACTGTCTTCTTGATGATGGCCTTTTCACCCAATACCTGCTGATCTTCCATAATGCTAATATACACCCAAAGTTGACACTTGCTAGACTGTCTTTGCAAGCATAAATATTAGACATACTAAAATTTGATTTTGGCTCATCTTTTACTTTGAATAAAGAGATCTAAAAATCAATCCATACAGCTGCATTTCATTTTCTATGAATAGAGGTCAAATATATCAGGGCAAGAGTAGTATTAAAGGTAATCTATGAGGTCAAGGTAAATGTATTAGGTAAGCAGTTTTTAAAATTCTGATTTTACCAGGATATACAAACCTTGTATATTTTGTTTATTTTTTGCTGTCTTGCAAAAGATCGTATGTGAAATTTAGCATTTAATTCCTAAAAATAGCATTAATGAAGTATATCTGTGTGTGTGCTTAATTTTATTTCTCTTATAATTGGAGGTATTAGAGAAAAGACCTTGGAATTTCAAGGTCTGAGTTCAAGTTTAACACTTACTGGCTATGTGACTTTAGGCAGATTACTTTTTTCCTGTAAGTTTTAGTTTTCTTATCTGTACAGGGGGAAACTTGTTCCTAATTAATGAAGTCATGAGGATTGAATAAAGTAATACAATTGATTTTTTAAAATAGAAAATGCAATTTATTTTCAAAGTGTCATCAGATGCTATCAATTTTACTGCCAGATTTAGCATTCCACGTTGGGGTGGGCTGTAGCAGTGGGCCTCATGCCAGATTAGGGTTTTCCCTCTTAGATTCTAATCTGGCGTCTGTCACCACACTAACTATGGGAGCCATGGCAAAATCTGAGACTCAGTTTCTTGCACAATCAAAGGTTTGGACTAGGAGAAACTTAAGGTCCTTACCAGGTTAGAAGTTTAGTGATTCATGATGTTCTTTGCTATGTGTGTTCAAGGGATCTGAGCACAAGGCTAGGGTCACAAGCCACAGCCTAAAATATCTATGTTTGACACTGATTTGGTATATAGATAAAAATCACATAACTGTATAAGCACCTCCTTTTCACCTTTTAAAAATGGAATTGGAATAACTATGCAAAAACCTTCATTCAAATCCATATGTTTTTAATCTTTTTTAAAGCTAAAGAATCCTTATAAATGGAGTTATGTGGTGATATGGTTTGACTCTGTGTCCTCACCCAAATCTCATCTCGAATTGCAATCCCCATAATCCCACATGTTGAGGGAGGGACCAGATGGGGGATGATTGGATCATAGGGGCGTTTTCCCCCATGCTGTTTTCGTGATAGTGAGTGAGTTCTCACAAGATCTGATGGTTTTAAAAGGCAGCTTTTCCTGCTCTTGCTCACTCTTTCACCTGCTGCCATGTAAGATGTGCCTCTTCCCTTTCTGCCATGATTGTAAGTTTGCTGAGGCCTCCCCAGCTACATGGACCCAGTCAACTAAACCTCTTTTCTTTATATTATAAATTACCCAATCTTGGCTGTGTCTTTACAGCAGTGTGAAAATGGGCTAATACATGTGGTAAACCCTACTATGTAATGAATATATCAAATATGTAAAATGCAGATTTTTTCCCTCAAAATAAAGGTCTAGCAACTGAACTTGTAATCTTTCCCTCTAAACCCTTCTTCATTCTTTTTATTGTGTGTGTGGTTTTTTTTTTAATTTTTGTTTTTTATTTTTCAGATGGACTCTTGCTCTTTCACCCAGGCTGGAGTGCAGTGGCACGATCTTGGCTCACTGCAACCTCTGCCTCCTAGGTTCAAGTGATTCTTCTGCCTCAGCCTCCCGAGTAGCTGGGACTACAGGTGCGTGCCACCACACCTGGCTAATTTTATTTTATTTTAGTTTTTGTATTTTTAGTAGAGACAGGGTTTCACTGTGTTAGCCAGGATGGTCTCGATCTCCTCACCTCGTGATCTGCCCTCCTTGGCCTCCCAAAGTGCTGGGATTACAGGCATGTGAGCCACCATGCCTGGCCCCTTAATTTTTGATTTTTATTGGTACATAGCTGGTGTATATATTTATGGGGTGCATGTAATGTTTTGATACAGGCACACATGTATAGTGATCCCATGGAGATAACTGGAGTATCCATCACCTCAAGCATTTAACATTTCTTTGTGTTAGGAACATTCCAATTTCACTCTTTTAGTTATTTTAAAATATATAATAAATTATGGTTGACTTAGTCATCCTGTTGTGCTATCCAATACCAGATCTTATTCATTCTAACTATATTTTTGCACTCATTAGCTATCTCCACTCTCTCTTATTCCTTGCCCTTCCCAGCCTCTGGAAACCATCATTTTACTCTATCTTCATGAGTTCAATTGTTTTAATTTTTAGCTTCCACGTATGAGTGAGAACACAAAAATAAAACCCATTCTTCTTTATTCTTTATCACCAGTTGCTTTAATATTGAATACCTGTGAATTATCTTTGACTTTCAAACTCACTTTGGTATGCCATGGATCACCAAGATAATATTACATCCAAAATAATTGGACTTGCCCCCAATCCTGTACCCAAAAAACCCCTGACCCAACTGGCAGAAGGCATAGAAAGAGAGAAGACAAGAAGCAGCTGGACCTCAGAGAGAAGCAGCTTGACTTCGGAGGGACGACTTGACATCCGGACTTTGGAGAAGAGTCCCTCACTGGACTCCAGGGGAAGACCATCTTCCTGCTCCATCCCCCTTCCAGCTTCCCTTCCCACTGAGAGCCATGTTCATTGGCAATAAAATCCTTTGCATTCATCATCCTTTAATTTGTTCATGCAACCTCATTCCTCCTGGGTGCCAGACAAGGACTCGGGTGTGGATACAAAAGGCTGTCACACTGACACTCCACTGAGATGTTAACACTTAAGCTGTCTACAGAGAGCAAAGGTAAAGGAGTACACTGTAACACACGTCCTCTGGGGCTTCAGGGGTCGTGGGTAACTCCCTAGATGCTGCTGTTGGACTGCATGGAGTTTTGCTCCTGCTGTAACCCAAAAGTGCTTGTTCTGGCTCTTGCATCTGCTCACCTGTGTGCTCCTCCTCCCATGAGGGGTAGGGAGCTGCTGGCTGTGTGAGGCATCCCTGTTGTGAGGACCCAGAAAGGGTCAAGGAGTATTTTCTGTTTCAGTATAATCCTTTGTCTGGTTATCTATCTGTAGAATTCTATTTATTAGTGTGACTACACATGAGTTCTTGATTTTTATATCAAAGGCTTCTTGATTTAAACTTCTTTCCTTCCCTTCAGGAAGAATTATAATTGTTGAACAGTGAAATAAATTTTTTCCCTAAAGCTTCTTCACATTTGGAGCCTGTTTTCCCCTTTAGAATGTGTGCCTGTGTGATTGTAACTATATTTCTCTTGAGCTTTCTAACTGTAGGACTTAACATTTAGCCCCCTTAATTTTCTCTTTTTCAAGTCTAGTATGCTCAGAGGATATGTTCGATGCCCCTTTCATAGAGCAAAAATGCCAAATACTATGACTGTTGCTATAACAGTGAATTTGATCTTTTACTCTTGATGTTTACCAGACTCCCAGTGGATGTAACTTATAAAGAATATCTAAGTTTTTAAAAAATTTGTTGGATATTATTTTAGTATTTTCCTTTTTATTCTTCCTAAAGGTACTTTTTCTCACATAAAATGAGCTGAACTTTATCATTTGTATATATTCAGTTAAACCACTTCTATAAATAGCACAATCTCAGTTGTTCATCATCGTCAGGAAATGAACTGTTTGGGTAAGTAAATTTTCTTAGAACATTATCTTTTCAAAAGCTAGAACTTTCCATTTAGTTTGGATTGACATCTCTCCAAAATACATGCAATACTATATGTGATATTTATTTTCCAACCATGGCAGCTAGCTTCTTAAAAACCACTGTGTTGGAGGAATTTAGTTGTTAAATATAAAAGAAGATGAGAGGGAAGTGATATGGGAAGTAATTCTACTAAGAAATATTTTTGCACTAGAACTGTGTGTTTATATTCTTAAAAAGTACACTCACTAAACTAATAGTAATTAAATGAAGAGAATTTGAATTGCATTTTAGAAATGGCTAAGTAACAATGAGTTATTTGTACTAATTTTTATTTACTCTCTCTTTGTTACTGGGATATCCTCTCCCCTTCAGTGAAAAGCTTAAACAATAATTTACTTTCGTTTTGTTGCAGATGCTATGCATTCTATGTGGCACTTATTTTGGTAACTGGTTGCTATGGGTGGATTTATGTCCCCCCACCCCTATTCACACACTGAAGTTCTAATTGTCAGAACCTCAGATAGGGTCTTTACAAAGGTAATCAAGGTACAATGAGGTCTTGTAGGGTGGGCCGTAATCCAATATGACTTGTGTCCTTATAAGAAAGGGGAAAGGTGGAGACACACACACACAGAAAGCACCATATGAAAACTCAGAGATTGGGTGATGTGTATATAAGCCAAGGAATGCCAAAGATTGTCAGCAAGCCACCAGAAAAGAGACATCAGACAGATTCTTCCCCATAGCCCTTACAAGGAACCAACTCTGCCAACAGCTTGATCTCAGACTTCTCATCTCCAGAACTGTGAGACAATACATTTCTGTTGTTTAAGTCACCAAGTTTCTGGCACTTTACTACAGCAGCCCTCATAGAATAATACATTGGTTTTCCAATGTATTATTGATTGTTGATTTTATGAAAAGGAATACTGACTTCCACCTTGTAAGTACTGTCTTCTGTATCTCACCATGGTTTCAGAGACTTAAAACAGTTTGGCTTGTGGAGATGGAAAGAGCTCAGAATATTTGCAGGGATGTCCTTGTCCTTCTCTCAAATATCCAAGATCATCCATCCATCCATCCATCCATCCATCCATCCATTCATCCATCCAATATTTATTGAGTGTCCACCATGTGACAGGCTGACATCGACTTTGCCCTTATGAAACTTGCATTCAGCAATTATGGTGTTCATGGAATTTGCAATCCAGGATTACATTAGCTTAGTTCATAAAAACATAATAATCCCTCTTAAGTACATCTGCTGGCTTTACATCTACCTCCTTCTTCACTGATAGAGACTAGATTGCAATTATAATGCCTGATTTAATTTTCCTCACGATGTTTTGTTTTTCTCAGGGCTTTTTAGCATTTTTGCATGCAAAATCCTGTATTTACTCCTATTTTGTCACTGTTTCTTCTTGTTTTTCTCTTCTAATATCCACAATAATTCAGGTTATATTATACATATCTCAGAAAGGAAAGGATGTTGACTCCAGAAAAGGGCTATCAAAATGAATTCATATACAATAGTACTAATGATAGAAGACAGAACCCTTCTCATTCATTCGTGCACGAATAAATATTTATATTTGAACTTTTTCTGATCAATGGTAGCTAGGAAAACATGGCCATGTCAGTGGTATGGAACATGGAAGTGGCTGAATTTGGCCGGGGGCGGTGACTCACACCTGTAATCCCAGCAATTTGGGAGGTTGAGGCAGGTGGATCACTTGAGGTCAGGAGTTAAGAGACCAGTTTGACCAACATGGAGAAACCCCGTCTCTACTAAAAATACAAAATTAGGCAGGTATGGTGTTGCATGCCTGTAATCCCAGCTACTTGGGAGGCTGAGGCAGGAGAATTACTTGAACCCGGGAGGCGGAGATTGCAAGAGGTATGATCGCACCATTGCATGCCAGCCTGGGCAACAATAGTAAAACTCTGTTAAAAAAAGAAAGAAAAGAAAAAGAAAGAAAGAAAGAAAGAAAGGAAGGAAGGAAGGAAGAAAGAAAGAAAGAAAGAAAGAAAGAAAGAAAGAAAGGAAGGAAGAAAGGAAGAAAAGGAAAGAAAGAGCGGGCTGAATACTGATCAGTGGTGCTGAAACTTAGTTTCTGGAAGAAGACAAACCCTCCATTAGTCTGCCCTGAGGTCATTTTTTCTTTCTCATGAAAAGGTAGAGGGAAGCATGTGCAGCTGCAGGACCTCTTGGGCAGTTGCCTTTCTGCAAATTTAATTAATGAATCAAAGGTGAGTGCTGTATCTCCCAGGTGCTTTCTGCCCTCAAAATCACCTCTCTTGGTGCTCTCTTCAGTGTCCTTTGACTTACCAGTAATAAACAAAGCATCCTGTATTCCTACATCCAGCTGAGCAGACTGAGTATCTCCTCACCCTCTCCTCGCTGGCTTGAACTAGGTGTGCTGGTGATGAGCAAACAGAGAGCCCTCTCCTCCAGAGAACTGGCTAGGTCGTGTTTCCCAGGCTTGCCTGGTCAGAGATACAGAAGTAGAATCTCCAGGTAGAAGTCTGGGAACCTTTATTTTTAATACACACACCAGGTACGTCTGTAATTCAAAACATTTAGAAAGCTCTGTGCTATGGCACTTTGAGGTAAATCAATACAGGCTTAAATTTCCTAAACGTCAAAAACAAAACAAGCAAACCCACAAATAAAAACAGGTAAAGTCACAATGTGACAAAGAAGAAAATCTAGAGATTCTGAGTTTCACTTTGTTAATAATCAAGGATAAATTTCTTAGTTTCTGTGTGTCGTATGTAAAATGAAGAGGTTGAAACAGATCCATTAATTTGTTCTTAGATATGTATTGAGGGCCTGCTATGTGTTAGATTTTTGTTCTATTCTCCGGGAAATAGCAGAGAAAAAGTCACTTATTGACTGGCTTCAAAATTGGCCCATTTTCACTGCACCGTGAGTCTATTCAATATTATCACCCACTAACATCCCGTAGGTGATGGATAAACAGTAGTTACTCTTGTCTTCTGAAGTTATTATTATAAAGCCCCATTTTTCCCCAGAGGGATCTTGGAATTCCAGCCATGCTTTAGGGTTGTTGAATCAAGTTCTAAAATCTGTTCTATTGAAATGAATGTTTTCCTAACAGAAAAATGACCAGATTAATCCTAAGGACTAAGGAGAAACTATCCTAACTCCAGCCAACTTCTACCTGACTTTCAGAATGAAATGAGTTGAAAAGAGCTTACTATTAGATAAATGTGTTCTGAAGCCAAGATGGACAAGCTGGATGGACAAGGTTTCTTCTGAAGTGAAAACGTGACATGAATTTTTCAAATATCTCAGTTAAGGATCTTACGTTTTTTTTAGGTGAGACTACAAAGTGCCCAGTTATGTGTGGCAGGTCTTTGGTTGCATGATTGGAGGTAGAAGGGGTACTAATTTTATCTTATTTATTTCAAGATTTGGTTCTTATTCAACGTGACTTCCTACATTGAATCCTACCAAAAATTTGGAGCACTTTGTCTTTAAGATTAAGTCTGTAGTAGCATTCCCTTTATGCCTTTTTAAGATTAAGTGAGGTGCTCCCAGATGCCTCTTGAAGTCAATAAACTTCTCTTTTTTTTTAAAATTTTTTTTATTTTTGAGACAGTCTCACTCTGTCACCCAGGCTGGAGTATAGCGGCACAAATCTCGGCTCACTGCAACCTCCGCCTCCCGGGTTCAAGTGACTCTCCTGCCTCAGCCTCCCAAGTAGCTGGGATTACAGGCGTGCACCATCACACCCAGCTAATTTTTGTATTTTTAGTAGAGACGGGGTTTCACCATGTGGTCCAGGCTGGTCTCGAACTCCTGATCTCAAATGACCTGCCCGCCTGGGCCTCCCAAAGTGCTGGGATTACCAGCGTGAGCCGCTGCGCCCAGCTAATGTGCCCAACTAATGTTCATTGTATTGGCTAGGCTGGGTGCAGTGGTTCATGCCTGTAATCCCACCACTTTGGGAGGCCAAGGTAGGCAGGTCACTTGAGATCAGGAGTTTGAGACTAGCCTGGCCCACATGGTGAAACCCCGTCTCTACTGAAAACACAAAAATTAGCTGGGTGTGATGGTGCACGCCTGTAATCCCAGCTACTTGGGAGGCTGAGGCAGGAGAATCGCTTGAACCCGGGAGGCAGAGGTTGCAGTGAGCCGAGATTTGTGCTGCTATACTCCAGCCTGGGTGACAGAGTGAGACTGTCTCAAAAAAAAAAAAAAAAAAAAAGAAGTTCATTGCACCAATTAAATAATTTCTCATCCCACACACCCAAACCATGCTTCCACCCATCCAGGTCTCCAATATCTATCATTCTACACTCTATGCCCATGTGTACACATTGTTTAGCTCCAACTTATATATGAGAACATGTGGTATTTGACTTTCTGTTTCTGAGTGGTTTCACTTAAGACAATGGCCATGCAAAAGACATGATTTCACTCGTTTTTCATGGCTGAATAATATTCCGTTGTGTATATATGACACATTTCCTTTACCCAATCATCTCTTGATGGACACTTAAGTTGATTCCATATCTTTGCTATTGTGAATGTGCTGCAATAAACATATAGGTGCAGGCATCTTTTTGATATATGAATTTTGTTTCCTTTGAGTAGATATCTATCCAGTAGTGGGATTGCTGGATTATATGAAGACCTTAGATTTTAAACAATTAAATTATTTAAGGACTGAAAACCTTTTGGTATGAGAGAGTAACATTTTCTGTAACTTTCTTAAACTGTCTTTAGATCTGGATTTATTGCCATTTTGTGGGAAATTTTAAATTCATAACTCAACTGGCTTATGAAGAGCGTTGGTCTTAGGTTTCTCACTCCCACAGAGTATTGTCTTTAAGGTCAAGGAGATAACTTAAAATTGGAATAGAGATCTGTTAGTAGGGGATAATAATCTTTTTTTTTTTTTTTTTTTTTTTTTTTTTAGGATTATTTGTCCTTCTTTGGGGTGAAAGCTTATCCTTAGGCCTTTTAGCCATATGCTGCTATTTCATTTGCTAATGACTAAGAAAAGAAAAACTTGAAAAATTGTAAAATATAGCAGAATATAAAGTTGGAAAATAAGAAATTCGATTTTGTCTTTAAAAAGGACAAACCCATTGTCTGAAATAACATGGGAAAAATGTTGCCGAAAGCTGCCAGGGTTGGCTGAGAACTTCTAGCACGTGAGATCCTTATCCAGAGGCATGGGAGGAAAGAGAAGGCTCTGGCTCTAGGGCTCTCAGCTCATGTGCAAAGTAAGCATATTCTAGCCCTGCTGCCTTTTGATGCTGCAGTTGCAATCAAACCTACTATTTTACGGGGGAAAAGCATTCTAAAGTATATCTTCTTGGGTAAGTCTCTTAATGTTTTTGATTCTTAGTTCTTCATCTACTAAAAATAGACAACAGCATGCACAGCAGAGCATGCCTGTTAAAATTGAATGGGAAATCATAGGAGAATTATCTTACACAGCCTGGCACAGAGTAGGTGGTCAAATGATATTTCCTGGATGTATGGCTGTGTACAATAGAGCCTGCAAGGGCATGTATCTTAACCATAAAAAATAAGGTTTGAATTTACAGGTTATTTAGACTTAAAATGTGCCTTGTTAGGACCAAAGAAATATTGTTGGAAATATGTTGGGTCCATCTCTGACGATACAGGAGTATATCAACTGATCCTTGGCAGGCTTGGATTAGAGGTACTCAGAGGCTAGCCCATGGAATGATTTGAGGTTCCCACCTGTAGAAATGAAAATGCATAAATGTCGTAACTCTTCTTGTGTGTTACTGGGCAGGCAACTCCTGTTCCATACCTCACTCTGCCACCTGCGATCTGATGTGCTGTCACCTCTTCAATTATCTAATCCTTTGCTTTGATTCATTCCCTTACAATGTGTTTGTCCTCTTGTAAAAGCTACCCATCTTGCACAGGGTTGGTTATAGACTTCATATCAGATTTCGAGGACTGCAAGATTTGATTCCTCCCTTCTCCTCAGTATTTTATGATGATTTGACATTGGTGAAAAAACAGGCATCCGTCGTTTTATTACAGATGTTGCTGTGCTGCAATAGCTCTTTGAAGTTAACACAGCAAACAATTACCCTTTTGTCTCAGTGGCGTTTTCATCTTTGTTATATGTTTTTGGTACCTAAAATCAGGAAAAATTGCAAGAGTGGACAATAAGGCTAGTTATGTTTTTAAATAATTTTCCTTGCCTCTTATCTATGTTGTATCTATACATGATACATTTATGACAGCACATAATTGAAGAATAAAAGCAAGAAGTTGGAACAAGTAATTTATTCTTTCAATACCCATCAAATTAAGAATTTTCTGTCTTTACAGTTCTTGATAATCTATAATTCTATCATATTTATACGTGTTCTGATTTTTTCATCTCTTTTTTTTTTTTTTTTTTTTTTTTTTTTTGAGAAGGAGCTTCGTTTTGTTGCACAGGCTGGAGTGCAGTGGCATGATCATAGTTCATTACAGCCTCAAACTCCTGGACTTGAGACATGCTCCCACCTCATCATCCTGAGTAGCTGAGATTACAGGTGTGAGCCAACACACCCAGCCCTTTCATCTATTATAGTAACAGTCAAAGTTATACCTTAGTCAAATTATGTCTGCATTCTATTAGGTCGGTGATATGGTTTGGCTGTGTCCCCACCCAAATCTCATCTTGAATTGTAGCTCCCATAATCTCCATGTGTCATGGGAGGAACCAAGTGGGAGGTAATTGAATCAAAGGGGCACGTTTCTCCTGTGCTCTTCCCATGATAGTGAATAGGTCTCATGAGATCTGATGGTTTTATAAAGGGCCGTTCCCCTGCACTTCTCCTTACTGCCACCATGTGAAGAAGGACATGTTTGCTTCCCCTTACACCATGATTATAAGTTTCCTGAGGCCTCCTCAGTTATGCTGAACTGTGAGTCAATTAAACCTCTTTCCTTTATTAATTACCCAGTCTTGGGTATGTCTTTCTTAGCAGTGTGAGAATGGACTAATACAGTTGGTGCAAAAGTAATTGCAATTTTGCCATTGACAGTACTGCCCAAACCACAATTACTTTTACACCAACCAAATAATTTGTGTTGGTTTTCTTCTTATGCACTCTTATTATGTCTATTGAGAATTATTTCTGTCAATGAGTATGGAAAACAATATTTATTAAATACCTACTATTTTCCAGTTGCCTTTTAAAAATTATTTTGATTGACCTTTAGTTATTCTACCCATGTCACAGCTGAGGAAACAGTGGCTCACAGGATTGAGGCCCTTTCCAAGGTTTTCAGGAAGCTGCCTCAGCATGGTTTCCAATGCTCCCTTTCATTAAAGCAACTTCAGACAAAGTCTATTTTCTTATGTTTGTATATTGAGTATTGGAGAATGTGTCTCTGCAGCGGTAACCTCTGGATTGTATATGCGTTTTTGGCAATTTTACCCTCCAGAGTGGGACCTTGGCATATACAATGATAGGTGCAGAGTGCAGAGATTCTGGGTATTTGTAGAGATTGGAATGAATGTTGATGCTGATTGTTCATGGTTAAACCACCAGAGGAAGTACAAGAACCATGTGGTCGTTCTTCTGCTCTTCACATATATTTAGAAAAGCAGAGCTAGTGTTGATGTAGCTTTACAAAACAGCCAGGGATGAAAACGTTACCTTATAATGTATAAAGAAAGACTAACAGAAAAAGATAAGCTGGGGATTCATTTGGGCCTGAGTTCAAAGTACAGCTCCTCTACTTAATGGCCGTCTAATCTTGGGGATGTTCAATCCTATCCTCTCTGAATGTTAGTTCTATCACTTGTAGAAGTGGGGTAATAATGCTTTGCAGGACTGTTGTACAGCATGACTGAGATATTGTATTTCAAAGTACACAGTGGAGGCCTTGCACACAGTAAGTGCTCTATCAAAGTTAACTTCTCTTCTTTATTTATATCAGCTTCATGGAGGCTGGGACAATTAAAAAAACTATTTTATGAAGCTTTTGAAACTATTAGAAGAGTCCTATTTCTATCTGTATGTGATGAGCTTTTTAAATGCTTTAACCCATAAGTTCAAAATTTACTTGTATAAGATTCTTTATTTCTTACTATTTTTTATTTATTTATTTTACTACTCCTTACTGTCCTCCATCTAGTTATCCATTCAGACAAGTATTTTTTTGATAATATATTAGATAGCCAGTCATGAAGTCATGGAGAAGAAGAAACACATAAGACAGCTGTTTGTCTTCATGATAATTGCACTGTAGTGGGGAAAAACTGAATACATGAAAATAACTCAAGAACAAGGAACTAAAAATGGTAAGATTTATCATATTGCCAAAGAAGTTTCTAGTCAAGGTATAGTTAGCTTGAAGCAAGGAAAGGATTTGGACAGGGAAGAGAAGGTAAAAGGCATTTGAGGGTGGTAGAAATAGATTGATCAAAGGACTGGGGTTAGGAATGAACACTGAATGTAGGGAAATATTGAAGAAATCTTCCCCTAGAGTTGGGGTAAGGGGTGGAGGGCAGTGGAGATGTAATTTTAGTCTGGGCCCCAAGGAAGAATAAATTTAGTGTATGTATATTCTCATGTTTATAGCTTCTGTTTTCTTTCTCTCTCTTAATTGTGTAAAAGCTGAGACATCTGGTGGACTGATCTGAATCCAGACAAGCTTTGAGCAAATTACTTATTTTCTCTGTTCCTCTGTTTCCTCTAAAACTGTTGTGATAATAATAATCAATTGTGTGTATGTGTGTGTGTGTTTGTCTGTTTGTGTATCTTTAAAGCGACTTTTTTTTTTTTTTTTTTTTGCCAAGAAGAAGTGTTGAAAGACCAGTGAGAGAAGGTGGAGCGTTACCCTGAATATTTTGTGTTGGGATCAAATACTCATGGGATTGTCAAGTTTTGTGATATCTCTACAATTTAGTTTCTGCAACTCAGAGGATATCCTGAAATAAAAAAATAAAGTTTTATGTAGAAAGGATAACAGTCAAGTTTAGGATATGAATTTAGAGCTTTTGATTCTTGAGCAGTAAAAAACCTAGTAATAGAAGATCTTGTCATTTAAAGAGTAAAATAATTCCCTCCACCTCAACTGAACCCACAGCCTTGTCTTTATAGAAACTGTGTTTCATTTTAGTGGGCTCCAGACCTTTTTAATCCTATACTCTAATAAATAAAATTATTATTGATACCTAGATTACATAGACACACACTATAGTTAGATATATATACTAGTGTATCTCATTGGAACATCTGTGTAACTCCTGAATGTGTTCCTTGCTTTACAGACCACGTTTTTGCTTACTGGATCTGATTAGTCTAGATGAAACATGCTTATAGCTATTTTTTATTTTTGTCTTTCTACCCTTCCCTTTAGAAACAATATGTTGTGGCCCATTGACAGATGTTCTATGGATAGGTAGATACAATATCATGAGCTGTTCTCCAGGTGGTTAGATAAAATGATTCTTACTTCAGGAGGGAGGTCTGGGTTGGAGACTGATGGAGAATGGTAATGAGTACTGTTTATCACCAAAAGAATGATGTCCACCCTCCCTTCCAAAGTAAGGTGTGTACAATGAGAATAGATCCTTCATAAACTCAACCTTTAAAGGTAGATAAAAAAGCAGAGGCCCATAAAGGAGCCTTAGAGGTAGAAGAAGGCATATAAGAAAACTTGAGTGTGTGTCAAAGCCAAGAAAGTAGAGTTTTAAAAATGAGGACACACACACACACAAACACACACACACACACACACATATATAAAGAGTTTTAAATGCAAAAGTAGTTCAGGAAGATAAGAATGGAAAAGGATATTTTTGATTTGACATCTAGGAGATTACCTACCTTCTAAGTGGAGAAAGAGTGTTAGTGAAGTGGTAACTGGAGAGTAAGTGGGAAAGCAGCAAACAGAGAGAGTAGTGTTTCACGAAATTTGCAAGAGATAAGGAATAAAATGGGATGAGAGAGGAAGACACACAGAGAGAAAACAAATCAAGAAGATATTCTTTATCTCTATCTCTCTATCTCTCTATCATCTATCTATCTACCTACCTACCTACCTACCTACCTACCTACCTATCATCTATCTTCTGTCTATTTTAAGAATGACTCTGTGTATTTATTGAATTGCTTGCTCTGTCTGCATAGTCCGTCTCTTCCTGGTAAAATTTGGCAGGTTTCAGGCTGATGCCTTCTCCTTAGGAGGTATTAATAACAGCTTCAGCTGTACATACTCACAGAAATCTTATAGCACTTACCACTCTGCTAGTTATTTATGTGTCTGTCTCTCTGGATAGATTTCGAGCTATTTAATTTAAGACACCATGTCTTCATCTTCAAACTCCCAGTTCCCACCACAGTGCCCAGCATGTGTTAATTGCTCAGATGTGCTCCTGGAATGTGTGAACACACACAAAAGGCAAACAGACAAGCATGGAGTCCTGTGGGAAGGTTAGTCTGGCAGCAGCATTGAGGGTAGATGGGGGGTGGTCAGGGTAAGACTGGAGGCAGCAAAGCCCGCTTGGCGAGCTGTGAAGATTCCCTAGTTAGATACCTAGCTTGGTGCCCTAACTCAGGGAATATGGAAGAAGGAACTGTTTTAAGAAACACTTGAATAGGAGACATGCCAAATTTAAATTAAAAAAGAGAAAATAATGATGGATAATAACAGATGTCTAATGTTTGAAAAAGGAGAATAATGAGAAAAGTAAGATCGTGATCATGGTGGTTGAGGAAAGAGAGGGCACGGCGCTGGGAGGTGAGTCTGGTTTCTGTTCTGTTGGGTGTTCTTCTGAGAAGTCTCATTTTTGCCTCCATGTCCTGTTCTTGGATCTTCCCCAGAAGCACGCTGTCTTCTCTGTTTTTGTACGTGTGTCAAGCAGCCACCTCTTCTTTCGTCAGTTTCTTCTGAAAGAAAAAATGTCTTCCACGAAGACTTTTAGCAAGGATCCTCCACTGACATCGAAAACATGTCAGAACAAAGCAAAACCTCAAGCTCCCAAGATTTAACAAGCACAGGCACAAGCCGGCTGAACCTGGAACATCTGCCTTAGGAATACTTAGTGTTTTCTAAGAACATTCCATTTGTTGGTCAGGAGTGATAAATTATGTAGAACACTGAATTCATCTGCCTTGATTTATATATTTATTTTTAAATAAACTTCCACATTGGGGTGTTTACCATCCCCCAGTGGCAGCAGAAGAGAAACCCTTCTTTTCAGATTACATTAACTTCACTCTTTTTATGAGCGCTTACATTCATAGAAATCGTTTGATAAGAATTAGAAACTACTTTGAGGCCTCTGTCAATTTTCAAATAAGAAAGATGAAAAGAAAGACATTATGAACGGGAGAGCAGCTGATTATTTGGAAGGAAGTGTTAGCTGTGGTTCAGCATTCATCACCAGCCATTCCTTGAACGTATCTGTCAGAATCTTTTGAAGGCCACCTTCACTTCTTTTTACTTTTTCCATGCTACACCAATAAAATCAGTCATCCCCTCAGCAATAAGTACGTAAAATGACTTCTTTTGTAGAACAAACCCTTTGTGTGTAAATAATTTGTTAGCCCCCTCCTCCCTTCAAGCATTGTGTTGGGAAAAAATATCCAACATGAATTGATTGTATGGATAGCCTGATTGTAAAGCAAGATTAATATGAAAACACAAGGAGTCTGCAATAAAACCTACTAACTTAAATCATTCACATTTGTGTACAAGCATTCATATTTAGCAACAGTCCCAAGACTGAGATTAAAGCTGTTCGGTAGGTTACTTCAAGGCCTTTTTATTGCTAAATCTTATTATGTCTCTAAAATGTAGAAATTAATCACCTGTCATCAAAGCTGCAGTGGATTATTGACTTCTAAATGTCTCTACAAATTGATTCATGACAGAATGAAACAGGAGACTGAACTAGCATTGAAATTCTTTTGCATGTGATAAAAAAGGTCTATTAAAAGCGTTTCAACAAATGCTGCCTATTAGGTAATCATCACAAAGTACTTTCCTATCAAAATGAGGTGCTTCTGGAATAGTTTTGATGAGATACATTTTTTTTTTTCTGCACTGATATGGTAACATGAAATTATTCTGAAACCCCAGGAAGCTGATTTGGAAATCCATTTAACTCTTATATTACAGAGTGCACAACTTATTTTTTAGCACTAACACAATATAAAGATGGCTAGGAAAAAATCCACGTGTGTGTATGTGTGCGCGCGTGTGTCAAACAGATTGTAGATTATTCATGTTAAAAGTTTTAGAAAACAGTTATAATTTACCATAGCAGAATTACAATAATTTTTGCAATAAGAATCTTCTTCAGTAGCTCATTAAATTCTTTGACTGTGTTCTGGCTCCTTATCCCTGTTAGTTAAAATCACTGATTCTCAAAGTGGGTTAATTTTCACCCCCTTCATGGGACATCCTGCTATGTTTGAAGCATTTTTGTTTGTTGAAACTGATATATGTGTAGGAGTACTACTTGAATCTAGTGGCTAGAGGCCAGGGATGTTACACATCCTATAATGCAGAGGACAGCTCCCTCTCCCACCCCGCAAAACAAAGAATTATCCAGCCCAAAATGTCAATAGTGCCAAGGTGAGAAACCTTGGTTTGAATTAAGAGGATCTCAGGAAAACATTCCTTGAATTGGAGCAGGCAGAAGTTTAAGTAGAATTCAGAACAATTTTCTTTAATCAAATGTACTTCCTTATTTGAATCTACTAGCCCTTCCTTCTTAGTAAACATTTAACTGCCAGTGATGGCTTGCTTCCTTTTCAGAATTTTCTCACAGAGCTTCTTACAGCCCATTCCTTGCCATTTCCACACTCTAAGCACATCAGCCTCCCCTGCAACCCAGTTCAACTCCTTATCTTTTTTAGCTCTGTGGAGACTGAAAGGTCAATATAAGAAATGGTCATTGAGCTAATCACTGATCAAAATGAATTTTAATTTTAAATTACCATTAAAGGATAGGAATTACTATTTTTGATTAAGAGGAGAGAAAACATTGCGGACCTTTACTAGAGACTTCTATTTTGGGTTTCTGTCTCAGAAATCTATCTACTCAACCCAATTACTCCAAACAATTTAAAACTCTCTCACAAACCTAGATAACCAGCTTCTGACAACATGCAAGTTTAAAAATATTGTTTCCACTGGACTGTGACTTTCACAGTCAAGGACACTTTATTCTACTTTGTATCTTAGTGATCAGATTTCTGAATGTGTGAACTTTATTTTAGTCCTTAATATACAAGTATAACTTAAACATAAGCACACAATTTAGTACATAAAATCTTGTGTGTAGACTACAACACCACACACATGTCCTATAGGCGGAGATGTATTTGTATGGTATTGGCAAACCCTTGTTCCTACCTACCTTATGGTCTACACAGTACCTGTGATATGTCACACTCTCTGCCATCTCTGGCCTTTTATGAAAGCTTGGCTCTTTCGTTGGGAGGTATTCTACTACTGTTCCTTTTGCTTGCCTACTGCTTAGTTCTCCCCTCAGACAACAGTTCTTCTAGGCCTACTCATGACTGAATTGGAGCCTTATCCATGGGCTCTTATGGTCCTATGATGTACTAGACCTGTCTGTTAACTCATCTAGATTTTGCTCTGGACAGTCAGCTCCTTGAAGACAAGGGTTGTGTCTCAATCACCATTAAACTTTCCTGAACTCAGCATAGAACTGCACTGGCACATATTTGGCACTCTGCAAACATGTGGAGTGAATGGAGGGTAAGTGGAACATATCATTTGGACTAAATTAAAAATCTCTTCTGTCAGTAGAGGTAGCGCAATTGACATGTTAGAAATCTGCAAAGGGTTCTTCTCCATAAGGACCCCTGGGGATTTGGTATTGCTGAGACATGACACAGAGTCCCCAAACCAAGGTGCCTAGGTAACCTCTTTCCGTCTCCTCTTTCTGTCCCCTACATGCATACTGTTCCCTCTTCTTTAATGCATACATGTCCCATAATGCATACATGTCCCCTACATGCATGCATATATACATGTCCCCATGCATGTCCCCTACATGCATACATGTCCCCTACATGCATACTGTCTCCCTCTGTCCCCTACATGCACACTGTTCCCTCTTCTCCTTAATGGAAAAGAATGGCAAAGAAAAATCTACCAAAATAATACGTGACTGCTGGTTACAGAGCCCTGTCTGCTGCTTTACATTTCAGCAAGAAGAGGAATTGCATTTGTTCTTCAGTTTCTTGAGGAAATAGAACGAAGTCCAGTAAGTAGAAAATACAATGATTATTTCAGGAAAAAAAATAGATTTAGGAGAGTCCGAGCCATCCAAGACAAAAAGGACTGCTTTGGGCAAAGGGCGTTCCCCACCTCCACAGTACAGGCTGAAGGAGGCTTGAGTGAAAATGCTGGGAGGGGGTGTATGTACTCAATAGAATATTGAACTGCTTCCCCCGTAAGGCCCCTCATCAGTGTAAGATTCTGTGGTGTTGTGACATGTGCCCGCAGTCCATAAATTGTAGGAGAACAGAGCCACAGGTCTTAAGAACCCTTAGTATCCCCTCCAGGATGTCTAAATGTACTTCCTAAGAACATTTATAACCCTCACCCCAGTAAAGAGGGAATCGTCAGAAGCCCCATCCAGGCTCCTCTCACGGGAAATCTCACATTCCTCCTGTCCACAAAAGCTCTCCACATGTGAAGGGCTCTTGATCACCTGGAGACCTGGCGCTGTTCCTCACCATTAGCTTTACTGTTACACATGAATATTAACGGAATTCCTTACCTAGCTATACATTGTAAAATGTATTTCCATTTTTCCTCCCTCTCCCGTTCCCTACCACCTTTCCTCTGCTTTCCTCTTTGGATCTCGCTTCTCACTTCCAGCGAAATATTCAGTACATTGTGTAAAATTAGAAAGATGTAGGGAAACTAATGTGCCGTCTCTGTGGAAGATTCAGATACAAGCAATTGTTAGGCAATGGAGGTGAAAGGTTTAAAGTGGAATCTATAGAGATGATTATGATATCTAAAAAGGGCTTTAAACTTTGGACCCGATTTCTCAAAGATGCTGGAATAAACCTCAAATCAGACAGAATAGCTTCAGGTGCAGATTTACCTGTGCTGTCACAAGGACCGAGCACTTGTAATTGCTTTCATGCATGATTATTCTATGACAATCCTCTTCCAGTCTTCTGAGAAATCTCTCTGGAGATAGTCTTCGGAAAGCGTTGCCAGTAATCATGAACTCTCAGGCCCCTATGGTCTGATTACCAGCAACGATTGCAGTGTGTATTTTATCTGTGTGTTTATGCCATGAAGTTTTCTCTAGTTCTACTTTTTTCTTCAAAAATGCCGAGGTTATTTCTGGCACTCATATAACATTTACAGGGAACTAGTTAAAATTTAACTGATATTTGGGGAAAACTTTTGTTAACAAAGACTGTTTATGCAAAACTACATCTCATAAAGAATCTCCAGTCTTTTTGAAGACAGAGAACTTAAAAGCCAGCTTTTGGGCTGAATTCATATGTCTTTGTCTCTCTTTCAGTTGATTTTGGCAACACCTCACATGTAACCCGAGACCAAAATAAAGTTACATTCGGAAGACAGTCACAATTCAGCGATCTTATCCTGCAGAACTCTTTCACTTGGCGTTTACATCATATAATTTGGTAAAGCGGTTTACACATTTACTCCTGTGATTTTCAAGGGGCTTTTATGATCTGCCAAGTGGACAAATGTCAACAAGCTTTAAGGACTGATTTACCAGGATTTCTGTCTCTTGTGAACAGATTACTGTAGCTCTGAATAAAACACATGTAAACAAGCCCAGAAATCTTAGTGGAAAAAGCAGTTCCCACCAGACCTGGTGGCTTGATCAGGAATCCTAGTGGAGCTGCCTCCTGTCACTATGAAATCTTGGAGAGGTAACAGCTTTCCCTCTCATACGACTGCCCTGGAAAGATTCCCTGAGTCTGCACAGCCTGGGTGCAGCCAGAGAATGAAAGTGGCGAGGTGTTAGCGCCCAGGAGCCTCCCTGCTCACAAGCTGCAGGTCTTGTTAAAAACTCCTGCCCTGTTTGTTCCTGGAGCTTGCCAGTGGCTCTGACCCTCAAGACGTTCTACCTGTCAGTCTAATCAGAGGCGATACCCTCCTGTGGGCGAGAAGACTCAGTACCAGGCAGCCGACATGAAGTTTCAACTAGGAGTGGGCACTGAGTTGAATGCTTTGGCATTTCCGATGTTTGGAAATTCCAAAGTTTTCTTTATGAACGAAAAATAATGTCAAATCGCATCACTTAGGTCTTTTAATTTCCATGTTATAGCAATTTTTGAGCTTTGATTCTGCTTCTGCTTTGGCTTTATTCATGAGAAAGAAGATGAAAGATATGGGCTGTTGTTCTTCCGGCCTTATCATGCTCCCTGTCACTCGGTTGCTAGAGTGGGGACCATGCACTCCGTGGTATGTGGGTCTTTTTGAGGACTGGAGTGGGGAACTGAAGAGGGAACTCCAGCCCACATTACCCCTGCAAGGGCATTCCCTTAGAACTAGAACTCGGGTTGTTTTTAGCATCTTCCTGGCTGCCCCAGGATTATGGGAAGAACTAGACAGCCTCATTAGCTCATTCTTCTCCACAGCTCTGTGTCCAGATTAAGGGAGGCCTAGAAAATCACCATTCTCAAAACTGAGTTAAAGATCGATTCAGGCCGGGTGCGGTGGCTCACACCTGTAATCCCAGCACTTTGGGAGGCTGAGGCAGGAAGATCACCTGAGGTCAGGAGTTCGAGACCAGCCTGGCCAACATGGGGAAACCCCATCTCTACTAAAAATACAAAAATAAGCAGGGTGTGGTGATGTATGCCTATAATCCTAGCTACTCAGGAGGCTGAGGCAGGAGAATCTCTTGAACCTGGGACACGGAGGTTGCTGTGAGCCGAGATGATGCCACTGCACTCCAGCCCGGGTGATAGAGCAAGGCTCCATCTCAAAAAAAAAAAAAAAAAAAAAAAAAAAAAAGGTAGATTCACCCTAAAATTTATGTTTGCTGTAGATTTGCACACAATATTTATATTTTCCACTTACTGGTTTTTTCGTCTTAAAGAAATGGGTGAATGTCTGTTTAAAAGAGAATACTAATATCAAAATCTATCTGATGAGTTTGTTGCAAAGTGAATTTAGAAACATATATGCCTGGCACACAGGAGGCTGACACAAAACCTTCATACTCACTCCCCATCCAAGTAAACCTGAGGCATCAATTCCTGCTTGTGTGGCCACTGACAACTCACATTGGCTCTTTCAAATCACATTCTAAGCCCTGTTGGACTGGCCCCAGACACATGACATGGGCTGACTGGATTGAATTAGAACTTTCAGTTCTGCCTTGAATTGGTTCCCCTGTGTAGACAGTCTGTGTGATATCAACCCTCTACTTCAGGGAGAAAGAGGCTGTTTGGGCATGGGTATTATTTTCTTAAATGCAGAATAAAGTGGGACCAGCAGGATATTTCAGTGAAATATTTCCTTTGAACTTTCCTATTCATTTGCTCTTTTATTCATTCACAGCTAGGGGTTTCCAGCTGATCCATTTGATTGCTCTCTTGTACAGATTGTAGAGACAGCAAAGAGGGGATTCCTGTAGATTCTTAACTTGTTAACAAAGGCTGCTATGATGGTGGCAAGCCCCAGAGCTGACAGCCAGTTTCAGTCCTTTGTAGGGGTTAAGAGAGGGAGACAAGGCCAGGAAAGAGGAGTAGGAAGTTTTAATAGAGATACTGAATCTGAAAAACACCAAGGCATAAAGAAGGGCCAGAGGGAAGGGAAGCTGTGAGTCCTGGAAGCACCATCCATCCACAGGCTTACTCTGGACTTGGAGTCCCTTAACTCATTCCTTCTTCAGTCTCCTGTCAGAGCAGATGTTCTGTGAATTGACTGCCTCCCTTGTGGCCAAAACGTTGGTCCAAGTCTCAGGAGACCTCAGGGCCAGGCTTAGTATTGTCAGCTGTGTGGTCATGGGCATACTTTGTCACTTTTCTGTGACTATTTTTTTAATCTGCAAAAGTCACATGCACAGACATAAAAGGGGTTGCTTTGACGTTCAATTGCAAAAAGATATATAAATAAAGTATATAAAATAAATAGTATCATCATCTATTACTTTCCTCATGCAGAATCTACAAATGTGAATGTTGTTATCCTTAGTTTCTCATTGTGGAGCATCCTGGGGTTGGGAATAGGATAGAGAGCATGGTGTGGGTATAAATGGAGAAATTTGAGGCTAATTGGATAGTACTCTTAACTTTGAAATAGGCACTGAAATTGGCTTGGTTATCACTGTCCCAGGTAAATATCAAGGTATCTATCTGTATGGTGGACACAGCCTGATATATTCCAGCCTGTATTCCTTTCTGAGGACAAGTCTCCGAGGTATCCCCAGGCCACAGAACTAACACGATGGAAACCTGGCTCCCCTCTGCTCCCTTGGTCTCTCGAGATACCTTCTGCAGCAGCACGGAGCTGTTTACCAGGCCTTTGTTTTTGAGCTTGAAAGGTTTTCACTCAGGCTGGCATATGAGTTTTTGACAGATTTGAATTGACACATGTAGAAATTACCAGTGGCCTTTGGGTCTCACTGTGGCCGTCGTGAACCTGCTTAAAGTGTCTGATGCCTGCACTTCTCTTTACTTCTCCGGAAGCCATTTCCTACCAGCAGCTCCTCCTTCCGCTTCCCCAAACCAAAGAGTCAAGTCTTGGGCATGGGTGGATAACTGGGAAAGGTAAAAAGCAAACTATTAGTAAAATGAGTTAGTTCTTAAAACACATCTTTTTTGGTATACCCACAGGACTTCCAGTTGGCAATTTCTATGCTGCTTTATAGCTTGCTTTAATTTATCTAACTAATGACATGAAAGATATAAAATGGGTAAAACTATAGTGTTTGGCTTGCTTAAATTAAGTTTATGAGTTTTGCTTAAGCCTGCCAAACAAGTTAAATATTTCATGGCTTTCACAGGCTATAGTTCTAATATTTATAACTCTTGTGTACAGATTTCAAAAAATTATAATTACAACTCCCAGGATCCCAGATACAGCAGATGTTCAATATTTTCTACAATGTTGGCAGAAAATGCTTCTCATGCTCTTTTTGATCCCCTACCCATGTATTGTATCTGTTGGAACAAGCTGTTGATAAGAAAGTCTACTGTCATTCTTTCATTTTAACGACCTTGGAAAAAACTCTAACATGAAATAGGAATAGAAATGGAAAAGGTGATTTCTACCCTTCTCTAAAGATATTACGGCATGGAAATAATGTTTTACCTAAAGGAGACTAACATAAAAGTGCATTTTGCCATGAGAGGCATTTTATTTACTTTATGACCACAATGCTTTTCTGTATAATTTCCATTTTTGCCCTAATTAAACATGCAAAATTTCTTTTTTGTCTGGGTGACTGACTTTCCTTGGCCCCTTTAACAAAACATTTACCTCGTTTGCTCTTCAGAAAATCTTGAAAACCCTCTACCAGTCACTTACTTATGTTAAGACTTTGTAAGTTTCTGTTTAAAGCAGTTGTGCTATCAGCTTTTGTAACTATAAACTCTCATATATGAATTTATTAATCTATTTTTTTGCTGTTATAGAGAGACTCAGAGAGATTGGGCACTGCAGAAATTAAATTTAGGTTCAGAAGTTTCTGGCTTTTGAGTTCTAGAATGCCTTGTGGCAGGATGCAGATTTGGAGAGCTCTGAAGTACTCAACTTTCTCTACTTCCCAATTTGCCCAAGGCCAGTCTTGGATGGAAGGAAGACATGGTAATTCTAAAATGAAATAGAATTGATTCTATTTCTCACTCAGTTCATGCACACAATTAACAGCAAAAAGAGATGTAAAAATTGACATAGATTTTAGTTAATTTTCTTAGATTTAAGTATGTGAAAGACTTTGAAACTCACACTCTTGTAGAATACTATCCGTACATATAATGTACAAAGTATATCTAAAAATAAAAAATTCCTGAAAAATTGATAAACCTCAAATTCACAGATTCATGTATTTTTCTTCCCACAGCACCTTCTCTATCTTCATTGTTAGATTCAAACTTTAAAACTACTCTGTGATGGCCGGGCGCAGTGGCTCATGCCTGTAATCCCAGCACTTTGGGAGGCCAAGGTGGGTGAATCATGAGGTCAGGAAATCGAGACCATGCTGGCTAACACGGTGAAACCCCGTCTCCACTAAAAATACAAAAAATTAGCCGGGCGTTGTGGCGGGCGCCTGTAGTCCCAGCTACCCGGGAGGCTGAGGCAGGAGAATGACGTGAACCCGGGAGGCGGAGCTTGCAGTGAGCCGAGATAGCGCCACAGCACTCCAGCCTGGGCGACAGAGTGAGACTCCGTCTCAAACAAAACAAAACAAAACAAAAAACAAAAACAAAACAAAAACCCCACAAAACTACTCTGTGATGAAATTAAATGCGACTTTCCGAAATAACTGCTAGCCTAAGGAGATGCCAGAGGAGCATGCCTGAGAGAGGCATCGCCACTGGAAATGGATGTAGGAGCAGGTGTACTTTGAAGAACCCAGGAATTGTAAAATGCCTCAGCAGGAGTGACTAGAATGCTAAGGAGAATGAGCTGGTTCTCAGAAGGCAGCATGCTGGAGAGACTCCAGGTAAAGCAGAAGTGTCCTCTGGATGGTATAACATAATGCTGCCTTGCTGCTCACCTTGCGAAGGGGCAGCAGCCTGCTTGCTGTGTAGACATGGCCAGGTAATGCAGGCACACAGTGGCTCCTTATTACCCGTTTCTTGAGTGTACTGAGAACTTTTCAGGTGAGACATCAAAACCCAGCTTTAAGAGTGCAGGCTTGGAGGGCTCCATCAGCCGTTTCCACCTTTTTCCACTCTTCCAACGGTGTGCTCTCTAGGGCTCTTAATTCATTCCTCCCTGGTACTGCTGCAGGGACAATGTGAACGAGAATCTGTTGTCAGTTCTGTCCCGATGTCACTGTTGGGAATGGGGAAACTGATAGAAACTCTTTCTGGATGCTGTGAATTTTCCTCAGCACTGCCTTGAGAAATACTTTTAAAAAAATTTCCATAGGTTTTTAGGGAACAGGTGGTATTTGGTTACATGAGTAAGTTCTTTAGTGGTGATTTGTGAGATTTTGGTACACCCGTCACCTGAGTATTATACACTGAATCCAACTGGTAGCCTTTTATCCCTCACCCCCTATTTTCATTTTCCCCTGAGGCCACAGAGACCATTTTATCATTCTTATGCCTCTGCATCCTCATAGCTTAGCTCCCACTTATGAGTGAGAACATGTGATGTTTGGTTTTCCATTCCTGAGTTACTTCACTTAGAATAATAGTCTCTAGTCCCATCCGGGTTGCTGTGAATGCCATTAATTCCTTCCTTTTTATGTCTCAGTAGTATTCCATCATACGCACACGTGTGTGTGTGTGTGTGTGTGTGTGTATTACAGTTTCTTTACTTTAAGCCAAGCTGAGGACTTGTATGAAGACTCTGGCTGCTCTGTAGGTATGGAAATGTAGGAAAAGGGCATAAACTGCAAAGCCAGAGATGGGTGTGCTCCGCGCTCCAGGAAGGTTACCTAAGCAGGATTATAGAGATTTCACCTTTGAAACAGAGAAAACAACAGTTCTACAGAGTTGTAGGATTCCAAGGTGTATTAAAAGTGCCAGACAACTAGCAGACGCTTCCCACCTACTTCCCAGAATTCCCTCCGCTGCATGGTGTGTGGACTTCGAGGGACATTTTGTATGAGATTTGGAAGACACAAGTGAAACTGCAGTCATGTTTTTGGGGCTGGTGTTGCAGCTCACACACATTGTCACCTACCTTTTGGCGTCCTGGTTGCATATTTGGGTCTTCTGGGTCTCCTTCTTTGACTTCGTTCTCTTCCAGGCAGGTGTGTGTTTAGTTACAGGATGAGGATAAGCTTCACCCGCAGAACACCCTCCTCATTAAAGGTGGAGTCTTGGGGGTGGTGAGACACTGATATGGCTTCTGGTCCACCTTCGCAGACTCCACTCATCTTTATGGGTTCCATTTTGTCCCGGTTCCCCTCTTTGCAGCTGTCTGTCTTTTCTTCCTGTGTGCCTGTCCTGCCGACTTCAGGCTTCAGCACCAAACACAGAAGCAACAGCCTCTGCGTTCTGTTTAACATCCTCCCACAATGAAGCAGAGCCAAAGCCCTGTATAAATCCCTTAGTATGTATGTGTTTCCTAGTGGTTCTCCTTCTCTGTTTGAACTCTGATTCATGTATCTATCAAAATACCCAACATAGTTCTTAGCTCGTAGCAGACATCTCACTCATCTAACTTCATTCACAGTCATTTGGAGGGAGGGTTAACTGCTGGACGTGGGGGATACGAAGATGAACAAAGTAGGATCTGATTTGCAGACAATCTAGTGGAAGCAAGTAAAGCTTCCATATGAATATGATTCTGGCAGCTCTGCCCCATTGGTCTTCTTATCCATGAAGTTGGATTGTCTGCTTCCCCTGGGCCAGTAGAGCTTGCCCATCCAGACTCTGGCCATGTGGTGATTTTGACATAGTGGAAATCCTAAATGGTCATAATGATTTCCCAGATATTAGTACTGCTAACATTTTACATGTCTAAAGCACTCAAGGTCCAAAATCTCTTTCCAGTGCATGATTACACTGGTCCTCACAAGGACATCGTGAAGTGAGCAGGATGAGTATTATCGTACATAGTTTATAGATAAAGAAACTGTGGCCCTGCAGCTGGATTTGCATTCAAAATTTCTGACTCACAGGACAGAGCTCTTTCCATTATGGCACAGATTTTCTCCTTGACAATCCCAAAGGAGGATCTTGTTTAGTAAAATGAAAAGCCCAGAGGCTTTAAAGACTTATAGATCGTCCTCTATAAAATGCGTGATTATTTGAAGGCTCACACATATACCATGTTGTCTCTTGTTTTCCAACTTGAGTAATGCCTCAAGCAAAGTCCAGGCCCTGGAGAAATCAGTGTTTAAATCCTTAAATGCATTTCTTTTGGATACCACCTAGTATTCATAAATAATAGCCCGTTTCTTAAAACCCAGCACCCTACATATTCTCATTAGGCATGCCTTATGTGTGCTTTCCATAACAAAATTCACTTAATAGCCCACAGAGATTTGTCGCATTGGATTTATCTTGCTGCCAGTTTCCAGAAATGTGTAAATGCAACTATCTCCCTTTTTCCTTTTTGGATTTAATCTGATTCGCTTTCTCAAAGTTGAAATAATTTATAAAACATTTTAAAACTAGAGAACCTGAAGCAAAGACCATTGCTGTCTGAAAGAAAGAAGAAAAAGAGAGAGATATCCCAGGGGTAATGTTAAGGGCTCTGTCTTACATTCTAATATACAGTATGCATTATCACGTATTTTGGAAAAATCTGCGTTAGGCATGTGCATGCAAGTTTTAGTAGGTGATTGTTCACATTATGTAGCACTTTACACCAACTGCTCAGAGAACAAAACAGCACCCTGAGTTGAAGAATTGATTTGCAAGCTCATAATGTCTGAGATGATCTGCTTGTAGTATTCTCTTATTTAATTTAGCATGAAGTGTTACCTGAGAAATCGCAGGTCCTCAAATACATCCAAAGACAATTTAATGCCCATCTAATGCCTAAAACATAATCATCTCTGGTTGAGGCCAGTGCTACAGGGTAGTGTGGAACAGGCAGGCGTGGTATGAAATGTTTCATAAATCTTCATATAAGATGCATTTGTCATTGTCTCCAAAATATTTTAATGTTAACTTCTTCCTTTTCCATTTCTGTTTTCCTTCTTGAAAATCATCTTAAAGGTTGCTGAACGTATACGGAACACTATAGAATTTTACTAAAGTCACTAAAACTCAATGTAAAATCACAAATGGTGTTAGTAAAGCTACTGCTTTCCCATGGGCCAAAAAACATTTTTGTGTGTGTGTGTGTGTGTATGTCTGTGTTTATTTAGCAGACAAGAACATACATTTTCTTCTGTGCTTTAGTAAAATTTTTCTCCTATATATAGGTGAAAAGTTCAAATCTAATGAAACAAAGCAAAACAAACAGAAAATAGGAGCAGCTGATTTGAAGCACCAGGAAATGCTGTCAATATAAATGTCTGTTGTTGATCTTAATCCTCAATCTTTATTCGTAGTCTGAGTTTTTTATCCCTACCTACTAGATTAGAAAATGCAGCAAACCACTCACAATTTTTTAAAACTACTGCTTAAGAAAAGGTCCTTAAACTACTGCTTAAGAGAGGTCCTAGACATCTGATGCTTTCTCTGACAAATAACCTTGGAAACATGGAAAACTTCCAATGCAAATTTATATCACAGCTAATTGGTATATGGTTGTTAGAGGTAAGAGCTAGCCACAGTGATACTGATAGCAGTGTGATTCCTGTGGATCTTGGAGGAGAAATCACAGTAGGCCCGTTTGGTCTCAGGTGGATGGCTTTTAGATTTGCTGCCTGTCTTATTAATATTGTTTGCAGATTTCTGTTTGTATAATTTTATTTGTCTTACAAGAGAAATTATTTTACAGATCTAAATAGACTAAGAAAAAGTTGAGGATAAAAGTGCTGAAAGAAAAAGCATTAGTTTTCCTTGCTGCTTAAGACAACAACAGTAACAACAACAATAACTACGACAAAACACACTTTCTTTATAAAACGGTGTTTCCAGGTTTTCTCTCTTAGGATGAGTTCTGGATACCCGGGATTGAGGGTAATGGAGACTCACTCCTCACTATTGATGTGGTTTGGCTGAGTCCTCACCTAAAATCTCATCTTGAATTGTAATCCCTATGATTCCCACGTGTTAAGGGAGAGAGCAGGTGGAGGTAATTGAATCATGGGGGCAGTTCCCCCATGCTGCTCTCGTGTTAGTGAGTGAGTTCTCGCAAGATCTGATGGTTTTATAAGTGCGTGGTAGCTCCCCCCGCATTCATTTGCCTTCCTGCAGCCTCGTGAAGAAGGGTGTGTTGGCTTCCCCTGTGTCTTCTGCCATGATTGTAAGTTTCCTGAGGCCTTCCCAGCCATGCTGAACGGAGTCACTTAAACCACTTTCCTTTATAAGTTACCCTGTCCTGGGTAGTATTTTTATAGCAGTGTGAGAATGGGCTAATACAACTATATTCCCCTTTATACGTTTTGGATTTTGTATCATGTGCATGTAATACCTAATTAAAAAATAATGTGAAATTAGAAAGCAGTTTTTAAAACAGGTTGGAGCACTGCATTAATACATTTATTTTTATCGACACTAAATGGCTTTTACTGAGTCAATTCAATTTAACAAACAACTGCTGTGTGCCAGGCTCTGGACTAGGCTCAGGGGGTGGTTAACAAAGGAACCTGCTTTCAAAAGCAGCTTAACATCCTAGTATGGGTTAACAGAGGTTATTCTGTAATTCAAAGCCTCTTTTTGTTTGGACAAGTGTCTTAGCCAGTGTTCACCGTTCAACATAGCAGAAAGCAGCCCCTCCCTTTGTGTATCAAAGTGGTTACCTCTGGGGACGTTCTTTTATACATCCGCTCAACAAGCAGAGTGTCTGCTACGTGCAGGGCCCTTTGCAGGTGACCGACGGCAAGCAAGTCTAGTTCCTGCCCTCAAGGGGTTAACATCTAGGTGAGATGCAGATTCAGTTCTGTACTTCCAGTGTCTCCTGATGTCTGAGAATAGGTATTCGAGATATATCCTGTATTTTAAACACATTGTGACTTAGGAGATTTTGTTCATTAGATCAACACTAATTTAACAATAGCTAATATTCCTAAAGGCTTAGTGTAATGCATAAATAGAAATATTTCAAAGATATGTGGTATCTCTTAAATCATTCCTTGATGCAGGAGTGGGTCATTTATGGGATAAATATATTGAACCCAAATAGGATAAGTGAGCTGCTTTAAGTTCTACACGTAGCTCAATTGGAGCCATCAGACTTCTTTCCACAGTAGTTGAATATGCAATGTGATTTTTTAATAAAGCTCATTGCCTGAAAATAGATAACAGGAAGATTTCTTTTTTTAAAAATAATATACTCTAAGTTCTAGGGTACATGTGCACAATGTGCAGGTTTGTTACATATGTATACATGTGCCATGTTGGTGTGCTGCACCCATTAACTCGTCATGTACATTAGGTATATCTCCTAACGCTATCTCTACCCTCTCCCCCTACTCCACGACAGGCCCTGGTGTGTGATGTTCCCCTTCCTGTGTCCAAGTGTTCTCATTGTTCAGTTCTCACCTATGAGTGAGAACATGCGGTGTTTGGTTTTCTGTCCTTGTGATAGTTTGCTGAGAATGATGGTTTCCAGTTTCATCCATGTCCCTACAAAGGACACGAACTCATCCTTTTTTATGGCTGCATCGTATTCCATGGTGTATATGTGCCACATTTTCTTAATCCAGTCTATCATTGATGGACGTTTGGGTTGGTTCCAAGTCTTTGCTATTGTGAATAGTGCTGCAATAAACATACATGTGCATATGTCTTTATGGCAGCATAATTTATAATCCTTTGGTTATATCCCCAGTAATGGGATGGCTGGGTCAAATGGTATTTCTAGTTCTAGATCCTTGAGGAATCACCATACTGTCTTCCACAATGGTTGAACTAGTTTACAGTCCTACCAACAGTGTAAAAGTGTTCCTATTTCTCCACATCCTCTCCAGCACCTGTTGTTTCCTGACTTTTTAATGATCACCATTCTAACTGGTGTGAGATGGTATCTCATTGTGGTTTTGATTTGCATTTCTCTGGTGGCCAGTGATAAGCATTTTTTCATGTTTCGGCTGCATAAATGTCTTCTTTTGAGAAGTGTCGATAACAGGAAGATTTCTAACACTTGCAATGAAAAAACATGAATTCTTTAATTTCCATAAAGTTAGAAGGAATCTTATTTATAGCAGCAAACTAGTATCAAGAAAAAGGAAAGACCTAGAGAGAAATATTTGATTAGAAAGGCAGAGATTTTGGAAGCAGAAGCCATGTCTCCTGTGAGGGAGATAGTGCTTAGAGTTCTGATTTATTTGTTTGAGAAAGATAATGACTTTTTTTTTTTTTGATGGTAAGAAGAAAGATTGTTAGGCTAAAAAAAAATCATTAAATCCTAAGACATTTCTTAGGTTCTAATAGTTTACTTAATATTTTTAATCATTCCTTTAAAATAATCACAGATACGAAAATAAAAAGGAACAATGCATGTGTTTACATTGTTAATGTGCTATAGACATTATTGGCATGATAGATACCTGCCTTAGTAATATCACTTTTGGGGGCTAGTTCTGAAAATCAGAATATTTTCTAATTGATTCTACTGTAAAACATCATTGAAGGGATATCTGCTGTCTGGCTTAGTTGTGGACTAAAATAAAGCCATAATTCTAAGTCTCCAGCAAGGTTAGGCCTTATATGGCAGGCTAGACAAATTGAATCTTAAAAGATTTAATCTTCACTGTTTTTTTATTTTTTATTTTTATTTTTATTTTTGGTAGCTGTCCTTTTCCAAAAGCTAATGTAAGGATTTTGGAACTTGAATTGTTTATGTTGTATATTTGTCTTTGTTTTTTATAAATTTAATAGTCTGTAAGTTCATCCTCCAACACTAAACCACTACATAGTAGAGATGAAATCTGATTTGAACCATTCAGCTTTGTATTGCCAGTGATGTTATCAGAGGAGCTACAAGAGGAATTTCCCTAAATGGGCATATAAATCTTACAAATGTGAAGCTGGTGCTCCAATTTGTATTCCAAGTAATAGGAGCCTTGTTTGAATGAAGCGGTTGTTGTAATGCTAAGCTGATATTAGATCATTGATGCTTAACCCAGTGACTCTGTAGCTGTTACGAACTCTCGGATATGCCAAATACACTTGGCATTTTTAGCTTACTTTGCTTCTGACCAAAATTAATATCATTAAGTCCATAATCATACATGAATCAAACATATAAACTGGAAACACAAGGAAATTCTCCAGGGAAAAATAGGAGGAAAATACAAGGAAGTACTGAAAAGATCATCATCTAAGGAAACAAAATTCCTATGAAGAGCAAGAAGATACTGTTCAACCTGGCCCTCACTGCCCACGTGGACACTTAGCAATCTGGCGCCTGCTGCAGTAGCTATAAGCGTCTTGCCTGAGGAGAACTGTTTCCAATTGGTATATATTTTGGGGTCCACAAACAGGACTTCCTGGGGAGAATGCCAATGCCAAGGACCTGGATTTTTGTCATTCAGATTGAAGGGCTTTTCTAACAACCACCCTAGAGCAGATTCTTCACAATCTTTTATTGGCTCCATGTCCCCTGAAGATGCTCTAGATCAGTGCTGCTCAAAATGGAATGTGCATACAAAGCACTTGGGGATCTTGTTAAATGCTGCCTCTGGTTGAGTAAAATAGGTTGGCATTTCTAACAAGGTCTGTTGGGTCTGAGTGACTAACCGGATCCTGGGTGATCCTGACCCTGCTGATTTTAGCATGTGAAAATCCCACAGACCATGCTAAAATCCCAGGACTTAACCAGAAGCTCTCAATGGGTAGTCCTTGAAAGCAGCATCAAAACTACCATGGTGTAAATTCTCACGCCTCATCCCAGACCTAACAAATCAGAAACTCTGAGGGCAGAGCACAGCAGTCCCCATTTTAACAGACCCTTCCAGGTGATTCAGATGCATCCTGAAGTTTGTGAACCAATGCTTTTAAACTAGTGGTTTTGAACCAGGCCTAATGAGCTGGGTCTTTGAAAAAAAAAATACCAAGTCCAAACGTGGTGACTCATTTCTATAATCCTAGCACTTTGGGAGGCCCAGACAAGAGGATTGCTGGAGCCCAGGAGTTCAAGACCAGCCTGGGCAACATGGTGAGACCCTGCCTCTTTTTCTGAAAAAGAATAAAGCTCGTCCAACTTAGGAGGATAAAACAGCATTATTATCATCTCTATCTTACGAATGAGGAAATGAAGGGCAGGTGAAGTACCTGTCCACCATTGCACAGTTAGTGGGCAGTGAGGCTGGAACTGAAATCTAGGACTTGTTACTCCAGAGTCCTTGTTCTCTCTACTCCCCTAGCCTGTCTGCTGAGGGTATTTACAGGATGGAATCTGAAAGTGGAGACTGATGTCGTTTGTCCTGCTCTGCCCACAGTCTGTGGCCGAAGAACCCATCAATCTAGGTTCTTTCAAGAGAACTCTATTTTATGAGGTCTTTCACATCATTTGGTATTTCTCCCCATCAGTCACCAAGTATACACTTAATTTCTTTTTAAAAGCCACCTGGTTTTGTTTTTTGTTCATGTGTATGCCTTTTTGTTAAGTGGGTGAGCGATGTGTAATCTATCTCATGCATAATTTGTTTAAGATGAGTCATTAAGAATGCGCTAAACTTTAATTTGCCTTATATGTTCCTGCTAGCATTCTTTTCCCCATGTAAATGATTTTGAAAGTTTTAAAAATAGTTTTTAAGGTTTTATTGCATGACATTATTTGTAAGACCTCATTTTAAAGCTCTAAAATTAACATTTCTTTCCTATCAATTTCATCTTCTGTTTGCCTGTTATTGATTTTTCCCCCTCTGCGTGTCTAATGGAAACAGAGCTAATGGGTCTTTGCTTTGTTTATTCCCTTGCTTATGCAGCAGCATTGTTTTGATGTGGTCAGCACAGATCTAGGAATAGGGCTTTGAGTGACAGCAGAGAGACTTTACTAACACACAGCATTTTATTTGTGTAGATTCTGAAATAATCCTCTGTTGCTCCCTTACATTGTCACTGTTCCTTTTTTGTTTGTTTCATTTAGTTGTGCTTTGGTGAGGCAACCTCGTTTTCCTTCAAGGATATCCTTGTGAGTGATAATCACAAAAGATATATATCCTCCTTGAATGACTAGGAAGATCAAACTAACTGCCACCTGTGAGAAGCTTCAACCTGATTCATGAGGCAATCACAACTTCTGACTAATCCACCAGCACCAGCTTTTTAACCACGGAGAATCCTTGAGGGGTGGGGGCGGGTGGCAGGACGCTGATTGCTGTATTTTATCTACCAACCCACAAATAATTCAGAAAAAGTGCACCTTTCCTTATTCCTTTCCATATTCCTTAATAAATGTAAGATGCATTTATTGAGGTTTCTTTCCTAGGGGTAGGGAATGTGGAGTTTAAAAACGTGAGTGTTGTCAAAATCCTTCAGATGATTGCATCTTTTGTCAAATTTCGATGATCTGTGATAATAAGCATCAAGCACAGAATTAGAGAAAAATAAATATACAGAAGAAAAAGCAAAAGTGGAGTGGACCCTTCCCTGACAAACTAATGACACAAACATTTGTTACTGAGTTAAACTCTCTAATCTATGGATAGATTCAACCTCAAGATAATCACTAACCTTTACATATTCAATGGTTTCTGTCTCTTTGGTCACCAAATCTTTTTACCAGACTCACCAGCCAAGCTGATCTGGCCTCTGATGCAAGTATTAATGAGCAGTGAAATGGCCCAAAGACAGGAAGCAGGAGAGAAGGAAGGGGAATTGATAAGCCACAAATGGATAATTATTCTCTAAATAATTAAAAGCTGATGCTATACAAAGGAGGAACATAGCTCAAAATACTGATGTGACAGAAAATACATATTTTCTCTACTTGTGGAATTCTCATCTGAACTTTCCAGAAGTTATCAGAATAAGGCCCTTTTATCAAGTGATTTCCAACTCTGAAGCACCCGCTTCTTGCTGCCAGTGTAAGTCTGTGCCAGCAGAGGTGCTCACGGAGCAGGCGAGGACCAGAGCGCTGGCTTCCCTCTTGATTTGTTGTGCAGCTTTAAACAAGTCACCTTATCACCAGCTCTCTATTTTCTTATCTGTTTAGCCAGGATTATGTTGGCTGCTCACCCAGCAAATATATTTTAAAGATTAATGGAAGAGTGCTGGCATAGTAACTTTGAACTCCTTATGTCAAAATGATACGCCGTTCTTGTTATACCATTAAAATTAATAAAGAAATATTGAACTCACTTTTATCAAAACACAGAACAACACTAACCCACATGCTGTATCTAGAAGACCTAAACATTTGGTTTTAATAGTTGCTCGAGGTATGGAATGGAGAAAATTAAGTATAGCTCCAGGCCAGTATTTTCTCTTAGAAGTCTGTTGCACACATCACACATCTTGAGGATTTTCTCCTAATCAGTTGATTGGACTTTTAAAATGTTTCTTTCACTCCACTCTCTTCCTCCCTTCACTCAGGAACCCACCACCATTGTTCCTAGCTGATGAGAATTAAGAGGGGCTGCCTTTGCCCATCGACTCTCTGGGGCTACAGCAGTTACTTTTTTTGGTTTATGTTCAGTAATCTTGGAGGGGCGAGGACAGTTGCTTTCATTTCACTTCCTGAAAGTGTATGAGGAATTTACTACAGGAAATGAAGGGCTCAGAGAAAAAAATAGATTAAATGGTTGTGCTTATGGAGGACTCATGTTGTTTGTCAGGGATAAAAATTTGACTTTGTTGGTAGTTTTCAAAATTCTTCACATATAAAAATATATAGCTGCATGTCATATTACAAGTGAATAAATATATTTTGGGGACTTAACAATGTAAGCAGCATTGACTAGGTCCTGAATAAAATGTAAAATGGATAAAAGGCATAACTTCAGAAAGATTGCAGTCAAATTAAATAAAAGAAACTATGCAAAATGTAGAAAATTCTCTAAAAAATTAATGCACTGATCTCTTCAGTAGTTAATATCTCAACTAAAAAGCCAGAGCAAAAGGAGATTTTAAGTCACTCTACACATACTGTGTTTGTTAATGAATGCTTTGTTAATTAATGCTTGCCTTCTCATATTCAAAGTATTTTTAGGTTTGATTTCTTTCAAACATTGTATAAACCTCACTAATTGTATGTACATACTGAATATCAGACCATATTAAGTTAGCATGAAGGTGCAGCTAATTGAGAAAGAGAATGGGACAAGTATTTAAAAGTTTTTCAAAATTTGAAAGAGGCTTTTTGGTCAGGAAATGAGGACTATAACATCTGGTTAAAACTAAAAGAGGATTTTAACTAATTGTCCAAGTTGGACAATAGCCAAAACCCTGGAGTTAGCACACCTGGATAATATCTGTGTAATGTTTCTAGAGAAATATATTCTGGTAAGGAAGAAAATAATAAAACTTTTAAAGACTAATGGGGGAAACTTTTAGGAAACACATTTATGAAATAATGTTGTATAATCATGTTTCAAGCTTTGGAAGACAAACCAGGTTATATGGAGAAATGAAAGAAGCACCATGAAACCTGTGTGGTTAAAAAAATGTCTTTAAAGTCTTGTTATGCAAACAGACCAAGGAGGTTTAATACTTCAGTTTTCTTCATATGTGACATATACTTGCTATCCAGTGAGACAGATTTAGATTTACCTTTTGTTTCAATTTTGATAAATATTTCAATTCTCCTAAAAAACAGAGAGGCATTACATTTGATGTGAGGTGGTTAGTGAAGACAAAGGAAGAACGGGAGGACTTTCAGGCTGTAGATCGGAAGCAGGAAAAATGAAAATCCTTAGAAAATGTATTTAGTAACCCTTAGGCATTCATGTTCCTCAGTCAAAAACAAAGAAAAACCTGCCAAGGTATTTAAATATTATTTACTGAATGACTGATTTAAAACAAAAAAATCTAGCTTTCACAGTGCAATGGCCACACAAATGGATTTCATATGCTTGTGTTTTTCAGAGGTGCAACATTGCTAGTTGTATGGAGACAATGTATGGAAGTCATTTTAAGAACTATGGCCTTGTTGATAAGACCGTCTCTGGTTCTTTTTCTTCATTCCCACCATTATATATGATGACTTGATCAGACTGAATACCTCGGCTTCTTATTGGAAATTTGGAAACAAGCAGAATTTTGGTATACAACTGCAAATTAGAAAGGATGACAGCTAGGAACTGTAAACCAAAACCATAGTCGCCACCACCAGAGTTATAGTATTAATAAAATTATAGTATTAGTGAAATGGTAGTATTAATAAGGTATGACGCAGCCAAATTATAAGCACTAACCTGCCCTTATGTATATGATGCCCAAGTGGCAAAATTATTGACCCACTACTGATTGGATTTTAAAACCAGAATGAAACTTTAGATTGCTAAAGGTAAATTTCAAGCTATATCTTATGGATTAAAAGATGTAAGATTCAGGTAATTATAAATACTAGATATAATTAGTTTAACCTCAAATAAAACATAGAAATAAATGTTAAGAAGGGGAATTTACTAATCAGCCTGTAGAGAATTGCAGGATGAGCCATATTGAATAAAGAATAAATAATGAAAAAAAATCTGATTACTTTCTTGATAGAATTCTGGAAGATTAAGTCAATGAAATTGGTATATTATACTTTGATTTTGGTTTTACAGATCATGAAATTATATTTGCAAATTTCATGCAAATTTACTAAGAGATTAATGTTGTCATGTTCTGTAGACCTAGGACAAAGAAAATCCTGTTAACAACATTGGTTAAAAAATGTACAAAGAGATTCCAAGGTCAGGGATTCTGTGTCTAGAAGAGCTAGATGGTTTCATTCTCTTTATAGCCACATTTCTCACCTTTTCCTGGATGCACATAGTCCATAAATGGTTACAGCTGATTACAATACTGGGCCGGGGAAGTCAGCACATCTACTGACAAACCTGTATGTGGTATTATCATTATATCACTCATTCTTTCAGTAAATATGCTTTGAACACTTACTGTATAGTCCAAGCATTGTTTGAAAGCCTTGGAGATATCAGTGAACAAAACAGATGAAATCCTTTCCCTGCTGAAATTTACATTACAGTGGGTGGAGGCAAATAATAAGCATAATAAAAATGTAAATCGTATAATATGTTAGAAGGTGATATGTGCTGTAAAAAAAAAAAAGAGCAGGGTAAGTTTATTAGGTGTGCTGAGGGGGAGTGCAATTTAAAGTATAGGTTTAATTAGGAAGATAATATTTGAATAGAGACTTAAATGTCATAAGGGAGTTGGCCATATTAGGGAGAAATGTTTTCCAGGAAGAGGGAATAGACAGCATGCAGGTCTTAAGAAGGAAATATGGATCTGCGTAGCCCAGTAATAGGTGGAGTCAGAGAGTTAACAGGGGACCCAACTGTGTTATGTCTTTTCGGCCATTGTAAGCACTTTAGCTATTATACTGAGTGTTAGAAGAGTCATTGAATAGTTTCAAACAGAGGAGTGAAATGATTTAACTTGGTTAAAAGGATCATTCTGGCAACTGTTTAAAAAAAATACTCTAAGTGGACAAGGATAGAAGTAGCATGACCCCTTAGAAGGCTCTTAAAGCAACACAGGGTTTGCTTTATAGAATGTAATTATTTTAGGAGCCACAACCTTGAATTTTATAGCCTAAATTCCATGAAGGCAAATATTTTTATTTCAGTATACCTTTAAAATTAAATTATTTCCAAGAGTCATTTATTGAAACAATATTTGATCCTCAAATTTTCAAGACCATAAATCAAATACGTAATTTAATTAGTGTAATGATTTATGCGTGCAATACTTTATAGCTTTCTATATGCTTTCACGGGCAGAAACTTATTTAAACCATGCAAAGATGCTGTGAGGTTGGAGAGCTGATTATCACTATTTCATCTAAGATAAAGATAGCTTATGTAACTAGTTAGTAGCAGAATCAGGATGGAAAGCAGGCATTCTTACTTTAAGCTTAAAGCTCTTTCCACTCTATCTCTTTGCTTCAGACAAGTCTTTGGAATTTGTTCTATAGGACATGATCTACATTAAAATTATTGTTAATGACCTACAAATGAAGGGAATTTTCAGAAGATATTAAATCAGAGGGGAAGGGGTACTGCACAGGCAATTAATGAGAGAGAAATAATAAAAATCAATCCTGATAACTTCGATATTTTATCTCCTGACCTCTTACTTTCACCTAAAAGTCACTTATTCAAATACTACTAGAAATTGGAGCTCACTCAAGGTCAAAACTTATGGTGGTGTGGCTACTAGCCAAAGCTAGCTTTCTGTCAAAATTATCTTTAAAAGAGGCTAGGCTGAAGGTGCCTTTTAGGTCAGATATAAAGGTATTTCAAAAACCTTGGGTCAAACACACCTCTTAAAAAATTAAATGATGTGAGATTTGTCAAAAATTAGTAAGGTCTGTGAAACTCCATTTAAGAAGTGAAACTATCATAGATCATAATGCTTGCCAGCCTTTTAAACGTTAAAACGCTTTCTCTAAATCAGCTTGCAAAACAGTCAAGTTGTTACTTTAAGTTTCACTACCAATGGCTGTCCTTTTCCTACTTCATTCCCATCTCAAAACCTCTGAGCAGTCCTTCTAATACCCGCTGAATGAGCTATTTTATGATATATAATTTCAAACTCTGTAACAAGTTTAACATTGAGTGAGGATTTGGACTTTGCCTTACAGGTCTGTCATTTCTCTGCCATCTTGCAACCACGACCAGTCTCAGAAGCCACGCTTCCTAGGTTGACCAGTAAGCCCACTTGATTGGGCTCAGCTCTGGCTCCAGAGAATGCATTGTTTTTCCAAGTTTTCTTTGCTTGCAAGGGAAAAGCAGTGTGAAGAACAAAGTTTGGAAAGTTGAGGTGTTGCATAGCAGAATCTCCCCATGAATGAAGTGGGCTAATCAATCGAGACTGAGTGTAAAATAATATTTATTGAACTTTTGCAATATGTCAAGCACTGGGTTTGTTATGTTCACATTTTATTTCTCCTCAACCCCATGAGGAGAAAGTAAAATATATTTACATCTTACATAGAAATTGAGTCTGAGGCTTTAGGTGACTTAAGATTCCAACCAACAAGGATTGACTCCAACTCCCACAGAGTGTATTTTTTCCCCACCAAACTGCCTCCCATAATTGATCTAACCCCAGATCTTATGTGCAATTGTCTGAGCCCTGTGGCTACCACAACCTTTCATTGTAACAGGAAGGTGAATGCCTATGAATATATGAAAATGCCATGTCCATACATATTGTGGCTATGGATTACATTCATTCGCTCATTGAGGAAACATTGGTTGGAATGAGGACAGCTCAATCATGTAAATTGTAATGAAAACTGAAGTGAATTAGCTGAGAAAGATGTACATCCTAGGGCCACATATTGTTCAATGACACCTACACTACATGAGTGTTCTTTATACAAAATGGAAGGCTCCACGGGCTGTCAAGAGGGATGACATAGCTAAAAGTCAGAATCCACATCTGGAAAGCCCCCTTTGCTTTAATTTCTGGTTTGGTTAAATATAATTACTGATATGCAATGTTATTAAAATAGGAAAAGAGCCACAAAAGAAAGTAAAATGATTATGCATTGGAATAAAATATTGATGATTATTTCTGAAAGAAATGCTGACAGACTATAGGTGAAATCTGATTAGAAGATTAATGTCAGATATATTAGCCAGAGATAATCTCTCCATATCGATTTAAATCACATCACTCAAAAGAACGGACCCTCCTGAGTCTCAATGTTCTTTCCGCAATAATGACCTACATTCAGAGCAATACCTGATATTCCACTCCATCCTCCTCTTCATTGTCCAGGAAGATATCCTGACCCTATTTGTCTTTCTTTCAAGTCCAGAATGTTGTTCTTGCAAGATCATTGTTTTCTTTAAATTAAAAATATAAAGACTTCATTTTTTTCCTACAGATAAGTCATATTCTGATATGCGTCATTTACATTGTTTTGGAAATGAACTATCACATCTTAAGATTTGTCACTAAGTGCAGTAACACTCTACTTGTAGAAGTTACACAAAGTGAATTTATGAGCAATTTTATAACATAAAACCTCAATTTTATTTTCCCCTATTTAATATTGAAGATCAGTTTCTTGAAGGAAATAAACTGCCCTTGCTCAGGAGATTGTCAGATGGAGGCAACCTTTCTTAGGCTTGCATGTTAAAATTTGAAAACATAATGAGGTGGCAAAAATAAAAAGAGGTGAAACCAAATTAGGCATCTCTCCCTCGCTTCTCTTTCCTTCCTGTTTCCTTGCCTCTTTTTCTTTCCTTTCACCTCCCTCCCCTTTGTTCTTCTATTATCCTTGTAACTGAAAAAGGCAATAATCTGAATAGGTAAGGCAGAACAAACAGTTTTGGTCCCTTAGCATTTTAGTGTTAAAAAAAAAAAAAAAAGACATCAGTACTGATAAATTCACACTTGGTGATGCACACAAAAGATACCTAAACAATGCTCTCAAAAACTGCTTTATTTAGAGTATTTTCATGACTCTAAATAAAGATGTTCGAACTAAATACAAGTTAGTGTTTATCAATGTTCTTTCTATATTTTCTTTGCATAACAAAGGATTAAGTCTTTTGTTATGTAATTAATCAAGTCTTCTGGGAATCAGTTTATATATCAAATGTTAAGGTCAGACAGGTCATGTCCAAAGTTCTTTTCAGTTCTAAAATACTGTGACAGTAAAACATCTCAAAATATCAGGTTTGATGTCCTTACATGCTGCTCTTTTTGCATTATGAATACATCGTTTAACTCGCATGAGTATTACCTTTACCCACAAACCTTCATTTTCAAACCCGTTTCCTCAGGAGACACATGGGATGAAATGTCAGCTTTGGCTCATCCGAATTTCAAGATATATAAAATGCCTAATTCCTGGTGGAAATTTAATAATAGTATTGATTGATGATAATGAACTTGAGCTCTACTATTAGAGAACTAGCATCACCTTCTTTCCCTCCATGGAAGATCTCTCACAGGGAGGTGTGAATTTGGCTGCATGATAGGACAATTTTATCAAATTTTAGATCTAGGATGGTTTAGGGCCACCCTGTATTCACCCAGTGGGAAATAGAACAAGGAAAAACTCTCAGCAGAAGAGGGAAAGGCTACCTCAAAAAAGACTTAAGAGATAGTTTTGTTAGTTTTCCGTCTATACTATACTATGTTAATGAATTATTTTAAACTTCTAAGTCAATAGCATACAGCACAGGTAATAGGATCTAACTTTGCCTGTTTCAGACTAAAGACTCAAGACATTTTACAAAGGTTTCAGGTTCAGCAAAACAAAAGGCATCACATTAAGCACGTTTTTCTTAACTGTTAAGCACATGTATCCATGAAATTATATTTATTTGTTGTTCATTTAGACAAAATCGACCTAGCAAGACCACTTTAAAATCTAACAAGACTTGTGAGTTCATTTTCCCAGCACAAATAATGTATTTTCACTTAGAAACTGAAACACAATATTTTCCCAAGAAATTAATTCTACATTTAGGAGTTTCCACTGAAAACAAACTATGGTTTTAATAAAGGTCTTGAAATTCAATGGCATGTGAATGTTTCTGTATTGGAGTACAACTTAAATTCATTAGGAGTATGACTAAATTTCCTATTCAATTTTAGATTAATGAAATAAATACTTTAATATAGCCCTCTTTTTATTTTTTCTAATCCTAATATTCTATGAATGAACAGGGCAACAAGCCAAGTTCTGGGCTTACTTTCTGCCTCCCACACAGGGTCAAAAGGCTAAAATTACTTAGCAAACTATCCCACTCTGAGGACAAAGGAAGTTGTAAGAAGTCTTTTGGTAATCACAGAGATGTGATGAAAAACTCTTAAAAGACAAATGCAGTGTTTTCTCCGGGGATGGGATGCTTCGCCATAAAACTCAAAAGCAGGCTACAAAATGGGTGCAGTGATCTCTTTTGGGGACTTGGGAATAAGTGGCCCCACTCAGCTACAAGGGCAAAGTGAAATGATACCTTAGCAGTTTCCAACAGCTCAGAAAACTCCACTCTGACATTTCATTTTACCTCGGCAAACAACTACAATGAAAAATAGCCCAGACACGTTCTAGGATATGCCCTTATGCATGATATTTTGTATCAGATATATCAGTCACATTGCAAAGGACTTAGATCAACTTAAAAAAAATAAAACCCAATAGAATGATTACAGTCGCTGCCTAGAATGACAAGTATTATCAACAAAAATTAATCAGGCGCATCTTTTAGTGAACTCAATAATGTGCAACAACAGGGTCTCTTTTCTTAAGATGAAAATTAATTAGTGGAGGGAAGGTCACTTGGAGATGCTGACATCACTCATCAGAATGCTCTGGCAGCTCTAATTATTTGTCTTCCAGGCTTGGGTGATCAGAAATTATTGCAATACCTGAGCAACATTTTGAAAAAGCTTTGTGCATGGCTCTTTTAATTAGACCTGGTATTTGATTAATGCAGTGGAAGCGTTTAGATCAGCCTCTTATCATTGAGTGACTTAGAAGTTTTAGGGAATTATACTGTAGAAGACAGGGTCACTGAAGAGGTTTTGAATCTATGTATTTTTATTAAAAGAGTTATAATGTTAAATTCAATTTATCTTTCTCTTATAAGCACTTTGTTCATTGCCAAGCATGATTATATGTGGGATAGAATTTATTAATTTGTATTTAAAACGAATTTTTGCCTCTCAGATAAAATAAGTATGCTCGGAGTTTTAGAAATGAACATTTTATTTGAAAATCTTCAATGACTTAGTGTAGGAAAATATCTCAAAAAAAGTAGGCATAATCATTATATCAAAATTCGACATTAAAACATTCATCAGGCTCTTTCATGTTCCGATGTCGTGGGCTTATAATGTGAGTATAGAGGCACACTATCTTGGGAAAATAGACCAAGGAAAACATTGTGAGGCTGACAATGTTGATATAAGTGTATTTCATGAGTTGAATAATTGAATTTCCAAATTTATGAGGATTAGAAAATGAGCTATAGTGATAAAACTTGTCTATATTAAATGTGTAATAGTTTAAGTATGATGTTTTGGCTTTTAATGCAATTGTGTATGGCATTCATAGTCATAGGACCTTTGTAGCTGATGTTCGCATAATATATTAAATGTCAGCTATGGTTTGGGTATAGAGTTCTTCAAAGAATACAGGATGAAGCGGAATTATGGTTACTTCCATAACAGCAATTTTGTCCGTAGGGGGATATATTCAAATCTTTAAAACAATGGTTTATAAAACACATCTAACATTGTACCTGACTTTCTATGGTTGAAGATTCATTTACCTGAATGTATTAATTTAATTTTTACCTTTTATCATAGGATGGAGGGTGATAAGGCTCAGCTAAGTTGACTCTTCTGTGGGAACAATGTGGAGGATGGCTTCTGGAAGTTCCAGCTCAAGATGATGGTGAGTGAAGTACACTCTTCTCCATTCCTCCTCTACTAATGCAGGGGAGGCATTCCTGTGAGGCTGATTTTACAAAGAGAGAAATACCCTGAAATATGTTTTTCAGGATTCATAGCAATGGAAGGTGATACTTCTTGCTTTGGGAGGAAAAATCCTCGGCACTCTGTCTTGTATTTGTCCCATCTGTACGTATTGCTCCTATTCTTTTTTTTCTTTTTCTTTAATACCATGCAAGTTCTCTGGCTATATATAGTGTTTTGGGTTGTGATTGTAATAGAAAATCTCAGACAGACAAAAGTATCCAGAGAGTAAATCTCTCTTCAGCCCATCTCATCCTACCCGCCATCTCATACCCCTCCCAAAGTCAAAAGCCCTTCCTGCTGGAGGAAATAATTCTAAAGTAGCAAATGTTTTCCAGGGGCTGATGGGGCTGCACTTGCTGAGCAAAGAGGGAATAAGGAACTAGTAGGGCCCAAATATGGGCCTTGCAATTTTGCTGCCCATTTACCCACCAACCCAATAGTATACGTGTATGTATCTATTTATAAATAAATATATAGATAAACATCTTTTTTCAAGAATACGGTTTGTTTTATGTACAATTGCTGAGCCAATTAGAGAAGTAGCATGGTATTGTAAAAGGAGATTGGCTTTAGATCAAAGAAACCTGGGATCAAGTCTTGAATCTGCAGTTTAATATCTGTGTGATTATGGGTGACTTAATCTCTCTGGACCTTGGTGCCTTCACCTGTAAATGGAGATAATAGCCCCCATCTCATGGGGCTAGGGGTGGGAAAATTAACTGAGATAATGTGAAATACTTACTATAGAGGTAATATGAAAATATCTCCTATAGTGATCGAGACATTGTAGTAGCTCAATAAATGTTAACTCCACTTACAATCTCAGGTACTGATATTTTGATTGTCTTTCAACTATTTGTAAAGGGATCAAACTGTCCTGCATTATTTTCAGTTTTATAGCCCATCTTTAAACTGGGATGAAGTACATTTTTAAGACATAAATATAAATACACCCTTAAAAATCAACAAGTTGATATTTATATAGCTTAACTATGTAGCTTATATAGTTCAAATTATCAATATTATAATTATCTGGGATATAACTATGATTTAGACATTTAAAAATGAAGTAACTTATCCTACACTTACAGGTAAAACATTTTAGATACTTATTTCTACTGATGAATTATGCATGCAAAGGCCGAATGGGGCTCATTGATTTATTTTCCCTCTTTTATGCCTTGATTTTCAGGCTGTGTGCAAAGCAGTGTATATTTTTTCTGTCCTGAACTCCCACTGACTATATTATGCTCCTGGGGCTCTTCAAGTGGAGGAGACACGCAGCTTTGCTCACGGATGGCAGTTTGGCCTATAAAGCCAAGGTAGTGAGCAGGCATTTGGGAGAAAAGATTTTAAAATTAGTGTCAGATGTGGAATTACTATGCTGAAGTACAACATCTCCACTTAGATGTCAATTCTATTCACACTTCTATTGCACCTCTGAAAAACCCATCATTTAAGAATCTTAAAGACTTAAAATTATGATCATAGAGTTGACATGCAAAATAACAAAATTGGATAACTTTAAAATTTTAGCAAATATTTATATAGCACCTACTGTGTACCAGACACTATTCTTGGTCATTATAAAGATGAATGAGAAAGAAAACCCCAAATTAGGAGTCACATGGAGCTTCCAGAAGGCAATAGATAGCAATATATGAGAGGAAAATGTCTTTAAAAACATGTATTTGATAGCTTTATATGTTAATTGGTATTACACTATAGCACTTACCCTGAATGGTGAGAAACACCAAGTCACTAGTTGCCAATAAGGGTGAGATTTTCTGTTGCAGCTCCCTGTCAGATCTTCTGGTTAGGGGACGGCATTCCATTGTGAATGGTTGTGTTATTGGACTGACTTCAGCCAGTGCTGATGCTCTTGTATGGGTTCTTAGAGCCCTTAATTTACAGGGACTGTCCCTAGCATCCTTCCTTTCCTGTTCCCAGTCATTCCGGAGCTTCAGATTGCGGTGGGATGGGCTGTCCTCTGCTCCACAGGCCACTTGGAAAACTCTGGTGAAGCCTGGGCCGTGGATTAGAAATCTGGAGACGTGGTTTCAAGTTCTAAATTGGTGGTTAACCCACTATGAGATTTTTAAGGTTGCATCTGACTCTGCCATTCTAGGGATATGTCCCTGTTAGACTGTGAGTTTACAGCATTAGCAACCGTGTCTAATTCATGTTTGTATCTCTGATGGTAAAGAAGGGATGGAAGATAACATTTCCCACATCGAGTAAAGATTCTTCCTTCCTTTTATGCACCTTGCTTATTTGATGTAGATCCAGTTTTCTATTCAAAGGACAGACAATTTACTGTATTATGACAACTAACTCATTTTATCATTAGAAAACTTAATGCAGATATCGTCAGCCGATGGTACCATGACTAATACCTCATTTAACTGTAGTGATTGAAATTTTTAACATTCTTTAAAATTTTTCCTAAAATGTTGACCCCTGTTTCTTAAAAGTAGTGAAGAAAATTTGTTAGCCAGCATTTTGATCCTTTCGTTGTAGAAATCACTTCTGATAATCACTAATTTTATGAAAGCATATTTTAATTGGCAGCAATTGATGGGCTACTGAGGATATCAATGGAAAGTTCTCACTAAATATTGTTGAAAGTAGAAAAGTTTTGAAAATATTCCATAGATAAGAAGCAAAGTATCATCTAAAAAATGATAAACTTTTCATGTAATACTCTAAAGTGAAAATTTTCAGGGTAATGTTTTAGAGACATCAACATTGATTAGTTATTAAGTAGTACAAACCCTGGCTGGCTGTGGGGATTTAGACAAGTCACTCCACTCAGATCCTCAGTTATCTTCTCTGTAATCTGGGTTTGGGCTGGGATAGGCTACCTGGGCTCTGCAGCTTGCCAGTTCCTAGATCCTGAAAACGGTACTTGAATAGCCCAAAGAATTGCAAAAGTCACAAATCTTCCTTTTAGAAGAAAACTTTAATGTATCTAGACTGCCAAACAACCTCAGATTTCCTATAACATCCATTTGTCTACTATAGGTAAATTGTAATATCATTCAAAATTTCATAGTTACTTAAGAATATTCAACTTTAAGGGAATAACTCTTCCATTTCCTTCCTACTCAAGTGAACAACAATTAGGAAGAAATTTCTTTCTAAGATTATTTAACAAACACAAAGGTGCACCTAACTTGCCCACCAAGTTTTAAATAGATTATATTCAAAAGTGGGTAAACTTGAACTGCTTTCTGATTTGAAGTAAAATATGATACTTTTGAAAAGGTTCTATTATCAGTTGCCTGCTGAAATTTCTATTAATTTATAGCATTTGAAGCAAATTATAATAAACAAGCCCTTTACTTCTTAGCATCATACATCTTATTGTCTACAGGATCTGAGGAGTAACTGATTAAATTAGCACAACCTTTCTCTGCATTGAGACACGGGGCTTTATTGGCAATAGTATATATCATTTCTCAACAAATTCCTCTGTGATTTTTCTTAAGCCTGTTAGTTTGATACTATTCAATCAATAAGAAATGTTCATAAGAAAAATATTGCTGTTAGATTCTTATTCTTTCTCCAGGACACATTATAGTTTAATTTGTCAGGAATATTTCTGTGTATACACAATAAAACTTTCTCCGTTTGTCAAATATGAGGGTGCTAAAGTTATCCTCATCAAATGCATCACCTCAAGCTATAAAGCTAACGATATGCATTTGATCACCTTGCCAACTGTTTTATATCTGAGAAACAAAGGACACTACACATGTATATTAAAACTGATTAGCATTGTACCCTAAAGCAATTAAATAAATATTAGAAGAAACTCCCACAGCCCTTTGTTTTGCTATAAGGGGCTCAGCTGTGCTCCTTCTAACCCTAACTACATCACTTCAAATTACCAGTAAATTAACAGAGGAACACTTTCAACCTCAGAGCAGATTTGATCCAAATAGTCTTTAAATGCCATTTCTGTTCCTATTAACCTAAAGATCGGCAAAGCAGATATTTTCTTGAGGCTGCCCAGCAGTCCAGGGCATTAACGGCGAAGTTGTGACAGCACTTTTCATGATGATTTATGATTCCGTGTTTAACTTGATTACGCCAATGCTGACTCTGAATACTATTTCAATTAGTGCACAGAAGGTCACATCACAAATATTCCTCTATAATCTATTCCTATTAACACTAATACACAGAGTAACCAAATCTTTTCACCCTTGTTGATTCACATCATCCATAGCCCTAACTGCAGGCTTGTTTACCAGTTTACCGCTTTGGACACTTCCGAAATGGTAATTTTCACTCCTTTGAGTATCATTAATAGCTGTACCATGACACGGGGAATAAAGCCTCTCTCGGCTGGCATTTGTACATTAATAATTATCAAAGTCTCAGATTTATTAAACAGGAGGTATGCTTTCTAAAATGCCTGTCTAAAGCATTATTTCATGACCAATTACTAAATAAATATACAAAAGATTTTTTAGGGAAATGAAACTGGCTTCCGCCTAAAATCAATTTTAGCAACAACTCTTCTCTCATTATTGCTCCCTTAACGACTTCAGGGAACTGTTCCTATTTATATGTAACCAATCATAATCCTGTTTTCTTTCTTTCTTTCTTTTTTTTTTTTTTGACTAATCTGTATGTCTAATCATTTGGGAAAACCGAGAATACTGGGTCATCAGGTCTTTCCTTTTTACCTGCAAACTGTTTATTAAACAGTCCCTGTGGTACAAAATTAAGACTACAAAGAGGAGTGGAGTTTTACTGAAAAAAAGTTTTCAATTTATCCGAAGGTTAAAGTGAAACCAACTGCTAGAGACAAAATCCACACAGCATTTAAACAATTAGTGAGGAATGTTCAAAGACTTTATGTTCAAAGTGTGTACAATTTGTATTTTAAGTTGTATGTGGAGGGAATCTAGACTTAAAGTTAATTAACAATAAACCGAGAGGGCTTCATCACAGACGTTTAACTATGCACAGAGAGGCTGGCGTCCAGCGGAGAACGTGGTGAGAAGTAGGAGTGGGAAGCTGGAATGTCACAGTGCTCAGTGGGTCCTCTGTAAATGCTTTGTTAACAACGATGATGTCAGCCTTGCAAAATATTAAAGGGGCCTCGTCTCAGTGGTTTGCTTTTTTTCTATTTTTTTAGTGCCCTTATTTATTTATTTATTTATTTATTTATTTATTTATTTATTTAAATAACAAGGTATTTACAGAAGGAAAAGAAAAAAAAAATCCCAATAGTAAAGTAGCGTTTCACAGCTCACTATTGCCAACTCCTTGACAATCTAGCTTTTAGGGGGTCTCTAGCAATCAAAAATTATGTTCATATCTTTATGTTCGTATCTCTCAGCTGATTTTACTGATTGTTCATGAGAGATTTGCTGTAAGCTAAGTGCTTATTGAAGCAAGAAACAGCTCTCCTTTTTTGAGGGAGGAGCTGAATTTGCATGATCATTGTACTTTTAAAAAGAACAACCAATTGAATTTACAAAAATATCAGTTGATATGATCTTATTTCTTCTCCGTGTTTTAATACAATTGTTTCACATACTACTTTAGCCAAATGTAGACAGCTAGCCAATACTATGTATCAACCCAGCCTTTTTTCCCCAGGAACTAACTCACTTTCCTCCCTTCAGAATTGGTTTCTTTTCCCTAAATTCCACTGGTAGGTCATCTTTCAGACCCCTGTCCCATATTCCAAAGGTCTACCCTCTCCCACTAATCCTAGTTAGACTATTAACTGACAAGTCAGTGTCTAATACTGACTAAATGTGTAACCTTCTTCGTAGTTTTAAAAAGGGAATCTTTGAGCTGGACATGGTAGCCTTTATACCTGTGATCCCAGCTACTTGGGAGGTTGAAGTGGGAGGATCACTTGAGCCCAGAAGTTGGAGACCAGCTTGGGCAACATAGCAAGACCCCTGTCACTACAAAAAAAAAAAAAAAAAAAAAAAAGTAAGATAAATTAGCCCGATATGGTGGCTTACACGTGTAGCCTCAGCTACTCAGGAGGCTGAGGTGGGAGGATTGCTCGTGCTCAGGAATTAGAGGTTACAGTGACCTGCAATTGCACCACTGCACTCCAGCCTGGGTGACAGAGTGAGACGCTATCTCTGAAAAACAAAAAAAGGAAATTTTGAGAATCTAAAAAAAACAAACTACACTAGTAAAATGATGTGAGGTAGCATTACAATTTGTGGATGAAGGTGCTGCTAAACAATGCTTTTAATACAACAGGCTCTTGGCCTTGGCCCCCCTGCAGTGGCTACATACAGCGGCTACATAGGAAGACACAGTTCCTGTCTTTGAGATGTGCATGTCTGGTCTCAGACATAGCTGATGCCTAAAGCTGAAGTAAAAATGGACTCCAGCTCATAAATTTCTAACCATCTATTTTCATATTGTAAGGTAAATTCCAAAAACTTGAGAAACTAGGAGGATCCTTTCTTATTCCTTTCAATAACGTAATTAATGGGCTATGTACAGTGCCTGGCAACCAATAGCTGCTCAAGGAAAATTAGTTTTCTTCCTCCAATTCTCTTTATCACTTTTTATGCTTCCTGTTTCACTTACTCTATCCTGGACTCAACTTTCAAAGATGAATTGGCCGGAAGATGGAAGCCAGTAATTCTGGAGATGTATATTCTACAACTGTCCCCCAAATCCTGTCCTTCACCACCATGGTTGATGTCTAAATGCATTTGAACAAACAAGCTGTTTGGAAAGGTTTTTTTTTTTTTTTTTGAGGCAGGGTCTCCCTCTGTCACCCAGACTGGAGCGCAGTGGCATGATCACCTCTTATTGCAGCCTTGAGCTCCTGGTCTCAAGTGATCCTCCCGCCTCAGCCTACTGAGTAGCTAGGGACTACAGGCATGTGCCACCAAGCCCAACTAATTTTTAAATATTTTTTGTAGACACGAGGTCTTGCTACATTGCCCATGCTGGTCTGGAACTCCTGGCTTCAAGTGATCTTCCCACCTCAGCCTCCCAAAGAAGATTTTTTTAAATAAACAAATGATTAACTTTCCATTCCAGTACTGGAATACTGATTAAAAACTTATTTTGAAGTAGAACAAAAATGCAGTTGGGGGATGGGAGAAGAATTTCATGCCAGGATAGCAAAGTAAGAGAGAGAATCATCTAATTTCTCTTAGTTGCCTGTAGACACACTTAAGGGGGCTTAAGTATGGACTGACAAAGATGAATGAACCTCCTTATTGTTGCATTAATAGGATAGTTAGAGTTAAGGATCAGTGAGCATTTATTCTTATAATAAAAGCTTTCTTTAGTTTTCCATATAAATGTACTTTTTTGTATAATAGTATCTGTGTAGTAATCATAAGTGATGCTTAGCCTACACGTCTGAGTGATTAGGGAACAGTTATAAATTTTTATATGCATATATCTATATCTCCATGTGGATATAGCCTTCCTTCCTTTCACAGGTGGTTCATAAAAGGGATGTAATAGAAAAGATCCACTTCAAATGAAAGGTTGAGCTGTTACGTCTAGATTGAGAGCGATCACAGAGATTAGCCCCTTGCCCTGAGTAATTTATAAAAAGCAAATGAGGAGCTGGTGGCCATGAAAATAAATATAATTAACCCACTTAGAAAAACCTTCACTCTTGCTACAGATAGTTTCTGCTTGATCAGGATGACTGGAATAACACACAAATAAATAAAAAGACTCCAAGATTTTAAAGTTTCTTTCTAATTTCTTCATAAATAATTGAACTGTAGAAGAATAGGCCCATTTTTCAAACTCTGAATAAGCACCTCATGTATATGAGTCAGTTCATAATTTTTGCACAGATGTCACACTCCACAGGATATAAAAACAAACTAAAGATAGCCAGCCATATAATGTGTAGATATATCATCGTTACAGATGCTCAGTAGAGCTTGTGCAGTTTTTTTTTTTTGTCCAAAACAAATCTCAAATCTACATATTTTGAAGATATAAATTCCTCATTTGTTATTCTGGGACATGCTCTTTATTTTTTTTAAGTGAATTTTTAAAAAGTTTCAGGTCCACAAAGCTGGCATGCAACTGACAGGACTGGAAGAGCATTGCTACACAAAGAAGATACAACAAAGACGGGCAGTGTGTTTTTCTGGTACAGCCTATGAGAGCCTGCTTAGTGAGAACTAACCGCATCCTCTCCAATTAATTCAGGCTTTTGGCTCAGCCATTTGTAGTTCGGTACCCTGACAAAGGATCTGCAAATGTTACCGACACATGTGATTTACTGCAAATCTTCCTTTCGGGGCCTGGAACATACAACAATGCATCTCTTGGAGCTGGGTAGAAGGAGGAAAAATCTTTCATAGACGGCGTATAACAATGCATCTCTTAGGAACTGGGTGGAAGAGGGGAAAATCTTTTATAGATGGTTCTTCCAGTTGGTTCACACACGTGATTCATTTGAGCTCTCTCAGAGGGCTGATGAAATTATGTGGCTGCTGCTGCTCCACTATATTTCTATGACAGCCTAAACAGAGTTGAGTAAGGTTAAGGGAGTTCTCTGGGAATTCTGGGGACAGCTGGTTTACAAAAAGAACGTCAAATATTGATCATAATCCGTTCCTCAGAGAGCACCCTAAAAGGGAGGGTCCAGCTGGAGGTTTCATTTTGGTGGCAGAATACTGTTCTTAGGGGGAGTCTGACAGCATAGGTTTGAACCCTGACTCTGTATTACATCTCAGTGTACGACTGAGTTATTTCACTTTCTAAGCCTCAGTTTTTGCATCTGTAAAATCAGGATGATAATGGTACTTAGCTTTAAGTTATTGTGAGGATTAGATAAATAATGCACGTAAAGTGCCTGGCACATAGAGCTTAACCCTTGTTTTTATTGTTCACATTTTGCACATTACTCGGAACCCTTTTCTGCAAGGTCTGTGGGAATCACAGGAAACAAAGGGAAGCACTACTTCAAATGGAAGGAAGTAAACCAGGGAGCCCGTCACATCTGGCGGTGACATAGGTCAAAAAAATACACAGAAAGTTCTTTGTCAACAAATGTATTAATAATAATAATATCGATGACAATATAATGGTAATGGTAGTAGCTAACATTTATTTTATCTCATTTACTTATTAAATCAAACCAATATTTCATGAAATGATTCCAGTATTGGAATAAAAATGTAATTCTTTAATCGTTAAAAATCTTTATGAATATCTTACATCAACGGTGGGGGACCAGGGAAAAGCAGATGAACTTGTAGAATCCACACCTCCAGAACAACCGACCTCCATCTTCTGGACAACTCATCTTCTAAAGTGTAGGACAGACTAGTGGGTGGGGAGAAAGGAGGAAATGAAAGAGATAGAGTAAAAGGGAGGGAGAGAACAAATATTTTTTAAGTACCTGTTATGTGCCAGATACAGCACAGAGTACATTGTGTCTATTATTATAAGGGATAAAGAAAGATTTCTCAGGTTTTTGGAGTCAGATTGCAATATAAAAGTAATAGACAGAAATTGAAGACAAATGGAATAAGCATTTCCTCATATAAGCCCTAAGCTATCTCTATAACTTAGAATGTGGGACAAGACAGACTAGAGATCCAATCTATTATACTAATTCTTTAGTACTTCTTTTCTGTTCTGAAATTCTCACAGAAGTCAGTGAGTAGATGAACCTCTTCACCAAATCTGTTTGACAACTACTTTCTGTGATGTCATGAGGCAAATTACGATTACGTTATTATAAATGATAGGAGTAACATGGACGTGTTAGACATTTTTTTCTTTTTCTTCTTCTATTTTCTCTCCTACCTTCTTTAATCCCTTACCTTCTTCCTTTCCTTCCCTACACCTACCTACCTTCCCTCCCTCCTTCTCTCTTTCTCTCCCTCCCTCTTTCCTTCCCTCTCTCCCTCCCTCCCTTTCTCCCTCCCTCCCTCCCTCTGTTCTCAGTAATTAAAAACTAGATAGAATATTTTTTCAGGTTATATCCCTGACTTTAGTCATCACGCTTATTATCACAAAATTTGATTTTTTGTAACTATATAGTAATCATTTCTTGTTATTATACTCGAGATATACTTTCCTAATCAGAATAAATTCAAGGATACCCAAACTACAATAGGAGGAAATTGGTTAATAAATGTGATATCCATATTTATTGTTCCTATGTAGGCTCTTTCCTCTGTTATGAATTCTAGAATGTCATACACAAAAAAAGGCTGCAGAGAGATTTCATGTCTGAAGTGAAGTTAATTTCTAACAGATATAAGATATGGATTCTTATTTAAATTTTAAAATCCCCCAAATATGAACTGACCACTTCCCCTAAACAAACTTTGTCCACTATATTTTTGGTAGACTCAGGTTAAACACAATTTTTTTCTACATATTATAAGTCACTTGGATACATATGAATTAAACTTAGTAATAATAGTTTGCTGTTAATATTAAACCTTGAATTTTGAAAAACAATTCTAGGTTTCTTTTGCCCAAACTGACTTTGCCATTATTGAATACTTCCTATAAAAAGTGACAGTGCTCGTGGTGCCGACAGCTGGAAAGCCTCTTGGGGATGTACCAGTCTGCAATAAATGAAAAGCTCTTTTAGACTGAATTTTAGTTGTGTATTGTTATTTGTCTTAGAATCCATTTATTAGTCCAGAGATAATGTGACAGTTGACTCTTACAGTAACACAGTACTCATTAGCTAGCCTGACAGGGAGGTGCCAACATCCGCTGGAGATTGTATTTTATTAATCTTCATGGCTCATTTGGAAGCCTGGCTGGCTATCTTGTAATGTGCCCTCGTGCTGACTGTGACCGGGATGTGTAGCTGTGCTTATGACTGAAGAATATAAACTTGCATGATAAGATCTTTCTCCTTTCCCTGACCTGAAATGCAGAAATCTGGTAAAGCTCAAGTGGAATACTGTAGCATCCAATAAAAATTTCTTCCTGAGAATCCGTAGCATTCCTTCCAGATGCCAAGGACCATTTGCATTTAAAGCTACTGAGTGCTTGGTTGGTATACAGCTGTCCCTCGGCATCCGTGGGGGATTCGTTCCAGGGCCCTCTGAGAATGCCAAGATTCATAGAGGCTCGAGTCCTTGATATAAAACGGTGTCATATTTACATATAACCTATGTATATCCTCCTGTATTCTTTAAATCATTTCTAGATTGCTTATAATGCCTACTACAACATAAATGCTATGTAAATACTTGTTATAATGTATTGTTTATGGAATAATAAGAAAAAATGTTGTACATGTTCGGTCCTGAAGTAACCATTTATTTCCTCAACTATTTTTGATCTGTGGTTGGTAGGATCCACAGAGGTGGAACCCATGGTTGTGGATGGCTGACTATATATGCCAAAATGTGAGAAAGCTTTAATTAAGTTTAAGGTAAAATTTTGAATGACTTGAAAGTATAGTTTGCCATCATATCTTTGTCTCTCAATATTTTTTTTAGTGATAAAAATCGACTTCTGAGTTGATCCAGATTTTCTTCAAATGTATTAAATTTTCATAAATCATGGCCTTTGGGTCTCTGAAAAACTTTAGGTTGTGTTTGAACAAGTTAAACTAAACATCATGACTCACAGCTTCCAATGCTCTTGCATAGTGGACTTTTTTGTTTTCAGTTGGATTTTTGTTATGAGTATATTTGGGATTTTATTGAATTCTTTACCAATCATATATAAATCTCTTATATAGTAGTTGCCTATCAAAAATGATTTCTATAAATATTTTGAAAGAAGGTTGAAACACCTCTAAACCGTCAAACTTTAGCGCTTCCTGGACACATGAGTTTTTATTTGGTTACTAAATCTCTACATATACTATCAGTGTATATTTCTATTGGAGTTTTCACTTATTTCTTACCAGTTCAAACGTATTTTACTTCATATTTACTGAAAAAAGATTTGATTTGGATGTTTTCTTTGGCACTACACTAATAAGGCTAATCAAGATGAGATTCCAAGGTTTAAAAAAATGAAATCAACATGTGGTTTAATTCTCACTACTAATACTACCCTGAAAGACTGTTAAGCTTCTGATAGAAAACAATAAAAAACAAGGAAATTCACTGTTAAAACGGCAGCATACCATATGTCCTTTAATACCTAATTACAACAGGGGCACAATAAGAAAGTCATTAAACCTGCACCCTATTGTGCATAGGTATCAGAGCGCATATGGCGCATTTCAACCATTAGTATGAATTTGATTGCATCTGTGATTTTTCTGTTGCAACTTTGACTGTATTTTCAAAAAGAAAATGTTGGTAGACATATTGGTCATTGAGAAGAATTGCCAACAATGAGAAATGGGACCATTTTTACCCCTCTAGAGATAGGTTATTATAAATTGCATAAAAGCCTACTAACAACCTTGTTTTCTCTTCTGACTTTCAATGTCTTTTGGTGTAATATTTTCCTCACTGAAAATTTCCCATTCAAACAAATTATTTTTACGTGTAGTTGAGAGAATTTGATTCTGAGTCCTAGCAAAATATGCATTTCTCACTAAATATTGCCTGTAATGTTATAAATTTACATGTCTACATATAAAAAATTATAGGTGATGAAAAGGTCCACCATATTTGTACTTTATATTATGGAGATGGAATTAATAGTGCTGTATAAATAGGATATTCAAAATTGGTAATATTTTTTCTAGGGCATGGCTACAAAGCCTCCTTTATCTCTATCATCTATCTATCTGTCTATCTTTTTAATTCAAATATTAGGTACGGAGTATCAAGGATTAGTAGAATAAAGGCACCAGGTCCATTCATCTCCGTATCATCTAATGCCTAACTCGTGACATAGACATGCAGGTGCCTGACACTTTTAGATGTATAATAAACATAATTTGGTTTGAATTAGATTTATATAATTTGCTTGTATTTCATTCATTTATCCACTCATTTTTTTCAATATTGAGCACTTTCTATTTGCTGTGAGCTGAAAACAGATACGCCCTCAGCCACCATACATTCTACTAGAGAAAATCAGCAAGGCAAAAATAAATGTAGGTTTTCAGCTGATGATAAATGCAATGTAGGAAAATGATGCAGCGAAGGGGGAAAGAGTGTACCAGGGGCTGTGGGTAGGAATTCTGTTGCTTCTCTGCTCTGCAGCCACATGACAATTAGGGTGCAGGGAGTGAGGGACTAGCTGGGAGTCCTGGGCTTCATGTGACCAATGTAAAAAGGGATAAAGGGGGCTGGGCACAGTTGCTCATGCCTGTAATCCCAGCACTTTGGGAGGCCAAGGTGGCAAGGTGGGTGAATCAAAAGGTCAAGAGATCGAGATCATCCTGGCCAACATGGTGAAACTCTGTCTCTACTAAAAATACAAAAATTAGCTGGGCGTCATGGTGTGGGCCTTAGTCCCAGCTACTCAGCAGGCTGAGGCAGGAGAATCACTTGAACCTGGGAGGTGGAGGTTGCAGTGAGCCAAGATTGTGCCACTGTACTCCAGACTGGTGACAGAGCAAGACTCGGTCAAGAAAGAAAGAAAGAAAAAGAAAGAAAGGAAGGAAGGAAGGAAGGAAGGAAGGAAGGGAGAGAGAAAGAAAAGAAAGAAAAGAAAGAAAAGAAAAAGAAAGAAAGAAAGAAAGAAAGAAAGAAAGAAAGAAAGAAAGAAAGAAAGAAAGAAAGAAAGAGGTAAGGATAAAGGGCAAATGAGACTCATCCTGATGGCTTCAGGGCAGACAGTAGCTGTGGAGGTGCTGGGTGTTAGGAAACGAAAGGATAAGGTCTTGCCACGGGGCCCTGGAGTTCTGGGTCCCCTCTTCAGTCCTGAAAGAGTGATATGGAGGCTAGGAGATGGGCCACCTAATCTGGAGTTCCTGGAGTACCTGGACCTTCATTCCTACTTCCAAAGTTGTTGAGGATGGACCTGGCTCAGGGGCTGTCCTGCATAGCACATATTGCCTAATGCTGTCATTAACCCAGAACTAGATCAGGGGCCTTACCATTAGATGACAAAAATTCCAAGGATAATTATTGCTGTTCAGGTTTGTTGCTAAGTATATTTTTCCTATAGCTAAATCATCATTTCCTAAATCATCATTTATTTAGAAAGCTTGAAAAAAATTTAAAAAGTAAAGTTTTGTGTTTCATGAAGTCTGTATAATTGAGAAATCTGTCCTGTGTTAAAAATTTGTCCTGGAGTACTGTAATGAGTTGTGTAGGCTGTACACATTACATGTTATTTTTGCTGTAAAATACTAATTGATTGCTATTTACATATGTTGGACTAATTAGATCATTTTTTTCTTTTTTCAAAGGGGTTTGACTATTTTAGGTTCAGGGAACTTTAATCTTGTGCCTTGCCGCATGCAAGGGACTGGAATCAGACAAGGACCTGGTCCTAAACCCAGAATAACTGAAATTTAATTACTAAAGTTTAGAAATTGCTATAATAAATGCTATGCAGATAAGTGAAATGTGAACATAAGACTTGAAGATGGAGGTTTTACTATTATGTAATTAACAAGAAATCTTGCTAGCCTAAGTTTATGTATGTTTATAGAACTTTTCAACACTTAGAATTTTTGGTAAAGGGCAGGGAGAGGGAAGGAATCCTGTCTTCAAAACTGAGTTCATGGGTTAAAAAAGAGAGAATTGCATAGTGATGAGGGTCTACTCTTCATCCTAATGGATTCTTCTCTTAGCAGCCTAATTAGTGATGTTTAAATATCATTTCGCTTTCCTTGATCCTCATCTTACAAAAGCATTAAAGACCAACCCAATGGGATATAATTGCAAGTTTAAAATATTTGAAGTAAAATACTTATCCATTCACTAAAACATAGTTAAATTACTGTTTTGAGATTTTTCAAGGATCAACTTTTAGAGAAGTATCAAAAGGGATGCATTTTTATCAAGCTTTCTAGTGTGCAATATAGGTCTTAATTTCTTACGTTTGTTTAAATCTTGGATAAATTTCCAAAAATGGCAATTATAGAAGGGGCTGGTCACACCAAGATGTTGCTGAGACTTGTGAAAATGGACTCATATGTAAGCATTTCCATAAGCAGAGTGGAACTGAATAAATCAAGAGTGAGGATTTAACCAAGAGCCCTGAATTTGCAATGGAACAGTTGGAGACCCTACTCCTGCCATGTTTTCCCTCTGTATTAATTTTCCATGTGTAGCATTGTGAGTATAATTTTGCTGCCACTTCCCAGGGCAATCATCAGTGAGTTATGAAAAGCACTCAGTGATTCCACAATGACTTCTTAGTACTTACAGATTAACCCTCTGCCACTTAAGCTATGATAGATAATCCTTCAGTCCCTATCCCAGCACAATCTTGTATTATAAATACAGACTGTTCCCTAATTTGACAGTGAATGACTCAATGACAGGGACTGTTGTAACTGTACCTGGCACATAGTAGGTGCTCAATAAATGTTTGATTATTATTAGTTACTGCTCCACAGGGATAAGGACAGAGCTCTGTAGACAGTAAATCCTCAGTTAATGCTGTTGTGATTGATCTGTTTGGCGGGATGATTATCCTTTGACAAATCCAAATTTTTGTCTTTTCTTCCTTCTCTTTTCTGCCAAGAAAGTAATCAGAACTTTTTGTTTCCTTGCCTCAAGGTCATTGTTTTGCAGAGCAGAAAACATTATTTTCTTGAAGATACTGCTCAACTTCTCTCTGGCATCCGACCCATATTTACCACTGGCTTTAGTTTCGGAAAGCCAAGTCTCTTTAAGGATGTTATGTGACAGTCTATATCCTAGAGGGGACAAGAAGAGAGAAAAAGACTTGGAGGAAGAAAGATGGAAGTAGCCGCCTCTGGGTTAGGGATTGAGTCCTTAAGACTACTACAAAGAAATGTCACATACTCTTTGGGCCCTTGGCAAGACGCAGGACTTGGTAGGAAGGGTCATAGGGCATCTCAGAGGCTGGGCCCTTGGCACTCGGGCTGCAACTCTACAGGAATTTCAGTGATGCGGCAGCTGAACCTGCATCTCTCTTAGGTTAAGATAGTAGCAGAGCGATCACTTAATCACTTGACCGGAAAACACCTTTCACAAGGACTCTGCTTGCTAAATATCTCTGGGACCCCTGAACAAGTGGGTGATGAAGAAGACCCTAGAGGAAAACAAGGAGAATGTCTTTAAAGGGCTTATCTCCATCATGGCACCAAGACTATAGCTGTGCAGACCAAGTGAGGCAGAAAATAGGTGCCATGGAAAGAAATGTGGTCAAAATAGACATCTATTTGGAGAGATTTAGGGATTTAAGTACAAATTCTTTTCCGGACTTCCTCATTTTATTTCCCATAGTAGCTACGCACTTCATCTTTAAATTATTTGGCTGCCACAATCTGAACCTAATCTGCCTTTTCAGGCCTTAGCTCCAGTTACACTCCACATTGAACCACATCCAAGTTAGTGTGTTCTCCAACATCTTCCCATTTAAATTAGGATGTTTGGTTGACCACATTGGAATCATAGTATTTTGAGACGTTTCATGCCTTGGTATCAGAGTGGCAAATTTGAATTAAGTGTCTTGACTACTTGCATAGTTTTATTTCTTATTTAAAAAGGAGTAAGTACAGCTATTATGCAGAAGAGTAATATGTGTCATTATTCTGGAGATTATTACTAATTATAAAAAATTTAGTGTGATTCATGTAAAATTTAGACATTTGACATGGGTTAGAAATAGGAAGTAACACTGAGAAGTTGAGATAAAAGAATCCTAGGCTGGCCACTGGTTTTCCTGATGCATAGAAATAAATCTTGAAGAGGCAATGTTTTATGTTTTCTATTTCAGTCTTTAGTAAATTAAGAGATAAGTGTGAATTTTAGGCAGATTGGACCCCCTCGTTCTTTGTGACTTTAAAATACAAAATAACTTATTGCTTCTATTGGAAACATGGGTCTATTTAGAATAGGTATTTGATTTCTCTTCAATCCTTTTTAAGTTTTTTTTTTTTTAAACATGTATTATTCAGCATGAGCAAGAAATGCATTCTCCATCTATGGGCTTAGCTCTTTGAATAACATGTGCTTAGGTCAAGGAACTAGTTTTAAAAATTATACTTTACTAAGCATGCAGACTGGAAACAATTCAGCTTCAGAGTACCTTATGATCTTACTATTATTACTATTCTTGTTAGAACTCAGTTTTAAAGCCATCATTTAATACACGGTGAAGCAGGTCATTATGCAGACATGCTCATCAATGACGCAGAGGAAACTGAAATATAAAACATGAAATCAGAAATTTATTTTACAGACATAGTATGAATATATTATTGTGCTACTCTTTAATTTTTAAATGAATTTGAGGAAGAACAATTGGAGTCCAGGGACATGGATTTGTTTCTTGAAATCATATAATAACTGTATAACCTTGGTCAGGATATTTTAACCTCTCTTACCCTCATTTTCCCTTTCTGCTAATTGAAAAGTTATCACTAGGAACCCAACCAACTAATTGTTTGATATGAAATAGCTAAACTGTAGTTGGCATTTTAACTCAATATCATTTAGAATGTTAAGCTTTATCTCCTCAGAAGAAAAAGCATAATTGTCAAAGGCTATGGACTTTTATGAAATGGAAAAAGTGAGAGAGACATACCCAAACCATTGTTTCTTTTCTGTGTTTGTAATCTGTCCTAGTAATGAAAGACAGGTTGTACAGCAATTTAGCTGTGAATGATAAAGTGAATGCACAGTATCAAAGACATTAAAACCACATAAAAGTTTACAATTATTTCTGAGATCTTTGAGTTGAGTAAACTTGACAGTGAAAAAGTTTAAGATGGGGTAAGGTGTTACTGGTCACTTACATTCTTGAGATCATTTAAATATTATGCTAATAAAAAGAAAATAGAATAAAGTATTCTATTAATGAACTTAAAAGTAGAACCCAATAGAAATATGTGATAAATAAATACAATGTCAAGTTAGAAAAAATGTTGTAGTTTCATGTTGTTGGTTTGCAAATTGAATTTTTACATAAAATTTACACTAAATGGAACCTCATTATACAGTGATGAGGTCCAGTATGATCCAAATCATTAAAATCACTGTACTGCTTAATGATTCACTAAGTGGTACTGCAGTGCCATAAATTTAGCACTAGTTTCATGATTCAAAACACCAGACTGAGACACCAGCAAATCGTATGTGGATCATTAAATTTACAATGAATGTCAGAGATGAAATAAGGGGGAAAAAACACTTTGAGAGATAGGGATAATATGTGCTCTAAGGTGACATACATCAAGATAAATGATCTTATACCACTTGTGCTTGGATAATAATGGGGGGTAGTTTTTTTTTTTGTTATTCCTCATTTCATAATTTCCAGAGGGGCTGGAAGTCTAAACTCCTACGAATTAAAGCAGCTGTCACTTTTTGACTGCCCTGTGATCTGTTTCATTTATATTTGTAATATATACATTTATATATGCCATTACATTTTAAACTTAGCTGATTTTGCCTAGACATTATGGCTCATCTAATTTCGTATCATATGAGTTCACAATGATTTTTATGGTTGAATGAAATTTGGACTGGTATTACATGAAGCCTACCAAGAAAATGAGGTTTCATTCTGAAATCCTTAACAATGATCTTTTAAATCATACCATTGATGAAATCTTAGCACTATCTTGGTATTTATTCTCTAGAATTGCTGTGTGACAATCTGTGTATTACATCTTATAAAATGCAATATTAAATATGTTAAATATATGCCATCTTCTCACTATTCATAGGTTTTGCTGTTTAGACAACAGAGGAATTCAAATTTGAGAGTACATTGCATGTATATACGCCTGGGACATGAAAGGCATGTTTTATTTTGGCCACAAGTAGTATTTTTATATAAAGTATATGAGGCATTATGATTTTTAATAGTCTACTTAACACTAAAAAGAACAACAAATTGCTATGTGGTATCTCTAACACATTAGCCAAACGTGTTAGCCAGCAGTACTATTTCTTTGTCAAGATAACACTAATACTCACTATGTGGTGGAGATTATGAAGTGCTGGTCTCAGACACGTTATACCAACTTTTGGATCTAGGGTAGTTTGTCATGCTAGGGGTACACCACAGGCTATTTTAGTCAATTGTGCCAATCAAACCCTGTGGACTTTCAGACCAGAACCTTCTCCACATGTTATCTTTATTAAGTAGCTGTATTGAATAGCCTCTGTGGGGCAGATTGTTTTTTGGTGATGGGGAGGGAGTTGGCTATTTTTAATCTATCAGAAGAATGGCATAGACAAAAACAGTTCTGAGACAGCACAGGATGGAGCAGCAAACTCAGAGGAGTCATGGAAATCACATCCATTGTTTATCAGTGATTTCTCTGTTAAAAAGTTCTCTGAAAGTAAAGGCCATGTGCTGGTGAAGAAAATTTGTGGAAGTCACACAGAAAACACTGCTTTATCTTTCTAGCTGAGGGATGGAAAAGGATGAACTTGCTCTGCGACCCAGGCTGGAGTGCAACGGCACAATCTTGGTTCACTGTAACCTCCGCCTCCCGGGTTCAAGTGATTCTCCTGCCTCAGCCTGCCTCATAGCTGGGATTACAGGTGCCCGCTACCACGCCTAGCTAATTTTTGTATTTTTAGTAGAGATGGGGTTTCGCCATCTTGGCCAGGCTGGTCTCGAACGCCCGACCTCAAGTGATCCACCTGCCTCAGCCTCCCAAAGTCCTGGGATTACAGGTGTGAGCCACTGCGACTGGCCAGGATGAACTTTTTTCTTGAGAGAAAAGGTGTATTAGTCCAATCTCATGCTGCTAATAAAGATATACTTGACACTGGATAATGTATAAAGGAAGGAGGTTTAATTGACTCACAGTTCAGCATGGCTGGGGAGGCCTCAGGAAACTTACAATCATGGCAGAAGGGGAGGCAAACACAGCCTTCTTCAAGTGGCAGCAGCAAGGAGAAGTGCCAACCAAAAGGGGGAAAAGTCCCTTATAAAACTGTTAGATCTTGTGAGAACTCACTATCACAAGAACAGCAGCATGGGAGTAACCGCTCTCAAGATTCAATTACCTCCCACAGGATCCCTCCCACGACATGTGAGGATTATGGGAGCTACAATTCAAGATGAGATTTGGGTGAGGACACAGCCAAACCATATCACAAGGATAGTTTGATTCTGGCTACTGGGCCCTGAAGTGGAACATTGAGAGGGAGATCACTTATTCTTTCTTGTAAAAATAAAAAATGCTTATAAGTTCTACTTTTGTTTGGGGGAAAAAGTCCAATTGAGAGATAAAAGAGGAAATTTGTTCAATGAAAGCATTTAGAATTGACTACTTAAACTTTAGGAGTTTTATTAAAGGTGGCTAAATACTTAAGTCAATTTCTTCTTTTGGTAAGAATGTTAGTAGTAGTAACCAAAGAGTATACAGAGCCAAAATGAATCTGTGTAGTCTCCTCCGTCTCCCAACATTACGAAGGTCTTAGTCTAACCAAGTGAAATACATGGCAACAAACAATCACCAAAGACTGAAGATAACTATAAAAAAGAAATGTATTCACTTTGTCCTTGAAACTTTGAAAACAATTTCTAGAATAAGCAGGTTGTGAAAATAGGATATTCTACCAGCTCACACTGAGCCTATTCTCTAGAAATTGCTTATAGCAGAGGGGTATAGATAATTAGGAGAGAAAATAAAACATGCTCTGCAGTCTTGCATAATAAGACTTAGGACATGATTGTAAAATGGGGCAGTTTAGTAAGGTTCCAAGATAAAGCAAATGGCCTTTGATCAAACACTGATTCTGAAAGAACTTTTCTTTTTTTTTTATTTCTGCCTCTGAAATTTCTCCTAAATATGTGCAAGAAGTATAAAATAAGAATTTTATAAAATTTCTTATTTGCCCTTAATAATTAATCAATTTCCGTTATTAGTACTTTGTCCATTAAAAGAGGAAGTCATTTTGGAAGAGAGAAACATATGACATAAGGGAATGTTCTATTCAGTTAGGTAGATAAAGTAGATCCCTTCCCTCACCCAACTCCCCTATCCTTCAGATCGTCGACTAGTAGGAAGATGATGAGTGGGCTAATAGAGGAAAATTATCAGAATTGTGTCTTTTAACATTCTTTCTTTGAGGTCTCAAGGATCTGAATGGAGAGGAGGTGAGTTAACCAGATTAAGATGTAAATAAAGTAGAGAGGCTGGTGTTCAACTGCTTTTTTTTTTTTTTTTTAACTCTGTGGAAATACTGGGCACGGTGCCCTTGCACCAATATGGGGCAGCCCATACATTATAAGGCAGCAGAGTAGAGGGTTCAAGCAGATAGAAATTTTGGTTTTCACTCCAGGGTCTTCGTTTGTTATGATGTGACATAAATAATCAGATGAGGATTGGTGGGCAACCCTGGAGCTTGACATGTCAGTGACTGAGAAGAATAATGGAGGACAGGAGAGGGATAGAGAATGTGGCAGAGACTCAAAGGGGTCTGTGGCACCAACAATAATAGGGGTGTGGAGCAGAGATCAAGTCCATAGGATGGGCTACCAAGCAATGATCAACCCCAGAAAGAATCTACCACTAGTTCATCAACTACAGGCATTAGCTGTGGAGTATAACAGAATAGCTCTATATGGGAATAAACCAGCCATTACACAGAAGATTCCAGAGAGTGATTACATGTCCAAGAACTAGTACAAGTCCAAGAAATCCCATTAATACCAGTATCCCAATAACAGTATCATGAAGTTTGATAAGCCTCTCATCATATACCAGGGCACTATTTTAGGACTGCCCCAGAGGAGGCATGGAAAAAATCTAACAACATCTTCCAAAGGCTGATTTAAACTAAAAGACAGAGATTTTCAATTATTGACTCAGATTACATTTAATCCATATTAAATTTAATTTTCCCTCCATTACTTAATTGATTGGAGTCTTCATGAAGAGTATGAAATAGGTTATAAAGGAGTCACATTTTCCCTGCATATTTGAGTTGTAATGTGATAAACATATGTAACTGTACAGAAAATTTAATCATCTCTATGGTTGTTGGTTCTCTGTGGGTTGCAAGGAGGAGGAGCTGCACTTCCTTGAGCCTGAACAAAGCTGGAGAGACAGTGGAATGGAGTCTCTACAACTAGGTCATTAGACTAGAGGCCAACTGAATGTGCTGCCCAGACAAGGCCTCAAGGTCTCATAAAGAAACCCATATGTCTAGCTTGCAGAGTATATGCAACAGTATAATTATTGAGCCACTGGTGAAAAATTTTCAATACGAAAATAAGAGCATCTGGGATGAATGACTTCTCTGTAAATGTCTGGCTTGTGTCTGAACGATCTGTTTCTCCAACATTGTGAGCGTTGACTATCCATAAAAAGCTCATCATGGTCAGAAACAATGTTCGTTCAGCTGTTGGTCAACAATATAAATGGCCTTGTTTTGATCAGGTCTTCCATCTCTTTAATGTGATTCCAGTACTTAATATATTTTGCATACTAATGCCTTTTGACTAGGGAAATACCTTTCTTGTGATCTCTTTTGAATGTGAACTGGGTTTCCCCCCCCGCCCCCCCCACAGAAGATGCTTGATATTTCTTTAGTTTAGGGACACAAGGTTGTGCTTCAATCATTTTATGAAAAATTTTAATCTCATTCTAAGTGGGTTAGCTTCCTATCTTTTGTGAATAGAGATGAGGACTAAAAAAGAGAATAAAGCAGAATGTAGAGAGAAGGCAAAGAAATCTATAATTATTTTCCCTTTTTAGCATTTCATGTATTAGTTTATGCAAGTATCTATTTTTACTCATATCATCATATTTCTGAACTTTATAGAACCTTGAAATCTTGTCTAAAACTGGGACATAGAAGCAGTTCCCTTCAGGATAGTATCTAAATAGTGGCTTTCAATTGAATTTCCCTTTGAGATTGGGGTTCTGAAAAAATTTGTGTTTTTTTTTTTCAGGTCCGTTTTCAAATAACCCCTATTATGAACCACCAATCAATGTGTTGTAAATATTATGTTGTACTAAATTTATACAAAGATTCCATCTCCCACCTCATGGAAGCTCAGACAATGAAGAACATTACAAAAAATTGTTTGTTTTTGGTGGAGGGAAGAGGGTGAGTGGCAGGGTTCCTAGGAGGAATGTGTTAAAAATGGTAGAGACATCAAACATGGAAAATATTTTTTCCAAATATATATGTATGAAAGAGAGCTTGAACTGGGAGTTGTTCTGGCCCTACTCTGCCTCTAATGCCATCAGTGACTTTGGCCATGTGTTCAATTTCCCATATCTCATCTCTAAAACCAATCACTGATTTCATACAGTTGATATAAGAATAAAAAGAGCTAAGATCTATATAAATATTTATCATTATAAAATATCACCCAGTCATGAAATGTGAACTATATTAGCATTAACTAGATATTGATGAAATTATCTAACATTTTTGCATTTTATTAGCAGATAATCAGTACAGCATGACCCTATTCTTACTCCCATTCTGTGCTCAGAATCACATAGCTGCTGCTTCTCCTTATGTTGGGTATTTTCCTTATCAGGGTGAAAAGAACTTCCGGTTTTCCCATCTTTCGTAAGCACAAGGAAACCCAATATCCCCATCCATGCTGAGCCTATGACAGCTTATTGACTGTTAATAACCTTGACAATGTTATTTTTCCTAGAGAAAAAGGAGACTTGATGACTTCTTTGTTCAATTTCACCTAAAGAGTAGTCTTGCCTAGTGCACACAGTAAGTGTCATTGGTAGGGAATTGTCCAGGAGGCATTCAGTATGTAAATGTTCTAATTAGATCAATGTAAAAAAGCAGTCGTACATTCTGTTATAGCAGTGTGTCTGGTTCCATTAATAAAACCTCCCGAAGGCATGCACTACTAGTTTTCTCAATTAGTTTGTCCCAGATCATTTCATCTTAGGGTAGGGAGGGGAGAAAGGGTGGAATGAGAGGGTGAAAGAGAGGTAGCAAATTTACAGGTATTTTCTTCAACTCAGAGAGCTGCCTAAATTTGTCCCTTGTTCCACCTGGTCACTATATTGGTCCTTAGAAAATCATATCCCTGCATAGTATTTGGACAAATGAAAAATCAAAACATAAATTCTCCCCTTCCTTTTTCCCTGATGGAACAGATACCACCAGCTGGAGCCCTGCCTTCTCCTCCTCTTCTTCCTCTTCCTCATTTTTACTTTCCAGAGAAAGTATCATTATGTAAAATTCCTAGCACAATACCTGGCACATAATAGCTGTTTAATTAAGCATTTGTTCTCTTCCCCTCTTCCCTTTCTCAAAGATATAGCATGCCCCAGGCCTCTGAAAATGGAGAGCAAATATGGATGGCTGTTTAATGCATAATAAGGGGACCCAATTCATATGAGGGAAGACATGGCAATCCTTTCTCCTTACATGTGACTTTGAGATTATCAGGTTATACAGCTGTTTGTTTCAGAAGCATCTGAGGTTTTTAAAGGGAGCTATGTGCAAGAGAGCTTTTTTAACATCTGAGAGGAGGGGGAGAAGTAAGAGGATTCTCCTGGCAGAGAACACAAATACTGTGTGTGCTGTTGGCTGTTGCCAACAAACATATATATATATAAATATATATATATATATGTTTGATATATACATTTTTTTGAGGGGCAATAGAAGGGGAAAGGTTAAAGATAAAAAAGCATTTACTGGTTATGAAGTAATATGGGTGACCATTTTTGGTTACAAACATTCTTTACCTGGAAGTCTTAATGACCAAGATGGGTATGCACGCCGTGTAAGGTTACAATACAAATTTAAAGGGAGAGATTGTAGCTAGAAGTGGTGATAATGATGGTCAACTAGCTTATAAGTTTATCAATAAAATATTAGTTTAAACCATATAAAATATCTGTTATTTCTGAAATTTGTGATATTTACCAACCTTTGACCTACAAAAATGACAATTTTGTATTAAGCTATTCTAGAAATAAGAGGTAACAGAATGAATTGTGTCAGAATGTATGACTGTATGATTGAGAATGAGCAGGTGGGTTTGGAAAAAGGTAACGGAATCAGTTGCTAAAGAAGGCATATTAACATGTCTAACCATGGACCCAGGATGGAGAAAATCCAGCGCAGTCATTTTACAGTGTTAAAATGTTGGGAAAACTGGGATGGACTGAGTGGCAATCTCTGCTCAGAATGTTTTTCTCCTACCTTTTCATCTGGCTCACTCCTCATCCTTCAGGTCAGCTCACAGAAGCCTTTCCTGTCCTAACACAATAGGTTTTGCTTCACTCTTACATGCTTTTGTAGTGCTCTGTGACTATTCTTCATAACACTTGAGAGAATTGTTTTGTGTGCACACATCCATGGGTTTAAATACCTGGCACTTTCACCAGATCGTGGAGCTCTGTGAGGGCAGGAGGCATGTGAGTCTTGCTTGCTACTATTTCTCCAGAGTTTCACATAACATCTGGCATTCAGGAGTTTCAAAATGTCAAGGAGTCTAAGGATAGTGACTTGTTAAGTATAACACCAGATGATAGAGTGTAGAGGACGAATGTGAATCAGAAGCTTAGGAGAACAGAGGAAACATATCTGATGTACGGGCCAAGGGGGAAATGGCAACCAATACCCACTGTGACTTGAAAATTTTAGAACAGACAAATTGACATTAACTCACTAGAATTAAGAAGAGAAGATGGCTCTATGATGTAGTTGCAGAAGTGACCTTAGTAAATGAGAAGGCTGCTCCCTCTTCCTCTACTGCACCATTCTTTTTTTTTTTTTAAATATATTTTTTAAAATTGACAAATAATTGGACATATTCATGGGGTACTGTATTAGTCTGTTTTCACACTGCTATAAAGAAAGAACTACCTGAGGCTGAGTAATTTACAAACAACAGAGGTTTAATTGACTCACAGTTCTGCATGGGTGGGGAGGCCTCAGGAAATTTACAATCATGGCAGAAGGCGAAGGGGAAGCAAGGCGTGTCTTACATGGTGGCAGGAGAAAGAGCAAAAGGAGAAACTGTCAAACATTTTTAAACCATCAGATTTTGTGAGAACTCATTATCATGAGAACAGCATGGGGAAAACTATTCCCATGATCCAATCACCCCCCACCAGGCCCCTCCTGTGACACATGAGGATTACAATTTGAGATGAGATTTGAGAGGGGACACATAGCCAAACCATATCAGGTATGTAGTTATGTTTTGATGCATATAATATATGGTGATCAGATCAGTGTAATCAGTGTATCCTCTTCTCAAACCACTATCATTTTAAGATAATTGCTTGACTTTTAAAACATTTATTAATTAATTTGAGATGGGGTATCACTATGTTGCCCAGGCTAGACTCAAACTTCTTGACTTGAGCAATCTTCCTGCCTCAGCCTCCTGAGTAACTGGAACTACAGGTGTGTGTGATCTGGCAGATATTGGGAGAAGAATGATCTTCATGAGAGAAGCTATTGAAAGACACTGTGACTTCGAGAATTCAAGTTAGTTGGTTAAATAATTAACTAATTATTTAATGCTTTTGTAGAGGTGGAATCTTGCTATCTTGCCCAGGCTGGTCTCCAACTCCTGGGGCTCCTCCTGCCTCAGTCTTCAAAGTGCTTAGGCTATAGGTATGGGCAGTCACACCTGGCCAAGAGGTCAAACTCTTGAAGAAACAAAAACGAGCAAGATGAGAAATGAGGTTAGGTAATGGCCCCCAACTGAATTGTGATCTCAAAGGGACAGAAGGCAGGTCCTGAGGGATAGCCAGGGGTGGGTAGAAAGAATAAAGATGAGGTGGATATAAGGTAGTTTTCAGAGGAGATTGGTTGAATGGGAAAGTTGGATCTGGTGTGGCAGATGTGAGTAGTGTGAAAGGAAGTCCCTGAGGAAAGAAGTGGAATGAAGTAGAGGAGACGTGCTCGCTGTGTGGATAGTGTATGTTGAATGTTCTGGACTGTGAGCAGAATGCATGCTGAAAGTTACAGATAGAATGTGCCCACCCACCATTCATATGTTGAAATCTAATCCCCAATATGACAGCATTCACAGGTGGGGCCTTTGGGAGGTAATTAGGTCATGAGGATGGTGTCCTCATAAATAGGATTAGTGCTATTATATGAAGAACCCAGAGAGCTAGTTGGATCTCTTTCTGCCATGTGAGTTTACAAGGAGAAGTCAGCCCTCCTTAGAACCCAACCCTGCCAACACCCCGATTTCAACTTCCCAGGCTTCGAAACTGTGAGAGATAAATTTTGTTGTTTAAGCCACTCATTCTGTGGTAATTTCTTATAGCAGCTTCAACTGACTAAAATAGTGAAAATACCCAAGCAGGGTTATGGAACTGTTGCTAGAAATTTCAGCTGTTCAGCAGACCCAGGATTCTGACAAGATGGCTAGTCTGCCAGCATTTCCACACTCTCCTTCCCACCTAATTTAAGAATGTACAAAAGGTAGGGGGTGAGGTTCCTGCCCTAGAGCTTAGGATTGAACTAGGAGGACAAGCAAACCTCTCTATAATTATTAAAGTAGTTTAATGATATGCTTTAACAGTTATTTTGCTGCATGGCAATTAGATTAAAATGGTAAGTCAGTCACATAAATGAATATAATTAGTAGTGTTTTTGCATAGTTAAATCAAGCATTTAGAGGCCTGTTAGGTGAATGGTGGTCCAGGGAGAAAGAGAATTTGTGGCTCCTAGCACTTCTCCTGCTAAAGGGAAGGATTATGGATTGCTCCAAGATTCTCTCTTTGATGCGGTCCTTAGAATGCAGGCTGCCTGCTTTCCAGTGAGATCACCATGTGACTCTCGTTACAGTCTATCCTTGTCCTTCTTCTCAAGACCTGGACACAGAGGAAGAGGGAGGGGTGGTGAGGGGGATGGGCAAGGGGGTAGACACCTCTCTGCCATGAGAGTATAGAAAGGTCCTGACTTTGGGGAAGTATCTTGTCATCTCTTGCCTCGGTTGAAAAAAAGAATTATATTTTATTATCTTGAAGCATTTCAAACACAGAGAAAAAGGAGAAAGAATGTAAGTGCCCCATCCATCCTTGACAGATCTTGACGGATGGTATATTTACTTCAAGATTTTAAAAATGGAAATAAATTATACATGATAGGTACAGATGAAGTCTCCATTTGTAATTCTCCCTGATATAATTTCCCTCCACCTAAAGGAGCCACTATTTCAAAAGAAGTATGCATCCCTTTCCTGTGTATTTTTATGCTTTTACTATAGATATATGTTTTCTAAAAAAAATTAAATTTTTAAGTGTTTTAAAATTTCTAATAAGTAATGTACTTAAGAGCACAAGACGGTTTATTCAGAAAGAAGTTAGAGAATATCCAGTGATCAAGCTTGAACTTTGTAACATAAGCACTAAGAACATCATTATCTTACATAGAAAGAATTCTGGTGTAGGCGATTTCAGGTCAGGTGCAGCAGTTCAGTAACACTAAAGACCCAGGCTGTTCTTGCCCTCCTGCCCAGCTATACTCAGCAAGATGCATTGCTTTCCTAATGCTTGTTGCCTCGGGTGGCAAGATGGCCACGACCAGGAACTATGGTCTCACACAACTACATTCAAGGCAAGAAAAAAACAAAGAAAAAAAATTCCCGTATTAACTCCTCTCGCTAACATGTACACATACCACATAATCCTGCAGCTAGGAATATAACGGATTTATTAATTCATTTTTAAAAAATATTAATTCCCCCCTTTATCCAAATATTTATTTTTTTGATTTACAAATAAAAATGTTACACATTTTTGGCACACCAGATGATGTTTTGAAATCTGTATACATTGTGGAATGGCGAAATCAAGCTAACTAACGTATTAATTACTTCACATACTTATTTGTGGTGATAATACTTAAAAAAATCTGCTCTCTGGGCATTTTTTCTTTCTTTCTTTCTTTTTTTAAATAAGACAGTATCTTGATCTGTCACCCAAGCTGGAGTGCAGCAGTGCCATCTTGGATCACTGCAGCCTCTACCTCCTGGGTTCAAGTGATTCTCCTGCCTCAGCCTCTTGAGTAGCTGGGATTACAGACACCCACCACCACGCCTGGCAAAGTTTTGTATTTTTAGTAGAGACAAGGTTTCACCATGTTGGCCAGGCTGGTCTCAAACTCCTGACCTCAAGTGATCTGCCCGCCTCAGGCTCCCAAAATGTTGGGATTACAGGCGTGAGCCACTGCACCTGGCTTCTCTGAGCATTTTTGAAGCATACAGTGCATTGCTATTAACTATCGTCACAATGTTGTACATATTTAGTTTAACTGAAATTTTTTATCCTTTGACCAACATCTCCCTAATCCCCTGAACCCCCACTTCTGGTGACCACCATTTTACTCTCCGCTTCTGTGAGTTTCACCCTTAAGATTCCACACATAAGTGGAGATCATGTGGTAATTGTCTTTCTGGCTTATTTCATTTAACATAATGTCCTCTAGGTTCATCCAAAATCCTGTCACAAATGTTAGGATTTCCTTTTTGTGTGTGTGCTGAATAGTATTCCATTTTGTATATATGCCATATTTTCTTTATCTATTTTTTGTTGATGGACATTTAGGTCGATTCCATATCTTGGCTATTGTAACTAATGCTGCAACGAAAGTGAGAGAACAACTACCTCTTTGATATACTGGTTTTATCTCCTTTGAATATGTACCTGATAGTAAGATTGCTGGATCATAATGTAGCTCTTTTATTAATTTTTGGAGGACTTTCCATACTCTTTTCCTTAAAGGCTGTAAGAGTTTATATTTCCATAAAGAATGTACAAGTGTTCTTTTTTCTCCATATCCTGACCAACAATTATCTTTCCTCTTTTGATAAAGCCATTCTAGCAAGTGTGAGATGATATCTCATTGTAATTTTAATTTGTATTTCTCTGATAATTAGAGATGTTGAGCATTTTTTCACGTATGTGTTGGCTGCTTGTATGTCTTCTTTTGAGAAATGTCTATTCAGGTTCTTTGCCCATTTTTTAATCATGCTATTTGTTTGCTATTAAATTGTTTGAGTTCCTTACACATACATGCTCCTTGACTTACAATGCAGTTATGTCCCAGTAAACCCACTGTATATTGAAAACATCCTAAGTTGAAAATACATTTAATGTACCTAACCTACCAAACACCATAGCTTAGCCTAGCCTACTTTATACATGCTCAGGACACTTACATTAGCTTACAGTTGGGCAAAGTCATATAGCACAAAGCCTATTTTAAAATAACATATGGAATATCTCATAAATTATTGAATACTGTACTGAAAGTGAAAAATAGAATGATTGTAAGGGTACTAGAAGTATGTTATATTTTACTGAATGCCTATTGCTTTCACACCATTGTAAAGCTGAACAATGGTAAGTCGAATCATCATAAGTTGGGGACCCTCTGTATTTGGATATTAATACCGATTTAGGTATATAGTTAACAAATATTTTCTCCCCTTCTGTAAGTTTTCTGTTCATTCTGTTGTTTGTGTCCCTGGTTGTGCAGAAGTTTATTAGATGTAATTCTATTTGTCTGTTTTTGCTTTTGTCGCCTGTGTTTTTGGGGTCATGTAGAAAAACATTATTTTGCAGACCAATGTTGTGGAGCTTTTCCCCTATATTTCTTCCAGTAATTTTCAGTTTCAGGTGTTACATTTGTGTGTTTAGTCCATTTTGAGTTGCTTTTTGTACTTGGGGTAAGCTGAGCATTTAATTTTATTTTTCTGCATGTGGATATCTGGTTTTCCCAGTAGCATTTATTACAGAGACTTTCCTTTCTTCATTATGTGTTCTTGGCATGCTTATCAAAAATCAATGGATTCTAAATGCATGGATTTATGTAATTCCGAACTATCTATTCAGTCCCATTTGTCTATGCATCTGTTTTTACGCCAGCATCATGCTGTTTTGATTATTAGAGCTTTGTAGTAGATTTTGAAATCAAATAATGTGATGGTTCTGGCTTTGTTCTTTTTGCTCAAGATTGCTTTGGCTATTTAGTGTCTTTTGTGGTTTCATGCAAATTGTAGGATTATTTTGTCCATATGAAACGTCTCACTGGGATTTTGAAAAGGATTACATTGAATCTGTAGATTTCTTTGGGTAGTATAAACATTCTAACAATATTCTTCCAATCCATGAACACTGGATATCATTCTATGTATTTGTGTCTTCTTTAATTTCTTTCATCAGTGTTTTACAGTTTTCAGTGTACGGATCTATCACTTCCTTGATTGACTTTATTCCTAAGTATTTAATCTTTTTGGTAGCTATTATAAATAGCTATTGTAAATGGGATTGTTTTCTTGGTTTCTTTTTTAGGGTTATTGTTAGTAAATAGAAATACTACTGATTTTTTAATGTTGATTTTGTATTATGAAACTTTACTAAATTTATTCTGTTTTTTGGTGGAGTCTTTAGGGTTTTCTATATGTAAGATCATGTGGTCTACAAACAGAGACAATTTAACTTCTTTCTTTCTGATTTGGATACCTTTTATTTCTTTCTCTTGACTAATTGCTATATGACTTCCCATACTATGTTGAATAGATGTGGAGAGAGTGGGCATCCTTGTTTTGTTCCTGCATTAGTCCATCCTCATGCTGCTACAAAGAAATACTTGAGATTGAGTAATTTATAAAGAAAAGAGGTTTAATTGATTCACAGTTTTGCAGGGCAGGGAAGGACTCTAGAAACTTACAATCATGGTGGAAGGCACCTCTTCACAGGGCAGCAGGAGAGAGAATGAGCGCAAACAGGGGAAATACCAGATGCTTATAAAACCACGAGATCTCATGAGACTCACTATTATAAGAATAGAATGGCGGACACTGCCTTTATGATCTGATTATCTCCACCTGGTCCCACCCTTGACCTGTGGGGTTCACGGGATTACAATTCAAGATGAGATTTTGGGTGGGGACACAACCAAATCATATCAGTTCCTGATCTTAGAGGAAAAGCTTGCAACTTTTCAGCCTTGAGTATGTTAGCCGTGGGCTTGTCATGTATGGCTTTTATTGTATTATGTTTGTTCTCCAACTACCTTGAGAATTTTTTTCATGAAAGTATGTTAAATGTTGACAAATGCCTTTTTTGCATCTATGGAGATAATCATAGGCTTTTCCCCTTCTTTCTGTTACTGTGGTGTATCATAGTACATAACATTGATTTGCAAATGTTACATCATCCTTGTATCCAGGGATAAATCCCACTTGATTATGATGAATGATCCTTTTAATATTGTTAGTATTTTAATGTTCTTTTAGTATTTTGTTGAGAATTTTTGCATCCATTTTCATCCAGGATATTTGTCTATAATTTTCTTTTCTTATGGTGTCCTTATCTGGCTTTGGTATAATGGTAATACTGATCTCATGAAATGAGTTTGGAAGTCTTCCCTCCTCTTCAGTTTCTTAGAAGAGTTTGAGGAGGATTGGTTTTAGTTACTTAAATGTTTGGTAGAACTGAGCAGTGAAGCCATCAGGTCCTGAGTGTATTTTTGATTGGAGACTTTTATTTCTGTCTCAGTCTTTGTCACTTACTATTGGTCTGTTCATATTTTTCATTTCTTCATGTTTAGCTTTGGTATGTTATGTGTAGAAAATTAATCCATTTTTTCTAGGTTATCCAATTTGTTGGCCTATAATTATTCATAGTCCCTTATGATACTTTGTATTTTTGTGGTATAAGTTGTAATGTTTCCTCTTTCATTTCTGATTTGAGTCTTCTGTATTCTTAGTCTAGTCAGGAGTTTATTGACTTTTTTTTATATTTGCGAAAAAGCAACTCAGTTTCATGGATCTTTTCTTATGGTTGTCAGTCTCTATTTCATTTATTTCTGCGCTAATCTTTATTATTTTCTTCCTTCTACTAACTTTGGCTTAGTTTGTTCTCTTTCTAGTTGCTTGAAGTGTAATATCAGGTTGTTTATTTGAGATCTTTCTTCTTTTTGATGTAGGCATTTAGAGCTAGAAACTTTCCTGTAATAACTGCTTTTGCTGTATCCCATAAGGTTTTGTATGTTGTGTTTCCATTTTTGTTTATTTAAAGATATTTAAAATTTTCCTTTTGAATATCTACCCATTGGTTGTTTAGGAGTATAGTGTTTATTTCTATCTGTTTGTGAATTTTCCTAAAATTTTATTTCATGCCATTGTGTCCAGAAAAAATACTTGATATGATTTTAATTTTCTTAAATTGTTAACACTTGTTTTGTGGCCTAACATATCTATCCTGGAGAATGTTCCATGTACACTTGAGAATAATGTGAATTCTGCTGCTGTTGGATGAAATGTTCTCTATATGTCTGTTAGGTCCATTTGGTCTAAAGTATAGTTCAAGTCCAATGTTTCCTTATTGATTTTCTGTCTGGATGATCTGTTTATTGTTGAAAGTGGAGCATTGAATTCCCCTCCTATTATTGTATTGCAGTCTATCTCTCCAGATCTATTAATATTTGCTTTATATATTTAGGTGCTCCGATGTTGGGTGCATATATATTCACAATTGTTATATCCTCTTGCTGAATTGATCCCTTTATCATTATATAATGACCTTCTTTGTCATGTTTTACAGTTTTTGACTTAAAGTCTATTTTATCTAAAATAAGTATAGCTATTCCTGCTTTCTTTTGGTTTTCATTTGTGTGGGATATCTTTCCATTCTTTTACTTTCAATCTCTGTGTGTCCTTGAAGGTGAAATGAATCTCTTGTAGGCAGTATATAGTTGGAGCTTGTTTTCCTTTTTTTTTTTTTTTTTTTTTTTTTAAGTCCATTCAACCACTCTATGTCTTTCATTGGATAATTTAATCCATTTACATTCAGGGTAATTATTGATAGGTAAGGACTTGTTGCTGTCATTTTATTAATTGTTTTATGGTTTTTTCTAGATCCTTTGTTTATTTTCTTCCTCTTTTTCTGTTTTCCTTTGTGATTAGGTGACTTTCTCTAGAGGTATGTTTTGATTCCTTTTTATCTTCTGTGTGTCTGCTATAGGTTTTTGCTTTATGGTTAACATGAAGCTTGTATAAAACATGTTGTTATAACAGGATATTTTAAATTTATAACAACTTAACTTTGATCATATAAAAAACCTACACACTTTTATCCACACATTTTATAACACAATTTATATTTTTTATATTGTGTATTTCTTAACTTGTTGTAGCTATTATTATTTTTAACAGTTTTGTGTTTTAACCTTTCTAGTAAAAATGAAAGTGATTTATAGGTCACCACTACAGTATAAGAGTATACTAAATTTGACTGTGTATTTACTTTCACCGGTGAGTTTTATACTTTCATATGTTTTCATGTTACTGATTAGTATTCTTTTCTTTCAGCTTGAAGAACTCCTTTTAGCATTTTTTGTAAGATTGGCCTGGTAGTGATGAACTCCTTCAGCTTTTGTTTTTCTGGGAAAGTGTTTATTTTTTCTTCATTTCTGAAATATGGCTTTGCCAAGTAAAATATTCTTGGTTGGCAGTTTTTTTTTTCTTCAGCACTTTGAATACATCATCTCTTCTGGCCTGTAACATTTCTGCCAAGAAATCCACTACAAGCTTTATTGAAACTCCCTTATACGTGATAAAGAATTACTTTTAAAACATCAGGTAGCTTGTTCAGGTAGGTGTTGAAATCATGTTTTGAAATAACCAACATCCATACCATAGGGCGTTTAGTTTGAGGTAGGAGTGTAACAAAATGAAGGGAGCAGAAAGAAGTGCCCTGAAGGAGTGGTACTGTATTAGAAGCTTAACATTGGTCTCTGCTGCCAGCAGATCAGACATTCAGCAGCAGCAGAAGCTAGATCAGCCTTGATTAAAAAGAATCTGTGCATTGCCTCCATCTCTGTCACCATGACTACTCTCTCCATAAGCCCATTGTGCAAATATTAGGCTGGCTAGAGGAATTTGGCTGAAAACAACTGGCTAAGGCATAACCGTTCTTTTCTTCTTTCTGTCTTTTTTCCTTGCATAACCTTTCCATTTGATTATTTAGTGCCTCTTGTGCAGTGTTTGCTCTCTAGTGTGCAATAATGTATAATACAAAGTTCTTCACATTTTAAGCTTATTCCTTATCAGTTCTCCCAGACGGCTCCTCCCAAATCTCCTTGTCCCAAATATTTCATCTTGCTCCTTCCAGGTCTCTGCTGAGCCATCTAAGTCATTCATCATTGCTGTTGAGTTTATGTGTATCTTTATCTTGGGTTACTTCTCTCTCAACACAAAGTAGAAGATCCAGTGCACACTTGAAGTTCTGTCCACTGGAAGAATTTCCCTTCACCATCGTCTTTCACAGTCACTTTGTAGTTGTGGCAGCAATTCATTTTGGGATTGCACCCATATACTGGGCTGGCTGACCTGTGAATCAAGTCCAGGTTATTTCTTCCTCTGTCAGTTATTACAGGGAACTCCCCATGAAAGAATAGCGGTGATCTGAACAAATGGCATCACTGCCACAGTGGTGAGTGATATGAGTATCTGTGTATCTTCTTGTGCAGCTTAGTTATGCCCTTTGAACCTGCTTGAGCCTGATCCTGGTGCTTCTCATCCCACTCAACCACATGACTTGGTGTATTTGACATACACAGCTTATTTTGGGTAGTTATAGCTACATGGTGATCTTGTAGTCAGATGTTTTTTCTTTACCAAGGCCTGACAGTATGGCAAGAACTCCTTTATAAATTGTGTATAGTTCTTTGCTGGAAATGATTTCATCTTGCTTTAGAACTCCAGGAATCTTCATGTGAACCTACTTTTGGGGCTTGGTACAGACACCACATGGTACCTTTTCCTAGCACAAATTCTTCTAGTACCTGGACTCTGCTGGGTCATGTGGCCCAAATAGTAAGGCTACTTGTATCGTAGCCTGCATTGGATTTAATACTCTTTCCTTGATTTGGGTCCCACTCAAAAAGTAGCTGCCTTCTGTATCTCCCCCTATCCCACAACTGGGTCAGAACATTAATTCAAGTATGGATATGCTACCCCTTCAGACTCTAGAGATGTCTACTAAGTGTGTATCTTTATTACCATATGAGGTACAAGGTGCAATAATTTTGCCCTTTAGGAGAAAAAATGTTCTGCCATGCCTCAGATCACCAAACTCCTAAACATTTCATTAACAAGTCAGGCTTCAGAATCGTGTTGTGTTTATCTCCCACTATCTGGAGTGTTTTACCAAGGTATCCAAGGTACTTGACACTTCTTGTTCATAGGTATAAATAACAGGATGTCATCAATATAATAGGGCAGTGTGATAGCCTGTAGATTGTCCTGATGGTTTAAGTAACTTCAGGCAATAGCTTAACAATGTGTGGATTTACCCTACGGCTGGGACATCTCATTTGAGTGTTTCTTTAAATGTCTCTAAAGGGGTCCTCTCACTTTAACACTTTGCTTTGAACTGGTGATTGATTGCCCTGATCCTACCCTTTTCCTTTTTCAAAGCTTCCATGGCAATAGCCTCCTACTTCCACAACCCTTATAATGATTATTTCCTTTGTTCCCCTCAAACACCAGAAATGTTCCATGAGCCAGTGTTTTTCCTCTTGCTTGTATTCTGTCCCAGTTCATCACAAGTATAATTTATTTATAACCTGCCAGGGATCATCAGTACTCTGACTACCACCAAGAATGGGCCCGTTGTCCAGCTGGCTGGCAAATAATTCAATTTCAGCATCTTAACCTTAAAACTGTTTCACAGGACCACTCCTAGCACCAACTGTTTTAGTTCATATTTTCTAAAAGCAGGTCTTGAGACAAATTCTTGTAGGTATTATTTATTTTCTTAGGAGGAAAGGTGTGAGGGATGGGATAGGCAGTGGAAGGCACCTAAACTAAGATGCAGTTTTGGATGAAGTCTAGCTTTAGCCTATTCCCTGAGGAATTGCATAGGGCATGAATTGTGACATTAAGTTGGTCCTTGAAAGAAGCCCATCTCTGTCCCCAGGAAGTTATTAGCTGTGATCTGTACCCAGGAGTGTGGGTGTGGGGGCATAACCTCCTAGGTTAGGCAGCTCTTGCTTGGCTGAGGGCAGTTACCTGGAGAAGGTTTTAGTTCCATGCCATTAATAGTCAACAACAACACGAACTAGGGGATGAGCACACCAGTCCTTGTCAAGGGGTCTGGCTAATACACCAGCAGAATTCACTACAGCAAGAAAAATACTTTCAGAGCCAAACATTTCAAAGAGTTAGATCAAATGGATTGAGATATCACTTATGTTACATTTCCAGGGATACTTTATCTTCTAGGTGGGCACCCTATTTTTTTCTTGTGGGGCTGAACGATGCTGTGATAGAGTGGACATTTGCTTGTTTGGATGTTACCTCTAGACAACCACAGACATTAGCATGATCTGTATTTATTACACTCCATGAGTCTCTTCTAAAATTATGGTGTCATTTTCATCAATTCTGTAATTCTTCAGAATTTTTGGATATTTTGAGCTCTGAATGTTCAGGGATGGGAAGCGAGTGCCATCCTCAGCTGCCATCTGCTCAGTCCACATGTCCACATGAAGTCTGCATACTCGTGCATTGAAAAAATCAGTAATGCTCCTTGTTCCCCTGCAGTCTCAGGTTCAGGGTGCTTGGATGTCTTGTCATATTCACAAAGATGTACAATCTTCTGAGCCACTGGGGGTCTGACAAGTTGGGTCTCTCAGAGCCTATTAATTCCAAAAAGTCCTTCATGTGAGGTAGCAGCTCAATAAATATCTTCAACAAGTTTCTATGACTCAGTCATCTGAATGCATTAAAATAAAAGAAGTCTCCATGCTCTTGTTATTCTAAACTCCTCTTCTTTCAAAGGCACACAAACTCTTTATGATTAAGGGCATACAATGAAGACAACTCAATCTGATCACTTCTACATCATGCAATGAACTTGAATTGTACAGTTCATAGCACAGTGGTGCTTTGGAAGCAGAATGCGATCCTTATTTTTTGACTTGAATAAATTAGTCAAATCTCTCATTTTCATTTCAGGAGCCTAATGGTGGCAGATGAACTTAGCTATTTCTTTTTAAATCCCATTTCTCAAATTTCTTACTGACAAGACATAAGATGTTATTAGCTTTCGAGGTTAGCTAATTAGATAAAACTTTTCTTTTTTTCCTTTTTCCCTTTCCTCCCTCCCTCCTTCCCTCCCTCCTTTCCTCCTTCCTTCCTTCTTTCCTTCCTTCCTTCCTTCCTTCCTTCCTTCCTTCCTCCCTCCCTCCCTCCCTCCCTCCCTCCCTCCCTTCCTTCCTTCCTACCTTCCTTCCTCTTCCTTCCCTCTCCCTTTCTCTTCCCCTCTTCCTTTCTTCCTTCATTCCCTTCTTTCCTTCTTTGATTGAAAATCTCTTCTTCCTCCATGGGGGAAGAGGTGGATAGAATTTGACCCATAGGGCTTGCTTTTACTTTGGGACAAGTGAATGACTCTTAATTCTTTCCAGCAGAAAGTTTCAGAAGGTGAAGGGTAATATATAACTTTTATGTTGTATAGAATGAAGTAACATTCAGACATCTTTTGAACTAAAAACTAAATTTAATTTTTGAAGACACCATATAAGAAACTTAAAAAAACTGAAATCATTTCTTCATTTCTGATACAAATCTCTTGGGGTTCTATGAGAAAATATATCTTCCTCTCAAAAATTAGCTTTGAACTTTGAAACAACATATGAGTTCCCCATAGAGAAAAGCACTGATAACCAAAACTTTAACGTTAATATGTTGCATTGAACTTATTTATTTATATCATTTATTTAAAATAGACTGGACTTCTCCCAAGGAATTCAAAGTACATAGGAACAAGAAGAGAATGTGTTCAACATTTTCTGTGATTTCTTTTTCAGTTAGAAAAGAATCTAGAGCAGTGGAGTGATTCAAGATACGTATTTAGTTGGAACAGAGAGGGTTTGAGTATAGATTAGCTGTGGGTTTGAAAGAGAGGGGGAAGTGTCCAACACTTGTTTGTGGACACTGAATAGATAATGGTACCATTTTCCGAGAAAGGAAAGACAAAGAAGTGAGCATTTTGGAGGCAGGGGAATGTATAGACTTTGAGTTTGGAGCAAATTAAATTTAGATTGTTTATGAGGCATCCAATTGGAGAAGGAGAGATATTAAATAAACCATTGGGTATGTGAGTTTGGGATCAGCAGAATGGTCTAAGCTGGAGACAAAAGTTTTAGATGTTGCTGATACAATGATGGTACTGAAAATTTTAATCACCTAAAAAAGAGTATATACAGGAAGATGTTCCACATAGTGCCCAGAAGAAGTTCAACTTTTGGAAGTCAGGAGAGTAGAAGAAGCTGGCTAAATACACTAGGAAGTACTGGCAACCATGTTTCAAAGAGGATTGAGTGCCAGTTCTGTTGACTGCTAGTGAGAGTTTTAGAAGAATGAGGATAGAAGAAGTCAATTAGATTTGCAAGGTGAAAGTTGTGCCCTCCTTGACAATATTAATTTCAGTGTGATTTTAGGAATGGAAACAGTATCAGGGAGTTTGAAGAGGGAATAGGAGGTAAGAATTTTGATGCAGGGTTTGGAGGCAATATTTTCAAGAAGCTTGAGTATGACAGGGAGAGAGCAAAGGAGTGGCAATTGGAAGAGGATGGGGAGATAGAGGTCAAAGGAGAATGATGTTTTTAAAGATGTGAGAATATTAGAACCCATTGGTGCTGTGGTAAGAATGAGTTGCTCTAGATGGAGAAGTTGAAGATACAAGAAAGAGAACTGATGAATAATGTCTAATAAGATGAGAAAGAAAGGGATTTGGAGCTCATTCAGAGGGACTGATTATTGACCTTGAGAATAGATACTTTCTCTGATGTAACAGGAAATAAAAGGGGGCTGCCAGCCACAGGAGATGTGTAGATGATACAATGATTTTGCTAATCTTCTTTGATGTAGAATAAACTTTCCTCTTAGGATGGAAAAGGCTCATGTAGAGACTTTTCCTAGATGTTCTAGTAGCCAAATATTGCACCAAACCCTTGGGTTCCCTCTAAGTGCTCTGCTTGTCACATCCATAATTCCCCTTTTAACATTCACACTCTCCTGAGAAATTCTGCCAGCAGATCTATATGGTCTCCGGAAGTTCAAACCTCCAAACCTCGGTGCTTTTCAACCTTTCCTAAAAGTTCAACAATTTGCCCATTAGCAAGGCTACTTACCGTGACCTTCCATAACAGGTTAAGAAAAGATTGTTCTTGTCTCTGAGCTTATTGGATATAGAAAATAATATTTCTCCTTATTCTATCTACCTATCTACCTTTTTTTTTTTAAACAACATTTAATTTCCTTTGGACCCAGGGGTAAAGAAATAGATACTAACTCTAATGTCTCTGAAATAAATGAGATGTTCCAGAAATCATTAAACCTAGAAAACATTCTTTATCATTTCTAAGGTGAGAACAATAAACATTAAAGAAAAAGAAAATGAGATCGGTGTTACTACTTGTGAGCAATTTGTAAATTCTGATATTACTTTAGTGGTAAGCATTAGGCATTATTAAATATGCAATTATTTAAGGATGGTTCTTCTTCATTTCTGGAAAGACATGGCAAGTATTTCACACCTCAGAGAGACTACAACAGATAGTGATAACTGGAAATGCTGGAGAAAGACCAGGGCAGACTAGAATTAAAATAAAACTTCTATTACATTTTCTGTTCTTTTCACTCAATTTCTAGCCTCTTATTATATCTTCCCCATGAAGAGTATGGAATGGTGAAAATTAGATCTTCCAAATACCTATGCTAGGTCTTCCTTTCTACCTGCTAATAATTACAGTATAAAAAGGAAGACTTCAGGGTCAAATATTAATATTTTAAAGTGTGATGGAAACTTTCATCAAAATGCAACAAATTCCCACAACTTGAATTTAAGGTAAAGGAGGAGAATTGCAGGACTAAGATAACATCTGAAACTTAGATGGGGGTAAAGAAAGGCCTAAACCTGCTTGCATAGCTTTCTTGGTTCTCCTTGTTCTCTTTAAATCGGCTCACAGTCAGCTGAATTCCTGGCCTAGCCCCTCCCCAACAGAAAAACTATCCTCTTGCTAGTGCAAGGCTGTTTCATCTCTGTTCTGGAGCTACTTTTTTAAAGCCACTTCAGTGAGTGTGGGTAACAGATTGTATTTGTCTAAAATGGTGAAATATACACACACACATACATATATGTGTGATATATATATATTATACATATATATAAAGAATACCACCATTTGGAACATATATTATTTTTGTATTCTTTTTATAATATGATATTGATATTCTTCTATTAAAGGATGGTGTATTAGGGTTCTGCAGAGGGGCAGAACTAATAGGGTAGGTGTATATATGAAAGGGAGTTAATTAAGAATTAACTCACACGATCACGAGGTGAAGTCTCATGATAAGCCATCTGCAGGCTGAGGAGGTAGGAAGCCAGCAGTGGCTCATTCCAAGTCCAAGAGCCTCAAAAGTAAAGAAGTCGACAGTGTAGCTTTCAGTCTGTAGCCGAGGGCCTGAGAGTCCCTGGCAAACCACTAGTGTGAGTCCGAGAGTCCAAAGGCTGAAGAATCTGGAGTCTGATGTCCAAGGGCAAGAAACATCCAGCACGGGAGAAAGATGAAAGCCAGAAAGCTCAGCAAGCCAGCTTATCCCACCTTCTTCCATCTGCTTTGTTTTAGCTGGTCTGGCAGCCCATTGGATGGTGCCCACCCATACTGAGGGTGTGTCTTCCTCTCCCAGTCCACTGACTCAAATGTCAACCTCCTCTGGCAACGCCCTCACAGACACACCCAGAAACAATACTTTACCAGCTATTTAAGCATCCTTCAATCCAATCAAGTTGACACATAATATTAACTATCACAGATGGCATCTGTGTTTCATCTTCTTGAATCTGGATAGTCCTATGAATACGGCAGAAGTGACATTGTGTTACTGGTGAAACTAGGTTAGAAAGGCGTGTGTTTAGCTTCTGCCTGGCTCTTTCTAGATGTTTGTCTTTTAACTCAATCACAATGTGAGAGGAAGCATTCTAGCCCACGCAGAGAGGTCACATGGAGAAAACCATGTGGAAAAAAACTAAGACCTCCAGACAAGTGCCTGCATCAACTGCGCGACATAAGTGAATGAGTCTTCAATAATTATAGTCCCTCACCTTTGAGCCATTCCAGCTGACCCCAGGTGGAGCAGGGATGAGCTGTCACTGCCATGCCCTGGCCAAATTATAGCTTTGTGAACAAAATAAATGTTATCATTTATTAAGCCACTAGGTTTTGGGAAAGCATGCTCCATAGCAATAATAACTGGAACATCTTGATACAAAAATATTTTCTCTCTCTCTTTTTTTTTTTTTGAGACAAAGTCTTGCTCTGTCACCCAGGCTGGAGTGCAGCAGTGCAATCTCAGTTCACTGCAACTTCTCCCTCCCGAGTTCAAGCTATTCTCGTGCCTCAGCCTCCCAAGTAGCTGGGATTACAGGCATGCACCACCATGCTTGGCTATTTCTGTATTTTTAGTAGAGATGGGGTTTTGTCCTGTTGCCCAGGCTGGTCTTGAACTCTTGACCTCAGGTGATCTGCCTGCCTCTGCCTCCCAAAGTCCTGGGATTACAGGCGAGAGCCACTGCCCCGGCCTCTTTCTCTTTTTGGTATGTTCAATTTTTAACTCTTTCTCCTCACCCATGAATATATTCATTTCCCACTTGAAAAATAAAAACTCTTGACTCTACTTTCTCTTTCCATCTGTAGTCTTAGAAATCTACTGTTCTTGAATATTCTATACTGGTACCTGTCCTTTTGGAAAAAAAATCAATTAGCCAAAAGTCAATTTACTGGAAATGAAATTCATGAATGTCTAATTTGCCAAATATTCCATTTTCCACAAAGTTGTTTACCTCAGTTGTTTGGTATAGATTGTAGGTCCCTGGGGGCTGTGGGATGCCATGGCTCTCAGACATTTCCCTACCCCTGTCCTCTCTCCTCCATTCTTTTATTTTCCTTTGCTGATTGTAGCCTTGTTCTCTGATCCTCCATTTGCCCAATTTCTTCTCCCCAATGTCCTCTCTTGGCTCCATAATATCTCTTTCTGCCCCTGAATCTGTGTAGTCTTCTCAGCCTCAACCTCCCGCAAGTCAACTTCTCAGGAAACCTCCTCTCCAGGATTGGCATCCTGGGCCATGCATCCTTCTCTCTTTTCCTGGCAAAGGCCTGTTCTTCCTAGCACAACTCCTAATTTGTTTGTATCCTAATTTGTCTGTATCCCAGCATCAGATGCAAACTGCAAATTCTTTGAAATGCTATTATAAACTCAAAATGGAAACAAGTCAATTAGCAAGTCATAAACCTCTGTAAACTTTACAAATCAATATAAAGAACGTGATTTTGGCAAATTGGTAAAATTTGAAAATTTAACAGATTGGCAGACTGGTCATCTAGTGGATTGACATAATGCTTGGGGTAGTCGTCAGAGCATGTCCATTCTCTGTGCAATAGACATTGGTGAGTTGCAGTTACTCAATGGGCAAACTACATGCCTTGCAAGGCATAAGCAGCCCCATCTGACCACTGCGTATTGCTTCAACCTCTCTCCCACCGCCTCCCTTCTGTCTTATTAAAGTTCAAGGAACACTGAACTCATTAGTCTCTAGGAAGCCCTTGCATCCTCTTGCACCTCTTGTGTCTGTTCCTTTGCACATGCCCTTTCTTCTGTTTGCAAAACCTTGTCTGCTCTTGTTCACTTGGCAAATGTCTTCTGAAGTTTCAAGCCCTTGACTTTCTGAGGCCATCTTGCACATTTAGCTGGTCTGTCATCATTCACTGCTGCCTCTGTGTTTGCACAGCTCTCGATCACCAGCAGAGTGTTTTATCACAACTGAATGTCACCACTGGAGTGTTAGACCTTGGAGGGGAGGCATCATAACTTTCATCTCTGCATATTCACTATCTAGCATGGATACTGGCACATAGTAGGCTCTCAATAAATCTTTCTTGATAGAATAGCATTTACCTAGAAAGTATTGTTCCTACCATCTGCTGTTTAAAAATAATTCCTTCACAGAACCAATTTAAAATTACTCCCTTAGGCTATATAATAAAGAGACATATAAAAAACATAAACATGTCTGCAATTTGTTTAAGACTTCTGCTAAAATCACAGTTCACTTTTGTGGTTGAAAGCCTCTTGAATATATATCGGCGTCACTAATTTCTCTTAGTTTTAGTGGAAGAGAAAAGCTGGTATCTACTCTAGCCCAGAGCATGCTTCCTTTTATTAGATATTTTATTAGATAACAGGAGGCATGCCCTCACCCATTTTTGTCTTTACTTACAGGGAGCTCAGAGCTATGTTAATTTTTGTGTGTACGATTTTCTCCAAACTTGGATTCAAGTCTTAGCTCTGTTTCTTCTTAGCTCTGTGACCTTTCTGGGCCTTAATTTCCTCATATATAAAATTGGGTATCATAGCTGGTCAGCAGACTCACAGAAGTTTTGGAGAAAACACATGAAACATCGTAGGGAGAAACATTTTAGAAAGTGCTATCCAAATATATTACATTTTAATTGTTTTTCCTGAAGAACTATCTTAAAAAATATGACTTGTACAACTTAATATTTTTAGTTCCTTTTCTTGCAGTCAGGAAACAAAGGGTTCGAATATAGTAATCATATTGACTTCCATTTCCTACACTGTAGGTGAAATTTTTTAAATTTATATTTTTACGACAGTGTTTGAACACATATCTTGAATTGTAAGCTTCCTCAAACTATTTTATGATAGCAGACGGGGTATGTTAAAAGTAAAAATTCAGTAAGAAGGAGCTGATTTGCTCATGACAGGTAATTTCATAGGAAACTACAGATACTTATTAACTAATTTATATAATAATATTTATTAATTTCTTATTGTGGGCCCAATTCTGCACTAAGTGCTTAAATGCATTATCTTTATTTTTTTATATTTTATTTTTATTTTAACAAAAAAGAACTTTTGGAGTTGTTGCCTTTTATCTGTGTAGTTTAAAGAGAAGGAACTAAGGTTTAAGAAGTTAAAGAAATCACATGGAGTTGGCAACATGGCTCACGCCTGTAATCCCAGCATTTTGAGAGGCTGAGGTGGGCGGATCACCTGAGGTCAGGGGTTCAAGACCAGCCTGACCAACATGGCGAAACCCCATCTCTACGGGCGTGGTGGTGCATGCCTGTTATCCCAGCTACTTGGGAGACTGAGGCAGGAGAATCACTTGAACCTGGGAGGCGGAGTTTGCGATGAGCCGAGATTGCGCCATTGCACTCTAGCCTGGGCAATAAGAGCGAAACTCCATCTAAAAAAAAAAAAAAAAAACCTATTCTACTTATGCCATTACTCATATTCCTTTAGCAATAAGTCATTTACTGCCCACTTTTACTCTTCAAGTCCACTGTATCTTATACTATACCTACTTTGGATATTTCTTGGTCATATATGCATAATTGTATGATTTTTAATAATTATATTTTAAAATTGAGTCCAGTGATAATCATTGTCATTTCCTGAAAAAATTTAAAGTTAATAATTGTGTTTTAAAAATATTTTATAATATTCTTGAACTACAAATTAAAAGCAGCCCTTTAGATGTAATCTTGCCTTCAGATAAGATAGTGTTTCTACTCACCTTGAGCTAATAAATCTATCAGACTCAAGTTGCCCACAATGGGTTCATTCTTTTTTTTTTTTTCACTTTGTTTTTGATTGATATTTGCTCAGTTTTTTTGAGAAAAGAACTTATGAGACTGTACAGATAGATGATCTTTCCTTACTGTAAGACTTTAACTTCTGAATATAAGTAAATCCATATTACTAAAAGTCCTTTCAGTTTACAGTGATTCACAATAGGATCTCTTAAAAGCCATCTTCTTTAGGTCATTAAAATATCACATGATTAATAAACAATGAAAGATCATAAATATTAGTGAAGTGTGAGACACCTGGGCAGTGTTAGGAAACACATCAAAAAACAATGTTTGATCTTTTAAAAATCTTGTGTAAATTGTTTTACAGGACAAAATCTTGTATATATAGTAGAGATATATGATTATTTATATCTGATATATCTCGGATCACATCTAATTTTGCTTGATTATCAAACAGAAAATTGAATATGACTTGAACTTTTAATTGAGGCTCTAACTGAATGCTGGATTTTTTTGGATAAATATTCCATCATTTATCAAAGAAGATATTTCTCTTGTATGCAGAATATGTCATTGTTCAGAAAGTGATACTAGACTTGACCTTATCTGTTACTTTTTGTTAGTCTTAAGTCCTTTCTTTCATATTCATGTATCTTACAATGCTTAGCAGCGTGTCTGACATTAATAGCGTGGCTAAAAACTTGATACGTTGTAGCCATTCATCTCCTCCTTCATCTCATAGCACACTTCAACTCCAAATCATTATCATTTCATGCCTATTATAACCTTCTAATGTGTCTACTTTGTTATAATCTCTCCATCCTATAGATTAACACCAGAATAATAGTTTCAAAAAATACAACATCCCATCCTGGGTGACAAAGTGAGACTCCGTCTCTACCAAAAAATAAATAAATTAGTTGGGCTTGGTGGTGTGCACTTGTGGTCGCAGCTACTCGGAGGCTGAGGCAGGAGGATCACTTTGAGCCCAGGAGTTCGAGGCTACAGTGAGCTGTGATAGCACCACTGCATTCCAGTCTGGGTGACAGAGTGAGATCTTCTTTCAAATAAATAAATAAATAAATAATTAAGTAAAAATGCAACTTCACATATGATATCTTTCTAGTAAAGGCTTTCAGAAGCTCTGCACAATGCCCCAAACCCTTTCACTTCTCTTTTATTTAGCATTTATCTACTTCCCAACCTTCTGTCCCACTATCACGCTATGTCTCCGCATGGGTCCTCTGCTGCAACCTAACTGGTCTATTCGTAATTTCCCAAACCCAACCTGCACAACTTCATGGCTTCTTTTCCTTTGCCTGCAATTCCTTCCCTTCCTCTCCACTTAGCTCAGTGCTCTCCTTCCTTCAGGCTCATTTCAAATTCCTCCAGCAATTACTGTTACTCCAGTGAGTGCCCATTTACTTCACATTTGCTGTTATAAAGTGTAACTAAGCTTTTTTTAATATATGCTTGGCCTCCCCCAAGATATGACATGTTTCTTGAAGACAAAGATTATATCTTATTTTGCTTTCTACTTAGTAGGTCATCAGTAAGACTTTGCGAGTAGTAATGATTCTCTGTTCTCACTAGAGTCAGAAACGTCTGGAGTTACAGAGCAGTTTTTATAAGCTGCTTTCTTTGCCAAACAGGTGTATGTACGAGTGTGCAGCTTTATCACCCTGCCTCAGAGCACTCCGAGCTCCTTGTTTTCCTCTGGGAGCAGAGGAGGTCAGGCCTGGTTAGTGTTCCCTGGAGCCACCTCCTCTCCCGTACGTTGGGAGCTGAAAAGAATCTAAAGTTAACCAGGCCAGTAGCCACAGTTCATTCCTGTCTCCTCTGAAGTATTTTGTTAAGAGGTATCTTATCAACCTTGTTGTCTTTCTTGAGGATTCTTACCCTCCTTTTAACTCCTGATTTTAGTGTTACCAAGCAATTAAAGTTCTTCCTGTCTTTCTGAACTACCTCTGATAGTTTAAAAGAGAGAGGGTGGGGCGCGGTGGCTCAAGCCTGTAATCCCAGCACTTTGGGAGGCCAAGATGGTCAGATCACGAGGTCAGGAGGTCGAGACCATCCTGGCTAACACTGTGAAACCCCGTCTCTACTAAAAAATACAAAAAAAAAAAAAAAAAAAAAAAAAAAGCCAAACCAAAAAAAAACTAGCCAGGCAAGGTGGCTGGCACCTGTAGTCCCAGCTACTCGGGAGGCTGAGGCAGGAGAATGGCGTGAACCCGGGAGGCGGAGCTTGCAGTGAGCCGAGATCCGGCCACTGCACTCCAGCCTGGGCGACAGAGCGAGACTCCGTCTCAAAAAAAAAAAAAAAAAAAGAGAGAGAGAGAGAAAAGGCAAAACTGATATGGTGAGCCTTCTATTTTATTTTCAGTTATTCCAGAAAGTACAGTCAAATAGAAAACACTGTAAAATTTATATTTGCAATAGTACCCCACCCCGTCTGTTTGGTAAAACTGGACTCTGTTAATTATATCCAATTATTTCACTGGTAGAAACATCCAATTTAGAAACATTTGACTTTATACTAAAGAAATAAAATACAATGGAAGAGGAAAAATGCTTTAATATACTCATAGTCTTTTATTGCTTCAGTGAGCAGGTGAGGAAGAGAAGCAATTCTTTATTTCCAAATTATAAAGTACGATCAAATTTGAAGCTGTGAAAATATTGAACTTTTGCTGGAAAAAAATAAATGATTTGAAGCCCTGGTGATCACACAGACAATCCAGACAATTTGACAGCTATGAATTTATCTCACTTGTGAATGAATAACCTTTGTAACTCACTTGGGACTTAAATATTCCAAACACATTTCCCTGGAAACACTTCAAAAGGCATGGTTCATTTCTGTCTTTACCAAACAGCCCCTTTGGTTACCTTTAGTTTGCTGGCTTTGTGGTTTGAGTAAGGACTTGAAGGTTTGAAAATTAACACAGTTAAAGTTTGCCAGTGGGTTTTGCTCCTATAATAATAAAACAAGATTAACTCTTTGATTATTTTATGGTTTAAACAGCTTCTTTTTTAACCTCTGAAATAAGAGAACTACGTTGATATTATTTACAAAATTTCAGCTCTGTCCCTGAGCTACAGTTCAATATATTTGTATTTAAAAGAGGACGCATTTCCCGTAACCCACATGTAGCAGACCGGAATTACATGATTTAGTTGAATTCCACACAGTTCTTGGAGACTTGCTGAAAACAAATTATTTTTTAAAGATAGATCCAGGACTTTAGGTCAAGTGCAATAATAGTTTTCGAGAGTTTGTTGCACTATTATTTAAGGATCAAGACTACAAATGCACTTCCAGCATGGTGCTAAATTCAGAATCTTGAGTATCAAACAGTCCTGCTTTGAGGTTCTTAGAACTGATTAATTTTCTTCTTGCCCCACTCCACACAGCAGGCACATGCTGAATATTGTTGATGAAGTAACATTCCTGTCAAATGACATGTCAAACCTGTTCCTAACTGTCATATTATAAGACTTAAAAATAGTGCATGAAAGTATAATTAAGACATTAGTATTCAATTAAAAACATGTCTATTTGGTAATCCCAGTTACTCAGGGGGCTGAGGTAGGAGGATTGCTAGAGCCCAGAGTTCTAGACTAGTTTGGGCAACATAGTAACACCCCATCTCAAACATATATATGTGTTTATGTGGGGTAGTCTTGAAATATTTTTCATGTTTAAGACCATCGACTGCACTACTTTACCGTTACTGCCTGGGAAGAGTTCATGGAAAAAGATGAACTTCAACTTCCAGGAGAGAAGAGATTGGTCCTTTGCAGATGTGATGATGTTTCCAGAAATTGACATTGAAAGGTTGTGGTCAAAATAAAATGTTAAGCTTTAACTTATAACAGCTGAAATTTAACCCACATTTACTTATTTTTGTCCTCATTAAAAGAAGCTATTCATTTTCATAAAATTTGTTTTATAAGCCCTTTTATTTCAAAAGAGATGTGTTTTTTGTTCCTTTGGTAAAGAAAACGACTCAGGGTAAGCATGGCTTTTCTCCTCTTTGCATCTCCTTTTAAAGGATCTTTCTTGGAAATCTGGCAAACTCGGACCACTTCTAACACATTTTCTTCCCCTTCCTGGCAAAGATCTCTGTCTTCTGTTACTCTTTGCTCACTGGTAAGAGAATTTCTACCATCATCTTTACTTACTGACAACTAAATCAACGTTTGCCAAGTCCTGCCCTAGCTTCACTCCTGTAATTCCAATGACACACTTAGATGCATAAATATGTTTGAAACTGTACCCCTTCTCCCTAGTTATCTACTCTTAAAGTCAGCTTCTCTTGTTGGGTGTTCTTTTTCGGTTCATGACACCTTGAGATAGTAGGATGAAGTTTTCTTTGCCAGGGATAATTTTGTTGCAAGGCACAGATACCAGTTTAAACTAGGTGACGCAAAAGGAGACATTTGAGGAAGGATATAGAGTATTGGTGTGAACCACAGGCAGGAATTGCTGCTGGATCTCACTAGGGAGTAGGGAACTGGTCAAGTAAGCCAGACGAAGACAGATACTCCCTCCTCTGTAGTTTTAAGTGGTGTCTTGTCATTACTTTTCTCTGCATATCTGCCAGTTTCTTCTTCTTCTTCTCCTTCTCCTTCTCCTTCTCCTCCTCCTCCTCCTCCTCTCCTTCTCCCCCCATCCCCCTCCCTTCCCCCTCCCCCTCTTCCTCTTCCTCTTCTTTCTCCTTTCTTCCCTCACTTCTTCTTCCTCTTATAACCTCTTTAGTCTATTATATTTGCATAGCATCTTCATAGAGTCCCACAAATCTCTCTCTAAACCCTGAGTTTTCCAGGACCTGCAGCTGAGACTCTTCCAGATTTCAATTTGCATGGTCCAGAATGGGCCCCATGTGGTCTTCATCACCCAGCCCAGTTCAGTCCATGCTTGGTAAAAGGAGGAAAGGATGATTCAGTATAAGTATGAGGAACTATAAAGAGCCATGTTCCATAGCTGAGCAGGGGGACATGAGCCTAGCAGCACCTTTAAATTGTCTACTGGGTAGTTGAAAGAACATTTTATACCATCCTCCAAGGGGATAATGTTTACCATCAGAGGTTTCATTTCTTTATTTCTAGGATGAACATGTTTTGCAAATTAATTTTAGTGTGCTACACAAATGTAAGATGCTGTCTTAGTAATTCAGGTTCTAAAGTTTGATGTCATGGGTGTTCTTTGCCTCCTAGATCTTACCAGTCACCATTGTTTGTCAATTATTTCTTCACAATGTCTATTGAAGGATCTCATCACGTTTAGAGAGCTGTGGTCGTGCCCCCTAAAGTGAATTTGGAGGTTTTATACCCCTCGTGGCAAGTTCCTGCTGGGACCAGCAGCTGCAGCCACTTAGTCCCCAACTCAGTCTCAAGTTGGGGTCCTCAGGCAATTGCTGTGCCTGACAGGATGTGCCAGGTCATGGGGCAGGCACTTGATAGGTTTGCCAAATTCCCAGAACCCAATGAATGTAGTAATGTTGTCCCCTCCCCATTCTACAGACCAAGAAATGGGTGCCCGACACTGTGCCTGGGTCCTTTAGATTCAGATCATGAAGGTGGAAGAGATCTTGGCTAGCAAGTGCCATTGGCTACCCACCAAGCAGTTCCCCATAACTCCAAGATGAAGTTTCCACTGTTCTAATGGGTCCCACATCACCAGCACAAGCTACACTCCACCACCAAGAGATCCAATACCTTCTAAGTGCAGGGCCCTCTCACCCTGGGTCTACCCAAATAAACTCTTCAAGAATGCCAAAAACAAAATCCACCATCACACAAATGTTTCCCGATTCCATTTCTTTCCCTGATCCTCCCTTCTACTGTTACCAACATTCTTGCTAAGCTTCTTTTCATCTTCCCCATTTCTCCTATTATAGAAGCTTTTTAATTTTAATTATTCATCCTACTTGTAGTCTCTCTTTTTGCCAATTCATCATTCATATTGCTGACAAGTTGGTCATAAAGCACTCCTTCTATCTTGTCATTCTCCTGCTTGAAGACTTCAGTGACTCCCCACAGCCTACCAGAAGAAGTCCAAATGGCTTATTCTGACAGTATAAGACCTTGACCATTACTGCAACCTTTGCAGACAGCTGTAACTATTCACTTCCCTGGCTTTGTACTCCAGCTAAACTCTGCCCTAACCTGCCTTGAACTTTTCTAATTTTATGCTTTTGCTTAAACCAATTTTGCTGGCCTGAAATGCACTCCTTTCTCTCTGCCTCCATAAATCCCATCCATCATTCAAGTCACAGTGCAAGTCCTTTATTCTTTGTGAAGCCTTCCAAATTCAGTCCAGCCCAAGTGATGCTGTATCCTCTTAATTATAACTCTGAATTAGTATTTTTTGCCTGTCCAATTCATTTAACAAGTCCTCTACTTCCGAAAATTTAATTCTGTTCTGCTGTGCAACTTAAAAACCTTTCAGTGGTTTTGTTTCTTCAGTTAGATTATATATTTCATGTGGCAGAGACATTTCTTCTACCTTCCTCATGACACCAATTACCATACCTTACACATAGCAAGCTCCTAAAATACTAAACATTAAGACAGAAATCCCTTCAGAGAGTTTTCCACAATGCTGAATATACATCAACCTGCTAAAACTTGGTTGATTTTTAATTTTAATTTATTCTTCTCATACTACTTGTATTTTAATTCATTCTTCTCTAAAATAAATAAAATTTATTTTATTTTATTTCAAATAAAGCAATAAAGGTTAATTTATAGACTTTAAAAATAGGAATTGTTTTATATTAACATGGAAGTTATAGTTTTCAGGTTGCAGTACAACTTTAGTTGTGGTTACAATTGAAGTTAGTTTTCAGGTTGCAGTGTGAAGGGTAGTAGTGTGAGATTGTTGACTGACTCCCAGTATCTTATTATCTGAGTAATAGAATAGGAGGAGAACAGAATTGATTTCCAGGCACAGAAAAATGTCCTGTGACTTACAGGGCTAGGCAAAAGGGAAGGAGTATGTCAAATGTTAAAATGCAGTGGCCTGTTGCCAAAAGAAATGCAAAACAGCATTAAGGATGTTTGGTTGACCTGAAGAGTGAACTGCTGGTTCTACAAGTTTCTAATGGCTTAGGACAGGATTTTTGTCACGGGGAGAAGCTAGTCTTTAACTTCTCCCTCATCACAAATTTCCACTCAGCTTTCTGGGAATTTTTTTCTATTTTTTTTTCCTGTGGGAATGAATCTTAGATATATTTGGAGTAAATGGAATAGTATTTATTTGGAAAAAAGAAGCTTAGCATTTAATTTGCTTGTTTACTCAGCAAATTGAAGACTTGATGCACTAAATACTAACAATACAATGCAACTATAGATATAATTTCTTGTATCTCATGGAGAGAAGAGTATAAAGCAAATTGTAACTATAACCATAAGACCATAAGAAATCAGATTTGGAAACTGAGATATTTCTGGTATAATTAGAGCTAGATGCGGTTATTTTGACTTTATCTATGCCTACCTTTCTTAAAATTTTACATGTGGATATTGATCTCTTTGAAAGAATCTTCTGGTGTTAAAATCAATTAGAATTTTTCCTTTCCTCTTTGAATGTGATAATTGTTCTAAGGCCTCTTTGGTTTTCTAAGCTTTAATTGTATTTGATACCTCCTTAATGTAACTTACATTTCCCCACATTTGTATCTTTTTAAAGCCATGCAGTTCTGAAAATATTAATCCCGGTCATTCATTCATTGTACATTCCAATGAGTGTTTGCTATGTGGCAGGCACTCTGTCGGAATCAACGATAGAGTACAAATTATAGAATCACAGAGCTCTAACATCAGAAGCAATTGTTTTTAGTGTTGATATCCTTCTCTTCACAATGACAGAAGCAAAATTGAAGAGTTTAGGTTTCCAAGGGTCTTAAGCAGTGGACTTATTCCTCCTAGACCTCCTTGAACCTATGAATGCTTTGTAAGTCCTTTTGTTAGTCTTTGACAGCCATCTCTCTGGACTTTACCTTCTTTGTGGAATATGTTTCTTTGAAATTGGAGCTTATCAGAAAGCTCTCTCCTCATCCAGACTGATTTCTTTACATAATAACCTTTAATATTTTTATAGAGCTATGTCATTAATACAATTGCTATCAAAGCTTAGAATATAACAGAAAAAAATACACATGGTATATAATGTCATGCAATATGAAGGTGGCATCAGATGGAAAGGAAGTGGAGCTAACGAATTCCAAACAAATAAATATGTAGCATTTACATCTTTTTACAACTGGGAAAAGAACTAGGGAGATGGGGGTAGGGATAGGGCATGGTGGTTAGGATTTGACTCCAGGTTTTTCTAAATGCAAACAAGTGCTATTTCCACTGGGCACCATATCTCCAAGGTAGCCGCATTTGGACAATTTACCTGTCAGGATCACTTGTGTCGTATTTCCTATTTTCGAAGCCACAAAATTGTGATCTTCACACCCATGGGTCCCTTATAATTCTTTTATTAGGAGACCAATAAACTAAATATGATAGCAGATGTTCAAAAATGCCTAGAAGAAGATTGTTTGGACATAAAACTGGGCCTGATATGTGGTGGTAAAAATGTAACAGGTGCATCTGAAAAAGAAAACAAAAGAAGAAAAAGAAAAGCATTCTTCACTTAAGAGAAAGAAAAAAACACCAAACCTACTTTAGGCCTAAGGAGAATGATTAGCTTAGCATACATTCATTTAACTGATTACAGAAAATATAAATACGTTTTTATAGCATAAAGGTTGAGTCGACTTGGCATGGCAATTTTAGAAAAAAATATACAGCATTTGCTGTACTACCTTTAATTAATTACTATTATTTTACACTTGGAAGGTGGACATTTTTAATAAAAAGTTGATGAAAGAAAGAACATTTGGCATCATTACAAGATTTGAAGAAGCAAGTTCCTATTCTTTCTGCCAAAAAGTATTTAGGACTGATTCCGGTTCATTCTTTCAGCCAAACACCTATATTTTAAGTTTATCAATATTTTCAATGTTTCAGAGAAAGTATGAAATTACCACCTTGATAACCTGGTACACTTAACTGAAAAATTTTAGTAATCCTAAAACAGAATCTGTGGCAGAGTGTAATTTTTTTTCTCTGTTATTTCACTATCTCCTTCCCAGTTTAGTTGGGAGAGAACATCCTGCTAATGCTCAGAGCTGTTGTAGAGTTCTTTGGTTCACAATGGAATGAGAAAGAGACTAAAAGTGATAGACATAAAACTGAAAAAGTTATCTGATCCTGTATCATTCTTCATTTGATAATCTGTATGTATAATTTCAAGAGCTTTCGTGCATTTGTGGGTGTTTAGGAACTTCACAATGAAAAAAGGCAAGAATATTTGAGCCTCCTTCTATAGCAATATACCTAAAGTTATTAAGCTGTGCTAAATAAATTAAGAAAAGTGTCTAGTAAAATATCTACAGCATATAATAAATTTAAAAATATGTCATAATGCTGCAATTTGTAAAGCTGAAAATCTTGGTTTTCAACTTCCGAGTATTTGGGTGCAACTTCCTCTTGTATAAAGCTCAAGGGTATACAGGTTTCGGTGAGCATAAAACAACTTGGTGAGTGTTAAGCGTATCCAATTGGCTTTCTAAAAAGATGATGTAGAAAAGCTTAGAACATCAGTCCTCTTTCAGTCCACCAGACATTGTGCCAGTTGCTTCTTGGGTGATCATTCTAATCGTGTAAGAATATCTTTTATTTTTAAGCCTAGTCCACATCTGCTTTAAGTACTATGAAAAAAAATTTCTTGTTTTTTGGTGATGTTGGTTAACTTTTAATTACTATTCCTTTCCATGGTTGACCTGAGAATTATTTCATTGTTTGTAACACATCACTAAGTAATAACCTGTTATCTACAGGCTGCACCTGCCAGAAGATAACCAATATTGTTAGCCTACATTGCAGAAGTTTAAATTCCTTATCCTCAAGCAACATTTCATAAGGGGACCCTCAGAGTATTTTTCTAAAATCTATCCATTTTTGAAGAGGTAAAGAGATAGCTCTTCAGATAGCTTTTTAATGTAAGTGAATTATTCTGTACTTTTTAGTAACAACTTCAATGGGTTATAGGGAAATACCATACAATTTACTTCTGTAAGCATACAATTCAAGTTTTTTTTTAGTGTGTTCACCAAGTTATACTATCATCACCACTACCTAATTTCAGACCACTTTCATCATCCCGAAGAGAAACCCTGTACCCATTAGCAGTTACTCTCCATTCTTCCTTCTCCCACGTCCTGGCAACCACGAATGTACTCTCTGTCCCTTTGGATTTACCTACTAAAGATATTTCTTACAAATGGAGTCATTGAATATGTGGCTTGTTGTATCTGTTTTTTTAAAAAAATTTAACATAATGTTTTCAAGGCTCATCCATGTTGTAGCATTTATCAATATTTTATTCCTGGCAGGGCATGATGGTGGTCATACCTGTAATCTCAGCACTTTGAGAGGCTGAGACAGGCAGATCACTTGAGCCCAGGAGTTCAAGACCAGTCTAGGCAATGTGCGAAACTCTGTCTCTACCAAAAAAAAAAAAAACCCAAAAATTAGCTGGGCGTGGTGGTGTACGTCTGTGGTCCCAGCTACTAGGGAGGCTGAGGTGGGAGGATCACTTGAGCCTGGGAGGTTGAGGTTTCAGTGAGCCATGATCATATCACTGCACTCCAGCCTGGGCAACAGAGTGAGGCCCTGTCTCACACAATTTTTTTCATTCTTTTTCATGGCTGAATACTATTTCATGGCATGCATATACTGCACTTTATTTTTCCATCAGTGGATGGACATTTGGGTTCCACTTTTTGGCTAATGTAATTAATGATGCTATGAACATTTGTGTGCACATTTTTTTATGTAGGCATATATTTTTAATTATTTTGGGTATATACCTAAGAGTATTAATAGAATTTCTGGTCATATGGGAACCTGTGTTTAATTTTTTGAGGACCTGTCCAACTGTTTTCCAAAATGGCTGCGTTTTATAATCTCACTAGCTTTGTGTGAAGGTTCCAATTTCTCCACATCTTCGCCCAAACTTGTTATTTTCTATAGCTATATATTTGTATCTGTGGGGAAGTAGCTCCACATTGTGTTTATTGAATATTAAGTAAAGAATCTCTGCTTTTGTGCATCTCTGTTTCCATGATTATCGTCCATTCCAACCTCATCTGATCTTTGAACAACTGCAGCAACTCTTAAATGATTCTTTCATGCTATACTTATCTACACAATAGTCACAGAGATCTTTTAAAAATGTATGTGGCAAACGTTGTTTCAGAAAGCACATGTGCTAGAATTTTTTCTGTGAATACTTCTGTATCTGCAATAAAACATCAGTAAGATCTAAGTATTTTTCAGGCTGTTTGAATTTGGATTTATATTTCTTTTAAATATATCTCTGAGTTTTGATTTGCTTTAACATTGGTGAAGGAAGTTGTGGTTCATTTGGGTTTTATCTGCAAGTCATTTAGATTAAAACGGCAGTAAAAGTCCAGCATTTACAAGATGATACTAATAGCTAACTTTTATTGAGTACCTACTCTGTACTGAGCAGTTATCTAAGTATTTTTTGTATGTTTAACTCATTTATTCCTCATAAAATTCTGATGAGGTATTATGAAACTTATTTCACACTACAGGGGAATAGAGGGACAGAGAAGTTAAGTAACTTTCCCAAGGTCACACAACCAGTAAGTGGTAGAGTCAAGATTCTAACCAAAAAATCTGGTTACAGAGTCCACATGGGTAACCACCAAACTATCCTGCCATTTTGTCTTAGTTATTGTCTGAGATATATAAGACTTAAAATAGTAGGTGACGACCAATATTTTTTTTACTTTGACTTGATGTCTATTGAAAAAATCTAGCATCTGAGGACTATGGGAAAAAAAAGAAAAATTTTAAAAATTAAAAAAATTAAGAGTTAATCATTTTCTGGCATTCAATAGGGTAGTTGAAAATATTCACACTTTTATTAATTTTGTATAATATCACCATGTCCGATTATAAGGGTGTATATTTTAAACATCCGTGTTTCTATAATACCACCTAGAGGTTTACAGAATTACTTCTGCCACACTTAAAAAAACAACTTGAGCAAAAAAGTACTGAACTACTTAAAGGATAACTCCTAAAAGACATTCTTAGAAAAATAACATTTTCTGAAATGTACACAATAGTCAATGTCATATTATGATATTGCCTGCCAGTTCGCGTGCTACTCTTTCCTCCTCCTACGTCTTTTAAACCATCTAACAGAGCATTGTGTGTTTCTGAACATTTACATTCAATTTGTTAAATGTCACCAGGGAAAAATAAAACAGAGAGGACATCAGCTAATAATGTACTTTTACATTCCGTCATCCTATGCATGGTTCCATGTCTCACCATGCTGACCTAATTTGCCATGACAGGAACATGGCCCTGATTTCAGAACATTCCAACTGTGGCAATCACTAAACCTTATTGGGAATTTTTGCCCCCTTAGCAAATTGAACCAGATTGCTTTTCTCAGGACCATTTGAGATGGGTATCTGTGAACAAGGCGGGTGGGCTATGATGAAGAGTTGAGAAATGGAGCTTTTATATTACAAATATACTGAAGGTTTATGTAAATGTGTATCATTACAGGGTGACTGATTTTTGCTGTGAAGGTGGATTTGGGGAGAAAAAATGTAAAAAGCACATTTTATTAATACTTCCTAATGTGTGGCCTTGTACAAACCTCTTTCCTGAGTTTCCTCACGTCTAAAATGAGGATGATGATAATAATATCTATGTTTCAGAGTTTATCAGACAATTAGATGACGATTCACTCTAAGCATTTAGAACAATATCCAGCATTCAAAAAACATAAATTCTGATTGTTATAATTTTTACTTTAACATTTTTGAAATAAAAATTATTCTATGTTTACAAGAATAGTTTATTCTTAAATTCTTTGGCTATCAACTGTAATATATAGATTGTATTATATTTCTATAACAACTTATGGTGCACCAGTACTTGATCATAGGCATATAATTCATATGCATGTCTCAGGCCTCAGCAGCCACAGGTAAAAGTGCTGTTTCATCAAGATTAATAGTGGGCTTTTGACAGTGCCTAGACCCCATCTGTTTGCCCAGGATGTCAGTTTCCATGCTTTTACATTTCTTCTAGTAGCTTCACATGCTAGGATAAGTTTTGTTCACCATCTCCTATCTGAACTTCTTCATCAAGAGTCCTCACTAGTACCATCCTCCAGAAGCCCTTGGGAAACTGTTGTACTGTCCACACGTGTGCCACCTGGAGCCCTGAAAGACATGGGGCAGTGATGTGGACAAGAATGTCTGTTCCCCAACCCCGACACGCTCAGTCAGCCTTTGTTTCTTGGGTCCCTAAAGGGGGCCCCACCTGAGCCCGGAGTCTCACACTTTATCATCTCCCTAGATCTCTCACATAGGAGAATATCTTGCAGATACTGAACTGGAACTTTAAAAATTCCCCTCTTTGAGTCATATTACCATCAAGACTTGAACATTTTACCTTCAAGTATAAACCGAGAGAGAGAGAACCCTGATGCTGCCCAGAACAGAATTTAGTCAGCATTCATTTTGTGAGCTCTTTAGTGAGCCTGTGGCTTTGTTGGGAGGTCTCTAAATAATGCTTTTTAAAAAAAATATGTTAAGAAGTGGGCTTGGAGACTGGAACAGAAGTTCTCAAATTTTTGTCTCGAGATGCTTTTTAACTCTTAAAAAATTATGGAAGACCTTAAAAAGCTTTTGATTTGTGTGGATTATTGATATTTACTTAATAGAACTTTAAACTGAGAAGTTATAAAATAATTAAATATACAGTCATGTGTCACTTAATGATGGGGCTACATTCTGAGAAATGTGTCATTAGGTGATTTCATCATTATGGGAACATCACAAGGGGACTTATTCAAACCTAGATGGCCTAGCCTATTAGGTATCTAGGTTATATGGTCTAGCCATTGCTCCTCGGCTACAAACTTGTACAACATGTTACTCTACTGAGTACTGTAGGCAGTGGTAGCACAATGGTAATTAAATGTGTATCTAAACATAGAGCAGATACAGTAAAAATATGGTAGGAAAGATTTTTAAAAAGGGCCCATTTGTGTAGGACACTTGCCATGAATGGAGCTTGTGGGACTGGAAGTTGCTCTGGGAGTCAGTGGGTGAGTGGTGAGTGAATGTGAAGGCTTAGAACATTACTGTCCACTACCGTAGATGTTATAAACACTGTACACTTAGGCTACACTAAACTTATTTAAAAACTTTTCTTTCTTCAATAATAAAATAACCTTAGCTCACTGTAAATGTTTTACTTTGTACACTTTTAAATTATTTTAAAACCTTTTAACTTTTTTGTAATAACACTTAGCTTAAAACACATTGTACAGATGTAAGAATATATTTTCTTTATAACCTTATTCTATGAGCTTTTTTCTACTTTTACAATTGTTTATTTTTCTTTGTAAACTTTTTTTTTTGTTAAAAACAAAGACACAAACACACACATTAGCCCAGGCCTGCACAGGGTGAGGATCATCAATATCACCGTCTTCCACTTCCACATCTTGTCCCACTAGACGGTCTTCAGGGGCAATAACATATGTGGAGCTGTCATCTCCCATAACAGAGCCTTCTTCGGCTGAGCACGGTGGCTCACGCCTGTAATCCCAGCACTTTGGAAGGCCGAGGCGGGCATATCACGAGGTCAGGAGATCGAGACCATCCTGGCTAACATGGTGAAACCCCATCTCTACTAAAAAATACAAAAAATTAGCCGGGTGTGGTGGCAGGCGCCTGTAGTCCCAGCTGCTTGGGAGACTGAGGCAGGAGAATGGCATGAACCTGGGAGGCCAAGATTGTGCCACTGCACCCCAGCCTGGGAGACAGAGCAAGACTCAGTCTCAAAAAAAAAAAAAAAAGCTGCCTTCTGGAATACCTACTGAAGGACCTGCCTGAGGGGCTATTTTATAGTTTTTTTTCTTCTTTTGTAAGTAGAAAGAGTACACTCTGAAATAATAACAAAAGTATAGCATAGTAAGTACATAAACCGGTAACCTAGTCATTTGTGATCACTATTAGTATTCCATACTGTACATAATTGTATATGCCAGACTCTCATACAACTGGCAGTGCAGTAGATTTTTTTTGCTCCAGCATCACCATAAACACTTGAGTGATGCATTGTGCTGCAATGTGATGGTTATGATTTTACTCAGCAATAGGAATTTTTTCGGCTTTATTGTAATCTTATATGACTACTGTTGTATATACTGTCTGTCATTGACTAAAATGTTAATGTGGTGCTTGAGTGTAAATTCACTGTAAAATATCAATGATATCAATAAAAATCAATAATAAACCCATTACATGTTACCATAAATAACATATTTTTCTTTTAAAAAACTATATTTTCTGAAACCAGAAAAAAATTAGAGCGGCACTGCTTAACACTTTGCAAATGTCTGGCTTAATAGAAAGCACCTGGATTCTCATGTCTTCTGTGTTCAGTGTTTTCAGATATCACACATCATGTAGCTTCTGGAAAATGGCACTGTATGAATGTCAAAGAATGAGAGTGAAAAGGAAAGTAACATTTTAGTATATGAGAATGGTTTTGATCTTGCAGACCTCTTGAAAAAGGCTTACAGGCCCCATGTTGAGAACTTGTTGACTGTAGCTTGAGTAACTTACTCCATGGGGAGATCTCAGGCTACTATTTAGAGAAAACTGTCCTTGCCAGTCTTGGTGATTGTGGAAAGAATACACAGAGAGCAAGGTAGAAGAGGCAGTGGATGAATACATCCTAATCTCCTTCTGGACCCAAATCCAGCCTTTGTGACTGGGGGAGTTACATTTATCCAGAGGAGTTCCTGGATGATACCTTAGAGGTAAGGTACAGCATGCATGGATGAGGAATGTTTGAGTTTGGCTTTCTTGAGCTGTTCCTTGTACCCAAATGGAGTGGGTAGGACACTGAAGAGGGATGGATAATGAAGTTTGAATGGGAAACTCACCAGAGGGAATCACAGTAGTGGAGATGGAGTGGCCCTGTGACTGAGGGCTGTGGGGCAGACCTCTTGGGACTAGAACCAAGCGGGAACCACAGCCGCTTCTTAGGGCTTCTTGGCAGATGTAAGAATATATTTTTACATTGCTGATGAGCTGGGGCCCAACTGGCAGGGACAACTCCAGTCTCTGTCCAAATGGTGAGAGAACTGAGCATAGGTGCTAGGGGGGCCAGCTACCAGGCATCTGAGATTTACTGCTGGAGGACAAGTGAAAAGACCTGGATGTGGATTTCTCCTTTCTCCCCCCATCAGGAGACCCCTTAGGCTCTACTTTTGCTTACCCTCAGTTGCCATCTTGGAATAAAGCAGGGTGTGGTGGAACAAATCAGAATGGTTGGCTATTTATGTTAAAAAAGGCTAAGTTACCTTTAAAAAATTCAAGTTGATAGATTGACAGAAATTAATGGATTATTGCTGTGGTTTGAATGTGTCTCCTAAATTTGATGTGTTGGAAATGCAATCTCTAAATTTATATGTTGATGGTATTTGGAGGTGAGGCTTTTGGGAGGTAATTATAATTAGGTAAGATTATCAGAGTGGGACCCCTGTAATGGGGCTGGTAGCTTTATAAGAAGAGAGATCTAAACAGCACACTCTTACTGTCACCATGTGAAGCCCTTTGCCAAGTTATGATGCAGCAAGAAGGTCCTCTCCAGATGCCAGCACCATACTCATGACTTACTAGTCCCTAAAACTGTAAGCTAACTGAAACTCTATTATTTATAAATTACCCAGTCTGTGGTATCCTATTATAGCAACACAAATGTACTATGACAATTGTCGTACCTAATGTAGCCTTTTTCTCCTCCTGCTACCTAACATGTTGGAACCTTATGAGTGAGATCAGATAGTTATAGAAAATACAAAGATACTGTATTAGTCCATTTTCACATTGCTATAAAGAAATACCTGAGACTGGGTAATTTATAATGAAAGGGGGTTTAATTGACTCACACTTCAGCATGGCTGAAGAGGCCTCAGGAAACTTACAATTTTGGCAGAAGGCGAAGGAGAAACAAGCACCTTCTTCACAAGGTGGCAGGAAAAAAAGGGAGAGAGTGAAGAGGGAAGAGTCCCTTATAAAACCATCAGATCTCATGAGAAACCACTCACTCACTATCATGAGAAGAGCATGGGGGAAACTGCCCCCATGATCCAATCACCTCCCACCAGGTCCCTCCCTTGACATGTGAGAATGACAAGTTAGTTACTTCCACGATACAGTGGGATACAGGCATTGGATAAATTCTCTAATTTCAAATGGGAGAAATTGGCCAAAACAAAGGGGCTACAGGCCCTATGCAAGTCTGAAATCCAGTGGGGCAGTCATTAAATCTAAAGCTCCAAAATAATCTCCTTTGGCTCTGTGTCTCACATCCGGGGCACACTAATGCAAGAGGTGGGTTCCCACGACCTTGGGCAGCTCTGCCCCTGTGGCTTTGCAGGTACAGCACCCCCCCAGCTGCTTTCATGGGCTAGTGTTGAGTGACTGTGACTTTTCCAGGTGCACGTGCAGGCTGTTGGTGGATCTACCATACTGGGATCTGGAGGACAGTGGCCCTTTATCACAGCTCCACTACGGAGCTGTGTGGGGTCTGCAACCCTACGTTTCCCTTCCATACTGACCTAGCAGAGGTTTTTTTCATGAGGGCTAAACCCCTGCAGCAGACTTCTGCCTGGACAGCTATGTGTTTCCATACATCCTCTGAAACCTAGGCCGAGGTTCCCAAAGCTCAACTCTTATCTTCTGTGCACCTACAGGCCCAACACCACATGGAAGCCCCCAAGACTTGGAGCTTGCAGCCTCTGAAGCAATGGCTTGAGGTGTATGTTGCTCCTTTTAGCCACAGCTGAAGCTGGAGCAGCTGGGATGCAAGGCACCATGTCCCAAGGGTGCACAGAGCATCAGGGCCCTGGGCCCAGCCCACAGAACGATTTTTCCCTCTTAGGCTTCTGGGCCTGTGATGGGAGGGGCTGCCACAAAGTTCTCTGACATGGCCTGGAGACAGTTTCCCCATTGTCTTGGTGATTAACATTCTATGTTACTTATGCAAATTTCTGCACCTGGCTTCAATTCCTCCCCAGAAAATGAGTTTTTCTTTTCTACCACGTGGTCAGGCTGCAGAATTTCCAAACTTTTATGCTCTGTCACCTCTTGAATGCTTTGCTACTTAGAAACTTCTTCTGCCAGATACCCTAAATCAGCTTTCTGAAATTCAAAGTTCCACACTTCTCTAGGGCAGAGGCAAAATGCCACCAGATTCTTTGCTGAAGAATGGCAAGAGTCCCCTTTGCTCTAGTTCTCAAGAAGTTCCTCATCTCCATCTGAGACCATCTCAACCTGGACATCATTGTCCACATCACTATCAGCATTTTGGTCAAAATCATTCAACAAGTTTCTAGGAAGTTCCAAACTTTCCCACCTTTTCCTATCGTCTTCCGAGCCCTCCAAATTGTTCCAGCCTCTCCTCATTACCCAGTTCCAAAGTCACTTGAACGTTTTCAGCACGTTTTCCTTGCCCCAATCTTCTTGTATAATACAAGATACCAATTTCTTGTATTAGTCTGTTTTCACATTGCTATAAAGAATATGTGAGACTGTATAATTTATAAAGAAAATATGTTTAATAGACTCACAGTTCCACATGGTGAAGGAGGCCTCAGGAAAACTATAATAATGGTGGAAGGCAAGTACCTTCTTCACAAGGTGGCAGGAAAAGGAGAATGAGAGTGAACAGGGAAGAACCCGTCAGTGGGTTCTCGAATCTCATGAAATCTCACTGTTATGAGAACAGCATGGGGGAAACTGCCCCATAGTTCAATCACCTCTCATCAGGTTCCTCCCTTGACACATGGGGATTACAACTGATATGAGATTTGGCTGGGGACACAGCCAAATCATATCAGATGCTTGATTTCTCTTTATGTTTGAGTGAATTGTGCTTAAATTAGTAACTGCATGATAGCTCACAATAAGTCCAAGAAGCCTGAAAGAAAGCTATTGTGCCATTTCTTTATTACTTTACCTCTCCTCATGTCTCAATTCCCAAAACTTCTCACTTCCTTTTAACCCCTAACAGTATCCTCATGCATACCACCTTTTGTATATGGAGCCAGCAAGGTTACTGGTCTGCTAATTCCCCATCAAGTTTCTTTGAGTCTGTAATAACTAGATCATTTTGCTGTATCTCCTTTTGTGTGTATATGTGTGTTCATGCTTGCTTATGCATATATAATATTGGAGTATGTATGTTTAGGAGTATGTATGTTATATATGCTTATGCATATATAATTTTAGGAGTATGTTCTCAAAATCTTTGAAATTATCTACATTTTGAGACTCTAAGGTCAAAGAGTTTTCACAGATGAAATAAGGAGTTTGAGTTTTTTCCTGTTATTCTTCTTTCTTCACAAATTTTTGATTTACAGTTCTGGGCCTAATCCATATTACTAATATGATGTACTGGATTTCTGCTGTGAGTCCTTTTAGACCTATTCTTCATTCTATTTCCTGATCCCTACTCTCTGCAGCTGGTAGGAGTTATTTGGAATAGAACAGTAAGCTTCCTTGCTCTCTGGTTCCCTCACCCACTGATTTTCACCAACGGGGTAAACCAGCTGGGCATCAGGGGGAGGGTTAAAAGTGAGGTTGGCTCCCTGACTGCAAAGTTGCCAAGAAGTGACTACATACTTTAAGGTTATGGCTCTGCCAGGTGTCCCTGTCCTCGCAGCCTCCCTCGTCTCTTGTTTCCTTTGACTGCTCTACCTCCTTTAGGCCTGGGGACATTAATGGCCTTCTACTCTTACTAGCCCTAGATACTGCCCTCTCTCTGTGGCTTCCCTACATGTCATTCATAGCTTTGTAAATAGTTTATTGAATATTCCTCTCATTAGGCAGTGAGCCACCTGTTCTCACCAGGAGCATGACTGATATACATGGGCATCTTTAGTTTATCAAACTCAGTTTTCTCAGCAGTAATATAAGTCCCTGTCATCTTATTTACAATGCTGCATCTAGAACCCAGCATCTGAAATTACTTATAGGTTAACTGTATTATTCAATTCTTGAATATAGAGCTTGTATACTTGACTTTTTAAAACCAGGGAAGGGGGAAATCATCAGACCTTATTTCGGGGGCTTGTGTTTGCCCAATTTTTTCCCTTCCTCCCTTCCTTCCTCCTTTATTCCTTCCTCTCCTTTCTCCCTTCTTTTCTTTTGTTCTTCCTTCCTTCTCAAACATGTTTCTCAATCTGGGAAACTACATCCCAATAATCTTGTGTGGATTGGCAATAGTAAAAGAGATTTGAAATAGTTAATGTCATAGAATACTTTTTATTTTCTTTTGAACCAAGATAGAGCTTTTAAGACAGATCTTTCTTATCTTGGATGATAGCAATTCAGTGGCTACAATATTTCAAAGGTCAGGCCTAGTACATGATGGAAAGCTGATGAAAATAGCTTTTGAGCTAAATCTGGGTAAAACTAGTGGTGTAGAACAGTAATTGATAAGAATAGGGTTTTGGCTAGGAACATCTTAAACTTACAGTCAGTTAAAGATAGTGAAATCTGCCCAGGAGAATTGTGAGTCTGAACTGGCTCACAGCAGAGAAACCATCAAATCAAGTTCATCATCCCTTAAATAAAGAGCAAGCATTAGATCTCAGGCTAATATTATAACCGAGACTGTGTAAAAGCTATCTTGAATATTACATGAAGATGACTGTCAAGATAACTGTGTATTCAATAGCACATCAAGGATTTTCTTATTGACAGGAGAAAACACTGGGATGAAATCAGCAGCTGGTGTGATGATGTTTTACGTGTGCTTGGAATGATTCTTCCAAATGTATTCTACTTTGCATTTTACTTCATAGAGGAATTCTTGTTTCTCTTAAGGAGCACAGTAAAAATGAATAAAATAAAGAATCTTAATTTATACCCTCTCAGTGTAGAAACATTGGATATTTAAAATATAGGTCTCATCTATGGAAACTATTTCACTTCAAATAATTTAGAGAGTCGCCAAATTCTTTGAGGGTTGCCTTACTGCTGTTATTGGAAAGTATACCTTGGATTCATTTAACATCTCCAATATCAGTTAAATGCATTTGCTTTCATAAAATTTTGTTCTGGGCTTGCCACTGAATTTGAGAGAAGTCTCCAAATTATTGAATCAGAGACTTCCCCTTCCCTCAGACTCCCCTCATTTTACAATGATAAAAATTCTACCAATTGTTCAAACCAAACACAAATGACAACTTCTCAAGAAGTTTTACCAGATCCCCCAGGTCCTAACTAATTACCCCTTTCCATTTTTTTTTAGCATAAGGTCTCATATATACCTTTACTGAACCCTTATTTCCTTCTACTTTGTAGTATAGAAATATTAAAGAGCTTCTGCATAGCAAAAGAAGCTATCAGTGGAGTAAACAGACAACCTACAGAATGGGAGAAAACTTTTGCAAACTGTGCATCTGACAAAGATCTAATATCTAGCATCTCTAAGTAACTTAAACAAATTTACAAGAAAAAAACAAACCCATTAAAACATGGGCAAAGGACAAGAACAGACATTTTTCAAAAGACCTACATGCAGCCAACAATCATATGAAGAAAAACTCAATGTCACACTGATCGATAGAGAAATGCAAATCAAAACCAAAGTGAGACACCATCTCATACCAATCAGAATGACTATTATTAAAAAGTCAAAAAATAACAGATGCTGGTGAGGTTGTGGAGAAAAAAGGAACACTTTTACACAGTTGGTAGGAATGTATATTCAATTATTGTGGAAGATGGTGTGGTGATTCCTCAAATGTAAGCTTCTTTAATGTAAGTTACTTATTTACTTTTCAAAAAATCTAGTAATAGCTTTCTGGTGCTTAATCAGACTTGCTGAATAAATACATTTGATTTAGTAGACAACTCTTTAAAAAAACATACTCTTAAGTACTGTGCTCAATGATAAGGAAATGTTCTAAGCTAGTTACAGATAGACCTTAAGTGCTTAGCACTCTATCTGACTTTAAAAGAAAAAGCACTTTGGAGTATATACATAAAGGAATTTCCCTTTTTAATTGGAAAAAACCCAATGAAGTTGTGAGGAATTTTGAAGTTGATAGACTGTTCATGCAAAGGAAGATTCGTTTGAATTACCTTTGTTTTCAACAGGTTGAGGGAACTTGAAATTTGTTAATGATAATACAGGTTAGAACATTCTAACTAGCAACAGTTTCCTTGTTTGAAACCACTCTTTGGTGCACGGTTTTCATGCACAGCATGCAAATGCATGTCATGTTCATAAATCCAATCACAAATGATGGTTTTACGACCAAACTGTATTTCTTCCAAACAAAGTGGCAGTAATATTTTTAAAAATCTGCAAGCCCTTTGAGAGTCTTCAAAAAGAATTTCATCATCTTTTCTCATTGAAATGAAGATATTTATAACTGAGAGGATGCTGTATTGCCACTATGGGGAAGAATTGCATTCCTCACCTAAAATATAGCCACCAATAGTGTACATGTTTTGCATTTAGCATTCAAAATATATGGGGAACAAGATCTAAGTAGATGCAGTAGGATCTAGAAATTAGCCTAAGTCAGCTCTGGAGACCAGATTTAGGGAGGACTGTAAATCATACCCTTGGAATGCAACATTACTATTCAGAATACTCTAAAACGTACTATGGATCAGAAACCTATTTCTTAGCCTACAAGTTATTTGTTCTCTAGGTTGTGTCAGACCCTCTGTGATTTCATAAAGGTATGCTATTCAGGTTTGAAGGCCATTTTAGGATTTTTCTGTAAACACTGAGTTTCATAGATACAAAGTTCCCTGAGGGTCTATGGGTCTACAACTGTGTTTTCGTGACGATGAAACATAAAGATTGAGGGATATTCTTTTCCAAGGTGCTTTCCTCCCACTAATTCCTGGTAGGGGATAAGCTTTTAAAAGGTTTTCTTTTTCTTTTCTGTCCTATGAAAAGCCATATTGTACATTCCCAGCGTAACTTCTAGGGACATTTACACCATAGTTTTGAAGAGCTCATAGTGATTTCAACACTTCAGCAAAGGGCACAGTGAAACAATATTTTGGAAGACATCTTCATCAATTTATTGACCAGTGGAACCTCTGTCTTCAACAGAGGCCTACGATTTAGATGAGCTCTGTTGAAAATGCAGCAGTACTGTGTAGCCTCCTCTATGGGCCTGCTAGAACTGTCAAAAAATAATCAAGATTATGGGAGAGTGAGCTCTGATAATGGCCCTGAAATTTCCTTTAAGATGACGCTTCCTCACATAGACTCTGTGCTCAGAATCCTGAATTCTGTAAGTGGTGCACAGGTGTAATATTCACTCACATGGCAGATGTGAGTGTCTGAATCTACCTACTTATCTTCTGGAGCAGTGTTCTGTGTTAATGGCCACACTGGCAAAAGTGTTCTGTCATTAATTTGTTCAAGGGATGCTTTCTGAGCATCAGTTGTGGAGCAGGCATGCTCTCATGCTGTGGCTGCATAGTGACCAAGTCCAAGTCTCCGTCCTCCTGGGGTGTGTGTACTTCTAGTGGAAGAGCAAAGCAATACACAGAGAAAGAAACAAATTCTGGAGAGTGGTAAGTGCTATGAAGAAAAATAAATAGGTCGAGGTTTTGTGTTCGGGAGGTCGTGGGAGTTGCCTCAGACTGTACGTAACATCTCTACTGTGGTCATATATTTTATTTGAAACTACTTTTTAATTTGGGGCATCCAGGGAATACTGTCTCAATGCCGAAGGGGTCTACTTGGCCTGTGATACATGTCTGCTTTGGTTTCTGTTGGGAAGTACCATGAGAACCCTCTATATAAACTCTGCATAGATTCCACAGCAGTATTCAGGATGGCAGTGATGCAGCAGGTAGCAGAGCTCTGCAGTCCAAACATCAGTATCCTGCTTAGACTGTTGATTACATTTGTGAAATGTAAATCTCTGAGCAGTGACTCCTGGGATTGACTAGAAATACACTTTCAAGATCCTTAGTAAGAAATGTGCCTTTTAAGGATTCTTGAAAAGATCAGGGGAGAATCCCTTCTCTTATTCAATTAATTGATTCTTTTATAAGGCAGTGAGTCAAAATGTTCAGAATTTTAGGTGGCAGAAATTATCCAAAGGGATTTTCAAAAATATCCCTTTTGTTTACTACGCAAAATAATGTTAAGTAGGAATTAAATAAAACTCACACTGTTTTCTCAGCTCTCTGCTGCTGAGGTGTCTTTCTCTTCCCACGCCCATCTCTCCATCTCTCCATTTTAGGGCATTCAAGTGGCATAACTTGATGACTGTTTGTGGAGGGGCAGTCATCTGCAGCTTGCATGGAAGACAACCATGACATCCAGTTACAATTAAAATATGGTGTCCTGATTATTCAATAGAAATATTGTTGTCATATATCCAGACAGAAAACAAGACAGAGGAACTCTGTGGAACATCTCATGCTTCCTTTTCTTTCCTTTGTTGCAACTTATTATATAGTTTCTTTTAAGATGAAATGAATCAAGGCCCTGTTGTACCAAGCTTAACTATCATTATTGGTGGTAATTCACCAAGCTCATCTTATTCCACATGCAAACACACAAGACTTTTGGCCTGTAGGGCAGGACTTTTCAGTGGTTTTAAGATTGAGACTCTGTGAGGGAGTTTCTTACAGCTCTCTTTGGGCTTCACAGATCTTCAGGGACAAAGTTGGCTGTTACTCTGAATCTTTATTCTTGCTTGTGAGTAGAACATGTCAAAGAATATCAGCATTTGAATTCCCAAAGTAAACTCACTGACATCAGCTTTTGATCGTATGCCCCCAAGTTTTAGAGTGGAGACTAGAGTCAAGTGCTTACTGCTCTTGGTACTAGAGTCATATACAGTCTTGACTGTTGACATGCATATTATTTCCTCTTGTACTGATTTATTTGTCTTCATTGGGGAAAATTGGGGAAAATTATTCTGCTGATTTCACTTTTACTCCATTTGCATCCTTGGAGGATCAGAGTAAAGTGAGAAGAAAACAAAAATTAAACCAATGGGACCTCCCTGTACAAAACGCTGACTATCAAATTGCCATGAGATTTAGGTCTCATTTTCTTTAAAGGTGTCCATTGTTTTGTTCTTGTACTTCCACAGTTCAAATCATATTTCATTGAAAAACTATCCGGATTACAACTGAGATACTTGAACATCATAATTTTTTTAAATCCAGGGAAATTTCCTGAGGAATAAATTGGGAAATAAAACAGACTCTTACGAAACAGTTATGCAGTATTGTTAATTTTTTCTTTTTGTTTCACCAGAAGAGGAATGCTAAAAGAAGCTTAATATTTTGATGGGGTCAATCTCAAAATGCTTTTTAAAGATGTGGGGTGGCCGGATGTGGTGGTTCATGCCTGTAATCCCAGCACTTTGGGAGGCTGAGGTGGGCAGATCACGAGGTCAAGAGATCGAGACCATCCTGGCCAACATGGTGAAACCCAGTCTCTACTAAAAATACAAAAATTAGCTGGGCATGGTGGCGCGGGCATGGTGGTGCACACCTGGTGTCCCAGCTACTCAGGAGGCTGAGGCAGGAGAATCGCTTGAACCCAGAAGGTGGAGGTTGCAATGAACCAAGATCATGCCACTGCACTCCAGCCTGGCGGCAGAGCAAGACTCCATCTCAAAAAAAAAAAAAAAAAAAAAAGAAAAAAAAAGATGTAGGCTAACAATACAGCTTATATAGTTTGGAAATCCATTTATCAATTATGAAATTTTAATATTTTCACCTTTTGTAGAAACATTAACACTCCATGACACACAGTAGAGAGAAGCGGTAAACCTATCCACACTGAGAACTAGGAAAGAGGATTTAAAAAAAATCTTTCATCCAAGTAAATTGGTATAACATGAAATTGATATGAGATATAAGTATGGCTATCTTGTACTTTTTTCTGAAGAATTATTTCATATTAGAAAAAAAGAATACTTGTCACATTAATTTCAGTCATGTTCCAAGATTATCAGGCACAGTGAGATTTTTCATGTGGGCCAAACAATTTGTTCCTATCTATACTGTTAAGAGAAGAAATTCTCTGCAAGGCTTCAGTATTTGAATCTGGATTTTAGAAACTTATCCTATTAACTTCTATAGATAGAAGTACCTTTTTTGCTTTTTTTTTCTTAGTGAAATTTTTGTTTATATAACTGGCCTTGGATATCTTGGCTCCCTGTTTAAAATGAAATTTAAAAAAAAGAAAGCAGTGTAATTTTTATGTGATTGTATTAGGCTTTAATTCAACTCAACTCTGCTTTATTTGAAACAACAGAACTATGAAAGTTAGTCAATACATATGATTGCATTATCCTGAGGGAGTTTCAGTAATGTAATAAAATTGAAATAAGTTTTATCTGAAAAAAGAAACATGAGAATTTATAAATTATAAAGCCTAACAGAAAATTCAAAAACGATTAGTGTTGTATAGTTTTCCAACAGGTGGATTGTATAAATGAAGCATATATATATATATATTTTTAAATGAACCATACATATGTAAAAATATGTACACAGGTATTCCACTTGAAGTAGCAGGGGTTCAAAACAAAGATTCACTCTGAGAAAAAAAGTGTGCAATTTTGAATAGAATGATCTAAAGAATTCAGACTGAGAACCAACAGCATATTGAATCAGGATTATGGCCCAGATAGGGGCTGGGGATGTAGGAACTAGAGCCAGAGACCTACGTATAAGATGTCGGTGTCAGTAGGGAGGCAAAGTTATAAACCAGCAATTCATGCAGAAATTCAATGAAAAAAAATGTCAGCCACGAGATCTCAAGTGGGTCAGGTATCATGAATAAGGGATCATGGATCAAGGGTCCAATGTAGGAGGTGTACTGTCAACAGAAAAGTTGCAAGAATTGCAAACAAAAAACACCACCAAAACCCCTCCTGTTTATCCTATATCCAAGTTCAGCATTTTAAAACATTTTGCCACATTTGTTTTATTGTTTCTCTGTGTGTGTGTGTGTATATATATAATTAATATATACACACATATATATTGTATATAGTTTATGTGTATATGTATATAGTTTATGTATATGTATATGTATATATTGTATATAGTTTAGAAATAGATACACACCCCACATACACATACATGTGTATATGTACTCACATATGTACGTGTATATGAATATGTGTATGCATATGTATTATATATGTATGTGGGGTGGTTGGGATGTATGTGTGTGTGCATGTGTGTTTCTAAACTACTTGAAAATAACTTAGAGACATCATACTAGCTTCCCCCTAATTATTTCCTAAGAGTAAGAACAAGGACATTCACTTATGTAGCCATAGCACTGTTATTAAGATCAGAAAATTAACACTGATTATAATACTGTTTTCAACTATACCTACTTTATTCAATTTTCACCAATTGCCATTCTTCAGGGTATGTTTTTCCTGTGCTGTAGGATTCAATTCAAGGTTACGCGTTGCATTTAGTTTTCATCTCTCTCTGTTCTTCCTCTCTCTTTTTCTGGCAATTTTATTTTAATTAGGGGGAATAACTTTTTAATTGGGGGGGGAACTTGTAATTTTGATATAATTTGCAACTTCTAGAAAAACACAAAAATATGAAGGATTTCTATATACTTTACTCAGATTTCCTAATTGTTTATATATTTATATTTACACATATATGTATGTGTGTGTATATGCATGTGTGTATATATATGTAAATATGCAGGATGGTGAGGTCAGATGAAATAAGCTAGAACTATGTAAGGCAAAAATCAGAGGCACTTCATGATCTCTGAATGAATTAACATTTATTAAACTATGTTTTATATATGGTTTTCAGTACTCTGCGTCTACTTTCATGAAATTCTGTGAATCAAGAAAGCAACTTTATAATGTTGATGGGAACCCAGAGCTCAGGCTCTATGGAGAAGCCACAGGGCAGTCTTATGATTCAGCCTCTGCCAACCCAAGGTTCTAAATTATAGGCTGCAGCAAAGGTAACACAAAGAACATTAGAATGCTGGCACAAAGAAGTCTTTTTAGACTTTTCTTTTGGTATATTAAAACTTCTCCAGAGTTAATAAATAAATTCATGAAGTCAGAGAGGACACAGAGTCTCCATGTAAAGTAGTTGGGCAAAGATTGAATACTTTTGGGTCTAGTCATAGCCTCAATTAAACTCCAGGAGCCTTAGTTGAAGCAGCCTTCTTGAAGGTCATTTTCTATTGCTGACAATAGATAGGAGTCTGTTGGAATACTGAAGATTCAGCAGATACTGTATTTGGTATGTGCTAATTTACTGGAGCTGTATGATCTGATCTCATCAAGAAACTTTTGGATTTGTCACTGGGCTGATTCAGATAAGCTAAATTCCCTTCAGCAAGACAAAAGAGGAAGTCATTTATGTAAGCAGAGATTCATTTTAGACTGACTCAGTTTTCTGAGATGGAGGCTGAGGACTTGAAAGATGCAGTTCCCACTAAATTCCACAAGCTGAAGCAGACACGAGTGAAAAAGTGACTGGCACATAGTAGGAGCTAAAGTTATTCTTGTTAAAATTATACTCTGATGTTGCATCACCTTTAAGTCTGCTTCCGATTTTTTTAAGAGGCTAATCATGTAAGGATGTGGTGGGATATTAATTGTTTCACTCACTGACTGCTTACCTGTTTTACATTTTCACAGTTGGTGAGGTTGAAGAGAAGTGAAAGGAAATGAGGCCCTAGCCTGCCAATTTTCTATTTATTACCAACCTGGATTTGTGACTTAGTGGGACTTGAGTATTAAACAGCTGTTTGACAATGTCTTGGGTTTAGAGGTGCATTGATTTTTGCAATCCCTGCTCTACCAATACCTTGAATAACAGATAATATGTTTTGTTTGTGGAACTCTGTCACTTTAATTCTCTTGAAGTGTTTTGTAATCTGAGCCATTTTTGCTTGCTGGCATGTATTTTCTCCCAAGAATTTCTGTTTTTTAACCCCACTTCTTTTAGGCTCTTGTTATTTATCTTGTAGTTTTCATAATGAGGCCATCTATTAAGATTTAAGTCAACCATTTCGTGAAAGAAAAAAAAAAACATGCAAGAAGAAAATATATGTCTACAGAGCCAGGATTGAATCTTCTACCTCTGATATCCCTAAAGCACTTGTAAGTTCTTAGTCCATACTTGTTTATGATACAAATATAAATCAAGGGCCACCCATAGGCCACGGAAATTACACATCCCTAGGGTAGTCTTGAGTTTTCTCACAATTGACTTGCTCTATTATTTCACATAGAAAACATCTTTAATGTGGAAGGGGAAACTTTGGTCCTATGGAACTGTGCTATCTTTTCATCTGGAGCACTTCTCATACTCAGAGCCAAAAAAAGATTTATATCTAATTCTGGATGACAAAGGCAAGACTACAGTCACCCAGGGGAAATTAGGCTTAAATCTTCCACTGTTTTTTTCATAAATAGTGAATATGGTCACTAACACTTAGATTTTTAAAATGTCAGATGCTATTTCAATGTAAAGGAACATTGGAATGTACCTGTACCTCACGTAAGGAATCCTGTAAAGATTTTCTAAGTATCCTAAATGCCCCTGCCTAAAAGTTTTACATTTTTAGATTTGATCTTGGCCATCAAAGGTTTAGCACTAAGCAGAATGCATGACAATGACAAGACCATAGAATATAAAAATATTTCTCAAGTTTAAGCACCACATTTTATAATTTTAATCAAGGAAATCAAAGCATATTTGAACAATCTTTGATCCATAAAGAGTCATTGTGTGGATGGAATCTTTAAGAAAAGAATCCCCATAATAACTCCATCTGGTGCCAGGGAATATAATACAGTTTCAAGCAGCTATCATGAGGATTCTTGGGAAATCTTTAAAGAATTTCTGATCTCATGACAAATGTGTAATCACTATCTGTCACCATTTTAGATGTGGGATAGCAAATGGGAGCCAGAAGTATGAAAGGAAAGGCCCAGAATATGTGTATGAAGCTGTTTGGAAACTGTATGAAAGAACTTATCACCTTGGAAAGAATAGTCATTTCAGAAACTAGAAAGTAATGGTTACCAATAAAGCAGCTGGATCAATAATGCAACTGCACAGCAACATCACCACCACCACCATCACCACCAAGGAAGATCATAGTCACCCCAGGGACAAGATCAGGTGTTGAACCTGTGTGTTAGATTGTTGATAGAGCACTCTTGATTAAGGTGGAAGGAGCATGGGACTGTGGCTCCCCTGCCTGAATGAATTGTCCCATTCTAAGAAGTATTTTGCTTACACAGGTGGCATTAAAAAATAAAGAAGTAGATACATAGAAAGACAGATGGACAGATAGTTAGATAGATAGACACACAGAGAGAGAGAGAGAGAGAGAGAGCGAGCAGGCAGCAGGCATGTGTTGGCCACTAATTTTTCTAGGTCAGATTTACCACCTGGCCTCTGTGCAATAAAAATTTGATACGTAGGACAGTGGTTGAGCTTTTTTCCTTGGCTTGGTATCAAAAAAGACTGTTTAAGTAGTTCTTAGAGGTGAATAAATAGTTCCTGTCAAGCGGGTACTTGATTTAGAAAAAAACCCATATTTTTCACTCTTACCTCCATAGATAGAAGTATCATTGAGAAAAGAACATTTGGGAATTCTGGATTATACTAGCTTGCTTTCTCAATTATCTTCATTCAGCAGGCAATTCTAATTTTATATTCTTTTGGAAGGCCTGATTTAAGAATCCAGTTTCCTTTAAAAAAAAAAAAAAACAGTAAACAATTTTAAGATATCTCATGAGAGTTAAACTTTTTATCAATAATGAAAAAATATATGTACAGATACAGAGAGATGGAGAGAGAAATGGAAGACTTTATCTTTACCAAAATTTATTATCAAATTATGCCTAGTTAATTTACATATGAAACTATGAGCAGACACATTGTTGGAGAAGTAGAGAAGTTCCTCTGTGAGAGACTTCCTGTATATTCTTGTATGTCATGGTCAGAATGCATTTTAAATAATAGTTGAAGTAAAAACACATTTTAAGTAAAAACACAACTTATAATTTAAGTTTCTTCTAAAAGTTCTAGGCAAAAAATGTATACATTAGAAAGAGAAGCAAAGTTATCTATATGTACTATAAGAATAAAAGTGTGATGTAAATCAAAGACTTTCTTGCATATATGGAAGGATAAACATGTTTAATGTTGTGGTGAAGTATATGCGGACTTCCTAAACAATGATATTTACAGGCACATTTTTAAATAAAAAATATTTCCTTCTTACCAATAAAAACACTCATTAACACTTGACAGTAAAGTTATCTTTGCCAGACTCTCTTCTTGCTGTGTAGTTTAAAATCCGAGACAGAATTGATGTAAACATTCTCACCACAGAACCTACAAGTTTGGTGATACAATAATGGAAATAGTAAAACAATGTTTGAGGTGAGAAACAGCAGGATTCTGACGGAAAGATTTCCTGTTGATACAGGGTAATAATGTAAAGAAGGATTGTTTATCTCATTTTCAACGAAGGAAGACTTTCATGGAGGAGGCCAAAATCAGCAACATCTTCTGTCAAGAAGTGATGAATGCTTTCCAACATAAGAGAGATTTTGCAACAGAATTTTTCTTGTGTTTGTCTGTTTAATATAGAGATTTATGACTCATTATAATGATTTAAAAATTGATATTTTCATTCTGTCACCTGATACTTTTAGAAAATAAGAATGTGGCCTCTGACTGACCCCAACCATATCCCTTTAGTTTAATGTTTGTCCCAAAGTTGTGCCTAAGTTGTGTTCACCATCCATTTTCAATGTTCAGTCGAGTGCAATAGTAGCAACAACAGCAACATCAGACATGGATGTGACTAGCACTTGAATTATAAAACATTTCCCCTTATAGTATTTCACGTCTTCACAAAACTCTGTGAAGTTGTTAGAGCTGGTATTAGTACTTTTTTTTTCCCCCAAATTGAGAAATCTTTCCCCTAGATTGAGCAAAAAGGTCAATTGACTTTAGCTAAGGTCATAAGATTGATCAATTAGAAAATGGGAGCTGAAGTTCCTGGTTGATTCTCCAATGAAGAAGGGGATCAGAGGCATGGTCTTGGAGTGGGTTGGACCTGGAGTGAGCTCTCAGCTAAGCTCTCCCTTCCAACTCTTTGATATACGAGAGTTGAGATATCTTTGAATAATTAGCGTACCCATGTCCTCAACATGAGCTGTCATTGAGGATGTCCTAGTTTTCTATTAACTCTAAATTTTATATTAACTCTAATTTTAGTTTATCACTTTCCCCTCCAACAAATTATTAAAGCATATAAATATTTTACATAATTTTAAGTGACCCTCCAGTTTAGTTTATAAGAGTAATATAATGGAATGTTCCCTCATTCATAACTGTAGAAATTGTTTCATGTTTTTCCATTTAGAAGTAGTTTCTAGTAGTATAAACTGTAATGTAAGCACTGTTATCTGCATTCACTTTAAGAAGAATTACTTGGTAAGTACAAAGTAATTACGCAATAAGACGTGACAGGCATTGCATTTTGGGGAAATTATTATACATCTCAGATGTCTTGAGAGGTTCGGGCCAAAGGCTGAATGGCTTCAACCACCCAAGAAGAATAATAAACCCTCAAGAAATGTACCACCTGTCATATCTTATTGCTATTATGGAATGGAAATCATGAAACCAAAACAGGGGAAAAAGGTTAAATCTGTGCCCTTGCTGAGGATTACTTACATGACTATGACATCACTGACAGTTCTATGTGTGTCCAGAGAATTCTAAAGCCATTGCATAATTGTTGCGCAAACAGCACAACTCATTTGAAACTGCTGCTTCAGCATTCCACGATGCCATCTCTGTCATATACCAGTCCCCCGATGTCCTCTTTTTGCAGAAATCATATTAGTGCTCTTAATCCCAAGCTTTCTGCCTTCACTGATCATACAGCTTCAGGGGCAGGGGTGGGTAAGCAAGAGGAGATCGAGATTGTTATGTAGAAATAATCTTGCCCCCTAGAGGATTGGAGGCATTTGGTTCCTTGTATGCCTTGTAACACCCCAAGGTCATTATCTCATGATAATCACATCTCCTGGAGTTGCCTTATTGCTTAAGTGTAACACTAAATTTTAATTACAATGAAATAGAGTCCTTCTGGTAGTTTACACAACATCTTGTGTTCTCATTGCCAGATGGAAATACTGCAGAGCTTTTACTATAATCACATGTGGTGGTCCTGGACTCCATTACAATAAACACGTATTGAGGAAAGCACTTTGTTTTGTGGAACTAATCCACTTTCTTTTAGAGTATTTCAAGTCAACAGATTATTAGAAGATTTCTGCTTTCTTTAAAAATATTGAAGCACCGTCATACTTTTTCTTTCTGATTTGACTGTAATGGACAAATGTCATTAAAAAAATCAAAAAGTGGAGTGCTGCTTAATAGACAAGGGAGATTATTTTACATGCAAGACTTGATTTTTATGGTTTCTCCTCAGTTACTTGTTTTATTTTGAAACTCGGTGCGCCTGAATGCACATTTTTCTTTTTAAGAACCTTGTATTTTCTTCTGAATTTACCACATTTTCTCAAGTGATTACTATACATTTAGTTCCAGCATTTGGGCAGTTTCTTGGGCTGCCCTATCATTCTGATTCCTTCATAACCACTAATTTGCTTGTCAGATAAGTGCACAGTCCTAAGAAAGACTTTGAACCAGGCCTGAGAACTATGAGGTAGCTAGAGAGGTGGTACATACTACCATCTTTAAAGAATGATTATAATAAGAAAAAAGAAAACTCCAAACACAAAGTGTGACTACAGTGATCTTTAGAATGCTTTGATATTCTTATTTCTGACAAAAATTCTAGGTTAAGCAGTAGGCTTGCCATAAAGATGCAAATTCAATGTAAGTCTCCCTCCCTCCCTCCCTCCCCTCCTCCCCTCCCTCCTCCCCTCCCCTCCCCTTCTCCCCTCCCCTCCCCTCCCCTTCTCCCCTCCCCTCCCCTTCTCCCCTCCCCTCCCCTTCTCCCCTCCCCTCCCTCCTCCCCCCCTCCTCCCCTCCTCTCCCTCCTCCCCCGCTCCTCCCCTCCCCTCCCTCCTCCCCCGCTCCTCCCCTCCCCTCCCTCCTCCCCTCTCTCCTCACCTCCTCCCCTCCTACCCCTCTCCCCTTCCCCCTCCCCCTCTCCTCTCTCCCCTCCCCCTCTCCCCTCCCTCCCTCCCCCTCTCCCCTCCCTCCCTCCCCCTCTCCCCTCCCTCCCTCCCCCTCTCCCCTCCCTCCCTCCCCCTCACCCCTCCCTCCCCCTCACCCCTCCCTCCCCCTCACCCCTCCCTCCCCCTCACCCCTCCCTCCTTCCCTCCCCCCTCCCTCCTTCCCTCCCCCCTCCCCTCCCTCCTTCTCCCCCCTCGCTCCCCTCTTCGCTCCCTTACTCCCTTTCTCTCTTCCTCCCTTTCTCCCTTCATTTCCATATTGCTATTCTAAGCTGCTCCTTTGCTAAAATTCCAGGGCTTCTCCTTCATGGATACTGGAGAGCAGAAAATTGGTTTCTACCTTGCCACTCCTGTCACTCCGGCCCCTTCTCTTCTTACAAAACACTGGGTCTGTCTTCCCTAGGGCCCTGCCTGGAATGCTGTTTTCCCAGATGCCCAGCAAATCCCTCACCTCCTTCAAGCTTCTGCTTACAAGTCACCTGCTCAAGAAGGTGTGCACTGATCATGCTGTTTAAAATTGTAACCTGCTTCCTGTCTCATGTCTGGATCTCCCTTATCTTGTTCTACTTTGTCTTTTTCTATGACATTTATCATCTAATCTACTATATAACTCAGTTATTTACCAGGCTAATATTTATTGATCTCCTTATGATAGAATTCAAGCTCTCTGAGAGCAGGGATCCTTTGTGGTTTTGTTTACTGATAAATCTCAAGTGTCTAGGGCAGTGCTTGACACACAGTAGCTGATAAATTACTTTTGAATGAATGAATGGATAATGAAAGTAGATGTGGAATACCCCAGAGTTTTTGGCAGTCCCTAGGACTTCACAGAAGGACCAGGGCTGGACTTTTTACTGCTAACACTTTTCTTAATGTACAGAAAAACCTAAGTATGATCTAGCTCCTTACTTCAAAATACAAAATGCTCTGGCAAGCAGAATCAGAGAGTTTGGATCCTGCATTGGCAAAGCTGTTTTAGGAAGGAATTCAATCATTATTCCCTTAATATTTGTTTGCCACAAAATACTTTAATATATCCAATGTCATATCTGTAATTTTTACATTTAAGTGTTTATATTATTCCATTCACTTTCCTAAATGCTGGTTACTTTAGCAGATCCACTTGCACAGTAAAAACATACTACCACAATTCTATCAATTTGTGTTTTAATTTGTGATATTATTACAGGCATTTTTGTAAATTTATAACAATTCAATTGCATGCTACTCCACAACTGAATGATATTATTGTATTAAATTGTTCACTTTAGATGTTGAAGACAGGTATAGTCACCCAAATATTTATTAAGTTGCCAGTCTGGAAAATAGTATCTTTTCTCCAAAGGTTAAAAATTATTTTACTCTTACATTGCAGTGTGGATAAAATATTAAAATAAGTAATTATTTCTGAAAGCAATGATTTTAAAAATTAATACTTTAAAACAGATTAAAGAGACTATACACAATGTATTGTGTTAGCATCCACTTTTCTCCTCTTGAAGGTGAAATTTTAATAGTTTTATTATTGCTGCGATCTTAATAAAACTTAACAAAACTTCTCAAAATGCTTAGGTCTATGCATTTTTATTTTATAGTATATATAAATATGATTGAAAGCTGCATTTTTATATATTAGCATTCTATGCCCATTAGGTTTTGTTTTGTTTCATTTTCCATAATTCAATAATATTTGCCACAAGGATAGTTTATAAAGCTTCCAAGATATGGGTCTGTTTTTAACTTTGCTTAGGCCATTCAATGTTTATGTATATTTAAAATCCTTTTTCACCTTTGAATCTTTTTCCTCCTACTCTATTGTTTTAGTGTTTTGCTTTGAGATTGGATTTAATCTTTCCACATCTTATCAAAGGCTGCTTAAAATTCTTAATGACTATAGGACAAAATCCAGACTCTTTCCAGGCCTATAATGCTTGATCTATTCTGGCTGATTCTCCCATTTCATTTTGTGGACTATGTCTTGGTCATTAAAACCTCAGTTACACTGGCTTCTAAACTTCTAGAACCTTCCAAGCATTTGCTGTTTCCTCAGCATGAAACAGCTTGCTCCTGGTTTTCAGATAAACAGCTAGCCTCTTCTCCTGCATCTTAGCTTGAATATCTTCTCAGAGACACCTGTCCTAACCAGTATGTTTCATTATAACACCTGGTTTATTTTATTCATTGCTTATTCCAGTCTGTAATTATTTTATATTTTTTTGTTCATTGTTATTCTCTCCCATCATAACGTAAGCTACTTGAAGGTAGGGCCCTTATCTGTCTTGCTGACCACTGTTTCTCCAGCAGCTTGTACATATCAGGAATTCAATGTTTATTGAATGGACGAATGGATGAATGAATGAATAACCAAATTAAAAGTTGGGGTAGATATATACATAAAAATATATACCCCAACTTTTTTATCATATAAATATATACCTACTGTTGTGAAATTTCCTGATATCTCACCTAATAGTAACTTTATTTTTCTCCAGGATCATTTTTTGGATTGAAGACTAGAGAAGGACAGAAAGCTTTGTAATCAATGTCTTTTGAAATTAGGGGTTTAAGATTTACAAAGATTTTTTTTTCATTAGTACTCTCTAATCCCCTCCTGGAAATCACATTTTTCCTGTATTTCCTCATCCCACACAGTAGGGTTAAAATTTGTGCTTTTATATACTCAATATTAATTTCACTGATAATCGTATTTCTATATGCTTTGGTTTATATAAGGCCAATGGAAGATTTTAAGGAGTGTTTAAGAAATTGTCTCCCAGCCATTCCTTTATTCACTACACAGCAGGCACTATACAAAGAGATTCTCAGATGTTTAGTTACGCTGAGAAATTATTTCTATTCTTGCCCTGCTTGAAAGTTCTTAATATTTTCTTTAAAGTTATTTATACCATGAGAACCCCAATTATCATGCTGTCTGATACCATAAAATTTGATTTTTATTTTTTCTAATTGGCCATATGAAATAATACATGGCATATAGGATGCCTCAAATTTATTGTTACTTCCTTGGTAGTTCCATACCAACTAGACTTAGTATGACCAAGTAAAAATATAAAGAAAACATTCAACATCATTTTGTAATTGTCTGGAAACAGGAAGCCAAACTATTATCTATAGTACAGGGCAATCCCATTGTGGAAATTTCACCCTGACTGTACCCTCTTATCTTGTTCTGCTCTTACACACAGGTCATATTATGCACTGCTTTGTGCTAGTTTGACAAGAACTAATGTGGATGCTTAAATATTTTAAAGGCTGAACGCTTCTGAATGATAAAATACGGAGCTGATCAACCCTTCCTGTGGCGTTTGTGGTTAATGATAAAGTAATTTAATACTTTTCTCTTTTTTGGTCTATTAGTAGTTTCAACAACAAACATTAAAGTTCCTTTAAGGAAAAATCTTCAAATAAGGCCATGCAATGACACTTTTTAACTACAGTTGTTTTTTATTCAGCCATAAAATCTATCTTTCATAAAGAAACCCACTTACATGTCTTACTTCAGTGAAGGTTATTTGTAGACTGAAGGTCTTTTCTTGTCAAGATATGATGAATACCATGTGTGAAGACAGAAGAGCATCAGACCCGTATTAGCTGGAAAACCCACTGATCTGTGAATAACCTAAAAAAGAAAACCTGAAGATTAGCAACGTCGCTTTTAAGAATGATCCATCAAATTCAACAAGCAGATTCACAGAGATGAATCATCTGGTTTCTTTTATACCTACTATACAGTAAAGGTTATTTCCTTTCCCTACAAATAGAAGTTTGAAAATAAAGGGAGGCTTTTGAACATCCCTTGGTATAAGTCAATAGTCCTAAAGTGTTTCTGATATTTCAGATGTAAATCCTTACTAATGACAATTAAAATGGTGTTGCCTATTCATTCAGTATTGGATTCAATATTTCAGGGAATCACTCTGTGTTCTTCTGTTAGTGTGTGTTGAAGGGAGACAAAATTCTCAGTATATTGCCTCAAAATTTTTTACACTAACCTTTAATTTTATGGGAAGTTAAAATATCTGTAGAAATTATTTTTAGGAGTTGTCTACATAACTTACATAGTCAGTTACCATGTAGATAAATACAAATAATTAGGTAAGTTTCTATTCTGAATGCCAAGTCAATTGATTAAAAGCATAGACTATTTAGGGTAAATAAAAATAATTATATAGAGGTATAATCTTCTTAACAACAGTAAGTGCTTTGTTCCTATTTTTAAATTTTAAAATAGATCCAAAAGTATATGTTTAAAATATACATTTCATAGTATAATTTTTCTCAGTTCTAATGTATTGTGTTTGTAGTGGTTTCATTCATTTCTTTTCACATTGAATGGATTGAATAACTTAAAAACAGAAAGCACTAAAGAGGAATCACCTTAAGGATTTTTCAAATTTCTTTTATATCAGTGTTTTTATTAAACATATCCTAATATGATTGAAGTGAAATCTATTTTATTTTTTATTGATGTATACCAATATTAGACAACAAAATAAATAATTACAAATTACACTCTAATACAGCTACAAAAACTGAATTTTTGTGCCTTAATTCCTAAGGAAGACTTCTGGCAGTATACGTACTTTAGTAAATCAAATCAGCCATTGAGTGACTTTTGTTGTTGTTGTTAAGATAGCAGAAATTTAGATTTCACAGTTTATTTTTTAAGATAGGTTTAACACAAAGGATAAATGCTCGAGGGGATGGATATCCCATTTTACATGATGTGATTATTATGCATTACATGTCTGTATCTCATGTACCCTATGTACAGCTATGCACCCACAAAAAGTAGAATAAAAAACATATATTTCATTTTGGGGGGTGTCTTTTAGTGAATTTTTAACCATGCCTATTAAAATAATTAGTTTCTAACATGCCAACTTAATGAAAAATAATTTTTATAGTGATTGAATGACAAACTTTCTTTGTGTTTAGGCAATTAATAATCATTCATGCTTTGATATGAAACATTCTGATAATGTTATTTATAACCATTTACATTATGTAAATTAAATAGGAAAATAGAAACACCATGCTTTCAAGAGTGAGTTATAGTTCCATGAACAAGAAGTTTGCTGTTAGAAAAATTTTTCTGTTTGGAACCAGTCTAGGGCGTTCAAAGACTTCATTTCTCATCACATTATCTTAGAGTAATGAAGAAATAAGGAAGAGCTAAAAATCCTTATCCAAGGACTTCAATTGATTTTGTTTTAGATGAAATTTGAGGGCATGTTTTATAGAATTACATTCTTTCTAAAAGTCAGATATTAACTATTTTAGAAAACAGATTAAGCCCTGAACTTTTTAAAATTCCATTTTTAATGAGTTTCTAAAACTGAGAACGGCAGTCTCAGTTCAAAGAGTAAGAAAAGAAAACTCCTCTGATTATTAGAAGCTTAAACACTGCAAGAGGCCTTGAAGCTTTCGTCCCACCTACTAGAACAGCCATAAATCATAGGTGAACACAGAGCAAGAACCGTCAGCGATGCTTAGATATAGAGCTGCGGCAAAGTGAAAAACGTGGAGTTTTAGAATTTAGCACCTAAGGCCCAGCTAAATTGTATTGATTTTAACTTTAGCTAAAATAGTCACCTGTTCAATTTAATAATGCTTTCTGTGGATGACAAAGCAAACTTTAACTAAATAAAACACGGCTTTAAATAGATGTGGCATTTATGACAACCAAAGAGTGAAACAATTTTATTAAGTGGTAATGTTCGTGGGGCTGCAGCAATAAACAACATATGCAGTTGATGAAACCCAGGAGGGAGTTGAGGGCGAAATCCTCCTTTTGGGAATATTGGTCCACAGACCCTTCCCATTCTCTCTTCTGATGGTGCAAATAAGATGGGACAGCAGGGCAACTTTAGACATTTGCTTTTTTGGACATTTTTCCCTCCTCTGTTCTGTGTGGTGGCTATGTTTAGCCATTGCCTGAACTTAAGACAGCGTTTTAGACTAGAACATGCCCATTCCTTTTCGTTCAAAACTGAAAATTTGCTTGTCTATGTCAGTGACCACTGAAGAGTTATTCTCTTATTTCTTAGATTATATCAGGGCTTCTATTTATTGTCATCCAGAAGTAGGTCAGTTTTTAATGTCAGTTTCTTTCCAATAAACAACTTGAGTGATCAGGGGAAGTACTGGTTTGCAAATATATGAACAATTGAATCCAATTCCAGAAAGGAATCTAGACTGTAGTCAATAGTAGAAAGAAAAGGAAACGAATAGAATTCAGCATCAAAGCATTATATTCTGATGTAGTTGCAGAAGGAAATAGCAATGAGAAGAAACTGATTAAAGAGAGATGTTTAAGATCTCCCTTTAAATTTTACTTTTGGAAGCTTGGATATAATATGTTGCACATGAATATATATTTCATGATTCAATTTTTGCTTCAAAAATGTATACATACTATACACATATATGTCTATGTAAGCACAAAATATATTGGGAAAATTAGAAGGATTTACACTAAAATCTTAATAGTAGTAGACACCGACCAGTTTTCATTTAAATTTTAAATGTAAACGACTGAGTTATGGCTAGTTTTTATACATGTGTGTTTTTCTATATGTATTAACTCACAGAAAGAAAACCTTTTGGATTTTTCCGCTGCAACCACCACTAAATTGTATAAAATTTGAATACATTTTTATAGAGATATGAGTAAAAGTCAAAATTTAAAAATTAAACTATTTTATATATTTTTAAAAATTTTTTTTATTATAGCTATTAAAAATTATTGATTACATTAAAAATAAGTCTACAAATTATTAAGGGATATCAGTAAGTCCAAAGTTTTTTAACACAGCTGAAAATGTTCCATTTATTAGTTTGAAAAATTAAATGTTTTTGTGCAAATAAAGTGATTGTAGTGTTCAATGACCATTGAACAGGTAATGTATAATATTGCTATTATGTTTTATGTGAGTTTCATCTAGACCTACATGTATATAAAATTAAAGGCTATATGAATTTCTTAATATGGTAAAATATTTTTCAGCTGCTATGTGCAACTATTGCAAATACTGTGCTAATTCATGAAATTCATTAATACAAAAAGAAACTAGAAAATGGCTGATGGGCACTACTAGGAAATAATATTTATAATGCGAGTGTTGGTTGTATCCCTATTGTATGAGAGGAAGAGTTCAAATTAGTATAAATCTCAGGAATCTAAGGGCTTCTTCTGCAGGTTAAGGCACAACCTACAAACACTGAGGGAGGGCATTATAACACAATTGTCTTGTTTTGAAGATATTGAGCAAAGCAACACAAAGAAGCATTTCTCTGGGGGCCCAGCCATATTAGATAAGATGGAGTTGTGCTGAGTCAATTAGCCTATAATGATGGAGGTACCTGTGTATTTTAAAAACACATTTAATTCATCATGTGTGTTTATGATATGCGGGACCACATACCGCATGAGGTCCAGGGTAGCTGGTCTATGGAGGTACTGTCTATTGTCTATTTCAAATCTGTAAATATTACTGGGCACCTGCTATGTCCAAGGCACTAAGCTGTAGAGAAAACATAAGAACATAATCCAAATTATACCTATATTGGACAGATTTTTTTTTTTTAACATCTTAGGGATGATGTGAGTTAAGAAGTAAGTGCTTGCATAAATTGCACCAGTAGCAGGCTAACTTGGAAGAGGGACTGTAGGAAAGATCTGAAGACTAAGATTGCTAAATGAAGAGTGTGAATTTTGGGGTGTGTGTGTAATGGACCAACATGTTAGGCTAAGGTATTTGTATTTTATTCTATATGTTGTGGGGAAGTATAGTAAGTTTTTGAATCCAGAGATAGGGCATAATCACAGGACCAGTTTATATACTTAATTGAAATGTTTCTGCTTGTTTAAGTAATACTTATATAGTAATGGGGTTGTCAAAGCATAGAATATGGATGGACTTTGATGAAATTAAATATTTAGCGGTCACAAGTCCCTGTCTAACGCCATACTGATTTAAGTATAGGCATTTCCCAGAACAAAAGATGGATTATAAAAGCCAGGTATTTTATTCCTTAATTGCTTAGAAGCTAGTCTCCAGTTACAGCTCTGAGCTTTAGCTGAGGTAAGAGTGTTTCAGCAAAAGTTAAATTTAATAGAATGCATTAATTCTTCCCCATAACAACTAGAACCTAGCACACGTTTTAGAATGCATTTACAGTATGTTAAAAGGGCAGACATTTATAAGGATATAACAAACCACCCTGCTAAGTTTTAGCTAGAAAATGGGACTATATGCTACTGTATTGTAAAATAATTGACTTAGCTTTTTTCAAAGAATAGATGGCATGTGCATTTATAAAGTCACCAATTTTGTGGAGAAAATTTCAAAATGTGTTGGCTGTTGCTAATTGAGTCGTATTTATATTCAATTCTTTGGCAAGTTTTGTTTTGGGAGTAAGAAAGAGAAGATGGAATTCTGGTAAGAATTATTTATATCTTCTATGAGAAGCATTGAATCCTAGGTTAAAACTATTAGAAAATAAAAACAGAAAGAAAAATAGACACCCGCATCTAAAGAGCACAAAATAAGAAACTAGACAAACTTAGATAAAAAATATGAGCTATGTTTTTGCTCATTTTGCATTGAGAGCAAGCTAGTTGTTTTCTTTATATGTTCAAGCAGTACCCAGATAGTTGCGAACACTTGTCACTCCTTCAGCTTACCTTCAGTATTGAAGCTAGATAGCTGGCTTGTAGATACTTCACATAAACTACCATTTAGAATATTCTAATAAAGGAATTTGGAGACAAAGAGTCCTCTCAGATGGAAATGAAAGACATTGGGATTAAGCAGTTTTGGACTCTATGGCAACAGTCCTCCCCAAATTCATTGAAATGATATTGCTTTGCACTGCAAATATCTTTTCCCCATCTGTGAGATAGAAAATTCTCCTATGGAGTGTGGGTCAAACCATGAGTTTAATCTTGTATGTGAATTGAAGAAGACTTAGTAGGGACATTTGTGATGTATCTTACTAAACTAAGGGGGTAGAAGCCTATGACAATAATAAATATTATTATATGATACATAATAATACCTTAATATGATTTTAGTAATCTGCTTTCTCTGCAGCGCTTGCCATTCTAGGTGAACTTTCACTGCTCTGCCCCTTATTTTTCTTTAAAAGGATTCATTTTCTTAATTGCTTATTGCTGTGGTATTTAGCCCCTTGTCATAGCTCTTTAACTAAAGTATATAAAACTGTATTGCATTCAGAACCAGGAAATATTAAATGAGATCCAGACCTCAGCAAATCAGAGAACCAATTAGAATTTATCTAATTCTATGAAGAAAAACATCTTATTTTATTATTCTCATTAAGTGAATAATTCTTTTAAAAAGCTTTTATTTTAAGGCGTTCATAAACACAAACAGCAGAATGTTAAAGTAATGATCACATTGATTATATTGTTTCTCAAGTTTCTGTACAAATAAAAATTTAAGAATCATTTTGTAAATATTCTAGATAAAGTAATTACATAATATAAGGAAAAGGGACATTGACTTTGGGCAGTCATATGTCATATATACTGATTCATCTTGGATACATGTGCTACCAAAAATCATATAAAATCTAATTTGTGTAACATAGCCTAACTAAAATGGAACCTACATAAAGCATTAAATAAGTGGTTAATGTTTAAGTCCCATTTATAACCAAGCACTATATTATAAATTATCTACCCCTAATTATAAATCAGTTGATATAATCACTGGTTAATTAACAATGGATATAGTAACATATAATCTGGTTCTTACTGTGCTCTCATAATTCATGACCATCTAGACATGCCATTATAAACATGCCAAACTTAAGACAACAATGAACTGAGTTTAAACCAGCTTGCAAAGGACCAAGGGCTGATACAAGACTGCACTACTGTATCATCAGAGATCTTAAAAAGTAATTGAAAACACTTGCCATGTCTTGATACCTTGAGGTATACTGACAGATTCTACAGCAATTACTGGAGAACTAAAGCAGGAGAGGCCACGTATCCCTTAGGAGACAAACATTTTTTAGATGTTGTACATAAAACGTCAAGATAAGGCAAGCAAACATGTGGCTTTGAAGCATGGTTTTGCTCCCTCAGTTACCTTGCTGTTTCCATAGTGGTATCACCAAAAGTCTTTACAATGATTGAGAAGGTTCCATAAAATTTTGAATGTAGGAGATGTCCAAGCCATAAGTCACTGATATCTACCACTCCTAACTCTAAGATGCAAAAACGCTATTAACAATAGTAAATTAGAGTGGGGGATCATAGGTAATGTAGGAGGAAAGAATGACTTCTGAAGAAACTTATGCAACAAAGTTAAATATTAGTTCATTGATAGATTAGTGGTAATAGAGACAGACCAATCAATCAGTCAGCAATCTGTTGGTCAGTAGCATGGTGGTTTATTCTGTACGTGTACATGATCCTTTCTGTTTCCATCTCATTTATCTAACAATACAAATCCCACATGTTTTCAATATATCATTCTTTAATGATGCACCTGAGAGATTAGAGCCCTTTTACTCTATACTATTTGTTCAGTATGTTGGCTATTTTATTGAGCAAGAGTTCAATAAACTTGTAATATATCTAGTCTTTTTTTTCTGTTTTCATTTTTTTTCTTTCTATATTGTAAGTTTCATAAAGGCAGAAAACACCTCCACGATCAAGGAAGGCCTTAAATATATAACTTTATTCATTTGAATTTTGAGATAAACTCATTTTATAATTACTATTGGTGATATATCCCTGAGATGATATTTATATCCTTTTCTGGAAAATATATATGCTATTTTCTAATGGTTTATGGAAAAGTGTATTTTATACTGTCTTGGAGGGATCTTTGTTTCATTTAACAACTCACAGAAAATCATCATAGTTTGTAGAAATTTATACTTTAGTCCCTCCCTCCCTCCTTTCCTCTTCTTTTTTTGCTCATTTTTACTAGAAAGGGAAGTCAGATTTTACTTTTCTTTATAGTCTTAAAAAACTTCTTTGAGGTAATACAGCTGTTTGTTTTGGAGATCTAAATGAATAATTCTGTGAAATATAGACTAGAGGACTATATTGGATTTTCAGTTTCTCTGTCAGAAACTTCCTAAGATTCTCAGGAAGAAGTAGAAGGACAAAGGTGCTATAAAAAGTTAGTCTAGAGTGGTCTGAATGGACCTGGTCCAAATGGGAAAGGCTTAAAGTGATTCTATTGTGTCAAATAAGCATTTGAGCTTTTTTTTCCAGAGATAAAATGTTAAATTTTTTTCAAGCCTGAAATTAGTTGAAATTCTCCTCTTCTTCCATAATTAAGTAATAATATGTGACAAAGCATGAGTTATTACATAATAATTCATATCTTTTGCTTTGCTAAGAATGAGGCCATAGGATGAGTGCTTGTTTAAACGTACAAGGTATGAGTTATTATGTCATAATTCACACCTTGAAATGCCATATTGTGATTATAAAATGGCCCTGTGCAAATATTATTAATTTTTTAAAGTTCAGAAATAAATTATTAAAAATAACACATTATGACTTCAAAAGAACCTCTCTAATGTGAATTCATTAAAAATGGAATAAAAAATAAATTAGTGTACACTGAACTGGAATTACATATAACCTTTCTTGATGAACTGTTTTCATTGACATACTGTTGTAAAGCATACATTCTATAATTTGCAGCTGTTGTGTAGATGTTTCCTTCCTTGAACGCTCTAACAGGTAATGTATTCTGGATTTTTTTTTTTTTTCTCTCAAGGACACAACTTAACAGCAGCTGTAAGTCAGAGTCTTTGCAATCAGATTCAGTACTGTTTATTTTGTTTATCAGGGTTGCATATACAAATCATAAAGGGCATCTCTCTTCATTTGACTGCTGACCACTAGTCTTTAAAGCCCGGTCATTCACTGGGTTCTAGAACAAAGCCTTTTGCTGGTCTCTCTCTACTTCCCTCTTTGCCATGTCTTTTACCAGTTTATCTTCATCTTCCTCACCATTGGCTATGGGTACTCTCCAAAATTCTTGCCACACTTTTGTATTCTTTTCTGTCTGGTCTTACTTCACTAAGACATTATCAGTTTCAATGATTCATTCTCTGCAGGTAACCCCATAATACCTCTCTATTTCCAAAATTTCACTCAGACTCCAAATTACTTATATTTCTTGTTATTATTTTATTTATTCCAGTGAATATTCCAAACCTTAGAATTCTCAGTCTCTGAGGTTAGAAGTCCTTCAGTCATTGTTTATTCCTTTTATCTTTTTGATCCAACTATTGAACACCTACTTTGTGCTAGCTACTTAGTGAGGAATAATTCAAGGTGAGTGTCAAGAACTTTATTGTCATAAAAGAACCAATTATGCAAATAAGTAAATTTAATATGAGGAAGAATGTGATATGCATAATAGACAAATGAGCACATTTGACTGCCTCCACCTGAAGTTATTATGAAAAGCTTCATGGAGAAGAGATATTTGAGGTAGTTTTGAAGAATGAATGAAGTTTTCAAAAGTAGGTGGTTCATTTCAGGGTAATCAAAATCACAAAGACCTGTAGGAAAGGATGCAGAAAGTCTTCACTGTATTAAAATTTTACAAAACTATGTCAGTTCTGTAGAAATATTTGCATAGTAATAATAAATTTGAAATAAGAAATCATTGCCCTTTATTCACAGTCACCAAGTCTTTATCTCATATGTTCATCTCATATTTCATTTATTGCATATGTTTCACACTTTTCTCTTGAATGTTCTATTTATGTGGCTTTAACTGTAATTTAGAAATGCACTATTTTATTCTGAATTACTATAGCACAATTTTATCTAGTCTCATCCAACCTATTCTTTTTCTATTCTATTCTGTACTCTGCTGCCAGATTAAGCTTCCTAAAATTCAGATTTTTTAAAATTTTTCCTCTGATCATGAGATTTTTAGTATCTTCCTATCACCTCCCAGTTCAAAGTTCTGTGCCCAAGTAGAATGAACACAGATGTTCCAGTTCTTCCAACATATATCTTATCTCACCTCTTCAACCGTATTTCCCATGACTTTCCAAAATGCTGGCCTCATTGTCTTCTGCACAAATACCCTCCTGCTTTTATTTACAAATTCTGTGAATTATTCTTCAAGTTATCTCTATATGCCCTCTACTCTTCCTTAAGTTCCAGCTAAATTTGCACCTTCTCTGTGAAATGATCTTCAATGATCACAACCCACATCTTGTTCTTCCATATTAATTCTCAAATTTCTATCATACCTAATATCAGTATGACTTATTATATCATTCAACAGCAATTAGTTTAAAACAGCTAGTAAATATAAAACACTGCATGGGTAAAGGAAAGAAGAAAGAAGGACAAAAATATTGCTGTATCTTTCTTTTGTATCACATGCTGCTTTGCATTTCCAAACACCTACATCTTGGTCCTTAAGGAGTTTCAATCTAGACATGAAGAGTCAATGTGCAAACCTGTAATGCAAAGGAGATAATGCCAAATGCAGACTACAGGTCAAAGAGTGGTGCTATCATGGAGAAAGGACACCGTGATTCTTACTGGTGCAACTAGGAATGGCTTCAGAGAGTGACATGAACTGGGAAGAAGAACAGATCATATATAATATGATAATATTATATCATATTACTTGTGATATTGCCTATCCAGGCATGGGCAATATCATAAGTAAATATGAAGAGCTAGAAAAATATGGGAGATACTTGGACAAGAGTGATTAGTCTCATTTGGCTAGATCATTGTTTAACCTGTCATTGAGTTCTAATTGCATCATCAGATTGTTCCCTTATAGCTACATTAAAAGCCTCTAGAAACATAAAATGTGACCTCACTTTTAAAAAATGGCCTAAAGAATATAGTACAGGCTAAGGCCATAATAGTTACTCAATAAATACATATTTAATTAATGTAATTTTATTAACCCACAACACTTTTCTAAATCCTATTTTGCATTTATATATCACTTTTATTCTTCAGGTCTTCATGAAGAGTCATTTTCCCATTTGATCTTTCAAAGGGCTTGCTGAAGTTAGGAATCTTTTTAGATTTACGGAGTGTTTAAATACTGAGTTAAATGGGCAATAATTAGAATTTAACGCTTCAAGTGAAGACAGCTTTTATGTTTTATAATTCTCCAATACTCTGATTTCTTAGACTTCTGATACTTCATGGTTACAGATTGTTTTGCATTCATTATTGTTTAGCTAACAATCACCCAGAGCCTATTTTATGGCAAGTGCTGGAAAAGGGGTTAGGAGATGTAGGGGATCTATGGAAAGTGCTGGAAAAGGGATTAGGAGATGTAGGGGAAACCAAATCCTAGAATGATTAGTGCTGGTGTAAAACCTCAGAAGGAGAAAATGATTTGTTCACTAGGTAAGAATATGCATTGGGAATTAGTAAGAACTAAGGAAGCCATTCATTACATAAAACAGGTTTCTTAAAGTTTAGTACAGTCTTATTCAATATATGTAATGTTAAAAATCAACTGGGTGACAGCCACTGTGGTACACAAGGCTAACCTAAACAATTCATAGACTGGACAGGACCTACCAGTAAGACAGCAAGTCTCTCAATGCAGACTTGGAACTGTGCTTACCAGGTTTAATCCTACTTCTTATTGTAAATAAGACCAAAGTTTCCCTAGACATTAAAAAAGTATATATTAAAAATTATTTTCTAGCTCTATACAAGGACAAAAAGGTAAACCTTTATAACCCATGGCATGTTTCACTGGGTTTACTGTGCTATTATTATTGGAATCAGTTGAGATTCATCACTATAGTTGGACTCCTGTAACAGTCATCTACAGCTTCCAAAATACATAAAATGCATAATTTTGTGTGCATAAATTAACTACTTCATTGTCAAACGTTGGCCAGATAGCAGAAGAAAAAGTCAGTCAATGACATGGGAAAAAAAAAAATCCCTGATTCTTGGAACTACATTTATGGCTTAGTGAAATGCACTAACAACACTTTCTTTATTTCAGCTACTAAAAGTAGGTCCTTGCTGAATTACTTTTCCTGCCTTTAAACTCTTTCTGTAGATAAGATGATGGAGGAAGGGCAAGAGAAATCAAAAAACAAGCTTAATAACACCATACCTTCGAAGCAGCTTGATTTATAATGAGTTTGTGGGAACATTCTGAACCTATTTCATGTTGAATTACAGTCCACCTTTACAAGTGGCTGCTAAAGAAGGAGTTCATGAACATACTCCTCATACTACTTCAATCCTCTTCCTGCTCAGTCACTAAAATTTAAAATGTGATACAAACAAAATGCATCTATAAATTTATATAGTAACTACACAAACAAATGCAAACTCATTCTTAGTAACCATAAAATTACCTTCTGTTATCTATCACTTTGTGAATTATAGTTTCATCGCTTGGAACAGCCAACAGCATAGAATTACACTGCTTCTCTTCTTACCCCTGTGTCACTACTGTTCTTCTGGCAAGAGCAGCAATCAATAGTCTCGTGGATAAACAAATGATGAAAGGCCAAGATGAACTACTGTAAATAGGAATCACATTATCTATCTTTGCACTGAATATAATTAAAAAAAAAACAGTGTCTTCTTTTGGACACCTGGCTTCAATTATAATCTATTCAAAGTCCTTTTGTTTCTCTGATTCACATTCTTAAAAATCTTTAGAAAGAGCAAGTTTGTAAACTGGTACAAAGTAAACAATGAAAGATAGGTAGATTTGTGTGGATTTCTTATTGTCAAATATGTATAACTACATAATGAGACTTGGAAATTTTAGCTTCAAAGTCACTAGAATTGTAAAGCCTTTTCTTAGTTAGTGCTAGTTCAACATCCAAACTGTGTTACTGGCTAGGCAAATATGAGATTTTGCCAAGTTTTATATTGGATAATTGTACACCAATGTGGTTCAAGTGAAAGATGAGGACATGTTTTTCATCTCTAATTTCTTGTAAACAGAAACAAATAAATTTTCCTTAAGTTATGAGCTATGGAAGATTCACTTTTTATTTCTTAGATGAGAAAAATAAATATGAAAGTAGAAATATATTCCCAATGTATTTTCTGCATAGAGATTCTAATTATAAGGCTAAACTATTGTGATTTTATTTTTAATTCATCGATATATTGCTATTTAGTAATATTCAATTAAAAGGTAATCAGTGTGATTGATGATCATTTTGCTTATACCTTAATATTTTAGTTTGAGTAAGTTTCTTATGCTATAGCAAGTATGTTTTATTAAACTCTAATCATAGCATTGAACTAGATCCATTTTTGATTATTATTTAGTCATACTGGTGGCTTAAAGTGCAGACATTTTAGAAATGCAAAAATCAAAGACAATTTTCTTAAACAGAAAGATCAATGTCCAGCACAATGCGCAAAACAAAAACTAGACCACCATTGTGAAGTCCTCAGAACACCAAGGATACTCTAAAAGCTTCCAAAAAGAAATAAATATAAATAAAGCAACAAATACCAGATTAATCTTGATGGGGTTCAGGACACACTACCCCAAAATATGGTTACACACTATGCCAAAATATGGCACCTTGGCATGTTGAAGAATTTAGACTCAGGAATTAAGCAAACTTCAAGAGAACAAAGGTCACTCTTACCTTCCCCTACCCTTGTCACATAAAGTAATTCATAAAGCCAAAAAGGATTTTCTGACTTTCCCTGTAAGCAGATCAGAAGACCTTCATGTGTGAGGTCCCCTTCTTATATCTGGAAGAAAGAAGCAGTCTTATCTCCAAAGACACAGAGATGCCAAGAAGAATCTAGACAAACAGGCCTTGCTAAATTTCCTCATTTATTTCCAGTACATTATACTCTCTTGCCCTATATTTTGCATCCACTGTCCATTCTTCAGCAAATCTATTATAAAAAATATTCAAGTTTAACTGATCCTTTAGGTCTTCATTTCTTTTCAAAGGTTCCCATGTAATGTAAACTTCTATGGAAATGAATTTGTATGCTTTTCTTCTTAATCTGTGTTCTTGTTAATGTCTTTTGTTAGGGACCCCCAGCCAATGAACCTAAATGGGAGGAAGAAAAAGATGTATATCCTCCCCTACAGCATTAACTGCACATCTGTGTAATTGGATGGTAGAAATTAATAGAGCACTATCTTTGAAGGTTTGAGAAATAATCATTTTAGTCTACAATTACATACCCAGCTAATCTCTCCATCAGATTTGAAATTAGAAGATAAATATTTTCATGTCTGAAAGGATACAGAAGATTTATCTCTGTTTCTTTGGAAGCTACGTAAGGATAGATTCTGAACATTTAAACCAAAAAAGAGAAATAGAATCCAGAGACTGTGGTAGAATTGACTCAAGGTATCAGTGGTGCAGCAGATCTGGAGAGCAACGAGTCTAGATGAGAACGGGACTCGGGAGGAGGTTCTGGAAAACAAATTTCTGGGATGAAGGGGGAATCTCAGAGATTCAATATTATTTTTGAGATTTTGAAATGGTTTAAGAAAGCAATAAAGGAATGCAATACAAGAAAACAATTTCACGGAAAAAAACCTAAGGAAAACCCAAAAAAATGATAAATCTGTGCTTAATGTAATTATATTACACTAGTGGTTATTCAGTATATAATTTTCACACAGTCATAACAATGAAGCATTGTCATTTTATACAAGAAATGCTGAGAAACATAATTATGCTTTACAGTACAGAACATAAATGCCATTACTCTTATTAAAGGGAAAGCAAGCATGGCTGAATTTGGGATTGAAAGAAGAAAAGGAAAGTTACAGGTAAAGAAAGAGGGTTTGGCATCCTTATTGTTCTCTGAAGTAAGTCAGGAAATTGATTAGATGAAACAAGTGAAACTATTTGCATATTATTTAAAGGCATAAAAGTTACCAATAGGTTAAAAATTAGTGATATGGGAAAAGGGATGTAGGAGTGGTATAAAGTGGTTAAATATACCTCACTTATAGAAGAAAGAAATATTCTTCATTACCAAATACATACCTGTTGGCTGAAGGAAGAAAGGAACAAGGAAAGATAACTTGGCAGTGGAATTTGTAATCTGCAAATGATATTGGCATGCAAGATTTCTACCCTCTACCAACAATTGACTGCCTGTTCCATGCCAAACACTGTGCTAGCTGTTGGAGAAATATAGATAAATGACTTAATAGAGAATGCAATAAAATATGAGAGAAAGACATGTTTAATAATTGCAATCAACATTATGAGTAACGTAACAGCAGTCTGTATCCACTCCTGTGAGATTACAAGGGGTGGAGTGAGTAACTATGCCTTGTAGGGAGCAATTGGTTAAAGTTGTCTATAGCAGGAACCTTGAATAGAATCATTAAGATCACTCATATAAGTTAATCATAAAATCATGGTGTGGTTGGTGACGGTGGAGTTCAGGGATGGCACTCCAAGTATAGAAAACAGCATGTAGGGTACAGATTGGAGTTCTCATAGTTTGAAGTGTGTACAATTAGTGAGCCATGGAAATTAAAGTGCAAAAAGAAATATTAGGTTGGTGTAAAAGTAATAGCAGCTTTGCAATTTTAGTGGCAAAACTGCCATTACTTTTGCACTGACCTAATAATTGCACAATGTAAGTCAACAGTAATTGAAGGTCATTGTTTGAATGGCCTTACATTTTATTATAATGAGCTCAGTGCTCCACCTGAAGTGTAACGAGGAGTCAGTCACTGAAGGAGCTTAGGCGGTAAAGTAGTATGGTCAGTTTTGCTTTGACATCAACCTCTGTGTGGGAGAGAGCAGATTTATTGGGGTCTCCTAGAGAACAATGGGCATTTTAGAAGTGATTTAAAGAGGATATCCTCAAATGGTCACCAGATATCTGGTCACCAGATAATGTTTGCATTCATAAAGGAATATTCTCGTGGAGGAGTTGACAACAAACTTGGAAATTCAGAGAGTAAATGAAAATAATTTTGGAAGAGTGCACAACAAGAAAGGATAAAGAATAATAAATATGTCCATCTGGTGGAGGTTGATAACTCAGCATAAAAAGAGATTTGTCATTAGCAGGCACACTGATGAGGCCAAGGAAATGAATGTATTATAATACTAAACCAAGTTATTTCCATTAGACCAAAGTTTTTCCATAACTCAGGGCCTCAAACATAAAGGTCCTAAGAATAAGGGACTCAGAGGAAGTTTACTGGATTGAGTCAATATCAGCATGCCGTTAGGGAAATTGTAAGTGAAAAGGTAGAACATTTTATTTTAGTTCCAATTATTAGTCTAAGTTCTTTATCTTCTTTCATAAATGAAGAAAAATGATTGAAATTCAGGGTAGTGGTAAAGAGATTGAATACATTTTAAGTCACTCTAAGATTTATCAAATCAAAATCTCAAAGTAAGGGACAATGCATATCATTTCAGACTGTTCAAAAATGTTTTTCACATCTGTGAACAATGAGCCATTGTTACTCTATCACAGGGATTTGCATAGTATAAGCATTTGCTAATATCACTAATTTTTCTTAGTAACTTAGATTCACAGTCAATACAAACTCTTCAGCAACTCTGCCAAGGAAATTGATATTACTACTTCCAAAATTGATTTTTTTGACCTAAGGCATCTTAATTTTTCTTTTTTTAAAAACTACAGCCAACTATTAGGCCATGCTTAAGAGACTTTCAGAAAGGAACACTGACAAGAGGAAACATATAACCCTATATTTAAAATATTTATTTTTAATTTTATTATTGTTATGAAAATTACTTTCCTAAGAGAATGGAGTTTAAATGAACACTCTCTGAAGTCCATTTCCTAGGCTAATCAATAATGACCTCATCTGTATGAAAAAGAGAGTACCTGTACATTTCAATAGTAAAATTTATGGCACCCATATAAGTCAAGGGATAGGAATTTCTAACACTTTAAGACAGCAAACGCAGATTTATGTTGAAATACTTAATTTAGCTTTGATAAGACCTTCTATTCCTATGCAAACATATATTTTCACTGAATGAAGCTCAGGATCAATCAGAAATCTTGGTCTTCTATCATTAACACTTGAAAACTGTCTGCTCAAAAACTCACCTAATAACTGTTCTTAGGTCAAATAGCTGGTGCCCCATTTGCAAAGAAGAACTAGAACTTGCTGGCTAGGTAAAAATGAAAGTAATTTTAACTGACCCATTAGAAAGGGGCAGGAATGATTTAGCACAATAACAAAGCAGTTGGTTAGTGCTGTTAAATACTTTCATTCTCAGACAGGAGTTCTGAGGTTTGGGCAATGGTGTATTGCAAGCACTTCCTTTTTGCATATTTGAGTGTATCATCAAAATGACTTCCTTTTTGTCACTGAGCAATGTTCATTTATACAGCTAAAGGCAACTTTCAGAGTGGAGATGTCCATCAACAGTCAAGCAGCATGGACACTCCCAGTTCTTTTTGGATGGGGTGTCCTTACACACATATCTGGTTTGGCTGCATAGCAAGTGCAAGGTTATTCACATGTATTATCTATATAATAATGCTTCATTTGCATAGCTTTTTATATGCATACTATAACTGCCAACATTTCAGTTAAAATAATATTGGAATTAAATATGAGGAGAAGGAAAAAATTAGTAGTTGAGATGAAGAAAGGATGCTCTCATGTGTGATTAGAAAATGATGGGGATTTGATGAAGTGGAAAGGTAGAAAGCTGTTCTGGATGCCAACTACCTGTATAAGCTCTAGCATCAATGATAGTGACATGTGATGGCAGTCTGCATCAGAAAGAATCCCTTTGCAATTTTGATAAGTATACACAGTACGAAAGTCAGAATCCATTGATGAACTTAAAGAAGCATTTGCCAGGAAGAGAGGAGCAAAGGATCATAATGTTTTATTATTAAAATGCTCTCTGTGCCTGCAGTTCGTTAACAGAACTGTTCATTCCTCTAGTCATTTGTTCGTTTAAGACAAAGATATCTCTACATTTTACTGTTCTCTTTTTAGAGTGCGATTTGGAAATGGGTCCCTATGGAAAATTAAAGTAGAAGCAAAATGAAGACTGAAATCAATAGATAGCTATTTCTTTGTGTGTGTGTGTGTGTGTGTTTATCATTTTGTTATAAGCAAAATTTTTTGCTAAATATTTATTTTCAAATGATTTGAAAAATAGGAAATGGTAAAGCAATTACAAGTTTGGGATAATTTCTAATTTCATTTTCTTTGGAAATCTTATGTTGGAGAAATACATGTAAAGATATATGAAACAGAGGCAAGCCACACACCAATTCCGTTTTACGTGGATTCTGTTCTATGATCTTAGTAGTGAGTAACTGGGGCCTTTCTTACAATGTAGAATCAGAGAAGGTCAAACAGAGTCTGTTGTTTAGAATAAGCAACTATAGAAAAGGAAGAGGTACTTGTGCCAATTAAAGATCAGGGGATCTGGTTGAAATTTTGTTGTCAAGTTTAGTAAGATGAAAGTGAGACATGAGTTTCTATTGTTACTGTATCATACATGAGGAAAAATGTATATGACCCAGTCCACTGTAGTGTCAGAAATGGAAGTCTGGTGGCCTTTTTGAATGTGATTTTGAATTTTTATTGCTGAAGTTCCTGAAGGCAACAGAGATATCGCAAAGAATGTACTTGCTTGGTTGTTTTGTAATGTTAATTTTTAAAAATTAAGTAAAACATTTATTCTTTGTAAAAGTTGAACAATTTAGAAAAGCATAATGAAGAAAATAAATACTACCATGCTATTAGATAACTTCCTAATTTGACTATTCTATAAAATCAAGATAGTATTTTCAGAGGAAAGATTGTATAATTTGTAATTTCTGTAGCTATGACGTTATATTCAAATATAATTTATCAGAATTCATATTGTGATTATAAGTTAAATTTGTGATGTTTTTTAAATTCTTAATGCTTTTTATGTACTTTCCATTGTATAGAGTAGTTAGGATAGATGTTATAAGAATTTTCCCTGAATATTTAGGAGGTAAACTGCACTCCAGCCTGGGTGACAGGGTGAGACTCTGTCTCAAAAGAAAAAGTGTATTAAATTTTGTCTAGTAATTTAATGTATGAGAAAATGGATATATTGAAGCAAAAAGCAAGCAATAGTAGCACAAAATATCATAGGCATTTCAGAGAGGATATCCCATAAACAAAATCACTTATGTATTAATTTTAGAAAACAGTAGAACAGTTAAAAATACTTTACTTTCTCCTATAACAAGTCTTTACTTAAGGATCGTAAGTTTTATTATTAAAATTCCTTCTGTGCCTGCAGCTCATTAATAGAACTGTTCTTTCATTTCTCTAGCATGCCAAGTATATAGATTTTAAAGGGGTTCATAGTGAGAAAACATTTTACACCGAAAGACTGAGACTGCAAAGTGATCCTCATCAAGCTACCATTGACTTTCTTCACAGAATCGGAAAAAAACTACTTTAAATTTCATATGGAACTAAAAGAGAGCCCGCAAACTCAATAGGAATTGAATTTTTAAAATATGGCCCTGCTGATTGATTTCTTTTGGAAGCTTCTATTTAGTAGACGTGACCAATTTGGACTCCTTTTTAATATATTTCCTGGAAAAATTTAACAAACCTTAGTCAATTATTTTATAAAGGGTCACATGTTCTTTTTCTATCAGTGTGGCTCAGATTTTGCTGGTTGGAACAGATGAGCAGTGGGTCCTGAGTAGTGCAAGAGGTTGTTATACAAAACAGATCTGTGTATCTGTTTGGGGATCTAGCAGTGTTGAGCAACTCAGTCTGATCGCCCTCCTTTTCTGATGCTCTGTTTGGGTGGCCCAGTGCTATGGTGCAAGGTGCCATTAGTGTGCCCAGATGGCTGGATGGATAAATTCCTCTGTCATCAGTCCCTCTCCTCTGCTCTGAAAGAAGAACTCCGTCTACCTACCTTGACTCTGACCCAACAAGTAGGGCATCCTCTTCCTTCCTCGAGGGTCCAGAAGCCACACTCGGCTCCTCTGCTCTTTGCAGTAATATTTTCAATAATATGTTAACTAGAACTAACTTCTATGACAAAATATATGTCAATTTCCTGCTCTAGTGATCTACATGCCTTTTATGTGCACCTTCTATCTCACAGACCAGAGGAAAAAGCACGAGAAAAGTTTGACAAGATATGAAGGATAAGAAAGGGAGAGTTCACTGTGAGAATGGAAGGATGGAGAAAAGTGGAGTGGCTGGCTCTGGTCAGAGCATCTGCATTTCCCCACTTGCAAGACATTTGTTTTCCTAAATAGTTTGCTAAAGAAAGTGAGTTTTGTGTTACTTGCCATATAGAGTGTTGTTCATTGCTGATTTAAAGATGAGACCCTTTCGAATTTGTTCCACATGCGTGTATGCCCAAAGCTAAGACTGTTCACCATTTCCCCTTTTCTTAGCTCCTTGCCAGGATGGGCCAATCCTGGTCAGAAAGGAGAGAAGTAAAGAGGCCCTTATGGACAATGGTATAATACAGCTGTGGGGTAGCTTTGGGGGAATATCTTCCTTTCTCGTGTGCTCTGCTCAATCCAAATTGGAGGACGTAATCCTTTTATCTGGAAATTTTTATTTCCAGATAAAAATTTAAAATTAATAAAAGGAGATCGTTTCAAGGTGAGAGTCACCAAAAAGGCAACAAATATCTCTCATTTTTTTTTGAAGACTCAAACCAAAACATGAATTACAAGGACAGGAAACTACGTATCTTTGTCTCTATTCATCTTTCATGAATTAAATACCAAAAATTGGTTTTTTTTTTCAAAAGTCAAGTTTATATAGGACAAACATAAGATGTGCTTAAGTTTATGATATGCTTGATTAAGCAAGAAATGAGAGAGGTGACATTGTTCTTGGTGACAAAGCGTACTTTGTGGCAGAGAGTACTTTGAGATAAGAGGAAGGAATTTGAACTAGGTGCTTAATTAGTACAGTCTTCTTTGGAAATGAGCTAATATTTAAACAACCTATATACCCATGAGTGAAAAAGCACAAGAAAAGACTGGCCAGTATAAGAAAGAATGTGATTATACTTTTCTGAGGCAGCAAGGCATTGTAGTTAAGAGCGTGGACGTAGGAGCTCCATTGATGGAATTTGAATTGCAACTTTCCCACTTACTGACTGTGAGATTGTGGGCAAGTTACTGAACATCTCTGTGCTTCAATTTCAGTGAGGACAATGATGATGATAGTGCACATCTAATACACTGGTGAGATTAAAACATTGTATATGGAAAGTGCTCATAACATAGAAAGCATCATGAAACACTTCTTATTGAACATAAAGTTTTAACCAAAGGAGGTTAGGTTTGTAATGGAGTAATTTTATCTGCAGGAATCTGTTTACTAAAGGCAGAAAGTATGGAGAGTAAATTTGAGATATAAACTAAGGGTCAGTGTTATTGCTGTTGTATTTTTAATTGTGCTCCATTTCCTAAGAGGAGTTCGACTATTCTATCTTCTGTCCTCATCAGCCCGTGGAACACTCTAATTAGGTAAGCTTGTCAGAAAAGAGACAACATGAGCATTTACCTACTAATTGAAAAGGCTAAGGAAGCTAAACTGGATTTATACATCATTAATAATTATATTTTGTCAAAATTTTTGAGTCTAGAAATTATATTTAGGCTGGGTGTGGTGTGATGGCTCACACCTGTACTCTTAGCACTTTGGGAGGCCGAGGCAGGTGAATCACTAGAGCCTAAGAGTTCGAGATCAGTCTGTCCAACATGGTGAACCCTATCTCTACAAAAAAAAAAAAAAAAAAAATACAAAATGTAGCTGGGTGTGTTTGTGCACATTTATAGTCCTAGCTACTCTGGAAGCTGAGGTGGGAGGATCACCAGCCCAGGGGGTTGAGGCTGCATTGAGTCAAGCCCTGATCATGCCAGTGCACTCCAGCTGGCGTGACAGAGCCAGAGTTTATCTCAGAAAAGAAAAAAAGAAATTAAATATATTTAGAAATCAGGCATTTAAGTCCTAATCACCTGCCTGACAAGGACTTTTTGAGAACCACATTGATAGCTCCTCTGAATATTCTCCATACGTATAACCCTCAACTGTCTAGTATTTATTGAGGTTCTTAAAATATAGGTCAAATAATTTTTACAAATCATTTTTAAGGTGATACAAGAACAAGAGTACACAGCCCAATCCATCCAATATATGATTACCCAATGCAGAAATGTGCATCATTGCCATTTAGATACTTCAGTGATCTTCCAGTAGTTTTAGAAATGCTGTTAATATGTATGTGGCTAAATCTATATTTAGTATTCTGCAGATGAAGTTAAAGTATACTTTGCCCTTAAGGGGGAAGATGACAATCAGAGTACAAAGGGAATATTGCATAAGAAGACTGCGTGTTTGATTTTTGAAGGCCACGCTGTCCCAAAAGAAGATTAGGCTGCTTTTGACTGTCTTTTGTTTACAGAATCAGAAATAAGATTACAAATTACCAAATAAACTCCCTGAAGAGTACTGAAAGTTTTGAGTTTGCAATTGCTTCCTGTGTCAGTCAGGGCCCTGCGGAGAGGTGTGATGCCATTTTTAATGCATGCTCTAATAGATCTTTTTCTTGATGCGAAATCATCTCATATTATCAGTCAAGCTGACTTATTCTCTCCATCTTCAAAGAGGAAATTCAAACTATATCCTTCCCTGAAATTTTCACTCATTATCTTCTATGAATGACTTTTAATGCACCTTTAATATCAGTAACTTTCAGAATATCAGATGTTAGTTACATTCAAAGTGTGAGATTTTATTGACTATTAAATCAATAAATATACTGTTTGGTCCGCCCCCCTGCCATGGGATGTTAAGAATGAACATTTTAGCGAGTTTAACTCTACGTTTCTCTGGAATTAAACTGAAATTATTTTATATTGAGAACCTTTTCTGTCTTGTTTTTATTGAAGAGGAAACCTGAAAAGAAGGCACATTCAACTTCAAGATGAATGAATGGTGCTCAGTGTTGACACTGAACAAAGATGAGGAAAGACATCATCCTTTGCCCACTTTCTTTGCTCCTAGTTAAAACCTAAAATAGAATTAAAGCTCTGCTTTGTGGTTCATGTGGAACTCTAGATAAATGTTGATTGCTAATGTAGATGTCGTATCTGTGTCACTAGTGTACCCTTTGACACCTAGGACACATCCTTAAGAATAGGTATGGTGCTGAGAATTCTGAGGGATGCCTGGTCATACTGTAACAACACTGTTCAGTCCATGAATAATAACTGCCTGTTAAACTCCATGCATACGCCCTATGATGAAAATGAACCTAGATGTGCTGCAGAGTGGGGCATCTAAAGTCTTTTGGCAGCTGGTGAATGTAAGACAGTAAGATTGAGGGGGTAATCTAATAATGAGATTTACCTATCAATCCTCCAATCCAGTGACTTGGATTCTATACTATTTCAGTCAAACATAAACTCAATCTAATTGTAAAATTCTGGACAAACAATTTCTTATTGGGCAATCTCATTTTTTGTTATGATTTAAACAGATACTAGTTTATCAGAAATTTGTCTACTATGGGAGTACAAACTAAAGCTCTACTATCAGTTATAAAAAGCTTCCACATATTAAATGTCTGACAATCTGCATCCTTTTTAAATAGATTGCTTGTTCTTTATGTTAATTATGGCTTAGACTTCATTTTATGTGCATTTCTGTTTCCAGACATGGAATGCCCCAAGTAACTCTTACAAAAAATATATGAATAAGCAACGAGTTTTATTTTATCTCGTTCTTTGAATTTTTGAGAAATACATATAGTCATTTAATTAATTCTCTCAACATTTTATTTCATATGGAGCAACTTCTAACCTGGTAACCTTGAGCAGCAATTAGCTATTTCTTTATTATCTCTCTTCATTTCTGGGGTCTTAAATATCTGTCTTGACTACAAATTGACGTCACAGTTTTTTTGTCATCATGACTCCTTATTCAACTCCTTCATGTTGAATAGTGGTGATCTATTATATGCTACCTGATTATCTATTGGCTTTTCTGGGAAATGCTGAAAATGGTATACAAATGGTTTGAAAATGGTTTCAAACATAATTTTATAAGCATAAACGGAGCTAATGCACTATTTCTCAGTATGGGATTTTACTTAGTCCACTTGACTACTTGTAAAGAATGTGTCTGGACAGTGACTCAAAGAACCTTTTTAAAAGAGCATATGAATCATACTCAATGATTTATTCACATATCTATTTTAAAAATTCCATTGGTCATGCTAAAAAAGGTTGCAAGCCCTTTGACTTAAGTATTTCTATAATGGCTGTTAAAATCAATTCTGGCATTAAAGTCTCCAAGAATGAACAATGCATTGAGTGGAAAATTGATTACATGGTCAAAGAACAGTCCTTTGTGGCCTCGTTTGCTTTTTCGATTAGCACAGCTGTCATGGCTGTTGTAGGTGGTCCTCAAAACTTACAGGAAAAAAAATCTGTCCTTGACACTGAATGTTTGTCTACGGATTTTTGGGAAAGAAATATGTTTTTGCTTGCTTATTTGTATCTACTGATGTAGGTACCAATGTCAAATTGAGTTTTGCAAAGATAAAGAAAGGATACAGAGACTAATGTGTGAAGAAAAATGAGCTGAGTGATACAGAAAACACTTCTAGGACTTTTAGTTTATGAGAAATACATTCTTTTGTAAGGCAAGCTGTTCTGATTGTAACTATAGTCATACCTAAAGAACTATTTTTTTGATAGAAAATCAGTTGATGTATGGATTTGTGAAAGACTGTAGCTAAAGATGCATTTTCTTTTCTGCCATCAAAAAGACACTTTCAGACCAAGCCTTCTCTCTGGACCCCAGGGAGGGACTTACCCACCTACATTGATCTTGCACTCTTTACCTTGAATTGCAGCCTGCTGAGTGCATAATAAGTGCTTATCAAAGTGTTATCAATTTATCTTGGATATATTTATGTCCTTTTTGACTTATTTTGTACTTTTTCTTTATAATTAACAGATTTCAGATCAAAACCTCCTGTAGTTCTGGAATGTTGAGCTGCTCTGCTCAATATACAAATCCCTCTGGCTTCCCAGGCTAGCAGAAAAAGGACAACTTTCTCCTTCTGTTCTTCTTGCCTATTGTATTAGTTTCCTCTTGCTGCTGTAAGAAATTACCACAAACTTATTGGCATAACACAGCACAAATTTATAATCTTACAATTCTGAAGGATGGAAGTCTGAAATGGATCTCACTAGACTTAAGTGAATGATGTGGTTTGGCTATGTCCCCACCCAAATCTCATTTTCAATTAGTTTCCATAATCCCTATGTGTCATGGGAGGAACCTGGTGGGAGGTGATTGAATCATGGATGCAGTTACCCTAGTGCTGTTCTCGTGATAGTGAGTGAGTTTTCATGAGATCTGATAGTTTTATAAGGTGCTTTCCTTCTCTTCACTCATTCTTCTCCTTCCTGCTGCTATGTAAAGAAGGATGTGTTTGCTTCCTCTTCCACCATTATTGTAAGTTTTCTGAGGCCTCCCCAGTCCTGCAGAACTGTGAGTCAATTGAGCCCCTTTCCTTTATAAATCACCCAGTCTCAGGTATTCCTTCATAGCAGTGTAAGAATGGACTAATACAGTGAAGGTGTTTGCTGAGCTGTGTTCTCACTGGAGGCTCGATGGGGGATTTCATTTCCTTACCTCTCCCAGATTCTGCAGGCCACCTGCATTCCTTGGCTTGTGATTTTCTTTCATCTTCAAAGCCAGCAATGGCCAGTCCATTCTTTTTCACACTGCATTACTCTGACGCTAGCTCTCTTGCCTCCATGAGAACCTTTGTGATTACATTTGATCCAATCAAATAATCCAGGATAATCTCTTTATCTCAAAGTCAGCTGATTATTAACTTGAGTTCTCTCTGTAACCTTAATCCTCCTTTGCCATGTAAGAGCATATGAACAAGTTCCAGGGGTTAGGATGTGGACATCTTTGTGGCGGGGTGGGGCATTAGTCTGTCTGCTACACTTACATTGATGCGAAGTAAATTTACTGCATTCAAAGCATTTCCAATAACTATGTCATCACAGCTGGGTCTTTGACTAGAAAAGATACCATGTATCTGTAGAATTTCAGTGGTCTTCCCATGAGCCTCCATGCAGCTGGTATTTCCATCTGCAACAGGGATTTTTTTTTTTTATCTGGGGTTTATGGACTTTTATGGGTTTCACACATATGGGTCTTTAGATCCTTTGAAATTCTATGTGAAATATATTGGTAAGTGCATTTTTTATTTTCAAAGAAGTAATGAGCAAAAATTATATATTTTTTATATATAATTCTACATATCCTTACATCCAATTGTCATTTTTCCAAAATTATACTTTTCTTTTCCTTCCCTCTCAGAAAATGAAGGTAGTTTGTAATGATTTTGAGCTTATATTAAAACTTACAAGCATTTGATTCAAGATTTTCCACTAGAACCTACGTAGGATTCTGAAAGGTTAACATAGAGGAATTTCTGGTATTTTACTGTTTTTTTTTAAACTGGATTAAGTACCTTTGGTGACTAAATTACTAGTAAATCTTTCAGTCAGGTTTTCCATTTCTACAACTCTGAGCGTCATGCAAAGCATAAATATATCCCTGAGCTGCATCAAGAATAATTAAAAGTTTCTTGGAAGATTTTATCTTTCCACTGTCATTCCTGTTTCTTTTTATTTTATTTGGTATTTTGGGGGCAAAACTTGCTCTAAACTTTTCTAAACGTCTTTTGCTTTTTGTGTAGGATTCTTTTATTTGCATAAATTTATGGGGTATGAGTGTATGTTTGTTACATGCATAGATTGTATAGTGGTGAAGTGAAAAGAGATATTATTGATACAGTTTTGATGTCACAGATAAAATGTGAAGGAAGAAGTAAGTTTGTGGGCTACCAAATTTCTCTCAGAAACTCTTCCCTCAATTGTCTTATCTTTCTCTCATCTGGTTGTCAAGTAAAACTGTGTTTCTTAACTGATAATTAAGACTCTGGCTTTAGCATTCTTGGATGGTAAAAGGAACTCAGGTATTTAGGAAGAAATCTCCAAATTTTTCCTCTTCCCTGGTCATTCTATGAGTTGAAGGCCTGTGAAACTTTTGTCCTTCTTGTCCTTGGCATTTGTCTCCTGAGAAACTCATCAGAACCTTTTCATACCACAGTGGGCTCTGTTAGGGCAGGTAGGTGAATTATTTGTGAGAGTCTGCCATGCTCCCCTCTCCCAAAGTGGTTGCCATGTATCCGACCTTGGGAAGCAGTGGATGAATGAGGATTTGGCACAACACCTCTGAAAGATTGCCAAGCCTTGCTAAACCCTACTGTCTAGCTACCTACCACTTCCCATCCTTCAAATCTTAGCTCATCAGTTTAATTAAGTCTCAGCAGACACCTGCCAGGCCTCCATTATAAGGGTAGATTTTTAAAACTCACTTCTTAAATCGAGAAACTTTTATTAAGCACTTACTGTATGCAAGACAGAGTTATATGTCATGAAATACTGGGTCATACATCTTACTTTATCTGATACTTGCTCCTATAAAGCTTAAAACATAGTTTAAAAGGTAAAGAAGAGACAGACAGGGAGAGAGGAAAGAAGAGACATGGACAGGGGAAGAGAGAAAGAGGGAGATATAGATAGATGGATTGATAGGTATAGGTATTAAATAATACCAATTAAAGAAATATTGCAGGTGATATTTTCGCCAAATGACTAATTGCCAAATGAGTGCTATGAAGTTAGGTGACCTCATAGACAGGAGAGATCATTGTGGATTGGAGGGTGAACCTGAGATAGTTTTGAAAGGTAGCCAGGTGGAGAATAGAGTGGATATTTTGAATAGGTGGAAATTGCATGGACTGGAGACCGGAATGATCTGATATAGAACATTTATTAAAACAGTCCTTTTTAGCTTGCTTTATGCCTTACAAAGGCCCATTATTTACTCTTTTTAATCTTTTTTTTTTTTTTTTTTTTTTAGTCAGAGTCTTGCTCTATTGTCCAGTTTGGACTGCAGTGGCACAATCTCAGCTTACTGCAAACTCAGCCTCCCAGATTCCAGCAATTCTCCCACCTCAACCTCCAGAGGAGCTGGGACTAAAGGTGCACACCACCACACCTGGCTAATTTTTACGTTTTTAGTAGAGCTGGGGTTTCACTATATTGGTCAGACTGATTTCGAACTTCTGACCTCAGATGATCCACCCAACTCAGCCTCAGTGCTGGGATTACAGGTATGAACCACCGTGCTTGACCTATAACTCCATGCAGTTGGTAATCTAACCATAGAAGAAAATGAGGATTGATTTACATTGATTATACATGTAAATATATGCTTTAATTCATATTTACAGGCAACAAGCACACATTTGATTATTAAAATATGTAATTAACCCTGTCAGCAATATTCACTAAGTCGCATGCTGAAAAAATGTTTCTATTTCATCAATGGAATGTTTTTTGCAAAATAACTTTAAAACCTTCTTTAGAGTATGTTAACTTTTCACAATCATGAACTTTTTGTGGGCTTCTGTCTTCAGTTTGACATTTCTTTGAGATATTTGGAGTTACTGTACTATATTTACTTGTGATTAAATGGAACCCTCAGCTTGTTGATAATAACTTTTGGCCTGTAAAGAGCAATACAAAAATTTAAATCATTTACAGCATAGCCATTCCTTGATATCAACCATCCAACATTATTCTAGTAAAAGAATGCCTAACATACTTCTAATGAATTTCCTTTTATATAAGATAAAATATTTAGTAAGAGAATTTAAGATGCCCATTAGAGCATCTCATTCATAAATGTCCAGGATGTTCATCTTGCAGAACCTGATGATTCAAAAAAAGGATGATGTACTGAATGAAAGTATCCAGCAAGTGAATTTACCATTGGTGAAGAAAGCTCCAAAGCCATGACTATGAAGACCCTTTATTAAAACTTGGCATACTAAGAATGAAATCTCGTTCTCTCCTTTAACAAATCTCTGTACAACAGGAAACTCACCTTTCCCCTCCACCTTTTTTTTTTTTTTTCCATAGGAGGCACATAGATGATAGAAAGGAATTTTCAGCTGAATGCTAGTTAGTGACTTTGAAGGAACTGTTAACAGCTGTTCAAGGCCAAAATAGATTACTCTGTTTTATGCAAAACCTATCAGCATTTTTGTATTGCACTTTTTTTTTTTTATTTTCTCAGAGTTAATTGCTAAATGTCATCCACTCCTTCTGTTCTAGTGAGCCGGAATTTTCTCAAGATGTTTTATAACTTTCTCCTTGGAGATTTCAATCTCTGTCAAATATTCTATTTTTTTTTCTTAAACAGTACCTTAGAAGGAAGAACATTCCGAATGTCCCTTATGGTAAAGATAAGTAGAAACATTAATCTCCCTCTATGTTATCTTTATTCTTGATTAGAAATTTCAAAGGATCTATATATTTGAAAAAAAAATAGGTTGAAGCTTAAACATTTCATTCATACTCTTCTTGCCTTTTTATTTCTCCAGTCTCTTCCTTTACAATAGCTGTGCTTTTCTAATTCTTGGATTTAATGATCAAATTGTATCCACTGTATCCTTCTGTATAAGTCTGAAAAAATAATTTAACAGCAAGCTCGTAGGTTCTAAAATATCTTCTTCTGCAAAAGTACTCATGCACTTTAGTGGGAGTCTCTTGAGCTCTTTCAAAAATGTCTGGGTTGAAGACATTTGTTTATATTTCTTACCTAAAGGGTATCTTCCTCTTTTCACAATGTAACTAGGTCCTTTAGTCAAAATGTCAAACACCAGCCTGTCAACAAATCATGAAATAGGTAAGTTTCCTCTGAAGGTCACGCATAGAATTGCTCATCAAAGAATTATACCCAAGGTCTTGTAGCTTGACCACTTATGTTTGCTCATTTCACATTAATTTTTTTTTCTTTCTTTTTGGTAAAGCTACCATCACCCTACCTGGATTTCTCCACCTCTATGCTTGCAGTAGCATGAAGTTTTGGTTGTTTTAAATTATAAGGGGTGCTCATCTAAACCCCCACTGCATTCAGTAGTTTAAATAGGTAGAGATAAGCAAAACAATACAAAACAACTCCCCAGGTGGCCAGGCGTCTGTTTTCTCCTCGGTTACCCTGGGCAGTGGGAGGTGGGGAAAGATGTCAGGAACTCTCAGAAAAGACAAACAAACAAAACACTAAAACCAAAACCAGCAAATGTTGGGAGCTGAAAGAAGGAAATACACTAACAATACCTGGGTGCAGATTTCATCGGAATGAAGCTTTCCATACAGCACCTCACATTAAAGGCTTTTTAGTTATCCCACCCAAGCAGCCTGCCAAATTGCCTCAAACCTAATTACTGGACAAAGACACTGCTGCAGGTTAATCATTGTCCCTGGAGGCTGACAGGTAAACGTCTTACTGGTTACCTTGGAGAAGTAACACACTACTTAGCTGCAATTGCATGAACTCACTAGACACTTAAATATGTGGGCTAGATTATAAAGTGTGGGCGTCTGAGCAGCTGGGTACAGATTGTGGAATAAAGATTTTGGAACATTACAGGAGTAGAAAACCTATGTAGTCTCAAGAGGTCATGCCACAAAGTCAATGAATTTACTAAAATAGGTGGCTACTAAAATAGGTGATGATGAATTTTGTATGCTTCAGTTTTCTAGCCTAAAAAAAAAAAAAAAAAAAAAAAACCTCATCTAAAGTTCAGAGTGTATACTGTATATAAAAAATAGAAAAAGTGATGTTCCTTCCCAGAAAACAGAAACACTATTCCATGAAAGGAACACATTTTTCAGAAGCCTTGGATGGACTGGAAAGTCTTTAAGAATAGCAAGGAAATCTGAAAAATCTATTACATTGGACCACAACATTTAAAAAAGATTTTGAAAAGTGACATTCTTAAAAATGAAGGAGCTTGCTCCTGGTGGACTGTCACGGTTCCTTGAGGTTGGGTTTTTCCTTCTGTTGTATCCACTGAAGGCAGTGCCCAGTATTACTGGGAGACATTGAGTCATCCTCAGATGTGTTTCCTGAATATGGAGTTATTTAACCTAATTCATCCACCATCTCTCTTGTATGACGAGTTATTGATAAGACTATTTTAATCTTCTGTTTTCCAATTTAAAAAGGTTGTATAAGATGTCATTATTTTTAATACTTGAATATTATTCTATTGTATACAGGAACTGTAATTTAATTAACCAATCCTCTGTGGTTAGACATTTAAGTGTTATTGATTTTTCAACATTACAAATAAACTCATGATAAACATCCTTATTCAAGGATATAAGATATCTCCATAAGAACTGGCTACCAGTCATAAACTCACCAATAGCGTGTGACTGCCCATTTCCACATATCTTTATAAACACTATGATATTTGAAAAACCTTCCCCATCTGATAATTTGTATTTAATTTGCATTTCTCTGATTATTAGTGACATTAAATTTCTTTTACTTGGTTACAACATAGGTCAGAAACAATAATCCACAGGCCAAATCTGACCAGTGGCCTGTTTTTTATACAGACCCAAGGTAAGAATTGTTTTTACACCTTTAAAGGGTTTTAAACAATCAAACAGGAAAGAAGAATATGAGAAAAAAGATTATATAGCCTGCAAAGCTTAAAATGTTTACTATCTATATCTTTACAGAAAATGATTAAACCCCTGGCTCAACGTGAAATAATAGTAATTTAAAATAGCAAATGTTATTAACTCTAGAGGACAGACACAGTGCTAAAGGCTTTGTATGTACTAATTTATTAAATCTCTGCAGCAATTCTACCAGACAGATATTCTTTCATGACTATTTCTAACCTGAGAAAACAGTTCAGAGAGGTTAAGTAACTTGTCCAATGTCTCATCTCCTAAGACTGTATGTTTAGCTATTATGCTAAATTGTATATGATTTCATTACATTCATACATTAATTTTGAGACAACTAAAATCTCTATTAAGGCTTTATATCCAGAGACATGATGTCTCAATTTATTCACATCTTCTTTTATGTTACTCTGTAAAGTTTTGTAGTTTTCTTTATAAAGATGCCATGTATCATTAATATTTTCTCCCAGGAGTTTTATATTTTTGGTTGTATTATGGATGAGATAATTTCCCATTTCTAGATTTTCGACAGTTATTATTATCTAGGAAAGGAATTGAATCGTGTTATGTTAATTCTGTAACTAGTCATAGTTTTGAACTTCCCTAACAGTTGTAGTCAAGTTCCCTTTTGTGGTGTCTATGTAGATAATAATAATAGGTTTGCTGCCTCATCTATAATATTAATATTTTTCCCTGTTTGATGATTTCACTGATTGTACTTTCAGAATGATGTTAACAGGCATCCTTGTATTTAGATTCTCTCTTTTTGATACAGCCATGCTCTGTCGCTCAAGCTGGGGTGCCCTGAAATGATCTTGGCTCACTGCAACCTCCATCTCCCAGATTCAACCAATTTTTGTGCCTTAGTCTCCTGAGTATTTGGGACTACAGGTGCAGCCACTATGCCCAGCTAATTTTTGTATTTTTAGTAGAGACCGGGTTTCCTCATGTAGGCCAGATTGGGGAAACCTGACCTCAAACTCTTGACCTCAAGCAATCTGTCCACTTAGGCCTCCCAAAGTGCTGGGACTACAGGCGTGGCCTGTGTTCAGATTCTTATAAGGATGAGTCTACTGTCTATCATTCGACAAGATCCTGAATGTCGTTTTGTAATAGATTTTAAGGCATGGAAAGAAACTGTTGTCCTACATACAGAAAAGCAATACACACTGGGGTCTTTTGGAGAGTGGAGGGTGGGAGGAGGGAGAGGATCAGGAAAAATAACTGATGGGTACTAGGCTTAATACGTGGGTGATGAAATGATCTGTACAACATATTCCCATGGCACATGTTTACCCATGTAACAAACCTGCACGTGTATCCCTGAACTTAAAACTAAAGTTAAAAAAGAAACTGTTGTCCTATTCTTATTTTACTCAGAATTTATTATTTTGAATTTTTGTAGAATCTTATTAAATACCTTTTGGGTATCTAATGAGATGATTATATAATAAGAGCAAACTATCTTTATATTCTTAAAATGATCTTTATTTGGTCATGGTGTGTGCTGACCTTTAAAAAATACTGTTATGGATTCATTTTGTTTGTTTAAGAATGCTTTGTATTTCAGTCCTAAATGAATTTGCGCTACAGTTTTCTTTCCTTGAAATTTTCTTTCTTTGTAAATGTTATTACTGTAAAATGAATTATGATATTTTTCATTTTTTAAATGCTTTTGAAAATATCTTTTAAAGCATCTGTAGGAATGATTTGTCTTTCAAATGGATAATCAGTAAAATTTGTCTGTTAAAAAAAATGTGGGCCCCATATCATTTTCAGGGGTGGCTCTTTGGTAGTTCTACTTTCTCACATTCCATAGTTGTTAGATTGGATAGCACTTTGAGTTAGCTTTGGTAATTTGTTTTCATAAAAAATTTTGACTTTATATATTTATAATGTACAATATGATGGTTTAATATATGTATACATTGTAGAAGGCTAAATCAAGCTAATTAACATATGTATTACCTTACATACTTTTTTTATGTGTGGCAAGAACACTTAAAATTTACTCTCAGCAATTTCCAAGAATAGAAAACATTGTTATTAACTATAGTCCCAATGGTATACAGGAGGCATCTTCAGCTATTCCTCCTATCTAACTGAAATATTGTATCCTTTGAGCATTATCACCCTACTCTCCTTCTCTAACCAGCCCCAGGTAACTACTATTCTGTTCTATGCTTCTATCAGTTCAGTTTTTTAAGATTCCACTAATGAGTGAGATCATGCAATATTTGTCTTTCTGTGCATGACTTATTTCACTTAATGTAATATACTCCAGATTTATCCATGTTGTCAGAAATAACAGGATTTTATTCTTTTTTAAGGGTATGTAATCTTCCATTATATATATACACACACACACACATATATACATAGTGTGTACGTGTGTATATGTGTGTATGTAAATATACAATACAGACATGTACACACTATGTATATATATACCTAACACATATACACAATATAAATATATATACACTTAGGCACACATACACACTATACACACACACACAAACACACACATATCCACTATGTTTTCTTTGTCCATTCACTGATGGGCTTAGGTTGATTTTATATCTTGGCTATTGTGAATAATGCTGTAATGAATGTGGGAGCACAGATATCTCTTTGGCATACTGTTCTCATTTCCTCTGGATATGTACCCAGTAAGAGTGGGATTATTGAGTCACAAGCTATTTTACTATAAATCTAAGTATTCTGTTTGCAAGTGTATTTTCAACATCCATGCACTCATTCATTCAATGTAATTTAATATACATGCATTGACCTCTCCAATGTGCCAAATTCCTGGGGATAAAATGGTGAAAAAGGCACAGACTTTGTCCTTACGAAACTTTTATTTTTATGGCAGAGACAGGTAGAAAACAAAGAAAAGATGAATAATCAAAATAATTACAGAATAATCGAAACAATTCAGTGGTAAGGCCACTGAAGGAAAGAGCAGGTTATTGGGATAGGAAATGGCAGTGGAGGAGGTGGCTGAGAAGACAGCCATGCAGAGCTTGGGTGACAGAGAATAATGGATACAGAAACTACATATTCCATCTGTGTGTCCTAACGTGGGAACAGAACCTGGCATGCTCTGGAAATGTTTGGAGTTGCAGAAGTTGGAGCCTGGTAAGCAATGACATAGGGAGGCATCAGCTGTGGTAGAGTAGAGATGGTACCAGATCTTATAGGGCACATAAGCTTTGTTTATGGGTTTGAATGTTATATGTAATGCAGTGAAAGCCATTGAAGAATATGCAGCAGGGAAATGAAATTATCCAATTTAAGTTTTAAAACATATATTTTGACAGCTGCATAGAGAACATATTAAGAGCTCTTTAAGGTAGAAGTAGGGGGATCAGCTAGGAAGCTGTTGGGGTAGTCGGGGTGACAGACGACTGTGGATTGGATTAGAATAATGGCCCTGGAGAGGGAGAGGACTGGAAAGTTTCAAGATATATATTTTGCATATAGAATAGAAAAGTTTGGTTGGTAGATTGAATATGAAGGTTTGAAGGAAGGAGAGAGAGGACTAAAGGATATCTCCTAGGCTTCTGGTCTAGCAACTTTGTGGTGCTTTTTGCTGAGTTAGGGAAGACTGCATGAAGTGGAACAACACTGAAGAAAATTTTGTTGCGACATGTTAAGTTTGAGATGCATATGAGATATCTGAGCTGAGATGTCAAATAGCAGCTGGACAGATGAGTCTAGAGTATCCTGGAGATATAAACTGACAGTCACAAGTATATACATTGTCTTTCAAGCTCTCAGAATGGGTGCTATTGTATAGGATGGCAGGTAAACATATGAGGACTGAGAACAAATTCCAAGGAATTCCAACATTGAAAGTTCAGGTGGAGGTAGAGGCAGCAAAAGAGAGTGTGTCGAAAACTGGGAAGTGGTGGTATTGTGAGACTGAGCAAGAAGGACCTTGCAGGGAGCATTTCTGAAGATGCCTTTGTCAGTGGTGGTCCTTCCATAAGTGACTTTCTTATTGGGGTTATTATTTTGAATCATTTCTTAGTTGGCTGGAGAAATGTTGTAGTTACTTCTCACGGGGTGAGATCTCAGGTGGAATACTTACCGAGTCATTGATATCTGAGACAGTCCTGCTGCATTACTTACCATAACTTTGGTAACTTTGGTAAGTCTCTAAATCCTGGATCCCAACTTCTCAAAACTCGATTATCCTCTACACGCACACACTGTTGCAAAGATGCTTATGGTCAGTGTAAAGTTCAATAATTCTATCAGGCTATTTATAATTATTAGTTCTTTCTAATGACTATTTTTCTAGTGCAGGACAAATTATTTCTATTCTTGATTCAGGATTTTCTTCAGTTGAGGTGTGTTTTTGTCTGTTATCTCTTTGGATATGGATTGTTTTTCATTTATACTGGTCTTGAGAAACACAAATTACCTGTATGTAAGGTTGTGATTGTCTGTTCTCAATCTTCTCTCTAATAATTGTCACTGGTTTTTCTTTTCCACTGTATTCTGGGAGGATTTTTCAAGGCCAAACTCTGTATTTGACTTTCACACAGATCATTTTGTTCTCTGGAGCTTATTAAACACTAGAAATTTTAATGAATTAAGTATTGACATTCCATTATTACCTGTTTCATTTCAAATCATTCCTGATCTCACATGCCTTCCTTTGCACTTCTGCTCACCAATTAGTTGGTTCTCTTTCATCTCTGTCCTTTGACTTATTGTCTCAATTTGCATCTTTATTTTTGTAGAAACATTTTTTCCCAGCTTGTATCTGAAATACTTTGCCTGCACTAAATATTATAAAAATGTTTTCTGCTTCTCACCTTGTTGACTCCAGTTAAAGATTTTCTTTTACAGGCCCTATTATCTATATCTATTTTCCACTTATTTCTTCTCTTAAATAGTGAGCATTTTGACCAAGCATGATATTATCTCTGGAAACAGCATTGTTGTTGGGTTTCCTGATTTGTTTGGATACAGATGGACACCTGCCTTGAAGCAGAAATCTCGAAGCTAATTCACGACCAATTACTTGACAGAAGCAGGAGAAAAAGTGAAGTATTCACTTACTAAGAACAATGGTGATATTGAGAAATGTCCTCTGGAGATGCTTCTTTCGGTATTGCCACGTGATACCTGTTTGTTATCCCACTGCCTCCACTATCTTGGGATTTTTCCTGGAATTTTGCTTACTCATAGAATTTTCATCTGGAAATTTTCTATGCCCCCTTACCCCCAGAGTATTTGAGAGGCCTTGGAGCTCCACCTTGAACTTTCTGTGATGAGTCATCTTTAGTCGATCTTCCTTAATCTACCTAGCAGAAGTTCCTTGGTGCTTCTGACATTTTCATGACTCTCTTTTCTAGTTCCCAATGTTGATGTAGTCCTCCCATTTTATGTTATTACAATTATTGTTTTTAGAATTGGGGGAGGGGTTGGTGATTGGGGAAGTAATCATACATGTGCTCAAGTTCATATCATTCTCTATTCCCTGTTCTACAGTATTTTTAACAAAATATTATACAGCCATTAAAATCACTTGCTAACTGCAATATATAAATGTTTTCTGCAGTATAATCTGAATTTCATTGAAAATTGTTCCATATATTTTAGCTCTACGTATGTAAACGAAAGGGCTAAAAGTAATATCCATAAAACATTGCTCGTGGTTATTTCTAGGGTATAAAATTATAGGTGACTTTTACTTTCTTCTTGGTAACCAGGTATACCTCTCTAAATTTTTTGAACTAAAGATGTATAACTTTTAAAGCTATAAAATGTACTGTCAGTTTCAAATGTCGTGTACTCCAGGCAGTAGCCACAGGGACTTTTCATTCCTTTCCTAACACAGTATAGTCTTTGCTAGGTCCTAGTTTGGAAAGCGGTTTGTCTTTGTTATTGTTTCTATGTGGGTCACCACAATCCTTTCTTCCCCTGAGTGGTGGGGAGCTCACAGGGCTTAGAGTCCCCTCCCTTTACTTCCTGGGCATGTTTCTCTCTCACGAAAGAAGAAACTAGGAGCCTTCCAAGTGTCCATGCCTCAGACCTTCCGCTTTACCTTATCTAGAGGAGAAAATGTTTGAAATTTCTAATATATAGGTGACAACCTTTCTTATTTTCAGGCTGCATTTTCCCATATAAGTTTGTTTTGAGAAAATTTTGCTGAAGCATTTGAAAAGCTTTGATGGGCATGCTGGTTACTCAGTGGGTGACAGTAATACATGTTGAGCAAAAACTTATTTTTTTGGTGGGGGAGTTTTTCTCTTTAATAGAAATGAAGGGCTACTTACTGGTCCCAAAATAAATATAAAGTTATCAAAAGGGAAGAAAAATTACATTTAACACATTTCTACTATATATGTTTAAAATAGTTAAAAAAATTGTGTTATGGAAAATTTGAAATATATGCAAAGATAAAGAGAATAATATAAACTTCCAGATATTCACCAAACTTCAATAATTATTATCCACTTTCTGATTCAGGGACAGCTATACTTTCACTTTTTTCCTATAGTGTATTTCACAAATCTCAAACATTTCACATAAATGCTTAATATGTCCGTAACATATAAAGATGTTTAGAAAAAATTAGCCACAATGCCATTATTGCACAGGACAAACCAAAGAAACAGGTTACTAATGTTACCTATCATCTATTTATATTCAAATCTCTCCAATTATTTTTTTTAAATCCTTTTATAGTTGGTTTGTGTTAGAGTTTGGATATTTGTCCCCACCCAAGTCTCATGTTGCAGTGTAATTCCCAGTGTTGGAGGTGGGGCCCGGTGGGAGATGAATGCATCATGGGGGCAGATTTCTCATATGTGGTTTAACTCCATCCCCTTGGTGCTGTCCTCGTGATAGTTAGTGAGTTCTCATGAGATCTGATTGTTTAAAAGTGTGTGACACTTCCCGTCCTTCTCTCTCTCTCTCTTGCTCCTGCATTTGCCATGTGATGTGCCTGCTCCTCCTTTGCTTTCTGCCATGATTGTAAACTTCCTGAGACCTCCCTTGAAGCTAAGCAGATGCCAGCACCATGCTTCCTGTAAAGCCTGCAGGATGATTAGCCAATAAAACCTCTTTTCTTTCTAAATTACCCAGTATCAGGGACTTATTTATAGCAATGCAAGAATGGCCTAATATAGTTTGCTTAATCAGGATCCAAACAAGTTACATACACAGTATCTTTGTCCTCAGGCTGCTATAACAAATCACCTTAGTCTGGGTAACTTATAAACAACAGAAATTTATTTCTTATGGTTATGGAGCCCACAAAGTCCAAGATCGAGGTGCCAGCATATTCGGTGTCTGAGGAAGATAAACTTCCTCATAGACTGTGCCTTCTAGCTGTGTCTTCACATGGTAGAAGGGGAAAGGTAGTTCTCTGGGCCTCTTTTATAAGAACACCAATCCCATTTTGTAGGAGATAATCTAATCACTACTACCTGCCTCCCTGCCACCTCCTAATACCATCAGCTTGGGTTTGGGATTTCAAAATACGGACTTTGGGGAAACACAAATTTCAGACCATAGCACTCAGCATCTGGCTGATATGTCTCTCTCTCTTTAATCTTTAAGTGCCCATCTACCCTTCTTGTGCCATTTATTTTTGTTAAGGAAACCTGACCACTTACCCTGAAGCATATTCTGTATTTTGGATTTGGCTGGTTGCTTCCTTGTAATGTTTTTAAGCCTTTTGCTATTCCTTTTATTTAATGACAGTGATTTTTAAAGAAAGTTTTGTCACTGTTTTGCACATCATAAAACTGTGCCTCAGAGAATTTAAGTAACTTATCAGTGGCAGAGCTGGAATTTAAATACCTATCTGCCTGATTTTAAGACCCAGACTCTCTCTACAATACCTTACTTCATAAATATATAGTTACTTAAAAAAGCAACAAGGATGTGGAAAGGAAGAAGAGAGATAGGGAAAAGCTGCAGAATTTTCTTTCCATTGCAGAATTTTATCATGGTACAATATGAAGTAAGGATAAACTAGAATAATTCGGTTTTTGGCTCTAGAATAATTCGGTTTTTGGCTATCAGTTTGTATTCTCTTTCTTTTTATCACAAACTCACAATGTCTGGAATTCAGAGGCTTTTTACATTCCCAATAAATGATTCTGTTGCACTGAAAGAATGAATGCGTAATGTAGGTTTTACTAAAGATCTTGTGCACTTGGAGCAGTGTTTAGCATCCCCGTGCCATATGTATTATTTGCAAGGGCAAGTGTAACAAAGTGCCACAAACTGGGTATCTTAGAGAGCAGAACAGAAATGTATTATCTCAGTTCTGGGGGACAGGAGTCTGAAATTATGGTGTTTGTAGGGTTGATTCCCTCTGAGGGCTATGAGGGAAGGATCTGTTTTGTGGCTTGCATATGGCCGTGTTGATTTACATATTGACCTGTACATGTCTTCATATCCCAAATTCTCCTTTATATAAGGTCACCAGTTATATTGGATTAGGAACCCCCCCCCCAATGGTTCCCTACTGAAATGAATAATCATTTCAACTTGATAATTCTTACAAAGACCCTATCTCCAAATAATGTCATATTTTTATGTGCTGGGGTTTAGGACTTCCACATATGAATTTGGGAAGGATACAATATAACCCACTATAACACATAACACATATTGCAGCACATGGATTCACAAAGCTTGTGTATTTCTTCCAGGTCCTTCTACCCTTGCCACCATCCTTCCTCCAGAAACAGCAAGCTTCATTACAAATACATTTCTCTTCCTGTTTCCTGGAAGCGGCTCCATACATTTCTCTTTGTCCCAGGTTCCAGGGCCCTGTTTCCAAGGGGGTTTTCAAAGCATTCAACCTATAAAGAACCCTCCTCAGGAAGATTTTTTTATTAGTGTCAAGCTAGGCAAAAACTAACTGCCAGGTCCAGGCTTTTAAAATTCAAATACATGAAAATCTCGATTGAGGACAAGTTCAAGTAGTACCTAAACCTGAAAATATTTTGTGAGCTAGAAAGGATCATTCTCATTTGTTATGTGGACAAACCTGACCCCCAGTAAACTGTGGTTTAATTAGTGTTACGCATATATTTTTTATTTCTTTAGATTTTATTTTACTTTTTAATTCTAGCTGTTGGTAACGTTACCAGTGTTCAGCTGTTTTTACGGAAGATACTAGTTCTTATTTTTATTTTTTTTTGAGACGGAGTCTCGCTCCGTCGCCCAGCTCTGAGTGCAATGGCCGGATCTCAGCTCACTGCAAGCTCCGCCTCCCGGGTTTACGCCATTCTCCTGCCTCAGCCTCCCGAGTAGCTGGGACTACAGGCGCCCGCCACCTCGCCCAGCTAGTTTTTTGTATTTTTTAGTAGAGACGGGGTTTCACCGTGTTCGCCAGGATGGTCTTGATCTCCTGACCTCGTGATCTGCCCGTCTCGGCCTCCCAAAGTGCTGGGATTACAGGCTTGAGCCACCGCGCCCGGCCTTAGTTCTTATTTTTATAAAGCTGATGAACGAAGAAGTTTGCTGTTCTATTTCAGTACCTATAACTGCAATTTAAACCTGGAGGCTTTCAGCTTACACAGTGATACCCCTCCTAAGTGGATCTCCTAAGAACATTCATGCTTCTTTGAAGGGAGTAAATAAACATTGGGAACTTTGAATCTAAACATTCCAAATAAAAATGGTAAAAGACACCTTAGTGGAGGAACAAAGAGTCATAAATGACCTAGAATTTCAAAATATTTTAAAGTGTGTGGAATAACTTTCAATTTAAAAAGATTTTATTATTATTATTTTTTAAACTGGAGTTACTTAAGCTACTATTCCTTGCAGTAATGTTGGTGGCTATCAAGGAAAAGAGGGCTAGTTCAGAAGTGGGTTAGTTGTTAGGTAGATACTAGGAATTAAAAAGAATGCTACAAATAACCTACAAACTGGATCACGTGCATGAATAATCTAGAGTTGTCTGAGCTTAGAATTAGTGAAATCTAGTGACTCTAGGAATATTTCACATTATTTGTGTAGGAAAGAATATCTCCTGCAATATGCAGAAATCCAATCATTTTTCATATGTTACTTTCTCTCAAGAAACCTCGCACACATCAATGAAGTTTCAGTTAAAAACAGCACTCTAGGAATAAAGCTGCTCCATTATCTCGAGCCCTGCCACTATCCTGCACGTCAATACTCAGACCAGAAACCTTTTTCTAAGGTTGATGGATGCACTGTGTCTCAGTGCGTATGTGCCTATAGTTAGATTTTGCTTTTAAAAAGGAGCCATTAACCATGCCTATTTCAGTGTTTTCCCTTTTTTATCTGTACTATCAAGCTGATGTTTCACAACGTGTATTTCTCTAAAGTGTAGCAAAGGTGAACCAGAATTCTCTTTAGCACATGAATTTTATTTTGAATGATGTAGAAAGTATCTCCCATTCTGTTCAGAAAAGTAAATTATTATAGAGGATTTTTTTTTTTTCCCTCAAGTCTGATAACTCCGGGGACAGCAATCTGGTGTCTAAAAAATTGTAACTGATACCTAGAGATGACCAGTATCTAAAGCTAGTCTCTTTGGTTGAACCATATAAAATTGCCAATACTATACCATTCTTCATCTATTTCATATGTGATATGGTCTGGCTCTGTGTCCCCAACCAGATCTCACCTTGAATTGCAATAATCCCCACATGTCCAGAGAGGGACCTGGTGGGAGGTAATTGAATCATGGGGATAGGTTTTTCCCATACTGTTCTCATGAGATTTGATGGTTTTAAAAAGGGGAGTTTCCCTGCACATACTCTCTTGCCTGTTGCCATTAAGATGTGCCTTTGCTCTTCCTTTGCCTTCTGCCATGATTGTGAGGCCTCCCCAGCCACGTGGAATTGTGAGTCCTTTAAACTTCTTTCCTTTATAAATTTCCCAGTCTCAGGTTTGTCTTTATTAGCAGCATGAGAACAAACTAATCCAATAATTCTTTAATTATTCATAATGTCTTTAATTTAAAGAATTATATGTTATATTTTGACTGAAAATAGGAAAAAAAATGTTACTTAAAGGCAAATAGAACCAAAAAGAGTCAGTAACAGGTTGTGTTTTTTTAATTTAATGAAAAAATAGATTTTATTAGCTACTTCTGTGACTCAGTTCATAATTTTAAGCAGCACACCTTAATGTTAGAGAATGAACTTTTGCCTTGGTCCAGTCTAAATGTAATATACAAAATTTCATGATGGCAGGGGTTTATATTTATTCATAATTAGTAAATCATCATAGATAATTTCAGACCTCCATATGTGTTATGAAGCAGATTAAATAGAATGATATGCTGGGGAGTGATTAGGGACCACCGTTGCTCAGGTGATCTGGAAAGATCTCCCTGAGGATTTGAGGGATTGATTTTAAGAGACTGGATTTAAGCCCTTAGTCATGAGAATGAGGCAATGACATGAAGATTGGAGGAAGATCCTTTTAAGGAGAAGGAACGGGAAGTGTGAGGGCTGTGAGATGGGAATGAACTTGAGCCTTCGAGGGAGAGAAGAAAGATCAATGTTTCTAATCAACTGTTGTGTGCTTGTGAAATTCAAGAAAGACAAAGGCAGACTCTCTGCAAATAGTTGTTGAATGGCTGACTGACACAATAGCCCTGGGCGTGTGACTTAATGTTACTGAATCACAGATTCCTCATTTATAAATGACAAGAATTCATAACTATCACAACAGCTTTTTTGGACAATGATAAAGTATAAAGGGCATGTGACAGACACAAAGTAAATCCTCAATAAATGCGAGAGCTTTCATTTTAGGCTTGCTGTTTCCATGCAACCAAACCTTTAATGAACACTTTAGTGCCTAAACCAGCAAAATAAATGAATCAGATAATTTTTGCCTTAATAACATTTATAATTTTCTTGAGGCTATAAAATAAGCTTCTAGACTGTACAGTACCAACAAAATAAAAGTACAGAGAAGGCAGGGAAAAGTGTAGTGGAAATAGCCTTGGGGAGATAAAAGAGAGTCATTCGGGAGATGTGTAATTTAACTGGCCTTGAACATTGAGTAAGACCTTTTCTTCAAAGGGCCTCCTAGGAGGGAGTGTAAAAACAGGAAAAAACATAGTAAGATTAAGAATGGCATATTCAGGGGAATAGGGAATAGGAGTGAGGTTGTTCTGATTAGTAGAAGCATGTTTCAGTGACCGGGAATAATTGGCAAAATGCGTAGCTAAGGAAATTGAGGGCGAAAAGATCTAAGAAAGCAAAACCTTGAAAGTAAGGAAGAAGAGCCAGAACTTGAAGCAGTAGGGGTCAGTATTTCCTTAAACAGCATGCCAGGAAGGCATATGCTGAACGATTGGAAGAAACAAGACCTTGGAAGGAAAGGATTTGGTAGGATAAGAGCCATAAATCTAAAATGGAAGAAGCACATATGAAGGACAGCTTGAAGGGATTAAGCAACACTTAGTGGCAACATTTTTATTTTGACAGTATAGCTACTGTGAATTAAGGATGGTAATTTCAAGAACTAGACTAACTGCTGCACATTTGTCATCTCTATTAATCTAATGACCTAGGCACCATTATTCAGGTTTTACAGATGAGGAACTAAAGCTCACAGAGATTAAGAGATTTTTGAAAAATAATATTTGGGTCTCTTCACCATTGCTAATGGATATCCATGCCTCCTAGAATAAACCAAGATGCTTCTTTTAGCCCTGAAAATCTTAGAAGATTAAGATGGGTTTGGAAAGATTAAAATAGGTTGAGAAGTCACAGCAACCACTACAGGAAGGCTGGGCAATTTTGTAGCCTGCTCCCTCTTGTAATTTATCAGTTCTTCATTCTGGAGTTTCTCTATCCTGACTGGTGACCACAAGGAGAGAACAGCACTGAGAAGCAGTGTCAGTGGATGAGGCTTGTGGAGGCTTTTCTTAATTACTTTGGTTGTCAAGGCTTAAGTTATGTTACATTAGTAACACAATTCTGTCTTTATATTTTCTATAGGGATCACTGTTACTCAGGTGGTCTGGAAAGGTGCCCCTGAGGATTTGAAGGACTGGATTTTAAGAGATTAGATTTAAAAGACCGTAATCATGAGAATGAGACAATGATATGAGAATGAGAATGAGGAGATATCTATCTATCTATCTATCTATCTATCTATCTATCTATCTATCTATCTATCTAGACATAGATACAGATACAGATTTTTTGGCAGGTATCTAATATAAATACACTGCCGTGGTCCCAGATAATCAATGGTAGGGTATGCATTTTCATTGGTTTTGTTCTTGTTTGATCCATTCAAAGTTGAGCCTCTGAAGTTTCCAGAACAAATATTAACTAATTAGGTGATAAATTATGATATGTCACTGACATGCAGGGCACTATAGTAGGCACTATGAATAAAACAAAAATGGCCTTTTAAGAAGCTTATACACTTAAGCAGCTGAGAATAGTGGCTAGTCAATTACCCAAAGGGCAGGGAGACAGCCCACTGTGATGTCCATAGCCTAAGAATATTCCTTGGAATATGTTCTAAATGCTTTAATCTTTCCTACTCTTTCTCCTGCTTTGAATGTCTATCTCCATCTGCTATATCCTTTGCTTGTCTCTTTATTTTCACTTTTGTTTTCTCCTCCTCAAAACCTTTTCTACCCCTGACTCTATTATTAAGCATATTTCTTAGTATCAGGTTTAAGGAGTAGGTTTTCTGTCCCTAGGTATTAATTTTAAATACAGGCAACTTCAACACCTTAATTTAAAAAAAAAAAAAAAACAAAAAACCCTTGGATTAAGTTACTTTATAGACTTTTTTTTTGTCCAATGAACTTGGATTAAAAATACACTTCCTTATCTCTGACTAATGTTATTTGAGGTTTAATTTCCAGATATCTTCTTTTCAATTAGTTTTGTCGAATAAACACAGTCATAGACATATACACATACACACAGAGATCCCGGGAGTGTTAAACTACATTTTTAATTTTTCTTGGCATTCAGCCCAGATTGATTTAACTTTTTAAAAAATTCTCATTGTGTCCTAGATCCTGTTTTAAAATAGGCAATTTATAATTACTAATTAGCCAGAATATGAAGATAAGGAAGATGATTAGCTCATGAAAGCTTTAGTTTTTCTCAAAGATTGAAATCACGGCAATAGATATATACAATGTAAACACTTTCCTATATAATAAAAGCTTGTTTCTTCCCCAGTAGTACAGATCCTCTTCATTATTACAAATGAATTAACCTTGCTAGAAAATTCAATCATCTTTTTAGCCTACTAAATTTTATCTCCCTTTATTTTCTGTTGATCTCTTTTTTTGAGCAGTGAATTAGTTCTAACAGACTTATATATAATTCACCATTGTTCTTTTATCAGAGTGTTCCCAAAAAGTCAAAAAAATGAAAGAAAAGGCTATTCCATAAATATTTTTACTAGAGATGTAGAAAGTATCTTCTGAAAGCTAAGAGGATGTATTTCTCTAAAAATAGCTCCTCAAGCCCTGCTGAGTTTTAGACTTAAGATTTAGATAGCTTTTTAAGAGTATACAGCCGGCCCTCCATAGCCACAGGTTTTGCATCTGTGGATTCGACCGACCTGGTGAGTCCAGGAGGATCCACTGTATGTGTTTTCCTTCCATGTTTGGTTGAATTTGAAGATGCAGAACCCTGTATATGGAAAGTGACTGCACTACCCTATTTTTTTAAGAGACTTATTTTTTTAAGAGACATGGATTTTGGTACACTAAGGGGTCTGGGAACCAAACCTCACCCTGTGAATATGGAGGGCCAACTATATATAATGGGGTGTTGGTAAAAGTTAAACAAAAAGCCCTGATTTGTGAAGCACACTAATTTCTGTGGTATACTCCCATCATATCTGATTTCAAGCCACCAACCTGAAATCACTAGATGCAAAGCTTCAAAGATGCCCACTAGTCTATTATTACATTGTGTCACCACTATACAAAAAAAAAAAAAATCTTGAGGTAATTGATAATAGTAAAATCTAGTGAAATTATTAAGAAGTAATGAGTTTTGAGTATTTATTGCTTTTGTTTTAAATCTAATTTTTGAAATGTTTAATAATGGCTGTGTTTGACAACTGCTCACAGCATGCCTGAAAAATTAACAATAAACTCTATAAGCTCATATGAGTTAACTTTGGCACACCATTGAATCACAGTATTACAATGCTTACGTGATTCCAGAAAATGAAATTTCAAATTTGTAAATTTGAGTTTCTAGTTCTGCCTAAATGCTCACAGACCACTTTTAGTGATTTGGACAAAGAAAGGGAAGAAATAGCTAAAGGAAACAAAGAGAGGAATACAATTTTTTAATTTTTTAATTTATTTTTATTTGTTTTTCGAGACAGAGTCTCACTGTGTCACCCAGGCTGGAGTGCAGTGGTGTGATCTCAGCTCACTGCAAGCTCCGCCTCCTGGGTTCATGCCATTCTCCTGCCTCAGCCTCTCGAGTAGCTGGGACTACAGGCGCCTGCCACCATGCCCGGCTAATTTTTTTGTATTTTTAGTAGAGACAGGGTTTCACCGTGTTAGCCAGGATGATCTCGATCTCCTGACCTCATGGTCTGCCCGCCTTGGTCTCCCAAAGTGCTGGGATTACAGGTGTGAGCCACAGCAATTTTTTAAAGGAAAAAAAAAGAAAGACATCTGGAAAAAGTGACACATTTAGGAACCCAAGATGGGTAAATGAGTAGAGAAAATTGTGGGAGAATCTCTATTTTTTTAATTTAGCTCATCTCCAGTTCATGAATTTGTCACTGATAAACCCTGAGAAATGATGAAATGTATTTTCCAGTTTATGCTCTGTTAACAAAAGATTTCCAAATTTGAGTGGTTTACAGCATCAATGATTAATTTCTAACTCACACAACATGTCCATGGTCAGTTGACTGTAGTTCTGCCCCATGCTGTCTGAATTCCAGGACCTAGGTAGATAGAGCCAACTTTATCTGGGACATAGCCTGTCTCATAGCAGAGAGAAAAGAGAGATGGCTCAACCATGTGCTAGTTTCTAAAATAACACTTCTACTACCTGCTCATATTTCATTGGCCAAAGCAATCTACACAGCCATGCTTGATATAGTCAGGATGTCTACTTTTCTCTCAAGGAGGAATGTCAAAGGGAAAGAGGGAGCTGCTGGGAGGAACAGCAAATATTTGAATATAATATGATCTCCCACATGGAGAAAGGAAAAGGTATCAAAAATATGGCAATCGTTGTAGCAGAGGATGCTGGAGTTCTCCAACATTTGTATTCTCCTCTTCTTCTTGATCAGACATTTTTTAGGCTCTGTTAAAGGCAGGAGTGGACACATAAGTGAGTTCTGACCAAGGCCAGAGTCTTTTGGCCAGAGTTGCCACTTCTATTTCCCTTTCCTTGGCCAAGTTAAGTTACACGGCCAAACTTGAGTTCCACAGAGTGAAGATGTACAGGCTTCTTCCAAAGAGGGCTGTCAAAGGGTGGGGCTTCCCAGGGTGAAGCAATGAATATTTTGAACATTAATACAGTCTGCCACATGAAGGATGGAAAAGGTACCAAAAGATGTTGTGGCATAGGCTCTCATGTTCTCCTTATGACCCCACATGTGCAATCCTCTGTCTCCTTCCCCATCTGCCCACTGACTGGAACAGGTGCCAAGAAACAAGTGGAGAGCAGAGCCCCAGGATGGAAAGCACCTGAGCCCTTGAAGGATGAGGGCACACAGAACCCTCCTGCCACATTGGATGATGACGAGTGGGTGAGAAACTCTCATATGAGAAGCCACTGAGATTTCAGGCTGTCTTGTTATTGTTGGCACAGCATGACTGTATTAGTCAGGGCCCTCTAGAGGGGCAGAACTAATAGGATAGATGTAGGTATGAAGGGGAGTTTATTAAGGAGTGTTGACTCACATGATCACAAGGTGAGGTCCAACGTATAGGCCGTCTACAAGCTGAGGACAAGGAAGCCAGTCCGAGTGCCAAAGCTGAACTTGAAGTCTGATGTTTGAGGGCAGGAAACATCCAGCACAGTAGAAAGATGTAGGCCAGAAGACTAAGCCAGTCTAGACTTTCCACATTCTTCAGCCTGCTTTCATTCTGGCTGTGCTTGCAGCTGATTAGATTGTGCCCACATAGATTGAGGGTAGGTCTGCCTTTCCCAGACTACTAACTCAAATGTTAATCTCCTTTGGCAACACCCTCACAGACACACCCAGGAACAATACTTTGCATCCTTCAGTGTAATCAGTATTAACCATCACAATATACCTAGTTTGCTTTGACAAATTCAGGTTGCTCCTGAAATTATAAATGAGTAAGTATGATATCAATCCCTTTGAACACTGTGGATTGAAAAATTACTCCCACAAAAATGTATTCATCCTTATCTCTGGAATCTATAAATGCTACTTTATATTAAAGCAGGGTTTTTGCAGATGTGATTAAAGATGTTGCGGTCATAGATTATGAGGGCGGACCCTAAAAGGAATCATATGTATCCATGTAAAATGTAGTCAGAGGGAGATTTGAACACAGACAGAAGAGGAGATTTTGATTTCAGCTCATCGATAGTGATTTAAGACTTCTGGCCTCTAGAACTATGAGAAAGTAAGTTTATGTTCATTTTTTTTTTTTTTTTTTTTTTTTGAGACGGAGTCTTGCTCTGTTGCCTAGGCTGGAGTGCAACAGTATGTGATCTCCGCTCACTGCAACACCAGCCTCCTGAGTTCAAGCAATTCTCCTGTCTCAACCTCCTGAGTAGCTGGGATTACAGGCATCTGCCACCATGCCTGGCTAATTTTTGTATTTTTAGTATAGACAGGGTTTCACCATGTTGGCCAGGCTGGTCTTGAACTCCTGACCTTGTGATCCATCCACTTTGGCCTCCCAAAGTCCTGAGATTATGGGTGTGAGCCATAGTGCCTGGCCAAGTTTCTGTTCTTTTGAGCAACCACATTTGTAGTAATTTGTTATAGCAGTCATAAAAATCTAATACAAGAACCAAGATAAAGTGATGACAGGGAATCAAGTGTCAATGTTCAGTCTCAATAAAGTTATGTCCAAAAGAAAACATGTTAGGAGATGTTAGGTAGAACACTTTCAAGTTTTCTTTTAAGACTTTATAAAACTCACAAGTCTTATAATTTATAAATTGAGTTCATATGATTCCAAACCATCCCAAAGTCTGAGAGCAAGAATAATAATTACCTCATCTAAAATCTCCAGTCTCCTAATTTTACGTGTAAAAAGAAAACAGACTTAGAGATGTTATGAGACTTGTTCCCAATTAAACAGCTTAGTCTTAGAGTAGGTAGTAGAATGTAATTTTTCCAACTCCTAATCCTTAAGGAAATTAAAATTGCAAAATCAAAGCTAGGGGTTTGTGTGTGTGTGTGTAGGTAGGAGGAAAGTATGTGAAGTCTCCCCTCAAATACATTGCAGTGGCTCCTGTGATGAGCTACCACATCCTGTCCTTCAGGACTGAAGCATTTATTCACCAGTGATTGAATGCTGGCAACTGACACCGCATAGCCCCCTCATTTGAAGTGAGGCCTTCGTCCATAGTCATGCTGGAGCTATTTTTAATTTTTTGAGAACCCTTCATACTGTTTTGTTTAAATGGCTGTACTAATTTGCAATATCACCAACAGTATATCAGGGTTCCCTTTTCTCCATATCTTTGCCAACACTTGTTATCTGTCATCTTTTTGATAATGGCCAATCTAATAGGTGTGTGGCGATTGCTTATTGTGGTTTTGATTTGCATTTCTCTGATTAGAGATGTTTAACTTTTTTTTCAGATATCTTTTGGAAATTTGGATGTCTTATTTTTAAGTCTTTTGCCCATTTTTAAATAGAGCTATTTGTTTTCTTATTAAGTAGTTTGAGTTCCTTGTATGTTTTGGATATTAGCCCCTTAGTTGATGCATGATTTGCAAATGGTTTCCCTAATCTATGGGTTGTCTGGTCACTCTATAGTTTTCTTTGCTGTGCAGAACCTGTTTAGTTTGATGTAATCCCATTTGTATATTTTTGCTCATGTTGCCTGTAATTTTGTGGTCATACACAAGAAATCACTGCCCAGACCAATGTCATAAAACTTTTCCTCTGTGTTTTCTTCTAGTAGTTTTATAGTTTGAGGTCTTCCATTCAAATCTTTATCCATTTTGACTTGATTCTTGCATAAGAGTGAGATAAGGGCCCATTTTCAGTTTTCTGTATATGAATATCTAGTTTTCCTAACACCATGTAGTGAAGAGTGTTCTTTCTGTATTGGGTGTTCTTGGTATCTTTGTCAAAAATCATTTGGCCATAGATATGTGAGTTTTTTTCTCAGCTCTCTATCCTATTTCATTGGCTAGTATGTTTGTTTTTATGCCAGTATCATGTTGTTTTAATTACTATAGCTTTGTAATATATTTTGAAATCACATAGTGTTGATGCCTCTAGCTTTGTTCTTTTTGGTTAGATTGCTTTGGCCATTCTGGGTCTTTTGTAGTTCCACATAAATTTTAGGATTATTTTTTCTATTAATGTTTTTGTTAAGAATGACTTTGGAATTTTGTTAGGGATTACATTGAACATGCAGATTGCTATGGAATGTTTTTTTTTTTTTTTTTTTTTAGTTTTCATCTTACTTGACTTAGCAACAGCATTTAATAAAGATGATCACTTTGCTTCATTGGAACACTTCTTCTACTTTGTTTCCAGAATTCTGCATGCTCTTGGTTTTCTTTCTTCTCTGATTCTAGTTTCTTAGTGTTGTGATTACCCAGGAAATAGACTTTGGACTTCATTTTTCTCTATCTACATTTTTCCCCTTGATATTTCATTCAAGTTCATGGCTTTCTCTTCTATTTTTTTAGATATAGAGTCTTGTTCTGTTGCCCAAGCTGGAGTGCAATGGTGCAATTATAGTTCACTGAAACCTTGAACTCCTGGGCTCAAGCAATCCTCTCAACTCAGTCTCTGGAGTAACTAGAATTACAGGTGTGCGCCACCACGTGCAGCTGATTTTTAAACTGTTTTTTATAGAGATGGGATCTTGCCATGTGGTCTCTCGGCTCAAGCAATCCTTCCACCTCAGCTTCCCAAAGTGCTGAGACTATAGGCATGAGCCACCATGCCCTGCCAAGCTCATGGCTTTAAATGTCACTGACATGGTGACACCTTTCAAATGTATTGTTAAAAACCTAATCTCTCCACTAAAGTCCAACTACCATTGCAACATCTGTACTGAAACATCTACTAAATGTCTCAAATTTAACTTTTCAGAATGTGAACTCTTGATTTTTCCCTGCAACCTGCTACATCTAGATCTTAATGGAGTTATACTTCACGTCTTTTCTCTCACACCCCACATTTGATCCAACAGAAAATCCTATATGCATTACCTTTAAATTTTATTTAAGATCTGACCACTTTTCAACATCTCTGCCTCTGTCCTGATTTGACACCACCTTCTTTCTTCTGGATGACTGCATTAGCCTCCTAAATTTCTCCCTGATTCTATTATTTTCCCCACTGCAGTCAGTTATTTGTACACAACAACCAGAGTGGACCTTAAAAATGTCAAATCATATTATTTACTACTGAAGTCCCTCCAATATTCCCATCTCATTCAGAATAGAAACCAAAATTTGTAAAATGGTGTCTTTGGACTTTATGTCGTGTAGACCCTGATGATATTTGTGACCTCATCTTATACTCTCCACTTACTCACTTTGATTCTGCCTCTCTGCTGTTACTCAAACACTTTAGCAAGTACCTGCTCAGGGTCTTTGCCCCTGCTGTTCCCACTATCTAGAATGCTCTTCCCCAGACAACTGTGTGGCTCATCAAGTCACCTTTCTCAGGCCATTAATCAAATGCTACTTTCTCAGTGCAGCCTTCTTAGACCACTTTACTTAAAATTGCATACTGCTCCCAATCCACCAATTAAACATTCCCCAGCCTCCTTCCTGTTTTTTATTTAAATAGCACACAATCACCATTTAACATAACACATTAAATTTTAAAAATTACATATCTTGGGGTAAAAGTGTCGATTTCTTACATATGTAGTATGTATGAATATAAATATGTAACATATATGTATGTAAGAAATACATACATATAAAACAAATATATATTTGATATATATATTTGAGAGAAGAAATTTGTCAGTTTACTGTTATGCCATTAGTACTTAGAGTAGTGAGTGGCACATAGTAGGGACTCAGTAAATATTGAATGAATGAATACAATGTATAGCTTGGAATTAAGACCTCAAGTGGTGACCCTAGTATACCCACTTCCCCATTCACCTTATTCCACTCCCATCCATTGTCTCTTCACTACTGTGATGAAAAAACATCAAATTCACTTTCCAAACAGTAGACTTGACTCCTCCTGTTCTGTTTACTCTTAGTACATTCTTGAGCAAGTTGCTTACTTTCTCTGCTTCATTTTCTTTATTTCTTCATTAATCAATATACCAACCTTGCATGGTTGTTCTGACAATAAAATAAGAGGGTATATCTACAGTGCAAATATGAGGGTTTTTTTAAAATTATGAATTGCTGTTCACACTTGGAAATGCCTTTTTGGGGGACATAGATTTAGCATATATCTTTTCTTTGAAATTTTGAATATTGTGCTTTTTATTAAAAAATAAACACAATGAAGAGTGATAGAATATTACGTAGACTGCTTTATAGCACTACTTGTTCATGGTCACATATTTTCAATGATGACTATAATGAACAAACGTTCTAACTGCAGGGTACTTCAGGGAGTACTGCAGAGCATCAGGTAGAGTTGGAACTACATGGAGACCGCACCAAGAGGGAGGTTTGCTCTTATGGAAAACAGGACAGTAATATTCTGGCAGCATATGAAAATAAGGTTATGTGAGACAAGAGGCTTTAAGAAAGAAGAGAGATAGCAAGCCAACTGATTGCATATTCTATTCATAAAAGTCTGCTGTTTTCTCATCCTTGCAATGATAACTAATAGATTTATACTTACAAAGGAGTAGGGAGTAATCATTTGTTATTTTGGTTTTGCAGCAGCCATTCTCCCTTATTTACAACATCCAGGTTTCGTCATGGGGATTACCCTTGTCCCTGAGGTAGAGTCCTGGTGGCATTGTAATCAAAGTGCTGTGCCTTCCCATAGGACAAGCGAGTAAGGGAGGAACAAAGAACTCCCAGGAAGTCCCTTCACCCAGATATTTCCTCTCTTAAAAGTGATACAGCCAAGGGAAGGTACCTTGCAAACATGCAGTCAGGAGGACTCTTTTATAGACTATAACCATTGTACAGAGGAATGTAAGCAAGGATACTTTTTAGAGTTCCATTATTCCCACGATGTTGGTTGGAAGAGAAGGTGAGTAGTTCTTGCCTTCCAGAATCTCAGAGGAGCCCTTTATCCTGCCCATATCTAAGCCTAGTTTTCCAGCCTCACCTTCTTTCTGTAGCTGCCCATTATTTTTTCAATGAATTCTCCCCTTTTAAAAATCCTAAGAAAGTCACTAAGATGATGAAATAGGATACATCAGCCTTCATCCCTCCACACACAAACCACAAATATAGGGACAGCTATGTACAAATCAAAACATCCCTGAGAGGGCTCAGGAGCCCATTAAATAATTTTTAGCCACACAGTGGAGTGAAAAAAACCCATAAAACAACAATGACAACAACTACAACCAAACAACAACAACAATGAAATGGAGAATACCTACACAGAATAGATTGCTGGTGAGATTGGAATACTTGAGATGCCAGGAGACTACTAGTAACACAGAAAGGCAGAGGTTACTGATATCAGCCACATGGTGAAAACTGCCATGGTTTCCAATGGGACCTGCTCCACAGAGGACACCAGCACACCAGCATCTTTTGCCACTGAGGTAACTAACAGCTACTTCTGCCAGGGAACTCCACAGAGAGGGAGATATAGCTGCTTAATCCCCTGCTGCAAGAAACAGCCTTTGTTGAGCCACTTCAAGAAAGGAGCTGCAATCTCTCTCAGTCCCCCGAGAGTTGCTATATTTATATATCAGATAAAATAGATATTAAGTCAAAATATGTAACATGAGACAAAAAAGGTCATTATATAATGATATAATTCATCAAGAAGATATAACAATTATAAAAATATAAAGGCACTCAACATTGGAGCACCTAAATATATAAAGGAAATACTAATAGATCTGAAGAAAGAGATCAACTACAAGGCAATAATATTAAGGGGTTTTAGTAGCCCATTTTCAACAATGGACAGATCACTCAGACAGAAAATCAAAGAAACATTGGGTTTGAACTGCCTCTTACACCAAATGGACCTAACAGACATGTACAGAACATTCCATGTAACATCTGTAGAATACACATTCTTCTTAAGTGCACACAGAGCATTCTCCAGGGTAGATCCCATATTAGACTACAACACATGTCTTAACAAATTCAAAATGACTGAAATTATATCAAGTATCTTTTCTGACTACAACTGTATGAAACTAGAAATCACTAATGGAAGGAATTTCAGAAAATTCAAATATGTGGAAATCAAACAATATACTCATAAGGAAACTAAAAGGAAAATTTAAAAAGTATCTAAAGACAACAAAACTTACAGGATGCAGAAAAAGCAGTTTTAATAGAGAAGTTTTTAGCAATACATGCATGCATAAAAAAGAAGACAAAGCCCAAATAAACAACCTAATATCACACCTCAAAAAACTATAGAAAGAACAAACTAAGCCCAAACTGAGTAGAAGGATGGAGTAGTAAAGTTCAAACTAGAAATAAATGAAATAAAAGCTAGAAAAAACAAAAAAGATCAACAAAACTAAGAGTTGCATTTTGAAAAAGGTAAACAAAATTGATAAACCTATAGCTAGATGAGCTAGAAAACAGACGGAGATTCAAGTAAAAATAATTGAAAGTGGGGTGCTACAACTGATACCACAGAATTACAAAGAACCGTAAGAGACCACTAAGAAAAATACACCAACAAATACACCAACAAATTGGATAACTGAGAATAAATGGATAAATTCCTAGACGCATACAATTTACCAAAACTAAATTATGAAGAAATAAAAAACCTGAACAGTTCAATAACAAGTAAAAAGATTGAAGCAGTAGTTAAAAGTACTTCATTAAAGAAAAGCTCAGGACCTGATAGATTCATTGCCGAATTCTACCAAACATTTAAAGAAGAGTATTCCTTCTCAAACTCTTTCAAAAAGTTGAAGAGGAGGGAAAACTCCCAAACTGATTTTACGAGGCTGAGTATTACCCTGAAATCAAAGCCAGATAAGGATATCAGAAAATTAAAGGACAATATCCTTCATAAATAGATCTGAAGAGATGCACAAATCTTCAACAAAATACTAGTAAACCAAATTTAACAGCACATTAGAAGAATCATTTACCATGATCAAATAAATTTATCTTTGGTATGCAAGGATGATCACAAATTTATAAATGTGATATATCACATTAAAACAAGGAAGTACAAAAGCCATATGATCATCTCAATTGATGGAGAAAATGCATCTGATAAAGTTAGACATCTTTAATGATAAAAAAACTTTCAAGAAATTAGGTATAGAAGGAATTTATTTCAACAACAACAACAAAAATACCTTTTGAAAGCCTGTAACCAGCACCATATTCAATAGTGAAAAGTTGAAAGCTTTTTTGTGTAAGATAAGATCAGAAATAAAACAAGGATACCCACACTCATCACAACTATTTAACATAGTACTGAAAATCCTAGCCAGAACAATTAGACAAGAAGAAGAAATATAAGGCATTCAAGTCAGAAATGAAAAAGTTAAATTGTCTCTGTTTACAGACAATGTAATCTCATATATAGAAAACCCTAAAGAACTTCACTAAAAAGCTATTAGAACTAATAAACAAATTCAGTAAATTTGCAGGATACAAAATCAACATATGTAAATCAATAGCATATCTATACACTAACAAAAATTATCAGATAAAGAAACCATGAAAACAATCCCATTCACAATGGCTACAAATAAAAAATGAAATATTTAGGAATAAATTTAACCAAGGAGGTGAAAGACCTGTACATTGAAAACTATACAGCATTGATGAAAGACATTGAGGAAGGCATAAATAAATGGAAAGATGGCCCATGTTCATGGGTTGGAAGAATTAGTATTGTTCAAATGTTCATAGTACCCAAAGCTATCTACAGATGCAAAGAAACCCCTATCAAAATTCCAATGGCATTTTTCACAGAAATAGAAAAATCAATCCTAAAATTTGTGTGAAGCCGTAAAATACACAGAATAGCCAAAGCAATCCTGAGTAAAAAGGACAAAACTGGGATGATCACATTTTCTGATTTCAAAATGTACTACAAGACTATAGTAATTAAATCAGCATGGTACTGGCATAAAAATAGTCACACAAACCAATGGGATGGAATAGAAAGTACAGAAATAAACCCACACATTTATGGTCAAATAATTGTCCACAGAGATGCCAAGAACCCATGATGTGGAAAGGGCAGTCTCTTCAATAAAGGGTGTTGGGAAAACTGGATATCCAAATGCAGAAGGATGAAATTAGACCCTCAACTCATACCATATGCAAAAATCAGATCAAAATGGATTAAAGACTTAAAAATAAGACTTGCAACTATAAAACTACTGAATAAAATATAGAGAAAAGCTCCATGACATTGGTCTGGGCAATAATTTCTCTGGATATGATCCCCAAAGCACCAGCAATATGAACAAAAAAAGACGAATAGAATTATATCAAACTAAAAATCTTCTTCACAGCAAAGGAAGCAATCAACCAAGTGAAGAGGTAAACCATGGAATGTGAAAATACGTTTGCAAACCATCCATCTGACGAGGTGTTAGTATCCAAAATACATAAGAAAATCAATAGTAAGAAGACAAATAATTAGATTTTAATATGGGCAAAGAATCTGAATAGATTTTTCTCAAAAGAAGACATGCAAGTGATCAACAGGCATATGAAAAAATGCTCAACATGACTAATCATCAGGAAAATGCAATTTAAAACCACAATGAGATGTCACCTCATAGCTGTTAGAATGATTATTATTGAACACACAAAAGATAAGTGTCAGTAAGGATGTGGAGGAAAGGGAACCCTAATACGCTGTTGGTGGGAATGTAAATTAGTACAGCCATTTTTGAAAACAGTGTGAAGGTTCCTCAAAATATTAAAAGTGGAACTACCATATGGTCCAGTAATACCACTATGTGGCATACATCTAAAGGAGATGAAATCAGTAAATCGAAGAGATATTTTCACTCCCATGTTCATTGCAGCATTATTTACAATAGCCAAGATATGAAATCAACCTGAGTGTTCACCAGTGGATGAATGGATAAAGAAAATATAGTATATATACAAAGGAATACTATTAGCCTCTTTAAAGAAAATCCTGTCATTTGTGGCAACGTGCATGAAACTGGAGGACAATGTGTTAAATGAAATAAGTCAGGCACAGAAAGACAAATACCATACAGAAACTAGAAAAGTCAAATTCATAGAATCAGAGTAAAATGGTGGTCAGCAGAGGCTGGGAAATGCGGAAATGTTGGTGAAAGTACATAAAACTTTAGGTGTACAGAAGAAATAAGTTCAAGAGATCTATTATATGTCATGGTGATTATGGTTAATAACAATAGGTTGTATCCTTGAAAATTGCTGAGTGTAGAATTTAAGTATTTTCACCACACACTCAAAAAAAAGATGTGTGAGGTAATACAGATGTCAAATACCTTGTTTTAGCCATTCTACAAAACATCATGTTGTATGCCATAAATATGTACAATTTTTACTTGCCAAAAAATAAAATAATCTTAAATTACTAGCATTGGTTTCTATAACTTGTAAACAGATGAATTGGGATATAGCAAGATCAAAATGTGAGATAAGATAATCTCTGTAGATCACTCAACAGTCTCACCTGCTTTGAATACAGTCACAGGCCACTCTCAGCTTGCTCTGTCAAGATATTATCCTCCTGCAGCATTAAGCAGTGGATTGTTTCTATCACCCACACACAATTCCTACCTTACATCTTTCTGTTGTAGAAAAATGCTCATTATAAATAGTGTAAAAGAATAATATGCTTTGTAGATGACACTGTCCCAGAAAAGGGCAAAAGCACATGGGGATATGTAGTAGTTACAATTCCTCTTTGCTCCGTCTTTTCACCAATTGCAATGTATTAACAAAAATGCAGAGATAATATGGAGAGTAGGGCTTTGTTAATATAGAGGAAAAAACCAGATACAGAATAGGGAATCTAATAGACCTATAGGCACTGCTTTCCTTATTCCCGTTCTTTAATTTTTCTATCCCCCTCCTCTTTGCCAATAAGAATCCTACCATTATCACACAGAACGTGCTGTTGACTTTAAGTATCAATTTCAAGTAAAATAGTTTAAACATTCAAGTGTGGACACAAAAAATTAGCTATTGAACTTACCTATTTATTGAAATTTGGTAAAAAAATAAAGGAACAGAAGAGATATAAGAATAAATAAAGAACAAAGAAAGTACAAAGGCTGTAACAGTAGAAGAGATACCAAGTAAATTCTGAAGACAGGAAAGATGGTAGATAAGCAATAACTATGTTATTAAAATTAGAGAAAACCAAGAATTGCAGATTAATTTCCACTAAAAAACCCCGAGTAGGCTCAAAAGAAGAAGTGCCAGGTTATTGTGCTGGTGAGGGCATGGGCAGTAACGAGAAAAGAGTATCGGTTAGCAGTCTTTAAGGAGTACTGAAACTCCACAGATTCTTGCTGCAGTGGCTAAGTTTTTTTGTATATAGTAGATAGTTGACAATTTTTATTAATTGAAATTACATGGCTTTGTAGCAAATTTTCACTGACATTTGACAAATGAAGGTTGTTTTTAAAACCCAAGAGAAGATAAGTAACACTTGATTAAAGGTGCTTTGGGGTCTATGCACAAACATGCTATAGGATGTGTTTTTGAAATAATGGTATTATTTTGAAATAATGGTAGAGGACACTGAGAGAAAGAGAAAACGTAATTGGTAAAGCTGAGTGACAGGTGCATGGGATTCATTTCACTATTCTCTTTATTTTTTTCATAATAAAAATAAAAATTTTAAGTGCTTAAGGAAAAGCTCCAAAGTTGGCAAAGTCTACTTATTGCTTTACCTCAGGAACTAACCTGAGTATTGACCTTAAATGAGCAACCCATTTAAGAGAACAGCTAGTTCATTCTGCCTGGTGCTATTGTTTCCCACAAATCAATATTTCTACTGCATTGTTTGAGGTTGAGCTGCCTGTGTCTTACAAGTGGTTTAACGTGGAGGCACTTGTGGCTACACACGAGTAGAGGGTGGTTACTGAATCACTGAAAGAACAATTGAAATCACATGAGTCTAGGAACAGACAAGAAGACAGCAAAAGAGGGACAGCTTCCTGCAAATGACAGAGGGGTCTTTTACAGTCCGTATGAAGACTGCACAAATTACCTTTGGGATGTTGTGTCTGTTCATTCCTGAATTGTGAACGGGCTTTTACTTCTTAAGAGATACAGATGTTATTCATCATTACAAGCCTGATTCTTTAGAGAGCTGAGATTTGGTCTTAACACATCATACTGTATTTAATAAGAATAAGCATCTCAGGATTAGGATATAAATCTTACTTGTTTAGAAAATTCTAGAATAAGGGGAGCTTAGAAATGGGAATGAGAAAGACAGGCATCAAGTAAGAGAGACAGAAGATGGATGGGAGCGAAATGGTGGGAAAGGGAAGGAAATGACATATTTTCCTTTCAAGTCTGTGCCTAGCTCTTATTTTGAGTATAGTAATTTGATTCATGCTTATACTCTGTGTCTGATTTATTACTGATTTCATCATGAGTGCCCAGCTCCACTGGCTCTTGCCCATTTGTCTCCAAGGTAGTGAAACCACCATCCACACAATGACTGTACCAGTTGACCCTGTTAGCACTTTTAACTTTCCACTTAAACATCTCCTTTTGCTAGTTATTTTTAGATTTATAGTTGTATGGGATGTGTACGTTGTATAGCAATATGATACCTATGGAATGTTCTGCACTGTGTAAATCAATCACCATAATAGCATCTCTGGGTGAAACCAGGGGCAGAGAGGACAGGATGAAATGGGGACAGAGAATGGAATAGAGGATATGGGCAACAAAATGTGACAGACATGGGTGAAAATATGGCTGGAAAAAGTACTTAGGAATTGGGAACAAAGACTGATCATGGAGGGGGTGAAACATGAATTTTTAATGAGAGAGCAAACTAAAAATGAAAATTTAAGCATGAATAAGGACAAATGTATAATTAAGAGAGAAAGTTATTCTACAGACCAAGGAACATTGGAGGACAAATTTTAGGTGGATTTTTGCATAACTGTACCTGGGATTTAATAAAATGAAAGAATATGAAATCTCACTTATTCACAGTGTATTATGAATGCATCTAAATAAAGGAAGTCTTTAATGATATTCTAAGGACTGGCACAGAAAATAATACAAAAATTTGGGGCAATAGAATGTCTTGGTTACCAGGGGTTGGTGAAAATTGGTTACGATTAAGAATGAACAAAGGCGGGGTGCGGTGGCTCACGCCTGTAGTCCCAGCACTTGGGAGGCCAAGGCGGGTGGATCACATGAGGTCGGGAGTTCAAGACCAGCCTGACCAACATGGAGAAACCCCGTCTCTACTAAAAATACAAAATTAGCTGGGCATAGTGGCACATGCTTCTAATCCCAGCTACTTGGGAGGCTGAGGCAGGAATCTTGGTGAGCCGAGATCGTGCCATTGCACTCCAGCCTGGGCAATAAGAGCAAAACTCCATCTCAAAAAAAAAGAAAAAAAAAATAGTAATCAAATATTCTTGTGAATAAATTAAAAAATTAACAAAATTTGAGGCTTATATCAGGGCAAATGAAATACAAAAGTAGTCCTCAAATGAGAGTCTTAGAGGAAAACTTACTCTTCTAAATTTTCTCTATTGAATTGTTAAACACTGGACTACATTGTCTTCTTCTTATTGTTTATAAATTATGGGAAAACTCCTTTAGATGCATGGCACCCAGTTATTTGTGTATTTGGTATTCTGCCTAAGCATTCCCTGCTTCTATTATGTCTCTCGAGTTAATAAAGAGAAAAAAAATTGAGCCACCAGTAACTTGTAGAAGAGTATTACATGCAGAGATGCACTGCCAAGACCCTTTTGATGATTTATTTTACCTCTTCAGAATAACTTGATTTTAAAAGACCAGTAATTAAAGGTTAGCTTTAATTATGGAATAATCTTCACTTTGTCATTTTCTTCTTAAGACATTCAACAATTGTGTTTTTTACTACCAAAGTTTCATGCTTGGTTTTAAGCAGAATTATAGTAATTGTTTTAGAATTTTTAATTGGATGAATAATAATTGAGGTGAAGCCTCTTTAGCTAATTTCCCTAAAAGTTAACTTGCTACTAAATAAGCATGAAAGATATTTTCTGTTTCCATTATATTATTGTATTAATAATTATACCAGTTAAAATTTAAACAGGCTTCAAGGACAAAATTAAATGTCTTAACATGAAAATAAAAAGGATTTACATTGTTCTTTGTCATTAACTTTATTTAAATTGTATGCTTTACTAATTTTTAAATGAATTACTTTGTTTTCAATTGATATTTGAAAAACTAGGTGAGATTCCAGAGGTAGTATTTAAAGCTATGGGCATGTGACAGATATCTGAGACAAAATAACCATGGATAATCTTCATTGAACTGTGTTAATGCACTGATAATCTATTGATCTAAGAATGATTAAATTGATTTTCAGTTATGTCTGTGTTTTTGGAACATTTTTTTCCTCCAACAACATAATCCCCTATAGAAAACAGACAAAATAAAATTGAAACTATATTCCTAATGTTTGCAGATTTTCTTTAACCAGAAAATATAATCTTAAATATGTTATAGTTTAAAATATTGCTGTACATGAAACATAATTGTTTTAAGCCAAAATTGTTCACATAGTTTGTCTTTTTGTATTGAAGCCAAATTTTCCTGAAAAGCCGTTGTAAAATGATTGTACTGGTTAAAGTACAAATTACAAAAATGAGACTTGACTTTTTCAAACTTTAGTTGTATTAAACAACTTCCTGTAAGACAAGTTTCAGCAGATCAGCACAAAATTTTCTTAATTTCATTACAGTCTGTAAATTAAAATTAATGAGTCTGACACCCACAATTAACAATGAAAAATGCAGATTGTTATAATTACTTAAGCAATAACATTGCTTTACATAGAAGACTTAAGGTGCTCCACAAATTATTTACAAGTGTTACATAAAACACAAAAAATGACAATTTCAATTTATTTTGTCAATGCAAAAAACCAAAATCCTTACTAAAACCTTTCTCGTTTGGGAATTTCTCGCCATGCATAATTAAGCAAATTTGATTGCAATTAAGCCTGGCTTCTACAGTAGAGTTTTAATTAATGCAAATCTGGCATCTACATCTATAAGATTAATTTTAGTGAATTAAAAGAAAACAACAAAGCACATTTGAAAGTGCAGTTATATTGTTGAAAGGACAGAATTTAAAAGCTGGTTATTTTTCAGCCTTCCATGTGTATAGCCTTTGACTTGGACTTTAAAGAGTGGATATTTTATTCAGATTTGTTGTGTTATTTTTAAATGCCTTATTAAACAAGATCATCAAAATTATACAAAGCCACTTCAGAGTTGTATCTTAAAAGTTCAATATACCTTAGGAGTAAAGTACACATACATACACACTTACACACACAAACTTACCAGCACACACACATACACGAGCCTTTGCAGAAATAGCTGTGAACTCATCCACAAATATATGAGTACATAGACTATATTTTGCACGTTTTAAAACATGTTTAATGTTTACATCTCAAATTTTAAAATATCGATGGGATACCATTGTTGAGGACATATTTTTTTTTAATAACAGTGCTTGAAGTAGAATACTAGCTAACGTGTACTAGTAACTCGTATTGTCATGCACATATTTGTTGTTAACACTAGTTGATGTAATTTCATTTAATTTTCAGTTGAAGTTTTCTCACTCCATATTTGACAGAAATACAGATGTTCTTGAACACATTAAAATGATTAAGTATCCTAAACTAATACATGACATGATTTGGAAAGAAACTTAAAGATTTTGATCTTCTAAAGTTTCTGCTTATTATTTTAACAACCATTTGCCTTGAAAAATCATCGCTATTAGAAAAGGAATTTCTTGATACCTAAAATTTCATGCCTTTTTTCATATAATACATTGATGAGGTGGCTATAAACGTGGGGATATTTCTACCTCCATTTTGGCCACGGCCCTTATACCCCAGATGATAGAGAAATTAGGACAGTGCAGGACTCGTAAGGGAGCTGGCAGACCACCAATTTTATAAGCCTCAGCCAATACTAACTTCAAAAATATGAAAAGTGTCAAAGTGGGAGAGTAAAGAGGCTAATACTTTGGAAAACGTGAAAGTAGTGTGACATTTTCAGTTTTCCTGACTCCCAAAGGGAGGATTTCTTTTCCCTTACCCATAGCCTTGTAGGAGGCAGGGTTTTGAGAAGATTATTTGAGGAGATTGACAATGATCCTGAAACTGAGGGGTTGGTGTTGGCCCAGGTGAGTGCTCAAAGGCAAGAGGCAGAGTAAAGAGAGAGAAACTGGGCTGTATTGAGGGATAGCTATGTTCAGCATTTAACAGAAAACGTTGTCTTCGCCAAGAGAGCTACCAAGAAACCCCACACCTGAGAAACACACCAAGGTGCCAGCGAGGAAGAGTCAGCTTTACCCATGTGCAGAGTCCACAGAGTGTTGACTTTAAATACTGTCCAACCTCAGAAGACTCTATCACCATTTGCCATGTTGTCAGTCAAGTAAAACCCGTCCCTACCTATTACCTGCTCTGTCTCCCCCACTAACCTAGAATCCAGAAGCATCTTGGAGGGAAAAGAGGGCAAAGGATGTAAATAAAAGGTTAGTAAACAGAAAAGAAGTCACTGGCTCCCTTTATTTCAGCAGTTTCAACCAGTGCACAAAGCTTTAACATTAAATGAGATTTGGACTTTTAACTATGACACAAACTGTGAATTTTCACTACTGAGATGAGATGGGATCACTTTTTTTTTGGTATTAAAAGTGGCATTACTTATTTTTTGAGAGGCACAGAAAAGTCCTAGGATCAAGGAATAGAGACTATCTGGCAATGCTGAAAGGCTCTGAATAGGCACCATATGAATTCTGTTAGCCAATTACATGAACAAGGTCACTTTGCTAGGTCAAGGTCATGTCAATAACAAGTGAAATCATAATCATAACTAGTTATTGAGTACTTACACGACAGTGATTTCAGTCTACAATGATGTCAAAACTATTTTGTCTTTTAAAATGGATTTCTGTGAATTTATTGCTAAAGGGCTTTAGATTATATATAAATATATCATATTAATATATTTATATGATAGATATATATCATATAAATATATTAATATATGATACATCATATAAATATATAATATATCAATATATTAATATATCATATTAATATATTAATATATATCATATAATTTTATATTATATGATAAAATATAATATATTTTATTATATAATTGCTTTTTTGCCGTTGCTATATATCAATATATCATATAAATTTATATGATATGTATCATATATTTGTTATCATATACTATATATAAAGGCTTTAGATTATATAATACATATATTTATTATATATTTAGATCCTATATATAGTGTATCTCTCTGTGTGTGTAGTTTATATGTAATTTTTTGCCTTAAAACTTTTGTTTTAAAATGATTCTGGATTCATAGAAAATTGCAAAATAGAATATCAAGAAATCCTATGTAGCCTTAACTGTATTTCTCTCAATGGTAGCATCTTACACAATTATAGGACAATATCAAAGCGAGTAAATTCATGTTACAATCCACAGACATTATGCAGAATCCACAAAAGTTATACTCTTTTTTAGTATTTCTTCTACCTTCTATGCTTTAGTGCACCACCCTCTCAATTAGACAATTTTAAATTTATGAGATACCTATATATTATGCATTATATGAATAAGAGTATTGCAGTACATGGGCATTCACAGTCTACAGGGAGAGGAAGACCCATAATAAAGAATTACCATATTTCATCTAGTTTAAGACACCCTCAATTGTTTTTTTTTTTTTTAATTTATTTATTATTATTATACTTTAAGTTGTAGGGTACATGTGCATAATGTGCAGGTTTGTTACATATGTATGCTTGTGCCATGTTGGTGTGCTGCACCCATCAACTCGTCATTTACATCAGGTATAACTCCCAATGCAATCCTTCCCCCCTCCCCCCTCCCCATGATAGGCCCCTGTGTGTGATGTTCCCCTTCCTGAGTCCAAGTGATCTCATGTTCAGTTCCCACCTATGAGTGAGAACATGTGGTGTTTGGTTTTCTGTTCTTGTGATAGTTTGCTAAGAATGATGGTTTCCAGCTGCATCCATGTCCCTACAAAGGACACAAACTCATCCTTTTTGATGGCTGCATAGTATTCCATGGTGTATATGTGCCACATTTTCTTAATCCAGTCTGTCACTGATGGACATTTGGGTTGATTCCAAGTCTTTGCTATTGTGAATAGTGCTGCAATAAACATACGTGTGCGTGTGTCTTTATAGCAGCATAATTTATAATCCTTTGGGTATATACCCAGTAATGGGATGGCTGGGTCATATGGTACATCTAGTTCTAGATCCTTGAGGAATCGCCATATTGTTTTCTATAATGGTTGAACTAGTTTACAATCCCACCAAGAGTGTAAAAGTGTTCCTATTTCTCCACATCCTCTCCAGCACCTGTTGTTTCCTGACTTTTTAATGATCACCATTCTAACTGGTGTGAGATGGTATCTCATTGTGGTTTTGATTTGCATTTCTCTGATGGCCAGTGATGATGAGCATTTTTTCATGTGTCTGTTGGCTGTATGAATGTCTTCTTTTGAGAAATGTCTGTTCATATCCTTTGCCCACTTTTTGATGGGGTTGTTTGTTTTTTTCTTGTAAATTTGTTTGAGTTCTTTGTAGGTTCTGGATATTAGCCCTTTGTCAGGTGAGTAGATTGCAAAAATTTTCTCCCATTCTGTAGGTTGCCTGTTCACTCTGATGGTAGTGTCTTTTGCTATGCAGAAGCTCTTTAGTTTAATGAGATCCCATTTGTCAATTTTGGCTTTTGCTGCCGTTGCTTTTGGTGTTTTAGACATGAAGTCTTTGCCCATGCCTATGTCCTGAATGGTACTACCTAGGTTTTCCTCTAGGGTTTTTATGGTATTAGGTCTAACATTTAAGTCTCTAATCCATCTTGAATTAATTTTCATATAAGGAGTAAGGAAAGGATCCAGTTTCAGCTTTCTACTTATGGCTAGCCAACTTTCCCAGCACCATTTATTAAATAGGGAATCCTTTCCCCATTTCTTGTTTCTCTCAGGTTTGTCAAAGATCAGATGGCTGTAGATGTGTGGTATTATTTCTGAGGACTCTGTTCTGTTCCATTGGTCTATATCTCTGTTTTGGTACCAGTACCATGCTGTTTTGGTTACTGTAGCCTTGTAGTATAGTTTGAAGTCAGGTAGCGTGATGCCTCCAGCATTGTTCTTTTGACTTAGGATTGTCTTGGAGATGCGGGCTCTTTTTTGGTTCCATATGAACTTTAAAGCAGTTTTTTCCAATTCTGTGAAGAAAGTCATTGGTAGCTTGATGGGGATGGCATTGAATCTATAAATTACCTTGGGCAGTATGGCCATTTTCACGATATTGATTCTTCCTATCCATGAGCATGGTATGTTCTTCCATTTGTTTGTGTCCTCTTTATTTCACTGAGCAGTGGTTTGTAGTTCTCCTTGAAGAGGTCCTTTACATCCCTTGTAAGTTGGATTCCTAGGTATTTGATTCTCTTTGAAGCAATTGTGAATGGAAGTTCATTCCTGATTTGGCTCTCTGTTTGTCTGTTACTGGTGTATACGAATGCTTGTGATTTTTGCACATTAATTTTGTATCCTGAGACTTTGCTGAAGTTGCTTATCAGCTTAAGGAGATTTTGGGCTGAGACAATGGGGTTTTCTAAATATACAATCATGTCATCTGCAAAGAGGGACAATTTGACTTCTTCTTTTCCTAACTGAATACCCTTGATTTCTTTCTCTTGCCTAATTGCCCTAGCCAGAACTTCCAACACTATGTTGAATAGGAGTGGTGAGAGAGGGCATCCCTGTCTTGTGCCAGTTTTCAAAGGGAATTTTTCCAGTTTTTGCCCATTCAGTATGATATTGGCTATGGGTTTGTCATAAATAGCTCTTATTATTTTGAGGTACGTTCCATCAACACCGAATTTATTGAGCGTTTTTAGCATGAAGGGCTGTTGAATTTTGTCAAAAGACTTTTCTGCATCTATTGAGATAATCATGTGGTTCTTGTCTTTGGTTCTGTTTATATGCTGGATTATGTTTATTGATTTGCGAATGTTGAACCAGCCTTGCATCCCAGGGATGAAGCCCACTTGATCATGGTGGATAAGCTTTTTGATGTGTTGCTGAATCCGGTTTGCCAGTATTTTATTGAGGATTTTTGCATCGATGTTCATCAGGGATATTGGTCTAAAATTCTCTTTTTTAGTTGTGTCTCTGCCAGGCTTTGGTATCAGGATGATGTTGGCCTCATAAAATGAGTTAGGGAGGATTCCCTCTTTTTCTATTGATTGGAATAGTTTCAGAAGGAATGGTACCAACTCCTCCTTGTACCTCTGGTAGAATTCAGCTGTGAATCCATCTGGTCCTGGACTTTTTTTGGTTGGTAGGCTATTAATTATTGCCTCAATTTCAGAGCCTGCTATTGGTCTATTCAGGGATTCAACTTCTTCCTGGTTTAATCTTGGAAGAGTGTAAATGTCCAGGAAATTATCCATTTCTTCTAGATTTTCCAGTTTATTTGCGTAGAGGTGTTTATAGTATTCTCTGATGGTAGTTTGTATTTCTGTGGGGTCAGTGGTGATATCCCCTTTATCATTTTTAATTGCGTCGATTTGATTCTTCTCTCTTTTCTTCTTTATTAGTCTTGCTAGTGGTCTGTCAATTTTGTTGATCTTTTCAAAAAACCAACTCCTGGATTCATTGATTTTTTGGAGAGTTTTTTGTGTCTCTATCTCCTTCAGTTCTGCTCTGATCTTAGTTATTTCTAGCCTTCTGCTAGCTTTCGAATGTGTTTGCTCTTGCTTCTCTAGTTCTTTTAATTGCGATGTTAGAGTGTCAATTTTAGATCTTTCCAGCTTTCTCTTGTGGGCATTTAGTGCTATAAATTTCCCGCTACACACTGCTTTAAATGTGTCCCAGAGATTCTGGCATGTTGTATCTTTGTTCTCATTGGTTTCAAAGAACATCTTTATTTCTGCCTTCATTTCGTTATGTACCCAGTAGTCATTCAGGAGCAGGTTGTTCAGTTTCCATGTAGTTGAGCGGTTTTGATTGAGTTTCTTAGTCCTGAGATCTAGTTTGATTGCACTGTGGTCTGAGAGACAGTTTGTTATAATTTCTGTTCTTGTACATTTGCTGAGCAGTGCTTTACTTCCAATTACGTGGTCGATTTTGGAGTAAGTATGATGTGGTGCTGAGAAGAATGTATATTCTGTTGATTTGGGGTGGAGAGTTCTATAGATGTCTATTAGGTCTGCTTGCTGCAGAGATGAGTTCAATTCCTGGATATCCTTGTTAACTTTCTGTCTCGTTGATCTGTCTAATGTTGACAGTGGAGTGTTGAAGTCTCCCATTACTATTGTATGGGAGTCTAAGTCTCTTTGTAAGTCTCTAAGGACTTGCTTTATGAGTCTGGGTGCTCCTGTATTGGGTGCATATATATTTAGGATAGTTATCTCTTCCTGTTGAATTGATCCCTTTACCATTATGTAATGGCCTTCTTTGTCTCTTTTGATCTTTGATGGTTTAAAGTCTGTTTTATCAGAGACTAGTATTGCAACCCCTGCTTTTTTTTGTTCTCCATTTGCTTGGTAAATCTTCCTCCATCCCTTTATTTGGAGCCTATGTATGTCTCTGCGTGTGAGATGGGTCTCCTGAATACAGCAGACTGATGGGTCTTGACTCTTGATCCAGTTTGCCAGTCTGTGTCTTTTAATTGGAGCATTTAGTCCATTTACATTTAAGGTTAAGATTGTTATGTGTGAACTTGATCCTGCCATTATGATATTAACTGGTTATTTTGCTCGTTAGTTGATGCAGTTTCTTCCTAGCCTCGATGGTCTTTACATTTTGGCATGTTTTTGCAATGGCTGATACCGGTTGTTCCTTTCCATGTTTAGTGCTTCCTTCAGGGTCTCTTGTAAGGCAGGTCTAGTGTTGACAAAATCTCTAAGCATTTGCTTATCTGTAAAGGATTTTATTTCTCCTTCACTTATGAAACTTAGTTTGGCTGGATATGAAATTCTGGGTTTAAAATTCTTTTCTTTAAGAATGTTGAATATTGGCCCCCACTCTCTTCTGGCTTGGAGAGTTTCTGCCGAGAGATCTGCTGTTAGTCTGATGGGCTTCCCTTTGTGGGTAACCCGACCTTTCTCTCTGGCTGCCCTTAAGATTTTTTCCTTCATTTCAACTTTGGTGAATCTGGCAATTATGTGTCTTGGAGTTGCTCTTCTGGAGGAGTATCTTTGTGGCGTTCTCTGTATTTCCTGGATTTGAATGTTGGCCTGCCCTACTAGGTTGGGGAAGTTCTCCTGGATGATATCCTGAAGAGTGTTTTCCAACTTGGTTCCATTTTCCCCCTCACTTTCAGGCACCCCAATCAGACGTAGATTTGGTCTTTTTACATAATCCCATACTTCTTGCAGGCTTTGTTCATTTCTTTTTCTTCTTTGTTCTTTTGGTTTCTCTTCTTGCTTCATTTCATTCATTTGATCCTCAATCGCAGATACTCTTTCTTCCAGTTGATCGAGTCGGTTACTGAAGCTTGTGCATTTGTCACGTATTTCTCGTGTCATGGTTTTCATCTCTTTCATTTCGTTTAGGACCTTCTCTGCATTAATTACTCTAGCCATCAATTCTTCCACTTTTTTTTCAAGATTTTTAGTTTCTTTGCGCTGGGTATGTAATTCCTCCTTTAGCTCTGAGAAATTTGATGGACTGAAGCCTTCTTCTCTCATCTCGTCAAAGTCATTCTCCGTCCAGCTTTGATCCGTTGCTGGCGATGAGCTGCGCTCCTTTGCCGGGGGAGATGCGCTCTTATTTTTTGAATTTCCAGCTTTTCTGCCCTGCTTTTTCCCCATCTTTGTGGTTTTATCTGCCTCTGGTCTTTGATGATGGTGATGTACTGATGGGGTTTTGGTGTAGTTGTCCTTCCTGTTTGATAGTTTTCCTTCTAACAGTCAGGACCCTCAGCTGTAGGTCTGTTGGAGATTGCTTGAGGTCCACTCCAGATCCTGTTTGCCTGGGTATCAGCAGCAGAGGCTGCAGAAGATAGAATATTTCTGAACAGCGAGTGTACCTGTCTGATTCTTGCTTTGGAAGCTTCCTCTCAGGGGTGTACTCCACCCTGTGAGGTGTGGGGTGTCAGACTGCCCCTAGTGGGGGATGTCTCCCAGTTAGGCTACTCAGGGGTCAGGGACCCACTTGAGCAGGGAGTCTGTCCCTTCTCAGATCTCAACCTCCGTGTTGGGAGATCCACTGCTCTCTTCAAAGCTGTCAGACAGAGTCGTTTGCGTCTGCAGAGGTTTCGGCTGTGTTTGTTATTGCCCTGTCCCCAGAGGTGGAGTCTACAGAGACAGGCAGGTTTCCTTGAGCTGCTGTGAGCTCCACCCAGCTCGAGCTTCCCAGCAGCTTTGTTTACTTACTTAAGCCTCAGCAATGGCGGGCGCCCCTCCCGCAGCCTCACTGCTGCCTTGCCGGTAGATCACAGACTGCTGTGCTAGCAATGAGGGAGGCTCCGTGGGTGTGGGACCCTCCCGGCCAGGTGTGGGATATGATCTCCTGGTGTGCCTGTTTGCTTAAAGCGCAGTATTGGGGTGGGAGTTACCCGATTTTCCAGGTGTTGTGTGTCTCAGTTCCCCTGGCTAGGAAAAGGGATTCCCTTCCCCCTTGTGCTTCCCAGGTGAGGCAATGCCTCGCCCTGCTTCAGCTCTCGCTGGTCGGGCTGCAGCAGCTGACCAGCACCGATCGTCTGGCACTCCCCAGTGAGATGAACCCAGTACCTCAGTTGAAAATGCAGAAATCACTGGTCTTCTGTGTGGCTCGCGCTGGGAGTTGGAGACTGGAGCTGTTCCTATTCGGCCATCTTGCTCCGCCCCAAGACACCCTCAATTGTAAGATGCATCATTATTTTATTTGACACTGAAAAATTATACCAAATAATGACACTTTTGCCATTATAAGAGACCTCTTGATTTCAGAGATGTTAAAGTGTAAAATTTTAAAAAGCACATCTTAAAATTGACAATATGCAATATAGTAAATACTATAATAGAGATATTAGTGTAATATTACAGAACATCATTGAAGGATCAATTTGTTTCCTCAGGTGGGTGATGGCTGAGAGATGTAGAGAAATGTGGAACAAGAGAAAAAATTTAAAAGACAGTAGGAGCTTGCCAGATAGACAAAGATAAGAAAGACACTTCAGAATAGAAAACAGCCCATGGAAAGTGAGCCATGAAAATGGGCAGGGCATTTTTCTTGAATATGCAGTGGTTAATACCGAATGTTACTACAGTGGTTAATGTGTGGAGGCACCAACAAGCTGCTGGGAAGAGGCTGGAAAGGAGGCTGAAATCCGTTGGTGGAAAGCCATACATGCTACCCTAACGAGGGTGGACTTCATTGTGTACTCATTGTGGGAGTAGTTAAGCAGGAAAATGGCATAATCTAGGTTCTGGAAAGTAAAATTTTGCAACAATGTAAGAATGAATTGTAGGAGAAAGACTGGTGGAAAGACGTACTTGAAGTGGTTGGTATCTGGTATGTAAAATTTATCACCATTAGGAATCTAGATTAGATACTGAGCTTTTTTCTGAAGAAGAGAAAGTGTTTAAATAAAATACTTAAAATATCTTTTAAATGAATGTATTGAAACCTTATAACATTAAAATAAACATCCTCCGTTACCTGAACCCTCCCCCTCATCAGTCACAATTAGAGATGTCTTCCTTTCAGGTGCTACAGTATATTATTTATTCCTCTATTTAGTATGTATTCCAGACTATCTCATTTTACAGTGATCTTTATCTTCTATATTCCCTTTAGACTGTAAACCTCTTTGTGCTGAAAGATCACTGATCACTGCACCTACAGGGAAGAGAATGTAGGAGCATGGAACAGGGCACTAGAAGTACCAGTGAGGAGGTGCGGTATGGAGTTACTGCAATTTAGACAACAGAAGAAGCTCATTTGATGTAAGTGGTAGCAAAGAAGCAGATGCATAGAGTTGCTTAGGAACTAAAATTCAGAATTCCTGAAGATTGATAGTCTGTAATATGAGGAATAGGCAGGGACCAAGAAGGATTAGTCCTGTGTGCTAGCAAGGGAATCTGGATGAAAAGCTATCCTTTATTGACCTAGGGGTGTACATTCAAAAAGGAGAAGTTTTGGGGGAGAAAGTTAATGTAGTCATGTTTTCCACATTACATGAAGGACACAGCATACCACACTCAACCCAGAGCAATGTGTGGTATTACCAACTGATTTCTATAAATTTCCATGAATTTTCTAAATGTATCTGTGGTAGTGAGAAGAGAGACTTTTTAATTTTTTAATCTCCATAATCAATAGGATGGCTAATTTTCTATTTTCTTCAGGCTAAATTTAACCTAGTAATTTATGAACACCTTTCCACAAATGTCAGTGTGAGAGATAAAACGAAAGGAGTGTGCGCAGAATCGTCTTCAGAGCAAGTGTGCTCTTTGAGATGAGTACTGGCTGTATCATTTGCAGGGCCATTGTTTAAATTTCAAGATGAAGCCAGCGTGAGTCCCTTGTGATTGCACAAGTTGCATGCCCATGAAGCTGGTCCTGCTTGGGATCTTCAGCAAAGATGTCTTAAATAGGCAAATATATATATGAGATTGAGTTTAGATCACTGTGCTGGGCTGAAGAAACCCATTAGTCAACAAATTGCAGAAAGCAGGTAAAAGATAAGTAATGATTAAATCCATCTGAAGAGAAGGTATAGAGTGAGAAGAGGAAACTCTTGAGATGAAGGAGAAGCCACTAAAAAAAAAATGCCAATAAAAAAAGAAAATAGCCAGAGATGTGAAGGGAAAACCTGCCTTTCCCCTATTGCAATATTCACGTTATAATTGCCCTACACTTGTTCTGAAGACGATTCTGTGCACACTGCTTTCTTTTTATCTCTCACACTGACATTTGTGGAAAGGTGTTCATAAATTACTAGGTTAAATTTAGCCTGAAGAAAATAGAAAATTAGCCATCCTATTGATTATGGAGATTAAAAAATGAAAAAGCCTCTTTTCTCACTACCACAGATACATTTAGGAAATTCATGGAACTGTATAGAAATCAGTTGGCAATACCACACATTGCTCTGGGTTGAGTGTGGTGTGCTGTGTCCTTAATGTAAGGTGGAAAATGACAGAAGCACATCAGAGCCAGAGTATGAGGTGTTGGTGTGGCGTAACACCAGGGTGACGCTGGAGCCGGGGAAAAACAGGTCCAATGGGGTAGTCCAGATCCCGAACAGCTTTCCTCTCCCATTGCTTTCCAAACATCTGTCCGTGGGCAAGAGATTGTGTTAAGAAAGGCAGCTCTTGGAAAGGAGCGTGTGGGTACAGAGAGGTTCACTAAGATCTGAGATTCGGATTCACCCAGTGGTAATGAAAACAGAAGTCTACGTTGTTGTACCTACTCCCTTTCCTTACCAGGACAGGCACAGACTATTCTCTAGGTTTTCAATAGCTGATATACTCAGACTACTCTCCCAAGAAAAATAGACATTGGATAGTTGCAAGCATTGTAACAGAAAAAAGAGAGCAAATTAAACAATTAAATCAGTTGAATTAGAATAAAAGGACAAAACAGACAAGATTTTCAAACTAGTCTGGTAAATATTCCCCCAAATAGATATTAGAAGCATGAAACAGGAATAAGCAGCTGTAGAGAAAAATCAATTGGAGATATTGGATATATAAATACTTTAGTTGAAATAACTCAGCAGAGGTATAAAATAGCAGTGTGGCACAGCACAAGAACAAAGTGGGCTGGGTGCAATGGCTCATGCCTGTTATCCCAGCACTTTGGGAGGTCATGGTGGGTGGATTGCTTGAGCCCAGGAGTTCAAGACCAGCCTGGGCAACATAGTGAGACCTTTACTTTATTATTATCATTATTATTATTATTATTATACTTTAAGTTCTAGGGTACATGTGCACAACATGCAGGTTTGTTACATATGTATGCATGTGCCATGTTGGTGTGCTGCACCCATTAACTCGTCATTTACATTAGGTATATCTCTTAATGCTATGCTATCCCTTCCCCCTTCCCCCATCCCATGACAGGTGTGATGTTCCCCACCCTGTGTCCAAGTGTTCTCATTGTTCAATTCCCACTATGAGTGAGAATATGCGGTGTTTGGTTTTCTGTCCTTGCGACAGTTTGCTGAGAATGGTGGTTTCCTGCTTCATCCATGTCCCTACAAATGACATGAACTCATCCTTTTTTATGGCTCCATAGTATTCCATGGTTCATATGTGCCACATTTTCTTAATCCAGTCTGTCACTGATGGGCATTTGGGTTGGTTCCAAATCTTTACTATTGTGAGTAGTACCACAATAAACATACGTGTGCATGTGTCTTTATAGCAGCATGATTTATAATCCTTTGGGTATATCCCCAGTAATGGAACGGCTGGGTCAAATGGTATTTCTAGTTCTAGATCCTTGAGGAATCGCCACACTGTCTTCCATAATGGTTGATCTAGTTTACAGTCCCACCAACAGTGTAGAAGTGTTCCTGTTTCTCCACATCCTCTCCAGCACCTGTTGTTTCCTGACTTTTTAATGATTGCCATTCTAACTGGTGTGAGATGGTATCTAATCGTGGTTTTGATTTGCATTTCTCTGATGGCCAGTGATGATGAGCATTTTTTCATGTGTCTGTGGGCTGCATAAATGTCTTCTTTTGAGAAGTGTGTGTTCATATCCTTTGCCCACTTTTTGATGGGGTTGTTTGATTTTTTCTTGTAAATTTGCTTAAGTTCTTTGTAGATTCTGGGTAGTGAGACCTTTTCTTTACAGAAAATGCAAAAATGAGCCAGGCATGGTGGTGCATGCCTGTGGTCCCAGCTACTCGGGAGGCTGACGTGGGAGGATTGCTTGAGCCCAAGTTGAGTCGGCAGTGAGCCACTATCATGCTACTGCACTCCAGCCTGGTGACAGAACTAGATCCAGTCGAGAAGAAAAAAAAAAAAAAAAAAAGAACAAACTAAAGAGTTAGAAAATCAGATTGAAGAACTCTTAAAGAAGGCCCAAGGAAGAAACAAAGAGATGGAAATATAAAAGAATAAATGAGATTTGGAGGAAACAAGAAAAGTAAAAACCTGTATAAAAACATCTGAAAAAGAAAATCTAGAAGAAATGGATAAATTCCTGAACACCTGCACCCTCCCAAGTATAAACCAGGAAGAAGACGAATCCCTGCATAGACCAATAACAAGTTCTGAATTTGAGGGAGTAATTAATAGCCTACCAACTAAAAAAAGTCCAAGACCAGACAGATTCACAGCCGAATTCTACCAGAGGTACAAAGAGAAGCCAGTACCATTCCTTCTGAAACTATTCCGAACAATAGAAAAAGAGGGAATCCTCCCTAACTCATTGCATGAGGCCAGTATCATCCTGATACCAAAACCTGGCAGAGACACAACAAAACGAAATTTCAGGCCAATATCCCTGATGAACATTGATGCGAAAATCCTCAATAAAACACTGCCAAACCAAATCCAGCAACACATCGAAAAACTTATCCACCACGATCAAGTTGTCTTCTTCCCTGGGATGCAAGGCTGGTTCAACATACACAAATCAATAAACGTAATCCATCACATAGACAGAACCAATGACAAAAGTCACACGATTATCTCAATTGATGGTGAAAAGGCCTTTGACAAAATTCAACAGCCTTCGTGTTAAAAACTCTCCATAAACTAGGTATTGATGGAAGGTATCTCAAAATAATAAGAGCTATTTATCACAAACCCATAGCCAATATCATACAGAATGGACAAAAACTGGAAGCATTCCCTTTGAAAACCAGCACAAGGCAAGGATGCCCTCTCTCACCACTCCTATTCAACATATTGTTGGGAGTTCTGGCCAGGGCAATCAGGCAAGAGAAAGAAATAAAGAGTATTCAAATAGGAGGACAGGAAGTCAAATTGTCACTGTTTGCAGATGACATGATTGTATATTTAGAAAACCCCATTGTCTCAGCCCAAAATCTCCTTAAGCTGATAGGCCACTTCAGCAAAGTCTCAGAATACAAAATCAATATGCAAAAATCACAAGCATTCCTATACACCAATAATAAACAAACAGCCAAATCATGAGTGAACTCCCATTCACAATTGCTATAAAGAGAATAAAATGCCTAGAAATCCAACTTACAAGGGATGTGAAGGACCTCTTCAAGGAGAACTACAAACCACTGCTCAAGGAAATATGAGAGGACACAAACAAATGGAAAAACATTCCATACTCATGGATAGGAAGAATCAACATTGTGAAAATGGCCGTACTGCCCAGAGTAATTTATAGATTCAATACTACCCCCACTAAGCTACCGTTTACTTTCTTCACAGAATTAGAAAAAACTACTTTAAATTTCATATGGAACAAAAAACCCATGCATACATAAAAACTCAATGTATGTTTTTTCTTGGCTCCACCCTTATGGAAATGACTTTATAAAAGAGCTTGTGGGAATGGGTTTGCTCTCTTTTTCTCTTCTGCCTATTAAGCCAAAGAGTTTCTCTCTTAACCTTCCTTCTGCCTTCTGCCATGTGAGGACTCAGTAACAAGGCCCACACCAGATGCTGGTGCCTTGATCTTGGGCTTCCTAGCCTCTAGAACTATGACAGTATACAATTCTGTTATTTGTAAATTGCCCAGGCTAAGGTACAGTAGCACGAAATAGACTAAGACAGATGTCTTGCTTCTAGGTACACCACTGCATCCTATCATAAATATGGGAGAAGTGTGTTTTTCCTCCTGAGAAGCATAAGCTAACAAATCCAGATGTCCTACTCCCATGAGCTAACTCTCCTGCACACCCCATAGTGCCTTTCCCTTAGTACACCCTAGCCCTTCAAAAGTCTTCAGCCTTCTGTTTTGGCAAAGTTGAGTTCAGTTCACACTGGATCCTCTTCCCTATTGCAATAGTATCACTGATTAAAATCTGTTCTTGCTACTATAACTAGTGCCTGTCTTTGCTCATTTTGAAAAGCTATTCAAAGTGTAAAATATTTTTGTGACTTTGGCTGGAGGTGCAGAGAGTACTGCTTACATACACTATAAAGGAAAATAATAGACGGTTTGGCTTCATAAAAATAAGACCTTTTGCTCAATGATAACAACATGGTCAACATGTCGATACGAGACCATAAAAAAACTATTTGCAAAATCTAAATCTGTTTTGACATTAGTATTTCAAATATACAAGCAAAGCCTGTAAATCTACCAGATATACATATGGATGCATGGAACACTGTGCATCAGTCAGAGACTATGAACTGAATGTATTCATAGAAATAAGTAGATTTTATAAGTATAGTGTTGAATAAAATATAATAATAAATATAAATAAAATATAAAATAAAATATATGTGGGTAATTAATATCTGTAATATAATATCTATGTAGACTAAAAACCATACATAAAAACTCAACATATATCTTTTCAAACCTACATATATATATATATATATATATATATATAAAATGTATATGTGTGTGCGTGTGTGTGTGCATGTGTGTTGGATAGCTAGGAAAGGTAGGAGAGTAGAGATGAAGAACAAAGGGGAAAATAAAAATTAAATGAGACAAAAGAGGGACCTGGTAAGGTCTTAGTGCGTCATGAACTGAGGATAATGATTAATTCAACTCTGAACCCAAGATCTAAGTGAAGAAAGAAAAAAACAAAGAGAAGTCTGAATCCAAGTCTTTATGACTGACTATCAAAAGTGGTTTCATGTTTATGTAGCTCTGTATTTTGTAGATTTGAGAACATTTTAACTGGAAAGCTAGTAATTTCAGACTCCTAAAACATCTAATTATTTTCATAAAATTGAAAGGAGTCAGATAGATAATAGATAATGTTTATTATTTATGATAGGACAGACACTGCTCTCATCAACTCATATGCATTATTCCATTTTATTTTCAAATCGGCTTTGTAAGGTAAATTCTATTATTATCTTTCTTATGGATGAGGATGTGTAGGCACATAGAAATTAAGTAGACTGTCCAACTTTAGTTATTACAAGATGTAGACAATAAGTAGAAAGCTAGTAGAATCAATGGCTCTCTGAATTTAAAGGTGGTACAATTAACCAATACACAAGATTGTCACCTGGCACCCACGTCTGTTTCAGATTCTTTCCTAAATAACAGCACAAAGACTACATAGACTGTATTTCAATTCATTCCATAGGTATTTTCTTCAAATAGGTAAAGTGTAATGCATTCTATCTTTTTGGAGTGAACGTTTTTCTGACTTTCAGATCACTTTCCCATTAGCTTATTAAGTTATATTCAACAGAAATTCTTCTCAACAAAGTGTATAATTTTGTTTCTTTTGTTACTTAAGCAACAAAGTTTTTAGGCATAATTAATTATTCTACTTACTGATTACTTTTACTTTTTCTCTGCTTCATTTCTTTGAGAAAACATTTAATATCAAATTTAAGCTGCTTGCAGCATTCATCCATCTGTCATTATTTGAATACATTGATGACTATTTCCCATGTGAAACAATAAGGCTGATTTCTCATGAAATGGTGAGATATTGAGAAACTGAAATTATGGGGTGATTTTTTGGATTATATGCAATGAAACATCAGGCTATCTTTTAAAAGAATTTCTTCCTCCCCTGGAAATTTGAAAGAAAAGAAAAATTACGTCAATTTTTAAAAGTTAGTAAATAATAGAAATAAATAAGAAAGAGCTAAGATAACAAACACCATAAACTGAGAGTAATAGGATAACAATAACAATAGCAATAATTATGATAATGAAAATGACTAACCCCTATGTGGCACTGTGTTAAGAGTCTTGCTTAAATGACTTCATTCGATTTTTCAGTACAACCTTATGATCCAGTAAGGGAGGTGAAACTTTTGAGCCAGGCATAAACTTGGACTTTATTACTTAGTGGGTTATATGGTTTTGGTTCTGTGTCCCCACCCAAATCTCATGTCGAATTGTAATCCCCATGTGTTGAAAGAGGGTCCAGGTTGGAGGTGATCGAATTATGGGGGTGGACTTCCCTCTTGGTGTTCTCGTGATAGAGTTCTCATGAGATCTGGTTGTTTGAAAATATGTAGCACTTCCCATCTGTATTCTCCCTGTCTCCCCTGCTCTGCCATAAAGATGTGCTTGTTTCCCCTTTGCCTTCTGCCATGATTGTAAGTTTGCTGAGGCCTCCTAGCCATGCTTCCTGTATAGCGTGTGAAACTGTAAGCCAATTAAATATCTTTTCTTCATAAATTGGCAGTCTCAGGTAGTTCTTTATAGCAGAGTGAGAATGGATGAATACAGTGGGAAAGACAACACATAATTATCTTATTTAGTTGAAGTCTAGGTAGTTTAGTGTTCAGGAAAAAAACAAGATACAGAGGAAATGATACAGGTGCAACAGAAAGGATGAATACTCAATGAGATCCTACGGGGCTGCAGACCAAAGTCCGTTGCCTTATTGGTATAAAGGTCTTTGTTCTTCTTTGCTTTCTTCATCCCTAGCCCTCACCTAAACTGCAATTTCCTAGAATTTGGTGTCTGATTGAAAGATTGTAGAAATTGTAACATGGAGTTATGCCAAAAGAATTGTTTTGTTATGTGAGTTGTATTTTAAAAGGTATTGATAAGATTTATGTTTGAGAAAAACATGAAAAGCAAAGTGATCTTAGATTTCCTCTGAGTGTCACTGTGGACAGAAAGATAAAACTTCATTTGGAGTGGGAGATGAAATCTATTCTGTACATCCTAAGAAGAAAGATGTAAATTACTGTCTTGGGCATTTAGAGAAAGTGAGGCAATAGCTGTTACTCTAAGAGATACGGATTTGTACCCACTTGCCTAGAAGTGACACCATGATTTGAAAAACATGAAAATATTACCAATTCTTAATGTCAAAAGTAGTCCAGAAGGCAAGATGTGTGAATTGAGAATGTGGGGGCACTTGAGGCCTTTAGGGAAAGGATAAATTGCTTTTGATGTAGTCTGTTTCTATCCCTAGGGAAATCCTACCACATATTTGATTTTTAGCTACAATGTGTTACCATATATTTATGCCTTTGAATATATATTTATTGCGGTTTTATACAGCCCATTTTCGTGACGTGAATTGTTTGTCTCTCTTAAGGGATATCTATATTTTTTTCCCAAGATCATCAAATGAGAAAAATATGGAAAACAACTACACTTGAAGCAGAGGCAATCCTGTTCTCCTGCAAATCAAACCCAAACAATTAAACACAACTGGAAAAAAAACAAGAAGGAAATTTGTACCTCTGGTTTGTGATTAATTTCTTTATAATTTTTTAGCTCATTTCTGATCATGGTTATAAACTGCCTTTGAGAAATGTCCCCTTTCTGTTCTGAAATAAATTCAAACTTAAAAATAATATATAGATACATGAATCCAAATATCAGAAATTTTGAGTACTGCAGGAGATTTTGGCATAATGATAGGGAAAGGGGGCAGATAAATTCTAGGCAGAAAAGGGTAAGTCCCTGGCAAAACCCCATCCTTAAACCAAAAAGCCTGAAACCATGGCCCAAAGTGAGAACTTATATTCCTGTTTTCCCATTCGAATGTTGCTTTTTTCATAAAGTACTCATAGTCCCACCCCACCCCACCCCGTTCTGTGCCTATAAAAACCCCAGACTCAGCCGGTAAACAGGACTACAGCTAGACATCAGAGAGAAGTGTCTTGAGTTCAGAGGGACAGCTTAATGGCATAACTTTGGAGAAGAATCCAGCTAGAGATGGCCATACTTCAGGGGAAGATTACTTACCTATCCCATCTCCTTTTCAGCTCCCCTTACCATTGAGAGCCATTTTCATCACAATAAAATCCCCCACATTTACCATCCTTCAATTCATTCATGCGATCTCATTTTTCCTGGATGCTGGACAGGAGCTTGGGAGCCATGAGTGCTGATACAAAATGCTGTCACACTAGCCCTTTGCCCTTGCTGGTGGAGGGCAACTGCCCCATGCTAAAAGGCAGAGGGCCCACTGAACCATTAATACTTAAGCCATCCATGGATGGCAGAACTAAAAGAGCTCTATACCATGCCCTTAGGGGTTTCGAGGGTCACAGGCACCCCCACCTAGACACTGCTGCAGGGCCTGCACGGAGTTTGCTCCTGCTAGTGCCTAAAAGCACTTGCTCTGGCTTCTGTACCCACTCACCTGTGTGCTCCCTCCTGTGAGGGGTGGAATGCAGAGAGTCTGAACTAGTGAAGTTTGATCCCACCAGCATCGAAGTGACTGGCTGATTCTAGTGCTTGTGTACTCCAGTTCTTGCCTTGTTTACTCCTGCGTTCCCTCCCATGAGGAGTTGAGAGTGATGGGCTGAGAAAACCAGGCACCGCTGTCACAAGTCCCACAAAGGAGGGAAATATCTTGCTTCAACAGCAGTAATAAAGTTTACATTACAGGTGCCTCCTTCTGTCTCTCAAGAGTATGGAACAATCACCACTCACCCTCACCATCTCTGCTTTCACCCCTGCTGTGGCAAGTCTGAAATGAGAGGATTTTTTTGAGCCATCTTGGAGGAAAAGTAAGCTCAAAATTTGGAGTAGTTACTGTATCCGGTCCAGAGCTTACCATTTTCTCAGATGGGCAATGAGGTCCAGCCCCACAGATCCAATAGTGATGGCTACAGTAATTTAAAAAAGAAGTAATTAGAGTTTATGTACTGTCTCAATCTACCCCTTCATTTCTATGGCTGCCTTTTCTAACAATCACCATTAACATTTCAGCAGGATACCCTAGCCCCCGTTCTTTTATTTTTTATTTTTATTTTTTAAATTATTCTAATTTCTTTTTTTAGAGACAGAGTCTTGCTACGTTGTTTAGGCTGGTCTTGAACTCCTGGTCTCAAGCAATCCTCTTGCCTCTGACTCCCAAAGTGCTGGGATTTCAGGCAGTTACCACTACGTCCAGCCTTCTTGGCCCCTATTCTTTAGCCCAAAGTGTTCAAAGCCAAGTTTTGGGCAACCATTCTAAAGGCAAAGGTTGCAGACACTTGTGTTCATACATCTCAGAGAAAGCAGCTGCTGCAGTGAAGAGAGCTTCAAACATTTACCTCCAAAGGCAACAAGAGAGAGAGGTTCATTTCATTTCTCTTATTTGGACTAGTTATCTGTTCAGTTGCTCCAATCCTTGCTGTCTTTCAGCTTTTTGTCCTGCAATCTAGTAGGCTTAGAAACTAGCAGGAGTGTTTAGTACCCACACAAGTAGCAGTATAAGCACAGGGAACAGAAAAAGCACAGAGGGAGAGTGTATACTTGGCAGGATGTGTGTTGCAGAGCCTTAGGACACATCAACATGGAAACCTGTAGTGCCACTGAGCCAGAATGCTCAGTGTTGGTTAATGGTACCAGTCTTTGCTAGTCACTGCATTTTCATAAACTCTAAGCAAGATAGTCTCCCTTAGCATCAGCAGGAGTTGGGTGCCAGGCACCTCCTCTTATATTTTGGCTCTGGTGTAGACCCCTGGGTTTGGCACTAGCACCTTGGTGGGCTGTTACCTCTGAGGAAAAGCAGTGAGTCAGGATTTGCTGGTTCAGGTGATTTTCTCTCAGGAACTCTTGGCTTGGTCTGTGCCACATGAACAGAGATAGGGCTGGTTTTTTAAAATTTTAACAAGTAATTTAGGGCTTTCTTTTTTTCTTACTCATACTCAGCCACATGGACAGACATAGGGCTGGCTTTTTAAAAATTTTAACCAGTAATTTAGGGCTTTTTTTCTTACTCATACTCAGCTTACATTTCTGTTCTTCAGCTATTATCTGCTTCATTTTCTATACTAAGTGGAACCCAGGCTGCCCTTCTCACACCAGGGACTCTTTAATTAGATTTAAAGTTATTATTAGCCTACTAATAGAACCATAAACCATGGGTCTTTCAAGCCATACAAGCTTTCACAAAGGAGGTCTGGATTTCAGCATGGATTTTCATTCAGGTCCAAATCAGTTATTATGCCCATGCCTAAGATGAGAAACCAAACCAGGTTTCTGGACTTGGGCCCCTGCCCTCTTCTGGAGTCCTCTGACTCCTGGTTAGCTTGGAAAATGTAGAGACCTCAAGGTGTCCAGGCTCCAGGGCTCTTAGTGTGCCACAATGCCACTGCTACTCTGAGGATATACTCAGCTTCTCATGTGGAATCGTCACCTCCTCCCTTACCCACTCCAGTGCTGTCTCCCTCTTAATGTTTCTGAACTTTCCCATTCCTGCCAATTCACACTTTCAAATTCACACGTACTCTTGCAGTCTGTTTGATGCTAGCCTAAGAAGATTTGGTGGTGCTAATGGGCATTCAACCTCAAGAGAACATACCCAATATGTCCCCATTAGACACAAGAGTGGCCCTATGGACAAGAGCCACATTTCGTGTTAAGGAGTGTTCTAATAGGGGATTAGAAATTGCAGGTACAAGTTGTCATAAACTGTGAAGGATCTGAGATGTTACCTTATTTGTAAGCTAACAGATTGGGCTGCCACAGTTTCATAGATGCTGGTAGGAGACACAAAACTCATTGCTCAGAGACAAAGGACTTTATTACTCAAAGCAAGTAAAATAAACATCTGCATATTTGCTCTGGGGTACCTGAGCTCCAATTCCCAGATGGTGACGTGAAGAGGGAGACCAGATGACACACTACAGAAGTACATGCAATGGATTGCATTACAGAAGAGAAATCATGAGCTTAGGATACCTGATTCTTTTATAGTGGGAAGTAAATGTGCCTACAGTTTGCTTAAGAGGGAAACACTATCTCTACCCTCTAAGGTGGTAATCAGAGTTGCCCTTGGCTCTGGAGAGAGATACTATCTCTGTCATCTTAGAATCTTCACCATGTAAACATCCTTTACAAGATAGCTTGGAATAAAGGGCTTGTCCTTGTTCATAAAATGTACATGAATGTGTGAGATCCATAGAAAGTTGTCTACCAACAAAATGTACAAATGAGTTTAAAAAATGGAACAAAGAAAACCCATTCCAGAGAGAAACCGCAGAAGGAAAAAAAACACCAAATTTCTAAAGAATAAAAGAAGTCAGAGGTAGTTTAACATGATCAATGCGAGAGGGCAAATAAAAAACAATAAATACGTAATATTTACAAGAATTGCTTCTAAAATATTCAGAATATTTGAAAGGGAATAAAAGGTATGTCGGGCAAACACAAAATGAAGAAAACAGGTACAAATGAAAATCATATTTTATGTTGATGAGAGTTAAAAATCTACCAAGAGTATATAAGTAGCCACAAATATTTATTAACTTCATTACATAACTTTGAAATATTAAAAGTAAAACCTGCTTGAAACCCAAGGAGAATTTTACAAATTAAAAGTATTTGAGAAAGATTTTACTAAACACACTTTAATTTACAGATAAAAAACAATAAAGGAAATGATTGAAAATATAAAAAAACTTGAATAATTAATTTACATATAGATGTATGTTTATAAAAAATGAATAATACATATTCATTCAAACATGATTACAGGCACAAAAACTCCACAAATACTATATCACGAGGCAATATAAATTTTGCAGTTTTGAATAAAAAGATTCACATTCTATATATGACAATAAAGTAATGAAAGTATATATTAATAATAAAGTGACAACACTCCCCCATCCAATCACTTGAAAATTTAAATGCAACCTTTCAAAACATTTTGAGGTAAAAAATTAAAATATGTATTCCAAATATGAATAACCTTTATTTAAACTCAAAAATAGTATTCAAGGGAAAATTTGGAATCTTAGAATGCATTCCTTAGATTAAAATAGACTGATAATATGTGACTAGACTTTCAGTTCAGTAAGTTAAAAAAAAAAGAAAAGTAGAAGGAAACATACAATATAGGTAAAAGCAGAATTTTGTGAGATTAAAAAAGGAACATAAACTTGAAGAATAAAACCAAAAAGTGTTTCTTCAAAAAGACAAATAAATCAGACTAACATTAGCAAAACTTTCTGGAAAAAAAATAGAGAAACAACAATAATATTATTATACATGAGAAAAAGACATAATCATCCTCCCTACAACTACATTCCAATAGATTTGAAAACAGAGATGAAATGACAGATTTCCTAGTATATTGATGAGGAAGAGTAAATATTAAAACCTCATATGGGCCAATAATCATAAGGGAAATGGAAAAGATGGAGACTTTAACAAAGTTACAGTGCCTAGATAATCCTAGAGACAAGTTTTGCCAAATCTTCTTCCAATATTTCAACTTTTCAAAAGTAGAGAATTGGCAGCTTTCCAGAGCCAATGTATAACCCTGATATCAAAGCCAGACATAATTTTAGGAGAAAAATGGAAATCTAATAGCAACCTAAAGTATGAAGATTAATGTAAAATTTCTAAACAAAATATTAACAAATGGAAGCTACCCACATGTTGAAAGACTAATACATTATCAACAGTAGAGATTATTTTTGCATTTCATATGTTTAATATGTTTCAATGTTAACATTTACTAATATAATTACACGAACCTTTGAAGGGAGAAGAAAAATAGGAGCATCCTGATAGTTACCAAAACAATTTATTAGTCAGTTTAATTAAATCAATAAGAAAAAAATCCAATTTTTTCCAGAAATAAAAGGAAATTTCCTAACCTGATGTATGTTTGTTTGATACACAGAGCAAATATCTTAATAGTGAAATAATAAAAATATTCCCATAAACATGACAAGGATACCACTGCTATTTAATATTGTAGTCATTCTAGCTGGTGCAAGAAAATAAAAGTAATATAGAATAGGAAAAAATAGTCACTGTTGGCAGATATTAAAACTGGCTATGCAGAAAATCCAGAGATCAACTGAAAAACTATGAGAACTAATAACTATCATTTAATAAGGTGGCCAGATTAAAAAAAATCAGTAACTTATTTGCCATTAAGAATCAATAAGAAGATCAAGTGGGGGAAATCAGTTTACATAAGAAAATAAGCCAATCATTAAATAATTTAGAAGCAAATCTCATAATGATGTGAGAATTTTCTATAGAGATAACTTTAATGAAATTAATGTAAGAAATCCTTAATAGCAAGAAATATAATGGGGTTTACTTAATAAAGTAATGATGTATTTTCTCCTAAGTAAATGCACAAATTAAATGTTTTTTCAGTCCCAATCCCAACATAATTTTTGTGGCATTTGACAATCTTGTTTTAAAATTTGCTTAGGAGAGAAAATGTACAAGATAACTGATTATTTTTGGAAAGAGAAATGCAAAGTAACTTACTTTTAACCTAGGTATTATTTATACAGAGTGAAACTGAGAGGTCCTAAACATACTGTTTGATGAGTTTTGATAAAAGGATACACCCATGTAGCTTCCAGCCCAGTCAAGACTAGATCACTTTCAACATCCCAGAATGTTTCCTTATGTGGTTGTCTAGGCATCCCTTAACTCCAAAGAAGATAGTATCTGTGATAACATTTATAATCACAGCTTGAGTTTTCCTGTTCTAGAACCTCATAAAAAATGGATTCGTACAGTATCTGCTTTTTTGTGTGTGTCTGGCTTTATTTGCTCAGCATAACATTTTTTGGAGATTCACGCTTGTGATGCACATATCAGGAGTTTGTTCCTGTTTATTGACAAGTAGTATTCCATTGCATGAAACTACCGCAATTTGTTTGTCTCTTATTCAGTTGAAGGACATTTAGGTTGTTCTGACTTTTGGCTGCTTCTCTGGAATCGTTCTAATCTGTTCCTTTGATCTTTTGTTACCCTTGCTGAATAGCCTGGGAGGGCTGAAAGCTCTGAGGGACTATGCTTTCTCTTGCAAAACAAACTTGCTTCAAGTATAAAATGAAGGCAATGATAATTTAACAAACATGAACAACTAAGCAACTGTAACATATTTCTTTTATGTATGTGTTATTTTCCTTCATTAGCCAAACACTTATGATGAAAATGATGACATGGAAGGAAGGGGAAAGATAGGCAACTCATAATTCCTTTTTCTCTCAAGTGTTTTCTTATTCACTAATAAACTGAAGTTAGAGCGTCTTAAAAGAATGTACATTTATTCTGAAGTAAAATTTTAAAAGTTCATTAGTTTTATACAGCTTCTTTTCTGGCACGAACAGGGTACATATGCCTGTATAAACTATAAAATGTAAATTGTATAATATTGCTGATTCTACTATAAATTCTTATGTTTGCATTTAAAACTGGCATTGAATAATATAAGGAAGAATAATAAAATTCATATTAATGTAAATATTTTATTTTTCTTAAGATGACATTAAATAGCAAATAAAAAGCATCATGGTAAACTGAAAGACTGTGGAAGAAAGGAAAAAACTTCAGACTTTAGTACCTTTAATGACATGTTTTTCTTGCTTTCTGAAAAAGGCCCCCACAGAGTATATACCAACCTTGCCTAAAATACGAACCATACTGTATGGGAAAAAGAAAATCTTCAATATAGACTACCTCTGATATTTTTGGGTATCCCCTGAGGGTTTTCTGTAAGTAGAAAAGAACAAGCCTGCTCCTGTTCCTTAGTTTTGTTTTTCTCTCTGTGAGTGTGTGTTGATCACTGCCACTGCCCTCTGCCAGTGCCAATGCTGCTTGGCTCATGTATCCACTGGGCATCACCATGCTCACCAGGGACCACTAAGAGAGCTTCCAGTGAGTCATTGTTAGTCCCCAAACCATTTGTGCAACAGAATTTCACTGACTCCAACTTGAAAAAATGTATTTTGATTAAAATTCAGCAAGCTGCTAGGACAAGAATTTGTTTCAAACCACGATTTGGTTGGAAATGAATAATCCATAGTTTTTATAATTTCTAATTCATTTTCAGTGAAGAAACCATGAGAGTAGATGAAATGAAAATGAATTAGAAACAGCAATGCAAAAAATAGAGACGATATTCCCCTAATCCTGGGAAGAAAAAAAGAGAAGAAAATGATGCAGATGGATAAAGTATGGCAAAACCACTCTATTGTGCATTAACATTTCCTAATTAATTTCACCTTCCCCCCCACAAACAAACACACACACACTGTGACTGTGGAACTCTTATTTTACTCTCAGTTCCATGACTTTGTGCATATTGTTCTGTCTGGTCCCTGTGGTCTACAGTAGAACTGGCGGGCAAACAGCCTCTTCTCTCCCAGTGGTGACTGCTGCCTCCTGGGCACGGAAGTAGCTCTGTTTGCACAGAAACACCACGACTTTGTTGACTCTGCTTCCTTCAGTGTCTGCCACTAACTCTTCTCCATTAGCGGAAAACCAGTGCTGCAAACAGCAGATTCAGAGATTCACATGGCATGCCAAGCACCCGTGTTCCTTGTCTCTGCTACCCTATTCAATACACAGCCATATAAGCATATACCAAAGAAATAGTCTTCCACTCTCAGGCCAAAAAGAAGCAAATCCCCATGCTTATCAGGACACAATGAATAAAGATGAATGCTACAAGAATCTCTCCACAGAGTCCACCAGTTCCACAAGCAGCAAGCTCAGAAACTGGTTTGGTCTCATATAGTAGTAAGAGTGACCTATGAATAATACTAACCTCCTACAAAAATCTTTATGGGACACTTAAATATAAGACAGTGACCTTACTAATCTTCCTTGCATTTTTCCTGCAACTAACCTGCTTTATATATTATGCCTGTCTTAGTATGTTTGCTCTTCTACAGCCTCAGGGATTTGTCTTGACTGTGTTGTGCCATTGCTGATTTGTGCTGTTAAATTAGGCACAAGTCTATCTCCTCTCCTTGAAATCCTTTATTAATGAACTGCAACCTAACTTCACACATAAACAAACTAAACACCTAACTTAGGATTACGATAAACAACGGACTCTCAGCCAATCCCAAGCAACGGAGTTTCAGCCAGGTATGGGCAGCCAACTGATTAGACCATGTCCAAACAAGGCAAATGTCTAGCTGTAGCCGAATCAAGCTATTTGTGCCCTTCAGTCCCCTGTTCTGTTTGTAAATAATCGTTGCTCACTGTTACAGAGCAGAGCTCTCTGAGCCTCTTCTGGTTCTGAGTGCTGCCCAATTCGTGAATCATTCTTTGCTCAAATAAACTTTGTTAAATTTAATTTTTCTGAAGTTTTTCTTTTAACAAAGTCTTAGGTGATCTTTTCTGAAAAAGCAACCTATAGTGAGCCAAAATAACAGGAGTTCTAGGTTGGGAGGGGAAAATGCTCCAGGATTTTTTTTTTTTCTTCTGATACTGCATATGTAATATGTTTATATGTTTATATGCTGAATCATATTTACCAAATGCCTCTTGTTGCTGCGGATTCAAAAGTGTATAATACATAGCTGATTTATTTAACCAGCACTTAATTTATTGGGATAGCCAGATCTATGCACAATTGCAAGACGGGGAGGTGAGTGCCCTTGTTAAGGTTCAAGCATATTGCTGTTGGAGCATAGAACCGGGAACATCTAACTCTCTGCCTGATGTGGACAGTAGGAAAGAAGTTTCCACTGAATAAATAACATGTCAGGAAAGTCTCCAAAAGTGAGCAGAGACAGGATTTTCAGAAGGCATTTCAGGCACAAGTGCAGAACCTTTGCAAAGTTACAGAGCAGGAGAAAACAATGAGGCACATTTGAAAGTTATGTTTTGAGTCACAGTATGGCTGGGCATCAAATATGCCTTCAGGAGTGACAGAAGGTACACTGGACCAAACCTCTATTCAATATGAAAGAGTTTGGACTTTTCTATAGAAAACTTCTGAAGATTTTGAACACAGGATATTCATGACGAGGATAATGTTTTATAAAGATCATTCAGTCGAAGGGATAGGGTAGAATTGATTGCAGCAGAATGGGAGTCCAGGAAAAAAACAAAACAAAACAAAAAAACACCTGTCATGAGGCCAGGGCAGGAGTTAGACTGAAAATGCTGAAGGAACAAAGCAAGCAGGGACAACAGAAAGGGGGAAGAAGGAATATTTCTGAGAAACACAAAGAGATATAATTTATTGGGCATCAAAACTGACTTCCTTCTTAAGTGAGAGATGAAACAGCCATCATTTAAAATTTTTTAAATATTTCTATTGATGCATAATAGATGTATACAGTTTTGGGGTACATATGATAATTTAATACAATCATATAATTTATAAAAATCAAATTGGTGTACTTGAGATATCCATCACCTTAAATATTTGTCTTTATGCAAGAAATTCATATTATTCTCTTCTATTTTGATATGTACAATAGAATATTGTAAACTACAGTCACCCTACTAATCTGCCTAATACTATGCATTATTTCTTGTATAAAATCATATATTTGTGGGTGAGTGGCTCATGCTTGCAATCTAGCACTTCGGGAGGCTGAGGCAGGTAGACAGATGGAGGTTAGGAATTTAAGACCAGCCTGGGCAATAGAGTGAGACCTCATCTCTAAAACAAAAAATAAAAAATTAGCCAGGAGCCGAAATGGCGGATGGGAGGCAGGACTAACGTGTAGTTCCTACTTGGACGAATGGAACAGCACGTGGAGACCCACGTCGTGAACTTTTGCTCCAAGAATCACTGCAGGAACATATCAGGAAAACAGATAAAATTCACAGACCCTTTGAAAGAGGTGGCTTGCTGCTGCAAACTCTGTGAGACAGCTGAAAAACTATGAGTTCCCAAAGTGTGAGAGTAAAAGCCTGTCTCTGAGCACACATTCCCACTGGGAACCTGAAAATCCAGATCATGAGAGAAGGATTTAACCTTACCTAGAGCTGAAATGGGTTTAGGGAGCTGAGCAAAATATAAATATAGGAGAAGCAGCGGGAAGTACCCTGTAAGCACGCTCAGTCCCCAGCTGAAGCCCAGGAAAGCATACCTGGCTTTACCTCACAGGGGTCCTTGAGGAAAGCAGACAGTAGAAACGGGGAGGGGCCACAGGGTAAACAAAACTTATAGCTGAACTTTGTAATCATTTCAACTGAGTACAAGTTTTCCTGAGCAGAATCCAGAGAGATTAATGAAAAGTGCAGATATGAGCGCAGAAGCCACAGCCTGTGGTGCGGGGAGGTGGGAGGGGGCAAGGCTGGAAAGTCCTGCTTGCTCTCTCAACCGGGAGGCTTGTAGTCTATGGCAAGATCTCAGCCCTGAGTGCTGGCTGTCTGGATGTAAACTTGGTGTTGTTGGCGGGGCATGGCGGGGAGTGAGGCTGGCCTTGCTGGCGCCTGGGAGCTGAGTGAGGTCTGTCACTGCTGGCTTTCTCCCGCTTCCCTGGCGATATATATGACACAGCAGAGGCAGCCATAATCCCGCTTGGAACATAATTCCACTGGCCTGCGAATCACTCCCCTAAACCCCACAATGGCTGCAGCAAGCTCGTCCAAGGAGTCTGAGCTGAGACCTGCCTAACCCTGCCCCCACCTGGTAGTCTTTCTCTACCTTCCCTGGTAACCAAATATAAAAGAAAAAAACTCTTGGGAGCTCTATGGCCCTGTCCATCATCTGAGAAACCTGAATACTTATAACCCCCTTCTACTACTGCAGCTGGTGCTATCTTGAAATCACTACCTGCTGGCTGGAGGCCAACCAACTCAAGCATTACAGCATCTAATACAGAACAATGGTATTAGTCTGTTTTCACTCTGCTGATGAAGGCATAGCTGAGACTGGGAAGAAAAAGAGGTTTAATGGACTTACAGTTCCACATGGCTGGGGAGCCCTCACTATCATGGCAGAAGGCAAGGAGGAGCAAGTCACATCTTACATAAATGGTGGCAGGCAAAGAGAGAGCTTGTGCAGGGAACCTTCACTTTTGAAACCATCAAATATTGTGAGACTCATTTACTATCCTGAGAATAGCACAGGAAAAACCTGCTCCCGTAATTCAATCACTTCTTACCAGATTCCTCCCACAACACGTTGGAATTGTGTATTTGGGTGGGAACACAGCCAAACCATATTGTTCCACCCCTGGCCCCTCCCAAATCTCACGCCCTCACATTTCAAAACCAATGAAGGCTTTCCAACAGTCCTCCAAAATCTTAACTCATTTCAGTATTAACTCAAATGTCCACAGTCCAACATCTCTTCTGAGACAAGGCAAAAGTCTCTTCTGCCTATGAGCCTGTGAAAACCAAAGCAAGTTAGTTACTTCCTAGATACAATGTGGGTACAGGCATTGGATACAAGAGCCATTCCAAATGGGAGAAATTGGCCAAAACAAAGGGGCTACAGGCCCCATGTGAGTCTGAAATCCAGCAGAGGAGTCGGAGTCAAATCTTTTTTTTTTTTTTTTTTTTTATACTTTAAGTTCTAGGGTACATGTGCATATCATGCAGGTTTGTTACATATGTATACATGTGCCATGTTGGTGTGCTGCACCCATTAACTCATCACTTACATTAGGTATATCTCCTAACGCTATCCCTCCCCCTCCCCCCATCCACGACAGGCCCTGGTGTATGATGTTCCCCTTCCTGTGTCTGTGTGTTCTCATTGTTCAATTCCCACCTATGAGTGAGAGCATGCGGTGTTTGGTTTTCTGTCCTTGTGACAGTTTGCTGAGAATGATAGTTTCTAGCTTCATCCATGGCCCTACAAAGGACGTGAACTCATCCTTTTTTATGGCTGCATAGCATTCCATGGTATGTGCCACATTTTCTTAATCCAGTCTGTCATTGATGGACATTTGGGTTGGTTCCAAGTCTTTACTATTGTAAGTAGTGCCGCAGTAAACATACGTGTGCATGTGTCTTTATAGCAGCATGATTTATAATCCTTTGGGTATATGACCAGTAATGGGATGGCTGGGTCAAATGGTATTTCTAGTTCCAGATCCTTGAGGAATCGCCACACTGTCTTCCACAATGGTTGAACTAGTTTACAGTCCCACCAACAGTGTAAAAGTGTTCCTATTTCTCTACATCCTCTCCAGCACCTGTTGTTTCCTGACTTTTTAATGATTGCCATTCTAATTGGTGTGAGATGGTATCTTATTGTGGTTTCGATTTGCATTTCTGTAATGACCAGTGACGATGAGCATTTTTTCATGTGTCTGTTGGCTGCATAAGTCTCTTCTTTTGAGAAGTGTCTGTTCATATCCTTAGCCCACTTTTTGATGGGTTGTTTGATTTTTTTTTCTTGTAAATTTGCTTAAGTTCTTTGTAGATTCTGCATATTAGCCCTTTGTCAGATGAGTCAATTGCAAAAATTTTCTTCCATTCTGTAGGTTGCCTGTTCACTCTGATGGTAGTTTCTTTTGCTGTGCAGAAGCTATTTAGTTTAATTAGATCCCATTTGTCAATTTTGGCTTTTGTTGCCATTGCTTTTGGTGTTTTAGACATGAAGTCCTGGCCCATGCCTATGTCCTCAATGGCATTGCCTAGGTTTTCTTCTAGGGTTTTTATGGTTTTAGGCCTAACATTTAAGTCTCTAATCCATCTTGAATTACTTTTTGTATAAGGTGTAAGGAAGGGATCCAGTTTCAGCTTTTTACATATGGCTAGCCAGTTTTCCCTGCACCATTTATTAAATAGGGAATCCTTTCCCCATTTCTTGTTTTTCTCAGGTTTGTCAAAGATCAGATGGCTGTAGATGTGTGGTATTATTTCTGAGGACTCTGTTCTGTTCCATTGGTCTATGTCTGTTTTGGTACCAGAACCATGCTGTTTTGGTTACTGTAGCCTTGTAGTATAGTTTGAAGTCAGGTAGCATGATGCCTCCAGCTTTGTTCTTTTGGCTTAGAATTGTCTTGGCTATGTGGGCTCTTTTTTGGTTCCAAATGAACTTTGAAGTAGTTTTTTCCAATTCTGTGAAGAAAGTCATTGGTAGCTTGATGGGGATGGCATTGAATCTATAAATTACCTTGGGAAGTATGGCCATTTTCACAATATTGATTCTTCCTATCCATGAGCATGGTATGTTCTTCCATTTGTTTGTGTCCTCTTTTATTTCGTTGAGCAGTGATTTGTAGTTCTCCTTGAAGAGGTCCTTCACATCCCTTGTAAGTTGGATTCCTAGGTATTTTATTCTCTTTGAAGCAATTGTGAATGGGAGTTCACTCATGATTTGGCTCTCTGTTTGTCTGTTATTGGTGTATAAGAATGCTTGTGATTTTTGCACATTGATTTTGTATCCTGAGACTTCAGAGCAGTCATATCTTAAAGCTCCAAAATGTTCCCCTTTGACTCCATGTCTCCCTTCTGGGTCATGCTGATGCAAGAGGTGGGTTCCCATGGTCTTGGGCAGCTCTACCTCTGTGGCTTTGTAGGATATGGCCTCCCTCCTGGCTGCTTTTATTGGCTGGTATTGAGACTAAGGTGGGGGATTGCTTGAGCCCGGGAGGTTGAGGCTGAGGTGGGTTCCCATGGTCTTGGGCAGCTCCACCTCTGTGGCTCTGTAGGATATGGCCTCCCTCCTGGCTGCTTTTATGGGCTGGTATTGAGACTAAGGTGGGAGGATTGCTTGAGTCCAGGAGTTTGAGGCTGATGTGAGCCATGATAGCACTACTGCACTGTAGCCTGAGCAACAGAGCAAGACCCTGTCACAAATAAACAAAATAAATAAATAAAACCATATATTTGTACCCATTAATTAATGTCTCTTCACACTCCCCTACTGTCTATGTTTCCCAGTGTCTGACAACCACAGATCTACTCTGTATTGTCATGAGATCCACTGTTTTAGCTCCAACATACGAATTAGAACATGGGATATTTGTTGTCTTAGATTATTTCACTTAACATGATTCACTTAACTCTAGGTTCATCCATGTTGCCACAAATGACAAATTCTCATTCGTTTTATGGCTGAATAATATTTCATTGTGTATATAAACCACATTTTCTTTATCCTTTTATTGTTGCACACTTGGGTTGATTCCATATTTTGGCTATTGTGAATAGTGCTTTAATAAACACGAGAGTGCGGCCAGGCGCAGTGGCTCACGCTTGTAATCCCAGCACTTTGGGAGGCCAAGGTGGGCAGATTACCATGTCAGGAGATCGAGACCATCCTGGCTATCACGGTGAAACCCCGTCTCTACCAAAAATACAAAAAATTAGCTGGGCATGGTGACGGGTGCCCGTAATCCCAGCTACTCTGGAGGCTGAGGCAGGAGAATGGTGTGAACCCAGGGGGCAGAGCTTGCAGTGAGCTGAGATCGTGCCACTGCACTCCAGCCTGGGTGACAGAGCAAGACTCCACCTCAAAATCAATAAATAAACAAACGTACGTGAGAGTGCAAATATTTTTTCAATATATTGATTTTCTTTCTTTTGGATATATACCCAGTAGTGGAATTGTTGGATCATATGGTAGCTTTGTTTTTAGTTCTTTAAGGAACCTCCATGCTGTTCTTCATAGTGGTTGTACTAATTTACACTTCCACCAATAGTGTATGAGGGTTCCCCTTTTTCCACATTCTTGCCAGCATCTGTTATTGCCTGTCTTTTGGATAAAAGTCATTTTAACTGGGACCAGATTATATCTCTCATTGTAGTTTTGTTTGTTTTTGTTTTTTGAGGGAAGTAAATGAATAAAGAATGGCTACCCCATAGGCAAAGCAGTCCTCTCATTGTAGTTTTGATTTGCATATCTGTGATGATTAGTGATGTTGAGCATCTGTTCATATACCTGTTGGCCATTTGCATGTCTTCTGCTGAGAAACATCTATTTATATCTTTTGTCCATTTTTAAATTAGATTATTTGTTGTGGGTTCTTTTTTTTTTTTTTTTTTTTTTGTAAATGAGTTGTTTGAGTTCCTTATATATTCTGGTTATTAGTCCTTTGTAAGATGGGTAGTTTGCAAATATCTTCTCCCTTTCTATAGGTTGTTTCTTTACTTTGTTGATTATTTCATTTGCTCTTCAGAAACTTTTCAGCTGGCATAATACCATTAGTCTATTTTTGATTTGCTTCCTTGTACTTTTAAGGTCTTATATATATAAAAAAAAATCTTTGCCAGACCAATGTTCTGGAGCACTTCCCTAATGTTTTCTTCTAGTTTCGGAGTTTTGGGTCTTAGATTGAAGACATTGATCTATTTTGACTTTATTTTGGTAGACGTTGAGAGATATGGGTCCAGTTTCATTCTTCTGCATATAGTTATCCAGCACCATGGGAACAGCACTACTTATCAAATATGCTGTCCTTTCCTTATTGTACATTCTTGGTACCTTTGTCGAAGATGATTTGACTGTAAATGCATGGATTTATCCCTGGGTTCTTTATTCTGTTCCATTGGTCTATGTGTCTGTTTTTTTTTATGCCAGTACCATGCTGCTTTACATATTACAGTTTTGGAGTAAATTTTGAAATCCAGGTAGTGTGATGCCTTCAGCTTTCTTCTTTTTGCACAGGATTGTTTTGTTTATTTGGGATCTTTTATGGTTCTGTACAAATTTTATGATTGTTTCTTCTTTTTCTGTGAAAAATGTCATTGGTATTTTGATAGAGATTGCATTGAATCTGTAGATTGCTTTGGATAGTATGGACATTTTAGCAATATTGATTCTTTCGATTCATGAGCATGGAATGTTCTTTTCATTTTTTGTGTGCCCTGTTTAATTCCTTTCATTAGTGTTTTACAGTTTTCCTGGTAAAGATCTTTTACTTTCTGGGTTAAACATATTCATAGGTATTTTACATTCTTTGTAACTCTCATAAATGGCATTGATTTCTTGATTTTTCAGGTTGTTTGCTGTTGGTATATATAAGTGCTACTGGTTTTTATATATTGATTTGGTATCTTGCAATTTTCTTAAATTTGTTGATCAGTTCTAAGAGTTTTTGGTGGAGTCTTTATGTTTTCTTTCTAAGTATAAGATCATGTTATCTGCAAGCAAGGCTAATTTGACCTTTTTCTTTCCAATTAAGATGATCTTTATTTCTTTCTCTTGTCTAATTCCTATGTCCAGGACTTCCAGTACTATGTTGAATAAAAGTGGTGAAAGTGGGAATCATTATCTTGTTCCAGCTCTCAGAAAAAAAAAAAAAGGCCTTCAATTTTTCCCCATTCAGTATGATGTTAGTTGTGGGTTGCCGTGTATGATCGTTATTATTGTGATGCATGTTCCTTCTATACCTGGTTTAATGAAGGTTTTTTTATCATAAACAGATGTTGAATTTTATCAAATGCTTTTTCAGCTTCTGTTGAAGGAATCATATGTTTTCTCTAGTTGGTTCTGTTAATCTGATGCATCACATTTATTGATGTCCATTTGTTGAACCATCTTTGCATTCCAGAGAAGAATCCTACTTGATCATGATGAATGATCTTCTTAATGTGTTGTTGAATTTTGTTTGCTAGTATTTTGTTGAGAATTTTGCATTATACTCATCAATAATATTGGCTTGTAGTTTTATTTTCTTAGTTGTGTCCTTGTCTGGTGTTAGTATCAGGTAGTATCAGGGTAATGCTGGCCTCATAGAATGAATTTGAAAGTATTCTCTCCTCTTTATTTTTTGGAATAGTTTGAAAAGAATTGGTATTAGTTCCTCTTTAAAAGTTTGATAGAATCCAGCATAAAAGAGTTAGGTCCTAGGCTTTTCTTTGATGGGAGACTTTTTGTGGCTTCAATTGCATTACTTGTTATTAATTTATTGATGTTTTCTGTTTCTTTATGGTTCAATTTTGTAGGTGTTATGTGTACAGGAATTTATCATTTCCTGGTTTTCCAACTTGTTGATGAATAGTTTGTAATAATATTCTCTAGTGATTCTTTATATTTCTGTGGTCTCAGTTGTTACGTCTCTTTTTTCATCTCTGATTTTATTTGGATCTTGTCTCTTTTTTTCTTAGTGCAGTTAAAGGTTTATCAATTTGATTCATCTTTTCAAAAAACCAACTTTTTATTTCATTGATCTTTTATGTCTCAATTTTACTTATTTCTGCTCTAATCTGTATTATTTCTTTCCTTATACTAATTTTGGGTTTGGTTTGTCCTTGCTTTTCTAGGACTTGCAGTGCATTTTTAGGTTGTTTATTTAAAGTCTTTCTAGTTTTGTAATACAAGAAATGTTTGTTTTACAAACTTCTTAGTACTGCTTTTGCTGTATCCCATAGATTTTTGTATGTCGTGTATCCACTTTCTTTTATTTCAATAGAAAGAGCCATCCTTTGAAGACAGGCAAATAGGAAATGGTGCTTTTCAGTGAGGAGCAAAGCTCGGTGAGAAACAGAATGGCCTCAGTTTTAGACATGCTCAACATTTAATTGTGGGTTTTTGCAAATATAATTAATATCTAGCAAAATTCACCTTTTTTTAGTATACAGTTCTATGGATTGTGAACCACCATCCAAACTGAGAAAGAGAATATATATCCATCACCCCAAAATGTGTAGTGAGCATCTTTCCCCATTCCTAACCCCTGGAAACCACTAATCTGCTTTCTATCTTTCTAGTTTTTCATGTTTTACAGTGTCGTATAAGTGGAATCATACATTGCACAGTTTTAAAAATCTGGCTAATTTTACTTAATATAATGTTATTGATATTCATATGGTTATTGTGTACATCCATGATTTGCTTTTATTCATAAACTGTATTCTACTCTGTGGTCATAGCAAAATTTGTTTATCCATTCATAAGTTTAATGGAGATTAATGTTGTTTCCCATTTTTGGAGATTATGAATAAATCCATAGAAAACATTTACATACAAGTGTTGTGTAAACACAGGTTTTTATTTCTCTAGAGTAAATACCTAGGAGTGGGATTCTTGAGTCATATTATAAGTATATATTTAACTTCATAAGAAACTGCCAAACTGCTTTTCAATACTTTAGTATTGTCATTAGAAAAATAAAACTAGCCATTCTCAAAAGTATGTACTAATATATCATTGTGGTTTTAACTTGATTTGACCTAACGATTAATGTCATATTTTCATGTGCTTCTTGGATATCTGTATAACTTTTTTTGTGAAGTGTCCATCATGTATTTGGTCCATTTATTTTTATTGAGTTGTTTGTTTTCTTGTTATTGAGTATATATTTATAAATATACTTGGGATACAAGCCATTTGTCAGATATATGTTTTGCAAGTATTTTCTCCTGGTCTGTGCCTGATCTTTTCATTGCCTTAACCCTACCTTTTATTTTTTTTATGACAGTTGAAGTTTTTAATTTTGATGAAGTTTAATTTTTGATGAATGTACCAATTTGTTTATTTTTACAGATGGAAATTTTGGTGTTGTATCTAAGAAATCTTTGTCTAACCAAGCCACAAGGATTTTTCCTGTTGTCTTCTAGAAGTTTTATACTTTTAGGTTTTGCATTCATGCCTATGATCCATTTTGAATTACCTTTTGTATGCAGTGTGAGATATGGATTGAGGTTCACTTTAAAATTTTTGCCAACAGATATCCAGCTGTTCCAGAATCATTTGTTGAAAAGACTATTTTTTCTCTGTTGAATTGTCTTTAGACCTTTGTCAGGAGTCAGTTGAATATATGTGTGATGTTCTTGTCTGCTTCTCACTATATATTAAAAGCTCCTGGAAGTTTGGGATCTTTCTTCACGTTGTTTTTTTTTTTCCAATTCCTATCATGATGCTTTGTAGATAAGAATACTCCATATGTGTTGAAGGCAGCAAAAAACAGCTTTAGGAACATCAGTAACTGAGTTTGCATCTTCCCACTTCCATTCATTAGTGTGATTTTAGATCAATTATATATCTTCTCCACATTCAGGTTTTTACATTTTTGTTTGTCATAGTATTTAGCTCACAGAATGTTGGGAGGATTAAATGAATACAGGAAAATGATTTGATATTTGGTACTATGATGCCTAATGTGTACTAGGTATTCCATAAAGATAGTTATTTATGTAATTAAAATTAATTTAATAAGGATAAATAATAAAAAATGAATATTGAATTATGTGAACTCAGTTAATTTTGCTTGTTTCCCAGAGACTGTTAGGACTTCCAGTCACCTATGAAGTAGCAGCTGCTTTCAATTATGTACTAATTTGAATAAACCAACATCTACTCAGTGAGGTTGTAGGAGACAGATGAAGAGGCCAGTGGGCACCTAAACAATCTTTCTGTTTTAAACTGAAAATCTCAGTAGCTCTGCCAGTGGGGCAGGGAGCAGTTATTTTTTTATGTTTCTGATTGCAGAGCAGAGCTTGCTTCTTCCGATGCATCTGCTAATATGTTGCTGTGTTGAAAGACTATGTGCATGGCAGAAAGCTTTGTCCGTGTCACTACAAGGATGTTCTGACCTGCCACTGCCTTTGACATGTCACTGATATCTCTGCAGATTTCCTTCCCCCATCCTTTTCATTAACATAAAAATTGTGAAACTTGGTCAAAAAATTTCTGGGAGCTAAACATAAGGCTTTTGTTTGACAACAGAATGCATAACAATAGCTACTCTGACTATATACATGTTGTTAGACATTCATCCATTTCCTGAGCCTGCACAGGTCAGCTGGTGTAGCACCAAGTCCGTGAGTGGCACCTGGGCATGACTGACATGCTGCCAGGCCAGACGATTTGGGGCATTGGTACCAGAATTTTCTCATTTCGTTATCCATTTTGTGAGATTTTTCTTCCGCTATATACCAAATCTCAGGAGTTTCAAGCTCATACACAGAATTTATGGTGACCGTATCAAGGCTGGACAGTTTTATTAGGATAGGAATCTAAATGGAGAGCTTTCCCTAAAAAAGTAGGTGGGCTGGTTGAGCCTAGCTTGTGTGGCTGAGTGTGTTGGGCACTAACAGGTTTATCCCTGGAGAGCACCTGTGAACGAAGTGTCAGTAGCAGATCTGTGGTGATGCTGTGGATGCATGGCCATCTCTCAGTAGCAGAATAAATGGCACAACTGCATGTGGCTCTCTCATGGGTAGAGTTAGGCTTGGACCTTTTAAAATGCCTTTGACTCATTTTTTATTTTTCTGTCTCAAAGTTCATAAATCATACCCAAGAACATCCCAAATTAGATGTGTGCACAAAAGAAAAATATTTTCTGAAGACACAGCAAATTCAGTCAAACCTTACTAGTGCCCTGGAAATTCAGTTAGGTTTAAATGAGTTTTATTAGATAGCTTGATTCTGACTGTAACATTCACTGGCTACCAACCACTCACACACAATAAAGCACTGAAGATTCACATTTTCAGGGATTTCCCCCACCCCCAACACCCAATCTAATTATTATTAATGAGTGCCTTTCTTTCTGTGATGTACTAGTGGGACCAGCTTCATGGGCATGCAACCTGCCCAATTGCACAGGGTTCCACACCTGGAAGTGTCTCATGTTTGACCTCTATCACTGTTGTAAAACTCTAAACTAGTTTTTAACAGAGGAGCAGAGAAGGCATTCTTTGGAAGGATATGACTGGCTCAGAGGGTCAATGGCAGGCCTTGAGAAACAGTCAGAAAATGCTAGGAATTACTGAGACTGGGTATTTCAATCCTTAGCTCAGGTCTTGCCACTGGGAAAGTGGGTCAGGCAGTGCCGCTGTCCCCTCTGCAGAGCACAGAGTGTCCGAGCCACTGTCCTGAGGGAGGACGCCTAAACACTGCCTGCTTATTTATGTTACTTGCTCCCAATCCAAATTCCTGCTTGGGAACCTCTAGTTTCCTGAGCATAGGTCATTGTTTCTAGCCTGGCTTCCAGAATTGGGAGAAGAAATAAATATGCTCTGCAATTTTCTGTGCTGAGAATGGGCCCTGTCAAGTTGGGTGAGTAGGACTCACACAATGACACATTCCCCAAACAGTTCACATCCTGGATTGCTGAAATACAAGGAAGAAAAGGCGGCACGTGCTTATCTCACCTGACTTCTAAGTTTTTTAGTTTCCTAAACGTCTTCCTTTGTGTTCTTCTCTATATTCTCTTCTAGTTATTTCGTGGTGTTGCCCTTGAATATTCTACCTTATTTTTGCTTCTCACTTAACATGCATTTCCAGGTGAACACTTTTATCTATGTTGCTGATGACCTTAAATGACTCTGAAATCAACTTACTTATCTTTCTCTCCCAGAGTTAGGGAGAGACTATATCTAGGTAATGTGATTGAAATTAGAATCACTCTTCTAATATCACAATTCAAATAAGCCTAATTTATTTACATTATTGCCTAGAACCACAGTGAGAGATATCCACTGGTATGTTCCCCAAAACATAATGTTTTGGTACCTAATTCTATAGAAACAAAAGCTCTTTTTCCCAATTATTACTCTAAGGAAGGGAGCTTAAATATTGAGGAGGCTAAATGAAGATAACTAATTCTGGTATTATGCCAGGGTAATTATTCAGGTGAAATGGAATCATTTTAACTATTCAGCTGGGTTTTTCATTTGTTCTAGATGTACATGGTGCAGTATATTGCATTTTTCCTGAAATTATTATAGAATTTCCTTCAGTTCTTTTTGCATTGACCATATCGAGTCTTTGATAAAGTCCTTTTAATTTACACATCATTAAGAAATCCGTGCACTACCAGGTTCAAAGGAGAGCAAGTCAGGTTTGAATAAACTTTACATAAGTCAAGGAGTACAGTCATCCTGCTTTAATTTCATGATTTTTCAGGATCATTTTAATTTTTACTGGAGCCCTGTCTTAGGGCTCTATCTTGTCACCTTTCTGAAAAATACACAGAAGAAAGAAAAGATAGATGAAGGTGGAAGGATATAAAGAAGGATAAATTACACCCAAGTTAAGACATGTTCCCAGCTTTTCCCTTCACTTTCTCTCACCTTGTCTCTCTTGGCTCTTGAAACATGAGCTGAGAGCAGGAAATGGTGATGAGGTCTTAGTTTATCACATTCTAATAAATGTTCCTTAACTCTATTTTTCACCATACTTTTGTTAAAGTTAATGTATTCTGTAAAGCATTTTTGCTGTTGGTGGTGGTGTTTTGTTTTTGTTTTTTGAGATGGAGTCTCACTCTGTCACCCAGGCTGTAGTGCAATGACACGATCTTGGCTCACTGCAGCCTCTACCTCCTGGGTTCAAGCAATTCTCCTATCTCAGCCTCCCAAGTAGCTAAGATTACAGGTGCCCGCCACCATGCCTGGCTAATTTTTCATATTTTTAGTAGAGACAGGATTTCACTGTGTTGGACAGGCTGGTCTCAAACTCCTGACTTTGTGATCTGCCCGCCTAGGCCTCCCAAAGTGCTGGGATTATAAGCGTGAGCCACCGCGTCTGGCCCTGTAAAGTGTTTTAATCAGATAATCTGATCACTTAAAATGTAATTTTGATATTTCCAAAATTAAAATCTTTTTAGTGTTGTCTTCGATACAGTTTTCAGTAATTAGAGCAACCAATTTAAATGCCTCCTCTATGGACAGGTTTTATTTTCATGGTGGTTATTTTAATCTATTCACAGGTGTTCATTTAAAATATCAAAAAATACTTTACACTTAATGCAATATTTTAGATATTAAATCATCACTTAAAGTCTTGCAGGGAGTCCCATAAATATAAGAATAACTGAATAGAAGATGGAGCAGCATATAGACTCAGACAATTAATGTGTTGGAGAAACTAGAAGAGCATTCAGGAAAGAGACATAAGTACACATAATACAAAGGTTCACATTTTGATTTTTATACACATTCCTTATCTTAGTTATATGTGCTTCTTTTTCAAGGCATAATCAAAAACAGAAAATTGCAGTGAGAAGAACTGAGAGTGAGATTAAGTATTTAACTACATTCCTGCTCTTTAAATGGTTTATGTATCTTAGAAATGCCTAATGTTAAAATTGTAGACTTTACTTTCATGAGACATCAGGATTCTCAATGGTGTATGCTTACCATTTTGTTATTGCTTGTTCTGAAAGTCAGGTTGAATGAGGCTAGATAAAAAATGGAAGTGCCAAAATTAAACATATGTGTTTAATATATAAAAATACATATAAATATGTAATTATATAGAAATATATATTTTTCTATTTTATAGGTATTATAATTATCTACTTTATTCCTCTTTCCCTTTCCTGTGTTTTCAGAATAGCATTTACTATTAGAAATTAAACTTCTAGAAATGCCAGACTCTCTGCATGTCTTAGTTCTTTTGAGTCCATTTGGTTCTCACTACACATTGTCTTTCAACCATGAAGGACTATTGTGCTATACCAGTGTTAACTTTTCTTATGATCATATTAGGTTTCTGAGGATCTACTCTCTTTCCTTGGTTTTATGAAGATTACAGTCACCTAAAACCATCAGAAACTTCCATACCCTACACATGTACACTCAACTGACAACTCTGTCCTATCAGTTCCACAGCTATACTGTCTGGAATCTTTCTCCTCTAAAGTCATTGCATTAATACGAAGCCCCATCACCTCCTGCCTAAATTATTGCTGTACAATCCTAACAGGTGCTCCTATCTGCAATTGGCTTTCTGTTGATATCGCTCCCATTCCTGGCAGAATGAGCTTCTAATATTCAGGTAATCATTTTTTATTTTGTAGGTTTTAACTACAATGGTAACCAACTGTCCTCAGAATAAAATCTAGAATCCTTAGCATGACTTACTTATAAGTCTGATGACTTCTCCTTCCTTGTCTCATTGCTCTACCTTCCCTAAATTTATGCCCAGAATATTTAAGCTACTCTTTCTTGCTGGAAGATAGTGTTTCTACTTCATCTACTCACCTGCCAAGGCTCAGTTTATGTTCCACCTTTTCTACAAACACCTTGATTACTATCCTCCCACAACAAAGAATTGTCCAGTCCTTTCTCTGTGACCAACTCCTTTATCCCCACTACTTTGTACAGATTTCTATCAGAGCATAGGTAACATCCAAATATGTTTTATTTCTTTACCTGTTCTGATCATTACACAGAAACACAGAAATTATTTTCATGAAGACTTTGAAAGCAAATTTAAAAAATTAAGATATGATTCAAATACCATGAAAGTCACCATTTAAAAATATACAATTAAGTTGTTTTTAGTATTCACAAAGCTGAACACCAATCGCTACTATTTCCAGAACATTTCATCATTCCAAAAAGAAATCTCGTAGCTATTAGCAGGAGATCTCCCCCAATCTCCTCTTGCCTCAGGTCCCAGAAACCAATATACTTTTGGGCTCTATGGATTTGCCTATTCTGGACATTTCATATAAATGGAATCATACAATATGTAGCCTTTTGTGTCTGGCTTTCTTTACTGAGCATAATGTTTGTCTTCCTGATTCCTCCATGTTGCAGCATGTATCCATACTTCCTGCTTTTGCATGGCTGAATAATATTCAATTGCATGGATATACCACATTTTAAAAATCCATTTACCTGTTGACACACATTTGGGTTGTTTTCATTTTTAGCTATTATGAATAATGCTGCTATGAACATTTGTGTACATGTTTTTATGTGGGCATATATTTTCATTTCTCTTAGGTATACTAAGGAGTGGAATTTTGGGGTCATATGGTGACTTGATGCTTAAAGATTTGAGGAACTAACAAACTTATTTCTAAAGTGGCTGTGCCATTTTACATTCTCACCATTGATGAAGCATGAAGGCTCCCATTTTTCCATTGGTTTTTGTCTAACTTTTTGATGTAGTGAAGTGGTATCTCAGGGATTGCATTTCCATAATGACTAATTATTTCCGTGTACTTGTTGCTCTTTTGTAACCTTCTTTGGAGAAAGAGGTATTAATATCCTTTGCCCATTTAAAAAATTAGATTGTATGTTGTTGTTGTTCTTTCTTTCTTTTTTTTTTTTTTTTTAAGTTGAGATGTTATGGTTTGAATGTATCCCCTCCAAAATTCAGGTGTTGGCAATGTGATAGTATTAAGAGTTGGGGCCTTTAAGAGGTGATTAGGCTATGAGAACTCCTCCCTTGTGAATGAAAATAGGTGCCTTTATAAAAGGGCTTTTTGGAGAAAGTTCATCCCTTTTTGCTCTTCCACCTTCTGCCTTGTGAGGACACAGTGTTCATCCCCTCTGGAGGATGCAGCATGCAAGGCACCATTTTGGAAGCAGAGACCAGACCCTCAACAGACAACAAACCTACCAGTGCCTTGATTTTGGGCTTTCAGCATATAGAACTGTTAAAAAAAAATAAATTCCTGCTCCTAATTGAAAAGGTTAGTCCAAAAGTAATTGCGGCTTTTGCTATTACTTTTAATGTCAAAAACTGCGATGACTTTTGCACCAACCTAATAAATGATCCAGTTTGTGATGTTTCAGTATAGCAGCAAGAATTGATTAAGACAAGATGTGAGAGCTCTTTGTACATTCTGGATACCAGTCCTTTTTTGGACGTGGGATATGCAAATATTTTATTCTATTTTGTGAGTTCTTTTTCAATTTTTGCTAGTTTCCTTTGAAGTACAAAAGTTTTAAATTTCTCTTAGGTCCAACTTATGTACTTTTTGGTTGCTGGTGCTTTTGGTGTCATATCTAAGAAACCATTGCCAAATCAAAGTTCATTAATAGTTATGCTTGTGACTTCTTCTGAGACTTTTATAGTTTTAACTCTTACATTAAGGTCTTTGATCCATTTTGAGTTAAATTTTGTATATGCTGTGAGGTAAGAGTTCAGTTTTTTCTTTTCACATGAATATCCAGTTATCTCAGCAATATCTGTTGGAAAGACTATTCTTTCTCTAGTGAATTGTTGTGGCACTTTTGTTGAAATTTACACATCACAAAACTGTGAGTCTATATATTAATTCTCAATTCTATTGATTTACATGTCTATTCTATGTCAATACTACACTGTCTTAATTACTGTAGATTTGTTGCAAAATTTGAAATCAGGAAATGTGAGTCTTCCAACTTTATTATTTTTTTTCAAGATTGCTTTTGCTGTTCGGGTTCTTTAAATTTCCAAATTCATTTTGAGAGCAAATTTTCAATTTATGCAAAATAGAAGTGAGGATTTTGATAGCGATTGAATTGAATAGGATAGATCAATTTATGGAGTCTTAACATTAAGTTTTCCAATTCATGAACAAATGACGTTTTAATTTACTTAGGTCTTTGATTTTTCACTGATGTTTTGTAGTTTTCAGTGTGTATATCTTGTGCCTTCTTTGTTTAATTTGTTTCGAAGTATTTTATTCCTTTGGATGTCATTATAAGTGAACTCTTTGTCTTCATTTCATTTTTGAATTTTTTATTTCCAGTGCATAGAAATAGAATTGATTTTTGAATATTAATCTTTTCTCCTGTAACATTGCTGCACTCATTTATTAGTTCTAATAGTATGTATGTGTGCTTGCTAGATTTATGAGATAGTTCTACCTCTTTTGTTCCAACCGAGATGCCTTTTTTTTTTTCTTCTTGCCCAGTGGGTACAGCTAGAGCACTCAGAACAGTATTGAGTAGAAGTGGTGAAAGTGAGCATCTTTGTTTTGTTCTTGATCTTAGAGGGAAAGCTTTTACTTGTAAGTATGTTAGCTGTGGGTTTTTCATTAATGTCCTTTTTCAGGTTGAGAATGTTCTCCTGTATTTCTAGTTTATTGACTATTCTTTATTATAAAAGGGTATTAGATTTTGTTAAATGTATTTTCTGCATCTTTTGGAATAATTATGATTTTATCCTTTATTTATATCCTTGTTTATCCTTTATTTTATTAATGTGGTATATTACACAGATTGATTTTCATATGTTAATATGCCATTTAGTAGTACTAAAGTGTGATGCCTGTCTGATTTTCTTTGAAATCAGGGAAGGCAGCTTTCTTTATCTTTAATGCAACTTTACTTTTTGTTCTTTGTGCTATCTCTTCTGATGCAGCTAGGGGAAGAGTTTTAAGTTCATGTGCTAAGTAAGAAAATAATTTCTCTATTGATCAGACACAATGACAAATCTCATTCAAGTTACCAACCCCTGATCCCTCCAACTATAACATCTTCACAGTTTTTCTCTCTTATTATGTACTTTCCAATGTCCCGTAGGTGATGTCCTGATTGAGATAAAGGGCCAGTCCTCCCCGACAAAATCTATGTTATTTTAATAGACGTTTCCAAATGAAGGTAAGTATTAGGTCAGAACATGCTGTGTCATTTTCTAAAGCTTATGCATTAATCCTGTAAATATTGACTTCACTGAAGGTCAAGTATGGATAGGGAGATCATATGCCCAGGCTTATCTGGGACAGTTCAGATTTATACCTGTTGTCCAGGTAAATTAATAATACTAGTCCTCCCTTTTATTCTAAAAATGGTTCTGGTTTGGATGATAAATTGTATGCTCTCTCCCCCAGTAGGCATCATCTCTGGTAGCCAGAAAATGTTTTTCATTTCTTCTGCCAGTTTTGAGTTTTAGAAGACCCCTTTAGCTTCCACATTGGGCAGTTAAAATTGAACAAAGCCTGAAATATAGCTACAAGAATTTTTGTTTTTTAAATTAGGTGTAGAGGAGGTGCTTGTAAACTGCAAGTGGAATTGAAACCATACTCCTGTGTTATTCAAGCTAATTTAAAAATAATTCCCACATGGTGTTCCAAATATTGGAAGAAATTAATGGCCAATTAATGATGTCTTTTATGGAAAACAATATTTTTCTTTCACAATGTGATCACTACATGGGCATTGTTTTCTTGGACAGATTATGTGTTAGTCTAAAGTTATTTGTAATATTGAAAAGAATGTACAATAGGATAGTATTTGGCAGCTCACATAGTCTACAATATCAGAAGGATCAACTTTTCCAGGAAATGTGGTCAGGAATCTCTGTATAAAATCCCATGTAAATTAGTATAAGAAAACAACTTTTTTGATAATGAAGAAGTATTTTGAAGAAATCAAAATTTCTTGGAGTGTTCATAGTTCTATGACAAGTTTTTTGAATTCACAAGTCTGCCTATTTTTAATAACACATGAATTGCCAAATGCTATTGTTCTTGGTATTGTATGTACTTGCTTTAATTTCATTTATGGAATTTGTGGACATTAATTCATTCAGTTGCCTCCAACTTTACTGATTATCTTGAGCAGAAGATCACTCTGAAATAATGCTTCATGGTAGAGGGATATTTTAAAACAAAAGTATGGGAGATTAGCCATTGAAGTCTGTCAGGCTAATTCAATTTTTTCCATCCCTGGAGAACTAGGTGAGACTCCCAAAACAAGGTGTAGTTTGAGTAGTGTTATGTCTGTACCTATTGTTTTCTCTTTTTAAATATGGGAGCTAGACTTTGCTATGAACTAAACAAGTAGGCCATCAGGGGTTACTGCCACAATAGAGGTCCCACAGGCTGATCCAACGGGGCCATGATGATAAGCAATATGGGATCATTTTGACTAAGTGGGAAGGTTTTCTTCCCAGCTTAATAGATAACAACAGGATTTCTATAGGCATTTTTTTTTTTTTCCTACAGAAGGCTGCTTTAGCTTTTGATAGGGTTTGGCTGTGTCCCCACCCAAATCTCATGTTGAATTGTAGTTCTCACAAGTCCCACGTGTTGTGGGAGGGACCCAGTGGGAGGTAATTGAATCATGGGGCAGGTCTTTTCCGTGTTGTTCTTGTGATGGTGGAGAAATCTCACGAGATCTGATGGTTTTATAAGGGGCGGTTCCCCTGGACATGCTCTCTTTGCCTGCTGCTATGTAATATGTGACTTTGCTCCTCCTTTGCCTTCTGCCATGAAAGTGAGGCCTCCCCAGCCATGTGGAACCGTGAGTCCATTAAACCTCTGTCCTTTATAAATTACACGTTCTTGGGTATGTCTTTATTAGCAGCATGAGAACAGACTAATACAGCTTTTTTTCAGTATTTGATGAAGTTTCATTAGTTCCTGGAGTGATGTAAATGGCAAATATGGCCTGGAAAAGACAACTTTTAAAGAGTTGTTATTCATTAATTAATGTATAAGTGATAGTCTTGCAATAAAAATGACCCATCTGTAGGTTAAAAGACATTGTTTGATAACAAATGGCTATTAAAGTTGAAGAAATATTTAATCTTTCAGTAGTCAACAGAATGCAAATTCAAATCATACAGGCAAGTTTCCTTTACTAATTTTGTGAAGGTTGTGAAAATAGATAATACATATTGCTGGCAAAAATGCAGAAAAAAAATAGGTAGTTTGTGGTGTTCTACTGAGAAAATAAAAAGATAAAAATTTTCTAGGTAGGCATTTGGCAAAAGTGAATATTCTTAAAAATGTTGATATCCTTTAACTCTAGGAATATATCCTAAGGAAAATATTCCAATGATAAAAAAGTATTATAAAATAATCATGGATGTATATAGCAGTTTTTGTACAAAGATGGCACTTAAAATACTATTTATAATTATAAAACATTATAAGTAACTAAATATACAATTTTATTTTGTAATGTGGTCTAAATGGGATACAAAGCCACTCAATTTATATAGAGAAAGAATATTCAAAGGAATGGAATGATATTTATGAACATTAATTACAAAAAGTATGTGTGTATGTGTGCACACATACAAAATATGTGTGTATGTGTGCACACATACAAAATATGTGTGCATGTGTCTTTATAGTAGCATGATTTATAATCCTTTGGGTATATACCCAGTAATGGGATTGCTGGGTACAATGGTATTTCTAGTTCTAGATTCTTGAGGAATCGCCACACTGTCTTCCACAATGGTTGAACTAATTTACACTCCCATCAACAGTGTAATAGTGTATTTGAATATAATTCAAAGTATATTTTTGTAATTAATGAACATTCATTACAAAAAGTATATTTAAATATAATTACAAAAAGCTATTATAAAATAGCATGATGCCCTTTTTATAAAGTAATCCTGAAGGCATATACAACAGTGTTTCTTACTGGTAGAATGGACAAATAAATTATGGTAAGTTCCACAATGGGATACTGTAATACAATTAAAAATAAATAAATTATAGCTGTACACAGCAATGTGAAAAAATATTACAAATATATAATATTAAAACAAGAAAGAAACACAAGAATAAATAGTGTGATTCCATTTATAAGGACTTGAAAAACAGGCAAAACTAAACTATAGCATTTAGGGATGATATATGGATGATAAAAGTAAAGAAAAGTCAGAAGTAAGGATGACGCATGTCAAGATAACAGTTACCTTGGAGAAAGAGGATGAAGGTTATGATTAGAAAGAGAAACAGAAGACTTCTGGGGTAAAAATGATGTATGATTTTTTGACCTGGGAGTGGTTATATGAGTATGTGCATCTACTTATTAAACTATAATATAGGTTTTATGCACATTATATGACTTATGTTTTATTATAGTGAAATTTAAAAAAAATGTTTTCAGAGGATATCAGTGATTGTAGAATTACAGGTTGTCCTAGTTTCCTACTTTTGTTTGTATATATATCCTAAATTCTAAATTTTCTAAATAATGAAGAGGTGTCACTTTAAAATAAAAATCCCCAAGATTTTTTGCCATAGTATTAACTATGGGGTAAGAATTGTCCTGTGTATACAATACAATACAGTGGCTAACGTTTGGTGATTATAGTAATTTCTCATAAGTATTAATTTTATGATAAAGACAATTCAGAAAACTTTCTTGTAAAACTTCAATGAAAGACAGTATTCAGAAAGTGGAGGAAACTTCATAATCAACCCTAGAAAAACAAACCTAACCAGCATAATAGCTTAATCATACAGGGAATAGATACGATTTCTGTCTTAATGGTCATATACATTTTTTCTTTATTTTAAAATTTAAATTGTCCTTATTAACTAGTTTAGTTTTTGTAATTATGACCTTCAAATACGAGAGCAAACATCTCAGTGAAAATGTAGCATATTTATGTTTAACTGGGAATTATCTTAAAAAGTCACTTTGATGACATTGTAATTACAACATTGCCCTGATGCACACTATTTTTGTTCCTTTGAGGCCTGTAGTGATTTCATGTTAAAAAAAAAAAAAAAAACCTGACAATTCTTTTTTTTTTTTTTTCTTTTTTATTGTAAGCTCTGGGGTACATGTGCACAACGTGCAGGTTTGTTACATAGATATATATGTGCCATGTTGGTTTGCTGCACCCATCAGCTCATCATTCACAGTAGATATATCTCCGAATGCTATCCCTCCAACAGCCCCCCACCCTCAGACAGTCCCCAGTGTGTGATGTTCCCCTCCCTGTGTCCATGTGTTCTCATTGTTCAACTCCCACTTATGAGTGAAAACATGTGGTGTTTGGTTTTCTGTCCTTGTGATAGTTTGCTGAGAACGACGGTTTCCAGCTTCAGCCATGTCCCTGCAAAGGAAATGAACTCATCCTTTTCTTATGGCTGCATAGTATTCCATGGTGTGTATGTGCTACATTTTCCTTATCCAGTCTATTATTGATGGACATCTGGGTTGGTTCCAAGTCTTTACTATTGTGAATAGTGCCGCAATAAACATATGCGTGCATTGTCTTTATGGTAGCATGATTTATAATCCTTTGGGTATATACCCAATAATGGGATTGCTGAGTACAATGGTATTTCTAGTTCTAGATCCTTGAGGAATCGCCACACTGTCTTCCACAATGGTTGAACTAATTTACACTCCCATCAACAGTGTAAAAGTGTTCCTATTTCTCCACATCCTCTCCAGCACCTGTTGTTTCCTGACTTTTTAATGATTGCCATTCTAACTGGTGTGAGATAGTTTCTCATTGTGGTTTTGATTTGCATTTCTCTAATGACCAGTGATGATGAGCATTTGTTCATATGTCTGTTGGCTGCATAAATGTCTTCATTTGAGAAGTGTCTGTTCATATCCTTTGCCCACTTTTTGATGGGGTGGTTTTTTTCTTGTAAATTTGTTTCTTTGTAGATTCTGGATATTAGTAGTTCTTTGTAGATTCTGGATATTAACCCTTTGTCAGATGGATAGATTGCAAAAATTTTCTCCCATTCTGTAGGTTGCCTGTTCACTCCGATGATAGCTTCTTGTGCTGTGCAGAAGCTCTTTAGTTTAACTAGATTCCATTTGTCTATTTTGGCTTTTGTTGTCTTTGCTTTTGGTGCTTTAGTCATGAATTCTTTGCCCATGCCTATGTTCTGAGTGGTATTACCTAGGTTTTCTTCTGGGTTTTTATGGTTTAAGATCTGACATTTAAGTCTTTAATCCATCTTGAGTTAATTTTTTATAATGTGTAAGGAAGGGATCCAATTTCAGCTTTCTACATATGGCTAGCCAGTTTTCCTAGCACCATTTATTAAATAGGTGATTATTTCCCCATTGCTTGTTTTTGTCAGTTTCGTCAAAGATCAGATGGTTGTAGATGTGTGGTGTTATTTCTGAGGTCTCTGTTCTGTTCCATTGAATATTTGTACCTGGTGGAAGAGGGAGTGGGACAGTGAGATTTTCTATTTCAATGGGAGGCTGTGTTGAACTGAGCTGAGCTTCTCTCTCTCTCTTTTCCCCCACCCCTCCATCTCTCTCTCCCCCCACTGCTCCGTCCCTCCCTCCCTCCCTCTCTTTCTGTCTCTCCTCCTCTCTCCCTCCCTCCCTCTTTCCTAGGAGCCAGGCCCTAGGTAGGCTCCTGGCATAAGGTGTGCACTGAACAAAGTTCTGGACATCAAGAGGAAATAAAATTTGGTCAATGTTCCACTAGTCTAAGCTTGGGCCCCTCTCAGCACTGTGCTCTCTGGAAGAGGAAGGGACTTTATTCTTCCTGTTGAGGCTCCATTTTTTTTCTAATTTATTTTTCTAGAGAGGGCAACTTTTAAAATTTTATGCCATGGGTTTTATAGGGTAACATGAACTGTGCCTATGACTCTATCTGGGTATCTAGCAGAGCAGTGTTATCTCAAATTGAGATGGCTCACTGAGCTTGAATGAGAGTGTGGTACTGAGAAATTTCTTTATGCATCTAAGAGTCACAGGCATTTGTAGAACTAACATCTAGAGAGATGATGCAAGTCAGCGAGTTCAAGCCACGACTCTTAAATCCCAACCAATACCATGTCTAATATATTTGTTTCTATTTGCTGCTGTAACAAATTATTACAAACAGTGGCTTAAAACAGCTCACATTTACTCTCTTATTTCTGAAAGTCCGAAGTCTTAAATCAGTTTCACTGGACTGAAACCAAGGTGTCTGTATGGCTGTACTCCTTCTAGAGGCTGTAGGACAATCCATTTCCTTGTCTTTTCCAGCTTCTAGAGCTTCATTGCTTGCATTCCTTAGCTGCTGGCCCCTTCCATCATCTCCAGTGCTAGCAGTGTAGCACCTTTCTTCAATCCTCACATTACTTTCTTTTTGGTATCAAATCTCCTTTTGCCTTGTGATAACCACAACGACCCACATTTAAGACCCACCCAGATAAACATGATAACTTCCCGCATCTCAAGATACTTAATTCTGTCTCCTAAGTTTCTTTTGCCACATATGTAACATTCACAGGTTCTGAGTTTCAGAACCTAGCTATATTTTGGGTCTGTTATTCAGCCCACCACATGTGCAGTGTTCCAAGTTTGATCAAGTAGTATGGACAAATATATTAATTATAAATGGCAGAACATATGGTTTTGGTTTTGATTATATGGAAGATATATACAGGAATTAATTGTAAAGAAATGTAAACAAACTCTACCTGCACAGAATATTTCCAACATATCTTTGAAGAGAAAAAACTAATATGGATTATCAGTCAGGAGGCATCTAGTTCCTTTTATTGACTGGTTAGGTAACATTGGGCAAGTCATTGAGTCTCTGTGGGACTCAGTGACTATATGACCTTAAAATGAGACAGCAGAATTAGTAACCTCTAAGTTTCCTCCTGGCCCTAATTTTTGTGCATGCAGTTGTCATTAAAGCACATTATTGGGCTGGGCTCAGTGGTTCACACCTGTAATCCCAGAACTTTGGAAGGCTGAGGTGGGCCGATCACCTGAGGTCAGGAGTTCGAGACCAGCCTGGCCAAGGTGGTGAAACCCAGTCTCTACTAAAAAATACAAAAATTAGCTGGGCGTGGTGGTATATGCCTGTAATCCTAGCTACTCAGAAGGCTGAGGCAGGAGAATCGCTTGAACCCAGGAGGCGGAGGTTGCTGTGAGCCTAGATCACACCAGTGTGCTCCAGCCTAGGCGACAGAGCAAGAATCAGTTTCAAAAAACAAACAAATAAACAAAAACGCATTATTGAACAATACCATGTGTAAAAGCAGGCAGTCTTATGAACTGTGGAGATGTAAAGATGTAAAAGGCAGTTTAGTGATACTACTATTCTATAGGTTTACCTTTAAAAAGATTGAAAAATAGCAATGGCATAAAATATCCAAATGTTAAAAGACAGCATACAAATTAGAGAAGAATCTGTGTAGATTATTTTGCCAAGAAGGAGGTAAAATAAACTAGCAAGATACAAGATGAAGGAGAAATACCTTTTCTACTGATGGTGTTTGGGACATATTACTAGAAAATATGGCACCATGGCATGTGAGAAAATGCAGAAGCAGGAAGGCCACTTTTTCCTTTCCCCCTTTCCCCCTTTTTCCTTGAAGCAGGTTATAAAACCTAGGAAGTATTTTTTTCTGGCCTTTTGTTGAAACTGATCGTAAGACCCTCATTCAAGAGGCACCTACCTATGCCTATAAAGGAACATCCTTATCTCTGAAGATAGGGAAAAATCTGAACAAACACGATTTGCTAAGTTTTCCCTAGCTTTTTACCATTAGATCATACCCCCTTTGTCAAGTCATACTTCTCCATGGACTATCAATTTCTTCATTAAATCTAGCATAAAAAATACATTGGTTTACACATTTATTCAGGTCTTCATTTCATTATAAAACTTATGTTAAATACATTCATATGCTTTTCTCTTGTTAATCTGTCTTTTGTTATAGAGACCTCAGTCAAGAACCTAAGATGAGAAGGAAAGACTCTGTTCATCCCCTACACTATCTGGGATTTGCTCTTGGTATTTATGTTTAGGAAACGAGGATTTGCTGCTCATTTTTAAAATATAGGAAGTTTTTTGATAATTGATGAGTAGTTTTTATTTAAATATTCAAATTAACCAATAAAATATTTGTGCTACTGTATTGTATTAGTTTTCACACTGCTATAAACAACTACCTGAGACTGGGTAATTTATAAAGGAAAGAGGTTTAATTGACTCACAGCTCAGCATGGCTAGGGAGGTCTCAGGAAACTTACAATCATGGCAGAAGGCAAAGCGGGAGTAAGGTACCTTCTTCACAAGGTGGCAGGAAGGAGAATGAATGAAGAACTACCAAACACTTATGAAACCATCAGATCTCGTGAGAACTCATTCACTGTCATGAGAACAGCATGGGGGAAACCACCCCCCCCATGATTCAATTATTTCCACCTGGTCTCTCCCTTGACACGTGAGGATTATGGGGATTTTACAATTCAAGATGAGATTTTGGGTGGGGACACAACCAAACCATAACATGTATTTACAGATATTTATAACTAGAACTCATTATCTAATTATGTGAAAAAGCAATGTTTTGTACTGGATAATGACAGAATTCTATTCTAAGAAATGTAGATTAGGTGTAAAAAGGTAAATGTACATGTCTAGAGTAAAATTTTTAGAACTAAGAGACAGTTTAGAAATCATAGTATGAATTTTTTTTTGACAGATAAAAGGAGTGATTCAAAATCTCTCAGATATTTACCAAAATAAATAAGAATAAAACTGCAAATATTCTTTTTTTCTTATGTCACTTTTTTCCTCCTACAAAACGTTGCCTCCCTCAAATTAGAGGAGTTAGGAATTGCTTAAAATATATGCTTTATCTGTAAATTAACTCCAAATAGAATGTAGAGAAAACTGAAAAATTAACAGCTTAACAAAATTGTGAAATTGTTGCTGTTGTGTTTCTGACATTAATTATTATGCTTTCTGTCTGGCCTTAAACTGTGTTAACATGACACCAAGTGATATAGTGGAAAAAAAATTAATGGAAATCAGGAAGCCTAAATTGTCATTCAGATCTGATGTATGTTAAAACTGCCACGATGGGGGAAAGTGTTTAAATTCTCAGGGCTCTGTTTATTCATGTTATAAAGGTGAGGGTAGAGGGGTTGAATGAAATGAACCTGACTCGATGAAGTAAAGAACAATCTTGCGAAATTCAAAGTGGAGACAATTGCCAAAATAAAGAGCTGACAGAAAGGTAAATTGAGGCTCATTAATCAGTCTAGATAGTTTTTCTCTCTGTGAGCCCGAGTCCTGGCAGGAATTGATATCTTTGTTGTAGCTTAAAGACAGGACCTTGACTCTCTTGTTCCAGCTTTTACCACTAGCACCTGCCTACCACCGTGGCATGTATGAATGAATGCATAAAACTTATACCTGAAATCCTAGAGAAATTTGATTGTAATGCCATCATAGTCTTCCTATCAACCAGTTTTTATAATATTTAGGAGGGAATACTGCTTACTTCTTTTTTTTGGTTATGGAACCACAAGATGGATTTATATCATTTTGTTTTTAATTACAGCTTTAGCAGGAAACATATCTCTTACCCACAGACCATTGCACCTTCCTTCTGAGAATTTCTTTTATTTCATGTGTGACATGCCCTTCATCTCCCATTTGAGGAGGAGCTTTTGAAATAGAAAACAGTTATGTTAAAAAGAGATCTACTTAAAAACAGACATATTCATTGTATTGAGAATTTATGGCACATCCCTTTGTTATACTCCAATTGAGGTTTGCATCAGGTTAAAAAGTCATAGTAAATGCACATCAGGTTAAAAAGTCATTGTTAAATGCCCAAAGACCATTAAAATCAAATTTACTGAGTGTTTCAGGTTTAACTCTATATTAATTTTACCCCTTCCATTTAAGTTTTTTCTCTTTTTATAAAATGGCCACAATATTTAGAACAACTCTTTTCCTTGCCCCACCCCCCAGAAAAAGAAAAATTCCCTCATACACCAGAAAAACAAAAATAAAGAAATTTCATTGCAAATGAGGCCATGACACCAGTGATTTAAGTGGAATAGCATGTTCTGGGTTTCAGCAATAAGATAACAGCTCCCTTGGCTTCTGCTTTTGGAGAGGTTTGAACTATTCTGGCAGCTCCCTGGCATGATTAAAGGCAATGGGCCTGGCATGCTGTTCATATTAAAGCAGAGACAGAGCAATGCGAGAACTAGTGAAAAACTTGCCTGCCATCGATGGAAGAGCTCAGGAGAAATTCAAAGAGCCACTTAAACTTGTAGTCAACGATTAAAGTTTTCATAGTTTGGTGATGGAAAATAAGAGATATTTGTGTCAGGCAAACATTGGAGGCAACCAGTATTTAAGCAAATACTTTTAGCATTTCATTGGTGACTACATAGAAAGTGCTGGTCCCTATTTGCAAAGGCTAGCTTGTTGATGGTACCAGATAATGTGGCTGGGGTTTACCAGATGCAAAATGAGTGCTTCTAATATGGGATGTCACTAGATGTCACTCTGGATTTCATTATTTGGTAGTCTAGAGATTTAGCAGCTTTGCCATTTTGCTACCAATGCTTCTTGCAGAACCTGAATAGACAATGTGAAATGTGCATGAATAACAGGGAACTGCTGACTGAATGTCAATTTTCAAGTGTGTGACTTCTATTGATCATTCATTATTGACATGAAGGTCTCTAGCGTCTTTGCTTTTCACTTTAAGCTCGTTCTCAGCTAAAATTTCCAAGCATCTGAACAGTGAGGCCTTGAAAAACAGGATGATTCAGGTCTCACAGGATATTTTACAAAGTACTTTGACCTCTGGAAGAAATCACAAGTACTTTTCATAAGGACTCAACAACTACTTTGAATAAAAATTCAAATACCAAGACAGAACAGAAAGTACATCCCTTTCCTGTTTAAACAGGTTCATTCTCACCTATCTGAGTTTATAAATAGCCAAGAAGAACTTTGATGAGAAAAATTCTTACATTTTCATTGTTGTTTCACATATCAACATGCTTTATCTGGTATACAGGTAATACAACTGTAGTGTTCCCCACCCCAGGGTGACAGGCGACATGCTGTACAGTATCCTTCGATTGTGGACCCATGATTTTATTTCTTTTAGCTTTGTATACATTAATTAGGTATACACAATCAGAGCGGAGTGCAGAGGCAGCTAAATAAACAAATGACACTGTGGAAAGGTCTTTCTGCATACTAATCATATCCTACATCTGCAAGCAAAGGCTCTATAAATCGATTTGCTCTTTCACATCAAAAGACAAACAGTGATGCAAGTCAGCAGTTCCTTTGTCAAAGTCACAGAGATTGCTGTTCTTCACAAACGCATCTTTACAAAGCGGGATTCAACCATTTGACGATTAGCATTATTGGCAACTCTTCAAAGAAGATTCATCAAGTGATTTGCAATTGGATTGGTTACCATTTTTATGATGCTACTTTATAAAATGTAACTAAAGGTGATTGACATTTGAATTCTTGCTTGGAGAATGAGGAAGCCAGAAAAAAAAAAAGAAGTCTTCTGATTTCATAAAGACTGTGCCATGGTTGTGTGTGTGTGGGCTAATGTGTCAGCCACAGGGCACAACTGGCAGGACCTGACATGAAATGGGTGCTGGGTGATGGGCATCTCTAAGTGGAGGCCAAGAGAATGGGTTCTTGATTGTCACATTTGTGCTTTTAGCACAAGTTTCGATGAGTTTTGCAAGGGTGTATTAAGATATTCTAGTTTGTTTTACTGTTTGAGAACAAAATGTCAGTTTGCAATGGGTAAAAGTGAGGTGGTTTGCTCCAGCTAGACACTGATTGTGCTGCATTACTTTGATAGAGGGGTAAGGCATGGGAGGGAAGTAGAGAAAGTAGAGGTAGAGTCTTCAGTATAAAGAACTACAAGATCTACAGAGAAATGAATAGGATCATAGCCATTGTATCAGGTTAGTAAGACTTAGGCATCACTATTATCTCTAACAATAGAAATGATAAAATTTGCCTCTGGTATGAACCTGAAAATTGTAGTAACATTTTCTATTGAATTTGACTATTTCTATTTAATCTAGTTATTGAATGTTATGTATTATTTAGCCATACGTGAGACACTGTTGAGAGGTAAGCCATCCCTAAAATTCACTCAGAAGGATAATATCATGTCCTCTCCAGGTTACACTTGGAACATTTCAGGTACATAATTCAATTCACCCATTATTTTCAAGAGTTCTGGCATTAACCTTGAAAGGCTTGGTTATTAAGAAGTGTTCCTGATACAGTTAAAATTTAACTTGCACGTTTATTTTTATCTTCGAATTATACTTCCAATTGAGAAGAATTTTCATTTTGGAGGAATATTCCTAAATTGTTTCCTAAAACATCAGAGAATCTGTTTCAAAACTCAAGCTCTTAGTCACTTCTGTTAGAAGCAGAGAGATTTGTTGAGTGAAATGGAGGCTGGTCTGGCAGGATGCTGCCTTCAGTCATGTTACTGAGTCTTTCACTCAGGCCAGGAACTGATTTTAGACAAGTGATTCAAGCACATCGTGCCTCAATTTCCTATCTGTTAAATGGAGGCAGAAATATTGACTTATTACTGAAGAGTATTCTGAAGATTAGCTAATAAATGATGGTAGGAAAGCTCTGTGCAATTCTAAAGTGCTATATAAATGATATATTGTTATCACCATCACTACTAATAATTATAACCATCATAAAAAGTGAATGACTCTGCTGTTGAGAGCTTGAGTCTCACAGGAAAGTTATTTTTTCTTAGTCTGTTTTCATGTTTTAACTGGGTCCTTAAAGCTGCTTAATTGAATCAAAGTGAGGATTTCAGCACTCTCAGCATTTGTAGCCCCATTGTGGAATCTTCCTTCCAAAAATCAAAAGTGGCGAAAATTATCTACTGTGTGGGCTTCACATTTAGGAAATTGTTCCTATTATCAGATTGTTTTTAGAGAAGAATTAGTATTAGCAATTATTTCCCCCTTTTAGTTAAATAACAGAAGTGCAGCCTGTGAAAAAAATGGTGTAGAAAATAAAATACTATGAAATATTGCCCTCTAACTATCTAGAACTCAGTGATATGCTTCTGAAAAGAGAAACCAACACAAAATCAAACAGGGAAACAAGCACAGTCATGTCTAGAAAATATCAATCCACGCTGAAAAATCTAGAAAGAGATGTCACAGGCTTCCTTCACAGGAGACTACTCCAAGTAGATTCGCAGTGTATTTTCACTCTCCTTACACAAAATTTTAACTGGTTTCCTTGAAGTAACAAATTAGAAGGAAGAGGAGGGCTACAGAGATCAAACAATCACAGAGTTGGTTGTCAATTGCTGCATAGCAAACCACCCCAAATCACAGTAATTTTGCCCTTGGGTATGAAATTTGGGTAGGGCACAAAGTGGGCAGCCCTAAGGCTCAGGGTTGGAATTGCTTTGCAGGTTCACTGTGCACAGATTATAGCTTTATCCTAGTGCATCTTGGGCTGCACTTTTCCCACTTGTTTGGTGAGACAGAGCACTCTCACACATAAGTCACGTGGGTTTATGACTTACAGATAAGCAGCAAGGGACAGCAGCCTAAGACTCAGAGTGATCTAGTTCCCTGAGGCTCAGGAAAGCCGCCCAGGGTGGATGGAATCTTGTCTGTGAATGTCCCACTTGCACTGTAGCTGAGGGAACCAGGAAAGCGGCCTGCCCTGGGTTTCATACCCTAGGGCAATAATATAACATGCTAGGCTAATGTATGGCAGGACATCCTCTCTCTAGGAGGGGCTGGAACAGAGCCTGGGCTATTTCATCAATTTCCTCCTTATCTCAGGATGTTGCATTTCTAGCACACTCTACAGTTATTACTGAGAACTACAAGCAAGAACAGGGGAAGAAATGAGTCATTCCAAGGCCACCTGGAGACCACAATGGTTCTTCAGAACTATGTGATGGCTCCATTTTATGTTTGACATTTGGGCTGGGAAGGCTCAAACAGCTGGGGGCTGGAAGAGCTGAGGCCCCTTAGGCCTTCTTCTCTGTCTCTGTGTGTTTTCTCCACATGGTCCCGCCAGCATGGTGGCTTCGGGGTAGCCAGACTTCTTTCGCATTAGCTTCAGGATCCTAGGGAATGTGCTTTGAGAGAGAAAGAGGGGGCCAGGAGGAAGCTAAATGGCCTTATGGCCAAGCCCTGCACATCCCATGGCTTTGTTGTCTTAAGCAACTCAGGCTTTTATAACAAAATACCACTGATGGAGTGACTTAAACCACATATATTTATCCCTTACAATTCTGGAGGCTAGAGGTTTGAGATCAGGATGCCTGCATGGTTGGGTGCTGGTGGGAGCAGAGCCCTCATCCCGGTTTGCCAATGGTTGCATTCTTACTATATGCTCAGATGGCGAGAGAGAAAGCACTGGTGCCTCCTCTTCTCCTTCTAAGGGCAATCATCCTTCTTGGGGGTTCTCATGATCTTATCTAAAACTAATTATCCACTAAAAGCTTGACTTCTTACTACTATCACATCGGGGATTAGGACTTCTACACATGAATTGGGGTTGGGGGCACACAAACATACAGTCCATAACATTCACTTTTGCTACAGCCTGCTCCCTAGAAGCAAGTCTCTGAGACCAGCCCATAATCCAGGGGAGAGAAATTAGACTCTCCTTTCTTTTGAGGAGATGGAAGGAGAAGTGTTAACAAATTTGCAGATATGTTTATAAACCATTATCAGAATGGAGAGGTGAGTGCCAGATGCCTGTAAGTCTCCCAAGGTGGAGCAAGACTCCAAAGGTGGTGGTCGGACCCCTGCTGGCCTCACCCTGGTTTCCTTTACTAAGTTGATGCCTCCTTGCTTGCTGATTTTAGTTCTTACATTTGAGAATTTGCATGTGATGTTTTCTTTGCTATCTGAAACTCTCCATGATCTCTTCTTTCCCCACTCCTCTACCTCCTAGCCTGAACTCCAGCAATGCAATGTGGGCTTGAATTAGAAATCAGCTACCAGCTTTGTCACTCTAAACAAGATACTTTAAGCCTTCTAACTGGGGATAACAATAGTTGTAACAGCTACCTATTGCTACATCACAATATGCTTCAGAACTTAGTGGCTTAAACAATGACTTCTTGTTTCTCACGATTCTGTGGGTTAGTTGGGTGATTCTTCCACTGGTTTTTCCTGGGCTCACTCAGGCAGTTGCAGTCAGTTGGTGGACTGGCTGAGGCCAGCAGCTGTAATACAGCTTCACTCACACATCTGTGGTCAACAAGTCACAAGGCCACCCCAGATTAAGAAGTGGAGAAACTGACTCTACCTCTTGACAGGAAATGCTACAAAATATTGTGTCCATGCTTTTCAATTTATGACAACAGAACTTACCTATTAGGGTTTTGTGAGAACTAAATAAGATGATCTCTATAAAGCACTTCATATAACACCCGAATATAATAAGTGCACCATAAATGCTACCTGTCTTCATGGAGATTATTCCAGAAATGCAACATAGCATGGTAGTTGATTATGGATTCTAAAACCAGATTAACTGGGGTTGTGTTACAACTGTACTACTTACTGACGGTGTGAACTTGTGAGCACCTTCTAGTTTTCTTTCTGTAGACCACTGTAGACCATGACAGAGTAAATGTTCAGTAATATTACAGGATAAGGTTATTATAGTTTAGGTTTCACATTAAAGGTATGTCTGTACCCACCTGCTCCCACTATTACATCTCTCGTTGTCTTCTGTAGTTTCTTTCATAACACTCATTCCAGATTTATTTATTTGTTTAGTGGCTGTTTTTCCCATTATTAACATTTCACCCCATGATGATATGAAGAGCATCTTTGGGGTTTTTTGTTTCCCGCACACTGTATCTTCAGGCCATAGCATAGTGCCTGGCATATAGTGGGTGTTCGGTAAATACATAAATATTTGCTAAATTGAATAGCTGCTAAGCAAACAGAGTAAGTAAAAAAGGCAAACAAATCACTCCAAAAGCATAGCAAGTCAGATCTGCTTAATAAAAATAACTTCCCTGTTTGTAGAGAGTACCATAACTGCACAGATATTTCCAAGTAATCTAAGAAAGTTCTGCTAAATAAGGCAGATAATGGTGTAGTCCATTTTGAAAGCAGTTAGAAAGATTGTTGGTCTGAAGAGGGAAGCCTTCCGAATTTGGAGACCCAGATATTCATTCATTCACATTTTATGAAGCACCACTAAATTCCAGGTCTATGCACTAGGGATCTATCCATGAAGCAGAAGAATCCTTCCCTCATGGAATTTATATTCTCTACTAAGTGACTCCTTCCCCCAAAGACTCTGAAAAAATCAAACTGTTACTATATAATCATTTGAAGCTCATACTGGGAAAATCTTTGTGGAACTAAAGTCTACAATTAATTTTCTTTTTACTTTTTATTATTTTTTCTTGCAGAGTATCATTTTTTAAAATTTGCTTGGATTTTTATGGATCGTTTGCTATTTTTTTCTAAACACTCCAACAAATCTGTTAAAGACTTATTCATACTTTATCCATATGCTCAGACAACTCAAATGATTTCTATCATTTCATTTTTACCCCTGGATGTCTTCCTCCTGCAACTCTCTGCCCTCCAACTCCAAGCTGTGCATGGCCGGTGTCCTGAGACTTCTTTTTGCTGCTCTCTTGTGTAGGAGTTCCTGTATCTTGAGTCCCATGGTTTCCCCCTTGGTAGGTTTCTCATTTATTTTGCTAATGAATACCCTCCAGCAACTGCCTAATAGAGGAGGCAAAGGACTACTTCTTGACATTGTATATTAAAATTATGTTTATTCTACTTTCACATTTGATTGATAGTTTTGGTAGATATAGTTTTATTTTTTGAAAATAATTTTCCCTCCAAATTTTGAAGGTATTGCTCCAAAGTCTTCAGCATCCAGAAGAACTATTGAGAAGTCTGAAATGATTTTGATTAATAATCCTGCATATATGATGCTTTTTTATTGTTTCGGGGGCTTGTAGGAAATGTGGCGGTAGCTTTGGCATGGGGCTTTTTTTTTCTTTCTTTTTAAAAATTCGATTGTGTGGCTCTTTTCAATCCAGAAAAGTGTGTTCTCCCATATCAGAAAAGTTTTCTGTGATCCTCCTTGGTAGCCTCTCTTCTGACTTCATTTTCTAGAACACTTTAAAAAAATCAATTGTTGGGCCTCCAGATTGTCTCATTTTACTATCTTTTCTTTCAAATTTTCCATATGGATGTGTTTTAGTTCTATGAGTGGATAATTGTATCCTCTAAGACTTCTTTTGAATATTGCATTTTGGTTACTCACAAGTTCTAGGAACTTTTTCCTCTCTTCTGATCATTCTTTTTTCACAACATATTTTTATTATTTAATGATCACAATAACTTTTACTATCTCTATGAGGGTATTCATTAAATGATTTCCTTTAAAAGTGTTTCATTTAGCCTTTTCCCTAACAAACTAATTCAAAACTTAAAGGGTTAAAACAACAATTTATTGTTCCTCATTATTCCATGGGTTGATTGACTGGGTTTTTTTTGCTGGTCTTGTCCGTGCTCACTCAAGTGGGCACAATTGGTAGGCAGGTTGGCCCAGAGAGAGGGCCGGCAAGGATGTCTTTCATTCAGGTTACTTCTCAGCAAGATGGTCTCAGGTGCAATGGAACTTTATTCTTCAGGAAGGAAGAAAATTATTCTTATTCAATTTTCAGTGCTATTACAGTTAGTATTGTTAACATAAGTGAGATCAGTTAATGGGACAGTCAGTTTGAATCTCTTATGTGTGGTGCTTCTTATACTTAATGTAAATTAAAGGAAGCTTCCTTTTACCATCAAGGGCATTTGCACCCATTTTACAAAATATTTATAAGAATCCATATGTTTTGAAATAAAAAAGGAGTCAGGAGACCTGGATTCTGAAGATTTGCTGAATAAATGCATCTGCCATGAACTGATGATGTTACTCTGAGTCATTTGATTTGATTGTCCTAGATATTTTCATCTGTGAGACAAACGTTTTTAATTCAGTTACCTGTAGCCTCTCTTTCACCTCCAGAGTTCTATTGCTTTTATAATGATGCTACTATTTCAAATTACTCTAGAAGTTAAATTCAGTGCTTCAGAGGATAAGTGTATGAGTAAAAAAATTCATGCCCCTCAGTAAAAACTAATTGGTTGAACATCTTCACATGAGTTGTTTCTGGCCTCACCTGGATCCTGAGCCCCCAAATCTTATTTACATCATCCACCTACCCCACCCTAGCCCTGTTTATAATGTTATTTTTTTTTCCTGTGTTACATATAACTTGTCAGTTTTATGTTTCATTCAATATTAAGTCCTTAGTTAATGACCCAACTTCCATTTCAACATCATTTCTTTGGCAAATATAATTACGGAGGTCTGGGAAAACTGTGATTAAACAGAAAAGACAATTTGTATATGTATCTATTGTTTATTTTACCGAAAAGTACTATTAGTTTGCGAGGGCTGCCATAACAGCATATCACAGACTGGGTGGCTTCAACAACAGAATCTTATTTTCTCCCAGGTTTGTTTGGGGGCTGGAAGTCTAAGATCAAGGTGTCAGCAGTACTGTTTTTTCCTGAGGCCTCTCCATAGTTAGCAGATGGCCACTGTGTCTTTACATGGTTATGTCCCTGGTATCTCTTCTGTAGCCAAATTTCCCCTTCTTCCTCTCCTCCTCCGCTCCCCAGACAGGGTCTTGCTCTGTCACCCATGCTGGAGCAAAGTGGCAACATCATGACTCAATGCAATCTTCAACTCCCTGGCTCAAGGAATCCTCATGCTTTAGCCTCCCGAGTAACTGGGTCTACAGGCACACGACACTGCCCCCCCTAATATTTTATTTTTTGTAGAGACAGGTTTTCACTGTGATGCCCAGGTTGGTCTTGAACTCCTGGGTACAAGTGATCCTCTTGCCTTGGCCTCCCAAAGTGGGATTTGAATTACAGGTGTAAGCCAGTATGCCCATCCTAAATGTCCTCTTCTTTTTTTTTTTTTTTTTTTTTTTTTTTTTTTTTTTGAGACGGAGTCTCGCTGTGTCTCCCAGGCTGGAGTGCAGTGGCGTGATCTCGGCTCACTGCAAGCTCCGCCTCCCGGGTTCACGCCATTCCCCCGCCTCAGCCTCCCAAGTAGCTGAGACTACAGGCGCCGCCACCACGCCCGGCTAGTTTTTTTTTTTTTGTATTTTTAGTAGAGACGGGGTTTCACCATGTTAGCCAGGATAGTCTCGATCTCCTGACCTCGTGATCCACCCGCCTCGGCCTCCCAAAGTGCTGGGATTACAGGCTTGAGCCACCGCGCCCGGCCAAATGTCCTCTTCTTATAAGGGCACCAGTCAGATTACATTAGGACTCATTGTAACAGCATCATTTTTACTTTATCACTTCTTTAAGGCCCTATCTCCAAACAGTCCCATTCTGAGATACTTGGGGGTTAGGGTTGTAACATTTAAACCTTGGGAGGACATATTGTGGCCATAACAAATACTTAACATATTCATATTTATTTGTCAATTTTGATTAGGTCACATTTAATATTTGAAAATGATGTCATTAGAAATAATTGATTTTTTTACATTTAAAAATGAATGCAACTAGAAAGAAGTCTAGATCAAGATTTGTATTTGTGGCTAGTCTAGGTCCAAAAATGTTGCTTTCAGTTTGTCCAATTACAATCTATTCAAGTCAAAAATGAAAGACAAATTTCTATCTTAAAACCATTGAACTTACCTTTGGAACCAATTCCTTATCTGTAAATAAAGTTATTAGATTACAATAGCACCTCCCCTATCAGAAATCAGAATCTCTAAGGTTGAGGTCCATATTTTTAACAGCACCCTGGTGATTTGGATGTACATGTAACCTTGGGAGTCATTAGATTAGACAAAATAGTGATACCTAAATATACTCATAATAAATTACTCATTTAAAAAAATAAAACAGTGGAAATACACATCTAATCTCTTCTATCTCAATGGAAGTATAACAATTCTACTTCTCTGCTTTTCTACACTGAAAGAGAAAACAGATAGAACCAAGTGTTAGCTGGAAATGGGATTTCAGTGGAATTGCCAGGTAGTTGTTCTAAAGCAGCATAAAAAACATTGTATATTAAAACAATAGTACACAAAATGAATTTTTAAATATTACAGTTATTTAATGTGGAGTTTTGAATTAAGTAAAGAGTACAATTTTTCTAAAATAATTCTTGGTTTGTTTTCTGAAGTGATATATTCTGTAGATAAGTAGTTCTATAACTGTTCTTTCCATAGACACTTGAGTGGGCAATGCAATATAGTATAATAGGTAAGAATGTGGGCCTAAATGATGTAAACCATTGGCTACTACAAACGAAAAAAAATAGAATACTTTGAGCCAATAGCTGTTATTAATTATGCCTTTAACTACTTCTATGCTTGTAAATCCAGACATATGTGAAAACATGCACATTTAAACTCATGCATTTCTAAATTATTTTGGTGAACTCCTCATGGATGTTAGAATTATAGAACTTTCTGGGTAGAATACAGTTTAGAGGACATTTAATCCAACTATTTTATTTACAGGAGAGGAAACAGGCACAGAAAATTGTGAGTCATCTAAGGTAACCCACAATCGAGATTATTTTTCTCTTAAACTCAGGTTGTCTTGTATGCCATTCTTCCTTGGTCTGGAGCCTAGATTTTTGAAGATTACTAAAATATAATAATATATGTGTTATATATATATGTGTGTGTGTGTGTGTGTGTGTGTGTATATTAAGTACAGGTATGTATATGTTATACTTTTATTAGGTACAGATATATATTTATTCACTCAGCAAATCTTTAGAACCCAAGTCTCCTGACTCCTTCATTTTACCACATATGACTTTACCAATATTTTATAAAATGGGTGCAAATGCTTTTGCTGATAAACAAGGAAGCATGTAATTTACATAAATTGTAAGTACAGCAAACAAAAGATTGAACTTACTGTCCCATTAACTTACTTCACCTAAGTGGAAAATACTATAATAATATTATGGATTGAAATAATTTTCTTCTCCCCTCCATGCACACATATATATGTGTGTGTGTGTGCAGGGACGGGAGAAGAAGATTATTTCGCATGCATTATATATATATGTATATGTGTGTGTTACCAATAAAACAAGATAAAATAAAATTACAGATCAGAAGTTCCAAATGGGTAACCTGCGATTAGGCTTTGCTTGTTGCACACTGTTAAAATATTTTCCATATTAGTAGTCAGTATTTGAAACGTGTGAGATTTCATATAAAAATACACATTAAAAACATCTACTGAAAAATAAAAACAACCTAGATCTGGCAATCCAGAGCCCACATATCTTTATGGTAACCATCAGTAGAAAGCGGGCAGCAGTTGCCCGTCCTCAGACAGGGCATTTGCCTTCCAGTTCACCTTGGACCTCCCATTGAGTCCATAAGTCTGAGACCAAGGGCCAGTTCTCTTTGTTCCTCACTCCTTCACTCTTCTTTTTCTGACAGAGTTAACAGGGGCTGGAAATATTTCTTATACTTATGGGTCTTTCGAAATTAGGAAAAAAAAAAAAAAGCATATTTCAGAGAAAAAAAATGTTCCTTCACATCTCCCAGTAATTCATTTAGATTTTGCATCTAGTGCTTAGGTCCTTTAAGTGTACAATGCATGCCAAAGTGCAGTGGATTCAACCTTTCTTCTACATCGTCACGCTCGAGGCCAGCACAGACTCCCATTAGGAACAGTGACGATACTTTAAGATGGGTGGTGGGAGGTGCCCGAGGAGAAATATTTTAGCATTGTAGGCAGGTAAAGGCAGGGTGAGTGAAGCCTGAAAAATTCCTCTCCACTTTCGATCTACTTCTCTGGGAAGGATCCACTTTCCCCCTGCTCTTTCTATTTAAAAATTACTGTCCTCTCATATCACTTTAAAATAGAATTTCAGCTCTAAAACTCCCCTTTATATAAAATGTAAAACTGAATATCTACTTCTAAACTGGATACTCTATTGTGTGTTTAATTGTATTAGTCACCATTAGTATATACATGACCTCTTACACTAAATTCACTTTTTAAATGTTCCTAACATTTTTAAACTCTTTGATTTTGGAGAAATTCCTTTGCTTTATTAAAAAGAAAGAATAAGCTTATCTAAGTGAAAAAATCAACATCGACTATATTGAAAGTTTCTGGAGATAATATAAACCATAAGATCAAAAGATGAATGGCTGAGGGAAGATCCAAAATTCAGTGGGCATGACCTGGAAAACTCAATTAAAATTACAAAATAAATACTCTTAACGATCCACACCACCAAACCACTATGAAAGCATTTCCTAGGTTAGAAAACTGAGCTTTCACAACTCATAGAAATAAATACCTTTGCTAATTTCCTCAGTTGTCTTTCATTTAACAAAGCCCAGGATGCCATTAACGTCATTGCACTGGAAGGAAATTCCAAGCACTCCATAAAAGTTCATATTCAGTTGAACTTCAGATAAACCTTTTTTTTTAAAGCAAATATAAAATAAAATAACCATTACCAGATTTAACTTTTTATCTTAGAACAGAATGCTGAGAATTAACGGCCTGGAAGTCAAAATCGATATTCAGTGAAGCCTAACTAGTTAGGGGTGAGATTATTCAAAGAACTATCTTCAAAGTTTTAAACATTTCCTCATCAACTCATGACATTAAAACCTGTACCTTTCCGCTGCTGATCTCTTATAGTAGCAAATCCCTTTAATAGATCCTGTATCTGGGCATATAACAATTAAATTGCTTTCAGCTCAATTGTTTGCTTTTAAATGAATTGAGAATCTTTGATTATATATAAATTCAAGAAGACAATGGTTACTTATAAACAAAGTAACCGGACCATTCCATAATTATTTTCTTTTATTTTTCTTCTTTTAAGTAAAGTTGTTTGGGGGTGGTAGACTGGCTAGCAGCTGAGAATTCTTCAAGTTAACCATCTATGTTAGAAATAAATTGCAATTTTTGCCCAAATAATAAATGTCTCAAAGTCCTTGCTCAAAGTTACAGAAAAAAATAACAGAAACAATATTAACTGTTATTTAAAACTACCTGACTAATTAGGTATAACACAGACAATAGTAGCAGAGCTGGGCATGGTAGCTAAGTTGTCAGGACAGATTCCTGAATCCATGGAACCAGAAGAGGGCTAGGACCAATTCATGCAAAGGTTTTTGGCTTGTTTGTTCTTGCTGATGGGCTTGAAAAATCTTTTTCCCTAAACTTATTTCTTGAAGCTCTGAATTCAACTTCAATATTAATTAGAAAGGGTAACGTTATTATTGAAGCCATAGAACACTGGAGGTGGAAGTGTAGCTATAGGTAACTGAATTAAAACTTCTGTCTCACAGATGGAAATATCCAGGCGAAGGGAATTTAATAACTCACTTATAGTAACACCATCAGTTCATGGCAGGTACATTCATTCAGCAATCTTTAGAACCCAAGTTTTCTGACTTCTTCATTTCATTGCATCTGATGTCCTTACGCGTATTTTATAAAATGGGTACAAATACTCTTGCTGATAAACAGGAAATTTTCATGTAATTTACATGAAGTATACACACCACACACAGAAGATTCACATTTATTGGTCCCATTAACTGACCTCACCTAAATTAAAGATACTGTAATAACACCAAACGTTGAGTAAAAGTAATTTTCCCTCTCCCCCTTGCTTAGAAATGATTTGTAGAACTTATTTGGATGATGGGTATCCATTTAAAAGGAGGAAAATTTGAACTACTACCTTCTTCCTAAGCTATATGTAAAATTATGACTTTGTCCTAGTGTGATCCTCATCTACATGCATAGTTTTCCTCAAAGTCATCTTTTATATTTATCACCATGGGAGAATGGTTGCTGCCCTGGATATGTGCCTGACCACCATGAAAATGGCAGATGCATTTCCAGAAGTTACGTCTTGAATTTTTTTCTTTGTATTTTCTTATTGCCATTCATGCTGACTATTAGAATAGTAATAGCCACTTTTTAAAGTAGCAAAGTCCTGATTCAGAAGTGAAATTCTATAAAGCTCTTCAAATAGTTCACATGGTTTGAAAAAATTAAGCCAGCTCAATGGAGTGGAAGTGTTACTCCCTCACTCCCTATGGTTTCTGAAAAGCCATTAGCAACACATGTCTCCTTTGAAGCATTTATGCTAACATTATTTTCTTTGGTTTGTTTCCCAGTCCTGCTGCCTTTCTTATAAATAACACTCGCAAAGAGAAACTTAACTGCACATAATGAGGAGAAAAGTTGTCTGGTTCCTTTGTGGCGTTATAGTTGCCAAATGGCTAAGAGGATGACCAGCAATTGCACACTCAGCCAGTGGGGCAGAGAGACAAAACCATGGTGTCAGTACTGACCCTCACAGAAGCTTCATACCCAGAAGATGCACATTTGAAATGCTATATAATGGTGTTTCTGTGAATACGCTTTTGGAAAGCTGCATTTAAAATGTGTATATATGTACCTATACTTCAATGTGAGAGATGGTGATTCAGTTTTTCATTTGCCCACCTTCCTTCCACATATTTAACATAACCATGATTTGTTAATAGTATTACTTTTTACCACTCTCTATTGTGTCTTATCTCTAGAACTTAACATTCATTTTTATTAAAATCATTTCCAGTAGGGAAAAACTAGGTCATATGCCATGCCAGGACCAAGACTTGACATGAGATTTGACATAACTCATGAGCCGTATTTTTTATGTTAATCAATTAGAATTTTGAAGAGTGAATCTTCTCCAGCAGAGTTTGTTAATGCAGCTATTCTGGGGAAAAGAGTAAAAAGACAGTGCTTCTAGGAAGATTGCTTGGGAGGACAATCAAGTGGTGTCCCTGCATGTTAAGAGGTTTGAAGACATTGGGACCAGAAGATGCAAAGACTTTACAGAAGGGTAGGAGCACCCACATAAAAGAGGGCAAGAACAGGACAGACCAACTGTGTTAAAATGAATGAGTTTCTCATTACCAGGAATACTGTCATTGACATGAGGATGCAATTATAATAATCACATTTGGATGCACTAGACATTTCTTCAGGCAAGATTACCTTTGAAAGTCACAGAGTTGCCTCTCTCAAAAGGAGGGAACAAGAATAGATGAAGAATGATTTTATGGTGAATTTATGTTGACTTGAGTAACATCAACCCCTGTTCTACTTACTGTAATTTTTCTACCCAAAATATGTATAATAATGACATGGTAGTAACACAATTGCTGGATGAGGGAACAAAACAGTCAATGAGGAATAAAAATGGAAGAAAAATTGAAAAGGGGTAAAAGAAATAAAAGTATTTTTTGTATTCAACTACGTTGTATTTCATTTGAATAACTATCACTAATTAAACAATAAAACAAATTTTGTAAATATTACTTCAATAAATCCCTTCCAAGTACATTTATCTCATTAAAACCTAACAATAATTTCAGTTGTTTCTTTCGTTCTCAGAAAGATGAGAAAATGAGCAGAGATTAGTTAATGACTTGGCCAAAGTCTCCTTGTTAATGAAGATAATAAAAGAAAATGTATGATCTCGTTGATTTGTATTTCATAAAACTAAATCCCATGTTTTTTTAAATCACAGCAAAATATACTTCCTTCTAATGTTTATATGTATCACAATATATATATAAGACATTTAAGTTTAGCGTGAAACAAAAATTAAAAGATTTCCACAAAAATCAGGGACCAGTAAAGGCCATTTAGAAAGCCAGGCCTTGTAAGGATCCTGTCATACATCCAGGTGTATTGCCCAGATGGCACAGGTATAAAACCTATGAAATGGGAAAAATGAGATCGTGAGTGCCATTATGACTGTTCTACATCTATAATACATTTATCCCAAGAGGCAGTTGTACAGCTGTTAACATATATGGGCTTGTATTTTCACTTGTACTTGCAAAGATATTTAAGATTTATGGTGATGGGTATCTTTCCTCTATAAAGACTGCAAAATAAGGAAATTTACCAAGGGTATAATCAGGTGATGAGATGTATTTGCCAAGGATTATTACAGCAAATGAATAAGTAAGATAGTAAGGCTTCTTCGTCATATGAACCATCTGCAGAAGAAGTAAAAATAAAGTTTTTGTTACTTAGTTGGTTTATTCTGTTATTGTGCTGTCTTTCATTAACCGCACTGCGGAAGAAATGGAAACATTTTCAGAGGAAAGGCATTTAAATATACATATAACTTGAAACCACTTTTTGAGCTCTAAGTAAGAATTTTTCAACCATAAATGGCAAAAACTTCTTTTCAGGGGTAAGTTATGATATTGCTATTGCACAATTTTAGTTAAAAATATAATTTTACCAGTTTACATGGTTTTAAAGTGATGTATGTTGAAGCTTGCTCTTAAAAAGCCTTTTCAAATACATACTGGCGGTAGTATTAGCTCCCATTCTTGCTATAACAGCCACAAACTTAGTGGCTTAAAGTAACACAAATTTATTATCTTATAGAGATTAGACGTTGAAATGGGTTTTAGTTGGTTAAAGTTAATGTGTCAGCAGGGCTGTGTTCTAGAGGATAATTTGTTCTCTTCCCTTTTCCAGTTTCTAACAGCCACCTGTATTTCTTGTCCCCCGGCCCCTTTTTCCATCTTCAAAGCCTGAAGCATGGCATCTTCTAATTTCTTTCTGACTTTGCTGCCTCCCACTTTTACTCTTAAGGATCCTTGTGATTATATTAATTCCACCTTGATCATCCAGGCTAATCTCCCCACCTCAAGATCTTTAACTTAATCACACTTGCAAAGTCTCCTTTGCCATGTAAGGTAGACATTTGTGGGTTCTGGAGATTAGGATGTGGACCTCTTTGGAAGGCCATTCTGCCTACCACAGAGAATGAATACATTTTACTTTCTTATGAAAAATTGATTTATCAGCACTATCACCTTTATATCCTAGCTGAAATTTTAAAAACTTGAAGTATATGTTCTATCCCAGTATCACAAGTTCAGTATTGAATTCTAGATCCTATGCAATGGTTGACATATTTATAATGGTCAAAAGTGTTTGTTAGATGATGAAAAACAGTTCTCAGGAAAGAGAGCAATGTGTTCAGATTTTAGCTCTTCTCTCTATCATAATCACTGAATTAGAATTCAGCAAGTGCTAAGCAGAATATCAGTGTTCTTTAAGAGATGCTTTCTCTCTCTTTTTGCTTAGCAGCTCCAATGATTATCAGGAAATAAATCAACCGTCAGCAGTCATAGACAGCTATTTAAATCTGAGGTTTGAACGTCTTAATTGGTGCGTTAAAAGTTAAAGAGCCAAAGTCATGTTAGAAACATAAAACTACATGCATAAACTATAGTACAGTATTCCATGGTTAAGAAAGCATCACATTGTTTTCTGCATTGAATTATCTTGAGACTTTTATTTGGAAAAAATTAGGAAAACTAGAATTAAAATCTTAGGAAATTTTGCAATACAAAGCAATTGTCCAATTGTCTATGGCAAATTGAAAACACTCAAAATTAGTAAACAAAAAGCATGTCTGTTTTTAGGCATTGTAATTGCATATCAAAATTGTCCTTTAGAGTCCCTGACCTGAGAATCCACAGTTGTTTACATTCAATGTAATGAAGCTTAATATACTTCCTTTGTTATCATGTTAAATATTGGAATCATCTTACTTTTTGGAATCTGTATGGACTTTGAGATCATTATGACAAGACTTTGCAACATAGAATTCTTTAGGTTTCCTTTACGTTCTTTAAAACCACAATCATTAGGGGGCAATTAATATGGATATGAGTTATTTGTGTTATGGAGTGAGTTGCTAAGAAAGAGATCCTACTCATCCATTAGATACACAATTAGTTTTGGACAATGTAATTCCTAAATTCTAAAATCACCTTTAAAATCCATTAAAATATACTATGGTCCCAAACTAGTTAGTTTCACTAAGTCACAGTTTTACAACCTATCTAATTAATGAATAATAGCCTTACTTATATCCAATAAAACTATCTCTGTCTATATTTCCATGTTATTATCAGGTACCATGCAGAAACTTAATTTATAGAACAGATTATTTTAAATATTATTTTAGGGTACTAAATAATCAGTAAAATCTTGAAAGTTATAAGAACTTTAAATTTTGTAAACTATTTTTTAAAAAGCATTATTTAATTATATCTTGTAAAAGATAGTAAATATGGTGTTAAATGGGTTCTTAAGTCAAATTTTGATTTAATAATGGAAGTAGCAATTTTTTCTCCATTGAACACATTTTTAACAGAGGTAATTATTCATTTCACAAAAATGCTTTTTGTATTCAAGTTTCCCCATAAACTAAAGATGTTTAAGCGTGGAATATTCCCATGCCAACTACTCAATTAAAAATGTGTGGGTTATCTATTTTTGGGATAATTTATGTCAATTTTAAAATCCTGGGTTAATTAAATTTGACCCCACGTCCCAGCATGTTATTGGATATTTGTTTAAGGAATGCAAATAAGTTTAAATCTAATCTTAATATTAACCACTGCTTATGTAATTAAAAAGTAGAATCAACAAGGGGGAAGAAAGGAATGCATTTTTAAGTATTCACACGCATACACGAAATGTCTGTGATAATCTGTAATATGCCCTCCTACGTGTGTGGATAATTTTTCAAGTTGGTGAAATGGAGTTGTCACTGGTTATTTTTATAATTGCTTAAAAGCAAATTTTTAGAACTTTAAAAAAATGTTTTCCTGACCGCAAGTGCTCAGTAGACTATTTATATTACAATTAAACATAACATTTTTATTAAAAAATACCAACTTTACTTCCCCAGTGTTCTGTAGCTACTAGAATATTACCTCCAGTTCTTATGGGGGCATATTTGTTCTCTTTAGAATAGCCAGAGAGCAGAACTGATTATCAAGTGGAGAGTTGCAACCACTCTGCAAACATTCCCTGACTTTGCAATGTAATAGTTACATATTTTATAAAATCATGCATTGCTTTATAAAATGATTTAAAGCAATTGCTTACCAATATATTTTATTCTATTTTAAAATATTAATTTGAATGTATCCAATAGCACATTTTAGTTTCATATTTTCACTTGTCTACTGGATTTATGACACTCTTCACATTTTAATCATACACATGCTATCTTTTCAAATTAAACTTTTTAGCAACATTATTTAATTTTTAAATACACTCATTCCCAAAATTGAAAGTTTTAAAATATTATATATCTACATAGATATATATAATAATGCTCTCACTAAATTTAGAATAGCCATTGAATATTGCAACACGTTGGCTACCACCTTCTTGCTAAGTAGGTGATATGAACCATGACATTACAATCTTAAAACTGTAACAAGAATGAGTTATGTTTGTACTATTTCCCATTCTCATTATATTCTTTGTCACACAATGAATTAATGTTGTGCCATTTTCTATTCTCATTACAATCTTTTCCTTATGAATTGGGTATCAGAATTTTAATGTCTTTTGTAATCTGTGAAATATAGTAGTATGTTTTGTTATACTACTATGACCTTGCTAATATTTTGCATTTTGATTGGTTAGCCCAACCTGTAATATACAGGGTAAGGTTAGAGTGATTGGCCAATGAAATAATTCTTATTGTTTTTGACTGTTTTAATAAAATGCGTTTAAGAAACATTTTTGAAACCTTAATTTTTACACGCTTAAAAAATGATAACCTTGAGATAACAGGCAAGTAAATTTCGGTTTAGAAACCATATAGTGACTTTTCCACATAAATTGAGTGTAATGTAGATTATTTCAGATTATAAGAAAATGATAAACATGTGTATTCCTGCAGATTTCATTGCTCTTTTATTTACTCTTTTTCTGGTTTGAATGCACATAAATGTTCATAGCAAAATGGTTTCATTGTTTTGTCTACGTCTTTATCAACACCTTCCTGTCAGCTGGTCATTTGAAAAGTTATACTGATGCTAAATATTTTTTTTGCTCTGTGAGATTTGCTATTATTGTTATAAGTTGTAAATTTAAAATCTTGTCCTATATTTTCCTCAGGTTATAAAGTATTTCTGTACAATTTCCAATAAAATAATATTTTTAAGAGAATGATTTTGAGATAAGTAAAATCCAGATTTTTCTGATCCCTAAGCTGCTTTTATAAGATTGTTTCTAACTGACTTGTCACATTTATATTTATACCTTCACTTGTCCCAACCTTGTTTGGAAATAGATGTTCATAGCATGGAAATACTTGATATATAAAATTGGCTGCTTTTAGAAGAAAGTATATGACTGACAGGTATATTGCTATATGTTTGGGGGTTTGAAAACAATACATAAAGTGACAGAGGAATAAACAAGGCAAATACATGGGCAGCTGGAAGTGAAGATTGTAACTAATGTAAGATGTCTTATTAGAGCATTAATTTATACAATGCATTCTAACTACTTTTGGGGAGTAGGACTACAAAAATGGTAGAGCCATAGATGGAGAAAGGGAAGATAAAATACCAGTTCAGTAAACTCTGATGGTCTCATGTTTTAATGAGTGCCCAGACCACTTAGAAGTTATAGGCAAGTTCTCAGCATATTATAGACACTAAGAAATTCATCAAAATTTTATCTTAAGTTATTGTTCAAACAAGTATTCCATTGGTCCATTCTGTTTCATTAAATAGGATGTTAGTGACAGTCTTTTCATGGTGAAATGGAAGTATCCAAGAGTATTTTTTATTTCTAGAGTCCCAGTTTTTGAAAGTTGCTTATAAATACTTAAATAAGTTGTTTCATTTTAAAAATTACCTTCTTTTTCTGATTCAAATACAAAAATCTGTACTTTGGTACTACATTTTACAACCTGTAATTGTTCTTTTCTTCATCCAGTCATTTAAAAACACTTATGTGTGATTATTTCTACTGAATGTAGAGCTATATATTGTAACTTCTAATGCATTGATCAATTTTATTAATAAGAAAGAGTGATCTGTTGCTTAAGAATTGAAACTATTATCTTTATGTCATTTATATACACAGCAATTTCCAGTATTCATGTTAGCAAAAACAAACCTTTCCCAAAGGCTTATGATGGCACTTGCAAAATATAAAAGAAAAAGATTCAGAGACAAGAAAGTTCATTTTATTCACAATCTACTCTAAACCTGCTGTGTCAAATCTGAGAATTTCCTTACTCTTTGGGAGAATAAAAGAACTTTATCACGCTTAAACATCTTTAAGTGTGCATGAGGGTACTTCTTTCTAGTAAAACTTTTATTCAGCAAATCATCCATTCTTCAGAAATAATGTAGATTTTTACAGCAATTACGAGTTTAAAGTTTGGCTTCACATATTTTATTGGCTTTTATTGTTTATAGTTGGAGTGCTCTAGTTTGCTGAATTCTGTTAAAAATAATGCAGGTATCTTGTCTATTTTTCTAACTTCAAAATATCTTTGATATGCAATATTTATTTTAACCTTTTATATTGGCATTTATCATTCACTGTTTACATTAAACATTTTAAAGTAAATTATGTCACTTTGTTGTCTTCCTTTAAATTTTAAACATCATAAGGGTTTATTACCACATTTTTCCTTGTTCATTTTTGAATGGCACTTAAGTTTTTTCATTTCCTTCCAAACCGACATTTCATTAAATAAGTTTCTAGATTTTTCAGAGATCAACATGCCTAAGAAACAGTTGTCACAATTTCTTATACTTTGCTGATGAAAAAAATATTGGCTAATTTAAAAATCAAATCCATGCAGCAAATGGAGTAGTAAAGAGAAATTAAAGTATAATCATGGACAAATCAAGTCATACTCAAATCTTCATTAAAACGTAATTTGCAGGATAACCTCAAGGTGCCTCAACAGTTATAGTAACATGTAGGGATCAAGCTATTCAATAGTAATACTTGTTCAAGTTGTCCTATATGATTAAGAGAGAACAAATTGTCATGGTATCTTGCTTAGTCTCACTTAAGGCCAAATTTTGCCCTCTGGCTTGACCTCAAGATTTCCATGAACTCTAACAAAACTCATGAACACACATCAAGGAAATAATTTATTTTCCATGGAATAAAGAGAAAGTGAAAGCATAGTGTGGCTGCTGCCTTTTAGGTAAATAAGCATATATGGTGATTATCTAAAATCTAACACTGACTTAACTAAGCCGTGTTTTTCTACATTGCATGCCTAAATAGTGATGAGATTTAACATGGTGTTTATCGGTTTCTATTCTGCTAAAAGAAAAATGGCTAAAATTTCAAAGATTAACGTTAGTGGTGAAGGATTAATTATATATATGCATGTTCACCATGGGTCATGACGGATTTTTCTCACCAGATTAGAAAATAGTAAGTTTAATTCTCATGCATGTTAATAAAGCCAGCATTTTTTAGTTTTTTTTTCTTCCTGCCAGCCACTCTTTTTTTATATACACAATTAATGAATTTTCACAACAATTATCCAAAGTAGGAACTATTGCTTTTGCTCTTTTACAGATGAGGAAACTAAAGCATAAAAAGAAGTAATGTAAATTTCCCAAGGGTACACAATAAATAGGTGGTGGATATGAACTTTGAGCCCAGATAATGTGGCTTCAGAACTCTTGTTCTTAACCACGAACCCACCTTCCTAAATCAAGAAAATATGTCAATGGTAAAGCTGTTTTGCTGTTTGTAGTATCAGCTGAAAAAGCGTGGATAGATTATTTCCAAATTCAGGGATCTGTGCCTTTAGGAATTAAATGGCCACTACACCAAACTACATGTAATTCCCCAAATATGTTTAATTAGGAAAATATTTTTTGAAATATTTCCTAGTATATTTTCCCCTCTCAGCAAACATCTTTTTTTTTTTTTTTTCCTGCAGTCTTGCAGTCTTGCAGTCTTTTTTCTCTTAAGGCAAAGATGAGAGAATATAAAGAAAATAATAAAAATAATACAAAGGAAATCCTTCTTTAACAGGAAGGGTATAGAGAGCCTTCTTTTCATCTAGGGGAGAGAGAGAGCAGGACAATCAATTTTCTGGGAATGTCTTGTTTCCTGACTCCTCCACCCACTCCAGTGAAGTCTGTCAAACAATGAGAATGTTTTGAAGTAATTCCAGAGCTAATTCCTCTGGACCTCAAGATCATACACTGAGAAAATTTCAAGTTATCTGATTCAGTCCCTGTACCAATACGTGGGCCTGAATCCAAGCAGAAATTGTGGCAGGGCGAGGTAGAGAGTGTGAGAGAGCCTGCCATCCCTTATTTCTCATGGCCTCCAAATGTCATGGAAGAGATTCAGAGGTTGTCATGGGATGCTATGAGAGTCTCAGAGAGTATCTGAATGTGTCAGACAACAGAAAGCCACCATGTGGCGGCGCGAAGGCAGATTCTCCAAAATCATTGGCCAAATGAACAGTTGAATTTCAGGGGGCTAAGCCATGTCGGGGGGCTGCGGGAGGAACAGCTGCTTTCTCCAGGAGCCACACTCACACACACTACTCCATACAAAAAGAATTCCCACAAGTCATTGCAGCTGGATGACATCCAGATATCAGTCAATGAAATGACATCTCAAGTGGAGATCAGTAAAAGCCTGTAGAGAAGGACCACACAGAGGCAGGACACCCTTTCCTTCCATGATGAAATTACATGAGCTTTCCTTGTGCCATCTGGAGGCTACCAGAGGAGAAACAAAGACAAAGAAGGGTGAAGAAACCTTGAAATATACAAGCTTCTCCAAAGAGACCCAGTTTATGTCAAGGCAGCGGTGCTTATTTAGAACCTCAGTATTCTTTCTACTGCCCAGTGAAAATAGTAGGGGAGAAAGGATGTGTCCAGAACAAAAGAAAATTCATTTAAAAAATTCTAAAACTTACATTTTTTGTGTGTTCTATAGTTGAGTAAATTCCTATTTGTTGCAATATACACTATGGTGTTTACTATACTTTGCATATATTGATATCTGCCTCTTAGAAGCCTATCATTTCCCTCTTTCTCAACCTTCCTGCCCCCTTTTTTTGTTCATCTGTTGAGATTTGCTCCAAGTGGCCCTTTGCCTTGTGCAAGCCTTCCAAAATCTCAGTTATGAAGCACACCTGACTTCAGTTCCCATAGACTCCTGAGTGTTCCTCTACCACGATGTTTTACTGTAATTTGTGTTTTTATCTGTTTTCTCCCACTAGGCTATGAGTCTAATAGAAGAAACCACGTTTTGTCCATCCATGTATCTCTACTCACTCACACAATACCAAGTAGAGCAAATGCAGATGAAAGATTGGAATTTTCAAATTATGGCAGTCTGTTAAAAATAAAAATTCCACATACATCTCATTTTTGCCATAAGAATGATCACATTTGATTTTTCTCTCTTTTTTTTTTGTAGGTAATGTTTTATTTTGAAAATACAATGTCACAAATAAAGACTTCTAACTTTTTATTATTATTATACTTTAAATTCTGAGATACATGTGCAGAAAATGCAGGTTTGTTACATAGCTACACACGTGCCATGGTGGTTTGCTGCACCCATCAACCCGTCATCGAAATTAGGTAGTTCTCCTAATACTCTCCCTCCCCTAGCCCCGCATGCCCCAACAGGCCCCAGTGTGTGATGTTCCCCTCCCTGTGTCCATGTGTTCTCATTGTTCAACTCCCACTTATGAGTGAGAACAAGCGGTGGTTGATTTTCTGTTCCTGTGTTAGTTTGCTGAGAATTATGGTTTCCGGCTTCATCCAGGTTCCTTCAAAGGACATGAACCCATCCTTTTTTACGGCTGCATAGTATTCCATGGTGTACATGTGCCACATTTGATTTTTAAAAAGAACTTTTGAAAGTGTCTTTGGAATATTACGTAATAGAGTCACTCTATTAAAACTCTTCAGGTCAAGCAATATCGCTGTACCTGACCTTGTTTTTTGGCATGTAGAATGTTTGAACTAAAAGGAACACTGAGCATGAGAGTCTGTTGTTCAGATAAAGGAAGTGGGAATCACTCAAAAGATCACCCAGCCAAAAATCACAGCCTATTCATCTGGTGGCTGCAATAGCCGTTGTCCCCCTGGCCTCAGGAGAGCTGACCAGCTCTTTTCTTTGCCCCTCTGTCCAAATTTGCTTTTCTGAATTCCCCACAGCATGGCTTAGAGGGAAGCTCCTATACCACAGACCATACTTAAAATCCAGTGATGGTAGGCATATAGTTATATGTTGATTTTTAATATTAGGAACTCTCTGTCTTTAAAATATCAGTCTCTTTTTCTTTCTAAGATAATACATTTGGCAATCAAACTCTTTAGTGTTTATTTAACAAACCTTTGAGTAATTAAAGTACAATTATACCCTTTTGAGACTTAAAACTTGAAATAGAGATTGATATTTTTGGTACATGTGTGTTTGGATTGAATATAGAGCCTGAAGCACTGTTGAAAAAAATCATCAAGCTTTAATAAACTTTACGCATGACTTGATTGCAGTTGTACATCCAAAGAAAACAAATATAGTTCCTAATTAATTCACCTTAGAATAGCAACTATTTGTTTAAAATAAGCCATTTAGTGAAAATTATAGAGAACTATTTGTAGAATTTTTAGTGTGTGGCTTTGTTAAAATTTTAACTGTCATAAAGAGACTTCATTTAAAAAAATTTGTGTTTGCAGATCCTGTACTAGGACTTTTTCTGAAGCCATCTTACTGTTTTATTTGTATGTTATTCTGTGGTCTTCCCAAAAGTCATTTAAAAAAATAGCCAAATGAGAAAATTTTGATTTTTTTACCCTTTATTCATATATTTTCTCTAGTATATTTCATGTGCCCAGATTTTTTTTTTTTGAGAAAATGTGGAATTTATTTTTATGTATTATTTTCCCCCTTGGCTGTTTCCACATTTAATTGTGAACACGATATCCGCTTAAATGAGATTATACTTTATGTAAATTCTGGTAATGTTTAGTCACTTCATCTTGAATTTGTCATCCAGTAAATATGTGTCAAATAAATATCTACCATTAGGAATCACAAAGACACATAAGACATGATTCCTCCCTCTAGGGAGGGACCTAGTTTAAGAAATAAAGCACATAAACACACAAATTACACAAAATATTCATAAATATCAATGTAAGGGATTTTATATGTTAGTTGAATGAAAAGTGAGAGGATTGGATGCAATTATCTCTAGTTTTTCAAGTTCTGTAATCCTGAAACTGTGTCATCAAGTTTATGGACAAGGAGTTCTTCGTAGGGGATGATCATTATGGGCAGTGTGCTCAACATTAGATTAAAGAGGTTATTTGGGCCAATACCTCACTGTTCCCTGGAAGTTCTAGTTCTCTATTCTGTAGAGTTAGTTGAGTAGAGAAAGTTGTTTTATATTCAGGTGAATAAATAACAATGCAGGTAACTAGGTAGGAGAAATACTTTGAATGCATGTATAATAATATGAATATATATGGATGATTGTAGGATCATGAAAGAGTAGCCAGAGATGGCTGGAGTCAGGGTGAACATTGAAAGGTAGTGGAAATAAGACTAAATGGGAGATGGGTCAAATTGTGAAGAACTTTGAATACAGGGTAGGGAGTTTGCATTACATCTAGTAGACTGACATCTTTGGAATTTTGTGAGCATGCGTTTCAAATTGGGCAGTCTGGTATTTTGAGTATTGTTCAGGAAAGAAATTGAGAAGGTAACAGATATTTTGATAAAAGGAACATTCTGTCAGAAAACCACAAGGATCAAGGGAAGAATTAGGAATCTGCAGGCAGGCTTTGGTATTTCAATTTGTGTAGTTTCTAGCCAGCTCCCCCTAATGAATGGGATGTGGCAGTGAAGAGGGACATGCTGAAAGCTCCTAGTCATTCATATTCTCTTTAATCTGGGGCATTTGAAATGCAAGAAAGTGACTGGTGTGGCAGCCCTCCCTGTGCATTTCAAATGTGTGAATCACAACATTGAAGAGGGGGAAGTGGCAAAGAATGTGGCAATGTGGTTTCATGATCCATCTGGTGAAAGTCTGTGATCAGCCTGTTGGAAAACCCACCTCTAGGCTATGTGGCACCATTAGAGGCTTTGAGCAGGGAATGGACATGATCAAAGTTGTTTAATTTGACTTTTAAGGAGTGAAATATTGGAAACGTAGAAACTAGTTGAGAAGCAATTGCAGGAGTCTAAATAAGAGGTAATAAAGGCCTGGACAAGGGAATGAAGCAACGAGACTGGAAAGGAAGGAACCAATACAGGCAGCTTCAGAAAAATGACTAATATGACTTGGTGGAGTAGAGGCATCATTGCTCAGTGGAACTGGCTTATACTTTGAACAAAACAGACCTCATGCATTTGGATTTTAAGTATAATACATACTAGGTATATGGCTTTGGCCAAGTTGTTTATTGAAACATTTCATATTCATCTTGAAATATGGTAAGCCCTGAAGAGGATGTATAACTTTATGTATTGAATATAGATGACAGTGGTCATCATTATTTTTATTATTGTTATATCTGGAGATAAGATGGGAAGATGAGATGGGAAAGTGGGAGACAAGTGATGTTTTGCACATCAGAAACTGAAGGAATTGTGGTACCATTCAAAGGACTAGGGAGGCAAAAGGTTGAATTAGTTGTAATGTATCCATCACATTGATGATACTTTTCTTAAATTATCTTTAATCAATAGCTAGCATGGCTATATACAAATAAGTGCATTTTCTTAGTATGAAATAGACTTCTACAAAAGAAAACAGAAACAATAAATGGACCTTGGAACACTCAAATAGATGATTTACACTGTACTGTGAAGAGGACTTCTGATGCTAAATTAGGCTTCTAAATTTAGTTTAAAATCCATTAGGCTACTTTGTGTCTTACTCATATATTGAATGTTTAATATGAGTTTAGCTAAACATAATGTGTTACTATATTATACTTCACCAAATGATCTGCAGAGGGTACCATTGAAATGCAAGTACTTTAGGGGCTGATCATTAGGTTCATGTAAGAAGTGTCTTTCAGAAAGCAATCATTATGACTTAAATCTAAAAATCCAATTGATATAGGATACTATAATTGTCCAAATAAGAAAGTGGGCCGGAGTGCAGTTGTACCCTTCTTGGTTTCAGTATCAAAATGGTTTTCAGAAGACATGTTAATCTCTGATATAGTTTATGACTTTGCATACATTTATCTTAGAAAAAATAATATTCCTAAAGGATTCTGTTATGTATAATTTTGGTCATTTCATCTTGAGGACTAATGGGAATTTCTCCATGGCTTCTTTTAAGACATTTTATTTTGTGTTGTGAAATTTTGTTAAAAGAGCAGGTTTTGAAAAGCTCTGACAGCCTCTTCAGCAAAAGATCCAAGATTGTCAGCCATTGATGCAAAGACCTGAATCTGCTTTGACACCTCAGAATAGGCTTCTGGCAATGTTATGTCTTTCTTTCAGATGTTTGGGTAAATCACACAGCCCAGAACCTGCATCATACATTATGCCTAAGTCATAAACAAATGCTGCTGAGGTAAGGATATTCCTTAGTCCACTGTACTTTGTTCGATGTTTTGAAACTATAGATGTCACTTGAATACATCAGTAAACATTTCTTCAGGGTTTGAATATGCATTCAAAGTGGCTTTTATAGCTCTTTTATTTGAGTCGCTTGAAAGAACTAAGCATCACTACTAATTCCAAGCAGCCATATTTTCCTACCAGTAAAATAGAAGTGTAAAAATATGTGAAAAATAAGGATTTATGAAACAAAGCCTTCCTAATTATAGTTTAGTGGGCTATGTTATAGGTAGAATAATGCCCCTGACAAAGATGTCTGTGTCCACATCTTTATTCCTGTAACTTGTGAATATGTTAGGTTACATGACAAAGAGGAATTGAGGTATAGTAAAATTAAGCCTGCTAATCAGCTGATTTTAAAATAGGAAGATGATCCTGTACTATCTCGTGGATTCAGTGTAATTGTAAAAGCCATAAACGTTGGAGAGAGAGGTAACAGTTAATGTCAAAGTGATGCAGTGTGAAGAAGATTCATTTGGCCGTTGTTGGCTTTGAAAATGTAAGGGGGCCACAAGCCAAGGAAAACAGGCAGCAACATAAGCTAGAAAAGGCAGGAAATCAGCTTCTCCCCTAGAACCCCAACAAAGAGCACAGGCTCGCCGATGCCTGCATTTTAGCCCAGTGAAACCCATTTCAGACTTCTGACCTGAAAAGTAAGATAATTAATGAGTGTTGTTTCAATCCACTAGGTTTGTGGTAATTTGTTAGAGCAACAATAAGAAGCTAGTTAATACTATTTTTAAAATAAGATTTATATGTGTCTGAATAATAAGGACAAATTTTTCTCAAATTTTAATTGATTAGAAACAAAGTTAAATTTTTCCACAAAATGACAGTGTTCACTCTTAGCCTTGTACAAAACTTTGCATTTTGAGCAATACATTAAATAAGATATAGCATTATTCAACTTTTTCTTTCTATGAATTTAATCTCAGATATTTAAAATTATGCTACAAGATTGATTTTTTTACAGAAAACATTTTTGGATGAGTTCCATCAAATCTCACTTCTAATTGTTTTTTCCAGCAAAAATTTTAGTAATTGACAACTTAAAATTATTAAAAATTATTAACTAATTTTTGTTCTGGAGTGCATTTTCAACATATGCATTGAGAATATTGTTGAAACAAAATAGAAAACTAATATACAAAATGTACTTGGGTACATTTGGGCACCTAACTATAATATACATGGATAGTTTCTATTGCTAAATATGTATCAATAATGTCCAGAGAACTATAGAAAAATTATCTCTCCCAATACTATTCCAAAATTGCCACCGAGGAATATTGGAGGAAAATCAGAAAATTATGACACACTAGAATTGTAGCCTATAAAAAATCAGCATAAGTGTTTTAGATTTCCCACCTTCAAATATGCTTTGAAACTGTGGTTGATGAAACTAGACAATCTTCTACATTTAAAATATTATTTTTTACATATTCATTTGTTGCATTGTTATAAGATCAGAAGTTATTTCTAACTTTTAAACTTTTAGTATGGAAACTTTTAAACATACGCAAAAATGAAATTATATGATAAGTCCTTATGATCACTCACCTTTAACGATTATTAACTCATGGCCAATCTTGTTTTATCTACCCCTCACTTATTTCCCTCCTCATTCCTACTATGTTTAAACAAATTTCACATTCATATAAATTCATATATATTGTAGCACTAAATTAAAAGGATTCTTTGTTTTAAAATAAACACATCATTATCATATCTTTGAAAATATCTTAATACTGTCAAATATCCAGAAAGTATTCAAATTTGTATTTCTCTCATAATGTCATATTTTTGCCAACATGTTTAACTAGAATTCAAATAAAGTGTACACATTTTGAATGAGAAACATGTATCTTAAGTAGTTTTTAACCTATACCTCTCCCCATCTCATTCTTTGACTTACAATTTATTTGTTGAAGAAATCAGGCTGTGTATTCTCTAGTGTCTTCCTCTCTTTCGATTTCGCAGATTGCATCTCCATGGTGTAGTTTGAGATGTTCCTCTGTCCTGTGCACTTCTTGTATACTGACAATTAGATCTAGAGGGCTGATAAATTCAGCGTCAAGAGATTGTCTGACTGCCACGCTGGCAGAATACATGTGATTTTTCACTGTTGCTTGTAAATGAACAGCCCTGGCTCATTTAAAATTTAATAAGAGTATAAAGCATGGTCTAAGAAATTTTTCAATACCATGGTATCCCCCTTCCAAAGTCTCTTCTGATGTCATTTATGACTGGAATAGAAAATAGCTCCTCTAGAATAATGGAAATACTACTTTAAGAGAGAAAAATTTCACTTTTTAAAGAGCTCATAACTGCTTAAATGGGAGGTGACAAGGTAATTTAAATATTTCTTAATTTCAATAATAAAGGAAAATCTAAATATAGGATGTTTCTTTGTTAAGACTTTCTCTCTGCTCAAGCTGACCTAGAAGAAATAGAGAGGCCATATACCAGGAAAGATTACTTGGAGTACAATAAGTATTATGAAAAATAACTAATATTTATTTAGTGTTTACTAGGTACTATTCTAGGTTCTGTATCAGTATCATCTTATTGAATTTTCAAAACAACCTCATTATACAAATGAAGAAGTTGAGAAAAGTTGAATAACTTGCCCATGGTCCTCTAGTGACTGAATGCCAGCAACAGAATGCAGTCAGAAAGGATGATTCCGACATATCCTCTTAAACTCTTAGCAAAATTGTCTTTAACAGCCTGCACTGGAAAGGAAGACTTACATCTATAAGTAATTAAGAACTGCACTGTTTTTGTTTTGCTTTTACAGATGTTGTCTATGAACTTTGTGTCTGAGTTTTGTTGCCTTTTGTTAACTTTAGGGTAAACCCAATCCATTCATGTAGACATGTTTGCTTTTTATTCCCCAGAGTTCAGAAAACGGGGCTGCATGAATGCATCTTGGACTGTGAAAAAAGAAACATAAATATTTATGTACTAGTCATACACATTATTGCAGATATTTATCTAGAACTCTATTTTTTGGTGTTTGGTTTGTTCCACTTCTATATTGTGTAATTTATACATTCTAGCTACTCAAGAAGTGGCAAAAATGCATTTTTCTTGTTTACTCTCAATCTGTAATTTTTTACTGTGTAATTATGCACAAGGGTTAACATACATAACCTCACAAATTAGACATACAGTTGTAGGATTAGATCTCGCTTACAGTTTCTGCTTTCAAGATATAATACATACCAGTGCATGTACTGAGAGAATTTTTTAAAGCAAAAGGTAAAATAAGGATAAATGAATGTAAACTTTGAATCTAGATTCAAAGTACATTCTTCTTGTAACATCCATATTAGTGGGACACACACACACACACACAAGTGCATAGATCTACCTGTACTTAGAGAGGCACCATTGCATGATAGAAAAATCATAAACTTTGCAACCAAGTTGTTTTGGATTTAAAACTCTTCTCAGCATCTTGCTGTACCTGTGGAGGTGTGTGGAACCTCTTTGAGACTCGGATTTTTCTTTTTTACTGTAAAATGGGTACTATTAATGGATATTCATAACATGTGGGTAAGGTACTTGATTCATAGTGGTACCTGGTAAATTTTAGTTTTTATATTATAATTACCATTTCTGTCTTAAATTTTCACTTTATATACTCTGCTTGAAGATTTCCTTTTCCCTCTTTCAAATATCTAAACTTCAAATATAATGTTGAGGCATAACATTTAGAAAAACCAAGCATACCCTCTACCTCCCAAATGTGCAGGACTTGACACAATCAAATATTGAGTAGCCATTCTCAGTGAATAGAGCTACCAGAGGAAAATAGTGTCGTTTAGCTAAGTTTTCAATTTGAACTCAAATAATTGCTGTCTTTGGAACCTTAGGTAATTTCCACAAACTCGCTGAGCCTTGGTTTCTACATCTGTAAAAGGGGATAATACTGCTTGTATTATTAGGGTAGGCTAAGTTACTGGGATTAAAAAGTTACCAAAATATAATGACTTAAAAATATACTCTATTATAGAGTTCTGTAGTGAGTGATCTCAGGTTACTCTGCCACTTCCTAGGGTGATAATATTATATGCATGGTAGAAGTTGGGTAACTTCAATGTCTGAATTCCTGTAAGAATAAAAGGAAAATATATTGTGAAGGTTGCAAATTCTGTGCCCTCAGACCCAAGTCTGAGGTTGTATACATTACTTCTGCTCAAAGTCCCTTTGCAAGAACTTCATCACATGGCAGTATCTAACTGCAAGAGAGTCTAGGAAATACAGTCTAGCTGAGAGGACATTTGATTGGAAAGAAGGGGATATAAATTTTTGTGGTTTAGTATTAGCCTCTGTCATTTCTTCTTTCATAGGATTATTGTGAAGATTAAATGAGAGTATCTGTAATAGGTATTCGTACAGTGCTTTGCACCTCATAGCCACTGAAAAGTGTTAGTTGGGCTACATTTCTGTTGTGTGATTCCAATGTCCTATGATGTAAGGCTTAAGGAATGAAAGGATAAAGTTAATGGTTACCCACGAGAATGTATTTAAACAGCCTAGGCAACATGGTGAAACCACATCTCCACAAAAAAAAAAAAAAAAAAAAAAAAATTAGCCAGGCATGGTGGCCTGTAGTCCCTGTTACTTGGGAGGCTGATGTGGGAGGATCACTTGAGCCCAGAGAAGTCGAGGCTGCAGCAAGCCATGATTGTACTATTATAATCCAGCCTGAGTGGCAGAATGAGACCCTGTCTCAAAAACAATAACAACTGAAGAATATATTTAATGAGTACATCAGTGAAAATGTGTGAGAACTAGAGGCATTTTCACATTTTGAAATCAATAAAAGGTTAGCTCTTACACATGAACTGAACAGCTTACTAAATTCATATGACTTTAGTAAACCTCCTAACAGTTTAAATGAGTTAGACAGGAGTATTCTTGTTTTTGAGATAAGGAAAACAAGTGGAGGAGAAATTGGCCAAATATCACACAGCTGGGCAACGTTCAAACACGAAGGGAGCAGGACTTCGAATACAGGTATTTTAACCCCTGAATGCTCCGCCATAAATTGTTCTGCTCATTTCAAGAATGGGGAAAAAATCAGGACAGATTAAGAATGAAAATTGATTGATAATATACTTAATCATATTTGGGTACCTTGGATAGTGAGTCAATTCAGGAGAAAAGAATGCTTAAAAAGTGAAACAAGGGAATTATTTCTTATGTATTATATCACTGCTGCTAGTGGGAAAAAGTAATTGTTAGAAACTTAACTACAAAGGTTATCTTGGCATTGTGTTTTGTTTTATTTATAGATTGTCTTAACTAAGTAGTTAAAAATCTATTTGGTTTCTTGTTACAGGATGATCTCCTTCTCCATAAATTACAACATTGTCTATAAAATTTTCTGAATAGTCTGAATAGTGGGGAACCTAGGAAAGAAATCTGCAAATGGAAGAATGCATCCCTCAAATCAATTAATCAGAAAGGTGTTAGTGAATGTCAGATATTGTCAGAAATTTCAAAATTATGTAGAAGATAGTAAAGCAGAAAAAGAAATTAGAATGATGGAAAATGTAATTCAGTGTGAAAGTAAACAATTGAAAATGGGTTTTTTTTTTTTTTGAGACAGAGTCTTGCTCTGTCGCCCAGGCTGGAGTGCAATGGCCGGATCTCAGCTCACTGCAAGCTCCGCCTCCTGGGGTTACGCCATTCTCCTGCCTCAGCCTCCCGAGTAGCTGGGACTACAGGTGCCCGCCACCTCGCCCGGCTAGTTTTTTGTAATTTTTAGTAGAGACAGGGTTTCACCGTGTTAGCCAGGATGGTCTCGATCTTCTGACCTCATGATCTGCCCGTCTCGGCCTCCCAAAGTGCTAGGATTACAGGCTTGAGCCACCGCGCCCGGCCGAAAATGTTTTATTTTTGTAGATCCAGTCAAATATGTTTTTCCAAATTATTTATATGTGCGTAGACCCCACCCCACCCTCGACATACAATTTTTTGTGCTTGTATGTGTTCTTAAAAGACCAATAGATCTTAATATGAGCTCTGAATATTGGTGAAGATTTGTATAGAAATAAATAGGAAGGACATTTCAGGTAGAGGAAAGAGCATGAAGAAAGATGAGAAAACCATCACATAATAAAGCTAGTCTGATACTGAGAAACATTTATTTTGGAGCATTAAGGAGAAAAATTGGAAATTAGGACACATAGTGGTTAAGGCCATATATTTTTAGAGTCAGCAAAGTTTGATTTTTGTGTCTACATTTAATTATGCAATCTTAGACAACTGTCATATCTTCTCCAAGTGTTTATTTTCTTATCTTTAAAAAATGGGGATCATAAAAAATAAGTAGTATAATATACATAAAGCACTTATCCAAATGCCTGGCCTATGGTAGGCATCAAATAGCAATAGTAGTAATAATAATAATAGAATAATCGAATATATATCCCCTTAAAAATTGAGGCACTAGTAATCTCTAGTTTTCTGAATAGTCAAATCAGACATACACACATGACACATTCACATTTAAGAAAGATTTGTTTGGTGCATGGTTGTCACATAAGTTGGTGTGAGAGTGTCCACCGGGAAGCTATTAAACTAACCCTAGTGTTAGTCTTCCTGTGCTTTTCTTTCCTCTTAATTTCCTGCCTTTATCATTTAAAATTTTGCAGTGCATTACTGCTTATCAAGTAAAAGTTTTGAATATTTGTTGCTAAATCCTCTGGTTTTATACCAAGGCTTCTTCTCATTTCTTCCAGTGGGTTCTGCTGATGTGGTCCATTGTTTGTTGGGTGGTATTCACTTACCCCCACATTTGCAGAACTAGTCAGAACAAAAAGCAATTCACTGATCATCCTTTTTGTCCTACCTGAAGACTAAGCCACCAACTGATGCCCCAACTGAAGATTTGTCTGAACTAGGATCTCACTGAGCAGCCCCACAAGTCCGTCCTCTTCCTCTGATCTTTGTGTGGTTTGGGGTGGAGAAAGATAAACTATGGTGCTCTCTTTTTATGCTTTTTCAAAGTACTGAATTGGAAAGTACTGAATTGGGTCCAGAGGTGGACCTGATTTTTTCCCCGCATATGACATACCACAGTCGCTTTTCACTTCATAGCCTGATACCATCTTTAAATCGAGATATTAAGCAGACACCAGTGTCTACAATTATTACATCCTCCAAACTTGAAGGTACATTATCACACTTTCCTAAGGTCCATAGTAATTGCAGCACCAGAAGGAGGCAGCAGATTTCCACTCAGCGCACATCAGCCTAAGAGCTCCCATTTTTGCTGAAAGCCTTTTCTCTATGAGTGATTTTCTTGAAGTCCTCTCCAAAGTATCTTGGTGGGTTTTACCCTCCTTTTCTCTCCCAGAGGAAGGGTTGAATAAAGCTCCTCATCTCAAACACTACACTTTTTACTGTGCAGAAGATGACTCATTTCTCTTCAGTGTCTTCTTACATAGCTAATAAAGTTGGGTTGGATGGCGGCTGGTAGTGGTATAATCTGTACTGCTTTTTTTCTCAGCTTGGTGGATTTGTTAAAGAAATCAGGACTTTTAGTGCCTTATCTCTGCGAGCTTTGAGGAGGAATGGCCAATCCCAGGATATATGAAAAATTCCTCTCAATTTTATATTAAAATATTATCAAATTTAATATTTAGCTCTATCTCATGAGGTAGATATGAATAATATTTCAGTTTCAGAGACAAGGAAATTGGGATCTCTTAAAGATACAGAAATCTGACTGATGTTACACAGTTGATCATTGGTCTTGCTAAGATTGGGAATTACACCTGTCATTCTCTGAAACCACTTTTACATTTATACTATGGCATTTCAGTTCAACAAGTAAATCTGTTTAGTTCCTACAGATTTAATTTTTTTTCAGCACAGATGTATAGAATTGAAGAATTATATTCAGTAGGCTTATGATTTAATCAGATCCAGTTAAAACACAAGACATAAATCTTGAATTATTAGTATTATACAAGTAAACAAGCACCACCTGATAGATTCCCACTTATATATTATTTATAGACTCAATTTTAAAGAGAGTGGCACTGCCTATAAAATAGAGAAAGCAAATAACCGTGTGTAGAGAGTGAATCTGCCTGTCTATATTTGATAAGTTAGGGGTGAGTTGTAACTATCTATCACTGAGCTCTTTGGCTTTAAAAAATAAAACTGATCATCTTATTATAAATTATTGGAAATGAACATCTACTTAAAAATAATTTCTTCTATTGGCCTCATACTTGGCATTTCTCTGCTAGAAAAAAATAAATTTGAGGATCAGCAAAACCAAAGGAAGGAAAATAGTATTGTTATATTAGCATTTCTCCCTAAACTCAAATGAGTTAAATATGACCCTTTTAATAGAAGACACTTAGTAATATTTCACAATATGTTTATTCTGGCTTTTTATTGCATTTTTGTATTTTGCAAATGGCATAGTTATTTCAAGCTTCTTGGTGTTTGGAGCTGTAGGTATTAAGATAATCCCAGCTCCACAAAGGAATTAATGAATGTGGAGCACTGCACTACCCACATTAGGCTGCCAGTCAGCATTAGGGCAGTTTGCTTTTGACATAGGTACGACATGATTGAAGACAGACTCCTCGAGTGCATGTGATGAGCCTAAGGATTGAATATTGTCTCTTTGGCTGAAATAACATCACTTTGCAAATTTAAGAAAGTTTATAACTGATGGATACGTAGATAGGTAGAAACTAGTTGGATGGATAGGAAATAAATAAATATGTCGATAGAAAATTACTTTCTAGGTATCTTTATACTGAGCTTAAATGCATTTGTAACATCTTATGAAGGACCATGAAGCCAATAAATGTTGGCCATTGAAATATAAGACTTTCAATGGGCTTGTGTAGATGAGAGAAAATATTTAAATATGGCAAAAGTTAAATGATGAAGTACTTAATTATCATTTTCAGACAAAAATTGGGCTTTAGTCACAAGAGTGGGTGCAAACATGTTTGTTGAAACCAATTCAGAAGAATGATGACTATTGTTTCTTTCTATAATCTATCTATCTATCTATCTATCTATCTATCTATCTATCTATCTATCTATCTATCTATCCGTCCATTCATCCTGTCTCTCTAATCTTTCTATCTTTTCATTTCATTGTAGAAACAGACCATGTGCCAACAATACTTGGGAGGTTTAGTTTTCTCTTCTTTGAATTGAATAATTCTCTCTTGAAAAGAAGCCCTTGCTTTCAGTAAGATTTCTCAGGTTAAAAAAAGGTTTTGATTTAATATTTGAAGATGGAGTTAACCTCCTGCTGTGCTTTAAGCATTTGAAAACCTGCTGCAAAGTGGCATTTCAAAGACAGCTTAATATCAAATTCAGTTTGCAATATTCATATCTAATTGCTATAGGATGTGTTGTTCTGTTAGTAAGTAGCAGAATAACAATGTTATTATGTTTGGCTTTCACATACATTTCTAGACCTTTGTCAAAGGACAGTATTCCTGTAAATGTGTTGAGAAACATTTATACAAGCCTGAACTCCTACAGTTAAAAAAATGGATTGTCATTTTTTATTTGGCTAAGATATTCTTGTATTGGTACTGTACTTTTTTATTTAAAAAGAGTCTAGTTCTAAGTTCAAATCCACTGTACTATAATTGAAATGGCAATGGAGACAATATAATACCTTCAAAAAAGATAGTTTCTTTTTTTTTTTTTTTTTTTTGAGACGGAGTCTCGCTCTGTCATCCAGGCTGGAGCGCAGTGGCCGGATCTCAGCTCACTGCAAGCTCCGCCTCCCGGGTTCACGCCATTCTCCTGCCTCAGCCTCCCGAGTAGCTGGGACTACAGGCGCCCGCCACCTCGCCCGGCTAGTTTTTTTTTTGTATTTTTTAGTAGAGACGGGGTTTCACCGTGTTAACCAGGATGGTCTCGATCTCCTGACCTCGTGATCCGCCTGTCTCGGCCTCCCAAAGTGCTGGGATTACAGGCTTGAGCCACCGCGCCCGGCCGATAGTTTCTTCTAAAACATGCTTTACTGAGGTCTACATGTTATAAAAAGTTTTAATAGTTGACTTTTTTTCTTTCTATTACAGCTTTTCTGTATGTTCAGAGTACCTTTTTAGCCCAATAAAACTAAAAAATACAAGTATGATGTTAGAATGCTACTTTTGTCTGGGTAAGAAAGAAAACAATTGTGCATACAGTTATTATTAATCATTAATAGCGTGACAGAAAAGTTGACTGTAGTGGGTAAAATCAAGTCAGTTTTATTATTCATTAAGACAATCCTGAAGGACCTACCTTTCACAGAAACCATAAATAATAGAATTATAATATTTCAGTTATGATGTGAAATATGACCATATGCTAAACTGCTTGGCCTTTCTATAATCAGATTTTTCTAATTGTGCAAATTTAAACAATACTATTACCACCTATTATTATCACCATTATACAGAAATTGTTGTTTGATATTTTTGGATGAAATAAATATTAATAATTTGAAAAGAAAAATCTTATTCCAAACTGAGATTTTAAAATATATTAACTATTATCATAATCATTAAAAATTAGCTTAAATGACCTTATGAGTGTCCCACATTTGATCTAGGCAAAGTTTCGATTTAAACTCAAGAGTCTTTGACCATGACCTTGACTGCTATAATGATTATTTTTCTATGGGATTGGCATAGGCATATAATTCATCTTTAATTGAATTATATTCATGGTTTTTGCTCATTTTGGCTTAGGTTTCCTGGAGAGGCATCTGAAGAAGTTGTTTGATATTAACCTTACAGCAAAATAATGTATTTTCTTCCGTTTATAAAATAAAGGTAGTGAAATTTTAACACCTGCTTGATCATAGAGGTCATATATTTTAAGTTTCATTTTTTTTGTAGATAATCTTTTCTCCTAACTAGGAGATAAATGAGAAAATAAAAAGTCATCCAATATGTTCTTCCTTATGTTGTCATTTTTCAAATTTCCACTGTCTCCGTATCATCTACCACTTCTCTCCTTTCTCTCATCTAACAGCAGGATACATATTCAGTCTAACTATCCATTCTCCTAGACTAAGGCCTTCCTCTATGCTTTCTCTCCCTTTCCTTTAGACCCTTCTAAGATCCTCTTCTAAGACACAAGTAGCACATTTTTCTGTTGGTTCCTTGGTTCCCTTAACCTCTCATTTTCTTTCCTTCCTGGCCAAATTTGTTGAAAATTCAATCTACACTCATTACCTCTATTTCCTTTACTTTTCTTTCTTAACTTACTTCAATAGTATTCCTTTTCCTATTTCTCTTTAACACAGAATGAATTGTTCCCAGCTTCCATCAGGAGGAATAGCTATATGTATCAAATATTTACTCCAGTTATTGAGACAACAAAACTAGTTGCAGGATCCATTAAGACACTTTCCCAGAGATCTCAGAGCCTTGAAGGATGTGGTAATGGGAATGGTAGGAATTGGAGAACTCAAAGTGCTATTTAGAAGATGGAATTGCAATCGTGATTTACCGTGGCACCCATACAACTCTGCTGGAATCTATAAAACACTCAGCTTTAACACAGGATAGAAATAACTATACTATGTGTCCCCAGATTAGGATTAACCAAGGAATATATTAAAAATTTTTTGAAATTAAATTGCACTACATAGTGTAAAGTGGTAAGTCTCAGACTGGGAAAATATGGGAATCGCAAATTCATTCTTTCTTTTTATGTATTTAACAAAAAATGGAACCGACGACAGCAAGAAACTCTTGCTACTATGGAGTAGAAGTGAATTTTAAAGCCAGAGCACAGAACCATTGTTTTATAGCTTATATAATTAATGTAGGCTATAAATCCCAACTTTATATTAGAAGTACTACATAAGTAAACCTAACCCATATTTCTTTTTAACATACATTCATTTCAGATAGCCAGAAAAAATAATTTCTTTTATAAGCCTTGAGAATTTAATTTGAATTTGAGAATTAGTTTAGTTCTGTCTAGCACATGGGTTACTCATAAAGTTAACACTTGTCTTTAAATAATATTTTTCCCCTAACAAAAGAATTAACAGATTCTCATTAGCAAGTCATGTTATATAAATTTTACTGAATGTACTCTTTGCTAATTTCACAATTGTTCTAATAGATTTCTCACTGGCTTTATTTTTCCCCTTCACTAATTATTTAAGGTATTTGCTCAAGAAAAATGTGTTGAGTGTTGATTCTGTTCCATATTTTTGTGTAAGTGCTAGAGATGCAAGCAGGAATTAGGGGCATTCTCAGTGCTTGCCTTTAAAGGGTGCCTGGCCCAGGAGGGGCTCTTCTCTGCCACAGGGTTTTTGCAAAGGTTGTTCTGTCTAGAAAACTCCTCAACTACCCCATCCCCTCTAGGTATCCTTAACACACTCTCAGAGCAGCCTCTACTTTTTCTTTTACATCTCTCACAATCATAATTAAATAATTATTCATGTAATCGTTTATTTGACAGCCATATCTTCTGCTCAATTATAAATACCATAATAGCAAATAATCCTTCCTTAGAGCCAAACACAGTGCCTGCCATATAGTAGCCATTCAAAAATATTTGTTGAATGTATGAATGAATGAATGATTGATTTAATTGCCCAGAAAGAGTAAGTGGAGAGAGAAAAGGAGATAAACAGAAGCTCATTAATATTTTGTAAGTAGAGCATGCTAAGGAAAAACAGAGCTGGAGACTATCTTCATTTTATGGAAATTCTTGTGAAGTAATCTCCATTAAAAAAATAAAAGAGATAAGTGTCATGGCATAAACTTCAAAGTTGCAGTTAAGATAGCTATCGTGTGTTAAATGTGGTAAATCATAGCCTCAAAGAAATATTTCCTAACCCCCTTGTCTCTCCTACCCTCTTAATCTACTTAATTTATTTTCATAGTACTAATAGATTCTTTCATATAGCTGAATCAATCCATTCATATACATTTGGTGTATTAATTTTACAAAGTATTATTATTATAATAAGGTTGTTAAAGTTTACTGTGGTCTCCCTCCGTCCCATAAGAATGTTAGTTTCAGGAGTCCAAGGACTTTGGGTTTTTTTTTTTTTTTTTTTTTTTTTTTTTTTTTGAGGTCAGAGTCTTGCTCTGTCACCCAGACTGGTGTGCAATGGTGTGATCTTGGCTCACTGCAACCTCCGCCTCCAGGGCGCAAGCGGTTCTCCTGCCTCTGCCTCCACAGCAGGTGGGATTAGAGGTGCCCACCACCCATCCCTGGCTAATTTTTGTATTTTTAGTAGAGATGGGTTTTCACCATGTTGTGCAGGCTGGTCTCGAACTCCTGACCTCAAGATCCACCCACCTTGGCCTCCCAAAGTGCTGAGACTACGGGTGTGAGCCACTGTGGCTGGCTGACTTTGGGTGTTTTTATTTTTGTCATCTATACTGTCTAGGAGAATACTTAGCACATAAAGGAAAGTGAAGACATTTTAGTTGAATGGTGTTGTATAGATGATTAGATTTAGAAATTAGAAGGGCATTGACGACCTTAGAGAATTTTGAAGATAGGGTAGCCGAGACCATACTTTTATGTAAGTGCTATTGAGCTAACCTGTAGCATTTACTTTCGTACCCAGCATTGTATTCTTAAACTTAATCTTGTCATATTGCTGAGATTGAAATCTGGAGTCTCTGGCTGACATACTTCTGAAGAGAACAATATGACAAATTGTCTGTCCCTTTCCCACCCTCCACCACACAAATTTACACAATATACAATCACCATACAGGGCAGGAAAACTGCATTCAGCACTTCTATCTGGAAACAAAAGAGTAGGAGACAAATGGCAGTCTCTAGTCTCTAGCAAGTTTCAAATCTATCTGGGTAAGATTTTGTGATGACCCCTACTTGGGGGTTGGTAAGGCTGTCCCTTGATTAAGAAAAAATTCCACTCTATTGAGGTGACAGGCTTTTCTCCAGTTTTCTCACTGGCTTCTGCCTCCACCCTGCAGAGGTTTCTTTCTTTCCTATTATCCTTTAAGACCATGTCAGAAATGGTATTGGCAATACACTCTACCTGATAGCTTAAGAGATTTCTCAGGCAACCTCCTGCTCGAGAAAGGTTGGAGACAAAGAGGCACCTAAATCTGTTAACAGTCACAAACTTTGTAGTCCAGGCTCAGAGTTTCTTGGGAAGTCCAACCCTCTCAAAAAACTGATTTCAATGAGTTCCATATGGCAGTAAGCATACCTACAAACATTTCTTCTTCAAATAGTTCCTAGATCTGTTACGTTACTCTGCTATCACAGCTCCTAACTTCTCTCTCAATTTAAAGAAGCCCCTTTTGAGGTTATCCAGCTTCTGAAGGAAACGTATACCTCAACCTGCTATTTTTCTGAGTCACTTTAAACTGTTAAGGTGTCTTAACAGTAGATATAAAGGCCATCTCCTTGGTCTGATCTTTGTCACAAAACTGGGTTTTAATCTGGTTTTGTTGTGCAAACATCATCAATTCTAAAACTGTAACTCTCCAGATTTTTAGACTTGCTTCATTATCTTTCATATCTGTTTTCAATCTAGATAGTTTTTCTTTTCCTGAATGCACACCTTCTTTTAATATAATGCCAAATACAGGCGTTTGCACAACAAGAACACCGTAAATGGTCTGTTCTCTGACGTCCCACCCTAACGTGGCAAATTCATTAAACACACATGCTGCTTCACAAATCATAGCAGGCAACAATCTTACCAAATATTTTGCTTCTGCAAAGAATGGATTGCCATCTTTCTACATTCCAATATCTGTCCCCTTCCTGCCCCAATCCAATTGCTAAGCCAAAGCCATATATTTTGGTTTTTTGTTACCATAACACTCCATTCCCTGTGTAAATTCTGTATTAGTCAAGATTAAACTAGGCTATGCTACAATGGCAAACAACCTCTAAATATCAGCAGCTTAATCGCGTAAATTGGATTCCCGTTTCCTAAAGAGTTCAAACAAGGAGCAAGGTGACTGCCTAGCCACTCCCTGTAGCAATTCTTGCTGCATCAACCTTGTGGTTACAGCATCTCAGCAAAACATCTCATGGACAATTTCAAAACCAGGAAAGCACTCCTTTTCTTACTGCTCTGGCTTCCCTGTTGATGTGGAGGTGAAGGATATGGCTCATCTTGTTAGGGTTGCAAGCCAAACTTGGAACTTCAAGAGAATCAGTGAGCCTCAGACATCCATTAGATTCATGGGAGAAGTAGATTAACCTTGCTCTGCTCCTTCTCCTAGACACAACTGGCCTGACTTGTAGTGCTGTTAGTTCTTGGAGAAAGTTCCTACAAAATTGAGCAATCTGTCAGTTTCAGCTGACCTGCAATGCCTCTTCAGATTGCACTCTCTCTTTCTCTGCCTCACTTTCCTTGTCCAGTACTCCAGCTCACTGGTTTTGTGCATTTGATAAAATCATAGATAAAGTAGAAATGAAGGCAATAACCTAAAAAGTACACTAAATTGCTCAAGAAAACAGCCAGACTCCTCATCTATCATTCAGGGTCCTTCATAATCCACAGGCTTATCAACTGTGGAATGCTGTTCCTTCTCAGAAATCTCTGATTCTTCATTTAGAAATATTGATCATAGAATTTTAGTTGTATCTGTTACACCTATTGTTTTGTTACTTGGATGATATCCTTGGAGTGCCTTTATATATTAATAGAATCATCAAATGGTTACTTAGAACCAGGCTTTATACTGTTCTTAAAACAGGAATTAAACTAAGTGGACATAGATGCTGCGACACCAGCGTGGTGGAAATGATAAACTTGGTCACAGTCGTTCAGGAATTAAGTAGGGATTCCAGGACACAACTCATATTGACCTGAATTTCAAAGCCCATATTATTATTTGAAAGTTCTCCTCACTCTCTGAATAAATATTTATGAATTGTTGCACTCTATGTGGATATAGTGAGTTCTTTATTTTCTACATTTGTGTATGTGGGAGTGTTAAAGTATTCCAGACATCACATTTTCAGGGCATGCAATAGTGGAGGAAATTGTTAGGAAGACGTTACTCTGAGGACATCTTCTATAGAAATCACATGAGAGTATAAATTTGAGGGAAGAAAATTAAAACACCATATGTAGCCATGTAAGATAAAAGACGTATTTTGGCAAGAAATAAGAACATCTTTCTTTTCTCCCTTCCTTTTCTCCCTCCTTTCCTTCTTTTCCACAGCCCTGTTTTTTTGTAAGACATAACCTTGATCTTTAGATGTGAAATAAGCATTCTAAGTCTCAGCCCCCAGAAACTCACTAAAAAACAACTATGATGTATTTTCTTAATTAAAGGGCACAAGAATGACACTCTGATTCCATTTGAAAAACACAGAAAAAAATTTAGAAGTGTTTTACAGTGTTGCAAAATTCTCCTACAATGTCTCAATTTACCTCTACTTTTATGATGAAGATATTAAAGAGAAATTTTTTAAATCAGACAAAAATTGATGAGTGTAATATTACCTAGTTGGGATACAAAGCATACCTTCTTGTATATATTTATTATAAATTTAGTATTTGTAGTATCAGAAGCATTTCTTAATGTGAAATCTTTGGAAATTGAACCTTCCAAGCCAAAGCTAGTGCAGAAAGAACTTGTGTCACTAGTAATACTTCTAATCTATATAAAAGCATATTAAATATTTTGCCATTATTTTGTTACCAATTTTTCTTGTTGTTTCTCTATAATATCTATTACGCATCCTTGATAATAAGAACAGAAAATGGCCGGGTTTGGTGGCTCACGCCTGTAATCCCAGCACTTTGGGAGGCCGAGGCAGGCAGGTCTCAAGGTCAGGAGATCGAGACCACACTGGCTAATACGGTGAAACCCTGTCTCTACTAAAAATACAAAAAACCAGCCGGGCGTGGTGGCGGGTGCCTGTAGTCCCAGCTACTCGGGAGGCTGAGGCAGGAGAATGGCGTGAACCCGGGAGGCAGAGCTTGCAGTGAGCCAAGATCACGCCACTACACTCCGCCTGGGCGACAGAGACTCTGTCTCAAAAAAAACAAAAACAAAAACAAAAAAACACAGAAAATATTTCCAACAAATATAGGGAGCCAGTTTTACTGGTATATTCATCCCAATTATGGATTTTTTTGGTAAAAGTTTTCATAGACTTACTAAAACGTAACTTGATTTTTAAAAGTAGAAACATGGCCCAATTAATTTCTCAATAAACTCATTTGTTCTACAAAGCTTTGATTTTTTTTCTAAAGATTTTATGTAGGACAGTTAGAAAATCTCTGTACTCAAGACGGATAATTATTTTGTTCACTAATTCTTCTAAATATAAAGCTAATACTAATAATAGGAAAATTAAAAAGTATTGTTAACATAGTTATCTATGAAACTAATCTACCCTTTGGTATGACTATAAAGTTATGTAATATAATTTCAGTGTCTCCCAACAATCAATCTTTTTCTTGACTAAAAGTCTTATAATATTTTAATTTTTATAGAATATGAAATTGCTTGCTATCAATAAACTAAAAGATCTAAAATAAATGAATTATCACCTCTACTTCTAAAGTTAATATAAGCAAAATTAATGCACAGAGAGGAGAAAGTATGAAAATTAAGATAAAATGTTGAGAGCATTGGACTTCCTATCCTGCCAGGAAGACAAGGACACTGTCCAATCCAGAGGATATATGCATCCAGGTAGGATTTGAATTTCAAGCAAGATATTAGCCTTGAAGAACATTTGGGATTCTAGGTTTGAAGGTTTTAAAGGGGATGAGATTTAGTTTGGTTTTATGGATTGAAATGAGTAACTTCCATTCAAGAAATTTCAATGCTTTCTCCATACTATAAAGCTATTTATGTATACTTGTAGGATGAAATGATTTGGAGACCACAAACATGTTTTTTTGTGTGTGCAAGTTTCAGATAGTATGTTGGTTTATAATACAAATTTTATATCATGTGTGCAGCAAACCCTTACATTTCCTTGGTAAATTTTTGCTAGATTATATAAATCAAATACATTTGCAGATAACATGGAATTTACATTTGATTTATTCACTTTCATGTTGCAGATATAAATCTAACAATTAATAAACTTATGGTCCTCATTTTTAATCAGCAAAGAGTAAATCATCTGGATAAGAATTTTATAAGAATATAAAAAGGTTTTAGGAAGAAACTACTGAATAATATTTATTTAATGTTTTATTTAAAAAGAGTCACATAAAACAGATTCTGTAAATAATTTCACATATAATTATAAGCATTTGGTGCTTAAAATAATTTTAACTCATTATTACTTTCAAAGATTAAAAATGAAAAGTCAACCAGTCACATTACATAAATGGGCCACTAATGAGAAATAATGACATAGTTAATTTTCTTTAGTGAATAATGACAACAAGTTTTGAAAAGCAAACATTTAATTTCATGTTTATTTAAAAATTTAATTAAATTTTCTTTCAGTGTTTTAATGAAAATAAGAATATCCTATCCTATCAAATGTTGATCTGAAATTCTTTAAAAACTTAATTGATAAAATTGTATGTATTTATCATAATTCTATAATTCTTATGAAGTTTTTGGGACTTGCATACCTTGATTTACTTGGTGTAACTTTATATTGGCTGGATATTTAATTATATATTTAATTTGACCATTCAGTCAATATCATATTTGGATCTTTAGAGTAAATTAGTCTCAAACATGTATTGAGTGCCTGTCTACTACGATGTGTTAGGTGCTGCAGGGGATTTACCGAGAAAATCCATTCCTCCTAATTTTCTTCCCAAAGCAATAGACACGTAACATGCACTTGTTTAACAAAACCCAAGAAATGCATACATGTTCTCAGTGCATCCGTATCCAGTCATTTCCAGTCTGCTTCTCATCCTGCATTGCAAAGGCCATAGATAATTTCTAACTTGCTTGTCTAAGTTAATCTGCACCACCCATAGTGGCAGAATGTGTGTTGCCGACTATCTTGTGGTTCCATTATTTACTTCAACATCTTCTCCTCAAGGCCTGAGAAGAGAGGATGTTAAAATAACATAACATAAATAATACAATAACATAAAATAACAATAACAAGTGTCAGAGGGAAAAAAATCCCAACTACTCTGTCCATGCAATAGAGACAGAATAATGCAAAGAAAAGATGTTTTTTTTTCCCACTTCAGAGACACTGTTAAAGCAGAAATTAAAAAGGTGGAAGAAGATAACACATACTGGAAGAGAGGAAAGAGAGGATTCAGTGACCTAAGTTATGATGGAATTAACATGTATTTGAAATGAAAGAAATTGGTAACAGCACATGGCAGCAAGAGTGAAAACAGGAGAGAAATCACGTGCCATCAAAACCAGAAGAACTATACTCGCACACACGCTGGAGGCAAGAGTGGACTCCATGGTACTCAGGAACTCGAGTTTTAATTGCAGGTGAGACAAAGTCAGGGACTTCATGAAATATTGAAAGGAGGTGATGGTCAAAACAGTTCTTTATTATCATTATTATGACCCTGTGTTTACTCCAGGGTTATGTGACCTATCCTCATACACAGATACTCCCTTTCATTCACAGCCAAATTTTTAGAAAAACTAGTCTATAATAACTGTCTCTCTCTACTTTTAATCACCAACACTCATCAATGCTAATCACACTGAAATATGGTTACAGATACTTCCAATTCCTCTTTCCTTTGGAAAAGGTCACCAATGAACTTCTAATTATCCAATAGTAGGCACACTTTTGTTCTTGAACTTTGTAGCATTGATGAGTTGAACACTTGCCCCTTTTCTTCTTCTTTTTTTAAAGATCATACTTTAAGTTCTGGGGTACATGTGCAGAACGTGCAGGTTTGTTACATAGGTATACTCGTGCCATGGTGGTTTGCTGCACCCATCAACCCATCATCTACATTAGGTATTTCTGCTAATGCTATCCCTCCCCTAGCCCCCAACCCCTTGACAGGCCCCAGTGTGTGATGTTCCCCTCCCTGCACTGATAAGTTGAACATTTGCTCTTTTTCTAATACCTGTTTTCACTGTGCTCCAAGTGCTTTTTCACTTCAGTACTTTTCCTTCAAGGTGCTGCTTTTATCTGATCTGTGCCCTGTTTTGTTGGTTACTTCTCTTAGTTTCTTTACTGTCTTTGTTCATTTTTTAAAACGTGTCTCACCTAGGTTGTTTCATTGGTTCTTTTTGCTTTCCAATTCACTTTTCTCAATTCACGCTCTGTCAGGGTGATCTCACCCACACACATTGATTTGAAATACCACCTACAAAAGAAAAAAGGGATCTAGGAGTGTTTTCCCTTTCTTTCATTCACATAGCTCCACTTCCTCCAGAAAGTCTTCATTGATGACTGATGCTGTTTACTTATGTAACTACTAGCTACACCCAAGTGTATTTACCCTCATAGACATTATTTATCCTCAGTGTTGCTCACTGGCTCATTTGATGTTCAAGAGTTTTATGTGCTTTGTCTCCTTACTTTTTCTTAATTACATTGAAAATCAGGTAACGTGTTTAACTTATGTGCTGCCTATGATAATTCACAAACAAACAGTGAAATCTCTTTTGGGTACTAAAAAATGTCCAAGGTTTTACAAAGATATTTTTGTCAATAATCACATTGTCAGAGTCCCAGTTCTTTTTATATCAAAAGCACATACACACTCACACTCACATACACATAGATACATTAAAAGCAGAGTATGTCACATTATTTGAAAATAACATTCACGATCTATTTCCAGAATTAAGGTTTTTGTTATATATGGTTTTCCATGAATCACATTTTTAAAGTAAGACTGCTTAAAAGCAAGAACATTACATTTTTAATGAATTGAAACTACCTTAACAGTCTTTTTAAAGTGTTGGTTAAACTCAGATGTGAGTCTAAGACTAACTATACAACATTATAGAAAAGTATAAATAAAATAATGTTCTAAAAATTAAAATATGCATGTGCAATAAAGATAGACATTTAAATGAGATCAAGACTAGGCAAAAATAACCATTTATCTTATTTTTATTATCTCATTAATTAACAGATTAACCTTTCAAACAAAACTGAAAATAAGATATTATCAATAAAATACATGACATTCCTTTGTGAGATGGTTTAAGAATAATAAATAAATTTTATTCAAGGGAGGTAATGGCCAGGACTAAGTTTCTCCAGACAAAAGGCACCTTTTTTAAAAAAAATCTTAGAAGTGCCTTTTTTTTTTTTTTCCTAATTAGAAACATTGGTGTTAAGATGGGAGCTACACATTTTGTTTATGTCTTAAATCTATACTAAAAAGGTAAAGTAAACATTAAATATGTTAATAAGCTGCCATGAATGAAAAAGAGAAATCTTTGACCTAAAAATATGATGATTTAGTGTCTTCACTGATTGATTATGACTTGGCTCTTCTCTTCCTTCATTTAACTGAGGCAGGTTGAGAAAAAGAGCTTATTAACATTGAAAAGAAAAGCCTCGAAGTGTGCATTTAAAGTAATAATTTGAAGAAATGTAAAAGTGTCTGAAACGTACAATTTTTTCATAAATACATATAAGAAGAAAAAACTGTAAATGCCTTTGCATTTAACAAATTGAAAAATTTAAGTATTTGATATTTTAAAATGCTTTCTAATGCCAGAAATTGTCAACCTCACATATTTGCAATATTTATGTATTTGCCATATCAGCTTATAGTTTCTGCAATGATTTATGTACTTTGGGTTTGTATTTACTATTTCTTTTCTAAATTCAGTTACCCCAATTTCAATCTTCTGTTGTCATATAATGGCTTTTTAATCCTTATTTTTATTTTGAGCTTTTATTTTAAAGAGGAGAATAATAATAGTATGTGCTTACATTTACATTGGACATAATATTTACTGGCTACTGCTCCAAGCACTTTACTTTTATCAAATCATTTACTTCTTGTTAAGAACCTATTATTGTCTTCCTCATTTCGCCAATGAGAAAATTGAAACGTAGAAATGAAAGCAATCTTCCAGGTCATCCAGCCAACAAACTGCAAATGTAGAATGGAAACTATGCAGTCTGGATGAGTGTCAAACCACTATATATTGCTGCTTATTTAACTTTTTGGAAATAACTTAGGGTCTGTTTGAATTGTCCTTTTGTTTGCTTTCTGGTTTATTTTATCGACTGGTGCGTAATGTCTTCCTCTCTGTCTCTCTCTCCATGCATGTGTAGGTGGTTCAGTGAATTAGTTTTGCTTAGTTCCATGCTGGTTTGTTCCCTCCCTCCCTCGCTCCCTCCCTCCCTCCCTCCCTCCCTCCCTCCCTCCCTTCCTTCCTTCCTTCCTTCCTTCCTTCCTTCCTTCCTTCCTTCCTTGTTGGGATCTTACTCTGTTGCCCAGGCTGGAGTGTAGTGGTACACTCAAGGCTCACTGTAGCCTCGATCTCCTGGGCTCAAGTGATCCTCCCACCTCAGCCTCCAGAGTAGCTGGGACTACAGGCATGCACCACCACACTCAGCTAATTTTTTTATTTATTGTAGAGATGTGTTCTCCCTATGTTGCCAAGGCTGGTCTTGAACTCTTAGACTCAAGCAATCCTCCTGCCTCAGCCTCCCAAAGTGCTGGGATTACAGGCATGCGTCACTTCGTCGTTTCTCTTATAATAATTACTCATGTTTGAGTGAAGGAAACATTTTAAAGCTGGGTGTTTTGCAGGATGTTGAATGAGGGAGGAGAGGAATGAGCTTGAGGAACTGAAGAAATGATCAGGCACCTTCAGCTTAGGTACCGTATTTCTGGACAACTTTTTTCCCCACATCTACTTTGCTCTTTAACCCGGGTATGCACAGCCCTGTGTGGCCTTGGATATTTGAAGATCAATCATCACTTTCAGTTGATTGTGATCAGCAGCTGCAAACCCCTTTGCCACTTGCCCCCTTTACCACTTTGCCAAAATCACACCCTATATTCTTATGTGTCCATAAATTTCCTTCAGTCTGGGTGTCTCTGCTGCTCTGACGTATAGAATCAGATTCAGGGAACCCCTTGAAGCTTGTCCATGACTTGGAGCTTCTTTTTTTCGGGTAAGGAACAGGGATGCACATGGGAGAAACCTGGTGCTACATGGGATCTATACGAATGGGGGTCACCCCCACTGATTTCACCCACATTTCTCTGTCATTTGGAGCCATTTCACAGAATTCGTGGGCGGGAGTTGTGTCTATTTCTTACATTTACTAAAGACAGGTTTTTTGTGTGTGTTTTATTCATTTTTGAATTTATCTGGTACAAGAGAGAATGGGGAAATTGTTCTCTGTTCATTTTTTTTGGCTTATGGCAAGATGTCTTATGGTACTAACAAGTTCACACTTCAGAAACACCTATCAATGGCCTCCAAGCTCCCAACACCATAGACTCTTTTCTGAAGTCATTCCTGCGTTTGATGGTGTCTCTCTGTCCTTATTTGAAATCCTGTTCTTGCTTAGTGGCAGTAAGAATAATTTCCCCTGCCTCTCCTCCTATCTCTGATTGTAACTTTTTTTGTCTTGCTTTTTGTCTGGCTTTCCTTCTTCCTTCGATGCTGGTATTCTCCAGGACTCTATCCTTGACTCTCTTGACTTGTTATGCAATATGCTCTCCTTCAGGGATTTCATCTTCTCTCATCAAACAGGTGCTTCACCTGTGCTGATAGCTTCCCCACTGATAGCTTCAGCCCAGCTTATCTACTATTCATTTCTACATTTATCTTACATTCCAAGACACTTTCCACTTCATGTCTCACAAGTGCCCCTTCTATTATAAAGGGATGCAATTTTCTTTTCTGACAAACTTGTTTCTTCTTTATTTCATATGTTGGCTAATGGTATTGCTTTTCTCTCAGTTAAGCAAACCAGAGACTTAGTCTTTCCCTACAGTTCTCATTTTCTGTATCCTGTTCCTCTTACATGACTCTATCCTGTGTTTCTGTTTTTGTGACATCAGCCACATCTTTTTCTGTGCTACATTACTTAAGCCCTACTGCCTTAGTTTGAATCATCATCAAACATAATCTGCTCTAATGCAATTATCTCCTTATTTGCCTCCCAGTATCCAGGCCTACACCCCTCTGATCCACTCCCTCTCTTGCTGTTGGAGGGATCTTTCTAATATTCAAAATGGATCATGTCACTTCTAAGACTTCTTACCGTTGTGATTTCACGTCTCAGTTTTTCAGTTGCCTCCACTGCAAAATGCAGATGAGAGTTGTACTCCCTCATACTGTTGTTTTCAAAATTAAGTGGGACACATCAGGAGAAGTGCCCAGTGCACAGTAAGTGCCTCCAAAATGCTCATGCCTCCTGTGGATGCCCTATGTTCCCTCAAACTGAAATCCTTTTCGTTTCCCATGCTCCCTCTCATCTCCACACCTTTGCAGATGCTTTTTCCTGGAAATCTTTCCCTCTTTCTTTAACTGAATCATTTCTAGTCATCCCTTGGGTCTCAATTTATCATCGCATCCTGAGAGACAATATCTCTGACACCTGAAGAGTAGATTTGTTGTCAATACTCTGTGCTCCCAAAGCATCCTTCATATCTTCAATCTGCTGATATCTTTTACTAGATATTAGACATTGTGGGAATCTAGCCTTGTACCTAGCTAGATACTAGATACATGTAGAAATGCTTTGAATATTTTTTGATTGAAGAAATAAAGATGTATTTTTGAAGGGCACAAAGTGTAGGCTTTTACTACTTTTTAAATTTTTAAATTTGACTATCTGTAATTTCACCCTCAAGATATATCACTGCAGCTCATTCATTTGCTGTACCCATGAAGAGAACTCAGCTCAGTGTGTTTCTAGTTCTGACTGCTCTGATTCTCGGTAAAGCGCACATGGACCCAATCAATGGAAATGAATTCCTGCCTGCCTTGGGTATTACTAATAAATTTCTTCTAATATAGCACTCTCTCATGGTATTGGAATTATTTGCCTGTGTTAACTTACGTATCCAACTACCTGATTAATCTGTGAGCCCCTTTTATTACTCAAGTTCTATCTTCAGCACCATGGTGGTTATTCTTGGTTGCTAACTCCTTTCCTCAGTTCTCTGCCTTACTATGCCCTCCCTGCCCTGTTCCCTTGAAGGCTGACTGTGAATGTCATCACTTAGGCTCCCTTCTCTCTGACTTCCCATTGAGTTCAGCCAATGAGAAGCATGGAAGGGAGGTGGTGAGCAGGAGAGGAATGTTCAGCTAGTTTGTCTCCTGCTGCTTCCTAACTGCCTGCTGCTGTGGCTGCAAGCCTGTAGGACTACAGCTCCTATTTAGAAGCATTCCTTCCCCAGGCCACCATGGCTACACATCTAACTAAACTCTGGTTGTACATTTTTTCCTTTTGCCCCTCCAAGCCTAATAGTGAGATTAATGACTTTCTGAATTCTTACTGTTTTTTGTCTTGGAGGCTTGAAAAATCATGGTTGGTTTTTCTTAACTTTGCTCATACCTCTGTAAATAGTCTCTACAAATTTAGAGACTAAATAATCTCTTCAAAATCCCAGCTGAGAATTTCCAGGCTTCTGTTACCTGAAGAGATCATGTATGAAAATAAGCACCTTGTAGTGGCAGGCACAAAGAAAATCCTAAATGATTGTTTATGAAACAAACAAACAAAATAAGTAAATGAGTGGATGCTTAGTTCATTCAGCCCATCTTTTTTCAGTGAAAATTTTGTTATTATCTTGGTTAAATATTCTGCCCAAGTAATATTTAGTAGCAGTCAATTATTGTGAGTCTTTGAGAACTTAATCCCTACTAACAAAGTATAATAACTGACAAAAGTATCTCACTGGAACAGAACAATTAATCTAACTTTTCATATTCTGTGGTACATTTCCTTGTTTTATAAAACTGTGCACATTTTATGAAATCTATATGTTTTTTGAGAGAGTAAACAGGGGAACATCTTGTTATTTGAGATGCATGTATAGGTGGAGACAAAGTTGGGTGAAGAGAAAATGGTGTTATGGGCAATGTTGAGGTGTTCAGTGTTAGAAGACAAGAGTTGCTAATATTTAATAGAAAGTGAATCTACTGAAGATTATCTTTCAAGCTGTGTATCTCTTAAATTGATTACATTAAAAAAGAATGCACATTGATAGATAATTCACAAGAACTGTAAATTATCTACAGTATGGTATTAGATTAGCTTATATATGCAAGCAAATAGTTGCTTACAGAGAAAACCAGAGGCAGGTAATTGTGAAAAGATCAAGAAAATATGATAGATGAGAAGGAAGAGACAGTTCCTAAAATCACTGAAACCTAAAACAAAAATCTCAGAAACAGTGTTAGGAAATCTGGGAAAAATGGAAAGATTACTTTAAATAATGAGTAATTTATTTAAGAAATGAATATTTCTTTATTACTATTTATTTAGTAGAGTAATAAACATTACTTTAAATGATGAGATTTTTTAATGCCTCTGCCCTGAAAGACTTCCTTAGTGTTCGAGATTCAAAACATAAACTGATTATCTAAAAGTGAGAAATAATATTTCTGATGATTTGACTAATATAGCAACTTAATAGATATTTCGATGTGGTTTTCTTATTTTTGATAATTGAGGATAGTTGTTGAAAGCCAAGGGGATTCTATTACTGCAAAAAATATGTGAGTGATCTATTTCTTTTTAGTTTACCGACTGGATTTCTATACCATGGTATTTATATTAGAGACAAGGGAATAATGCAGTTTTCCTATAAAATATTTAAGATGTCCATCACGGAAAATGCCATTCCACAAGACCCTGTACAGATACACAAGCTATTTTATGTCACAATTACCACGTTAGAAAAAAAAGTCCCAAAAAGTGAGAAGGCAATTGCTGACTATTTTACTTTTTTCTCTCTCTCTTTAATTTTTACTCTGTGGGTACCTCTCTGCAAAAGATTTTAGGTGAAAATTATATTTATTGTTATTGTGTATTGTTCTTGTTACCAATGAGTAGATATGTTAACTATAGTAACTTTAGATGTGCACATTTTGTTTGAGAAGAATTATGGAAAACAAGTAAGTTTGCCATTGAATTATACTTTTAAAGAAGAGGTTATACAAGTTAGATTTATCTAATCAAGAAATAGGTATACAGATTTAGATATTTCAATTTAAAATTCTAAACATATTTAATGAAAGAACAGGATTTTGCTGAGTTAATATTTGCTAGAGGAAACTAATTAATAGATTTCAGGAATCTTATCTAGCTCTTCCTAAGATGATGTGAGGTGAATAAACCAACCAGTAATAAAGGTGATCATTTAATAGTTTATAGATTGACACGACTCTTATAAAGGTTAAATTTTCCTCCATTGGTTTTTTTCTCATTAAATTTCTTTATGCCATTTTCTACAATGCGTTCTCTGACAAGCATTGAGTCATTGGTGCACGCAGGCAAACAGCCCATAAATTCACCCCATAAACACAGATATTCGCTCACATTCACATGCGTGTAGAGACTCACAGAGGTTTCGGCTCTGAGGTGAGGCAATTTCAAGTTCATCTGTTAAGAAGGACACTTTCATTCTCAGCCGTCAGAATGCAGTGCAGTAAAGAGCCTCAGTGTGGAGCTCAACCACAGCCTACAGCAAAGGATCTGAGGGCCCTACCACCTTGGTGCAAGGTCATTCAAATTCCCTCCCTCGGTTTTTCTCTTTCTGCTTTATCCAACTGGGAATTCAACAATACAATCTTGAGTGGAGTCTTCAGACTATACCATTAGCTTATTGAACAACTGCACCTGCTTTTAAATTTTAATGATGCATTTTTAATATGATAAATGTAGTATACTTGAATGGTTTTATATGCAGGTCAGATAAACTATGATTTTTGTTACTCTTCAAATATTACTTTCCAAAGAATAGGCTTATAATTGTAAGGCTTATATAGTTACAGATGTGCCTGTGGCTTAAAAACGACTGCTGTTCTGTCTCAATGTACAGAAAGTAGATGTTGAAAGCAAGTGTTTTAAACATTTCATAAGTGGAGACATTTTAACTTAGCATTCAAAAGAGTAAGAAATATATTTTACTATTATCCTTGCTAATTGTGTTTAAGAAAACTTTAGTTTACTGAAACACTGGAAAGATGACATGTAGAAGTTACCATGGAAACTATTCAGGACTCCATTTTTTCATGGCTTGGGGAAACAGAAATTGTGAAGGTTTGATATGGTAATTACCTGATTAAACAGGAAATCATCTGGAAATCAGATTTATTTAAAAGTTGGGATCTCCTTACACATCCTAGACACCTTTAATCTTACAACTCCACAGGGAGCTTACAATGACCCAAAAGTAGAGATAAGGGGAAACAGTTCTATTTTTATGAAAGGCTATTTAATCTGCAAAACGAAATAGAAGATTGTGATGAAAGATTGAGGCAATTTCTCAGGTAATTAAAAAAGTTCTTTTAAATTACCCCAATTATCTGGATATTCCACAAGAAGAAAAGATGTTTGATTGGAATTAATAGGATATTAAACTAATTTCTGTAGTTTAGCTTATTTTTTAAAACATGCTTTGGAACATATCATTGTTTTTGAAGTCTTATTTCTTTGTAAATTTAGAAATCTCTAGCATTGGTTAAGCAATATTTTATATTTTTTGAATAAGTAACATTCCTCCTTTGCTTTAGAATTGTTTTGTGTTCTTTCTGATATAATTGCTCCTTATACATATGCTTTATTTTTATGTGGCTCTTTTGAAGCCTTGCGTATAGTTTAAAACTGCGTAAGTAGCTAAAATCTGAAACAATCATATTAAACTCATCTTCATTAAAAAACATAGGAGGGATCAGAAAGCTTGTTTTCTGAAAAGAAGCATTGGCAAAATCACTTTAATAAATCTAATGTGATATTACAATAATTATTTGAAAATGGCTCAATTTAGTCATGGCTTTCTCATAAAACGTAACAGAAAGTTCTATTGAGTTTGTAAAGGTAGATTCTGAAAACACTCTGATACTGTTATATCAGAACTACTTATATACACCCAAATTTTTGGATAATACATGCAATTATAAAGGAAAAAAAATCCAAATGTATCCTATATATTCAGAGGGACTAAACATACAAACTCATATGATAAGAATCTTGGATATTTGGGTGAGAAAATTCACCAGATGAGCATGCTATTTTTAAGAGCAAAGAACAATAATACATTTAATCCAACAGCAATCATATACAGTCACTCCTATATCTATCCCTCTGTCACAGAATTTGGCAGTGGTTCAGTATGAACTAAACCCTGAAGTTAATTTAGTAAATTGCCTAGCCCACAATAGTGGAAGGAACCAGGAAATTAGACAGGACTAACAAATAGTGTGATGGATGTCACATGTAACAATATCTATCATCAGTTTGTGAGATATTAACCCCAAGTAATTTGTGTTACTATTTGAAAACACTTTAAATCTTGTTTTTTATGTTTTAACTAATTCATTGATTGATTGTGCAAACCACCCATTTTTAGAAAACAAAATCAACCTTTTAGCAAATGGCTGAACTAGAAAATGGTAGTGAAGTGATCATCCTCCTGACATTAAGGGACCTGGGTTCCAGTTGTCTTTTGGGAGCAAACACCATACGGGAACCTCCGTTCTCTCAGTTGGGTTAGAGTCAATAATATTAAAGTTTTTTTCAGCTCTATAATTCCTTGAAAGTGAAACTATTTATATTTCTAGTACTGCACATGTGAGTCAACATCATTGTCAATCATTTGTGGGTTTCATCATCTCCACTAGTCTGTGACCTTTTCCCAAGCAGGAATTGTAACATTTCATTTCAGCATACTCAGAGCTGAGCACCAGTCCTGGCACATAGGCATAACCTGGTAAGATATGATGAATGTATATACACAACTGTTATTCTTCTAATAAACATAAATAGTTCAATGAGTATCACATCGCAGATCCTTATGGAAACCAATCAGCTAAATGCATTGTGACTCATTTTTACTATATAGAAGGGGTAAAATGTGTCCCTTACTAGAAATAGCAATAAAACTGCATTCCTAATTCATGTATGCAGAGTCCTGTAAAAGATGGACTTCAGGAAGCATCACAGAGAGGTTGGTAAACATTGTATAGAGACTATGGATGAGATTACCTTCTGGACACCAGGGAAAGATGAAATTCTAGGATCCATGTGTACCCTGGCCTCTTTGCTAAGATTACAAATGTGTGCACATTTGCTCCTGTGTGCTTTTGAGCATTAATTTACTAGAAACTGAATTGAGTCCAAAATCTATTTCTATTCTGGCAGTGTAGCATGCCAGAATTTTTTTTTCTTTATGTACTTTTGGCATATGTTCAATTATAATTAATTCTTAAAAATAATATTTCAGTTCCATTCTGGCTTAAAGACGTTAAGTCTCACCAATATTTATTTGCACAAATAAGGACCTAGTTCATGCCTGAAAAGCAGTAAAAGTGACAGTTGATTTTGGGGTAGTGGTAAGAGGAAGGGAGAATTGTCAAGTACAAAGTATGACTCCAAGAGGCTCTTATTTGTATTTGCAACATAGTGTGATTTAATGTAAATAGGATATTATTGATATGCAGTCCACACACCACTACCTGAAATTATGTTTTTTTAATTTGTTTCCTTTTGTGTTTTCAATATCCACCATTAGACTATGAGCTCTGTTTTATTTTCTGCTTTATCCCCAGTGTTTGGTTACCCAATGAGTATTTACCGAGTGAATGAATACAGTCATTCTCCAAGAATCTATGGAATACTTATTGTGTACATTATTGTTTTAGTGACCTGGGGGATTAAAAAGAAATCATTAAGATACTCACTATGTAAAAAGTGACCACTAGTTTACTTATACTAATTAGTAAGGCCTAAAGAACAATTTATAAGGAAATACAGGAGAATTGTGCAAAATGATTTTTTTCTTTTTTAGTAAGGGTGTTGAGATAACCCAGAGATTCACATGGTTTAGAGACAGATGTCTTCATGTAGGCACTGGGACTTGAGCATAACCTTGATGACGTGTTATATATTATATGTATATTTTAACATGGGGTAGCCATGAACTAAGAAGTGATACTAGATGTTCTATCTTTGGGGACATCTTTGTCTAAGGAGTTTTCTTTGTCTAAAGTAGATGGTGTAAATGGAAAGTAATTTAAAGATTAGCATGGGTACCATTACAAAAGTACTTTTAAAAGATAAGGACATTTGTTTCTGATCTAGTAGACAAATGAGTGATACAATGAAGATGGTATTTTAGGGACATGAATGTAGCAGTAATGTTTAGAATCATTTGGAATGTTGGTGGAGTCTGAAATCTGGGTGATTATTTTAAGAGAAATAATAGCAGTAATTCGTATATTAGATCATAGGGGCATAATGGCATAGTCAGAATAGAGAAAGAGACTCCAAAAGACGTTATAAAAATCAGACAGTTTTAAGTAACTGGAGTAGATGAAGGGAAGAGATATGTCAAAGGTGATTAGAAGGTTTCGATTCAGAGTGATAAGGAGAATATGGTATCTATTGTTAGAGAAGTGTAGAGGGAAAACTAGTTTTGAGGGAGAGGACAGAATTGGATTTTTGGGTAGACACAGCTGGGGTCACTTGGGCAAATCTGTTTGCCATCTTGGCATAATATTAATTAACTTAATATTGTTTATTGAGCACTACCTTGTGCTAGATAACATGCCAAGTAATAGCAACCCAACAATGAAAAACAAATACATATTCCCTGCCTTCAGGGAAGGAAGTGATATCCAACTAAGATCTTTGGGGTAAGGGAGAGTGAATCAGCCAAAGGGAGGGAATGGAACAGCATCTGAGACAAGATGGGTAGTATATATAAAAGCTTGAGGGCAGAGGGAGTCCAGCATATTTTAAGGGGTTAGCTTAGTATGGCAGGAGGATGCATAGTGGCACCTTGTCCTAAATTCATATGATTCTAGTTTTGTTCTCTCATTTCGGTATATGTCGCTCACAGTAGTGCACAAAAAGCAGATCAGTTTCTTAGGGGAAAACGGAAATAAGTACATTAATTAAACATAATGAATTATATGTAAGTATTGTAAGTTTACATAAAAATAAATAACCTCAGATATTTTTGGTTAAGAAAGACTTACGAAATCATCTATCTTTTTCATAGAAGTGACACTATGTGGCCTCCTGGTTATGTAGAGATCCCACTTAGCCCCTTAGGAGAAAAGGGTAGCAGAATCTTCTGTACCCGAAGAAAAGCCCTACCAAACACCACTTGATATGCTAAATATGGAGGAGGAAAAAAATTGCAAGTGGCGTACAAGAACCTTTTGGAGAATAAGAGATTGAGCCCTCAAATTGCTGATATATGGGGTTAAAAGTTAGGGAAATCCATTAAGGTGGACTTGGGTGGCTAAGATTCAAGCTGTAGGTGAGAGAAGACATCAATAGCTTCAAAAGCGATCCTTAATCTGATGACCTGGGCATAATCCAAAGTTCTGAGTGCGGAGAAGGAGGGCGAACCTATACTTGTGTGTCAGGGGCTGGGGTTTGTTAGGACTAAGAACGCCTGGCATTATATTGTGCTTACAGGAAAATTACTGCATGTATGAATGTAAACTCAGCATAGCTTAAGGCCCAGAGCGGTCATGGAAGAGTATCTGGTAGACTGTCCAAAATCAGTCTTCAACAATGGTGCATGTGGAAATAGCAACAGTAGTGAACTGAACAGATTCTCCATTTCCTTTTTGTTGAGGGGTTTAGCAAGTGGGTTGGCTGCTTTAGGCCCGGTGTGGCTCAGGATGATTGGACAGTCAGACTCCAAGAGGGCCACAAAGAAGAGACTGAACTTTCTGCTTAAAAGAGTGATGTTTGGGTTTTCAAAATATTAACAGGAAGAGCCAAAAAGATGTGGCTGTAACTACTTCATAGGATTGCTGTGAAGATTTAACTATTTCAGACCTAGCATTTAGACCTGTGCATGGTGTAGGTTAAGTACTCAATACTGAGAACTTGATTTGGTGAAATAGCTCAACCTGGAAATAAATAGATAGATCGATAGGTCGATAGATAGATAGATAGATAGATAGATAGATAGATAGATAGATAGATAGATAGATAAAGATTACTAAAATGTACTTCTCTCAATAGAGAAACTATTTGGGAAGCAGTATCGAAATTTTTTCTGATGGGTATGAAATAAAAACCAATGGCAGGTTGGTCTTAAATTTTTTTAGCTGAGACACCTGTATGGATGAGAATCCCAAAGGAATTGTGGCAATTAAGTCCAAGTGGTGACATTTTCTGTGCTCTGGGCAGCTCCTAGGTGGGTGGGACTAATGTTCATCTCCGTCACTCCTTTTCCTTAACACCTGAGGCTGCCAACTTACTCCCACTTTCATGTTTTGTATTTCTTTCTTGAGGCATGTTAACATGTTCAACCAGGAATTGTCCAGGCTCGTACACCTGGAAGCAATTCTGCTTCTGTGTCTGAAAATTAACCTTAGGGTTATAAGGCATGCCAACATAACTTATTATGACCATCCTCCACAGACATGGAAGAGAGAAAGAGAAAGAACTTGAAATCGAGCAGAGAGGAGAGCTCCAGGAGGGCAGTGATTACATATCTTTCCTGTAATAGGTTTTAAGTCATAAACTTATTAGATGGGCTTGAGAGAAAGCCTTGCCGTATAATATGACAGAACTTCTGGTGGTAGCACTTTGAGGGTGAAATATTTCTGCATTCTTGCATCATCTGATCTGGTTTCAGGTAAGCACCATTATTTTCTGAGGTCTAAAGAAATTTTAAATGTGTTCTCAATGTTACTGTCAACAGTCTTTAAGAGAATAAGTTAGAAGAATATAGACAAAAAATTGTTCTAATTTTAGAAAAATAAAATGATATGTTTTTAAATTTGTAAATCTATAGTCCCTAGTATTCTAGAATAGTGAACAAAGGAAGTGACAGCAGCAGTCAGTGTGAATTTAAAAAGCTATGTTAATCCCATTTCCTTCCTTATAGTTTTGCTAGATTGGGAGATAAAGTGTCATAAAGGGTACTTGGCAATTTGCCATGAAAGTGTTGTGGGTGAAATGGGAAAATGGTGACTGGATTTATAGGAGGTGCCCTCATAACTGGCTGCCCATCAAACCCAAACACATATAAACCCAAGGGAGGAGTCCTATGCCTTTTGCTACAAAACTCACTGTGTCTTATTCACTCTTTCTCCAAGCACAGGGACGCCTTGTTAAATCTGTAGATAGAATTGAGTGGAGAGGCCTAGTAAGCTATCAATTGGATAAGTAGGGGAATCAAGCACATCTCAGCAGGATGTGTGTGTAGGTCCAAACCAAACAAATTGAGGTAAGGTGTCCTTACTTGTGGTATTTTGTTAGTCAACATTTACTGAGATGCATTAAGAAAACATACTTAAACTCTACTTACCTAAATAGAAAAGTACTACATTGTATGTTTCAATGACAATTTTCCTTGCACAAAAATATCTTGTGGGGGAAGAACTTCAAAATATCAAGAAGAAGATGAATGTTTCCGATAATGGGCATATTCAACACAAAGACACACACACACAGTTTTAGAGCAAACAGAAAAAAAAAAAAAAGACATGATGTGTTTCTAATTTCTGGTCTCAACACTGGATTTTTCTATTAGACCTGTGAAATGAAAATTAAATGTTACAGTTCTTAACTTGCCCTGTTCACTAAGATCCCAGGTTTTGTAAACCCCTTCCATCTGAGAATCCTAACAGAGGCAGGAACATTTGCTTAACTGACATTGGGAAAACGCTCCCATTCAGGTGGATGAGATGCATCATAGGTATTCTATAGTCTTGGTTTTGTACTTCCTTATGTATTGTAGAAGCTTAGAGAGGAAAAGATGTCTTTTGTACTCTTTTGCAAATTCTAGTATGTTATCACTAATGTAATAAGTTTTCAGTTCTCATTGTTCGTTGCCAGGGTGGCAATAAACGTGCGTCATCCTTCATCCTTTTTCCTCTTCTTCTGTTCTCCAGTTCATAAAAGTAGATTCCTTTTATTTAGAAAAAAGACACAAATTCTAAGTATTTCAACCTCCCAGTGAAACCAGCCTATTATCCTCTAGTTAAGTAAGCAGACAATGGATCAATACTGTCTTCTAAAATATCCATAGGACATTATCTATCAGCATTAACCTCATTGGCTGGAAGTTACCACTTTCTATAAACACTGTTACTGAGATAGCCCTTCCTTGGCAGGTTACCCCTACCCCCCAACAAAATACATTAGAAACTGTGTTTTAGAGTAATAACAGAGATTTATTCCTCCCTTTTATTTTATAAAAGATAGTATGATTACAATGATTTCTCCCTCCAGGTTTTTGCCTGGAATCATGAAGACTAAAATATTCATTTTGGTATCATTTACCAGAGTTAATTATAACACATTCACTAATATAAAATACCATAGTTTCCAACTTCATTAAACTCTATTATAATTACTCTTTATTATTACAGTCTTCCAAGTCCTTTGCTTTTGAGGGTGGGAGTGTGTAGGAAGTAGAGTGTGAAAATATTTTGGATATTGGAAGATGAAATGACCTTTTGTGTTACTCACTTTTGAACTATGTTTCACTTTTAGCAGTAAAAAGTACAAGTTGCCATGGAAATGTATGATGGTTTTTATGTATCAAATGTGGGTGTGTGTTCAGTGGTCTCTGCTTTTCTGGTAAGGAAAGAGAAATATTTGAATTAAACTGTAGAGAATACAGAATGTTATTAAACATTATTATGAAAAGATGCCCAATTTTCGTGGCATGATGTAGAATTTTACATGCCTTGCAGGACAGTCAGATTTTGTGGTACAGGATTAAGGGATAATAAAAGCTGTTCCATTTATAGACACTGGGGGAAAATGTGTGGAAAATAAAGAAACAGTTTGGAAGCACACATTCACACTTATGTTAGGTAGTTTGATTTTGGACTGTATCCTAAATGCACTTCCTTTTTCAACTTGTAATATAAATCTCATTACATGGTACAGATTAAGTACTTAAAAATTTGAATTTGTGATTTAACTTGATGGGCAATGAGTCAGAGTTTTCAACCTTTATAAATTGAATGTATTAATATGCACGTAGAGCTAAATCCCACCTAGATGTCTGGCAAGCAGACAGGTATTCCTGAAATTTAGAGATGGGGACTTTTAAGAAATGCAGTATCTAGAGCTGAATAGTTTGACTCAGAAAACATGAGTTTTGGATCTTGGAATTGGTCTTGGCCTAGTATACTTGACCAGGTATTTTGACTCTCAATCTCCCTGCATTTTCTTTTATAATGAGAGTGCTTATTTTGTGTTCTAGAAAAAAATGGAAATGTGAGACTGAATTAATTATTTCATAAATGACTTGAAGATTCAAAACAATCACTGAGCAAGTGCCCGGAATTTATAAAGGCTGCAGCCTTCAATCATTTTCCTCAGTCCTCCAAATACAAGACCTAAAACTATGGAGAGCTTTGTTTCCCCAACTGTTCTCCTCATAGACAAAATTTTGAAAAAAAAAAATCAAACCAGGGCTCAATTTATGTTTTTTCACACCTAATGAGGTGAGAAATTCTAGGCAGGCCCCAGAAACATTTTCAGTGTACTGGAATTTGATCTCTGTGAAATTTGGCAGTCTCATTTTGACAGTTTTAGCTTAATTTTACATAGTCTTTCCCTTGCATTGTTTTAAGCTTGTGCTAGCTTTTCTTTGTTAATAACACAGATGGCACTGAAACAAACGAGGTGAAATTCTGCTTTCTTGTGCAGAAAAAAAATTAAATGAAAATTTACATAAAAACTTTTTAATTAGAGAAGAATCCCTTTTAAACATAATGTTAGAGTGAGAATTTCACAGAAATCATTAGGACTTTAATTTTTATAGTAAAGAAAAAAATATAATATCCATTGCCATTAAAATGTCATGTTTACTAGGTATCAATCAATAATAAATTGTTCTTGTAAAATTTTTAAAATGTGGGCATTCTGAAAATATTGGAAAAAATATTTACCCAGAATGTTTGTGTGTTCATAAGTTTTGATTTTATTGCATACAGGTCAGTTAATTCTTCAAAGATGTGTTAATTCCTTCAGGGCACTAGGCATGCATGGCTGTAGTATTATTCATTTTATGGAATTAAGTAATAATCTCCATTGGTTTATAATTTACTCTGAGAAAGCAACTTAACTAACTGAGAAAGTAAGACTAAATAGTCTACATAATCCAGGAGTGGTAGAAGGAGGTAAATATCATTTTCAAATGAGAAAAAAAGATTGGAATGCATTCTAGCATTTTTTTCTTCACAATTGGACCTTCCTATTTCTATGTCTTAGATTATGCAATAGTTTCTTATGCAGCCCCTTTGATTACAAAGCTTACCTTCCAAGTCTAATATACATGTTGATATCAGGTGTCTTTCTGAAGACTTTAGTCATTTCTCAGCTCAGAAAAAATCAGTGACTCCTCTTTATCTGAGACCCCCTACAATATGTGTTTTTTAGTTTTATCCCTTTAGTTTCTCAAATTCTGATTGGTCCAGTGAATGCGGAAAATAGCCTGGATGTGAACCAGACTGAATTTGAATAACAAACTCAGCACTCACTCACTTAGGCAAATTACTTACACACTCCGTGCTCCAGTTGCTCATCTATTGAATGGAGATGAAAATAATAGTTCCAGCTCCTAGGGCTTTTGTGAACATAAAATGAAGGAACTCATGTAAATGCTTATAGTGGTGCCCAGCATACAGTAAGCATAGCTTAGATGCCAGATACTACTATTATTTCTGGTTTCTCTGTGGATTTTTCCTGCTGTCATTACTACCTGGCAAGTCTCACAGTCTCTGCATATCCAATTACCACTCCTCTTTAAAACCAGGGTCAGATGTTTTATATATCATGAACATATATTATTATTAATATAAAAGGCTATGCTCTCAATTACTAAATCATGGTTTATTCCAATCATAATGCACTCTTCTTAGCCTGCCTTGTATCCTAGTTGTATTTACAAGTGCCTTTATCTTGCCCATGGGTGAATGAACCATTAGGAGCAGAAATGACATTCTATACACTCTTGTGCCTCTGGATATGTCAAAATAGCAATCATTGAGGGTAAATATTGAGAAATATCTCCTTAATGTCCAAATATTTTAATACTATATATTTCAACATATGACTTTTATGTTAGTCTGTGACTAGAATCCTTTTTACAGCTTAAAATTTTGAAATTTGGTTAACAGTTCTCTAATAGGTCATCTTTGTCAGCATAGGTTTTTCTTAGACTTCATGAAACAAAACTCGAAATTTTTTTAAGAAAAATTCTATCTTGCTAAAGTTATATTTTTCTACATGGTAGAGTGTAGTGTGTTACTGTGCAGTGGTTTTGGACATCTACATTTAATAAGTAGAGTCTTCAAAAGCAAGGCTGAATATATGTATAATTATATATAGAGAGAAAAATTTATTTAAAATTTATACTGTGGTATTTGCCCACTGAAATCTTTGGATATTTCTGAGGGATGCACTCCCTCTCTCTTCTCTTTTGTTTCCATTAATTTTTCCAGGTCCCATATAATTCTTAAATTTTAAGTTTAAGTTTCAAGGGGATGTGGAGAAGTATATTTACAAAATCCCAATATTCTTCATGTGAATTTCAGCCAAGAAGCAACTTATCATGCCACTGAAGCAAGATATGTCACTATGGAATTTGATTTATTACATGCTTCAGTTCTTAATGGAACAGAATGAGGCAATCTACCATGATTGTTGCTTCGAGCATAAGGTTAGAGAAGAAGTAATGCAAACAACCTCAAAATGAGGATGATGGAAACTATCTGCTTCTCTCTAGGCTTCGTGCTGACATCCACCTTGGATCCTCGGGTCACTCTCAGCCAGATCATCTCAATCATCAGCCTCCTTATGTGACACATGTACAAGCTGAAAAATTATTTTTTTTAAATTGGAAAAATAAGTGGTTACACTGCATCCTCTGTGGAAAATTTGGAAGTATACTCTGTAAATATGAGAAATTCATGAGGCTCAAGTGATTTATATCCTCCTTCAAGAAAATAGGGATTGGGGTAACAGAGAACCTTCTTATAACTCATGCAACTCATTGCAAGGTCAGTAGCCAATAAAGATATCACCATCCATGATTAATTGTGGATGGATTCCACCCCCAACTTTCCTTTTATCCCAGAGACCTAGATAAATGTCATGATGGGCCTTTAGTGTTCCAGCTTTGTCCTTTACGGGCATCTAGCAAGACATAACAAGGGAGAATTCAAGAAAAAAAAATGTTAAGCTGACAAAATTTCATCTCAGAAGTAACATGCCACTGATACTAAAGAGATGCTTTTGCAGGGTGAGGAGAAAAGAAATATATTATTTGATTGGCATGAGAATTACCCTAATATGCATGCCATTATAATTTACAGATTTATTCATTTGTATACCCGATTCAACTGACCTCTCTTTTTCTCCTTTCTCTTTCTCTCTCTCTGTGTATATATATGCAGAACTTCTCACAAAATGCTTAAGTGCTCTATATACCAGCCTTATTTACAGTGAGGAAACCATTAGTAATACTGCCAAATGTTTGTAGGAAACTTCTTAGATTTCAAAATAATTTCATATATATATATTTATTTTGATATATAAAGTACCCTCTAAGAGACACATTGCATATTACCATTTAATTTCATTTCTCAGATCAGGAAAAAGGCATTAAAACATCAATAATTATACACAATTATTATGTACCCATATAATTAAAAATAAAAAATAGAAAGAGTAAGGATAAAAATCTGGCAATTTGTATATGTTTCTGTTTGCTTTTTATAATATAATAAACCATATTTTTCTTTTAAGTTAAAAAATACTATCAATCATAAAAATGCTATATATTTTAAACTTTGAATGGAGGCCTCCCCAGCCATGCTGAACTGTCAGTCAATTAAACCTCTTTTCTTTATAAATTACCCAATCTCAGGCATTTCTTTTTTTGTTTTCTTTTGTTTTATGTCTTTTGTTTTTTGTTTTGAGACTCTGTCACCAGGCTGGAGTGCCGTGGCGCGCTCTCCCCTCACTGCCACCTCCGCCCCCGGGGTTTAAGTGATTCTCCTGCCTCAGGCTCCTGAGTAGCTGGGATTACGGGCACGCGCCACCATGCCCAGCTAAATTTTGTATTTTTAGCAGAGATGAGGTTTCACCCTGTTGGCCATGCTACTTTCAAACTCCTGATCTCAGATGATCCGCCCACCTGGGCCTCCCAAAATGCTGGGATTACAGGTGTGAGCCACTGCACCCAGCCACGGGCAGTTCTTTATAGCAGTGTGAGAATGGATTAATAGAGGGAGATTCTAAAACAAAAAGATAGGCTTCTCCATGTAAGAAACTGAGATGAATTTAAGGGAGAAAGAGAAAGAGTAGATGGTAATGTACAGAGAATGAAGAGAAAGGCCCTCTGAGCAGGGGTCAGGAGGGCTAATGAAAGCACAGGTGGTGAAAATTCTTGGTGATCAAGAATGTTGTATTAATATTATATGGTAAGACATTTGCTGTGTGGTTCTGAAATCTTATTCTCATATTACCCCAAACCTTCAGTAAAATTTTCTGTACTTATATGCTCTACACATATATACTACTCACCTGCCCAGAATCCTGAAAAGGGATTCTTTCACAGCCAGGTTTGTGAATAGTGTATGCAAACTGTGAAAGGCGAGACAGGTCAGCAGAAATCAGAACTCTGAATAAAAGTGATCATGAAAATTTGAACAGTTGGGAATTTGAAGATTTTTGGAGGAAAAGGTAATTTCACAGGAGAGCAAGCACAAAATTAGAGTGAATTAATTCAACATGCTTACTCTATTCTCTTATCCTTCTTATGTTTACTTGCTTATTGTCTACACTTTCATTTTCTTCCCCAAAGTCTTCTAAAATTCCTTTCAGTGGTTTACTGTATAATTATGACATAAATTATATAGTGAAAACTCATAGAATTCTAAAAAGGTGAGTTCAGAAGCCCAACTAATACAAAAATTGTTTACTTAATGATGGAAGATCATAAGCATAAAGGAAGGAACAATTTACGAAGCAACAGGCACAGTGTAGCTGGTTAGTGTCTCTCTGTTCGTTAAAGAACAAAGTGAATTTATCCCAGATTCTCAGTTCTAGGACCTGAGAATGTCCAAATTGATCCTTCTCCATGATTCTTAAGACTTCTTGAGGGTTTATGTCCTTGAAGTCCTTTCTGCTGCTTGCTCTCTTATCTTTGAAAATAAAATATTTTAACAATTCGTGTGCATGCACACACACACATGCACACTCAGCATTTTGTATGTTTGACCTTACTGAGCCATCTCCCCTCTCCTTAGTTCCAGTCTCTGTTCCCATCATCTCTATTTCTTTTCTTTTCTCTCAGCCTCAAAAGTGGAAAAAATCCTCCTTCTCCATGTCGCATACATAGCAACTTATAGGCACATTTGTACTTTATTATTATTATTATTTTTAAAAGTTTTGTGGCTACAAAGTATGTATGTATATTTATGGGGTACATGAGACATTTTGATACAGACATGCAATGTGAAATAAGCTCATCATGGAGAATGGGTTATCTATCCCCTCAAGCATTTATCTTTTGAGTTACAAACAGTCTAATTACACTCCAAATTATTTTAAAATGTACATTTATTGACTATAGCCACCCTGTTTGGCACATTTTTATAACTTGAATATACTTAGGAACATTACACTCCATACCTTGGTTAACATAAATATTTATTTCATATAGCTATGAGTTATCCCTAAGAGGAATTCAGATGGTAACATTTTCTCCAATTTTTCAAGTATATAAACATTTGATATTATATTACACATATCTGCAGACTGTACTCATCTAAATTTGTAATTACCAGAACCCTTCTGATGACTTAATAAATATTCAGAATAGGCAGCTGAGAGGGTTAGAATTTAGTTGTCTGACTTTTATAAATAATCCTCTTAGTTGTTGGCGCCCTGGAAAATGTTTTATTATATTCATTGACTCAAGATTTATCTAATATGTTTATATAGAAGATAATTTAATCAAATGCTTAATTTATTTTCAAAAATGGTAAATTAATACATCTGTGTTTTCAGAGGTTTTCTGCCTAAGAGAAATCCTATTTTAGAAACTCCTAAATCTAAACACAGTCAAAACATGAAAATCGCATTTTCTCTTAACTTTTCTTTCTTCTTTATTTATTTAATTGTTTTAACTTTTGCATTTCATCTGCTGTTACACTGTGGTGCCAAATTTGCTCTTCAAAAATTCTTAAGCCTATTTCAAAATTCTCACTAATTTCAAGTGATAACTAAAATCATTGGTTATAGATCTACTGTCAAATAAGTCTTTATCTCTTCCTGTGGGCGGCTATCTTCTTGACTAATGTAAGTGAAAAAAGAACTGCATTTCTTTTTTCCAGTTGAAAATGGACAATTTAGCCACCACATGTCTGCCAATGTACCTCTGTATGAGATGTAATTATATGTGAAATAATAGCCTTGCTGCCAAATAGTTTTCAGTGCTTTGCTTTATATGAGAAACAATACATTTTTAGTTCCAAAAGGCAATAAGATAATGACATTCAAGTCAATCTCTTGCTGCTTTTGCTTTCTTACTACATTTTTAGTCTCTTGCTCATCCCTCTCTAGTTTTCAATATGTTAAGATGACAATCTCTTATTATAATTTAGATAACATAGCCCTTGGTTAATTTTCAGGCTAATTTTTTTTTCTCTGAATATGTATGTATTGAAAAGTCTATTCTCAATTTATGATAACAGGTTTTAGAAAACATTTCTCTCATATAAATCATCAGCTATTGTGTAGTGTTAGGAGTTTATAATATGCTATTTTCACTAATCTATTTTAGTGAATTAAAAGCCTATTCAAATAAAAAAAAAGGAGCCAGGTAAAATAAAAGTCAATAATAATAGCCAATATTTGTTTAGCACTAACCATGGATCAGTCATTATGCTAACAGCTTTATGTGCATTCTCTCATTCGTTCCTTTCTAAGCATCTATAAAGTGAGTACTGTTCTTATTTCCATTTTACATATGCAGATTCTTTTGAGTATGTGATTATTTTCTTTTTTCCTTCCCAAGAAACTAGCCAACCTTTTAAATTATGGCTGAGTAGCATTGTGCTACAGAGCTGTAAGCAAAGTCATTAGATACCCAGAAGAACCTCTTTTCTTGTCTCTTAATTGTAATATCCTAGGTTCACTGAGGTACAGGATTGCAGGAAAGAGTGACCTAACATTTTAAGACAGAGCAGTAAGCCAAATAGGGGAAAAAGGCATGGAAGCAGCATAAGGTGGTTATTCACATATTATTTCTCACCTTCAAATACATTTGGGGACTTGGAAATGAAAATATCAGTGGAGATCAATCCTATTAGTTACCTATTGCTGTATTATAATAACCTCCAAGCTTACCTGCATAAAACAGCAATAAACACTTGTCTCGTATAATATCTGTTAATTAAGAATTAACGAGGACCTTCGTTGGGAGGTTCTGGCCCTTCTCTTATGAAGTTGCAGCCAAGATGTTGTACAGAGTTGCAGTCATATGAAGACTTGATGGGAGCTGGAAGATCTGCTTTTAAGATGGCCTATTCATATGGATATAAATTGTTGCTGGCTATTGGCCAGAGGCTCTTCAGTTCCTTAACACATAGACTTCTCCATAGAGGCTGCTTAAGGATTTTCATGACATGATGGCTGACTTTCCATAGAATGAATGATCCAAGGTGAAAGTGGCAATATCTTTTGTGGCTTGCCTTAGAGGTCACAGTGTCACTTCTGCCATATTCTGTTGGTCACATAGACCATCTCTGATACAATGTGGGAGAGTATTCTACAAAGGTATAAACTGCAGAAGATGAGAATCATTAGAGACTATCTTGCAGTCTGGCTACCACACCAGTATATACTGAAGGCTGAAAGACTCTGTAAATATCTGTTAAACCCCTAGGACCAATACATGACTACTGAAAGCAAAGAAAATACCCCAAAAGTAAATGAGATTAAATGATTTACTCACCTGGTAACTTGTGAGAATGTTCAGTCAGTAAGTCTACAAATATTTGTTGAGCCACCTCAGCATCACACACACATAACCAACCTGCACGTATACCCCCTGAATCTTAAAATTTGGAAAAGAAAAAACAAATAAGTGTTAAGCATCTGTTTTGTGCTATGCACTTTTCTAGGTAATGAAGATTCATTGGCAAATGAAACTGAAAAGTCCTTCCCCTCAAAGAGATTATATTCTAATGTAAGAAATAAGCAAAGAATGTAAAAAATGATAATTTCAGATGAAAATCTATTTCATCTGAAAATAAAAGATGTTAATGTGATGTAAAGCAATGGGGGATTCTGTAGTTGGGGCCTCATAGTAGACTATTCTGAAGTAGAGACCTTGAATATGATATTTGACTGGTGAAAGAAGACAGCCACGTAAAGATCTGAGTGAGAGAATAGGATGGACCTGACGAGGAGTAGGGCAAAAGGAATGAGAAGGAAACAAGCTTAGAGGTTTAAAAGGACAGTAAAAAAGCTATTGTGGGTTGAGTGTTGATATGGTTCGGCTGTGTCCCCACCCAAATCTCATCCTGATTTGTAGTTCCCATAATTCCCACGTGTTGTGGGAGGGATCTGGTGGGAGGTAATTGAATCATGAGGGTGGTTTCCCCTATGTTATTCTTGTGACAATGAATAAGCTCTCATGAGAACTGATGGTTTTATAAGGGGCTTCCCCATTTGTTGGTTCTCATTCTTCTCTCTCTTGACACCTTGTGAATAAGGATATGTTTGCTTCTGCTTCTGCCATGATTGTACGTTTCCTGAGGCCTCCCCAGCCCTGTGTAACTGAGTCAATGAAACTTCTTTCCTTCATAAAATACCCAGTCTTGGGTATGTCCTTATAGCAGCATGAGAATGGAGTAATACAAGTGTAGAACAATATGGTGAGTTAGGGGCCAGATCATATAGGGTCTAAGGTCATGGTAAAGGATCATGATTTTATTCTAAATGTAATAAGGATTTATTAGATAATGATAAATACGGGAGAGGTATGATTTGGTTCATGATTTAGACAGTTAACGTTGGCATTTTTGTGTAAAATTGAAGTGTGGAAAGTGAGAGACTTTTACAATGCTGTCTCTCTCAGTTATTCAAGGGATAATTTTGGTGACTTGAATTGGAGCTGAGGCAGTAGAGTTGGTAAAAAGTAGTCAGATTCAGAATATTTTTTGGAAACAGAACTGAAAGGACTTGCCATTAAATGAGAAGTAAAGTTTGAAAGAAAAAAGAGGAATCAAGGATGCCTACAAATGGCTGGCCTAAGGTATGGGCAGATGGTGGCCCCATATGTGGAGATAGGGATGACATCTAGGAAAAGCTGTACAGAGGTTGCGGGAGACAATTCCATTTCAGTCACTAAAGTAAAACATTCAGTGTAGGTCCCATTAATTGAATAGGGTTGCTAGATGTCAAAGTAGAAATGTCACGTAGGCAATAGTATATATTAGTCTTCAGGAAGTCACAACTGGAGATGTAGATTTGAGAATCATCAGCACAGAGTACAGAGTCATCAGCTTACAGATGGCGTATAAAAGCATGAGATTGGTTAGGACACCTCGAGAGGGAGTACAGATAAAAAAATGAGCACATAGTATGGGATATTAGGGAGATGAAGAGAAGCCAGTGTGGGATAAGAAGAAGAACCTGGCAATAAGGCAGGAGGAAAAACCATGAACGTATGTTATCTTGAAAGCCAAGTGAAAAATTACTTTGAGGAGAAGGTAGTGATTCACTATGGTAAGTGTTACTGATCAATCAAATAAAGTTATTAGTATGATTTCTCCAGAGAAATGGAACCAGAATATGTAGATATAGATATAGATATATATAAATATAGATATATACATATATAAAAAGACTTATAAGAAATTGGCTCATGAGATTATGGAGGCTGAGAAGGATCATGATGTGTTATATGCAAACTGGAGACCTAGAAACTGGTAATGTAGTTCTAGGCTGATTCTGAAAGCCATTAGTGTAAGTCCCAGTCCACGGACAGAGGATCAATGTCTCAACTCAAGCAGTTAAGCAGAGATAAATAATTCTTCCTTTCTCTGCCCTTTAAAAAAATATCGGCCGGGCGCGGTGGCTCACGCCTGTAATCCCAGCACTTTGGGAGGTCGAGGCGGGTGGATCACGAGGTTAGGAGATCAAGACCATCCTGGCTAACACGGTGAAACCCCGTCTGAACTAAAAATACAAAAAATTAGCCGGGAGAGGTGGCAGGTGCCCGTAGTCCCAGCCACTCGGCAGGCTGAGGCAGGAGAATGGCGTGAACCCGGGAGGCGGAGCTTGCAGTGAGCTGAGATGTTACCAATGCACTCCAGCCTGGGAGACAGAGCGAGACTCCATCTCAAAAAAAAAAAAAAAAAAAGAAAAGAAAAAGAAAAAAAAAAATTCCAGGCTCTCAATGAATTCACTGATACCTACCCACATTGGGAGAGAGCAAATTGCTTTACGTAATTAGGAGATTCAAATGCTAATCTCTTCCAGTAGAAACACCCCAAAATAATACTTAATCGTGTATTGGGACATCGCATCATTGCCCAGTCAAGTTGTCACATAAAATTAACTATGACAGATTAGAACAGAATTAACTATTGAATTTGGCCAAATGGAGGTTATGTGTGAACTCCAGAGCAGTTTAGAACATGGGGAACCAGTAAAGAAGGATTGGCCATTGTGGCAAGATGAATACTAGTTGAATTACAGAGAAGACAGGGTTTAAAATGTTTCAAAGACATTTTAAGACACAAAGAGTGTCTTAAATGCTGTTGGAATGTTAACTCATGTAAAAGCAAAGTATTGACCATAAATGTACACAAGTTAATGACCTTGATAGAGATAGTTTCAATACAGTAGTGGAAATGAAAGCCCAAGCAGAGAGAACTGAGGGGACATGATAAGTAAAGAATGAAATATTCTTTTTGTTGTTAAAAAAGGAATTGTTAGCTTAATGAAAATCAATTGTTGTTACTTTCGTCAAAATATTGGATATAACATATCATTGAAAGATTTTTCATTGTATTCCTCTTCCCTAGGGCAAGCATCACCAAGCAGCCTTTATATTTTATTAAATTTTACATATTTCAGACAAAATAAAAAGATGATTGTATATTTATTTAATTAACATCTGAGTTCATTAACCACCACATTAACCACCACACAACATAAGAAATAAAATATTACAAATATAATTGAGACCCTTGGTTTATTCTTCCCTAATTGCATTTCCCTCCCTTCCAACAGCTATCCATCGTCCTAGATTTGGTGTTTATATGTTTTTACAATTAATAATGTATATTATATATCCATTATATATTGCATATATAGTTTTAAAGCATGCAAAATATATATGGCATTATTTTGCATGCTTTAAAACTATAATAAAATCATTACATTATGTATATTCATATATGGTGAATATATATTACATATATTCACATATGATGAATGAAATGCATGAGTATGTTCATCACAGCACTATTTACAATAGCAAATGTAAAACAATTTTTTGCTAATTTTATATGTGAATTTTCTTAATGGTGAAAAATTTAGCTATGTTGTATAATATTCAATTGTGTTAAAATTTGGTCATGTATATCTCCATTTTTATGGTGATTAAAACACAAATTTTCCACTTTTTTACTGTCATACACATTGCTGAAAACAGCTTTCTTGTACAAGCCCCTTGGCCACATATAAGAGTGTGTCATCCATCCAGGTAGAAAACTTTCCTTTTCTCTAAGACATAGCCAAAAGTCAGTATTATCATCACTTATGCCTTCAAAGTCCTATTTTAGCGCCTGAATAGCCAAAGCAAACCTAAGGAAAAAGAACAAAGCTGGAGGCATCACATTGCCTGACTTCAAACTATTAATATACTACAAGGCTTCAGTAACCAAAACAGCATGGTACTGATACAAAAATAAACACATAGACTAGTGGAAGATGATAGAGAACTCAGAAATAAAGCCACACACTACAACCATTTGGTCTTCAACGAAGTTGATGAAAATAAGCAAAGGGGAAAGGACTCCCTATTCAGTAAATGGTGCTTGGATAACTAGCCATATGCAGATTTAAACTGATCCCCTTCCCTATACCATATACAAAAATCAACTCAAGATTGAACATTAAAGACTTAAATGTAAAACCTAAAACTAGGTTTACTTAAATGTAAAGTCTAAAACAAACTTCTGAAGAAAACCTATGAAATATCATTCTAGCCATAGGCCCTGGCAAAGATTTTGTAATGAAGATACCAAAAGCAATTGCAACAAAAACAAAAATTGACAAATTGGACCTAATTAAACTAAAGGGCTTCTTGCTCAGTAAAAGAAACTATCAACAGAGTAAATATACAACCCACAGAATGTGAAAAAATATTTGCAAACTATGCATCTGACAAAGGACTAATGTCCAGAATCTCTAAAGAACTTAAATTAACAAGCAAAAAATAAACCACCCCATTAAAAAGTGAGCAAAGAACATGAACAGACATTTTTTAAAAGAAGACGTAAATGCGGCCAACAAGCATATGAAACAATGTTCAATGTCACTAATCACTAGAGAAATGCAAATCAAAACTACAATGAGATATCATCTCATACCAGTCAGAATAGCTGGTATTAAAAAGTCAAAAAATAGATGTTGATGAAGCTGCAGAGAAAAAGGAATACTTATACACTTCTGGTAGAAATATAAATCAGTTAAGCCACTGTAGAATAGGAAGCAGTTTGGAAATTTCCCAAAGAACTTAAAACAACTCATTCAGCCCAGCAATCCCACTATTGGGTATATACTCAAAGGAATATAAATCATTCTATCATAAAGATACATGCATGAGTATGTTCATCACAGCACTATTCACAATAGAAAATCAGCCTAGATGCCCAACAATGGTAGAACAGATAAAGAAAATGTGGTACATGTATGTCATGGAATACTATACAGACATAAAAAAGAAGGAAATAATGTCCTTTGCTGTAACATGGATGAAGCTGGGGACCATTATCCTAAGCGAACTAATGCAGGAACAGAAAATCAAACACCTCATGTTCTCCCTTATATGTGGGAGCTAAACACTGAGTACACATGGGCCCAAAGAAGCCAACAGTAGACACCAGGTCCTACTTGCGGGTGGAGGGTGGGAGGAGGATGAGTCTCAAAAAACTACCAATTGGGTACTATGTTTTTGTCTGTGTGACAAAATAGTATGTACAGTAAACCCCTGTAGCATGCAGTTTATCTATAGAACCAACCTGCACATGTACCCCTGAAACAAAAGTTTAAAAAGTCCTTTTTAAAAAATCTATATAAGCCCTGTTGATACCAATTGCAAATAATGTCTTTCCGTCATTTTTCTTTATAACCACTTAAAATTTTTTCTACTGTAATTCAAGTTCCAGTATTTTAGTCTAGTTCTCAAATAAAAATAATACGCTGTGCAAACTACTGCACTTTAATATTTGTCATCCTAAAAAACTCTCATTGTCTTAAGCCAGAGTTCAATAGAAATAATAACAATGAAATAATGTGTGATTTTGATGATGTTTATTCTGATGCTGCAGTTCTTGAAACACAAGTGTACCTTAAGATAAGTGATCCTGGCATGTGCACAAACATGAGCATGTGTGTGTGTGTGTGTGTGTGTGTGTGTGGTTTGTGTCTGTGTGTGTGTAGTCAGGGCAATTACAGCAAGTAAATTTGTGATGTGAAAAATTCTGTAATTGATTTATTTAAATATGCTTCATCTGAAATTTTCTGAATTATTTGATAAAATATATATATGTTTAAAGGTTGACTAACAGCTTACAAAGCACTAATTTTTCATGAGGTAGTAACATTTTTAGAAAAGCAGGTGGGTAATATTTTCCCAAACATGTACAAATTAATATTTTGTTGGCAAGAATTTAGTTGGTATTTTTGATTTGTCATAAGAGCTCTCAAAAAGCTCTATTTCTCATGTTAAATGTAAATAATTATTTGACTGATTGCTGGTTTTGAATGTCTGAGTGGTAATACTACTTATAATGGATAAGAAACATAAAAGAAATGAGTGTTTTTAATTTTCTCTTGGGTAGTATAGTCTAATTGGTAAAATGTTGGATGGTGTTTCTGTCCTCTTTATTTTCCATTTCTAATATAGAATCAATTAAGAGTAAGCAGTTGGAAATAATTCTTAACATAATTCTGTGATCCCTTTTATAATATAGTTAATGTAATTCCTCCAAGTAAATGGATATCAATTTCAATAAGTTTCCTAAATGGAGGGTGCTGTTTGAGGTCTTTCATCCTGCTCTTTTAAAACTGACAATTAAGTACATACGACGTAAGTGGTGATTTCATTAGAACCCTACAAATACCTAGCCAAGTCATCTGCTTTTACTGTAGTCATTACTTCTTTTTGTTTAAAAATATGAGGGATGAATTTTGTTCATTTCACTCTAGGTAATTAGAAAACAATTAAATATTTGGTAATATCTAATATACTTATAAAATTATATATAGTAATTACATATAATATATATTTTTACATGTTATATATAAAATTTAATATATATTATATATTAATTTTATACATAAATAATTGTGTATATTACATATACAATATATTTTATACAATACTTATACAATATATTTTACATTTTACTTTTACATACAAAATTTGTTTTACCTTTCTCAGTTTAATAGAATGATAGGCAATGTTAAGGCAGGAGAGTAATATAGACACATAGTAAGCATGGATTGAAGACTAACTGAGTGAAACAACAATATGCATTTATTCAACAAATACTAATTGAACATTTACTTTGTAAGCTCTTGGCACATAAATTGTGCATGGAGGAGAGAGTAATGATGAAAGCACATGAGTAAATTGTATCATATGTTGGAAGAGTAAAAATGCTTTGGAAAACAAAAAGCAACAAAAGGAAGATAGGAACTGTTAAGGCGAGAGGGGTCTTATCCTACATGCATTCATTAGTGAAGCTTTAGCAGTACTATATTGTGAAAGAAAGTGTTTCATAATGTTGACTGGCATATTAAATACATATGTGTATATATGTGTGTATGCATTATATCTTACCTATATTTACAATCAATTTTACATATAAAGCAACAACCTTAGTGAGAGATTTAATTATATTCTTTAAGGTCATGTGGTGAGCTTATTCCCATCATTTACTTTATATCCACTGGTATTTTTATCTTCTGTTTATTTCTGTAGTAATGCTATGTACTATAGTGTGTGAATTCTACCTCCCTTTATCTTCTTTATTCTTCTGAACCTATACACGAGGTTTAGTATCCCATATATTTTTATTATTGCTTAATCTCATTATCCTTATTATAAAATAACAACATTTGACATAATTTTAATACAAAAGTCATTTTAAATATTCTTTTTTATATAATTGTAAGTTGCATTGTGAAATCAGAGAGAAAAATTTAATGTTGTGATACATTAAAGTAACGCTAGAACATTATTGCTTGCCACTGTTTCATGTAAAACAATTTAAACTTACATTAATGTGAAAATATTCTACTCAAAGAGTGTTTCTATTAGGTAGTATAAATTGTAATTTCTGGAAAAAATACACTAGATAATAATTTTCAAGAAACAAATGCTATCATCTGATAGTCTTTTTAAAATGAAAATCTAATATGATTAAATTTAATGAAAGACTGAAAATATGTAGGAAACAAAATTGAATAAAAATGAAATGTACGGGACATAAAGATATACTTCTAGTGTTTTTCATTTATCTTTTGTTTTAGATAAACGTGTATTATCTCTTCCTTTTCAACAGTAACCACCTCCAACCTTGTTTAGCATTAGATCTCAGAGGAAATATAAAGCCTATTCATTCATTTATGTATTTATTTAACAAATATTAATCGAATGTACCAGAATCCACCGCTTCTGCTATGTGTTAGGGGTACAAAACATAAAGGCACTTGTAGCCTAGTGGTGGAGGCAGACAAATGACTAAATTTTCACCACATGGTGAAAAGCACTGAAATAAAGCTATGCCAAGACTGTCATGAGAGCCCGGAGAAAGGGGTACTTATTAAAACTATAGAGGGAGGACTGAAAGGATGATCGACAGAATTCAAGGTATATCAAGGGGTGTGAGAAGGGCATTGCAGTCACAGTGAAGAGCAGAGACCAAAACGTAGTGGTATGCAAGTCCAGAAGCTACGTGAGAAATTACTCCCTAGATCATTTTAAGTTGTGTGGACAGTATTCTGTAGGAAGAATGTGGACGAAGATATTACAAGTGTGTGTCATGGCTAGATTAAGTGCCAGAAATATCACTATGACAACAACCTGGAGAACAGTTTAGAAAATAAATGAAAATATGGTGGCTATTTATTAGATTATGTTAATAGTCCAGGAGACAAATATTAAGGAAGTTGAATTAGAAGTGCAGTGGCATGCTAGTGTAGAGTGTGGGAAGCTCAAGATATGTAAGTGGTAAAAATTAACGTGGTAGTATGATGGAAGGAAAGCAATATAAGAGCTTCTGAAATTCATGTGTGACTAAGCAGGTGGGGTTAACGTTGATGAAGATAATACAGGAAGTGGAGCAGGTTTGTTGAGCAAAGGGATGAGTGTAGTTTTAGACATGAAGTTTTAAAACTTTATATGAGACATTCAAGGAGTTCAAGTTCTAGAAACTTGTATTTTGGCAATATGGTACATTAAATATTCAGAGAAAACTCACTGAAAATACTGTTAAAATATTTTTTAAAATATAACTGAGGTATTAGCAAAGTCAAAGAAATAATTGGTAGAGATATTGTGAAAAAGCATGACTCTGGAGAGGTAATTGAGTAGTAGAGCCTGTTTTGACCTTAATGGAGTCAGTTATTCCTCAGCATCTTAGAGGCTGGGCTAAGGGGCCAACCTGTTGTAGGGTCAGGAGACAAAATGTCAGTGAAAGAGAGAGGTGGTGGGATAAAATGGAGAGTTCCTAAAAGTTGGCATTCCCAAAGTGACATTTATAGTGGGCACCTAGAAAACAATCTGCCCATAATAGAAGATGGTAATAATACTTATCTATCTTAACTTGCCTCTCAGCAAAGAAAAAAAATGCCAAGCTTACACAATAGGATTGGACTGAAAGTTACACAATTTACATGTCCAATAAAACACAAGCAAAAAAAATTAGTTTATTGTAGACCCTGGTTGATAATGTCCACAGAAATTTGTTAGTGGAGAATTGATAACTTCCCAGGAGGGACACTTTTTAAACACAAGTCTTAAATTTATCTCACAGATAGTTTCAAGAAACACGAACTCACAATTTAAAATTAGTAAACACAGGATGTCACAATTACCATGGACGCAAGTTAGCAAAGCAAAATGCTGAATTTGACCAGCAAGAACTGTGGATGTTGGGATTATCGGATACAAAGTGCAAAAATAAACATGTTTTAAAAGTTTAAATAAAGGTATTACCCCAGCCCCGCATCCTGCCTGACATTGGCTTGGCCTACCTTTGGTTCACTGCACTAACCAGCTTTCAATTGGTATAACTTGAATATGTCTTGCCTTAGCTGAACTATGTATCTTTTGCTTTCATCTGCAGGCATCTCTGATGCCAAATGTAGGATGCCAGCACATACCCACTTGGCGTGTTTTCACATGTATATGTGTATGAGAGCAGGCTTTGACCAATTAGGGATGGGAGCTAGTAAGGACATGCTCCTCTCTTTCATCTCTTCACAGTGGGGAGAGAGGAGGAAGATATCCTGAAGAACTTTCTACATGGCTGTTCAGAAGGTCTGAACAGGAGCAAACCCCAATTGCCCACAACAGCGATCCTATTGATGGCAGGCCTTTTGATTGGCTGCTTCTTTCAAACTTCCCATCTCCTTCCCATCTCCCTAGCTGTGTGCAGCTACTTTCACACAAGGCTGTGTCTCAGGTCTGCTTATGGAAGAAGAGAAGGGACCCAGACACTGCTTTCTATGGGTGGAAGAGGAACCTAGGCTAGAGAGTTAGGATTGCAAGTGGCCCTAAAAAACAGACATCAGGATGAAATTCTGGAGCTATCATTGACAAGAAAAGGTGGAGTGGCATAACTGCTGGCATGCAGTAGCATTACAAGTACTAAGACTCTCATTGGCAGATAAAAATAAAATGTGAGTGAAGGCTTATGCAGTAGCAATGGCACTTGAAAAATATAAGGGCTGTGATAATTGTAAAGACTGTGGGCCAGGTGCAGTGCTCACGCCTGTAATCCCAGTGCTTTGGGAGGCCAAGGTGGGCAGATCATGAGGTCAGGAGATAGAGACCATCCTGACTAACGTGGTGAAACCCTGTCTCTACTAAAAATACAAAAAAATTAGCCAGGCGTGGTGGCACGCGCCTGTAGTCCCAGCTACTTGTGAGGCTGAGGCAGGAGAATCGCTTGAACCCAGGAGGCAGAGGTTGCAGTGAGCCGAGATTGCACCACTGCACTCCAGTTTGGCAACAGAGTGAGACCCCATCTCAAAAAAAGAAAAAAATTGTGGAGGATGCTGCTTTTTGTTATCTGCTTTAGCAGCCTAGGAAAGAAAGAAAATGACAGACTCAGGCTAACCAACTATCATTTCAAGTTGTGCTGTGAAAGTAACAGGGTCTGTATGTTCCTGTTTGAAAGGCTTCTTATCTCATATAATCTCATATAGCCATAGAGCAAACACTGATAAAAGCCAGACCCAGAATTTAATTGTAAGGTTAACAGAATGGCAAAGAAGACAATGCACAGCCTTCACAGCACTGTGTTAAATGCAGAACCCTAATAGATAAAGAGTGGGATCTTCAGAACTGGCATGAGGACATCTGATGAGTTGAATATGCTGGAAAATCTTAAGCCACAGATTCTTCTGAACCTTAAATTAAACTAGGCTTTGTTCAACTGGAGAATCTGGAAAGGCCACAACTGGGGCCTCATAGATTGATATGGCTTCCTCAAGCTCTAGCACTGCCTTTCCTCATTGCCTCCAGACCAATAACCAGAGTCAGATCTCATGATAGCCCAAATGGAGAAACATTGTCCCTATTCTGGGAGGAAATAGAATATACATCCCCACACTACAGGCACATACCAGCAGGAGTTTCAAAAACACGTGGTTGAATGGAATTTGAGGGTGGCGAATTGGATGGATATTGTAATGGGAGTATTTTCCCATGACTCAGGTTTTAAAGTCCTGGCAAGTGATCTTCATGCTGCTTATTGGATCCTTGATGCATGGACGTACTTCTATCTTGAAGAAAATTAAGTAGAGCTTGTAATCCTAGCACTTTGGGAGGTCAGAGGAGGAAGATCATTTGAGGCCAGGAGTTTGAGAGCAGCCTAGGCAGCATACTGAGACCCCCCATCTCTACAAAACAAAATAAATAAAAGTAATAAACAAGAAAATGAAATAAAGAATAGATACAGGAGATGCCTTGGCAAAGTGTTGAAGAGGAGTCAGAAGTCTCAGGGACATGTTAATCATAAAAAGGATTTATTACATGAGATCAGAATTCCCATCACTTGGGTTCCTTGAGAAGGTACAAAAGATTTACTTCACTAATTCAATAAGTTAATAAGTAATGCAATGTTAAGGGAATGTTTCCTTGAGAAACTAGGTGGTAACTATCCTCTACATGCTAGAATTAAGAGTTACATGTGGTGTCATAATGTTGGGTTCCTTGGTAATAGGAAAAATGATTGAAAATTCAGAGACCAGGTTGTGACAGTTAACCAACAGAGGCAAGGTGGATATAATATTAATGCCAGCAAGACCAAAGTGGCAGATGAATGACTTGAACAGCAGGAACCTGTGGTGATAGATAATAGCCTGTTGTATTCTTAGGGGTTACAGAGATGGGCAGTCAAGTAGGGTGTTATTTGACTGACTGAACCAGCAAAAATTGAGAGCTGGCAAAGTGAAGGGTGACATCAGCTGCTACAATGGAAAATCAGGGCCCTTCATCGGTTTTAGACATGAGCTGGTTTTCAACTCCGTCTTGACTGAAGTGGAGATTGGGTCCCCTTGAATGGAAAACATGGCATATTGCTACAACTATACATGAAAAATGGTCTCCTAATCTTCCCTGAATAGACCTGTGGTACCAAATTAACTAAACACTGGAGAAAAAGGTTTTCAGCTGATATGTGTATTAGGAGACTCCAAAGACCATCCTGGTCCCCTGTCCAGAGTGAAGGAATGTGGAGGCCAAATGATAAATGGAGATTAGCTCAAGTTGATTTCACATTGAGCCATGGACCTGTGAAGCCACCTGGGAACTATTTCTCTGGCCCCTCCTGGATACTTGGAAAGGATATACTTTGTAGTTTGGAGATACTGACATCTGTTCCCTGACCTCTGCATTAAGAGCCATTATGCTTAGAAGGGCCAAGTGAAAATCCTAAAATTACAACCTCCTCTGATCCCTAATATATTTGAAACAATATCACAACGAAAATACATCATAATGTTACTCATTTTCTGGCAATTGGTCCATAGAGTAGATATGGCAAATGTGTTCTTTTTAATCCTTATTCATAATGAGGCTCAAAGGCACTTTGTTTTTATATGGGAGCAATAGTAACATATATTCACTGTCCACCTTCAAGTTTGTTAACTCTCCTATTTGCTCTCAAAATGTAGGTTAAAAACACCTTGTTCATACTGATGGACATCAGAATACTGTACTTATTCACTATGTTAATACCACACTAGTCATACCTGGTGTTCAGGAATGGATGTATACTCTGAATGGCCTAATAAGACAGATATGTGCCACCTGGATTCAGGGTCTGTCACATCAGTGAAGCTTTTAGGAATTTGTCAGGAAAGTCCTTCCAAGTGAAGAACAAGTTGTTGAAACTTTTACCCATACAGTCCTTGGTGAATCTGTTTGGATTTTAGAGACAAGATTTAAAATCCTGTTTGGATTTTAGAGGCATTGTCTTTGGGAGTATTGTGCTGACCTATTTATTGAGTGAATTGAAAAACAGTTGATTTTTGAATGAGGCCAAGAGCAAGAGAGAACTGCAGCAGGACCAGGTTGGACTGCAGGCTGTCCTGCTGCTTAGGGCACATCATAGAGCAAATATAGCAGTGCTAGGAATATCTGTGGTGGAAAATATTGTGTTTGGAATCTCTAGCAAGTTCCAATAGAAGAGTCACAGTACAGACCCCTACATTTCTGAAGAAAATAAATGTTCTCTATAGCAGAGAACTACTCACTATTTGGAAGCAGCTTCTTGAATATTATTGTCTCTACTCTGAGAAACTGATTATGGGTTTGGGTGGATATTGGCTGTGTCCCCATTCAAATCCCATCTTGAATTGTAGCTCCCACAAGTCCCACGTGTTGTGGGAGGTATGCAGTGGGAGATAATTGAATCATGGGGGTGGGTCTTTCCCGTGTTGTTCTTGTGATAGTGAATAAGTCTCATAAGATCTGATGGTTTTATAAAGGGTGGTTCCCCTACACAAGCTCTCTTGACTGCTGCCATCCAGGTAAGACGTGACTTTGCTCCTCATTGCCTTCCACTATGATTGTGAGGCCTCCCCAGCCATTTAAAGATGCTTAAAAGATGTGAATCAATTAAGCATCTTTCCTTTATAAATTACCCAGTCTTGGGTATGTCTTTATCAGCAGTGTGAAAATGAACTAATACAGATACCAACTGATTATTTCACCAAAGTGACCTGACATGAACTGGGTTTTGTAAGTCCTAAAGTCAGCTGAGTGCAGTAACTACCCATTGTGCAATGAAATGATTTGTGCCCTCAAGATTAGGACCAAGAAGTTCCAAAAAGCATGAATAAGATGCATTAAGTGGTGACCAGACTCCTCTGTTACCCACTTCTGCTGTATCTGTGACTCTCCTTCATTTTACACCTATTCCTTCATGTGAGTAGGGGAGGGATTCTACATGACCAACTGACGGGGAGTGGAAAACTCAGTTTTGGTTAAAAAGTGAATTGGTCTGATATGTTGACACCAGTGTCAGTGGCCTGTCAGTGGACTGCAGTGCTACTGTGTCCCGATCCCATGGTGCCTGAAGGACCGTGGTGAAAATGAATCCCCCTAGTAGAAAGAACATTAAATAGTGCATTTGGAAATTTGTTTTATATGAAGAAAACATAGCCTGAGGTACAGATAAATGTGGACTCCTGGACAGTGGTAGACGTTTAACTGATTAGCACAGGTTTGGAAGGAACAATACTAGAATATTGGAGACATGGGAGTTTGAGAAAGAGGTATGAGGATGAACCCACATAAGTGGGTACAAATGGTGCAGATCTCTGGTTTCATGTTAATATCCACCAGAAAGAACCCACTGCAGAGAAAATTCTCAACTAACCAGCTGACCAGGTGACTTGTCAGTGAATGTTAGTCAGTCTCTTTCATTGGCCATCCCAGTGTTGTCTGAAATAAGCCTATTGATAGAACAGTAATATTATCAGGTTTGGAGACTTTCCCTGGACATAAGAGCATAGGCTACTTCTCTTAACAGCTTCCACTCGCCTAACACTCACTCTTTCCTACCCAAACTGAAAATATAGGGAATTAACATCCCTTGAAAAAAGAAGAAATAGGAACTAGTGGATTAATTTTCCCTTATACAATTCCTCAAGTAAATGACCCTAAAGTTTATTCTACACACTTCCTAATGTAGTCCTGGTGGAATCATACTCCAGTTTTACATAATACTGACCAGTTCTAAAGAACAACCTGACACTGACTTTTTTTTCTCTTTTATTGGTAACCTACTTCTGTTTCTTGGAATCACTTTACCCAGTTGATTTAGCTGCAAGCAAACCTTTGTCACAACTTCAGCCTTCTAGGAACACCAGACTGAGATGAAATAAACAGGGTATTTTAGGAGAACTGATAGAGATAACTGACTATATAGAGCCAATAGGCTCTTCCTCCATGGAGAGGAACCAAAGTAACAAGGAGATATGTACCCTTGGAATAGATTGCCTAAGAGGGAGTACTGAGATTCAATAGAAAAATCACAGAAAGAACTAAAAACAAAGGAGAGAGAAGCGAGGCAGTGTGCTTGTCTGGGAATGACTGGCAGCCTGGGGAAGCTCCCAGATGTGGAGAAAGGGTAAGTGGAGACCCTTAGGACACCACATTCCTGCCACAGATTTTTGCAAACCTAGCTACATGAGTGTCCCTTGAACCACAAGCACTATGAGACTAACATAGGAAGCTGCCTAGAGATTATCCAGAAGAATTGCTACAGAGAGGAAACTCACACTGGGCCCCACAGGCCTCTGAGCCCTGAGCAACTGCAGCTTGGCACCATCATGACAGTGAGGACCCCAAAGGACTGCATCCTGCCCTGATGGCAACACTGCCACTCCTGCCAAAGAGGAAGAGAAAGGATGGGCACCTTCATGCATTCCAAGGACAAATCCTGCCGCTGCTGCTGTGGGCTGCTAGGGGTGCTGAGGAGCAAGCAAGCCACATTCCCTCAGCCACCTACCTACCCTGCTCCCACTGAAAGTGACCCCACCTTCCCAGTGGTAGGCGCCCAGACAGCACCATTCTGAGAGCCCAACCTCCAAACGTCTGCATCCTGCCCAGGGGCCAGCGTTGATGTTGCCACTGACTTCCAGGCCAAAGAGGGAGACAGGGAAGCCAGCACTTTCGTGCACTTCTAGGAAAAATTCCACTGCTACTGCTACAGGTCACTGCTGTGGATTGCTGCTGTGGGAATAAGGCACGAGGATACTGTGCATCCCATAGCTATCTGCCTAGTCTGCTCTCGCTGACAGTGGCCCCGTCCTCCCCAGTAGCAGGCCCGCAGCACAACTTTCACTGTGATGCATGGGCATTCTGCTGGAAGCCTGGGGATCACCCCACCCCTGCCTACCATAGACAGTACCTGAATGCACTACTGAGGTCAAGTCCACCTGCTGGGGTCCATCCCCCAAGTATTGGGGCATGCCATCAGGTGCTGGAGGATCGCCCTACATACCCCAGCACTGTTGATGCGTGTACACTCCTCCTAGAGGGTGAGGTTAGGCTGGTAGGACCTATGGATATGAAAACATCTGGCAGCCACCCATACATCCTATTAGCAGGCCAGGGCACCTGCCTAACCAACCTGTTGCAGCCACCGTCAACACCAGCATTGTCTGATTGAGTTCCAGTGGGTTGATCCATGGCTGTTACTACCTTCACTCACATCATACCCACTGCCCAGAGATCAGAGAACCTGCCCATTGGCCTGAGCCACTGTTATCACTACTTGCTCTGAGCAAGCTACTTGGAGGCCCAAGAATTGGCCCTCTGGGACACCCCAACACTTGCACCAGTGTATTCTTCCCTGGGTCCCCAGGACAGGCATGCTTAACTCACTTCTGCAAGCACTGGGGCCCCAAGTTTGGCTCACGTGGCATCCCAATCCTCAGAAAAACTTCACCATAGCCTCTACTAATAACTCACCCTAAGTGACTGAGGAAATCACTGACACCATTGACACTGTTTATGGCTGAAGAAATCACACAGAGATTACACTACTGCATGCACCCAAAGTTAAAGCCAAAGTGCCCTATCTAACAAAAAACATCTTTACAACTTCAGGAAAATATCCACCCCATGGAAGCAACTTCAAAAAATTGGAAGAAGTGACTTTTATAGCAGATGCACAGATATCAACATAAGCACACAGGAAACAGGAAGAAGCAAGGAAATAGGACATCTACAACAGGACACAATAATCCTCCAGCAACAGATCTGAATCAAAAAGAAATTCATGAAATTGTGATGAAAAATCCAAAATACTGATTTTAAAGAAACTCAGTGAGATACAAAAGAATTCTGGAAAACAATACAGAGAAACTAGAAAAACAATTCAGTATGTGAATGAAAACTTCAGCAAAGATGTAGCTATTTTAAAAAATAGACAAACAGAAATCTGGTGCTAAAGAATTCATCGAATGAAATTCAAAATACATTCACACCTTCAGCAATAGACTAGATCAAGCCAAAGCAATAATCCCAGAACTTGAAGAGCAGTCTTTTAAGATAATCTAGTCAGACAAAAATAAAAAAGAATAAAAAAGAGACTATTATGAGCAACTATATGCTTAGAAACTGGAAAGTCTAGAGGAAATTGATAAAATGTTGGAAACATATCACCTACCAAGATTGAATCAAGGAAAAATTAAAAACTTTGAATAGACCAAAAATGAGTAGCGAGATTGAATCAGTAACAAAAGTCTCCCAACAAAGAAAACAATGAGGACTGGAGGGATTTACAACTTAATTATACCAAACATATAAATAAGAACAAATGCCAATTCTGAAACTATTCTAAAAATTTAAAGAGTTATGAGGCCATAATTACCCTGATACCAAAACCAGACAAGGATGCAACATAAAAAAGAAAACTACAGGTCAATATCCCTGATAAACTTAGATTTGAAATCCTTAACAAAATATTAGCAAACTGAATCCAACAGCACATCAAAAAGATAATACACCATAACCAAGTGAGATTGATACCGGGGGTACAAGGATGTTTCAACAAATGCAAGTCAATCAACATGATACATCTCATCACCAGAATGATGTACAAAAACTGTATGATCATCTCAATAGAAACAGAAAGGGCATTTAACAAAATTTAATATCCCTTCATAACAAAAACTCTCAATAAACTAGGAATAGAAGGAATTTATCATAAGATAATAAAGGCATTTATAACAAACCCACAGCTTACATCATATTGAATGAGGAAAACTGAAAGCTTTTTCTCTAAGATCTGGAACAAGACAAGGGTGCCCACTTTCACTACTCCTACTCAACATAGTACTGAAAGTCCCAGACAGAGCAATCAGCCAAAAGAAAGAAATGAAAGGTATCCAGATTGGAAAAGAAGAAGTCAAATTGTCCCTCTTCATTGATGATGTGATCTTATATCTAGAAAAACTTAAATTATCCGTCCAAAACCTTCTGTATTTGACTACATTAAACTAAAAAGCTTCTGTACCTCAAAGGAAATAATCAACAAAGTGAAAAAAACAACTTGTTGAATGAGAGAAAATATTTGTAACCATTCATCCAACAGGGGAACAACATCTGGAATATATACTAGGATCTTCAATAACTCAACAGTAAATAATAATCAGCATTATCATCCCATTAAAAATTGCCTAAAGTCATGAATAAGCATTTCTCAAAAGAAAGCATACAAATGGTCAGGAGGTGAAAAAATGCTTAGCATCATTGTGGATCAGGGAAGTGCAAATAAAACTAAAATAAGACACCATCTTATCCCAGTAGATGGCTATTACTAAAAATCAAAACATAGCAGATGTTGGTGAAGGTGCAGAGAAAAGGGAATTCTTATACACTGTTGGTGGGAATGTAAATTAGTACAACTATGCTGGAAAACATTTTGGAAGTTTCTCAAAAAACTAAAAATACAACTACCATATGACCCATTAATTCTTCTATTGAGTTTTTATCCAAAGGAAAAGAAATCTGTGTATGAGATACCTTACTGGCATATTTATTGCTGCAAAGAGCAAATATATGGAATCAAACTGTGTCCATCGACAGATGAATATATAAACAAAATGATACACACACACACACACACACAAGGAATATTATTCAGACATAAAAAGAATGAAACCATGTCTTTTGCAGCAACATGGATGGAACTGGAGGTCATTATGTTAATTGAAAGTAGCCAGGTACAGAAAGACAGATACCACATGTTCTCACTCATCTGTGAGAGCTGAAAAGAATTGATCTCATGGAGATAGAGAATAGAGTGACCATTATCAGAGGCTCAGAAGGGTGTGTGGTTGGAAGGGGGTGATAAAAAGAGGTTGATTAGTGGTACAAACAGAGTTGAGTAGAAAAAATAAGGCTTAATTTGCAATAGCAGAGTGGCTATAGTTAGAAATATTGTATTGTATATTTTAAAGTAGTTAGATGAAAGGACTTGAAGGATCAATGACATATATAAATGATAAATACTCAAGGTGATAGATATTCCCAAATACGCTGACTTGATCATTGATTCTTACACATTCTATGCATGTAACAAATACATGTACTTCATAAATATGTAAAATATTTTATATCAAATAATAAAAATGTAAAATATCTTGGATCAATTAAAAGGTGTCCAGGGTACAAGAGTATATTAATTGCATATATACGGTATATGCCACATATTTTATATGTTGCAGGAGGAGGTAATGTAGAAAATGGCAGAGAGGCAGTATTTTAAAAGATGATGTCTAAGAATTATCCAGAATTGATGAAAGACAACCATCCTCAGATACAGGATTCCCAAAGGACCCCAAATGGTGTATATAAAAACAAATTCAAACTTAGACTCATTATAGAAAAATTGAAGACCATCAAAATAAAGAGAAGACCTCGATACCAACAGAGAAAAAAAAGGACAACTTACAGATAATAACTATTAGACAGCTAACCTTTCAACAGCATCAGTGGAAGGTAGAAGACAGGGCAATATTAACTTCAATGCACTCAGAGAAATTAGCTGAGAAACTGGAATTGTACATTCAATGAACTCTTTTAAGACATGAACAAACTAAAAAAATTATAAGACAAACTGTAAGAGCTTACTACCAACAATTTCTCACTGATAACATTTCTACAGGATGTACATCAAGAAAAAAGAAAAGAAACCTAATAGAGAAGACTGGGAGACAATTAACACTAGTGTGTAGTAGAAAATAGTACACAAACATGGACTTTATAAAAGAATAATGATCATGCCTAATTTATGTGGTTAAAAAAAATCAAGGCAGAAACCTATAGTCCCGGCTACTTGGGATCCCTTCAATGCAAAAGTTTGAGGATATAGTGTACTATGGTCATACCTGAGAGCAGCCATTGCACTCTATCCTGGGCAACATGGTGAGACTCCACCTCTAAACAAATCAAGACAAAATTGAAATCCTGGACAAAATTATCATTTATTTTGTGACGGTATTCATCAAAAATAAAGTATTACTTTGTGTTGAATGTAAACATATTGCTTAACATTAAAGTATAAGTTACATATGTTTATGTTATATTTTTTTCTGGAATAACTATTAAAAGAATAGAAAATAAGTGCATAAGTTCCAAAACAGTGCAGGGAGAAATTGTGGAAAATTAGGAAAGGGAGGCAAGGATAGTAATATCAATCAGTCCAAAAAAAAAGCAAGAAAGAGGAAGAAAAACATACATAGAAAATGTGGGTTAGAGAGAAACACAAAGTAAGTTCAGTATGTCAACAGCTATGCTCTCTCAAAGGTAGGATTATCTGATTGTATTAATAATACACAGTTTAAATATATACTGTTTGTAAAAGACACAACTAAAACAAAACAAAACTCAGAAAAACTAAAAGGAAAAGGCTTACAGGCAAATCATCAGGCAAAAAAAATAACCAAAAGAGAGCTGGTGTAATTTTATTATTATTGGACAAAATAGACATTAGGGCAAAACTTAAAAAAAATTACAAGAGTCTCGCATTCTCCAACATAAATACAATTAATTACAAAACAATAACAAAAATATGAGCATATCTTTAACAAAATTCTAAGTAATCCACAAGTTAAAAAGCTATTTTAGTAGAAATAAGGAGTTTCCTAAAACTGAGCCATAAATAATTACTTATCAAACTATGGGACATGGTTAAGATGTATTGAGAGGGAAATTTACAAGCTTACGAGCTAATATTACACAAGAACTATATAAGTTGACAAAAGAACAAAATAAATGCAAAGGAAGTAGAAAAAGGAAATATAAAAATATCCATAGCTACTACTGAACTAAAGAGGAAGCCTACAACAAAGAGGAGCAACTAAGCCAAATGTTCAATCAAATTCCCAGTAAAAAGATTAATTTTAGAAAGAATCTAAATAACATTATATAGGTGATCCAATTATCATTATTACAATTTTGAATCAACATTTTCAAAAAAAGCATCAAGGCCATTCAACATTACCAAAAATTTCAGAAAAAATAAAACTTTTGGAAAATAAGATTCAGTGCTAAATTCATTTTTATTTTAGTATACCATAATTAAGTTAGATTTATTATATGAATGCATTTTTTTGGTTCAATATTAGACAATTAATTATTGTAATTTACTAAGAAACAGATTAAAGGAGAAAAACATTATCTTCTCAATAGATTCAAAAAACTATCTGATATAATTTAATAAGCATATTAATTTAAAAAACACTTCAACAAGGTAGGAGGAAAAGAAAATGTCCTTGTGTTGGTAAAGAAGACCTGCAACAGCTACAGCAAAATATCATATTTGCTGTCAAATTGTTAAAATGTTTCATAGCATCCTCCCAAAGTTCATGTCCACAACTGGATCCTTAGAATATGACATTATTTGGAAATACGGTCTTTGCAGATGTAATTAGTCAAGGATGTTGGATGAAATTACCCAGGATTTGGGGTAGACCTTAAATCTGATGACTAATGTCTTTATTAGCAAAAAAAGAAGGAGATTTGGATCCAGGAGAAAAAGACAGAGATTGGAGTTAGACTGTCATAAGCCAATGAATGCCAGGAGCCACCAAGCTGAAAAACGCAAGGAAGGATTCTCTCCTAGAGCCTTTGGAGGCAGCATTGATTTTCTGGTATCTCAATTTTGGACTTCTGGCCTCATAGCCTGTGAGAGAATATATCTCTAGTGTTTTAAACTGCCGAGTTTACAGCAATTTCTTATGGCAGCCCTAGGGCACAAACACAACCAATAAGAAGAGGGGAAAATAGAAGAAAATAATTACAAAAGAAGAAATAGGCAGTCATTGTCCACTGATGATAGGATAGTCTACTAGAAAACTTCAACTTATATATAAATCATTTCCAGAAGGTCAAAAAGCAAAATTCTCTTAAAGAAGAATCGGGTACTGGTGGAAATAATAAATATTTTAAATCTATAGCAAATTTGAAAGTGTGATAATGGTGAAGGGATATGCAAAGAGATTAGTGGAACAAGATTAAAAGTCCCCAAAAAGTATATAAGAACTCTGATCAATCAGTTGGGAAAGACTGCACTATTCAATAATGTTTAGATAATAATAGGTTATTTGTGTAAAAAATGAAATAAATCCCTATTTGATATCATAAATAGCAATAAGTTCCAGATGGACTAGTACTCAGTGTGACATGCAAAAACTTTAAAACTTTTATAAGAAAATATCTTCATGAACTGTAATGAATGATTCCTTAAGTCAGGAAGAAAACCAAATAGAAAAAAAGAGACAGCTATTTGAATATATTAAAATGTTTAAAATTATAAACTAAAGACACCTGAAAATGAGTAATTCTTTCAGACATAAGACATAAATATTGGAAAACAATATTTATGACAAATATAATTGGCAAAATATTAGTATAATGAATATGTAGAAATACCTATGCATTAATAAGAAAAACACAAATAAGTAAATGACATTATTTTCAAAAAAAACACAAATAGACTTCCCACGGAAGAAGAAACGTGAATGGACCTCAAATATGAAAAAAAGACACACAAGCTCATTAGGAAAAAGGGAAAGTGCAAATTAAAATCACAAAATGATGCCATTTGATATCCTCCTGATTGGCATAAATCATGAAAACACCAATTTGTCATAACACATGGCTAATAGAAATGTAAATTACTTTAACCAATTTTGAAAACTAGTTTTCTACCACCAACTAAGGTTGGTTATATATATATATCCTGTGACTCAGCAATTTGACTCTTACCTAAAAACCTTAACAAATCGTTTACATGGGTTATATGTATAGGAATATTCATGGTATTATTGTCTATAATAGCAAATAATTGGAAACAATCAATAATGCTGGCCCACACTGAAATCGATAAATAAACATTTATTTTTATTGTATTGCAGTGAAAGCGAGTCATGTCATCTATAAATATCACCATACAAGTCAAACATGATGAGTGAAAACTAAACCAAACAAACATGAACTAAGAATCACTAATGAATGACTACCCCTGATCTTTTTTCCAAAATCGATGTCTTTGTTGGCTTTTATTGCCTACTTGCCCTGTTTGAACGAATCTCTAGTACAGTGTTGAGTAGAAGTGGCCAGAGTAGATATCCTTGTGTTATTCCTGATCTTAAGGGGAAAGTTTGTATGTCATGTTTTTATTTTCAATGATCTCAAAATATTATCTAATTATCCATGTATTTTCTTCTTTGATTCATGTATTCCTTAGGAATGTTGGTTAATTTCCACGTATTGGTTTTCCTTCTGCTATTGCTTTCTAGCTTCATCCCACTATGGTAGGAGAAGATACCTTATATGATTTCACTCTTTTTTTATGTATTGAGACTTGTTTTGTGACCACTATGTGGTCTATTCTGTAAAATGTTTCATGTGCGTTTGAGATGAATGTGTATTCTGCTATTATTGGGAGCTATGTTCCAGAGATGTCAGGTATGTTTAGTTGCTTTTTTTTTTTTCCTTCGTGAAGAAAATATGTTTATACTAAGGATTATGATTTGATGGAAATAAGCAGTTGAAAAATAAAAGACAGAGGGAGAATAATTGATGGTGAAAAATACCCAAGCAAGTGGGGAAAGCATGTAGAATACAGTACACAAGGAGGCATCTGCCTTGTGAAAGAAGAGATGAACTTTTTCCTTCAGTAGTGCAGTGAAGTAAATGGTAGTGGATTCAGAATGTATCTAAGATTGTTGGTTTGTAGGACTAGGAAGCTCAGTGTATGTAGTTTTCAACTCTTTTTTCAAGCTATTGAGAAAAGATACATGATAAAATTAAAAAGCCTTTGGGAAATTTCTAGCTTTGAAAATATTCACTGTACTATAGAATAAGTACTAGATGGGAAGTGAAATTAGTACTTAGTTTTTTTAAAGATTTTAAAAGTCTAATGCAGATAACTTAGATCTCAGATATTTTTTCTTTGTGGTGGAGCTGTAAGTAATTTCATGTTAGTGACCAAATACCAGAGAGGAGGGAAGTCTTCCTTCTTCCTGCCCAGGCCCCACCTTATATTTACTGTGGGGTGATTTTCAGAGGGGATGTTCATATTTGTCCATTTATCTCTCACTTTGTGTATATGCAGTTTTTTTAGAGTGCTGCCCCTTTGTCCCTTCATTTAGAACCTATTTTAAACAAATTATATACTTTTACAGATGCATTCTGAACTTGTTTCAACCCACAAAGATGATACTTGTTTGTTTCTGTGAAAATTTCAAATCACATTGTTTGTGATTTGTCGTTGAACAGCTACATGTAGACATATGAAAAGGTGGGAGAAAGGTACCACCAGAAAAACTGGCTTTCTCATCATTCACAGCTAACCTGTGGATGAGGTGCTACAAAGTTTCAAACTTCATGCCGAAGTCAATGAAGTAGTATTAATGATAAAATTTGAGGTTATTGAATCAGTCTTGATGGCAGTGTTATATAAGAAAGACAGAGATATATGTGTTATTTTCAAAACTTTATATTACTTTGTCCCTTGCCTTATGACTCAGGGACATAGCAACAACAAAGATTTCTTGTCTTATCTGAGAAAATTATTCATATCAGTATTATTTTCCAGGATCCATGATACTGAGCTAACGATTGGAGGAATGAAGACATAGAGCATATAAAATTCCATAACCAATCTCGAAAGACAGTTTAAATGTATTATTGGGTAATTCCTCATGATGTCGAAGATAATGTCTTCCATGAATGTATTATCTATGTGGTCATAAATACCTGATGAGACTTAGCTGGGTATGACTGACTAGGATATATCCTGGATAGCAGATATAAGAAGTTTATTAATTTAACAGACAGGGAGCTATCTTAGCTAAATTTCCTTTTTTTGTTATTATTGACATTGGATTTCAACGTTCTGAATTTTTTCCCCTCAATTCCCTTTTCAACAGTAGAGATATTTTAAAACAACAGTGACCCTTAGTCAGTCTGGAATTTGCTACAGTTAATTTCATTTATTTAAATTGGTCTTGAGGACATCCTTGGAGATTGAACATCATGAAACATGCAAAGAATCATGAAAAATGTTGGTGGAACTTCATAGTTGAGGAGTAGCTTCCATGGTGTTTCTCCTCAGCTGATAGATTAGGAAATGAGATTTTTAAAAAGATAATATAAAGAGGTGTATGTTTTTTGACTTTATTTTTGAACAGTAGCCATCAAAAGGGAGTGCTTTTTGATTATCTAAAAAATACTTCAATTCCAAAATAACCCATTAACAACGGATGTGAGGACTAAAGAAGGGACAAGCAACTAACAAAATCTTTACTGATAAAAATCACAATGGAAAATCTTAGAGGTGATCTTGATGATTTTCTCTTAAAAACACTTCCCTTGGATTCCATGACTTCTGCAGCAGGCTCTCACATACTTCCTGAAAGAGATCTCCCATCATAATGTCCTAATGTGATAAGTTTAATTACTCTAGATTTTTAAAATCAGCATTTCATAGAAATGTGGAGTTGAAATGGACCTTAGAGATAATATTATCCAGAGTGCAAAATCATTTGCATTCTTCTTTTTCCTGGCAATGATTCCAATTAACTTCAGGTGTACTATTTTTCATCTCTTTGAAAGTTTTGCTACCATAATCAGAAAGGAATTCAAGGTAGAATGGCCAGTGGTTCAATCCCTTACTATGTGCTACTATATGCCTTTTTTTTTTTTTTTTTTTTTTGAGACGGAGTCTCATTCTGTCCCCCAGGCTGGAGTACAGTGGCGTGATCTCAGCTCACTGCAAGATCTGCCTCCCAGGCTTATGCCATTCTCCTGCCTCAGCCTCCCAAGTAGCTGTAGCTGGGACTACAGGCACCTGGCGTCACGCCCAGTTAATTTTTTGTATTTTTAGGAGAGACGAGGTTTCACTGTGTTAGCCGGGATGGTCTCGATCTCCTGACCTTGTGAATCACCCGCCTCGGCCTTCCAAAGTGCTGGGATTTATAGGCGTGAGCCACTGCGCCCAGCTGTCTTTTTTTAAAGTATTATTTTATTCAATCTAGCTCATGTGTATATTGGTAAATTCAAGAAATATAGTCTATTAAGCATTACTCTGTAGTAAGCATAATCTTGTGTTGCATAATAAGCAGCTGTTGATTCCTGTACCAGAATAGAAGCAACAACTTGTTTCGCTAGGCTCTACGCTTTCTTCAGACCTAATTACTATCCATACACTAATTCTCTCAGCCTTACCCTGGGCTCTCCAGGCATCTTGTGATTTCTTAACTACATGGCAAAAATTCTGTCCAGCCAGGATACTTTGCTACACCTTTAATGCTGTGTGAGACATTTTGGAGCTTCTGTTTTAAACACTTTATTAATGATTTAGTAATTGTTAAATGACTTTTCCAATAAAATTTGAAGTCAGTGATTTAAGACTCTTATTTTTATCTTGGTGGCCCTACCCAGGTCTGTTACAGGTCAGAAACCAACTGACTGTTGCAGTACTTTTGAATAAAATGAGGAAGAAAGAGTTGGTAGTGGAAGAATTTTTACTTCAAAAATGTGTTTTAATGGGAAAAAAAATCACAATCTTTGTCAGCCTTGCCTTTAACATCTACCACAAATATATATTGACCATACTAATTTTAGCCTAATTCTAAAGCTAAAGAAATGATTTTTAATATTGCTATTTCCCAGAGCAAAATGTATTGAAATTAATAAACATTAATAATGAAGGGTCAGGAATAGTGGCTCATACCTGTAATCCCAATACTTTGAGATGCCAAGGTCAGAGGATCGCTTGAGACCTTATCTTTCTAGTCTGAACACACTTGACAATTAGCTGTTCAGAGTTCTAAGTTGAGCCTGCTTTTAAATTGTGTGTGGAAGGTGTAACTGGAAAACTGAATATGTAAAAGCAAGAGACTGAGAAGTTAAATTCAGGCTGCTCATAAGTCTAGCTTATTTTGTTCCTAAAGGTGCCTTATGTTGTTGTTGCAGAAGGTAACCATTGCATTGCCTTGGTTCTATTCCACATGGAAAGTATTTTGCATAAAAGTCTTATCTGGAAGTAACACCTGGTACCATGCAACTGATTTTGGCACATATCAACCAATTTGATTTATGCTTCTAAGGCACATTAGTTTTCTACTGGGAAGTGACCAGGTAAGTGTTCAGCAAGAATACTTATGGAGAGCAGTATGATAGTATATATTTATATATTATATATATATTTATATATTATATATATATATTTATATATATATAATATAGCTATGCCAAAAAGAACTAACATAACAGGCCTGTTATCCTTAGAAAGGCCTGTTTACAAGGTTGGTCCTTGCTGGCACCCAGAAACTTGAATTTCGGGAGAATTTTAATACAGGGGTTCACTGTACCTAAATGGTTTGTGCAAACAATATGACTTATGTTCAGGCCAGGCGCCGTGGCTCATGCCTGTAATTCCAGCACTTTGGGAGGCTGAGGCAGGCAGATTGTTTGAGGTCAGGAGTTTGAGACCAGCCTGGCCAACACGGTGAAACCCCGTCTCTACTGAAAATACAAAAGAAAAACAAAATTAGCTGGGAGTTGAATATAGCCTCAACTATTCAGGAGATTGAGGTACGAGAATTGCTTGAACCTGAGAGGCAGAGGTTGCAGTGAGCCAAGATTGCATCACTGCACTCCAGCCTGGGTGACACAGCAAGACGTCATCTCAGAAACAAAACAAAACCAAACCCAATATAGCTTATGTTCAATACCTGCTTTCCTTCTGGAAGTCTGCAATTTTGGTACATGCTAGGCAGAAGGTACCCATGTGATCACCCCCTACACAAACCCTGGGCCTGAGTCTCAAATTAGCTTCCCTGGGAGGCAGCTGCTTCACAAGTGTTGTCACAACTTGTCCCTGGCGGAGTTAAATAGATCCCGTGCCACTCTGCTGGAAGAAGACTCTTGGAAGCTTGTGTCTGGTTTCCTCTGGCCTTTAACCAAAGTGCTCTTCCCATTACAGATTTTGCTTTGTCCTTTCAGTATAATAAATCACAGCTGTGAGTCTGATTATATGTTGAGTCCTGTTAGTCCTTCTAGTAAGATTAAATCTTGGAGATGGCTTTGGTGACCCTCATGCACTAACGATAATTACACTGGCTAAACCATACCACATTTACTCTGTTCTAGGCACTGTTCTAAGAACATTATATACATGAACTCATTCATTCCTCACTCCAACCTTATGATGTGGATACTATTGTTAACATACCCATTCTAATTATGAAGAAACCAAGGCACAGAGAAATACCTTGCCTATCTATGGTAAGTTACAGATCCAAAATAATAAAACTATCAGCAACTATGCAAAAATCTGGAGGCAGAGTGCTCAAATCAGTAAGCCACAGGCTTTAAGTTTTGCCTAATTTAGCTCAGTATCTGGCTAATGATGGGCAGCTTAAATATAAATTTTATTTTTTTAATTAAAAGTGAGCAAATAAATAATGTGATTAGATTTATATATGCAGTTACTACTATGAGAACTCCAGGTTGTTACTCTCGACAGTGATTTCTTTTTATCTTTCAATATTTGATTGGTAAATGGTTTTCTACTACACAGCCCATACACCTATGGTTTTTCCCTTGTGCAAAATGATAATTTCCTTCTTAGATTGCCCTATTAGGGCAATAATAAGAGAAAGGGAAACCTAGAAATGTAATTTAAACTATTTTGATTGATTCGTCTCTTTTCTGTACCATTGTCTCCATTATCTCTGTCATTATTTAAATTAAGAATTTTATTTAATATTTATCCCTGAATTAAAGCAATAGTTTTGTCCAAACAAAATTATTTGCATCTGCTGGATCTAAAATTCCCACCCTTATACATGTCACTTTATTCTTGATGTAATCCAGTTTTTCTACCCATAATTTTAAGAGGGTGGGCAAGGGAAGAAGGCAAATTTGAGTAGATTTATATAAATGTGAATCAACTGACAATTTATTCTTAGATCACTAAGTCCAGATGTCCAGAAACCAGCTCTCTGTTAAAATGTTCTTAGAGAATGTACATATATAGAATGAAAACTCTCCAAAAAATGAGAGTGAAAGTATTATGAGCAAAAGGATATTTACAGAGTCTCCCGGTATCTCCCCTCAAGGTACTTACAAATTACACAGTGAAAAATAAGAACCTTTTAGTTGTGGGATGTGGCAGATAACCCTTTAAGTAATCATGTTAATGTCACTAGTAGGGAGACAAAAAGACTTTATATGTCTTTTGCTATGATGCTATGAACAGGGCACAATATCACTTTTATGATATTCTTGCCAGAAATGCATAACTTGAACCTCCTCAGGAGTGTGCATCAGGCAGATCCAAAGTTGGGGACACTCTACAAGATAACAACATGCTTCAAAAATGCTAAAATATTAAAGACATGAACAACAAATAATTTCTGATAGACTGCTCTAGACCCAAAGAGACTAAACAGCTATGACGACTATATGAAGTATATGATCTTGGGCTAGACCCTAATCTGAGAAATGAAAAATAAATGCTATGTAGTTCATTAGTGGGGCAACTGGTAAAATCAGAATGAGATTGGTATATTATAAATCATATTGTATCTATATTAGCTTCCTTATTTTGATAATTGTGCTGTAGTTATAGTCTTAATTTTAGGAAACAGGCACAGAAATATTTAGGGCCAAAGAGTGTCTGCAACTTGCTCTGAAGTGTTGTTAAAGCTAATGTATTGCAGGGGTGCTGAGTGAGAGACAGACAGACAGAGAACAAGGCCAACTTGTCAATATGCTAACATTTGGGAATTATAGGTGAAGGCTGTGCAGTTATTCTTCGTACTACTTTCGCAACTTTCTGTTAGTCTGAGATTAATTCAAATGTATACTTTAAATAAACAAGGTCAGAGTCAGAAGGGGCTCTAGAGTTAGAGGAAAACTCTGAAGCTGAAGAAAAAAATATACAAAACATCATTTACACTCTTAAATCACTTTCTCCATTGGCCAGGCTACCCATAGCTACTGAGTGCCTGTTCTGAGCCAGGCATTCTTCTATGCGCTTGACGTATACATGTGTGAACAGAACGACAAAGATCCCAGCTCTGTTGATATGTATATTATTCCCATGGGAGAAGATAGGCAAAAATGAAAACAAAATTTTATAGTGTATTTAAATGGGAAAATAAATATAAAGAAAAGTAAAAAATAGATTAAGACAAGTGAGCTCAAGTGGGCAGAGAGAAGGTTGTGGTTATTGTTGTAATGGCTGCCTATCTGGGCAACCCTTTGACCTGCTCCTCTGCATTTCAATGAGAGACTCTATTCAGTTGAGACACTGTCAATGAGACAGCGTGACAGTACCTTTGCCGTGCCGTAACCACAGCCACCCAGACAGCAGGATGACTCACCTAGGTTTGGCTGGGGGCTTGTTCCCTTTCCACAAAAACCAATTTTTACTTTTGTGGAAAATATGACCCATAGCAAGAAACACAGCATTATTTCTCTAACACTAACAAGTACTGAGATTTGGTAAAAGTTACACAGGTGAGCAAAATTTCCAGTTATTTTCCAAGATCTTCTGAGAGAAATATCCCAGAGTTTTATACTTCGATCACTTCACTGTCCTATTCTCAAACCTTCCACTCCTGCAGCCAGTCTGTCTTACATTTGAGACAACTTGACCTTCTGAACAGGAAATGTTCACCTCCAGGTCCCGGGACTTCTTAACTTCCCAGGAAGGAAGCCCCAATTTGGTTGTTCAGCTGACCCAGCTTCAAGTCAAACTTGTTGCCTTTTATACTCGAAAGCCACACCCCAGTTTTAGTTTAGAGTGTTTGCTCTATTCTTAGACCTTGTACCAAAGTTCCTCCCACCCAGCCTTACTCAAGGCAGTGGAGGCCTCTCTGTGCCAGCAGGTATTTCTCCCCTTGAAGGGCAGGTTGACTACATGTTTAGTATGTGCCAGGCAGGTATTCAGTTATTTCTTCTCTGATGTGGGTGCCTGATTATCATTGTTTTGTGCACGAAGAACACAAGGAAGGGAGTCCTAGAGGGGATGAGTTGGCCAAGCTGCTGTTGCGTTGGGGTTGAAATCCGGCAGTCTGCTCCAGAATTGGAGCATCTCCTTTGTGCTGACTTCAGTGTCCCTGGATTTCCGTGTGATGCTCCTTCCAGTTTGTCTTTTTCTGTGCCCAATTGCTGCTTCACTCACCCCTTGCTAGATTTGCCCAGATGTCTAACTACGATTGCTCTTCATTCTCTTTTGAAACTGCTATTTGATGGTAGAGCTTTCTCCTGGAGTCTGTTCCCTAGCACTTTATACACCCCAGATTCTCCTGGAGGTCTTCAATTTAACTTCTAAAAGACAGTATAATAAAGTACATCTTCTTAGAACCAATGTCTACTCTCTGCCACCTTATCTAAAGCTCTATGAACTAAGCAAGTTAGTCAATCTTTTTATTTCAAAAGTAGTAGCTCATACTCTCTCATCAAGGTGGAGTAAAACTAATAAATGTGATGTAAGATAGTATACATGATAGCTTTCATGTGGCTCCAGGATGTTGTTGAAGTTTAATCTCTGTTACATTGTGTGTGGGTTTTTTTTTTTTTTAAATCACTGCTTGGTGCTTAGAAAATTGCATTTATACATTTGTAATACCTAGGTCTGTAATGGAATTATGTTGCATATTACTCTATGGATCTTAAGGGGACACCTTTCTTTCCCTTATGCTCATAATGATTTTGTCGGCAATTTAAAAAATTTAAGATGGCTTAAAGAACCAAAGTTCCTCCCAAGCCAGCTTTCCCCACCAGCACACCAGCAGGATGCCAAGAAACTGCATCAGGAGTGACTCACTTCAGGGAAATTATTCTCAACACCAGAAGGATACACAGTTTTCCAAGAGGGCATTTAACCATTTCTGTTGAGGCAGGGTGCAGTGTGATTCCTCTGGATATTCCAGTGTACTCCTCAACTAAATGTGAGCAGATATTTCTTGCCTTAAGGGAATTTAGCAAAATCTGGATGAGTGTGGGCACAATTTGAAAAGCCCTTGAGTTACTCTGATGCCCCCCATACATCCCTGCACACACTCCAGGGATGGAGTTCACCCTGACCAGCTGAAAAATCATTGCACATTATATGTATATAGAACAGCAGTTAAATTTTTTTTTCACTCCTACCATCTACATGATAAATGAGCATCCAAATTATGTCAGCCTAATGTTGAAAAGATTATAGGAGTTATATGTGGTTCTCTTTTAAATTCATGTCTTTGATATCTTGGCACTCTAATAATGTATTCTCTTTCCTAAAACCATTTTACAATCAACTTATAATTAATTTTCCAAAAAGATTTCATCATTTTACAGAGTTTTTTTTACTTTACTACCTGTAGAGCAACCAATAAGGTTATATGAAGATACCAAAAACTATATGGTCTTGTCACATAATGGAGTAACATATTTATCTTCCATTTTAAATGCCATATAAATATTCAGATTTTATGCATATATATTATATATATTGAAAACTCGACTGGCTTACATATATAACACATATATAAATGATATTTCAGTGTATTTGAAAATACATGGCACTCTGCTAGGCATGAAGTAAATAAAAATAAATATTTTTTCTTTTCTCTGTAAATGGAATTGGAGAAGGGTAATTGAGAATATTATATGTGTGGTTCTGTTCTACTGATTCAAGAAGAGAATTGAAGGGTGTGAATATCTTTATTAGGTCTTCAGAATACTAGGTATACAAAGATGATGATTACGAAGGAGGAAGCAAGATGAAATAAGGCTGTGAAAAGTCAAGGAGAACCCCCAGTAATGTGTGTATGGAAGAATAGTTAACTTCAGGCCACACTGACAATTCAAAATGATCTTAGCTTTCTCGTTTCACTGAAACCTAGGACAAATGAAAGAAACTCATATTTACTGAGCACCCTCTACGTGCCAGCTGTTGTTAGATACTTTTCTTAGCTTATTTCTTTGAACCCCCATAAGAATCCTCTGAAGACGGCGTTAGTATCCCTGTTTGGCAGAAAAGTGAGGTTCAGAGAGATTGGGAAACATTCAAACATGGTGTTGGAATTTCCTATGTGGTGTGTCTACTTTAAAAGCCCAAAGTCCCTGCTAGGTCTATTGTGCTAATGTAGAGTGGGGTTTGCGGGGGAGCTCTTTCGGGCAGAATGGTTTCCAGATGAAACTGTTCCACCTCAGATCATCAGACATTAGAGTCCCATAAGGATTAGTAACCTAGATCCCTCCCATGCCCAGTTCACAATAGAGATCGCACTGATATGACAGGAGGCGGAGCTCAGGCGCTCATGCTAGCTGGGCCCTGCTCACCTCCTGCTGTGCGGCCCAGTTCCTAACAGGTCTTGGACCAGTAATGGTCCTCCCTGTGGGGGACTCGGGGGTTCTAATGCACCTCACTGAGCATGTGCTGCTTCAGCAGAGATGGGGCGGTAAGAGCACAGCCCACTTAGCCCAAGTCTCTGACCAAATACATGGCACAGCCTGAAGGCGGAGTGCTTCACCCCCCACCTGGTTAGCTTTTTCTCCAAATTCATGATATACCCTTTAAGCAAATACATGCACAAGCATAAATATAGCAACTGTCTCCAGTTCTAGCCTTATAAGTTTTGGTAATCTTTTCTGTTGCCCAACCCCTGAGAAACCCCTGTGTGAGTCAGCAGCATCAGGTTTGGTCTATCACAAACCTCCTAGCCCCATCCCTTCTTTGATTTGACTAAAACACCTCACCATAAACAGTTCTGACCCTGTGCTCTGGAAGGCATGGTATCTGGCCAGCTATCCACAGTGGCGTTGTCCTACAACACTTTAAGGAAAGTTCTTTCTGACTTCTCTGTTCACACTATGTTGACTTTCTTTTGCAGATGGTCACGACATTTTCTTTTTATGGCTAGGTACATACAGAGTTGCTGACAGGCTTTCCAATTTGTCATCTATTTCTAAGCACTGTGATGATTTCTTGTTTGACATTTTTTGAAATTTGCCATTGAACCGTTCCTAAACAGGATAACTACGAATTCTATAGTTATTTGAGCATGAATGTGAAAAGGTAAGAAAACAGTAATTACTAAACAAATGACTTAAATGATTGGCAACTATGCCAGTGTGTATTACTGTGCACAAATAACTGAAATATATGTGCGTCAATGTATTAGTTTTTTTTTGTTGTTGTAACAAATTACCACAAATGTAGTGATTTGAAACAGCACAAATTTATTATCTTACAATTCTAGACATCAGAAGTCTAAAATTAGGTTGGCAGGCTGTGTTCCTTCTAGAGGCTCTGGGGACAATTTGTTTCCTTCCTGGCCTTTTCCAGCTTCTAAAGGTTGCCAGCATTCCTTGGCTCATGGCCCTGCACGACTTCAACGTTCCTTCTGTTATCACATCACCCTCTCTGACTTTGGCCTCCCTGTCCCCCTCTTATAAGGACCCTTGTGATTACATTGGACGTGGCCAGGTCATCAGGTATAACTTCCTCATCTCAAGATCCTTACCTTAATCACAACTGCAAAGTCCCTTTGCCACATAAGGTAACATATTGGCAGGTTCCAAGGATTTGAATGTGGATATCTTTGGGAAGACAGTATTCCACCGAAAACAGAGTGAAGGAAAAAAAAAAGTTTGGAGTGTGAAATTAGTGTAGAGATGATTCAAGACAGAAGCTAAATGTGCAGGCTCCATGTACACCCAACAGTAATATCACTATAGGCCAGTGATAGAAATACATTATTACTGAAATATGAATGGGAAAATATAAGAGTAGATTGTGCTGGCTCAAGTTTGATTAGATAGCCTAATTAAAACTCCCATCATGAGTGTCTTTGATAAATTTCATGGCAATAACTGAACTTGAAATGTCTGAGATGTGGCTCATGTATCATTATTATAAGCTAAAATATGTACATACCTATATCACACTCACCTATACACACATATATATATAAACATATATGCATATAAACATAAAATTAATGTATTTATGCATATACATGTATGTATGCATTAGGAATACTCAAAATAGAAATGAAACTCCAAAGATTTCCTGAATTGCCTCCATCAGAAAATATAATCGATGCTGGTTGCCCTGTGATGCAAACACTATCTCCTGCTGTTTTTCAAAAACAAAGGAGCTGCAGTGTTAGAAGTGTTCCAGCCTAGCCCGTCTACCTGCAGGTCTCACATATTCACTGCGCATGATTTACCAGCAGGTTGTTTAGTGAGTGCACATGTAACCTAGTGGACAAGACAACGCAATGTCATCAGAAACACTGAGCATTTAAAAATGTTTCAGTGGTCTGGTATTTATTGTAGAAGTCACTGGACATATATGCCTGAAACTTTCAGTTCATATTTATGTGGTTATGGCTAATAAGGGAGGGAAAGGGAAAATAAGTGTGCCATTTAAAAAAGAATATAGCATATAAATACCTAAGACAAGGATTTCATAACAAAAGGGCAAGCTAACCTTACTAAATGCTGATTACCCAGTATATAATAGAAAAGGAAATAAAGCGTTTTTATAAAATGTATCAAATCCTAAGAGTGCTGTTAAACTCATTAAAGAAAAAATGAAGTTAGAGAAACTGGTCTTATTTTTTTTCACTCCCAGTAGAGTTCATTTCTACTTCAACAACTAAGCCAAGGTCACATTTAACTCACTTCAATTTCACCCAGTGCACAAGCTAATGTCAATAGTACAGCTGCCATGCAGAGCTAAAGACTGATGGTTAGACAAAGCCATTTACACAAGGCTGGGTCTTTCATCTTCTCTCAGCCAGTGACATAAGAAAGCACTGAGGTTATTCTCAACTAGAGACGAAAACTGGCGTATTAGAAAGAATGTTATTCTCCTTAGCTGTCACACAAAGGATCTGAAGAAATGTAGAAATGTTTTTTTTTTTTTCCTCCCCCTCCCTCTGGTCATCTGGGGAGATCACAAAGTGACTCTAATAGCCTTCACTCTGAAATTTTCACAGGGTTTAAGTGATTGCCAAGTCTGATATTTTCCATTTACACTTCATTGCCATCAGAAAAAGAAAAAAAAATCAATATACCTACCTACTCAACTGTGTCACAGGATGAGCTTATAAAAGAAGACATCAGTCTTTTTAGGGCATGAAAAATATACTTATTCAAATATATCTTATTTAAAATGACATAAATTGCAGTGGTTAGTCAAGATTCGATTTCCTCTAAAATATAAGATTTAAAATATTCCTTGACTTGCCAGCAATCAGAATCCTTCAAATTGTTGATATATACAGATGTACTTGTTTTCTGATGTAAGTCATTCTGACTGTATTTTATTTTAGTGCATTAGTGACTACCTTTATTAATTTCACAGGAACTAAAGCATCTCATTTTATGAGACCGCACAAAGTAGTCAATTTTTTTTTCCTTCTCAGGAAATAATTCTATTTTGAACCTTACTTTTCTATTGTATGGCTTTTTGCACTTTTATCTTTATGTCTTAGAAAAACTGAGGATGTTTCTTTATATTATTCTAATAATATTGTACATTAAGATTCTATTCTGTCTTAACTTGTTTTAACTATTAAACTTCTTTATGCAGAAAAGGTGTAATGAGTTCGGTGTAACATTTCAAGTGCTTTTGTTAAAATCAGAGGTAATTTTAACTGTCAAAGGAACATCCATGTCAGATTGGTCTTTCAATTAAAAGAAGTCTTATGTCAAATTTGAGTGCAATGACTGTGTGTTATATACATCTCTATGTTGCGGATATTTAGAAATCTTCCATTTCGGGAGCGTCTCTTTTTAAATATGGTGAAAGAGGGGGACTCTTGGTAGCTGTGCCCTAGATTTCCTGAGTGAATCACTCCTCGAGTGTCTTTCTCCCAGACACCTCACTGCGTGTGTATAGCATCACCGTAGCAGGAAACTGAGAGGGCCAATACAGTGCTTTCAAATTTAGACATACTATTCAAATTCACCTGTCAAGGAGCTCTGAAACAGTGATGGAATCTTCACCTTCCTACTGTAGTGCCAACTGATAGGTCTGCAGAGTTTTGTATTTGTTTGTCTCTGCCTTCTGGCCCCTACCTGCAAGATGAGGATGGTGCACGCCAACCAAAAAAACAGAGAAAAAGGAGGAGGAGGAAGAAGAGAATAAAAAAGCAAAATTCAGTGTCTGGGGTCACTCTTGGACTCAGTTCCCCGTGTGCAAGGCAACACACTAACAATTTGAGTTACTGGGCCGTCCCCCACAGTTACAAGTATTTCAAGGTCAATTTATCAATTTAACAGCTTCATCTTCTTAATCACTAAACTTCTGTCTCTTTGAGCTTGTGCTGAAAGACTGTGGCTGCTAATTAAAATGGAGCTTTACTAGCAAGTACACAAATTAGATCCTGTCAGTAAGTTTATTCTAACTATTGGTCATTTCTAAATGCCTTTTTAATCCCCTAATTTTTACATTAAAATTCAAAAGCCTAACAATCTTAATCACCCCTACATCAAATTCATCATTAAGAACAGGAAGCCAGATGGTATAATTTTGATTTACCGGACTTCAGCGTGAATTAATGTACTGAGTGCCGATAATGAATACATCAAACCTGATATTGCAGAAACCTATGAATCTGGCATGTTAAATTAATAACACACTCTGCACAATGAAAGCATGTAAGCTCATATAACACTGAGGAGTAATGGGCCCTTTTATTTTAAATGGTCTTTATTAGCCTTCCGTTTTGACTCTTAAGAAAAAGATGAGCATTTTGTTTAGTAGTATACTTGTTCATTGTACAACTATTTTTCGTCAATGTAATACAACATGAACAAAATCAGAGTGATTAATAACAAAGCTGGTATTGAAAAATTTGCTTGAAGATTCTTCAGAACAGCTACTAGCTCTGCATTTATTTTGGGAATTGTACATGTTAGAGAGAGTTGGGAAATTTCTTGAAAACATTACGTATGTAAAATGTTACTGTTTTCTTATACTGCACCAATTGTTCATAATATATACACCTAGGAATCCCTCTTATATAGTAAGCATTTTTAAAGCAGGTATATGCTATTTTATTCCTTATTGTTTTATTACCTCTAAAGATGTACTGTTTTATACCTATAAATTAAATAGAATCCATAGCCAATTGTACAAGTCACATGTGCAAAAGAATACTAATAATAAACCATCAAAAAGAGTTTCTCACTGTATAGAAAATGTTGACACCCGAAGTAAATTGAAGCTTTTGTTTCGTGATAATGCTTATAAATGCTTCTGCTAATTTATTTACATGTTTTTGTTAAATATATTTTTATTTTTATGATTTGTAGAGAATACCAACTGTTATTAAGAATCACCAGGATTAAGAGATAAAATATCTTCATCAATTAAGTGAAAAAGTCTGGAGAGTAAAATTAGGACCTAAAACATATATATTTTTAGGCAACTTAGAGTTTGTACAAAATAGTGTCATCCAGGCAAGCGAGAAGTACGGATTATTTCCATCTGAATTTTCCAAAACGCAGGATTTATTAAATCAAATTGTGACTGTTCTTTAAGAATGCTTGGGAGTTTTTCTTTCATAGGAGCAGCAGGATTACAAACCGATACGAGCCTGAAAATGGCCCTGTGTAATATACTTTGTAAATGAAGTATTTTAAACGCTTGAAGTGGTTTTGCCTTGTATTCCTTAATACATATCAATAGGAAGATCCAGAAATGTGGAGGGGAGCAATCTTTGCTTTTGACTCAACGCTATTTATAATGGTATTTGAAGAAGGTGAAAATGCCTATTTTACTTTTAAAGTGGTGATAGGTGACCAAACGCTGCAGGTTAACAACATGAGCTGCCTCTCAGTTACACAGACCTTCGTTTTTCACTGCTGGGTAGGTATGCCAAATATTTCAGCAGTCTGCCTCTGAAATGAAGGCAGTGCCACAAATAGGATAATGTTCAAAAAAATGGTACAAACCTTACACTAAGTGCTATTTTCTAGATAACATTGCTCATTGGTTCCATCCATACTCACACTTGCAAGACAGTATAGAGGATAATTTGTATCTCTTAGAGACACAGTGCTAAGATTTATTACAGAAAAGAGAAGGGATGTATTAGGGTTTTATCTTAAGGGTAGGGAAAATAAAAGCACTTTTGGGGCTTCTGGTATTTATTTTTGTGACTTACCCTTCAAAAATTGTGCGTTTTAATAAAGATTAGGCTTTTAAGAAGTACACCTTTAAACCTTACATCAATTTGAATGGAATAAGTCGGTTATTTCTGGCTGAAAATTTTTCTTACTCTTAAATCTCTTTAACTGAAGCTCATTTGACAAACCTATTATAAAATGAATAAATGCAGCACTGTGTGATTTGTCCACTGTCAACATGTTAACACACTTTATTTGAAGGTAGATTGATGGAGGGTGGCTGAAGGAGTTTACCCTCCTGAGTTAAAGAATAGAAAACCCTTTTTTCTTAGTTTTTTTTTCTTCGAAGTTCACAAGAGTAGATATACAATTATCCTCGACTTGCTGATGCAAAGGAACAGAGCATTTAGTTTCTTGTCACTGTCTCTGAAATTCCTAAAGGTACAATTAGCATTTCATTTGACATAATGTTGAAAGGTTCATAGATTGATCTTCCCTAAAATGCAGCAAGAATTTTTTGAAATGCAAATTTTGACATTTATTAACTTTTATTCCAGATCTGTTTATAGACTGTAAAACTGTGCATACATTTAACTCGAAGAAGCTAAAAGGACAATGTTTAGGTGGATACTCTGTGTTATAATAAAAGTCTATTTTATTGTTTCAACAATGAAATTTTTATTATCAGAGATTTATGATATCAGCACAGCAGTTTTTACTGCATGATTCACAGTGTTTTTATAGATGTATATTCAACAAAACAAGGAGAGAAATTGTACTGCAGTACTCTCTCTCTCTCAGGAGTGCATTTCCCCATTGAAATAATGTCAGCAGTTTTCCACCTTCAAAGCCCTATGTTTTCAAATCAATTAACAATTCTAATTGTGCAGGAACAGTTGTTCACTTAGCTTGGCAAATGGGACAGGAAACATTATTTCCTTTCTTTGCCTAAAATGAAGACTTTAATCTTCTGAACCATATTTAACATATAAAAAAACACACAGCTGAAAAGTTCGACAGTTTGAAACTCAGTTTGCTGGGGCCTTCTTGCCTTTCTCCATGGCCTACATTAATTTTCCCCGTCTTCCTCAAACCTTGCAGGAAGCCTGGAGTCATCAACAGTTTTACAGTGTGGGTGGACAAACCATCTTCAGATTCATTTAGACTTTTCGTTAATCAGATATTTATCTGGCCAGGCAGTTGTAAGAGTTATTACTTCTCTGAGGTAGCAAACCAAACATTGGTTCTGACCTAAGTTGCGACAGGCAGTGCAGATCCGTATCGGCAAGTTAGAAACAGCTGACGTGGCAGTGTGGGGGAGCCAGGTCTGCTGTTTCACTTAAAGTCCTAATGTCATTTCCACTTAAAAAAATTTTTATTGGGATTAAAGTGCAGCTTGTATGATATTGAACAATGTGGTTCATAAAACAAGGAACACATGCAATCTTATAAGACATTATTAAATATGTGCAGTTTAACCTTTTCTTTTTTTTAACCAATGTATATTTGAGTTATAGCTCATAGTGTCTGTCCATATTTATAAAATGGATAAATGCTATGATTCGAGGAGATATTTAGTACTTCAGCATCAGTGAAAAAATGTTCTTTATTCTGTTTTCAATAGCTTCTGAGATTATTCAAATACATACTTTTAGAAAGATGGCTTGTATTCTAGAATGATTAAAAGTCTTCAAGAAAATAAAGACTTCTTGAATCACTTCCACACGAATTTCAATTTACTGTAGTCGCATGGATGAATCTTAGTGTGGAAGCCCTATGGCTCATTATTCCATTTGAATCTTGCTAATTTCAAAGTACACAGATTTCTATTTTTATCTAGTAAGGATTCCAAAATTTCTTGATCATATTTTCTGAAGCATGCTATTGCAGGTAAACATTCAGGTTATTCCATTCTCCCAAATAAAAGTTAAAACATACTCTCTGAATCTCTTGAAGATCAAATTTGCAGGAAAATGGTGCATAAATCAGGCCACCTGTGTGTAGACTTTGTTCTCTCAATGGAACTGCTGCGGCTGATTGAAAAGTAGGGATGCATTCTCTGGCTGATCTGGTTTAACAAGGAAGTGCAAAATCACATTTTGTTCAGGTGGATTTCAAATGCTTCTGAATGTAGTTCAAGATCTTCAGTAAAAGTCTCTTGGGTCAATGAGTAGTAGCAAGTTCTGTGACAGTGTAACAGATAATATAGGACATCTCGATGCATATTTTCTCTTAAACAACAAAAATAACAGGGAAAGAAATTATGTGCAGACGTATTATCTTCCAAAGTGATGTAAGTGAAAGAAACTTGGTATTTTTAGCATGTTTATGTGTTTGAAAGGGTATATATTTTTGTGTAGTCACATACTTACATAATGTGGTCACAGCTCCAGCACCTTTAAAATCCTATTCAAACGTCACTCACTCCGTGACTGAAGATTTCCCTTATCTCTGCCAAGTGAGAATGAATGATCTCTCCTCCTATCTGTATCCATATAGCGCTTTTAACAAATCACCCTAATTGTACTTACCATTTTCAGCTTCAAATTATAGCTGTTTTGTATAATATGCCATATTCCACGGTGAGCTTTTTGAAGGGGTCAGAATATATTTTGTACAAATATGTGCTTTTCATCACACCAGGTGTTGTGTACAGAGTGAGCTGCACAATTAAGTATTAAATGAGTGCAGAAATGGGAAGACAGCGCTCGTGTATGGCAGGGTTTCTCAGCCTTAGCACTACTGACACTGGAGGTCGGATAAGTCTTTGCTATGGAGGCTGTCTGTGCATTACAGGATTTTAGCAGGATCCTTGGCCTCTACAACGAGATGCCAGTAGGACACCTACTCCACGTCGTATCAACAAAAAAAGTCTCTAGACATTGCCAAATATCCTCTGGGGGAAACAAAGTCATCGTTTCCTCCTTCCCACATTGAGAGCCACTGATATACACACACATACACACACACCTCCCAAATACAGAAGGAAAGGCCAATATAATGTTTCTCAAGGAAGCTATAAATTAGCAACACAATGTATGAAATATTTAGCCCTATCAAATCATCTCATTGGTTGTACTCACAAATCCTCATAGCTGCAACTTTCTCTCCCCCCACCCCACCCCACCATCTTCATAGGTTCTCATTAACACTTCTTATTAATTTGCTAAGGTCCACACTAAAATACATCCTCGTTATATTCGGGTTCTGTGAGATTTATGCCTACACTCACTTCCCCGCTAGGTGTTCTGTCATCACTGTTGTACCAAGGTACATATTTCAATGAGGAATCAGAATTTGTGTAGCTTCCATGGAGTATTATTTGCATTATCTACATGTTTGTGATTTAGACCTGAGTATGTCCATATTTGAGAGTATTTTTAATACTGAGTAGAGTGTTAAAGAAAGAGGAAATGTAATAATGTGGAGATTTCAACAAAGGAATTTTATCTGGGGAAAACAACTAAGACAGAAAAATCAGGAGGAAGGGAGAATTGAGAGAATGTCTCATCAATAAAAATTAGTCATGCTTTGTGTGGCCTCCTTTTCTTTTTTCAGTTTCTCTCTAGCTTGAGCCAGATGCTTTAATCATTTTATCTTAGCCTACCTACCAAACCAAAATCTTTGCCTTACTTACTCCTTTATAATTTTTAGTCCCATCATCATTGATATTATTTTACTATAATATTTTAAATTATCATACCATGCCTATAGAAAGAAATAATATATTTTGAAATAATAAAAGAAATAAAAAATGACAATTTCAGGAATAGTTGTAAGAAGAAGAAATGTAACAAAAATCTTAAATAGTCATTCAAAATTATTTATTTATTCATTTATTTATTATTCTTTAACCAGAAAAAAAGATGCAGAGATGTGAAAATTGACATATGTAGTCATTAACAGTATAGTCAGATAAACTACGTTAGCCCTAAAATAGGGACAATTTAATGGCAAAGAATGAGGCAGTAAGGTATATCTAACAGAGATTAGCAGCAAAATGTACCCCAATAAACTTACTTACTGGAGATGAAGCATAAAATTGCTTCAAGCTTTCTTGTAGGTAATGTGAAGAGGAAACCATTATGTGTAAGATTCAGTGTCTTTTAGATGAAAAACCACACCATTGTTTAGGACAGGCACAATTATTTTTTATCCTGAGATCAGAGAAACACTTTTCCTTTGGGAAAATCATAGTGAACTAGTTATAACAACAAAGAACTAAACTAATTTCGCACTTTTAAACAACCGAGTAAATGGGAAAACACTTTGAATTATGTATTTTAAATATTCTCCCAAAAGCAGAATACAAACTTAACTAGAAAAAAAAGATTTCCCTGTCACTAAACTATAGGAAACATTTGTCACATGAATGCTCCAAGAAGAGACTTTGGGTTACATGATGTTCAAACTCTTCCACTAGCTTTTTCAAAAGATATAGAATGGCTCTCCAAATAGATGAATGACTATTCTTCAAGAATGACCTTTTGTAAAAGCTGAGGGCATAAAATTAAATCATAATTCAGTGAAGGCATTTTTCCAGAAAATAAGATAATATAATCCAGGTATATTACTTTCAGATGCCCTCACCTAGGTCAGTAATAGCATTTAGAGAACTTTGGAGGAATAGAAACTTAACATCCTTTAGATCAATGGTCCTCAAATCTTTTCTGTCCCAACCAGTGGTAAATTAGGCAAAGCATTAGGAGAAAGAGGTGAATAGAGTAGAGAAACCTGGAAAGATATTGTTTTACCTTCTGCATACATATAAATTCTGTTATTCTGAACAGTTTCATTTTTTATTTAGACTATTAAAAGTATTTTAATTTTGAACTAATGTCAGTGGAGACTGCAATATTTCCAATGTTTTGAGCATTTAATGGCCTCAGTAAACCTGAAGAATAGGATTTTCTTCTATCAGCAATATAAGTATTGAAGACAGGATTCTCAACCTGGGAGTTAGGGCTAGTGTGATCTGGGGTGATAGAATGACAAGGGGCGAGGTTGAGAGGAATGGAGTCATCCTGAATATCCAATTTCTAGCAATCAATGTAGAATTTGCAAAAGCACTCAAGGTGATTCTCCAGTGCTTTGCTATGCTTCCACCCTCCCCAGCCACTTTATAGACACTGCTTTCCTCTCAAAAATCAGCACTTCCACTGTGTTTTTGGTAAATGGTTTGTCATGGTCAAATTAAAACTGAATTTGCTCATCAGGGCCTGATGTGCCCATCTTCTGAGCTATTGATTAAATAAAGGTGCACATCTCTTACATACCAACTGTACAAGTTGCAAATTAGATAATGCTTTGAAAATTTAGGAATTTCACAGGTATCCTTGCTCAGGTAATGGGAAGTTTACTGTAGGTGGTGTCGCAGTGTATGTCTGGAAAGGGCTCATAATTTTTCTCAAAGAATATCTTTATTTCGAAGTAGATACTTGCAATGAACTAATACCCCCAAATTCTATGCCATTAAATCACAGATACATTTTAGATACCTCAGTCACAAAAGGAACAACAGTCAGAAGTGATTTTGAGCAACACCTCATTCTAATTGATTTGCCAACATGAGTCAATTGCCAAATTCACTTTTGCATGGTGAACTGGGACCCTATTGTAGGTGTCCAGAACCTAGGATTTTAAAATGCATGAACCTTGCTAGAATCTTTTTTTCAATAGGAATATAGTGTGTTCCTATTTATTGTTATTTCTTTTATCCTACACCGAAAAAGCCAGGACTTTCAAATAAAAAAAAAAGCTGCCCTAGATTACATGCTATGAGAGGATGTACAGGTTTTATGATTCTTGTCACCATAATGAAAGCCTGATTTCCCCAACACTCTTATGCTTGAATTCATGTTTGCATATGTCATTGAAGATCCCCATATTGTTTTTAGGGTCTCTCGATTTGCACTCAATACTTCAAGGTCAGAATTAATGCTGAGTTTCAACAATGTTAATAGAGCTATTATCATTTCTATATTATGGCTACATTAAATTATCCCATATATTAATGTATACTAATTATTGTTAAAGAAAATATTTGACAAAAATAAAGGAATTAAATAATTTATTTTATATTCACAGTTTGTATCTTTTTTGTTACAATATATATAAAAGCTGGAAAGGAAAGACTGACAAAAATCTCTGTGGGGACAGGAAATACTGAAGAAGAACTTGTGACTTCAGTTTGTTTTGAGAGAGGGTCCATATCTTCTGTTTCAGTCTCAGTTCCCTGTTTTTGATCCATTTAGCTATGTTTCTACATTTTTTCCTCTACTCTGTCTCTGGTGTCTCTTTCCCCAATTTGAGGGGAAGCCCCTGGTTTTCCAGCACCCATTCTGCTCCTGACTTTCAATAGGGTGTCTCATCTGCTTACACGTCTGAATGAGTTAACCTTGGTCTGTTCCTCCCAGATCAGTGAGAGTCCCTTAATCTCTTCCTTCCTTCCTTCTATCCCTCTTTCCTTCTTTCCTTCCTTCCTTCCTTCCTTCCTTCCTTCCTTCCTTCCTTCCTTCCTTCCTTCCTTCCTTCCTTCCTTCCTTCTTTTTTCAGGGTCTTACTCTGTTGCCCAGGCTAGAGTGCAGTGATGTGATGAGGCTAACTGTAGCCTCAACCTCCTGGACTCGAGCAATCCTCCCACCTCAGCCCTCGGAGTAGCAGGGACTGTACGTGCATGCCTCCAAACCCAGCTAATTTTCGTATTTTTTTTGTAGAGATGGGGTTTCAGCATGTTGGCCAGGCTGGTCTTGAACTCCTGAGTTCAAGCTATCCACCCACCTTGGCCTCCCAAAGTGCTGGGATTACAGGTATGAGCCACTGTGTTGGGCTAAGTCCCTCAATCTTAACTGCCTCACATTTCACTATGCTTCCATAACCCCTATGAACCTAGAGTTGTGATGACTGGCCCCTTTCTGGGGATGGCTTTCCCTGGTGGCTGACTCCGTAAGCTCTCTTCTCTCTTCCTTCTTTCCAAGACTCTGTCCTTTCTCACATCCACAAGCCACATTTCTGAGAACTGACGTTATTGAGGAAGTCGGGGAATCTCCGAACGGGAGAAAAATAATAAAATATAGACTTAAGACAGATATGTGAAAATCAGCTGAAAATAATTAGGATTTTTTACTCAGTGGAAAAGGAAGACCAAAGAGTTTGAGAAGTTTAGTGTGATCTTCAGAAGGCATGCAGAATAAACACATAGGGTTATAGAAATATTTAAGAAAAGGGTCAGTTTGTCAAACTACAGGCAAAGGTAATGACTATAGTGTTAGCAGTTATATTAGAAATAATTTTTTATTGACCTACATATTTTTAATAAGCAATATTTTAAAGGTAACATTTTTAGATCTACTTTTACCTCTTGTGATGCTTACTTTTCCTCCCTTACAATACCTGCAATTGGAGAAATTCCATAAACAAAGCATGCTTTTTTCTTACTAGGTCAAAATGAAGTGTTACACTAGCCTCTTAATAAATGTCAATTACCTTCCCTTTTCCCTGAGCCTGGTATTATGCTAATAACATTCTCCTGAATATTCATAGACTCAAAAATGTTTGATCAGGAGAGGAAGTTACAGATGCCCTCACCCGATTCTCTCTAATAACGATGAAGACACTGTGGCTCAGAGACTGGAGGTGTCTTGGTCAAGGTTGCCCAGCAAGTTAACAATACTGTCAAGACCAGAAGCGATGTTTTGGTGTAAAGAAGCAGCACAAATAAAGGCTCTGACTTAAGGAGATGACATTTTCCAGGAAGCAAGAAGAAATATTGTTTTTAGGCCATAGAGTTAGGTAGGTGCCAGACCATGCAGGGTCTTAAAGGCCATAGGAGGGAGTTAGAGAGTAATGAGAGACTTTAGATGTACAAAGGTGATGGCGATGCTATATTGGCATTTTGAGAAAATGCATTTTAAAAATATTTTCATTTAGTAATAAGATTCTCTACTTCTCATATATTCTTACTCTCAATTTAGGATATAATGCTGCTCTCCAATCAGATTGCTTTTTACCCTCATCTTGATGACAATTTCTCTCCCTTATATGTCTTCCATAACTTCTGTGAGGCCCCCAGGCCAGAACACTGTTTCTAAGCTGTCTTCAGCGTCTATTTCAAGCAGAGGTAACCAAGCTTCTCTATTCTTCAGGTTTTTCTGTCTGTTCCCATTTTTTGATTGATTATACTTAATTTCAGAATTTTTGTTAGGCTTTACTAGTCCTTAGACCTTTTCCAGTGATGGGTAAAACTTCCAATACCTTCATTAAATCAGACTTTGGAATCTAAACTGTCCCATAAATATATTCTCCAAATAAAAAGATGGAGGAAAACTTCCTTTGTCTATTAATGTAGAATTTTCTTGTCTAATCTTTGCTTTCTGTAAACAGTTGGCCTATTGCTATATCATGATATTTGCATATTTAACAACAAGGCATTTATAGTATTTATTTATTTATTTTTGTCTTATGTTTTTGACACTGTCTTCAACTGCCACCCCTTCAGGTCCAAGATTGCATTATTTTAAATATCACATAATACTAGGATTACAGAAGGCAGATAGCACTTACTGAATAGTTGCCACATAACAGGCACTGTGCTATGAAATTTTCTCTTCAGACTGAGTTGAGACAAACTGGGAGTGAGAGTATAGACTTTGGCAAAATGCATGAGCTCATGACCCTCCTATGTATATCGGTATGTAACTAAGTACACAAGGACAAGGGGACTTTTATATTTTGGCTAAAGACAGAAGGACAGAGTTAGTAGAAAGATGGGAAGCGAGAAGGAGGAAATGGATAATGTGTGAGGAAGGCCTGGCATCTGTCCTCTGCTAGCTGGAGAAACTGGTTTTGTGGGTCAGAGAAGACATGGCTTAGAACCAGTAAGTGAAGAAGTCATGTTTATGGGAGAAGTTTCGATCTTGGCAAGGAACAAAAGCCTATTTCAGAGGCACACATAACAAAGTATGGGCCCAAACTGGGAAGAAAACAGTTTACTTCCCAACTCTTTCACAAACTATAGTGCAGCTTGAAAGATCAGTGAAGCCTTTAGCTGAGGAGGGTTGAGTCTGGGAGTAGAGTCCTCTCAGGGAGAGAAGGAAGAGGAATTGACAACATGGCTCCATGGCAAAAACATGACATGAGACAGACGTGTGGTTGGCCCTCAGAAATAAGCTGAGAGGAAAGTGAGGGGAGACCAGCCCAGGCAGGTGAGCTCCAGTGGCCGTAAACATATCATATTACCTCTTTTATTTCAGGAAGGAATAGGATCAGGAGACATATGCATTACATCATCCAATTATTTAACAAGAATTTTAAGAATAGGGTTATTATCCTCATTTTCAGAGAAGAAAGTAAGTGTTTAGGCAGACTAAACACTTATTTTAACTGTGTGACATTTCTCAAAGTCACACAGTTAACCAACAGTGGTCCTGGGATTCGAACCCAGCCTTGGTGGCTCCCCATACAGTCATTCCTTGTGACCGCCCCACATTGCTACCTGACTGCTTGGTACTAGCTTTATGATTGGTTGTGTGTTCCAGGTGGGAGTTAACCAGAATGAAACATTTCTAACAGCTCGGGTTATCATTTATTTATTTATTTACTGAAAGGCATCATGGAATTGTGGGAAGCACACCTGAGCTCAAATCCCAGCTTTGAATGGGCTTTGAAGTCAGAGGTACCTGAGCTCAGATCCCAGCATTTTTAATTTATGAACTCTCAGCCCTTGGGAAGGTTGCTTTTCCTTCCTGACCCTTGGTTTCCTTTTCTGTACAGAGGAATGTTAACATGTTTTTTGGATATCACTGTAAGGCCTAAATGAGTTAACGAATACACATCTCATATTACAAATGCCTGGTACCTAGTAGATTCTAAATGACAACTGTTTTTATTATTGGCAGTTCCTACAGTTTTGACTGAACTCCTTGCATCCAGAAGAGAAACCATGTGGAACATGTCAGTACAGAATACCAACAGACACATGTTTAGTACTATCAATTCTCACATCATCATACATCTTCCGTAACATGTTTTTTTTTTCTCTTTTTTGTTCACTTCCATATAGAAAATAACATATGGGAATTGTTTTGACTCCTACTGCTAGAAACCAAACTGTATTTTCTTTTTCTGTAAAAGGAAAGGCATGGTATTGACATATATCTTTTATCTTTGGCAAGCACCCACACTACATGTTTATCAACTTTTAAGAGTTCTTTCTTAAAGCATCTCACTCTATGCCTAGAAAGTGTGTTTCTTTCACTTGAAAGAACATCAAAGAGGCATTCCTGTATAAAATTTACTGAGCTTTTTCTTAACTATGGATTGTCATGAGACCATATGGCCGTAAATGATTTAGTTTTTCATGAAAAATGGTTTTAAATCAAAAATGAAACCTGCTAAAAAGAATTTGCATACTTGATGAAAAATAAAGGCAATAAAATGTTTAATCTGGCTGTGAGAAATGTACTGGGATTTCATAAGCAGCCATTATATAATAAGGAAATGCATTTTCATTATGACTGTTGCTTTATCAGTGTTATGGAAAGTTGGCCTCTTTAGATAGTAATACAGAAAACTGGGGCATAAATGGTGTTCACCTTAAGATTCAAGCCAATCTGGCATATCTGAAATATTGGTGAAATTAATATTATCTCATTTGTTTCAACAAGGAATAGGGTCAGATGACATATATATTACATCATTTAATTCTTTCAAAATTGTTTTGAGAATGGAGTTTTTAAAAATTATGTTGATGGATTTGGTGATACAGGGGCAGTTCTGTTACATGGATATATTATATATTGTATGGTGGTAAAGTCAGGGTCTTTAGTGTACTCATCACCCAAATAGTGTACATGGGGTCCAATGGATAATTTCTTATCCCTCATCTCCTACCATTCTCCCACCTTTTGGGAATAAGGTTATTATCCTCATTTGCAGATAAGTAAATAAATGCTTAAACAGAGTCCATGTAAATGAGGGACATACTTGGAAAATACTTAGACCAAGCTTATCCAACCCACAGATTGCAGGCTGCATGTGACCCAGGACAGCTTTGAATGTAGCCCAAAACAAATTCATAAACTTTCATAAAACACTATGAGATTTTTTTGCATTTTTTTTTTTTAGCTCATCAGTTATTGTTAGTGTTAGTGTATTTTATGTGTGACCCAAGACAATTCATTTTCTTCCAGTATGGCCCAGGGAAGCCAAAGATTGGACCTAGACTAAAGGAAGAAATGGGGCAGCGGAATCAGGTGTTAGTACAGCATTGTACACTTCATGAAAGACTAGGAAGCTACATCTGAAATCTAAGAGCAAGTAAACACCTAAGGAAGAGTTTGAGTAAAATCTCTCTGAGAAATTAAAAGTGAAAGTACCCAGCAAGATCTAAGGCCATCTTAATCCAGATGTGACAGATAGTCTTGCTAACAGCATGAGCAACATAGGGGTGCTTTGAGAAAGCATCAGCTGAGAAAGGAGATGTCACCCACTAGAAAGAAGAGGAAGAGGAAAACGACCACCGCTATCTAATAGTGGGAAGTAAAAATCACATAAAACATTCCCTGAGGACCCAGAAGTATTTGGGAAGAGGTTGAAGAAGTCCCTAAGGAATTGATGTCGTAGAGAAAGAAATCATCATGATGACTTTAGTTTTACCGCAAGTGGGTATCACAAGTTACACACTGAATTTCTTCCTACTTAAATAAGCGAATGAGTCTTGCCACAAGATGCAATTCATAGTTGTGCATTTTCTTTAATGGGTGCAAGCAGATTAACACATATCTAAAGTTCATTTTGCCATTGTTCATTTTGAATTAGTATTGAGAGGCAACACTGAGACACTATGAAAAGGTAAAGGTAGAATACAATGTGGGGACATAGCAATAGGCATGGACAAAGATTTCATGATGAAAATGCCAAAAGCCATAACAACAAAAGCAAAAACTGACAAATGGGATCTAATTAAACTAAAGAGCTTCTGTACAGCAGAAGAAACACTCTTTAGAGTGGACAGACAGCTTACAGAATGGGAGAAAATTTTTGCAATCTATCCATCTGACAAAGGCCTAATATCCAAAGTCTACAAGGAACTTAAACAAATTTATAAGAAGAAAACAAACGACCCCATTAAAAAGTGGGCAAATGACATGAACAGACACTTCTCAAAAGAAGATATTCATGTGGCCAAGAAACATGAAAAAAGGTCACTATCACTGATCATTAGAGAAATGCAAGTCAAAACCACAGTGAGATACCATCTCATGCCAGTCAGAATGGCGATTATTAAAACATCAAGAAGCAACAGATGCTGGCAAGGTTGCAGAGTGTAAATTAGTTCACCCATTATAGAAGACAGTGTGGTGATTCCTCAAAGATGTGGAAACAGAAACATCATTTGACCCAGCAGTCTTATTACTGGATATATACCCAAAGAAATATAAATCATTCTATTATAAAGATACATGCATGCATACATTCATTGCAGCACTGTTCACAATACCCAAGACATGGAATGAACCCAAATGCCCATCAATGATAGGCTGGATAAATATGGTACATATACACTATGGAGTACAATGCAGCTATAAAAGGGAACAAGACCATATCCTTTGTAGGGACATGGATGGAGCTGGAAGCTGTTATCCTCAGCAAACTACAGCAGGAACAGGAAACCAAATGTCACATGTTCTCACTTATAAGTAGGAGCTGAACAATGAGAACACATGGACACCTGGTGGTAACAACACACACTGGGGCCCATGGCAGGTAATAGGGGTAGGGAGATCATCAGGAAGAATAGCTAATGGATGCTGAGCTTAATACCTGGGTGATGGGTTGATCTGTGTAGCAAACCACTGTGGCACATATTTGCCTATGTAACAAGCCTACACATCCTGTACATGTACCCTAGAACTTAAAATCAAAGATGAAGAATTAAAAAATGTGGCAATTGTTACCTAAGTTGGAAAGAAACTTGTTTTTCACATTACTGAATTAATTGGATAACATTTGCTCCTTGCAGTGAGGTTCATTCTGTGTCATTCAAGAGGCCATTCAATAGTTACCACCAGGATTGTACATAATTCCATCAAAACATGCACACTGGGCTGGCTCCATGCTGGAAAATTCTTCAGAATGCAGCCATCCTGGAATAGATTCGAGGCACCTGGGTCAACCACACAGAATCTCAAAGAAGATGAATTATTCCTGAGTCAGTTTCCTAAGCTTCACGGTCTGCGTTTAAAAGAAATGGTTAGAATACTGCATCCTTCCCCTACATCTTGAAAACAATAGTTTATTTGTGCCAAATGTTTATTTCTTTAAATTTGTTATCGTTTTGTAGCCCTCTAGATTTAAGACATATCAAGACATGAAAAATTACACAAAGCAATCCTCTGCCTCAGTCTCTCGAGTATCTGGGACTTCAGGCACGTACCACTGAGCTCCTCTTTTTTTTGGTTTTAATAACATTATTACTTTAGAATAGTTTTATATTTACAGAACAGTTGCAAAAATAGTACAGAGCATTCCCATATACCCCTCACCCAATTTCTCCTATTGTTAACATCTTTCATGACCATAGTGCTCTTGTCAAAACCAAGGAGCCAACATTGTTGTGTTACTATTAACTAAACCTGACTTTTTATTAGAATTTCACTAGTTGTTTTCCTAATCTCCTTTTTTTTCTGTTCCAGGATTCCATGCAGAATATCACCTGACATTTAATCACTATATCTACTTAGCTTCCTCTTAACTGTACAATTTCTTGGACTTTTCTTGTCAATAACCCTGAAGTTGTATCGTAACCCTCTAGTTTGATGTGAGGTTCAATAATATTCCAGCAAGAGAACAACATTAGATTATAATCTTTGTTATATTTTTCTGAACGATGGTGAGTCCCGACAGAGTCAGTCCTTGTCTCACTCCCAGGCTTCCTGAACCAATCAACTCTCCGGCCCGCCCTCAGTGACTTTGTAACAATGGCCCCCAGAAATCTAGCATCATGAGCTCCCTATGACTTAAGCATCAGTAACAGCCTTTTATTCAAAAACACAAGAAAGAACACAACCTGTGAGTCAAAGCAGAATTGTTGAGGATACTTATGGAGACAAATTATATCTTTCAAAGACTGCTCAAATCCTGCACATGTTAAGCTTTAAAAGATTTGTTTACCACCAGAGTAATGAAGTGGAAAGCACTAGGTTTGGTATTCAGAAACTCTCAGTGCATTTTCCACTTACATTCTGTGTGGTTTAAATCCCAGCACTTAACCTCAATAATTCCATGTATACCAATCTGTTATTATAACTCTCTAACGTGATGATATATGTAAAGAATTTTTGTGACCTCCGTAGCCTGATATACAAGTTATTTTTGTTAGTCATCTTTACTCCTATCGCAGTTTAAAGCACTTACAAACTCAAAAGATTTCATGCATGTAGTAATTTTCTACTTCAAATTTATTTTCTTAGTTAAGTCCTATTTTAGAATAGCTGTGAAAAGTATTTTGGTCTTCATAATAAAATAGTGACAGCCTACTGCTGCTATTCAGTGCTTACAATGTACCAAGTACTTATTTCACATTTGCGGCAACCCTATGACATGGTTAATGACATGATTTCCATTTTAAATAAAGAGAAACTGAGGTCCAGAGAGGTTTATAAAATGTACTCAAGGTTACACAGCAAGTAAGTAGAGGAACCAAGAAATGAACTCAGCCTGGCATTAAACCACCCATGTGGGAAGAGCTCTTGTAGCCGAATCATCTCTTAAAGGCCCCACCTCCCAATGCTATTACATTAGCAATTAAATTTCAAAGTAAGTTTTGGAGGGAACACCATTAAAACATAGGAGGGGATTCTGATTAACACAACCTATTTCATTTGGTTACTGTGAAGATTAAATGAGATACAATGTGTGGTGTGGGGCAGGAACTGAAGCTTTAGCATTACTCTGTGTAGTACCTAATACAGTTAGGAAGCCAGGTTGCCTGGGGTTGTCTCCTGGCTTTGTTGTTACTGTTGTGTGACCTGGGGCAAGTTTCTTAACTCTCTGTACCTGTCTCCTCATCAGTAAAATGGACATCATTTTATTATAAAAATTGAATAAGCTAATATTTGTACAGTGCTGACAATAGTGCCTGACACATAGGTTTGTTATGAGCCGATTACATGAGTCAGTGAACACAAGAAGCACTCACAAAGTGTTAGCTACTGTTGTTATTGCCAAGAACTGGAGCCTAATGCTTCTTGCATTGCTTGAGCAAGAAATGAACAATGAACCTTGAGGCTGGTCCCAGACCTATCAGGAAACCAGGTTTTTGCCTCGGGCCTGCCAGCAGAGGTCATCGACCAGAGAGATTAGTTATTACCTCCGGGTGTTGTTGACCCTTGTTCAAAACAAGAAGAAAGAATGTATCCAAAGAAAGAGGCAGCAATTTACCACAAACCTCCAAAAGCTTCATTTTAATTTTAAGAGAGCTTTCCTGAGCTTGGGAAAGAAGTCTGACTACTTCTGCCACAGATCTTTATTCACCTGTTAGCATTACTTTATATCCGTTCCCTTGCCATTAAAAGAGGAGCCACTCCATTATTAAAGTATAGTTACATTACCCAGTCACAAATACTGCAGTTTTACATAGGTACAAAAATTGCATTTATTTACAACTGGGGCTTGAATAAATCAGACAAAAGTGAGATAACTTTTTTCCCAACATATTCACATGTAATTACCAACTAAAGAAGGCCTTTCAATCTATTTCTTATATTTTTACCTAGCATGTAGAGTAATTATTGTCTGGGATATTGTGATGTACTGAACCACATAAAAATAATTCTTCAAAGAAAACATCCACAAACCATTGAGCAACATGAACAGGACTCTTGTCACAAACAGAGACTGACAAGCCAATCTTCGGCATTTTCACACAATGTTGAAAATCAGTCTGAACTGGCAGGTGTAAAGTTCCTAGATTCACACTTGACAGAATAATTCAGTTCTGATACTTTGTGACTGATAATAGGCAAAAGGTGTGCAACAGACAATAGCCCTACAGAAGAGAATAAAGTTTTGTTCAAGAGCTGATAAAATATAAATATTTTATGTAAAGTTTCTCAACAGGTTAATGCGCATAGAATTCCATTACCATAATACAGTAGATTATTTTGAAAATATCACAAAACAAACACAGCATAACTCTCCCGACTGATGATAATATCCATCCAACACATACCTCCTCCAGGCTTCTCTGACTTCCTAGTTGGCAAATATTTACAAAAGTAAAACCTTGCCTTTCCATGTTTCTGTAAATTCTACTCCTCTATCCCTCCAATGGTGCCAACCCAACAGAGAAGCATGCCAGACATCTCTGCCTTACCTTGCTTGCATGTGATATTCTGTAATAACTCCAAATCAATAATGGACTTCATTTTCCTCTGTTTCTTATAAGGGAGAGTCATCCAGTAATTGTTTTAAAAATCCATTGAGTGGAATAAACTTTTTGTCACTAAACACCTAAAAGATTCCTTGGAGCACTTCTGGTCAGGGGTAGCCATCTAATGTCACATGACCAACAAGCCAACCACACTTCTGTCTAGCTGGGTTCAGGGGCATTTTACCCAATCAAGCCTCAAAAAGTATGTCCTATGACAGTGCTTCTCAAACTTAATGTGCATGCACGTCATCTGGCTTCTTGCTGAAATGTAGACTCGGATTCACTGAGTCTGAGATGAGACCTGAAATTCTGTATTTCCATTAGGTTCCTATGTGATGCTCATGCAGCTGGTTTAAGGACCACTCTTTGAGAAACAAGGCTGTAAGAGAGTCAGAACAACTGACGATAACTAGAGAGAACACCTGCCTGAAACCTACCAATGTTTCTTTTGCATTATAACCTATATCCTCCACATAGTGAATATTTTTAATCTTAGAAAAGGAGAGTGGGGTGGTCACTTTTGCTTTTGGCAGATGGGATAAACTGAAAAATGTTTATTTTTATCCTTTTTAGACAAAAAGGGCCAAGTAAGGAACAGCAGGATCCAAAAGACGGAATTTTCTTTTCTAACCTAGAGCCCTTGTCCAATGCACCAGCACCAGAATTGTTGTTGTTGTTGTTTGTTTTTGTTTTTGAGACAGGGTCTTGCTCTGTCGCCACGCTGGAGTGCAGTGGTGCAATCTTGGCTCACTGCAACCTCCGTGTCCCGGGTTCAAGCGATTCTCCTGCCTCAGCCTTCCAAGTAGCTGGGACTACAGGTGTGCACCACCATGCCCAGATAATTTTTGTATTTTTAGTAGAGATGGGGTTTCACCATGTTGGCCAGGATGGTCTTGATCTCTTGATCTCATGATCTGCCCACCTCGGCCTCCCAAAGTGCTAGGATTACAGGCGTGAGCCACAGTGCCTGGCCCAGCACCAGCATTTTACTTCCCTTTGATGGATAAGGGAACTCTGCTCCAAATTGGTAGGTGCCATGTTACAGCTCTATCCCATACCCAGATATCACAAAGACTGGTACACTAATATTTTCATTTAGGAAAATGATTAATTTTGCAGGAGTAAATGAAGACATGAAGTTGTGAATAGTTAGCATTGATTCAATTATAAATAAAATTACTTATAAAATCATTCACAGAAAACAAATCTTTCAAACTAGGACATGTTATTGGAAGGAGGAAACATTTCGCCACTACATGTCTTAAATATTAGGTAGACTCTCTGGGCGGTCTAAGGGTACCTGGTATATGCCATTTGGCTTTATTGCTCCTCAGTGATTCCAAGGTGACTGGCTCATCAGGAGCTCACAAAAGAGAGCTGGGGGCTCCCCACGTCTACCAGGGTTCTGATGGGGACCCCAGAGTTCCACTGTGATCACTCCTTGATGTGACATTCTTTGGGCAATTACTTGCTCAAACTCTTTATTTGTTTGTGCTTGTTAATGTATTCATCTCAATCCAGCAAACATTTATTGAGCATTATTATCAGGCTCTGGGGGACATAAAGATAAATAAGCCTTGATTTTTATATTCACGGAGCAGATAATCGTGCGGATTATTTTATAAATGCTATTCTGTTGAAATGTGTGCTTTTGTTGTTTTGTCTTGTTTTCCTCACCAACTAGGGTGCAGCCTCCTTGAAAGCGAAGGTCTTTCCTTAATTATTCTTGTGTTCAATACTTGTGGAGTTTCTAGGCAGGAAGTTATAGCATGACTACAGGAGAAAAATCCAGTTGGCTACAAGCAAGTTTGCTTTCTGTCATGACCATAGTCTACCCCCATGTCTACCTACTGACAGGAAATCAGGGCATCCCTAGCCCAAGGTGGGGAAGGAAAAGGAAGAAAGAGCCTTGAGGAAAAAAAAAAAAAAAAAGCATCGTATTCCCTAACATCCAGCAAAGGGTACCTTGAATTAACTTTTTATCTTCTTTGTTAAAATATAAGGCATGGGGGTTTAAAGTTTTCTATTTCTATTTTTGTTTTTGCAACAGTTTGTCTCATGGGACATGCCATGAGTACCAGTTGACAGCAACAACAACAACAGTACTTATATGCTGGGTACTATTCTAAGAACCCTACAAATATTAACTTGTTTAATCCAAATAGGTCTATGACATAAGTTCTTATTTAGGAACTGAGCAAACTGAGGCACACAGAGATTAAGTAATTTGCCCAAAGTCACACAGTCTTCTGAGGAAGAGTATGGTCATGACTTGGGACTTCATCCTCTGGCAGTAAACTTATCACAACCGAGAAAGAGAAAAAGAAATGTAAAGCAAAGTCAATTTCAATGCATGCAAACATCTTCCTGCAAACCATCCCTCCAGGTCTTTCTTACAGGAATACACACTTGAATAACTTGATTCCACTTTCAATATCAACCGCACTTTCTCAAGACATAGGCCCCCAAAGAACTGTAAGTTTCCCCTGTGTAGCCTCTGACACTACAATACCTCTGTTTGTCGGTGTGATTTTTGGATTAATACACATTAGCATGCTGGGTGGCAAACTTCATGAAGACAAGGCCTGTGTGTCACTCATGCTACCACAGTGCCTGGGCCATAGGAGAGGCTCCATGGTCTTTTTGTTGAACAAAAACAAATGAATCCTCATTTTAGAAATGTGTGAACTGAGGCCTAGAAATGTGAAAATAACTTGCTCAAGCTTAGACAACTCCAACAAGATAGACTAAAGAAGGCTTTGTACTTTGCTTTTCCCAATTTTGAAACCCACTTTCCATTCCATACCACATTTTACACTATCCATCCATTAATGAGAATATTTATTTCCTGAATGGAGTCACTGCAGTATTTACAGAATGCAAGTGATATATATGTGAGATACTGGCACATAAATTGAAGGATCTTTTGCCTTATGGAAGGTTGCAGAAACATTTGTATTTAGTAAATGGCTTTTTTTTTTTTTTTTTTTTTTTTTTTTTTAAACATACCACATTCCAGTTCCAGGAGTTTTGAAAATGCTCCCAAATACCTCAGGCTGCAGATTTATTTAAATGCGGTAGAGTTCCCTTATTCATTTTAACATTTTTTTTTTTTTAGTTTATAACAGTATCTTTCACCTAGTAGGGATGTAATACATTTTTGAGAAACGAAATTGAAAAGACTACCTTCGAAGCAAAGACTTCTTTAGGTTTAAGATATTGTTGATGAAAAAAATTGTAATACTGACACTTGAGGTTGATTGCTCAGTCTACTTTTTCATTTTATGGGAACCATTTTTATATCTGAAAATGATATTCCTAATAAGGACATAGCAAAAAACAGCACCAGGCTTTCTATTAATGGCTTAGGAATAATTTAAATAGAAGTCAGCACAGTATTACATTGTTAAGCTTTATTCAAGAATTATAGGAAATATGTTATTAGGTTCACTTAAAGTCTAAGCTGAAGAATTCTCCCCTGGAAGACACTTCTTGATTAGACCTGAATTGTTTTTCTATGTCACCACAAAGACAATGCAAATGCTGATTAAAGCAATTAAAACTTTCCTTTGTTTGCAGAAAGAGATGTACCCAGATACGGCTTTTTGTTTGTAGACATCTTAATAAGCACTAGCAGACTGAAATGAAATCTGTCATCAGTTATATTTTTCTCTTAGACAAACTGTCTGCTTCACATACATATTAAGCAAGATTTGTTACCAAAGCTTCCTTATACTTCTATTTGTTGTTGTAAAATGGTAAATGTAGAAATAACACTAGATCTATCAATTTGATAATATAATGCAATACATCTGGCAGCTGAACAGGAAAAAAATGTAATGACATATTTGGCATAGTGAATGGTTTTTATTCTGGGATTTTTTTTCTTTCTTTCTTTTTAGCACAATTGTGCCATTTGTTGTAGACTAATGTCAAAGAATAAAAAGTATTATTGGGGATAGGGAATTTAGCTTTTGTACAACATAAATTGACTGCCATGTAAATACAAACATTAGTCTTATTGCTTGTTAAATATTTATTTACCGAAATGATTTGAACAGGAAAGCTTGCTGAAGGGAACCATGTCTGTTTTTAACTATATATTGCTGAATTCTTTTATGAACTTGGCTTTTCTTCTGCCTCATATTTACAGTTTTACATTAATTCTACTGTAGAATATTATAAAATGTAAGAGCAAAATTTCTAGAATGTGTGGAAATCAATTCCAAAAAGCTAGGGTAACTAAAATTTTATTTGCTTTAATGGGAATGTAAAGCTGCTATTTTAATGAAATTAACATATTAGTAGCACAAAGGGACATCATTGGTTCATTCATTCCCTCGTATGTTCATCAGACTTTTCCTGACCACTGTGTGTCAGGCATTGGGCTTGCTTCTGGGGGCGTAAATGTGAATGAGCCACAAGAAGCCCAGCCTTGCTAGAGAGACAGATACATATTAGGTGTTGGGTGTTATACTAGAGAAGCTTGCTGTGTGTGCCATAATGCAAAATCAAAACAAATCAAGGTAAGGCACTAGAAAAAACCGTCATTAACTTTATTTCCATTTATTGAAAATAAATAAAAGATGATTAGTATGAAGTAATCTATTACAATACTAGAGCTCTGATGGCCTTTAGAATGTTAAATTGTGTTATTCAGAAAGTATCATAGGGCTGCTTGCATGGAGATAAGTTTGAGATTTGAACTGCAAACAGAAAAGAGTCTTCCTTGCAAATAGGCTTTGAATCACCCACTCTGGTTTTCCCTAGGCCTGGGAGCATGCTGGTGGAGCAGAAAGAATCCAGCTACTGATAGAGAGATGGCAAACACTGAGTACAGAAAGGCATAGAAAGCAACATATTGCAAAACCATTAGCAGAATGAAAAGGCAAAGATTAAGAACTATGTGACTGCAAGTTAGGCTGTAATGCTAGAAGTGGACATCTCAGCACAGACAAACCTGGGAGGGAGGAGAATCAGTGGGGACCAAGAGGACAATCCAGTCTCTGCATCGAACAATTCCCTTAGACATACCAAAAAGGGCTATCATTTCCCTTCGTGAGAAGAAATCGAAGGTGATTATCAGGGCTCAACATGTATCCTTCTTAGTCTGATGAATATAATAATGTAGAACAATGATATGATAATTTCAGAATATGGGTGGATTTGTTTGGTATCTTCATAAAATCACAAAGAACATAAACCATGAAATTCCAGACACCTGGAGACTAGTTGATCTCCATGTTGTTTTGGAGGCCAGATTTACGTGCCAATTGTGAGAAATATCAGAGAAATGATCAGTACAGAATTCTGTAAAGGACTTATTTCTGTTAGTGTGCCATATGATTCATGTTTCGTAGCAGAAAATGAATGAGGATATAAAATGTATCTGATTTATTTAATCCATATAAGTACTCATTCTGGAAAACTCTATTTCGTACACCAATTTTATGATTTTAAGTGAACATAAACACACCATGGTTATTTTGGGTGCCCCTTGTAAACTCAGCCCAAGTTTCACTTCTCCTAATGGTGCAATGGTTGAGCAGAAAGAGAACAAGATGGAACAAGAGGTTTGCATCACACCTGTCCCATGGTTGCTGATTTGTGGAGAAGGTACTTGGTATCCCTCAACCTCAGGTTTATCATCTGCAAATTAAAGCAAATAAAGCTAATATTTACCTCAAAATTTGTAGTCAGTAGTCAATAAAAATAACACTATTATTAGTTTTTGTATACATTTTTAAGATAACTGGTTAAATAATATAAAATCAGCCGAAAAAACACTTTGAAAGCTGAAATGTGCCTTGTAACACACTCTGAGTTGCTACTAGTAAATGTTAATTCTATAGAAAAATTAGGTAACTACACTGAATTTCAGTGTTACAGTGTAAAGCTAGGGATAATAGAGTCATACATTAGATGAAATTATACATGCAAACATCTAGGAGAGTCTCTGAACTTATAGATCCTCTGAAACGTAAATGAATCTAAACTGAATATAAAATTTATTGAATAGTTAATAAAAACATATCTCATGTCTAAACTCACCTCACCCTTTGAGCATCCAGGTTATTGTGCATTGGCAAATATCTTTTGGTTTTCTATTGAAATAAAAACAGAAAAAGAAAACTTTTAGGAAAAACAAACTCAATATGCATTAGAGAAACATCTGTATGTAACTTATGATCAATATAATTAAAATACCAAATACTGAAAATTATAATGAATATGTGATAAATGTCTAAATGGACCAAAGCAGGTTACAAAATTGTATGTATTAACTGAGCTCAGTTTTGGGAGGGTCTGTTAACAAGTATATGTGTGTTTATGTGTTGAAAAAAACATGAAAGGATATACATCAGTATATTAATAGAGGTTATTTCTGAGATATTAGGTTTTTTCCAACTATTTATGTTATCTAAAACTTTTACAATAACTTGTTCTAGATTAATAATTTTTAAAAGGCCTCTCATATTTTTAGAAGTATTTTTGTGATAAACTGTCTAAACAGTTTTCTGAAAACAAATTGTTAATGTAAATATTCTTATCTGATTACCATCAATAGTTATATAAGCAACTAATGAAATTATAATTTGAAACTGTAGAATAAATCCTTTGGTTTAATTTTAAGTAACTTGTTTCAAAGATGTTTTTGAAATAAATGGTTTTAAATGTTTTAATTGTCAAGTCCACCAATATCCACAGATTCTAGACAGGTTTAGTGTATTTAAAGATTAACTGCTTAGCCTTGCTAGACAAATAGCATTCAGAATTGAAGTGTATTATTTTTTCCCTGATTTGATCACAGACCTAATTTGGTAAAGAGGTCAGTACTTGGCACATTTGAGCAAATATCAAAATGGTATTGGATATTTATAGAACTAAATTAGATGTTAAACAAATGGAAATTATAATTTAGAGAAAGATAAAGACAGGATATTTATAGCTCATTGAGTACAATAAGAATCTTTTACTTTTTACTGGAAAGTGATTTTTTTAAAATTGTCATTTGAAAAATAAACCACTTAAAATATCTAATAACTTATTTTTACCCAAATTATGGAGATTTTAAGTTAACTTTGTGAATATTACTGAAATACTATTCTGAGTTTTCTTTACCATAGGGAAAATTTGGTCGGAATGTCATTGAAGTGATGTTGAGTCAGTGAACACTGAGGTTGAATTGCTCTGGTGCAACTTCTGAGCTTAGAGCTTCATGCAACCTTCCAAAGAAAGTTCTTAGATTTGCCATAGTTTCCATTGTATCCTGCTGTGGTCTACAAAGGAATCTAAACCTCTAAGCAGGAGTACCCACCACTAACTTATTCTCTAGAATCAGGATAGATCCCACATTGTAAGGACATTGATCTTGAACAACTTCAATTCTCTGTGCTTTCATTTCAACATGGTGCCCAAATGTTAGCCAACTGACTCACTTGGTGTCCAGCAGTGTTCCAGAGCTAGATAATGATAGACACACCACAAAATGTATAATATTCTCTTTTTTGGAAAACTTAAGAGATTTCAAAATTGATTTAGACTACAGACAATCTTTATTGTGTGTGATGATTTTGGATCTCAATCTCTGAGTAAGATGTGACTGCTAATAGAGCAAACTCTTCAAAGCTCTGAGTTTCTCTTAAGCAAATTCTGTTGAACCCAGCAAATCATTTGCTCAACAATGAGAATTTTATCTCCAGTATATGAAACTTTTGAGTTTCTTCTATTGATAATAGAGAGACATGGAAGTGAGTACTGGGAAGAGTAAAAGAAGAACAGTAAGTCCCACCGCAAAGTAGATGGTTAAAGATTTTGCCTTAGGACACATAAAGAAAACTAAAGGAACCTAAAATACTGAGCCTTTTAATATTTTCCTGCAGCTGAACTGTTTGCGGAAGGGGCTTGAGCTGTTAGGGGAGTCTCTTTAGAGAGAGAATTTGAGAAATATCTTTCAGCATATCAGGAAAGTTAAACAGAGGTTAACCAAAGCTTTGTTAAATCTCAAGCATCCAAATTACTTTGCATTTCTGGGATTTGGAGGCTGCAGTCAATACTTCTGAATCTTAAAACTAGGAATGCATTAATGTTTGGTTTGGAGACCAGAGTAGGAAAAAAAAAAAAAAATCTGTGAGAATGCAACTTCATGAAATAAAGCAAAATAATTTATAAGCATTTTATTTAAACTTCTGGGAAGGCAGAAGCTAGACTATTTCTCAGGAGCAAGAGATGAAATATACAGTAGTCTCTAATGTTATTTTATTTGTATAAACATTTTAGGGTTTGTGCAAACATTTGCAAAGACTTTCATAGAGTCACTCTCAGTCACAGTGCAATAACATTTTCTTGATCCCAGAAGTATTTGAATCACAAATGATCCTACCCCAAGGGTTTTCAGAAACAAACCTGGGTGTTAGACAGTGTCTCCTGCACCTAACGCAGGAAGCAGGACTTTTTGTATGTGAATAATGGAAGAGAGTAATAGTTAATGAGTCATAAAGAATGATCAAATGCTTATGCTGGCTCACCATTGCAGCTATGGAAATGTCAAGTCAAGGTCATTTGGGTTTTCAGGGTTTTTCTTCAGGTCTACCAAACTTGTCCTCATAGCCACTGAAGCCTCTCATTGTGTTTATTCTTGAACTTCCAAAGCTTTATAACCTAGCTACTTTCTACTGGTCCTATGCTGGAACTGAACTTCTTGCTGTTCTCAAACTAGTTGGTGTCTTTGAACTTCACGGAAGTCTCTTTTATAGACTGGTAACTGTAAGATTCTCCCCAGGGCCTGAAAGCTTAAGGGGATGAGTAACTCCTCCCTTCTCAGTCCCAGCCCCAAGGCGCGAGGCCGCTTGCCTCAGCAGTGTGCTCTAGCAAGATAGCAGAAGCGGGAAGAGAGCTGACTGGAAGACACGTACCCATAAGATCCAGAAAGAGGCCACCCGGGTACAACGTAGCAGTTACATCAGACCATGATACTTCCTGTTTACAGGAGACTATAAAATCTTTGCCCCATCCTCACTTGCTGCTGACGCCATTTTAGGCCTCAGCCTGCCTGCACCCAGGTGCTCATTAAAACAGCATGTTGGTGTTGTCTGTTGGCTCGCGCTCGGGGTTCGAACCAATACAAGAATCTTACAGTAACATCCCCTGAGCTGTCCCCAGGACTATGAGTATCAGGCAAGAACAAATCAACAATCTTTCTGGCACCCAGCATTCATTTCTGTTTGCTTTGATTTGCCATTGGTGGTTCAGAGTGTCATGATTGTTTGTAAACTACTTCCTCCATCTCTTCCAGCTTCGAACCTCATATTCTAGGAAAACGTCCAGAGCAGCTAGAGTCCTAGCACAATATCTTTTGCTTAAAAAAAAAAAAAAAAAAAATTACCATGCAAATCCTCCTGGTGGAACTGGCTTCTGAGAATGACAAATTTAACTTTTCTATAGCACATGGTTTCCAAGAATAATAATCATAATAACCTCTTAAAAAAGTTTTATAATATACCTTTCCCCACACATGACTATTATAGGCAGAAATTTTACATAATTTAAAAATTTCCCTGATTCAATATTCACTTTCTTTCTTTTGTATGAAAGTCTTAGAGGGCATTGAATTTAACAGGAAAATGAAAAAAGAAAACCAACAAAGGTATTGATGTTATTATTTAGCTTCTCCCATCGATTTTTTTTTTCATTTTTTTCCACAGTAGTTCTTTTTCTTTCAATTGTGAATGTTAATTGAATAAATGGTCCATTAGACTTGAAGTCAGACAATTTTGTAACATACCTACCTCTTATATAACATTGAGACTATGACACAAACACCAAATTGACTGAGAAAGAAAGACAGAATCATCCTATTTCATATAGTAGTTGGTGTTACCAATTAATAGAGATAATCCAAAGAGTCAAGATTTGAAGAAAAAAGGCTTTAAAATTACATTAAAACAAATCTTTAGTTAGAATTGTTAGTAATACCGTTTTTCCCGTGGGCCAATCCTCCAGGTTCAATTCAATGCTGGAACTATCCTTAATTGGCTGGAGTTTGTTCCAGAATCTGAACGATAATTATTATTCTCTCTCCTGAGGAAGAATATGACAAACAGTAAGCTATCTCTACCCTCCCAAAGATATCAAGTGGATAGTAGTGGTCAAATCACTTGTTCCTATAGGGTGACACATGGTGGAATGATAGGTGTTGCTGAACTGAACTTGGGTTCACCCACCTGGCACAGCAAAACCAAACACTGACATCAGGATTGCAGCAAGAGAAAGTGAAGCATTTATTGCGCGGCACCAAGCAAAGAAAATCGGACAGCTAATACTTAGGACCTGAACTCTCTCATGGCTTACAGGTAGGGGTTTTGAAAGGCCATGAGGCAGAGGTTGCAGTCAAAGTCATAAATCAATACCTACAGACTATCCATTGGTTTGACCTAAAAAGGCAAGACATCTCAGAGTAGGAGTCCACAGGTCATAGATGAGTTCAAAGATTTTCTTATTTGCAATTGGTTAAAGAGGGAAAGTTTTGTCTAAAAATTTGGGATCAGATGAAAAGAACCTTACCTCTGGCTCATGGGTGTGACCTCCTCCAGGCCCCTCAGGAAGAAATTTAGAACAAAGAATAGTGGTCAGAGTTCAGTCCTTAGTTTTCCCTTGTTAACGCAAACTAAATATGGCCTGCGAAGTACTCCATACATCTATATATAAGTACCGAGAAGGACTCCTTACTTCTATATTTGAGTCCTTGTGAATCAACCGCAACCTAGCTTAACAGGCAGACAAGATTGAAAACTTAACTTAGTAATGTGAGCCTGTAACAAGTGCTGAGACTTGGGCCAATCCTAGCGGCCTCATTTCAACCATTCATATACTGCTGAGAGTTCAAACTGTGTTCAAATAAGGCAAAGACTGAGCTATAACCAGTCCAGCTGTTCTGTACCTCACTTCTCATTTCTGTAGGTCATTTCCCTGTTTTTGTCTATAAATCTTCTTCCACCACGTGGCCGCACTGGAGTCTCTGTAAATCTGCTGTGATTCTAGGGGCTGCCCAATTCGCAAATCATCCATTGCGCAATTAAACTCCTTTAAATTTAATTTGGCTGAAGTTTTTCTTTTATCCCCCTTATCTGAGGTCCACATGCCAGCAGGTCCGTTAGTTGGGGACATGGGTTTCTGAAAAACAACTCAGGGACATATGCTAAGATGTTATCTTTAGTTTCTATAGGGAAACTGAACTTCCCATGATTCTAACTTCCTTGGCCATTGTTTCGTGCTACCATTACCTTCTTGCTTATCAAGTAACTCATTTACTTTTCAGAGCTAGCTAGGTGGCCTGGAATTTCCCTTGAAAGGATTCAATATTTTCCTTTATTTTCATGCTTGAGGGGTGGGGCTTAGGATCTCCTAGGGAGCTCCCAGCAATGCAGCATTCTGAGCTCAGCTCTCCTCTTTTGGCTCACTGTTGTCTTGGAGTTGATGGCATCCAATAGGGCTCTCACTAGCAGCTCTCAGCACTGGCTGCAGTCTGTGTTTTTCTGGTCAACCATCTCAGGAAAATGGTATTTGGATCATTTCTGATAACCTTCTGTTCTGCCATATATCTGGTCACACCCTTTGCAGCTGGACATCATAACTCATCCAGGATGGTGCAAGATGGTTCATAAAATCTGTGCACTAAAATGTCTTGATGATGTAATGTTATTCTGTTCTTTCAAGGAATGACTCTTTCAAGGATTTTATTCAGATCCCCTAGAGCTGTGTTAGGGAAGCAAATGCTGTAAGAGCACATACATCACCTTCCTAGCCAGTCCTCTTTGCCTGTTCTGAGGCAGGTCTGAAATCTCCTGTACCTCTCCTTTCTTTTAGGCTCCATTTTCAGTCCTTAGGTGCATCTTCTGGGGAGCTACTGCCATCTCATATTACTTCAGTCTAGCAGTTTCCAATTACAGGTGTTTAGGCTCCTTGGCAACTTCTACCAGTACCACTTAATTTGTCCTCCTATAGAGCCTGGAAGTACCTAGGCAAATCAAGTCTCTAGAATAGCTGAGGATATTTCATCGTCCTCCAAGGTAAATGTGTCAAGCTAAGCTGACTAAAGATCCTGCCTTTCCTAATCTAGATAACAGCAAACACATGGTGATGGTAAGAAGCAAGTTCTGAAGAAAATAAAGTTGCTTTTGGTTGCTATTTTTATGTAAAGAAAGATAAAGACACCTGTGCCTTAGAGGTCTGAGCCAAGCTTTCCCAGCACAAGTGTAGACAAGATAGAGCAAGAAGGAACGGAGCTTTACCGTATAACCTCCCTCCCTCCCACTGCTGCACTCCCAGTGTGATAGGCAGGTTTATCTTCAGTTCCAACATTGGCATTTGTGAATTTCTCAATTAGATTCGTCTCTTATTAATCCTTGATTGAGGGACTGCTGCATGCATAGGAGAAGGAACATAGTATCTTAAAGTGGAGGAAGAGGGGATGAAGAATGAATATTGCTTTTCTATTTATGAATTTCTTTATTTGCAGGTAGGCAGACTTTGCTGTGAATGAAGAGAAGAATTATGTCTGTGCTTTGGCTCCTTTACTAAAAGTGACGTTTTCCTATTTTTTAATAGTTTTCCTAATTTTCAGATAAAGTGTTTTATATTTTTACAGTCTTGACACTGTATCATGTTGAGCTTCAATGAAGGGCACCACTGCCTGGGAAAAACCAAATCCAAATTAGAGTAGTACTGTTTCCTCTTTTGAAAAGTGGGAGCATGATAATCAGATATCAAAAGGTCACTGTAAGGGATAAATGAAATGACATACATTACAACAGTCAATGTAATGCTGGGCACACAGTGACAGTAAAAATTAGAACTGCCTCTGAGTGTTGCTTCTTTAGTCTGCCACCTTCTAAAAGGCAGAGGTTTACATTTTCCTTATAGTGCTGATATAGTATGCAAAGAGCATGTGCTAAAATGTTTACAAGCCTGAAAGATGGACAGCACATCTGTACACACCTTATACTAAAGCGTGAAAGGATGAAGGGCTAGTTTCATTATATCTCCTCTAAATAATCCAAAATTCTTTTTTTTTTTTTCCCAGTGTGTGTAAGAATTCCCACTATTATTATCCTTCTCTTTGCTTTTCATTTTCCTGTCTCTTCCCCAGGGCAAGTGACTCAGCTAGAACTCTCACACAAGTTAAAAATACACTGACTCAGAACTATTGGTGACAACATTTCTACCTCATATAGCTAGATACTACTCAGGGAATCCCTAAACCCCAAGGAAATTTCTTGATCAAGGAGTAAACGTGAGAGATGTGTACAAACAATTACTCTAAGTCAATATGTTTATGGTGGGTAGGAGTCTAGATACTTTGTGCTGAGTCACAGACCTCAGGGAATGAAAGAGAAAATGAAAAACAAGGTGACAAGATTATGATCATGGTAATTCTTGTAAACTGAATTTTTAAAATATTTGCGGGCAGTTTAGAATCAGCTAACAGGAAATCTATCTAGGTCGTCCTTTATCTTCTTTCATTGTAATGGCCAATATACAATGTGGCAAAACCAATAAATTTATGTACGACCATGCATATCTGGACATAGTGTGTATATGTGGAAAAATGGAACAATTTCTATCAGGTCGCTAACCACTCCAATATAGTTTTAACCTTTTCAAAAAGGGTAAAGGAAATGTGGTACATATACATCATGGAATACTATGCAACCATAAAAAAGAATGAGATCATGTCCTTTGCAGAGACATGGATGGAGCTGGAGGCCATTATTCTTAGCAAACTAACACAGGAACGGAAAACCAAATACATGTCCTCATTTATAAGTGGAGCTTAGAGAGAGAACATATGGACACATAGAAAGGAACAACGGACACACTGGGTGTCTATTGTCGGGTAGAGGGTGGGAGGAGGAGAGGACCAGGAAAAATAACTAAGGGGTACTAGGATTAATACCTGGGTAATGAAATAATCTGTACAACAAACCCCCGTGACACAAGTTTACCTGTGTAACAAACCTACACGTGTACCTCTGAACTGAAAACTACAAAAGATGGGGAGCTTAGGTGTTCAGAAATACATAAACATATCACCACAGTAGATTTTTAGTATGTGTAAAAACTAAGGCATGGATTCCAATGTATGTTCTATGTGCCTGAACCTGATAGCAGATTTGTTGCACAATCTCTGTCAAGAGTTTCATGAGGTCTTTTCAACAGATGGCCAAGCGCTTTGTCCTCTTTTCTAAATGTATGCCATTCTTGTGAATTTATTTAACTATTACTAAGTTGGGCTATAGGGACATTTTGGGCTAAATCTGGCCCTAGCACTGTATTTGATAAAACATCAACATTGTAACATTGTAGTTACTTTCTAGCATGAATTTTCTCTGAGGTGTTTTTCATGGTTGGTTCAACCTGAGCAGCTAACCTCAGGGAGCAGGACCCATCATGGATAATAACTACTGCAATTTAGCTTCAAACAACTGCTGTGATAAAATCATAACACTAATTGGCTAAGGAATTTAGACTCCAATGTAAAAACGTGGTTGGGATTTTGTGGGTATATATCACACTGAAAGACAGAAGAGATCCATTCTGGCTGGGAACTTACTAAAGAAATAGGTGACCAATACAGGGCCCAGCCCAGCTGTTGTTATTCTTTTGATTTCTTAATTCAGCTGCTGGCAGATACTCCAGTGAGCCTCTATTGTTTGTATTTAGGTAGGATTATTATAACTGGCTTTCTTTCCATGAAGGAGAAATAATTCTCCTCTCATAGACCCAGCAAGCACCACTGGCCTTGGTCCCATCTCTCCTTTTGTCTCTCCCTTTGAGAAACAGGTCTAGGCCTGGTTTTTTAAAGACAGTTCACTTACAAATGAAACAAATGTGTCAGGTTTATTAGGTAAGACCAAATATCATGTCTCCATGAAGGGAAGTATTTGAGATGGCTATCACCTTACTAGTTGAAGTGTTGCAGTCCAGTTTTAGGATGGTGACCCGGCAGATAAAAGGAGTATCTCTTGTATTGACTGTTTCTTTCTACCGTAGTATATGTTTTCAACTTTGAATTTTACATTAATCATATTTTCCTTTTATTACATTCCTCCCTAGCCTTAGAGTAATTCATATTTATTTAAATCATAAAAATCTTGTGGTTAGTAAAATATAAAGAGCAAGTTATAACTGAAATTCCTTTTATTCTTATTGGTGAGTATACTGAATAGCAAACTCTAAAATTTGTGGTTTGTGAATAAGATTATCGGTTTCTCTTAGGAACAAGTTATTGAATACTGACAAATCCTCCTTGGCTCAATACTGCCTCCAAAACATAAAGGCATAAAATGCAACATCAGGGAGAAATAAAAGAGAAAGATGAAGATAAATTTTACATATATATATACACACACACACACACACACACACACAGAGAAGTTACATGTGTGTGTGTGTGTGTTTGTGTGTGCGCACAGCAATATTCTTTAAGGTTTCTAGAAGTCTGACCTCTGATTTGTGAATCAAAGAATTAGGTTGAATATCTGAGATAAATTTAAATGCTGCATGTCAGTGCTACAAAACCCTTTAGTAAATGTATAACAAATCAACAGCTTCTAAATCTGCTGTTGAGAGAGGAAGTTCAAATTTGTTGAACCCTCGTTATTATAGGCTTGAAAGGCTTCTTGTGCAGAAGCAAGATCTGCATGATTATGCTGCCAAGCACGAGTTGAGTTGGGCTGAATGCTGTTCCCTGGAAGCCTAATTGACAATTTTGTTGCCCTTCTCTGACTATTTAAGAAGAGTTGTGAGGTCAGTGGCAATGATACTTGTCTGAGTCATAAATGCCATCCAGCAGGACATTTTTTTTTAACCTGTTCTTTTAGAAGGCTCCAGTGTCAAATATTTAAAAATAAAATGTTTTACAGGAGAAGAGGAATCTGACAACACAGCTGACCCACATTTCAGAAGGAAAATGAGAAATATAAGGGTCAGATCCCAGCCAGTGGGAACACAATGCGCACTTACGCTGTAAATGAAGTAGTGAAATCGCCCACTGGAACAAGCAATTTTCATAACCAGTATACTTCAGTAAAATGAATTTTATCCTACCCTGTGACCTCCTCAAGTTCCCAAACCAAAAGTCTTCAGGGTGCATCAGACTGGCAAAGACAAAAAAACAAAACAAAACAAAAAAACAAACGCACAGTCACCTCTGTAAGTGGCAAATTAAGTATCCAAATACCAATTCTCCGAAAATTAACCCAAATAATATACTGTCATTAGTACTCAGGGGAATTTATTTGTTAATTGATCATTTATTTTCATAATTTTCTTTTTCCATAAGTTTGGACATCCTAACATCAAACTTTCTAAACAGAAGTATTAAAGCTAGCAGATTAAACACAAACATCAACATCAAGGTATGGAATCCAAATATGTAAGAATTAAGTAAATGTTAAGGTTAAAAGCATAATAACCTATCAGTTGTTGGACATGTTTCAGACATTTGTTTTCTGACATATAAGAGAGTGTAATTCATTTTTTGTTTCACTTGACAGTTAAGGATTTGAATAATATTGAGACAATGAGAGGAGTTTTGATACTTCCTTGTGAAGTATAAAGAAATAGCTATTTGAAAAGCCATTGTTTTCCATAAGTCTTGTAATTTTTTCTTCAATTTTTGTGGGTACATAGTAGGATTTTTCATTTGAGGAATGTCTTATTCAAAATATAGAGCTCATAACATTTTTATTAATCTTTCACATTTTTCTAATTTTAAAAATGAGAGAAAATAGATATATTTATATAAACAAATATAGTTTCCCTTAAGTTGTTTGCATGTATCTTAAAGCAAATGTATCTTGAAAAATATGTTTTGAAATTATATAGTTATGAATCACATAAGATCCCTTTGAAAGCCTGATGCAGATAATGAAGTTTGATTGTAATTTCAATTCTAAATAAAAACAAAAACCATCTTAAATCTTGTAGTTCATAAATTTAATTAAAGAGGACTACAATAATGACATAAAATTGACTAGACCTAGCCCAAGTTTTCTGGATGCCTGTGAAGAATGTAGCTTACTTAAAACATAACACCTTTCACAAATGACATGAGCTACGACTAGATCATTTAGAACAATACAGGATGGATATCATCACATTACAGAAGATATACTTTTTTTCCAGTATAATACAGATTCACTGTTATGCCACAGCTTAATCTCAATGACATATTTTCTAGGATTATCTTTGTAAAGGCCTTATTTTGTACTTCAACAGTGGTGGATCAAATTCTTTAAATGATAATAAAACTGAGAGTCATAAAAGGGATGGTCAATAAGTTATAGTTTTTTCTTTCATCTCCCAATTCTGGTTTTTCATTCTGACAGCATTTCCCCAAGTACACTTCTGTGAGTACTAAAAGAAAATGTAGTTGATATGCGATCTTAATTTTTCAGAGGTAGTTTGTGGCTGTATTTTTGTTTCTCTATAAGCACATGAATGCTACATGATTAACAATAGTACATAATAAGTTTATTTTTAATTTACTTTTTATAGTCTCATAAGAACCTCAACTTATTTCAGAATTTATACCTACGGCACGTATTAGCTAAAACTAAAAAATATATAGTCTATACACATTATTTTATTGTTTAAATGGTCCTCATTCATGTTTCATTTCAATAATATTTCCCCAGCTTGTAAAGCTTATGTTACATTGAGCTCCTCTTTAAATTCACAATGCATAAAACTGCCAGGTGGCCTAATAACAGAGTGCATTAACAGATTGAACTATAAATCAGATGGTTGTGTTCACGTACTGTAAAAATACCACCAATTTCTTTCAGATTATAGTTTGTACACTGATTCCACAGAGTGATCACAAATGCATTGGGAAATTTAAAATGAAGAAAGAGATCATATATCCCAATCTAAAAAATAATATTTTCCTCATTTTCACTTTATCAGTATTTTTATCAACCTTGTATCATTGTTGTGAAATTAAATAAAATAATAAATATAATCCCCATGAAACACTGCCTAGCCAAAAACCATTACTATTATTACTACTAGTATTTAAACCTATTAAATCTATATTAAAATCATTATTTTTGATTAATGATTTAATATTATGGTAAATAGTTATTCATCTCAACATTTATTGAAAACATACAGAGTCATGACTGATATATAAAGTAGTGAAAATGGGGCATATTTATTATAGAAATTGCATATCTCCAGGATGCTTAAATAATTTGAAAAATGAGATAATTTATATTTTTTTCCAAGAGGGTGGGATTTTTGTAAAGCATTTAAATTTAAGCACAAATGTTTATAGCAACCTGGACTTTTCATACCTGGAAAAAGGAACAAAAGCCAACTATAGCACAATGCAGTACACGAGTAAGGAAACTGCAGACTGAGAACTCAACTTACTTATTGATGGTTGTGCAGTTCAGTGGCAACAGAAATAGAGCAAGAACCTTGTCAGCACATTAATAATAACTCCCCTTTGCATAGTGCATAAGAGTTTACAGAGTGTATGTATAGACTTCATCTACCTTATAGCAATAAGTGGGAAGAGTTACACAGAGACTCAACTTTTCTACATTTTGGTACAAAGCTCTATGTGCTGTCTCACTCCCCCAATCTAGTGCTTTTTCTATTATTTTATGGTATTTCCATGTCTCATGAGTATTTTCATGTTAACAGAATATATTTTATGAACCAACAGAGGCAAACAATTAATTTCATGTAGCAAGTGGAAATACATTTAGCACAATTAAAAACATATATAAACTACATGTAGATTGGTAAAGTCAATAATATTACAGCCCTATGTGCAAAAGTCATGAACTAAAAATTCAAAAACAGAATGAAGACTGATTAAGAAAGCTTTCATGATTTGTTGACTTTTTTAAAAAAGTGTTGATTTATCAGCAAAGTAAATCTAAGGAGGCTGAGCGTAGTGGCTCATACCTGTAATCCTAACACTTTGGGAGGCCAAGGCAGGTGGATCGCGAGGTCAAGAGATCGAGACCTTTCTGGCCAACATGGTGAAACCTGTCTCTATTAAAAATACAAAAATTAGCTGGGCATAGCGGTGCACGCCTGTAATCCTAGCTACTCAGGAGGCTGAGGCAGGAGAATTGCTTGAACCCAGGAGGTGGAGGTTGCAGTGAGACGAGATCACGCTACAGCACTCCAACCTGGTAACAAAGTTAGACTCCGTCTTAAAAAATAAAAATAAACATAAAAAATAAAAAGATAAAAATCCAAGGAACAGCTTCATGTGAATGGTAGGTCAACACAAAGAAGTATACAAGCTGCAATAATAATGTTTAAGTCATTAGAGAAATCATGCTGAGATAAGTTAGCATTTTAGCAGTGAGCAGAGTCTAACATGAGACTTTTGAAAGTATTCATATGCCTATGATGCTGAAGACCAGCACACATATACAATTTTGGTGAAGCAACAAACTTTTGCTCACATTACATATCTTCCCCATATTTGTGGGGCACCTAATATGGATGCAGTCTGATACTAGCAGCAGGAAGAAGAAGGAGTCAGAGGGTCTCCCACCAGCAGTTAAATGCTCTCACTCAAAAATGACTCAAGTCACCTCTACCTATAACATAATGGCTGGAAGTAACAAGTCATACTCAACCACAAAGGGAAGGGGGAATTATAATGCCCCTATAAGCCTGAAAAGGAGGAAACCAGGGGCAAACATTAGAAGACTCAACTATGGACATTATTAAAATGTAATTTACCTCTTCTAATAATACCGTCTGTTGACTCTTTTAGACAGTTTTCAGGGCTGATCATTACCAAATATTGAATATATTACTGTCTGCAGAGCATTATGTTTAACACTCTGAGGGAAGGGAAGGTGGGAAAAAGATTCTCACTCTAGCATTTGTACTCTATAGTAGGGCTTCTCAACCTTGACATTATTAACATTTGAGGCTGGGTAAGTCTTATTTGTGGGGTCTGTTCTAAGCGTTGAAGGATATTTTATAGCATCCCCCTTTCTATTCACTAGATGCCAGCAGCAGTCCTGATACTCCCTGCAAATTTTGACAATCAACATTTTCTTCAGACATTGCTAATGTCGGAAGGGAAAAGTTGTTGTTGCATGCTTTATAGAGATGTGAATTCAAAGTGCTCCAGGGAAAACATTAGATGTTCAAAAAATCACACTCTGGTAATTTGAAAGGGGAGGGATTAATTTTTATTGGGAGAACCCGAGGGAGCCTTTTGGAGAGGGTGAATTTGGCTGAAGACGTAAGAAAGAATATGTTTTCTGACATGGTGAAAGGAAGTAGGCCTAGATGGTAAAAGAGTTGGAGCAAAATCTCAGAAGTGCAATGAAGTAGGATGAGTTCAGAGAGTAATCAGAGATGTAATGGAGAGAGTTAGTCTGAAATTACCTTTGGTTATAGATAGGTCAAGAAATGAAAAATGCACACAGAGATAATACATATAATTATATCTGGCTTTTTCTTACATTTCTTAAAGAACCAACTTAAATTTTAATTTCTATTTATGGATATAGTACAGAGCAATTGGAGATGGTTCAAAGAAGATACCCACACAACGATTAAAAAGCTAGAAAATAAAATCTGCAAGTTTATGTTTTGAGGAAGGGAGGTATCTTAAGAAACAAATGGCATGGAAAATTTTGAGATATGTCTTCCATTGATGTGTCTCCCCCATACCTCTCTGTGTTAGAGACAATGGAGCTCACCAAACCTTCCATCTATTCCCCTATGTGTTACCCCCAGCAGCTTAGAGGGGCATGTGTTCTGAACAATAGGTTGTGGGGAAGTGATGAACCAAAGCATAAGGAGCCAGTCTGTGACCCCACAGCTAGATCTTCCCGTGCTTAAGGCAACCTAGAAAACCAAATGCTCCAGATAGTGTAGTGAATGATAAGGTTGCCTCAGTTATCCTGGATCTCTGAGTAATTGCGTAGAACAGAGTCTCCAGTCAGCTCACATTGTACATTTATTCTCCTTTGAATGGTAAATCTATTTTTAGTGTATGTAGCCTTTGGCACTTGGGACATCGTCTTTTTACCACAGCATTAATTAGCTCCTCTTGACTAATATGAGTATTGTATAGAGTTCTGTCCAGCACTGAGATGAAAATAAGTACAAATAGAAGTTAGATAAAATATAAAGTGGGAGAGCTAATAAAATTACCAATTATATAAAAATCACAACAAAGTAACATGTCTTCATATAAATTCAGTTTTTAAAAAGTATGATCTTGGGCAAGAGTGAAGTATTAGAAAAGATAATCCTTGAGATCTTCTTTTGAACTAAGAGTCTGAGAATGGCTCTAATTTTTCTTTCTAAGTATTTTTTTCTATGACTCACCCATATGAACTACCTTCTCCAACCAAATAACTTTTCAGAGTTCCCCTACCTCCAAATCTATTCATACCTTCTTTCACTCTAAAATCTCTACTCTTTATTTCTACTTTTCCAATTTCTATCTACCTCTCAAGGTTTAGTTAAACCCAACAACTCTCACATGAGATCTTGTAGACCCTGACTTGATGTTATTCTTCTGAATTTATTAGTCTTAGAATAATCTTTTAGTGTTTATAAAACTCTTTTATTTCTGGCTTAGTCTATATTTATTTCCATTTCCATGTCATCTCAAGAAATGCATTAAAAAATTCCTGAGAGCTGAATGTCCATTTTCTTACATTCCTACTGCTCACAACAGTGGACAACATGTTTTGCACATAGTAAATACTTAATAAAGATGTGACGATCTTTACTGCCCTATGGGTTTAACCTTTAGCTATCCAATTTACATCTACTATTTAAATTAAGTGTATTCATTTTCATTTGTAATCTGCATAGCTAACGTCATATCTAACCTTATATCTAACATCAAAGGGCAGGTCAGAAAGATCTTCAATAGAAAACTTTCCATGTCACCACTTAGATGCAGAGAGATTAGAAATACATGTAATGTGGACAATGTATCTATAAGATATTTGTTTTCTCTTTATGTCAGAACTCACCCTCGTCAAAGAAATTTATTATTTATTTATTTATTTGAGATGGAGTCTCTGTCTCTCGCCCAGGCTGGAGTGCAGTGGCACGATCTCGGCTCACTGCAAGCTCCACCTCCTGGGTTCATGCCATTCTCCTGCCTCAGCCTCCTGAGTAGCTGGGACTACAGGCACCCGCCACCACACCCAGCTAATTGTTTTAATTTTTAGTAGAGACGGGGTTTCACCGTATTAGCCAGGATGGTCTCCATCTCCTGACCTCATGATCCACCCGCCTCGGCCTCCCAAAGTGCTGGGATTACAGGCATGAGCCACCGCGCCCAGCCTTTGTTTTTATTTTTAATACGTGTGTGACCACCCTTATATTCTTTGTAGTCACTGTTAGAATGTATTAAGAAAAACATTAACAAGAAAAAGACACACAAAGGGCAGATAAAAGATTCACAGAGAAGCTGAAACATCCAGTCCTAAGCAAACACTAGGGTAGACAAGAAAGGACCCCAGAGGAAGAACAATGTAGTTACTGTGTGATCAATATATCTAGTGATGTATCACAGAATAATTAAAACTGTGCCAACCAACAAAACAATTATACCAGGCCAAACCACTGTTCTCTCTGCTTCCAAACAAAGGAGTTTTCAGAAGCTAAAAGATATTTGCCCACCCACCCCTGGCAGCCTAGGTAACAGGGAGAGAAAAGTCAGAACATGTTAAAAGAAGAAATATATTTACAGTGTGTTTGCTCTAACTCTCCAAGTGTCTATAAGGTTTAGTTGGGTTAATTTTTACCACACAGTCTTTATTTGTACTGACTTTAGTGACACATATGTGAGTACATTCCTACCAGTAAAGTCTAGGTCTCACTAAACACAACAGTATAGGTATATTCATCCTTCAGTTGCTTTTTGTCTAAAATGCAAATCAGTGAACGGAAACATTCTTCATGAATGTTTTTACTAGTTTTCTTCAAGTTCAGTTAATGTTAATCTTGAGGCAATACATTTTTAGATTTTTTTATTGGTGTCAGAAGTTGTTACATATCTGAGTCTGTCTAACTGTGGGCATCTGAGTCTATATTCTATTTCTCGTACTCACCAAAAAGATAAAAAGATAGCAGCATATAGAGTACTATGAAAATGACATACCACTCTAACTTAATAGTTTTAACAAGTCAGGTGTTCACAAATGCCACTGTATAGATAATCTAGAAATAAATTATCTTCCAATAAAATAGATTTTTAAAAATGTAGTAATAGTTCAAATTTTTTCATATGAATTACCCTTTATCTGAATCTACTTCTGAGGGTAAGTAGAATATGAGAGAAAGAATCACTGGAGAAAAATTTATTATTTCAAACTTTCAAGATCTCATAGAAACTGTATTTTCAAGCATGAAATTAAATGTGAGGTTCTTACTGCATTGAAAGTCCAGATTTTATGTTTATTTTCTGGGAAATAAGGTCAAATCCACCATTAAAACTATGTCAAAGTATGATATAGTGGCAAGCTCTTTGAATTTAAAAAGTAGAACAAGAGAATTCTTGTCCTGTATGTGCTACCTCATGGCTATGGATAATTTCTTTGAATGTAGTTTCTCAGCTTTCTTGTCTTTGGGACTTTTCTTGAAAGCATAAAGGTTAAATAAAATTTGAAACAAAACAAAAATAAGATACCAGTCTTCATTACTGGATTTTAAATAATAGTGGCATGAAAACAGTACTGCTCCCATTGCCTCTGGGTAATAACCCCAAAACAGTAAGGATGATGAGAAACAGAAAGGAAAAAAAAAAAAAAAAAAACCCTCAATATTTAGCACAAGTAGACCTTTGGAACCTGAGCCACCGTGTATATGGAATGGCTGCCCAGTAAAGAAAGGGTCAAACAGAAGTGCAGCCACATGCTAAGAAATGATGCCCATGGCTGCAGATCTTGGACAAATACAACAGGCACAGTTCTTCAAAACAGTAGCCTGTTCTGAGAGGGAAAAATGGCATTATGTTATTTGGAAAAATAGGAAATGGGTCTTGAGCTGGTCCTACTTGCTTCCCAAGACTCAGTCTGGTATTAAGGATAAACAAAGGGATGGATCTAATAGAAGAACCACACAGTCTTGTCCTTTGTTGGTAGAAAGCTGAGACAGGCCAGAGTCAAGAGGCTTGACATTGTAGTTAACAGTATAGCTATTGAACTTGATTGGTTAGGAGAAGAAAAAGCAAAAGGAACTTGTTCATATGCACAATCCTATGTCATTAGGAGAAGTGCTGAAGTATCTGGAGCATGGCCCTGACTACTCTCAATCTCCAACACAACCTTCATTTGACATAATGTGTTGAGAAAAAACACATCTCACTCAAGGCTGAATGATGTTGTAAGAAAATAATACAAAATCTAATCAATGATCGGGGGAAAAGATGAAAAAGAATGGGGAAAAAAGGCAGTTAAACAACACCCTTCAGAAATACTTGCCATGGAACATAGAAAAATTATGATTAAACTATATGACACGCAGCCAACAAGAATATGAAAAATGCTCCACATCACTAATCATCAGAGAAATGCAAATCAAAATCAGAATGAAATGCCATCTTATACTAGTCAAAATCACTATTGTTAAAAAGCCAAAAAATAACAGATTCTGGTGAGGTTGCAAAGAAAAGAGATCACTTATCACTGTTGATGAGAATATAAATTAGTTCTGCCATTGTGAAAAGCAGTTGGGAGGTTTCTCAAAAAACTTACCATTCAACCCAGCAGTCCCATGACTGAGTATATACCCAAAGAAGTATAAATTGTCCTACCATCACAGCACTAATCATGTTGGCAAAAACATGGGATCGACCTAAAGGCCCATCAGTGGTGGACTGAATAAGGAAAATGTGATATACATATACACCATGGAATACAGCCAGCCATAAAAAAGAATGAAATTATGTCTTTTGCAGCAACACTGGTGGAGCTCAAAGCTCTTTCCTTTATAAATTACCCAGTTTTGGGAAGTTCTTTATAGAAGTGTGAAAAAGGACTAATACAGGGCCATTGAGGAATTTTCTAGAAAACCAAATTCTCTTCACCACAATGTTTTGAAAGGAAAAGCAACATTGATTCCTTGCCAGTGCATCTTTGTGACAGGACACACACATGAGTTGAGAGTTCTCTCTATATCTGTATGTGTTTTTGGTTTAGAAGTCAAGTTTTGTGAGCTCAACACCAGAGACCAAAGTTTTAGGTCTGGTACTGCCATTGACTTTAAACAAGTTGCATTATTTTTCAGAATCTTGACTATCCTTTTCCTAAAATGGGGATGCTAATGGAACAATCAATTTTGTAGGATTAAGAAATTTGTCAAATGTAAAAGTGTTTCAAATTCTTCATATTTACATTAAGATTTATTTTTTTCAATTCTGAGAGGGCATTTTACAATTGTTTGAAATTTTCTGAATTGTTTTATCTGAGGAATTAAAAAAATTCTCCTGTCAAAACTTGATTAATTTCATTCAATTTTGGCTTTTGTTTTACCACAAGTTGGTGGGGCTGTAATACAGGAAAGTTCCAAAGTGTAAGCAGGACATGCAAAGGGCCGTGCTTTGCTGCATTTGTGCAAATGAGAAGTAGTTTTTACAGTCTGAGCACAACTTTATCTTTTTTAAAGCAAATGTAATCAAATGTATCATTAACAGTATGAAGTTACTGAGGCTTTTGGAATATTGAGGTAATGCTGAACAGCTAGAGAAAACACAGAATCTATGAAATTTAAGGTAAGATGAGGTTAACAAATCAGGAACTTGAAAAGTCACCTTGATAAACATTATGTTTATGGCTGCAGGATGTTGATTTATGGTAATCACTATTCTAATCAGTCTATGCTCTTAAACAGAATTGCTGGAAAAAAAAAAAAAAAGAAAAGAAAAAACTACATTGCAGTTTTCCTAAGATGACTTTAATTGCAAAATTGTACCTATTTTCTACTATTTCATGAAATGTGGATTTTGTTGAGAAATTTTTTAAGTATAATTTAAAATATTAGAAAAAATGGAAGATAGGCAAAACCCTTAAATGCAAAAGTAGAAAGAAATCTATTCAAATTAAATAGCAGAGAAGAAACAAATCTGGATTTGGGCTGAGTTTATATTTCAATTTGAAGCCATGAACCACAAAAAATAGCAATGTTTCATATGATGGCCTTTTGATCTGTGTTTTTTTTTTTCTTTTGGTTACTTTTCACCTAATATAGTTTTGATGTTTAGCCCTCAGTATGGGTATTTATTCGGCTTCATTTAATTTCTTATTATGTCTAGCTTTTTTGTCAATAGTGCCTTTGGAGAGCAGATTTTTCAGGATTGTGTGCAATAGCCTCCATATTGCTGATGTCTGGGCAGAAGTTGGGATATTTGTGTCAGATTGTCCCTATTGATCCATGTTTGTTTCTTTTCTGAACTAAGCATCAGAGACATCTATGCTTTTATTTATTAACTGTCTCTCCTCAGTCATGATGGCATGGGGTGGTAAGTCAAATGACAGAATTAATCTTGAGCTCCTAAAATCTGATAACCAATAATAAGCCTTCTATCATCAGGTGAGGTACAACCAGAAGATGATTTTAAAATCTCTGTTGTAATGGAGCTAAACTCCCAAGACTTCTAGCTATACTTTTGTAACCTTCAGTAGTTTCTGTGTTTTTGACCTTACTGAACAGCTGTTAAATGAATTATTCTTTCATGCTTGGCAGTTTTGTTTTGTGACTATCTTAAAATTCCCCGTAAACAGAGATATAGTGATCTGCATGAGCCTATTTCAGGAGAGTGAAGTCTGACTTTTTATTGCAGACATAGTATTTTATTGTATTGTCCTAGCTTCTGTTATCATCCACCTTTCTAAAAAGATTGTAAATGAAATGCTATGCTGCTGTCTGTCATAAAATTATAACTTTCTATACTTCCAAAAATATGCAGGTGTCTATGCATAGATTTTGCTCTTGTAATGGAATAATGTTTATTTCAACTGAAGTATTAGACTATGTATTTATCATCCTTAGTTTTGAGGACTAAAGACGGAGATGGCTCAGTACAATAGTACCTTATCAGATTGTAGAGAGATAAGTGGAATAGAGAAGAACTGAGGAATGTAGGAATAGAAATAATTTTAAAATTATTATATATGAGAAAGAGCTCTAAACTGGTAATATGATAGAAGCTTCTGGAATTCTGGTTGTAACTATTACCAGTAACAATCAGGATGTGCTACTATTTCAAGAAAGTGTAAGATGTAAGAATAAAGTCTTGGTCAATAATTTATTTGCCCTTGGTGTCCCCTCAAATGGAAGACCTTTTAAGAACCCGGAAAACTACTGAATTTAAATTCTTAGAAGTCATTTATTTTACCCCAGTGTTCATGCAGACAGTACTTGACACCTCACTGATAGATAATGTCTAGTCTTCTGGGTCTCCGAAGAAGAGATTTCTGCAGCCAAATACCCGGTGTCAACACACAACAACCCTCCCTGCCAGGGTTCCTTTTGTTACCCAGACCTCATGGCTCAAACTTACCTGAATTTGGACACCATTGCTTTACACATAAAACATTCCATATACTTGAAGATTGTTAAATTATCTCTGACTTCTCATTTAGAAGAGAAATAATTCTTGTTCTTTTAGCTTTCCCTCAAAGGTATTAGCCTTCAAATCTTTTATCACTTTCATTGCTCTGCTTTGGAACCTGTCCAAGTATTTCACAGGCCTCTAAAGTTTTGGAAGTTAGGACTAGAAGCTATGTTCTGACAAGTGAGAGGATGACCTCAAGCATAGCATAATATACATTTTACACATTCCTGGAGCATTGCATTTGCCCTTGTAAACTACAAGTGATGCAAAGCAAATCATCTGTTATTCCACATGACCCTTCGTTCATCCCTAATTTTCCCAAAATGTAGCAGACAGGCATTTCCTGTCTCAGAGCTATGTGTCATATTTAATCTTCCCTCCAAAAATGTGGGAGTAGACAGCAAAACATCCACAGTTACCAAGAGAGGAGTAGCTGTAGTCTATTCATGGCAAAAATGGTCAAATGAGAAACAAACATAAAGCAAGCCAGGTAAAGCCTGTTTGTAGTATGAATTGAAAGAAGGATGAAACAAAAACATGACAGATCAAAGTGGTTTTCATTATTGCTGTTATAGTAATAATGTCAGCATAATTTTTAAGGTTCTGATGCAATGATCCATTGCATGCTGTGAGATGGTGTCATAAGTGTCCAACATGGAGTGCTGTGGTGAATTCTGAACTGGGGAAGCTGACAGACTCCATTCTGTCTGCTAAAAGTAAATTTGTTGAAAGTGTGGCTTGGGAAGTATAGGTTGGATCTAAATAAAAATTAACTTATTTGCGCTAAAGGACAAGGGTGCCTCACAACATTTTTGTTCATTTGGTTCAGTGATTTTTGACTAATTTGTGTTTTCTACATTGCTGAAGAGGCAAGTTCTTCTCCACTTCTCCAGGCATCTCTCAGCATCCTTACTCACATCCATTATTGCTAGCCATACTGAATCCCTTTGGTTCCTTGGATGCAACATGTGTATTTCCCTCTGTTCCATCTGGAATGCCAGTCCCTCTGTTTGGGCCATTCTTCCCCTTTCTTCCTCATTTAGCTTCCACTCGCATTTCAGTATTAGGTCAGTGTCAGTTCTCAGATACCTTCTCTGAACCTCCTACCTTTGTCCAAGGACCCCTCTTATGTGCTCCAATATCACCTATACCTTCATCCAAAAACATACCTCGATGTATTACAGTAGCTTGTGGAAATATTCCTCAATAGGTTGTAAGAGACTTGTGAAGGCAAGATCACCTTTTTCATTCTGTTTTTTTGCAGCATGTCCATGACTTAGCATAGTGCTTGGTACAAAGGAAAGTTCAATACTTTTGTCAAATAAATAACTACTGGCACCAGCATTCTCTCATTAAACTACAAATATAATTGGGTTATCTTTTATCTTAAAAACTTTGATTATTCTTCATTGACTACAGGATGAAGCACAACATTTTTACAAAGCATTCTTTTGTCCTTCATGATATATCCACAACCTAACTTTTAAGATTTTTCTCTGTAAGTGTTGTGCCCCAGTGTTCTCTCTATACTACAATATGCACTTCTGTTACATCAGACAACTTGATTCTTACCTTATATATCAACACATATTCTACTCAGCCTCACATAATTTTGATCTAACATTTTACTCCAGCCTTTATTGAAGCAACCATTTGTGCTAAGATGTACTCTGATATCAAACCTCCACTGCACAATATGTTTCTTATCTCCCACCCAGGGCTTCTCTGCCAACAGCACTTGAAATACTGGCAGGAATCTGTTCAGCCATTCTACACCTGCTGGAAACTTCAAGCACAAATGGGTTAACACATCTGGGGAAATCTTTGACCCCCTGGAAGCAGAGCCAGAAAATAGACTCCTGTTCCATGTCCTGAGCAGATGACTCTAAAATACAATTGACATGCTCCTCTGAGGGTTTCCCAGGAGATTAAGTCCCAGTTTCACAGTGGCAACTAGCTCAGGGAGATATCTTTGTTTCGTTTTTAAATTTGTATAGATTTATGGGGTATAAACACAGTTTTGTTACATGCATAGATTGCATAGTGGTAAAGTTGAGGCTTTTACAGTATCCATCACCCAAACAGTGTACATCGTACCCATTAAGTTATTTCTCATCATCCAAGGAATACAACTTTGGATTGGTGTTTCCTGTTTCCTGCTTTTACACTTCATTTTCTTCCCCTCCTGTTCTATGTGATTCCCTTGCAAATAAACTATCTGCAGGCAAATCCTTAACTAATCTGGGGAAAACTCAGAGTTAAACCATCTTAATATGCCATGTCTACCTTTACACTTATTATTCCCTCTACCTGGAATTCTTAGCCAGCCCACCCGGAGCCCTCCTCTTTCGATGATCTATTCATCATTCAAACTCTAACATAAATGGCATTTCCTACAGGTCCAGATTTGACTACTCAATCTTCTGGATTCTGATTGCATTTTGTATGCATTTCTTTTATATCCATCATTGTAATCAAACATTACAAAGCTATAAGGATATGAAAAGTGTATATATTCAGCCATTTAACTTATTTATACAATATTTCATGACAAATGCTTACATGCAGAGACATTTTGAAAAGGATCTAAGTAAGTAAAATTTTCTATTGATATTCAGGATTATATTCTATATTTAATAAACTCTATTTGTAGATTTCCTTTGATCAGGCTGAATTTATATGGAGTACCCATTCTACATTGAGCAAATATTCTACATTGATTATTCGGTAGGTAGTTTCTTTAAGGGTTCATTTTGTACTCGGTAGTATATAAGCTTTTTTATTCCCTTGAGCTGAAGGAAGTAGGGGATTCCAGAGGCGTTTGTGGGACCTCAGTAGCCTTAAGGGAGAGTTGGGACAAGGATTGACAGAGTCAGTGACAGAGAAAGCAGGGCCCCAAGTGCTGGTTTCTGCCCACTAGTTACAGGTTAAGGGGTTATTTTCATGTCACTTGGCAATGGTCAGGTCATATTGTACAGGTTTCCCAAGTGACCGTGTGTGATGGAGAGTCACACAAGGAAGATACCTATGTTCTCACCTATTCTGCATCTCTCTGACACTCTGATGAAACAGGACAGAACAAAAACATAGACCACAAGGTATGGCAGAAGAAAAGCAATGTTTGACAATCTGGAGCCTTTTTTAAGTTCTCAAGGGCTGCTCTGTAAGGGTAGAGGAAACACTTCAATTTCCATAATGACTCTTTTTGGGACAATACCAATGCCCAGTTTGGAAAGGTCCAGAGAAGCTCTGGGTACATAGTTAATGGACCCAGAGGCCCTAACATAGTGGCAGGAGAAGGAGAAATTAAAAGTATGTTTTTCACAAATTTCCTAACTATACAACAATATATAAAGATCATGTGTTGTTTTCTAAACTAAATATGAAAACTTTGTTTTGGCTTAGAACTACAAGTGTTACTTTTAACCTTAAAATGTTAATGTATGATGATTCCTTCCAGGCATATATTATGAGAATATGGATGTGTCGGTCTTTTACTGTCTCTGTTAATTGGTACTTTTTAATTTCTCATGTAAAACCACTTGTGAGGCTACATTTAATGCAGAAAACCTGCATGACTCCTTAAATTATGAAAATCTTATTCCTCAAAAGTCAATAATCTCAGGGTCCTATGAATTTATTATAAATATTAAGCTTTGAATCATGTAAGTGGATCCTAGCTGATGGGATTTGTATCCTGTCTGCCTCTCACAACATATTAGAACTACCAGTGATCCTCTGGGATAAGCCTCAGTGGATGAAAGGGGCTTCCTGGGGATGTCTTCCTTGTGGGTCAATGCCCCAGTGGAATGTGAGTATTCTCCAGCTAGTCAGCCTCTTCTACTAAAATGGCACTCCTAGTTTAATAGAGGATCTCTTAATCACTCATCAGTATGTTTGTTAGCCAGGTGTTTTTGTGAACCATATTACTTTAGATTAGAAACATAGGTCTTAGAGATAATATAATATTATATTGATTATCTGGGAATGTCAGTTACTCACTATTTCTACTATAAATTACATTTTTGGTAAGATAATTTGAGATCTGTGAATATTTAAATTACTTAAGAAAGAATACTTTAACAATTTTTTCATTTAATTGGCATTTTTTAAAATGATAAGATGTTGATGTTGATTTTTACAGAATGATAATATATTTGAAATTCCAGGTTGGGAGTAAATGTATATCTTAAGTTTTTTTTTTTATGTAAGAGCTACAAAATGATTCTTTCCATAGTCCCAGCACTTACTGAAATATGGTATCCAGCTCCAACTTAAAAGGCATCTGGGCCTAGGAGGGGAATAAATGGTTTCATAGGCCATACCTAGGGCCCCTCTACTGTGTGCAGCCTCTTGGTGCCCTTCATCCCAGTCACTCTAGCTGTGGCTAAAAGGGGCTAAGGTACAGCTTGGGCCATTGCTTCAGAGGGTGCAAGTCCCAAGCCTTGGCAGCTTCCACATGGTGTTTGTCCTGTCAGTGTGCAGAAGACAGGAACTGAGGTTTGGAAACTTCTGCCTAGATTTCAGAGGATGTATGGGAATGCCTGGATGTCCAGGCAGAGGTATGCTATAGGAGTGGAGCCCTCATGGAGAACCTCTGCTAGGGCAGTGCAGAAGGGAAATGTGGGGTTGGAGCCCCCACACAGAGTCCCCCAATGGGACACTGTATAGTGGAGCTGTGAGAAGAGGACCACCATTCTCCAGACCCCAGAATGATAGATCCACTGACTGCCTGCACTGTGTGTGTGCCTGGAAAAGCTGCAGACACTCAATACCAGCCATGAAAGCAGCCAGGGCCAGGGGGCTGTACTCTGCAAGGCCACAGGGATGGAGTTGCCCAAGACCGTGGAAGCCCACCTCTTGCAACAGTATCACCTGGATGTGAGACATGAAGTCAAAGGAGATCATTTTAGAGCTTTAAGATTTAATGACTGCCCTGTTGGATTTTGGATTTGCATGGGGCTTATAGCCCCTGTTTTGGCCAATTTCTCCCATTTGAAATGGGAACATTTATCCAACACCTGTATCCGTATTGTATCTTGGAAGGAACTAGCTTGCTTTTGATTTTACAGGCTCATAGGCAGAAGGGAATTGCATTGTCTCAGATGAGACTGGACTTTGGACTTTTGGGTTAATACTGAAATGAATTAAGGCTTTGGGGGCACTGTTGGAAAGGCATGATTGTGTTCTGAAATGTGAGGACATGAAATTTGGGAGAGGCCAGAGACAGAATCATATGGTTTGACAATGTGTCTCTACCTGAATCTCATTTTGAATTGTAATCCCCACATGTCTAAGGAGAGGAAATGAAATTTGGGAGAGGCCAGGGGCAGAATGATATGGTTTGGTTCTGTGTCCCTACCCAAATCTCATTTTGAATTGTAATCCCCATGTGTCTAGGGAAAGACCTGAAGGGAGGTGATTGGATCATGGGGGTGGTTTCCCCCATGCTGTTCTCATGATAGTGAGTGAGTTCTCACAAGATCTGACGGTTTTATAAGGGGCTCTTTCCTCTTCACTCCTCATTCTTTTCTCTCCTGCCACCATGTGAAGAAGGTCCTTACTTCCCCTTCACCTTCTTCCATGTTTGTAAGTTTCCTGAGGCCTCCCAAGACATATGGAACTGTGAGTCAATTAAACCTCTTTCCTTTACAATTTTTTTTTCTTATAAAAGGCATCTGTGGACATTAGGGTTCTTAATGAAGTGCCAGTAATTGAATGAAGCAATGTAAGTTAAAATAGTTGATACAAGTTTGCCTACATAAGTAAAGAATCAGAGACAACGAGGCTGATTGACTTTTTACTACAGAGAAGAGAATTGTCTGCTGCAGACTGTTAAAGATATGGCCACATCTCTTTGCAGTCTAGTCTCCAAAAAGGATGTGGGGAAAAGACAGGCTGACAGCCCTGGAATTCCTCAGAAGAAGATCTTATCCAGGAATGAGCATTAGAAGTGTCAATGAACTTTTTCAAGGCAATGCTACATTGGGAACCAATTCTGACCTACTTCATTGGGATTGCTATGTGTGACAGGAGAGGTGATGGATATCTTTAGAATGCTCTTGACTCACTTGGATGAGACCACTTGGTTAAGAATCATTACCCTAAGGCTGTGCTTCTCAAACTTTAGTAGGCAAAAGATTTATCCAGAAAGTTTCTTTGAAGTGTGTCTCCTCTAAATTGACATTGAGCATCCCTAATCCGAAAATCCAGAATCCTAAATTCTCCAGAAACTGAAACTTTTTTAGCACATACATAATTTAATTTCAGATATTCAGATTAGGGATGCTTAATATCAGCAAGTATTTCCAACTCTGAAAAAAAAAATCTACAATCCAAAACACTGCTGGTCTCAAAAATTTGGGATAAAGAATACTCAACCAAACTGTATTCTGATTCATAAAAATGATATTGAGCCCAGGAAGCTAAATATTAATAAACACTTGAGTAGATTCTAAGATAAGTGCTCTAAGGCCACACTTAGAGGAACAAGGTTTTCCCTCTCTCTGGAAAGCGATTTAAAATGGCGTCCTGTGAGCATATTACCTACCACATTCATCTTTAAAAGACCTCTGTGTCTTAACTGCAATCTAATGATTGTATCGAAAAGTAACTTGTTTTCAATTCAGTGGACAGATTTTTTTTATGTTGTATTTTTATTGATATAGTTATACCTGTTTTGGGGGATACATGTAATATTTGATACATGTATATTACATGTGATGATCAATTCAGAGTAATTGTGATATTCATCACCTCAAACATTTATCTTTTCTTTGTGTTGGGAGCATTCCAATTCTTCTAGCTATTTTGAAATATACAATAAGTTATTTTACACTACAATTTCCTTACCCTATTATTGAAAAGCAGAATTTATTCCTTCCTAGATACATTTTTATACCTATTAAGTAACTATATGTATACCTATTAACTAACTACATAACTCACTATATTTTTATACCTATTAACTGACTTCTCAACAGACATTAAAAAAATTTATTTCTCTACCTTTTTAAAAACAATTTTAATCAAGGAACTCAAGGATCCAAAGAATTCTACAATATTTGTTAGAGAGACAAAGCACCTTTTCCCCCATCTCCATTTTCTTCACCTCAAAGGCAACAATTTTCATTGTTTTTAGCTGGTTATTTTGCATCCACAACAGTGTCACTAAATAATATTTTTTCATTTCTGTTAGCTTTCAGTTTTAGTCATTGACTTTCTTTTATCTTCCACTTTCTCTTCGCATGTACAACTTTCCAACCCTCTCTCCCCCCATTCTCCCAATACAGTCATGTCATGATTTAGATTAGATAAATATTCTTGCATAGTTTTTCTCTGGAGCTGTTAATTACTTATTTTTAGTTTGCTTCATTCTGTATGTATTCATCATTAATTTCGCCAAACTCTTTACCTGCTGCCTGAATTTTTCTCAATTCTTCAGATGCCTCTGGTACATTATCTACTTTATCTTGTTGGAGACATCTCTGCAGGACATCTATGATCTGCTCTGGTTTGGATGAACTGGTCACTACATTGCCAGGCCATTGTCATCCTAGGATCCCCGTCCCCTGCTTGTCTCTTTACCTCTGTCCAGTGTTGACGTTCTTGCATCCTGAATGTCTTCCTCTCTCCTTATTTTACTCTCCCATTTTGACAGATATATCACAGCTTCCTGCATAAAAGCTACAAAGAAGGTTAATATTTTGGGAACACGAATATCTGAAAACGCCTTTATTCTGCCCTAAAAATACTCCCTTACTGTCGATTATGGAGCTATCAGACATATCTCATCCATGAGTCTTTTGATATTTCATGGTACAAATTGAGTTTTGTTTTGTGTGTTTGGTGTTGGTTTTTCTCAACAGCATTGGACACTGCTTTCCATATTTGCCTCCCTAAAATATTCTCTTTGTTCTGTTTCCAGGACAGCAATCTTCCCCAGTTTTTCTTTTTTTCTGGCAGCTCATTTTCAGTCATCCTTAAAAGCTCATCATTCTTCTCTACTTACAACTCCTGCAGGATCCATTTTGGGCCTTCTTTTATTATTCTTTAAGTTCTTCCATGTCAACATTCTACTGTCCCTTTTGTTCAAGTACTACTACTCATTGACCATTTCTAAAGGTATACATTAGTTCTGTCCTCTGAGCGTCTGTGTGACTCTCAAGTTGATCTCACCCCATAGATATTGCAAATGTACCAGAATTTCTGAATTTTTCAAGCCTGGGTCATAAAATTTTTCCTTTTCTTAGTCTTCAATTGCTTTTTATCTGAATAAATAGCATAGTACACTGTTTACACAATTGCTTAAGGCAGGACAGAAGTGGGAGTCATTGTTAGCACCTTCCTCTTCCTGAAGGTACCCCCCATGCTGCATCTATCACTAATTCCTGCTGGTTTTCCACCAAAATCTCTCACACATTGTCCATTCTTTCCATCTGCATTACCCACTCCTGATCATCTCTCACACAGACGGAGGTATCAACTGACCAAATTGTCCTCTCACTTCCATTTGTGTGCCTACACTCAAAGAATACTTAACATCATATTCATGAATATCTGCATTTGATTTACTCCACTGTCCTCCAAATTCTTGAGAACAATGAGTAAAAGTAATTCAATAGTCTTTCTGGTGTTATACAAAGAAATTATGTTCCCAGGTGACTTGCAGGCTCCTCAAGCCAGAACTATATGAATAGAGTCCCTTGGCTAAAAGAGAATAATAATTAGGCCAAATGCGGTGGCTCACAGCTGTAATCCCAGTACTTTGGGAGGTCAAGATGGGAGCATTACTTGAGCCCAGGCATTCAAGATCAACCCGGGCAACATAGTAAGACCCTGTCTCATTAAAAAAATAAAAAGGAAAATAATAATTAAATCTCTGTCTTAAGGAAATCATAAATGATTGAGAGGAAGGATACCCCAATTACCCTAATTTGATCATTACACATTGTATACTTGTATCAAAACATCACATGTAAGCCACTGATATATGCATTATGTGCCCATAATAATGAAAAATAAATAAAACTGTTTTAAACATTAATAGAAACTATTATAACAAGATATCACAAACTGACCAGTGTAAAACAACAGCAACTCATTCTGACACACCTCTGAAGGCCGGGCTTCTGCCATCAGTGTGCCAACAGGACCACACTCCCTTTGGAGGCTCCGGGGGGAAACACATCCTTGTATTTCCAGCTTCTGGTGGCTGTGGCATCGTTTTGTCTGCATCATTCCAATCTCTGCTGCATCTTCTTATGACCTTCTCCTCTGTGTCTGGGTCTTCTCCTTTTCAGTCTCTTATAAGGGTATTTGTTATTGGATTTATGTCCCACCCAGACAATCCAGAATGATTCCATCTTGAAATTCTTATCTTAGTGATATCTACAAAGACTCTTTTCTAAATAAGGAAAAGAGTCACATTTGCTGGTTCTGGTGGACATGTCTTTTGGGGGCCATCCTTCAACTCGCCACACAAGTCAAGAGGATGTTGCCTGAGTGATGAGATTCTAAACCCATAGTTCTCAAAGGGGGGTACACTGAGAGATAATGAATGCTGGGAAAAGCCTGTTGTCCATCAGAATCTGTTGAAGGATGAGTGCAAGAAAGGAGAGAAGAGGTGAGTGTGTGTGTTTTTGGATTAGGCTCCTTAAGTAACTCTGTCTTACTTCCTCCAGAATGACAACCTTTGCCTTGCATAATGAGCCCCCAAAATATCTTATTTTCATTCATTTGTACAATTTTCTACAAACTACTTGCTTCTGAGGGATCCTGGAAGCAGAGCTCACTTTCAAAAGTTTTTAAGGTAATTCTTGCACATAGAAAAAAATGTCTAATGTGAAAGAAGCTTGTCCACTTTTCTGCGCACTGTAGAACTCTAAACCTCAAAAGGACTACAAATTACACAAAGGTTGTTATCATGGAATACAAAGGTAGTTATATTAAAGAATACAAAGCTATTGTGTGAAAGCCAGGGAAAATAGCTGTAAGTTGTTTCGGGGAAGATTCAGTTGAACTGTAAGAAAGAAGTTAGTTCTCAGTAAATGTTTGTTGAATTTGAATTGAATTGTTAGTGAAAGAGGTTCAATCTATAAATGATTTCCTTTAAATCGAGGTGGGCTTTCATCTGGCCAGTGTGGCAAAATTGTGATCTTGCCTAAAAACTAATAAGGAAAGAGACTAATGCTGGGCTAAGTCCATTGACAGATGGCATCAACCTCACATCACTTAGACAATTAATAGAAGTTCAGAACTCGGGTCTCAATTGCAGAACCACTGAATCAGAATCTGCATTTTAAAAAGATCCCCCAGGTAACTCATATATCCATTAAAGTTTGAGATGCACCGGACTAAGCTAATTTCATGTACTTCTGCTTTTGTGAGTAAGTGGAACAGGTTTTAAATGGGCTACTTCTGTAGGTCGTATGGATGCCTGGCTTGTTGAAAGCATGCTCCTTGATTAGGGGCGTTAACATTAATTAATTCTCCAGGTTGGCCCAAGATGGTCCTTCCAGGTTTTTGCACTGTCAACAGCTGCTAGAAGGAATGTTGCACCAGGCAATGAGAGACTTTCAAAAGGGAGCAGGGACGTTTTCTCCTTGGTGGAGAGTTTCATCAATTAGGAAACAGGATCCCATTCTTCCTCAGAAATGGTAATATTGGTGCCTTAGTGAAATTCCTTTTCATCTCTTATGTGCTGTAATACAATTCTAAGTAACTTGGCTCCCATCCCAGTGTCTCTACAGTTTTTCTGAGTGCAGGCTGCCAGATACTATGACCTACAAAACCACGTCACCTCTTCCTTTTAAAAATGGTTTTAGAATGTAACAAAAGGCCACTCTTTCTCAGATGGATGGCAGTGGTAGAAAGTTATAGGATTCAGTATAGAATGACTGCTCAAACCAGCCTGGCTGAACTTGTTTTGCTTAAGAGCTAATCAAATCTGTATCATCGTACAAACTTTTATGCTTGCTTGGCCTTGTTTTAGAAACAATACCTTCTAGCTGTTGGGACTACATCCAATATTACACAACACAGAGGTGAACCTTTTAGAAAATATTGCCCAGTATGAACATGAACAGTAGAATTAGGCTTCCAACACTAAGCATTTTCATCCTGAAGAATTGCTCAATAATTTTTCTATAGTAGTCATACTTTTAATTAAAACATTTTAATCAGTGTGTACTTAGAGACAGAGGTAGAGAGCAACTCTAAACAAATCCATAGCAGTGAAGAGGTGACAGAGGGGTTCGAGGTTGTTGCTTCATTGTTGCTGAGATAGAAAGCACTGCAGAAGTGAAAAGCTTGCAAAGAAAAGTTTGAAATTTTCTCTAAAGGCTTTACTTAGTAAGAAAATAGGGATAGAGTTTTGCATTGCCGTTTACTTTTTTTCGATGTTTCTGAAAGGAAATAACTTTTTAGAAAATAAGCAAACATTACTGAGGAACTAGTAATTTTATTTTATGCCATTTCTAGAAATTCTAGAAATAAATTATGCTTACAAAACATATTTTAGCCCTCTGGTTATCTGATTATTAAATTATGAAAAGGATGTATTTTAAAAATAATTTTATTACTATGTATTTTATCTTTAAACATATCTACATATATTAAAATGGAGCCCAGAATCTGGGCTTAGAGGAAACAAATTGATTAAGAACTCAGACTTCATTATCAGATAAATATGGTTTGCATTCTCATTGAACTATTTTATAGCTGTGTTACCTTGGACAAATTACCTAACCACTCTGTGCTTCACTGACCTCATTTAATTTAAAAACAGAGAGAGAAAGAAATGCTTTCTTATGCTTACTTAATGGGGCTATTTTATACATGAAATGACGAAAATGTATAGAATGTGCTTGGTAGAGCATAAGTGACCAATATTATCTAAATACTACTATTTTCATCACCCACAATACTTAAATGATATAAAAAACACAGCTTTTTAAGTATACAAAGGAGTTAATTAACAATTATATTTTAATAAGTGCTATATTCTAGTTTCAGATGAACAAGCTATATAATAAAATAATTTAGTAATTTCTTTCAAACCTATGCAAAAAATATTTCCCATTAAGAAAAAAACCCAGAAATACTACATTAAAAATTAAACAAAAGAGACTTTAAGCCAAAATAAAACTCAGTAATTTATATTCTTTGTGTTTATATTTAACTTAACTCAAGAATTCTATTTTAAAAATGAGATACTCCATAAATTAACACAAAATATAATTATTATATTTTGAACACTTTCTATATGCCAGACACAGAACAGATTGGCTCATTTAGTCTTCACAGTGACCCTATGAAATAGGTACTCATTTTACAGATAAGGAAACTGAGGCATAAGAAAGTTACATAATCTACCTAAGGTCTCACAGGTAATAGGGAATGGAATAGTTTTCCAAGCCAAGCAACCTGTCCCTAGCGTCTGTCCTTAACCACCAGGCTGTGTCACTTGACTAACACCTAAAGATTAACAAGCAAAAATTCTTATTGGTCAATCAGTGAATATCACAATTGACTAAACCCAAATATGTATTTCCTGACACTCGATGATCTAAGGTTGATGTATTTGCTAAAACTAAATAAAATATGCCTATTCCTAGTTAACACATGTGAAGTTTTCTTACCCCCTTCCCCCTCTTTATCTGACTTGAGTTTTGGTTATAGTACTCACCTCTCCCCCCAGCAATCCTACTTTCAGCATCCTACTGCTTTAGTAGCATTTGTCAGTTCCAAACTTTGGGTGTTAGTTGGTGATGCTCCATTATTCAGGAACTACGGCATGGGTTGACACCCTCTCTCTGCCCAACACTCTACCCTGGCTCCCCAGTCTAGCTTTTGAATTGCCTCCTAAGATGTTGTGAGTTGAATTGTGTCCCCCAAAAAGACATGCCGAAGTCCTAGCCCCAGCACCTCAGGATGTGACCTTATGTGAAAATAGTGTTGCTAGAGATGTAATTAGTTAAGATGAGGACACAATGGAGAAGACTGGGACCCTATGCCAATATGACTAGTGTCTTTATACGAAGAGGGGAACTTGGATGCAGACACAGAGACACGCAGGAAGAATGCTATGTGATAACAGAGGCAGAGATTGGAGTGAATCAGCTGCAAGACAAAGAATAGCACAGACTGACAGCCACTACCAGAAGCTAGGAACGGGCAAGGGAGGATTCTGCTCGGAGTCTCTGAGGGAGTATGCCCTGCTGACAACTTGATTTTGGACTTCTAGTCTTCAGAACCGTGAGAGAATACATTACTGTTGTTCTAGGCCACCCAGTGTGTGGTACTTTGTTAGGACAGCCCAAGGAAATTAATATAAATGCCCACCAAGCTTTTGATGCTTTCACCTTTGTAGCCCTCCCACGCCAAACCCCAATATCTCATTCCTTTGAATCTGGGATCTCAGAATTTCCCAAACTGAAAATCAGTTAATTTGAGACTGAACATGAGAAGGATAAAAGGCAATCTAAACATGATACTTGCTATCTTGCCAGGTAATGTAGCTTCTTTTGAACAACTCCTTTTGGTGAGAAAGTTTATTCATGTGTCGCCTTATTTAATGAATCAACTCTGTTGTCAAGAACTTCGGACTGTTAGGAGAGAGGGCAGAGGCAGAGGGAGGCAAGGAAGGAAGTGTCTGAAAGCTGATAGGGTTGCTGCTAGTTCTTGATCATGATTCCTCTAGCATTATCCCTGAAAGTTCACATGATCTCTTCACAATGTTCTTTCCTGGCCCTCATTGTGACTAAGTACAAGGATCTTGGTATGAGTCTGCAATGTCTTACATAGTTGTAGGGCCTGGGTCACAGTCTTTCTCTCCACTTCTTCCTCTAACAGCATCTTCTCTATAGACAAAATATTCAACATCTGGGCCTCACTTTCCCTTCATCTTCTTAACTTGAGCCCCCTCACTTCTACTCCATAGTAGGAGTTGCTGGCCAGACCCATAGTCTTGACTTCATCATAATTCACGATCATTTCAAAGATATTAAATTTCAAAATAGCCTCTCCTCTGAATTCTCCAAATACTTTATTTATTTTTTAAAATGCTATGCTTTCCTGACTGCTAGTCTTCCACCTATGTCCTAGAATCTTGGAGATCATCCTCCTCCTCTGCATCCTTGCTTTCCTTCCCATTACTGACTCGTGCCCAGTCCTTCCAAGAAGCTTCCATCTTTATCCATGGGGCCCTTGCGCAGCCCTTGATCCCTTAACTGTATACTGGCCCCTGCCTGTTTGACAACAACACTATTTTTCTGCCCGAGCTTTCAGGCAGTTGATTGTTTCTGGAGAAATTTGATCTATTATTTTCTACATAAACTTATGATTGTTCAACTAAAACTGGGTCTTCACACCCAGCGTTCCTTTATATCATGACTTCATTCCCAGTCATGCTCCCTATAGTAACCAAACAAAAATTTCTAGGATTGTGCTTGAAACCACAAAAGACAAGAGCACTTTGCCCCCTATATGGCCTTGTATACCTGATGATTTGATTAGAGCATCCCCAGTTTCCATATTTTTTAATGTTAAAGACTTGTTTTCCATTATGTACCTGTGCCTTAAATACATGCTGATATGCTCACAGAGTGAAATGGGCTCTGCAAAAGCATGGATCCTTGTATTTTAATCCAGAGTTGTTTTGATAAACCCAGAAACAATGACACTGAAATAAAGATGGCTCAATGAATAGTACTAAGAAATTAATTTTAAGCATAATTTTTACCAAATTGCTCTTAAAAGTCTTGAGGGAAAATAAGGAAGAGAAAGAAAGGGCAAGGTAATCCTACATTATAGTTCTTCAGATTCTCCTGCTGCAATTATGCCCAGGACAGTTTGAACATCCTCTGGCAGGAACCCACCACACAGACGGACACAGATTAGGAAATTAAAATTTGGGTTGCATAGGCACTCATATGTGACTTGGCACATCTTTTCTAAAACCCGCCTCCTTGACAATTAAAAGAGCAGTGTTTATTTATCTATCTATTTATTTGTCTTAATACAATACTGTTTTACAGAACTGGCAGCCAAAGACAGCACCTGGAATCTTACCTCATTTTCCCTGGGATCCCAGCCTCCACAGCTGTTCTAAAATTTTTCTTAAAGTAAAAAACATTGGATAGTTCTCCCAGTGCTTTTAAAAAATCACTAAATTCTCTCTCTTTCTCTCTCTCTTTTTCCACACACACACACACACACACACACACACACACACCCACCCACCCACCCACCCACCCCAGGCTGGGAATGCTGAGAGTTGGTATGCTGATGAGAAAACAAAACACTGGTTTTCTTTTTTTGTATTTCAAATATTTTGAAAACAGGAAGTAAAGATTATATAATGTCCAAAGTAACAGAACAGGACCAATGGGGAAAGAAGAGAAAATTTGAGAAAGAACCAATTATTAATTATAGAATAAAGTATATTGTCACTAAAATTAAAAACTCATAAAATTTCAACAGCACATAAATTGTGAGACATTTTGTATACTGGGGAAAAATACACCTAATTTTATTGGCCATGAAAATTATTTCTTCCAAGAATAGTTACATAGAAAATGTTTCTGTCTTTTTTAAATGCCTTGCCTGGTGTAAAACTACTTTCTTAATTCTTAATCTATGCATTTCAGAAGGATATTTTGTCATTATGAGGCCAGACATGAAAAATCCTAAGTCTGTTTAAGCCATTTTATAAAGCCAAATATATACCTTAAGCCTAAACATCTTTTACTTTTAAGATATATTTTTACATTGATTTTGTTATTATCTACTTCATGTATGAATTGAATATTTGTTAGGTTGTTAAATAATAGTAGTTATCACTGATTAAGTATTTACTTATACCAGGCTCTCTGTGAAGTATATTACATGCATTGATCATCTAATACCCCAAGACTTTGAGGAAGTGTAATTAGCTTCTCCTTTAGCAGATGAAGAAACTGAGCCCCAGGCTAAATTTGCAAAAGTACGTAGCCAGCAAGTGCTGAGATTTGAACCAAGGTAGTTTATCTTTGGATCCATACTCTCAGTGGTAACATGCTCCATGTGTACAAACGGAGAATCAAACAATGAGTTTGGATTCAATAACAAATTCTCAGCTTTGTCTACATGAGACCAAGCAACTGATTTAACTAGGATTTTCCCCCAGTTGAATTGGTTGCTTTTTTTTTTTTTTAACCAACAGGATCCTATATGTGCAATAGTTTCTCTATTTCTAAATAATCTCCCTTTTTGTTTTCTTTTTAAAAATGATGTTTTAGAACCATCACCAACTTAATTTTTAAACTCTTTCCAGAATTCTTTGACATGCTTTGAGTTCTTATATATATATACACACACACATGCACACACACACACACACACATGTCTAAAGGTTGAACCAACGTCTGACTTGGGCTAGAACTTGAAGATGTAGAATTGCAGTTTTGAGCCTCTTAGCTCTGCAAATAATTGTTTTTTTGACCTGCTTTTATTAGTCTACTGGTTTTGACAGTATACTGCTGAGAGGGCAGAATCTGAGAGAAACTTAGCTCTGATCATCAATGAAGATCTTTGATTGCTATCGGATTCCCCTAGTGCAGGTAGATCTATCTTCAGGTTAATTTTAAGTCTTTACCTTTGTGCTGACTTTTCAAAATGGTCTACAATTTACATGTCTTTTGTGTTTATGTGAATGCTTCCAGAGTACAGTCATCAGCATCCTGAACTTCCTAAATGCCTGTCGCAAGAAATTTTATGACTCCTACAATCTCTTAGGTGAAAAAGTTTTTGGAAAGATAAAAAATTCAGCCAAATTCAACTTCCAGGTTTCCCATTTCACCTGAAGTTTGTCTTTCTCTGGAAGTGGTTTGAATAATAGTTTATCTTACACTGTGGACTAAGGCTTAGATACCTAGTACAAAATCTACCTTATACCTGTTAGAGGATGATTGTCAACAGGCCAGTATGTACTGGCTAAATAAATTAATATAGGAAAACCCTGATGCTTGACAAATATAGTGTGGCAAATATACATAGTATATATATATACACACACACACACACAAACACACACTATATATATAGTATATATACAAATACAATATACTATATATAGTATATCCCATATACTATATGGATGTACTATATACTATATGGGATTACACTATATATAGTATATCTATATACCATTGTTAGATCATAACCAAAGTTATAATCTAACAACTATTTCTCCTTATGATCAAGCATCTGTTATGTACAATCATTTTCTGTGAAACAGAAGAATTCACATGTCATGTTTGCTGAAACTTGAGATATACAGGAAAAAGGAGGAAGACAGAGAATCTTTACTTATAAAAATAGATATACAAAATTTATATATACTATATAGATTTTACATATACTATATAAATATATACAAATTTATATGTATACTATATATAGTATATCTATATACTATATCCATATCCATATATGGATCCATATATAGAGCTTTAATAGAGCTATAATATAATAGTATTTGGTGACTTATTTTAAAATAATGTAACTAAAAATTATCTTTAGTCTTTATAATATAATAATGATACTTCAAGACAAATGCTTTAATTTTTCTACAAATGTAATACTTGCCTGGATGTTTGCTATTTTTGGCTGATGTAATATTTCTCATTTATCAATAAAATATTTTCCCATAAAATGTCATCATCTGTGTCACATATACCCTTATGCTTAGAAAGAGTAATTAGTAGTTAAATGAAAACAACTGACTCATTAAGAAAGAAGAAATTCCCTCAGAGAGAGTTTTAGGAAACATGGAAAGATTTTTAAGTCTAACATATTCGTGTACTTGCCTTAGTTTAGGCTTAACCGTACCATACATTTTTGACAATGAGACATCCTTGCTGCAACATAGAAAGAAGAGAGTGAGGCTGGGTGGAGAGAAGAAGATGCAAGAGAAATAATTTACCTACAAAATGTAGAGAAATTTCATAGCAGAACTGGTTGTGTCCCAAAAATAACACCATTTGGAAAATTACATAAAAGGAAGTACAGCTTTTTCTAAGACATCTATTATGACAATAACAAAGAACTGGCTTTCTTATGTTTAAATAATTTTATTTTTTTCTCTAGTATATATTTGTATCGTTTTATTGGGCTGTCATATGAAAGTACCACAGAAATTAATTTCAACAACAGAAATTAATTTTCCCACAATTCTGGAGGCTAGAAGCCTGACATAGATAAAGGGTTGGCAGGGCTAGTTTCTCCTGAGACCTCTCTTCTGGGCTGGACAAGGCCATCTTTGGCCTATGCTTCCCTTTGTGTCCTGATCTCCTCCTCTTACAGGGACACCAGCCATATCAGATTAGGGCCCACCTTAATTACCCCTATTTAACTTTAATTACTACTTTAAAGACCTTATCTTCAAATACAGTCACATTCACAAGTACTGGAGTTACAACTTCATCATATAAATTTTGGGGATCATGGTTCAGCCCATATTTAGATGTTTCCATTAATTTTGTATGTCTATTTTTATATGCAAAAGTTCTCTGTCTTCCTCCTTTTTCCTGTATATCTCAAGTTTCAGCAAACATGACATGTGAATTCTTCTGTTTCACAGAAAATGATCATGCATAACAGATGCTTGATCATAAGGAGAAATATTTGTTAGATTTTAACTTCGGTTATATATTGGCTATCAAATATATTCTCCCTGATTTATTTTAAACATTTAATTTTTTTATGTGTTTAAACCAAAAGTTCTACTCAATAAGGCCAGCCAGTCACCTGTATTTCAGGATATTGGTAGTAGCTAGATTTCGTGTCCTAAAACAAGGTGCTTAATAAATTCCTACTGAGTCATTTAAATAAAATTATAACGAATACCTTCTAATTGTAAAAACAACTTCAATATATTAAAAAATTAAGTAAAATGGTTATTTATTTGACGTGTGGGTGTGTACATGTATGTGTTTCTTTGTGTGACTATGACAAGGTGTTTGGATTGTTAGATTCTCAGTGAAAAGTTATTTAGCATCTTTTTATGTTATTTTAAAATTAATTTTATGTGTATTTTTAAAATATTGATTTTTGAACAAGTTTATTTTTCATATATTAAGAATGAAATTATGACATGTGATAGAAAACTTTTTAAACCGTATATAATAATTTAGAAAAAATAAATTTCAGTACCATTCTTCTAAACATTTGCTGTCTTTTTTCTCTAATGTAACATTCAGACATTTTACTCAATGCTACATTCAAACAACTTAAACTCCAAAAAATAATTTAAAAGCTGTGTTGACCCCATTGCACATTTTACACATTCTAAAGAGATAGCCTATTGCTTCCAGAAAACCCTAAGAAATTTCTGAACAATTCTTGCTATCCAAAATACCTCTTCTTTTCTGATTAATTTTAGCTCTTCCATTAGAAAAAGTGTTTATAAAACATTAATGGGCAATTTAACTTCAGTTTCCAGAGAGAGATTTCTGCTGCATCAGATCTTATATTTGCAACTATACAGTATTCTCTCTCTCAATACTTGCACTTATTTCCCAGTAGGTCTCACCATCTGCTATTGATGCCTGTCTAAAGTAGGCAATTCTTCCTCAAGCAATTCTTGTTCAAATATTACTCTTCAATACTACCACTTTCCCAGGTTACAAATTGTTCTCGTATATTTGTACCCCAAAGTGAAATTTGCAGATAACCATCTTCAAAGGTATTTAATGACCAAGTGCCTTTTAATCTATTGAACCCAAAAGCAAAAAGGAAGAGTATCAGAAGTTTCAAAACTCAAAAGAAGAAAGCTGCCCAGCATTTTACATATTATGCTCAGGTTTTTCCTAAACAGCTCCCTGCCATATTTTTTTTCATAAAATCCTTAAGGAATTTGTATTGTTTCTATGCAAATGTATGCAATTAGATTTTTGTTAGTAACAGTGCTATATTGAATTGAAAAATATCTGATTTTCATTTACCCTTAAATTGTACTATATATTTTGAAGTTCCCAGTATGGAACATGTATCTCATATATATATATATATATATATATATATATATATATATATATATATATATATATGTATACATTTCTCATTTTAATAACATGGAATTTTTCAGGTGGCCTTTATTTTTGTAGATGAAGAAAAGGAAAACATACCATTTCACGGACCACAAGAAAGGCTATAAGAAGCTTAACTGGGCCGGGCGCGGTGGCTCAAGCCTGTAATCCCAGCACTTTGGGAGGCCGAGATGGGCGGATCACGAGGTCAGGAGATCGAGACCATCCTGGCTAACCCGGTGAAACCCCGTCTCTACTAAAAAGTACAAAAAACCAGCCGGGCGAGGTGGCGGGCGCCTGTAGTCCCAGCTACTCGGGAGGCTGAGGCAGGAGAATGGCGTAAACCCGGGAGGCGGAGCTTGCAGTGAGCTGAGATCCGGCCACTGCACTCCAACCTGGGTGACAGAGCGAGACTCCGTCTCAAAAAAAAAAAAAAAAAAGAAGCTTAACTGATAACCTGTGGATATTTACACAATGTGACAGATACCCAAATATATAAAGAAAAATATAATTCTGTTTCATTATATGTAGAAAGCAAGTATGAATACACAGATGTGTATTGCAGGCATAGTGTGAGAATCCATATAAATGTACATTATTATTTTCAGGATAAAAACTTGAACAAATGTATCAGACTTCGCCAATTGATATAACCAAATACATACTTCACAAAGGATAAATTTTCCCTACTTAGCTGTATTTGTGTTTTTATAAAAACACACAGTTAAACATTAGTACAAGTGTTAGAAAAGTATACCTTTCATTACTTAGAGAAAATAATCAAAGAAAACATAGTACGTATTGTCTAAGAAATATTAAAATAGTATAGAAACACAGAATAAAGCATTACATATTATCAAAAATATAAAATGATATATTAATTATAATAAGTAAAAATTTGCAAAATTGTTTTATTAAAAGGAATCATTGGACTTCTGTTTCTGGGAAGATGAAGTCAATGTGCTTTTCCCTATTCCTCTACTAAGCACAACTAAAAACTCTGGAAATTATATGTAGAATAATTTTTTTTAATTTTTTATTATTTACTTATGTATTTATTTATCTTTTGAGATGGAATCTCATTCTGTCACCCAGGCTGGAGTGCAGTGGTGCAATCTCAGCTCACTGCAGCCTTCACCTCCTGGGTTCAAGTGATTCTCTTGTCTTAGACTCCCAAGTACCTGGGACTACAGGCACACACCACCACATCCAGCTAATTTTTGTATTTTTAGTAGAGATGGGGTTTCACCATGTTGGTCAGGTTGGTCTCGAACTCCTGACCGCAAGTGAGTCACTGCCTTGACCTCCCAAAGTGCTGGGATTATAGGTGTAAGCCACTGTTCCCGGTTTGTAGAACAAGTTTAAAGAGACTCTGAAATACAGTAAGAAGGCGGAATGGCTAGGAATAACATAGTGATTAGTTTTCTGGGTTTTGTTTCTGCTCATATAATCCAAGTTTGGAGAAAGCCACTAATCCAGAAAAAAAGGTGAATGTAGATTTTTTTGGAAACAAACAAACACAATAAAACCCAGTTAATGTCTGCTCTTCCTAGCTAAAGTATAAGGCAAGGGGCAGTCTAGAAAGAAAACATTTTGTTGGTAACTTCTCTGCCAGCTAAACACCATAGAGAAAACTGTGGCCAACTCACACCCATACCAGCAAAGGTCGAGTGAAAGTCTTGACTTTCACACTCAGGAGGTAGTAATGAGGCACCCTGATACCTGAGCCAGGGTAGTATAAGAGAAGACCAAGTCAGCTTTCGGGAACTTCATTTCTGCCAACTGGGAATGAGGCCCCAGTGATGGTGTTCGTAGAGACTACATGTGGATCTTGAAGAGCCACCCCCATGTAACAGTAACGAGAGAGCCTTCTCCTCCCTGGGTGTCATATAGGAGGAGGCCTACTGGAGCGTAAGAACTTTCATTGTCATCCAGTGGTATGAGATCATATCCACTGATGTCAGTAAAGATCACGTGAAAGCTGTAATTCACACATAAAACAATAATGAGGGGGCTTCCCACTTTGATGTCAGTGGAGGGTGAGAAACCTATACCTCTACTTCCACCTGGCTGTAAAAATGTAGCACCTTATCCTTTCCTTGCCAGAGGAGTAACAGAAAGTCAAGATAAGATCCAGAGACTCATAATATAGTATCAAAACGCTCGGGTTTCAGGAGAAGATCATGTATCATACAAAGAAACGAGGAAGTCTCAAACTGAGTAAAAAGACAATAGATGCCAATAACAAGATGATAGAAATTTCGAGTTATCTGACAAAGATTTTTACATAGCCAAGATAAATATGCATCGACAATCAACTGCAAGCATTTGAAAAAATATAAACCCTGAACAAAGAAATAGAAAGTCTATGCTAAGAGAGAGATCCAAATGGTTTAATGGATGGCCTTAAGAGCAGAATGAAGGTAACGGAAAAGAAATTGGTGAACTGGAAGATTAAACAGTAGATATCACCCAATCTTAACAAGAGAGAAAAGAAAAATAGACTGAAAAAAAATTGAACAGAGACTCAGAAATCTGTGGGACTCTAATAAAAGATATGACATTTATATCTTTAGAATTTCATAGGAGAAAAAAGCACAGGACTGAAAAAAATACTCCAAAGGAAAATAATAGTGGCTAAAAACTTCCTAAATTTGACAAAAGCCATAAAGCTACATATTTAAGATACTGAATGAACCCCAAACAAGATTAACTTAAAGAAATTCACATCAAGAAACAGCTTAATGAAACTTCTGAAAAACCCAAAATAAAGAAAAACATCTCAAACGCACCAGGAGAAAAGAGATACTTTGTCTAAGGAAGAAAAACAATTGGAATGACAGCAAATCTCTCATTCAAACCCATGGAGGCCAGAAGAAAGTGGCACAACATTTTTAAACTACTGAAACAAAACAAAACAAAAAAAACCTGTGACCCAGAATCCTATATCAAGTAAAATATATCCTTCAGGAATGAAGGGGAAATCAAGACACTCATAAATGAATGATAGTAAAATAAGTTGACATCCCAAAACATACCCTAAAAAATGGCGAAAGGAAATTTTCTAAGCAAAAGAAAACAATAAAGGATGGAATCTTGGAACTTTAGGAAGGAAAAGAAAAATATGAGTAAATGCAATAAGCTTCCTTTTCTTGAGTTTCTAAATTATGTTTAACAGCTGAAACAAAAATTATAACAAGGAAGGGATGTCCACTTTCACAGCTCTTATTCAATGTGTTGCTAGATGATCTAGACACTTCAATAAAGCAAGATAAGGGGGAGAAAATGTATTCAGATCAAAAAGGAAGAGATGAAATTCTTCCTACTTGCACATGACATCTAGAAATTCCCAAGAAATCTCCAAAAATATCTTAGACTTAATAAGTGAGTTAAGCAACCTGTAAAGTAAATATACAAAACTCGGTTACATTTATTTATACTAGCAACAAATACATGGACACTGAAATAAGAATATAGTGCAACAACTCAAAGAAAGAGATAAATACTTAAGAGCCATAAACCATTAAATGGAACATAGAAGGTACATACTTAAATGCTGAAGGGTTTAGTATAGTCCTAAATATAAATATAACCATGAATATCTAATAGATATAAAATTACTTCACATAAATTTTGTTTAAGTAACACTAATTCCAAGAGATTGCCACAAAAGAGGGCATGTGCTAGGTGAACATCCAAGATAATTTGGGAAACTCTCAATATTACACTTCCCTCTTTTAAAATTGGTCCTCATATGAGCAAATCAGAGCTTTATAAAATTCTGTAGTAAAATCCCACTTTAATACATTCTAGCATTTTTGACCTCAGTTTTTTCCAATTAATTCTGAGAGTCCAGGTTAAACTGTCCAAGACTGATCTGTTGAGGACTGGCCATTGAAAGAAGAATTTGTCGCAGAGTTATTGTGATAATCCAACTCACCAAAGGCAAGGCTTAGAATCCAGCCCTCTATCTCCATCACGCCAGGCAGGGATTGCTGCCAACAATCATGAACAAAGATGTGACTCCTGTCAATAGCTTGCCTCTCCCCACAGCTGTGAACACACAGTTAGAATCCCAGGCGTCTGATCAAGCCAAGGGAAAGGCTAGCCTCTCCCCTAAACCCAAATACTGAGCTGGCAGGATGGGATCCTGGTAAGGTTCCTGCATGGCTTGTTTCCATATACCAGCTCTTGATCATGCAAGGAGCAGGGCAAAACTTCCTTAATCAAATAATATAAGGGCCCTATTGCCCAAGGTTGGCTCTGACCCATACATATTTCTGGTGCTGACCTAGAATACATTGGGCAAAGAGGGCCTAAATGCTGCTTCTCCTTTGTCTCCCTGCGTTTCTTCCAAGAAACTCTGCTCCAGTAGGTCTGGCCACTTGCTCTGATTTGTGCTTTTAAAATTTCAGCTCAGATTTAGAGATGGGCAAGTTTTTAAATTTCTCAAGAAAAATTTTTGTGTATAAACATTTTTGTAGGATAGAAAAAAATATGTAAACCTTTTTAATTCATTTTACAAAATAAGACTTTTTGTTTATCATCCCCAACAGACATTCACCCCCACTATCCCCAATCTAGGAATTCACTTAGCAAACTCCTCCACTTCATTCTTATGAATCACTTACTGATTTCCTAAGTTACTTTCCCTAAGGAAATTTTCCAATCTCTGGTAGAGGTTTTTATTTTATTTTCCTCTCTGTATGATTTATTCCTTTTGTACCCTACTCTCTTTCAACTGATGATTCATTGCTATTCTTGGACCTAGCCCTTCCTGACTAAATATTAGTTTAATAAATGAATGTGTAAATGCACAAGGTTAACTTTATCAATACTCTCTTAGATCCAAGACATCACAGCTTCCAAATATACCTAATGTATCAAGAAATTAAACCTACATATAAGGAAGTTTGAATTCAGGGAAAATGACAATAATTAATAAAAACCAAACAAAATGCAAAAGTGATCATTTATTTTAAAATGTATATTTACAAGTACATTTGAAATATAAGTGCTTTTTAAAAAGATTATTTTCAAGTTGTCAGCAAGTTCTAGGAATCATTTTCTTAAACTCTAAGGCCAGCTTCCTGGTGACCAAGATAGTCACTTGGAATCCAAAGTGTCTGTCTTTGGTCTGACTGGGATTTATTTTTATGTGCCTATGGCAAATGATGAAATATATGTTCTTTGAGTCACTTAAACTCCCTTAGGAAAGGTTTAACCCAAACAAACCCTTTCAGCAAAAGAAATTCCAATACATTTTTAAAACAATTGTTTAACTCGATAATCAAAAAGTTGTTTAAACCCTACCCTAAATCCTTTCCCCTATTACTGCTGTCATTCTATCAGTATAAAGAAAGGCACATGGTGAATTGGCATAACCAGACTATATAAATTCTAGGACATATTATAAAACTAAGTAACAGAGAGGGGCTAAAGGCAAATGCTATCACTAAAGAACCTATCCATTTCTTCAGTCATCATCAGTGAAAAGTGATGCAAGTAGGTTGACTTTGGAAGAACTTAAATTCTTGGGGCAATCACCCATCAAAGCTTTCTGCTCAACAAGTGATACAATCAAAACATATTACATGAGACAAAGCTTGCCCTGTTTCCTAAGTGTGGGGGTAAATTTTTCAACCCAAGAGAAGAATTTATCAATTTATCTCCCAGTTGCCAGAGTACTGCCTTGAAGTCTCTATGCCCAGAGCCTGCCTTGAGATGATCCACATCTACCCTGAGTCAACCCAAGTACTTAATCTGCTCTGTGTTCCTTCTTCAAGGAAGGAATAATCCCAGCCATTTCAGAGCTGCTATACTGGTGTCCCACCATGATAACAGGACTGCGGTATTCTTTTTGTGTCACTTGCTTCCCCAAAACACATATGTGAAGTGTACATACTATTGGCAACATATTTTCAAAAAACGTCATAAAACAGCAGCTTTTATTTTATGACTTGGAAAATTATTAATAAGGTAGAATATAACCATGTAGTAGATGAAAAATAAATCAATAAAACACACACTTTAGAGGTTTATACAGAAATGTTTTAATTTTCCATAATAAGGAAGCAGATTTAGCAAAAATGTCCTGCGAAGAAATACTTTGACCTTATACTCAAAATTATAGATTGTGAAAGTTTTTTTTCCCATCACAAGTAGTATAGTAGAGCTAGACATTAAGGAGACCTCTGGATATGCCCTTGAAAGGGCTTGGATGACAAACATGAATATTAAAACTGACTCCATGTATAACAAGTTTCTCAGAAGTAACTGGTCACTGTAGTCAAATCAAGCCAGTTTTAGAGATATTCTAAGTTTTCCTTCACTTAGAAATGGTGGGTTATTTTTCCACAAAAATGTACACGTTAACTTGGAAATACAGCAAAATGATTTTAATCTGATGAATTATGCCTTTCTTGAAAGTATCATTAGAACTTTGAAAAATTATTTACTCTTTTGAACCTAAAATTTGAAAGTTGTTTGCTCTTCCTTTAAAAAGATTGTCATTTAAAATTTAGGTCATTTACAGAGAAAAGATGCTTTTTTTATTCTCTGTTATTATTTTAATAGACTATTTCAAATAGTCTTATTTACTTTTAAAAATACTTATTTCTAATAGTTGTACATTCAAGCTCACTTTTGAAAGAGGGTTCTGGGAATTTGGGGCTGGCTACATGTAAACAGTTGCTTAGGTGCATACAAAATAATTATGCATCTAATAAGGTTTTAGTTTTAGTGATTTAACACATATTCCATGTAGTTAAGGTAAAGATGTACTTATTCTCCTAAGTAACCAAATGCACTGAACCTTCAGTGCATGCTCCAAAGTAAATTAGTAACATGAATTTTATACTTCTAGCCCCCACTGAATGCATTTAGAAATTTATGCTTATGAATGACATCTACATGATATATCAATATAGATTGTATCAATACATTATATAGATATGAGATAAATGTAGATATACATATGTATATGTGCACATATGTATACCTATATGAATCCTCACTTAACATTTCAGTAGGTTCTTAGAAACTGTGACCTGAAGCAAAATGATGTTGATGTTGATTAGAAACCAGAGTTTTTTCTCATCAATGTTATAACAAAATGACATGCATGAAAACATTATTCAAGCACCTGATGTACATCATTTCATTTAAAGTTGCTGTTTCCAAGAATCTGTCAATGACATTAAGTGAAGACTTACTGTGTGTATATGTACATATGTATATATATGTGCGTGTGTGTATAGAGAGAGAGAGAGACAAACACAGACAGAGAGAGAGAGACTGAGAATGAATTTCCAGTTATCTACTGCTGCATAACAAACTATACGAAAACTTAGGGGCATAAAACTACACCTATCTTATCATGCTCATGATTTTGTGAGTCAGGAATTGTGGCAGGCACCACAGGAGTGATTTATTCCTACTTCTACATGAGTGAGGTCTCAGATGGAGAGAAACATATATATAGCTGGGTTGGTTGTGTCAAAGAAAAAAAATCACACCACACAGAGTTAAAAATGGCAAGAAAGACTTTGTTCAAGATTATTGCAATAGGGGAGAGAGGTTTGACTCAACTCTATGAGAACAATAAAGCCAGAGAGTTTAAGTGCTTGGATAAGCTAGTGTAAAAGTATTGGATGACATTAGACTGGAGGTTGGTCAATGTGATTAGGCCATCTGTATTTGCTAAGTTAGGCTCCTGCCCTGTGATAGAAAGTAGAATATGGGAGCTATCTTTCTTGATTCAATTTTTTAAAAATGGCTTCTGCCAGGCCTTGAGAAAGGCATTCCTGGGTTGTAAAACTGGCAAGAGGCTGGGAGATTTACATCTCAAAAGGGCAGACAATCAACAACTGCAAGCAATTTAAAGTAAATGTTCTAAGAAAGGAGCCCACAGTGGCTCTGTAGTTAGGAAGAAAGCTGTCTAAAGTTTTGTCAAGCTGAGGGGATCTGTAAGGGAATCTGGTCAGTTGTCATGGTTTGGCTAGATTATATGTCTTGGGTCTTCAGGATGTCAGTTGCTTTCCTTGGTGGTTCTCCACATCATGCCTGCTGTCCTGGCATGTCCAAGATGACTTCTTTGCTTACTTTTCTGTTTCCTAGCCTGGGATAGCTGAACAATAGAGATATTTGGGTTTCTCTATCTCCTTACAGCTGTTCCATGTGGAACAGCTTCCTTATAACATGGGTAATCTAAAAACGTTAGCCTTGCAAAGATCAAGCATTCCAAGAATCATGGGCAAAAATTGCAAGGCTTAATATGACAGCATCTGAAGTTCCAAAGTGTCACTTCTGCCACATTTTACTGCTCAAGTCACTAAATGACTTAGTGTTCCTATAAAGGAATACCTGAGGCTGGATAATTTATAAGAAAAATAAATTAATTTGGCTTAGAGTTCTACAAACTGTACAAGAAGCAAGGCACCAGCATGGGCTTCAGACCGCATATACTCATGACAGAAGGAGAAGGGCTATTAAACCTGTGCAGAAATCACCTGGTAGGAGAGGAAGCAAGAGAGAGATGGGGGAGGTAGGTGCCAGGCTCTTTTAAACAACCTGCTGTCATGGAAACTAATAGAACAACAACTCTCTTATTATATGAAGACCAGCACCAAGCCATTCATGAGGGATCCTATCCCATGACACACCTTCCATTGGGCCACACTTCCAACACCAGGGATCATATTTCAACATGAGGTTTGTGAGGGACAAACATTCATATTGTTCCCAGACCAAACTGAGGATTGGGCTGCTATTTCTTGTGGCCCAATAACAAGATGCAGATGAACTGGGGAGGAAGAGAGTTTTAATTTCTAGAATCAATAACAGGGAGAAGGCCTGGAAATTATCACCAGACCAACTCAAAATTACAAAGTTTTCCGGAGCCTATGTATCTTCTAGGTTATATGTCTGCTTGCAAGTATGCATTCATCTAAAGACGTTGGTGATTAACTTCTTTTAATCTACAACTAAGGCCTGAGCCCCGAAGATTTTCTGCTGGAGCCTCAGTAAATTTATTTCATCTAAATGGGTCTAGGTGCTGGGGTGATTACCCTTACCTTGTCTCCTGCTAAATTATAAAGGTTTGGGAGTTTCTTTACACCCCAATAAACTTATTTGTGGAGGCCTGGGGAGTTTCTTCAGACCCCCAGTAAAACTTGTTTAATCCTAAATGGGTTCTGTTAAGAATTCCTTCATTGTCATGCTTCAAGCATATTGTCATGCTTCAAGGCCCAGGAAAAGCCTAGACAAAACTCTCTGTGGGCTCTTCCTTACATTCCAGCCATTATATAGGGCACTGATTCAATCAGCTTTTAATGTTTAACCTAGCTACTCAGTCAGTGCTGGAACAGTTGTAATGGAGGCCTGCGTTAGTGAGACCTGGCCTGCCACAATACTATAGCACTAAGTTAGTCTACATTCAAGGGGAGGAGTACTATACTCCACTTCTCAATAAGAGGAATAGCAAAGAATCCATGGCCATACTTAATACAATACCACTATGTATGTAGACCAACACAGCTATACTTGTATAGTTTGTTTTTTGTTGTAGGTTATATGATGTAAGTACAGAACCTGAGCATTCCATACAAGCATAGAATCAGGTAAAAAGCATAACTAAAAAGGAAATACACTTCAGAGGTGACAAATGCAACACATGTTGAATGGGGAATTAATGGACCCAGATCCTAGTCGAGGTTAGTTACAATTAGCTGTCTGACCTTAGGTAAATCACTTAATCTTGAAGACTACTTCCTAGTCTAAAATTCAGTTACTTCAATTACCTCTATTGCCTTGATTTGTCTGATTAAGCATGCACTGAAAATACATATAAAAGGCCAAGTAACCATCCTCATTAATTCACCATTAAACTTTTGATCATGGTAATGTAAGTACTTTGAAACCTTAGGAAGAAAAACAATACATCAAGGATAAACGTGGCTAGGGTAAATAGTAGTAGAAAATACATTTCTTCTTAATGAATCTGTTCCAGATTAGTTTCTTCTGTATGGTCCTGCTCCTCTGCATGATGCAGAGGTTTCTGTTTAGTTTTGACTTTATCAGACTCCCAGGTAGAGCATTCTCACCTTTGCAGAAGTAGGAGTCATCTCATTGATTGTCTTGAGTAAAAGGAAATGGCTCATGCATCTTTTCTACATTATAACAAATGTCCTTTTGCATTATAATTGAATGGTGATTGTTGTGTTCAATCAATGGGAAAGGTTAAAGGAGCTCCTCTGCCAGCATTTTTAATGGAGAAGTCGATTAAGATTCAGTTTAATCATTCTGGCTGCCTCAGAATTAAAGCAACAAAGACCATCAATGGCACTATAATTACTAGTCTTTCTGTAAGTTTACACTGCTATTTATGCAACTATAAATTTTATTATAATGCACAATGCATCTAGGTTAACTTGCTTTATTTGCAATGTAAAATATTTGCTTTAATTGTATGAAGAAAAGAAATTGTTCTGATAAAGTATATGTAATTCAACTGAATAATTATTTTAAAAGTCTGAGAGTCTAAGTGAATCAGTATGATACTCTGTGTTAAATAGTTTAAAGTCATGGCCTTAACCTTGGGACACTTGAGACATATTTCAGTTTATTGAACATGGAGACTAACATCTCTCCCAGGTGACTTTAAAGGGTCAAATGTATTATTCTAATCCCTGTTCCAAACAGAGAAAAGGTCATTATACAGTACCTACTGCATGTTGTAAAGAATGAAAAATTCACACTGGGGGCGTGGGTGCAAATCTATTTTAGACTTGGCCTTTAAAATGTTTTTTAAATTGAATGATTAAGTGGTGATGAACCAGAAAAAATACCTTGAAATTGATCCCATTTATTAATTAGTTTGCACATGTAAAGGTCTTTCTATAAATAGTCAGAAGACTAGAGAAAATTGTTCTTCTTGAATGGAGAAATGACTTTCAAATTAACCTTTTTTCACTATAGAAATAATGCTTATAAATGCACTTATTACCATCCAATAGTCTGCTTCTTCCAATATGCATATAGAGTCCTATAAAGGGGTTTGTGTCTAAAAAGTTTAGACTTTGTGAGCGTTAACAAGCCAACTGTAGGGAACAACTCCATAGAGAGGAATGGATTGAAGAAGCATACAGAATGTGTACCATTGCCTTGAAAATAGAGCTTTGCAGTGATCATTGTAGATTTATTTGGAAAAGCAATGCTTTCGAGAATTTGAGATATTGGGAATTCAATTGAAGAGTCTGAAGAGCAAACAGGAGGAAATTTGTGAGGTGAGATGGAGCATTGTTTATGATTTAGTTCATATTGGAGTAAAATCCTATTGAAAGAGAAAGCATAAAAAGAAAAACATGAGGCTACCATTCTCTAAGAAAAAACAAAATCAAACTTTTCCAGTACCCCGACCTTCCAGAATTTTCTTATAACAAAAAGGAAAAATAAAACTTTTAGTGCTAGAAGGGGATCCTTATTCTCAACACTTTCATTTTATCATTTTATAGTTTAAAAAGCTGAGAGCTTGTGAAATGCACTCATTTTCTCAGTCACAAATCTATCTGGTAGAAATGTAGGTCTGGAAACCACGTTTCTGTCACTCTAGCTTCTCTGCATTTTCACACTTGGGGATAAACTACATTCTAGAGTTTCTGTTTGACTTCCATATGCACCAAATTCTAAATGTACATTTATTTTACCTGGGTATATGATCAATCATTAGTGCCTTTACAAGATAAATATCTTCTGCCTTTAATATCTTTAGATGAAACCAAAGGCAGGAAATTAACACTTTTTGTTCTATAAGCTAATAAATGTATGAGGTATTTTAGACACGTTGGAGACTTTAATGTTCTTAGTAGCCTTATCGAGTAGGGATGATGAACTCAGTTTTTAATATAGAAACAGGCTTAGAGGGGTAAATAACTTGCCCAAGTTCATAAATTCTATAGTTGCAAGACCAGGGTTTTTCTGACTTGAAACCCATGCTGTTTCCACGACAACGTGGTGCGTCCTTGGAAACAGTGGTTGCAACATCTTCAGGTTTAGACAATAAAGTATTCATACTACACCTTTGATTGTCAGAGAAATCTATATCAATTGATTTTTTAAAATTATGCATGCATTTTTATAAGTTCTCTCATTTGTGAACTTACAATGCATTTCAATTTTACTAATAAAGTACTATATTTTTCCAGTTGAAATTATGAAAATTGGATTTTATTGTATAGTGTATTAGGAAAGAGATAATTAGAATCTTGGGAAAGCTTTTATAATAACAGATTCTTTGGAGACATATAAAAATTTTCTATTACATATAGTTTATTTTCGATACCTAAGTGATATTACAAATTACCAAAATTCTGCTAAAATGCTTTAGAAATTGTACATAATATATTATAAATAATCTTCACCATGTAGTGGATTTTAACTTTGTTTAAAAAAGAGTCTAAAAGGGCTAATATCCAGAACCTATAAAGAACTCAATCAAATTTACAAGAAAAAAACAACGCCATGAAAAAGTGGGCAAAGGATATGAACAGACACTTCTCAAAAGAAGACATTTATACAGCCAACAGACACATGAAAAAATGCTCGTCATCACTCGCCATCAGAGAAATGCAAATCAAAACCACAATGAGATACCATCTCACACCAGTTAGAATGGCAATCATTAAAAAATCAGGAAACAACAGGTGCTGGAGAGGATGTGGAGAAATAGGAACACTTTTACATTGTTGGTGGGACTGCAAACTAGTTCAACCATTGTGGAAAACAGGGTGGCAATTCCTCAAGGATCTAGAACTAGAAATATCATTTGACCCAGCCATCCCGTTACTGGGGATATACCCAAAGGATTATAAGTCATGCTGCTATAAAGACACATGCACACATACGTTTATTGTGGCACTATTCACAATAGCAAAGACTTGGAATCAACCCAAATGTCCATCAGTGACAGACTGGATTAAGAAAATGTGGCACATATACACCATGGAATACTATGCAGCCATAAAAAAGGATGAGTTCATGTCCTTTGTAGGGACATGGATGCAGCTGGAAACCATCATTCTCAGCAAACTATCGCAAGAACAGAAAACCAAATACCGCATGTTCTCACTCATAGGTGGGAATTGAACAATGAGATCAGTTGGACACAGGAAGGGGAACATCACACACTGGGTCCTATTGTGGGGAGGGGAGGGGGGAGGGATAGCATTAGGAGATATACCTAATGTAAATGACTAGTTAATGGGTGCAGCACACCAACATGGCTCATGTGTACGTATGTAACAAACCTGCACGTTGTGCACATGTACCCTAAAACTTAAAGTATAATAATAAAAAAAATTACACACACACACACACACATACACAAATGAGTCTATAAATGCAATACTCATGAAAACCAAAAATATTGAAAAGTAAAAATATTTGGCTCATAAAAACCAAAAACAATGTATCATTAAACCTATGCTAATTCAAGTTTCCATTTGATGCAAAATTCAGAATTCATTTTAAAATTGTGAAGCAGGCCTGTTACTTGGTTAAAACTCAGTGCATTTACTTGTAGCTAAATATAATGTAAGCTGTCAAATAGTGAAAATTTAATAGACCCTCTCTCAATTAGGGCATCCTAGTGTGTAGGTATAGAATTAAGCTTAATAAAACAAAAGAAGTATTCCTTCTTTTGTATAATATTTTACAATGGCTTATTTACTATCTATAGGTGGAAGGGAATAGAATTCCAATAGGGATAAATTTCCTATTATTATTTGTTGATCGATTGGCCTTTTTAGTGTTCTGGATCAAATAGTATAGGACCCCTACGGAACACCTTCAGTCCCAATGTGAGTCTTGGGCACATTCCATGAAAATATTGCAGGCCGAATAGTCATATTGCCCTTTGGCACCATGTATCATTTATAGTATGTTAGATGCTGTAGCAAATCCCACTGGAGTGACTTCACACAATAAATGTTTATTCTTTGCTCATATGAGCATCATTCCATAACAACACTCAAAGACGTGTGGTGACATCAGCCTGAGCCAGGGTACCTTAGGGCCAATTCAGTACATTTATTAGTTGGAAACAATCTAGATCAACAAATATTTGAAGCATCCAATCCATCCAGTCAAAATGTAAATGGCACCAATATTCTCTATAGTTATTTAGCATATTGGCAAGAACACTTACAAAATAACAAGTGTTTAGTAAACTTTGTCCACCATGTCCACGTGTTGGATTTTCTTCTACAGGAAAAAGAGAAGTACACCAGATCTGTATTTAAAGAGACAATTCCAGTGGCATTGTAAAGATTAGTTTATTAAAAGGAGTTACCCAAATCAGGGAGAAAATTTTTGAAGTTATTGTCAGAGCAAGGTGAGAATTGGAAAGCAACAGAGTTGGAAAAGAGGAAGACAGTGGGGAAGTAGGTGAATGTGTATAGAAAGAAGCTGGCTGGCCATTAACCAAATGAATAATAGGGATGAGGGAGACAGATATGACACTAAGCGTTCTAACTTGGAGAAATGAGTGAAATAGTACTATAACTTCAGTGAATAGTGAGGGTTTACTATATTGTTCATCCTTTGTTCCTAACGTTATTTGAACATATTAGCTGTATTCAAACAAATTCTCCATTTCCCTGTTTTGTTTTGTTTTTTGAGACAGGGTCTTGCTCTGTCACCTAGGCTGGAGTACAATGGCGTGCATTCTCAGCTTGCTGCAACCTCTGCCTCCTGGGCTTAAGCAATTCTCCTGTCTCATCCTCCTGAGTAGCTGGAACTACAGGCATGCACCACCAAATTCTCCATTTTCTTGAAATGTCAATGAAAGCCATTATCTCTTGTCACCTAGATTTAGGAAAATGGTAACCAAGTTAATTAGAAAGAATTATCTGGTAAAGCTTATACTTTTTGGTTTATACAATAGACTACTTATGCTTTGACCTTTAACTTCAAATTCAATCTACAAGACTCTAATTAATGACAACCATACTGAAGAGCTTAGGGTGATGTATCCTGACATCTGCAACATATTTGAAATGGATAAAAAACAAAATGGATTGACAGATATGTGGTAAAGCAAACATGGCAAAATAATATACATTTATTGAATTTAGGAAGTAGATATATGAGTGCTTAATACAACTTTTGTTTTAAAATATTCATGATATTTTATTGGGGGAAAAATCACTCTATCAAGCTTTTATCTGCCTTGCTCTGTTTCTAGCCTCACCACTTTCTGGGAATTGATGTATTTCCCTCCAAACACAAGGGAGGATATGCTGCCTTGGCTAAGTCAATCATGATACCCCATCTACCTGGCCAGAGTTATTGGTCTTTGAGTATTTACGTGATCTACCACAAGCCAATGATAGTCCTTCTGAAACATGTCTCTTCTGGAGGTTCTGGGGGAAAATCTGTAACCTCACAGAGAAGGTTCAAGGTTATGAACCTTTAAGCAGGATATTCCCAGGTTTCAGGGAGAAGCTTAAGAGGGTAAATCCAACAGACAAAGCCAGCATAGGAGGAAACTGGATCTCCTGATGCATCAAGACATCATGTCTCCTGAGATATGGTGACTCCTCGTTCAGGTTCCCAAAGTCATTAACGTTACCCTGATACCTGCAGCCCATTCTTGGATTCTGTGAGCAATCCCAGAAGACTTCCACTGAATCTTCCCTTTTGAAATGTTACTTTGCTTAACCTAGTTCAAGTTGAGTTTCTGTGTCTTGTAACAAAAAGAATATTTGACTAACACAAGAGCTAACACATGTATTGAGATACGGGGAACTCTAAGATGATGCCAGTGGCCTACGCCATTGTATAATCCACTCCTCTTGAATGTGGAACTACAGGCCCTAGAACTTGCTTCTAATCCATTGAATGTGCCAAAGGTGATAAGAGAGTCATTCCCTTGATTACCTTACATTATATATGACTCTCTCTCTCTGCCATCCTTGAGGAAGTAAGCTGCTGTGACGAGAAAGGACCTGTGAAAGGGCCACTTGTCAAAGAACTGTGGATGGCTCCTAGTGGCTGAGTGGCCCCCACTGACAGTCATCAAAAAAAAAAAAAAAAATGGGGGCTTCAATTTTGCAATGCAAGGAACTGAAATCTGCCAACAACCAAGTGAGCTTGGAGGAGGATCTTGAGCTCCAGGAAGGAATGCAGTCTGGCTGACAGCTTGAACAGAAGTCTTGTGCAGCTGGACCTGTACTTCTGATGTAAAAACACAGTAAGATTTTTTTTAAGTGTGTTGTTGGTTAACTGCTAAATTAGTGGTAATTTGTTATCCAGCAGCAGAAAACAAATACACATTTTCAACACATACCACAAGCTAGCCAGGTGCTATGTTTCAGGTTTTAGTTCATTGTCTCGTGTAATCTTTATAACAATTTTGAATCTTAAGTCCTATCATTACAACCATTTGACAGGTGAAAAACTTGATAAAACAGGAAATTCAAGAGGTTTAATCATAACATCAACACAGCTATATGGGGTGAAGCCTTGACTCAAGCTGGCCTTGAAGCCTATGGGCCACTCTGTTGCCTCATTACACCTTCCCCAAACCCTTTCCTTGTTAATGTGTCAATATTATACCATATTGTATACCAATGTGTCATATATACCATATATAGTATATACCATATACTATACAACAGGCCAGGACTATTGTAAAAGCCTAGCAATTGCTTTTGCATTATGCGCTTCACTATCCTCCTTTCTGCCAAATCTTTCACCAAATCAGGTTTCCTCATTATCTGGAAACTCTTTGATGGCTTCAAAATGCCTGTGGAGGAAAAGTCAAACTAGTCAGTGTGTTCAAGGCTTTCTGTAGTTCAATTACTTAGGTTTAACAAAAAGTTTAGATGTAAAAATTGAATGTTTCCTGTATTCACTTGGGCTGCGCGGGAGAATGTAAGGAAAAATTGCCTCACGTAATTGCTTCTTCAGGTTTAGTGGAAGCAGCTAAGCTGTGGCTGTTGTGTTCAATCTAAGAATAAGATTGAGTAATACATCTAAATGCTAACTGACTTGTAAGTACTAAGGAGATGAGTGTGCCAGAATGGAAATCATATGGGCCGGGAATTCCCCTTCTGTTGACCACAGAAGGTATAGGCATAATCTATCAGGAACAGAATGCATGCCATACTTTGTTCATTAGCATTTAAAGAGGATGTTTGGCATCAGACAACAAATATAATACTTGCAAGATCTTGGCAGCAGAATATTTGTCAGTTAGTGACAATCCACAACTTTTAAGAAAAAGACTAATGCCCAATGTTATGTTGAAATTGTTTCATTTTTGCTAGCTAAAATAAAACAAAATTAAATTTAAACCATTGCTTTTCCAAATACAACAGTTCCACCACGGTAATCAAACAGGAAAAAAAAAATGAATATTCTCTAAACAGCAGGGAGAAAATATGCTTCAGAAACTCTAAAGAACCATCAAATCATAATAACTTACCAAAACAGACTTGAAAAAAAACAAAATGACCAAACACAGGTAAATATGTTATAGAAGTAGAAGTAAGGGCAGTTGTACTTTAGAGTTCACTGCACGGCCTAGAGAGAAGCAAGAAAGAAACAGGTGTCAGGTCCATTGGTTTACAGTATATAACGCAATTGTATTTTGGCTTTATCTAGTTTGTTAGTAATAATGTTCGTATTTGTACATATCAGGAATTCAACAATATTCTTTGTAGTATGATTTATACTAACACACACACACACACACACACACTGTTATGGTTTGCCTGTGTCCCCACCCAAATCTCACCTTGAATTGTAATAATCCCCACGTGTCAAGGGCGGGGCCAGGAAGGGATAATTGAATCATGGGAGTAGTTTCCCCTATAATGTTCTCCTGGCAGTGAATAAGTCTCACGAGATCTGATGGTTTCGTAAATGGAAATTCCCCTGCACAAACTCTTTTGCCTAACATTATGCAAGATGTGACTTTGCTCTTCCTTTGCCTTCTGCCATGATTGTGAGACCTCCCAGCCATGTGGAACTGTGAGTCAATTAAACGTCTTTCTTTCATAAATTATTTAGTCTCAGGTATGCCTTTATTATCAGTGTGAGAACAGACTAAAACACATGCACATCTATGATTCAATTGTGCTCAATGATGCCACCTTCAAACTTGATATGATTTGTAAAAAAAAATTAGTTTGTAAGATTTGGTGGCTCAAAAATGCAGTGTAAAATGAAATTTTAAGTGACACATTGGTGTTTCTTACCACATATGAGTATGTGATTAAATCATACATAGATATGTTATGTGCATTACATTTTAATTAAATTAACATGCATATGTGTAAAGAAAAACATCTTGCATATCCATTTAAATATGTAAAACTCAGTGTTGCCCAGGATGAGGCAAAATTGAAGCTCATGCATTGCTGGACATATAAATTTATACAGACTTTTTGAATAACAATTCTGTCATGGATAATATTTTTGTATTTCAATCCAGTAATTCCTCATGTACTGGTAGTAAAATGTAAACTTTCACACAGAAATATATCCTGCCAATGTTATTTATAATAATAATTTTATATAATACCAGTATTCCAACAATAAGGAATAATAATTTACTTATGTTACACCCATATGATAGAATATCATCAAACTATTAATATAGTATTTACAAAGAGATATTTATCTTGTGATTAAAACAATTAAGATTATTTATTCATGTATTCAACTCATTTAATAACATTTTAATATGAACCAGACACTGGTCTATATATTTGTATTGGAAGTGCTTCCAATATATAAAAGAAAAACATACACGTATACTAGTCGGTTAACTAAATTATTACGTATTTTTTGATAGAAGAATGTACTGAGAGCAATTGAAAGACAACATATAGTCATGCTACCTGGGGTGGAGGTGGGGAGACACTAAGGAAAACTTTATAAAGAGGGTAAGGCTTGGAGTAAATCTTGAACAGTGGTTCTGTAATAGTCAATGGAAAAGTAAACAAAAACCATATATAAAATTAAAATAATGACAGCAGTGTTTAGCTATATCTGTGTCATGGAATTGTGAGGGACAGCTATTTTCTTTTGCTTTTTTGTATTTTGTATTATTTTCACAATGAATAGGCATCATTTTTTCCAGCTTTATTGAGATATGATTGACAAATGAAAATTGCATATATTTAGGGTGCTCAATATGTTGTGATGTATGTATACATTGTGAAATAATTACCACAATCAAGCTGATTAATGTATCTATCACCTTACATCGTTAACATTTTTGTGTATGTGTGGTGAGAACATTTAAGATTTACTCTTTCAGTAAATTCCAAGTATACAAGACAAGATTATTAACTGCAGTCATCATGCTGTACATTAGGGCTCCAGTACTTATTCATCTTATAATTGAGGGATTACATCCTTTGACCAATATCTTCCCTTTTCCTACAACACCCAGCATCTGGTAACCACCATACTAGTCTTTGTTATTGAGTTCAACTTGTTTTTCAGATTTCCTATATAAGTGAGATCATGCAGTATTTGTCTTTCTGCATGAGACATGACATTCATGCTTTCTGGCTTATTTCACTTGGCATCATGTCCTCCATGTTCATCTATGTTGTTGCAAATGGCAGAATTTCCTTCTTTTGTAAGGGTGAATAATATTATTTTGTGTATATATGTGTGTATATATGTATACACACACACACATGTGTGTATATATGTATACACAAAAGAATATATATATATACACACACACACAAATCACATTTTAAATCTATGTTGCCACTGACATTTGAATGGATAAAGAAAATGTGGTATGTATATATATAATAGGATATATATATATAATAATGTGTGTACATATATGTATAAAAAAAGGATAGCTTGTTTCCATATCTTGGCTATTGTGACTAATGTTGCAATGAACATGAGGAGATATCTTCAGTGATTTTATTTCCCTTGGATATAAACCCAGAAGTGGTATTGCTGGATCATACAATACTTCTACTTTTAATTTTTTGAGGATTCTCCATACTGTTTTCCATAATGGCTGTACTAAGCATCATCTTTTAACTAATAAATATAAAGATGTTTGGAGGTAATGTTTATGCCAGGGGTGCTGGCTCCTGGCACTCTCAATGCAGCAAACACAGGATGTGCCAAAGAGATGCTTCACTTCCAGAGGCCCCTGCTGCCCACACCCCGCTGTGTGGTATCCCAGGTGCAAAGCAGCTTTTATGTTGCCCTTGTGTCTCACATAGATCCATATGAAAACATTTTCTTCTGCCAAAGATTTTTTCTCTCCAGAAGATGACAGTTTAATCCCTAGGTTTGTCGGTACAAAAATATTCAATCCCACATTATGATTTCCTCTACAGGAAATTTTCTTTGGATGAGTAATTTTCCTTAGATGAGTAACAAAACTACTTTTTATTCTTATTTAGTAGACACATAAGCAACAAAGGCATTTCTGAAGAGCCCAGATATATTTACATTTCAGTTCAGGTTCAGGCTAGGAATCCTACTTTTCAGGTTGAAATGTGGAAAGATGAAGCCAAGAATGAGACAAATGATACAGGAATGCAAAAAAAAAAAAAAAAAAAAAAAAAAAAAAACAATCAGTAAAAATCAATGAAGGTGTTAAGAAACAAAAACATTCAATAGGAAAAACTAGGATCTTTTCCAGATCCCATATTAATTATGACAATTTTCATAATACACATTGTGGCTTATATATTTATTGCTTCTTGACTGAATATGATTAGGGTTTGCTTTTGAGGAACAAGTGGAGACATAGACATGCACAGTGAGATCGAGTTTGGAAACCTAGAATCATAAAGTGTTCTTGCTTACAGAAAAGGGCAACTAGAGGAATAAATAGCCAGGAACAGCAAGAGTGAATGTAGCAAGGAAGAAGTGAAAGGTGAAGGACTTTTTAACATGTCCAAGCAGGAACAAGAAAGCCTCTCTGGGTCTCTTGGCACAAGAGGGCTGAAGAGAGATGACACTCTTTGTTATAATACAGTAATCGCTGACCTTATCAGTCTGGAAAATTAAATACTCATTCAAGGGATGAGCAAGGAAATAGTGAACTTTTACTTTTAACTCATAAACTCTCAGGTGATCCTGGGCATCTTTGTATTATTCAAATGATATCTATTGAGATTGAGAAGCTATGATGAACCAGACATCACACCCAGGGGCTAGACACACAAATATGAATGAGAGATAGTCTCTCTTTAGACCAGGGATACAAACATGCAGGAAAATAATTACACTACAATGTGATGAATGCTATTGGTGATAACATTATTTATATAATGAGGATCAGAGGAAAAAGAAACCTCCTGGGGGAAGGCAGAAAAGACTTCATACGAGAGAGGACATGTAACCTGTGTCTCACAAGATAATTTGAAACTTACAAAGGAAAGAAGACAGCAGAGGGCCTGCCGGGTGGAGAGAAGAGCATGAACAAGTCACAGAGGCCTGAAAAAAGATGACGCTTTTCACAAAAGGATTTCAAGCCATTGGATCATACGTTGAGCACAGCACAGGGCATGATTGGATAGGAGCTGATTTTAAGAGACAAATGTAGCTGTATTAACTCAAACTAACACAAGAAAAATGAAAATCTGCAGAGTAATCTCACCTATGAACATAAAATGAAACAACCTGAAAGAAATACCAACACATCGAACTCAGGAGGATTTTAAAAATTACAAAAAGACTAACAGACCCTCTGTGGAGAAGGCTTTAGAGCTGAGAAAACTGGTTCACAAATTCTTTTAAATAATGTAATTATACCTTTTATATTTTCCTAATGATTATAGAATGCTCGATATTATTGTCAGATTTCAAACATAACAAAATTACCTAAAAAATAGGAAACAAATTATCATGCAACTTCACCTTCCAGAGATAACCAGAGGCAAGGGTTTTCTTCCTATCTACCACAAAAAAATCCCTATATTCAGCTACATATTATTGCCTGTATTTTATCCCCATATACAAAATGAGATAAGCATAGCTTATTTTTTACCTTAATGAAAATGTGGCAAACTTTTAAAAAATTAAATATTTACAGAATTGTACAAATATTTCAATAAGAAAAATTCCTAAGAGTAGATTTTCTAGATCAAAAGAACATTTGGTAGCCCACAAAAAATTGACCTTACAAATTAATATTTTACATCCTCCACACCTTGTTAACACAGAATATTACCAATCTTTAAAATCTTTGCCACAGTCCTATAAAAATACCTTTCATCAAATTAGCTTACATTTTTGAATAATTAAGATAACCATATTTTCACACCTTTATTGAATGTCCTTTTCATGGTGTTGTTCATTTTGTGGGACTGGGGAGGTTGTTTGTTCTTATCGATTTATAGGAGCACTTTATATATTGTTCATTCATGTTTATAAAGAGTCTAATATGTGTTAGGTACTCTTCTAGGCATTGGGGATAGGACTGTGAAGAAAACCTATAGTCTTGCCTTCAGGGAACTTACATTCTATTATGTGCATTGTTGGAGGACAGTGAAGAAATCACTAAGGGTGATGAGAAATGCTATTTTAAATGGAGGAGCAGGAAAGATTCTTCTGATGAAAAGAAAGCAGACTGAGATGTAAGAGGATGGATCGTGTGGATACACTTAGCAGGAGTATTCCAAGCAAAGGAAACAGTATATGCAGAAGAGTGGCTTAGTAATTTATTTGAACTCATATTTACTTATTAATATTATATATTAAATAAACAGATCTTCCCTTCCCTTAGGAGAAGAATTTTGTACACTTATATTCCTCTTGCATTACACTGACCTATGTTAAAAACTTTGGAAGCAGATTTGTGCTCCATTTTCTTCCATTAGGTATTTCTATTTCAAGATTCTTTCCACATCTATACATTATACCTTCTACAAAGTATCAAATATTTTTTGCAGAGTTTAAAGAAATTGAGGTATACACATATGATAGAATACTACTCAGTCATAAAAAGGAATGAATTAATGGCATTTGCAGCAACCTGGATGGGACTGGAGACTATTATTCTAAGTGAAGTAACTCAGGAATGGAAAACTAAACATCTTACGTTCTCACTCATAACTGGGAGCTAAGCTATGAGGATGAAAGGCATAAGAATGATAGAATAGAATTTGAGGACTCATGGGAAAGGGTGGGAGGGGGGTGAGTGATAAAAGACTACATACAAATTGGGTTCAGTGCATGTTGCTTGGGTGATGGATGCATTACATTTTCAAAAATCATCACTAAAGAAATTATTCCTGTAACTAAACACCATTTGTTCCCTCAAAACCTATAGAAATTAAACGTTAACTAAATAAATCAAATATTTCATTAACCCATAGTCTTCCTAATTAGTTTTCTTCTGTCTTAAAATTTTTATCACAACAAAGTTTCATTTGGCTGGAATACTTCCTTGAAGATTTTTAAAAATATGATTTTTAAAAATATTATTGCCTAGCATTACTGAGCCTTTTATTGCAAAAGTCCCACATGGTCTTTCAGTGCAGAAAATAACTCTCTGCTCAAACCTTCTTTCTTTCTTAAGTCTCATGTATCTATTGTCTGTGTCTTATCTTTCATCTCATAATTTGCAATTCAATACTCTGTTACTCCACACTCAAGTATAATTTCTGAAGTTGGATTTAAGATCAGTAATTCTGATTGAAGCCATACCCATTCCATTATTTCCTCATTCTTCTCAGGGATTTATTTTTGTGTTTTCGATTCTACAAAGTCCTTTATTTCTATTTCTTGATTTTCTTTTGTGAGTCAACCTGGATTCAATCAATAAAATTTTTAATGCCATTATCTTTCAATTACCACTGAGATTGAACAATAGACATTTCAAGTTATCTTCTACCTCCTCCATTACAATGTCAGTGGGAGATATTTGATCTATCTGTGCCAATAAATCCCCTCTTGCAATTTCTGACTTCTGTTACATATCCAGTGAGTCTTCATTGCATGATCGTAGTAATAAATATAGGCAAGCAATTGCCAGCAGAAATATTGTACAGCCTGTAATCCCAGCACTTTGGGAGACTGAGGTGGACGGATCACCTAAGGTCAGGAGTTTGAGACCAGCCTGGACAACATGGAGAAACCTCATCTCTACTAAAACTACAAAAATTATCTGGGCATGGTGGAGGGCACCTGTAATCACAGCTACTCAGGAGGCTGAGGCAAGAGAATCACTTGAACTCCAGAGGCTGGTTCAAAAAAAGAGAAAAGAACAGAAAAAAAGATTGTACAGCCCATTTGGTAAGTCTGCCTGAGTTTAAATTACAGCTCTTTACTCCCTACCTGGATAGTGTACTTCTGTTTCCTCAGCCATAAAATCAAGATAATAACAGTAAAGTCATGGAATCACTGTGATAATTAACTATATGGAACACTTAGCCAATGCTCGATACATAGTCAGTGCTGAAATAGTGATAACTCTAATAATGGCTCACAATGCTGTTAGCAGTGGAACATCTTTAATTCCCTGTGTAGTATAGATCTGCTGTAGGGTTTTCTGACCATTGGTCACTATCAGGTAGCTCACAAAAAATGACAATTTTCTCTCCAAGGATATTGGAGATGAATAGATTGAAAGGCTGGATTCCCTACACTGAAGTAGATGGTTGCCGAGGAAGTGGCCTGGGAGAGCTCCAGATCCAATATAGGGGGTGAAATCAGCTCAGCAATTTGAGTCCCACAACTGAGGAGAGTCCAGTGATTTGCTGGTTGTTCCCAGGGCATGCAGGATATGGGGGCTAGGTATTCTACCAACTGCCCCGATTTGGATCAGTTCAGCTCAGTAGGCTGTCTCTCCTTGAGCAAGACTGACTGCTAAATGTTACTGGTCCTAGCCATTGGCTCAAAAAATAATAACTTGTGTATAGGTATCTTACTCAGTGTACATGATGATGAAGGAGTCTGTTTTCCTCCTCTGATGTCCTGAGCAGGGATGGGGCAGCAGGCAAGGGACCATTGTGGTCTACCTGGATCACCTCCACTGACTCAGTGAAAATGCCAAACTTAAAGCAATTAGCTAAAACCCCACCTGGGTTCCAGTTGTAAAACTAACTTTTCCTTTTCTGTGTGACCTTAGTAACCTCAGCAGACAACTGAGACAGAAAACAATATGTTGAAGCACATGCTTAGCTTATTACTTTCCATAGGAAGTGTTTTAATAAGGAAAGTTATGTGAGCAGAACTGTGGGTTTTAGAAAAATGACTCTGGCAGGCTTGTGGAAATTAGACTGGTTTGCTTTCTCCATTCTTCACCAGTCACCATCCAATTTCTACATAGCTTCCAGGACTACTTTTCTGAAACCACAAATCTGTTCATATAATTTCCCTTTTTAAAATACTTCTGATGGAATAAAAATAAAAATACTGACCATGGAAATAATCCTGAAGCTAGCTGGTGATGTTCTAATCTATAGGAGTGGTGGTTGGCATGGTGAGAAACCAAGAATGTTGAGAAATACTTGGCCTGAGAAATAACAGAACTTGGTGAGGCGTTCATTTTTAAAAGTATGAGTCATTGATATACATCATTAAAGTTATTAAACACCTACTATTTAGAATTTGGTCTTAAAGACAGGTCATCAGATTAGCTGCCTTCAAGAAACTCGAGCTATAATGGAAGAGACATGGAATCAAATAATTACAGTACTAAGTGGTGAGCTCAATATGGGGATGCACACATATTATTATGGGAGCACAGCATTGAGTAATAATTAAATCTCTGTCAAGGGTCCCAGAGGAAGCTTAATAAAAAAAATCATTTTGGGAATGTGCTTGAAGATTAGGTAGGAATAAGTGAAACAGATGAAGAGAAAAATGGCATTCCCTTCAATAAGTAGAGAATGTGCCCATGGAAGAAAGGACATAGAGTATTCAGGGAGTTGCTTACATGAATAGAGTACAAAGGTACACATTAGGGAATGTTGGAAGGTCTGCTTGTAAAAGCAGCAAACAACATGTTATGAAAATTATTTGACTTGGACCTTATAGACAAAAAAGAAATAATTGAAAGTGTTTACATATGGAACTGACATGTTCCTGTAGCAGAGGGCAATCCGGGTTTGAGAAGGTTAAGAAGAGAAGTATAAAGATCAATCAGGAGACTTTTCTAAAAACTCAGATGTGTAACAACCAGCACCTGAAGCAAAGTAATAGGAAAAGGAGACATTCCAGCAAATGATTATGATACAACTTGTAAAATTATTCAAAAAATGTAGACACACAGAATACATACATCTCAGCCTTTGAGGAGCATAGCCAAATTCTGAAAATCCTAGGTCAGGGATATTGCCCCACCAAAAGGCTATGCCAAAATACCCATGAATTTATAATACCAAAAACAATAGATCAAGTTCCTTTGCCTGTGAAATAAGTGAACTTCAGAGTACTTCAAAATGTCCCCCAGTTATTACTAGGAACCTCCAAAGGTACATTTCCTACATGCTGACAAGTCAGTCTGTCAGCCTCACTCATATTCATCTGTTCTTTGATTCTGGTTCTTGTATGTTTTTAGTTGCTTGAAGCAAGATCCCCCTTCTGCCCCCGCTGGTGGTGCCAACAGTGAGAAGGTCAATGCTTACGCTAGAGAGGCTGCCTCTAGACACTCCCCAAACTACCAACTTTGAGTGCTAAGAAGTGTATGAGTTTGCAAAGGTGCCAAGAACAGCCTCTTCTCTAACTCTGTCCACAATCCGTCATCACTTGGCCCAGAAGTAGCTCTGTTGATGTCCACAATTTGACAAAGTGTCTCACGCAATGTTATGGTTTCCGATGGTCTTTTCTTATGATCTTACCAAGTTTCACATAAAAACTTCTGTTTTTATCCCTCTACCCATACAAGCACAAACGAAGCCTTCTAAAAAATCTGATCAGGGCATCACATTTCTTTTATTGTCTTTTCTCCTCATTCCCAAAGCATCTTTATAAGAGTGAATTACTTTACCTGCGATACCACTCTGTCTTTCCAAAACTTGATTTTTTTTAGTTATGTAAAACTAAATAGCTCTATATTGGTGACAGTTTTGAGAGGTATCAGTAGGGGTAAGTCATCTACAATTAACAAAAAACTCAAATATAATAGCTATAAATGATAAGAGTTATTTTCTGTCCAAAAACAAGAAGTCTGGAGATTGGTAGTTTAATGCAGGTAGATTGACTTACTGATCATCTGGAACTCAGGATCTCTCCATGAATGTGTAGACCTTTGTCCTTATGCTTGTCACCTGGTGATTGCCTGAGGAACGCTGCACTTACTGTCATTGCTTTTTAAAAAAAAAATTTATTTATTTATTTAGTTTTAAAACAGAGTCTCACACTGTTGCCCAGGCTAGAGTACAGTGGCACAATCTCAGCTCAGTTTTTGGATAACAGGCAAGAAAAAGGGTAGAAAGGACAAAAATGCTTTTTCTGAGAAGGGCTATCTTTTTATTTCAGAGAGGGGTCTGCCTAGAAGACTTCTGATTAAGACTCATTGACAGTCTTTGAGTCCTTTGGCTACTCCTGAAAAAGGGTGTCCAAGAAAATCGAGTGCTTACCTTTCCAGACTCTAAAAGTGAGAAAGTTAAGAGAAAAAATGGTTGGAAGTGAGTGCTGAGTGAGCCCAACTACTGCATTTCCAATACCATGAAAATTCCTCTGTGGGAGGACTTGAATTTAAAGAAAATATTATTATCTAATGAGACTGGGTTTGCTAGATAGACATACAGAACACGCAGTTAAATTTAAATTTCAGATAAACAATAGTTTTTAGGCTATAAGTATAAACCATGTGATATTTTAGACATAATTATACTAAAATCATTTTTTGTTTATCTGCAATTCAAATATGCCTGGCTATTCTATATTTTCTCTGCTAAATCTGGCAAAAGGAGCAGTGAGGTCTTCTCCCTTTGGTTATCAAATTGTCTGACAAATTAGCTAAAATGTATAAGCCCTCGGTTATCAAAGGAATACTGCAATTTAGTTACAGTGCACTACTTTCAATTTTGTTTCAGTGACACGCAGGTAACCATCTAAAATCCCTTCTGGACCTCTCCCTAAGACAGCCTGACATATTAGAATATACACTCTGATCTTTGTCTTTACTGATATGCCTGGAGGATCTTTCTTTACTTCCCACTCCAGATAACCAGACCCAGTGCCTAATTGTAGCCTCATAGCAAACACACACATACACACAAGCACATGTATGCCTCTCCGTCCTCCCCCTAGGCCTAAGGGTGGCAGGAGATTGCAATAAAACCTGAATTCGCTTAATTGGTAGAAATTAAGTATGTCTGCGCTTTCAGTTTAAGAGCATTCTTGAACTAGAAAATCCACAGTCATCATTTCTCCAAACGCTTTTTATTTTGAATAACTGAAAAATTCACCCAAGTGTTTCCCCTCAACAAAGGAAAAATTCACACCAAATGTGAATTCAAGTGTCTATTAGAACAATAAAACACTTCTCAAAGCTTTGAGACCACAATTCTTCAGACTCCTACACTCCTGTACAGGGTGTGGGACACCCTCAGCAGCAGCCTCTACCCAGACGCAGTTCCCCCCATGTGTGCAGGGATTGGGTTGTTCAGCCCGGAAATGATAGCTGCGCTGCAGATCTCTACTTCCTGTTCCTTTTCCCTGTTACATATGTAACCTGTTCATGTAGTTCCCTAGGGGGAGAAAGTGCCAATCATTCTATAACAGGAAATCAGTGAGGCTCTGAGTCAAAGAGAAACAGGACAGACTGGTGCCTGCAGGACGTGGCCCACTGACAGAATCTAAAAAAGAAGGAGTACGAGGAGCCACAGAGTTCTTAGGCGTTACGGTAAGAAGCACCCGCTGCTCTCCTTAACACTTAGTGGGTAGGAGCAGGTTCCCTCAATGAACCATCTATGTGCAGTCTCGCAGCAGGTATTAAATGGTTTACCACAGGGCCAAGTGCAGCTACAACCTGGGAGCCACACGACAGAGACATCCCCTAATTTCCTCTACCCTGAACACCTCTGCCCTGCTGGAAGAGCTGGCATTGCCACGGTTGTATCTTAATTACAGTTGATGAGTATGGCTCCATGCCAGGCTGAGTGTCCAGTGTTCAACAATGGTACACGGGGAGGAGAAAGAATTGATGACAGCCAACTATAGGGGGTTCGCCTGGGAACTGAGCAGGTCCTCCAATCCTCTCTCCGAGAGGCAATCATATAGAAACAGGACTGGCACTTTAGGACTGAAGGAACTCTTTCTTGTTCATGGCCTGTTTACAGATAGATGGGATTGGAGGCCCCAGGAGAGACTAAGCATTGTGAATATTTTGTGCAAATAGGGAACCAAGAAGTTTTAACATGAAAAAAGAAAAGATGAAGTGAGTTTCTTTTTATACCTAAGGAGTGATGCTGTTCGTACTATTTAGGTATGCGATTATTGTGTGCTTATACTGTGAAGACAGGAACTATGTTTTCATCCGAATATCCCTGGGATATAAATGAGCATCCAGACACTCTGTAGGTGTCTTTTTAAAATAAATGTATCTTTTTTAAATAAATAGCTTAATGTCTGACTAATTCCTTCCTATCCTTCCTGGAAAGAGGAGGAAATGTCATCTTTTCACTGGTGTGGAAGTTTGATTGACAACATTGGCAAATATTTTTACTAGTTACAACTGAGGAATGAAGAACTAAAACCACATTTATAGAACTTACATGAAAATTTCCAGATGTCCCAGAAATAATTTTAAACACCATAATTTTTGCCACCTGGAAGTTAGGAAATAAATGCTTAATGAGCAAAGAATTTTTAAGATAAAATCTTTAAAAAAAAAAAAAAATCCAGCCTGGGCAATATAGTGGGACTTTGTTTCTGGACAAAAAAAAAAAAAAAGTTTTTAATTAGCCAGGTGTGGTGGCACAGGCACCAGCTACTCAGGAGGCTGAGGTGGGAGGATCACTTGAACCCAGGAGGTCAAGGCTGCAGTGAGCTGTGATGACTCTACTGCACTCTAGCCTGGGTGAAAGAGTGAGACTGTCTCAAAAAATAAATAAAAATTAGAATAAAATTTTTAACAAAATTCATATATATGACACTCCCTATATATCTCAATGATATTTTCCCCAAGTAACTCTATTTATTTACTTAATTAAATTTTTGTATTTCCACAGGTTATTGGGGAACCAGTGGTGTTTGGTTACGTGACTAAGTTCTTCAGTGGTGATTTATGAGATTTTAGTGCACCATCACCTGAGCAGTATACACTGCATCCAATTTGTGGTCTTTATGTATTTCAGTTTTAAAAGTAGAAACTGGTAGGACGCAGTGGCTCATGCCTCTAATCCTAGCACTTTGGGAAGCCAAAGCGGGTGGAACCCTGACTCTACATGGTGAAACCCTGTCTCTACTAACAATACAAAAATTAGCTGAGTGTGGTGGCGGGTGCCTGTAATCCCAGCTACCTGGGAGACTGAGGCAGAAGAACTTCTTGAACCCGGGAGGCAGAGGTTGCAGTGAGCCGAGATTGCACCATTGCACTCCAGCCTGGGCGACAAGAACAAGATTCTGTCTCAAAAATAAATAAAATAAATAAATAAATAAATAAATAAAATTAGGAACCCAAATTTAATTATTTAATCTGTTCAATGCGCTGATTTTCTCACAATATTGTAGAATCATAATAGGCTTCCAAAAATGAGCTCCTCTCTATATTTGTGTGGGTATAAAATTGCTAAAAGTGTTTCAATGGACAGATTGTACATGCAGTTTATGCATATAGGTCAATATTTTTCTGTTGCATAGATCTCTAAAGTTTGTTAGATCAAAATGTATAAACATTTTAAAATTTCTATCTGTTGCACCAATAATGTATGAGAGGGCCTATTTTCCCATGTCCTCACCCAAACTGAGTATCATTTATATTTTTAAATTTTTGCTAGTCTGAGGCTGGGCACGATGGTTTAAGCCCGTAATCCCAGCAGTCTGGGAGGCCGAGGTGGGTGGATCACATGAGGTCAGGAGTTCAAGACCAGTCTGGCCAACATGGAGAAACCTCATCTCTACTAAAAATAGAAAGTTTAGCCTGGCATGGTGGCGCATGCCTGTAGTCCCAGCTACTGCAGAGGTTGAGGCAAGAGAATCACTTGAACCCTGGAGGTGGAGATTGTAGTGAGCCAAGATCATGCCATTGTACTCCAGAGCAAGACTCTGTCTCATATATATATATATATATATATATATATATATATATATATATATATATATATATAGCTAGTCTGATGAATCAAAAACTGTTGTTTTAATATTTTACTTTTGATTTTTCAGACCACTAGTGACATTGAGCATCTTTTCTGTATTTATTATGAATTGAAATATTTCCTGTGAATCATCTGTTTTCATCCTTTGCCCATTTTTTCATTAGATTGTCATTTGGGTCCACCTCCAGAAGCCATCTGTTTTATGGCTGTCCACTGTTATTTTTTTAAAAATTAATTCTGGGAGATGTTGCATTTAAGCTATTTAACGTGCATCCATGAATTTTATAGATGTAACGATGCTGACTGTGGCACCCCCTCAATGGTGATGGTGATCAGAATGAGAGAATGCTCTAGTGGTTGGGAACGCTATTGCTCAGGATGAGCACTCTCTCATCCTAGTCGCTATGATTGCCTCTCTCCTCTGCTGCCCACATTCATAAAAGGGAAGAGGAAATGTAGGTAAAAGAACACTGAATGAGAAGATAAAATTGTAGGCCTTGGATATATGGGTAAGATGGCAGTCCATTGCTGATCCATAGCACGACTCAGCCCTCTATCATATGAACCAAACACTAAATTTAATCATCTGATGCACTTTATGAAAAGTAAATATATTAAAATATTTTATTAGATAAATTGGGAGAAGTTATTTATATTGTACCAACTGTATAAAATTTATGCACAGCAAGTTACACTGATTTAATGTACTAAACACTATCAGTAAACGTACACCTATTGTATAAGGAGACATGGAACTAAAACATCAACTTTAAAAATAAAAAAACCTAGGGTATATTTTTACCACCAAAAAGTTGAATAAGAATGGATATATTTTTTGTTTTCCTTTGAACAATACTTCTAAACATCTTGCTAAATCCGGTATGCCTATTGTGTGTAAATTCCTAGACTCGACAGAAAAAACTTGTTTCGTTGGTTTCTCTAAAATACTCATGCAGATACTCTGTTGAGTTTTGGCGCACTCTGAAGTTTGTCATTTATATTTTTAATGCCACATAGCCTGACCCTGATATTCAGATTCCAAAATGATGTCATGATCTTTTGAATGATTCTCAATACTGTGTCAATATCACCAGACTCACTCACCACCACTACCCAGTCAGAAGCATGGACTCACACAATTTAAAGGAAATGTCTCAGTTTGAAAATATGTATGTCTCCTATGCATAGGGAGATTTCCAGATGATATGTTTAAATATGACTCACATGGGTCAGTCTCCCACCAACCATGACTGTACCATCAGGCATGTCTGGACTTGTCCTGGAACACGGTGTGTGTCAGTTAGATAGCCAGGTCCCCCAGGTTTCTTTGCTTTCATAGGGAGTCAAAGAGAAGACATTAGGATTGTGATTGCAAAATGAATTTTAATAAAGAAATGGAAAATATCAGGATAATAATAGTAACCAATGATTGACCCTAGAGGGTAGGTATTATTACAGAGATAACAATTTTTAAGATGAAGATGCTTCCAGGAATAATTTGCTGAAAGCCTTAGAATTCAGAGATTTCAGAGTCAGCATTCAAATCACTGCCTCTCATGAATTGGTATACTCTCTTGGTCTTCAAGAGAGTTTGGGAAGATAAAAATTTCATCTCATTCCTGATCCTCACTTGAAATGAACATACTGCAAATTTTAGGGGAAGGAACCACTAAAATAATCTGTATGCCAAGCTCTAAAACATCCAGATGTGCTAAAATCTCAAATTACAAAACGGATTAATTAGGGATATATTTTACATGTTAATAGCAGTGCCAAGGAACCAGAGAAAACCTGGGGATGAAAGATTTGAGCAGTGAGTTGGCACACCTGGATCAGTGTCTCCTCTGTGAATCAGGCTTTCTTGGGAAAATAGATTTACGGAGATGAAGTTCTTGTAAGCTCCTCTCTACATCTGCTAATTTCTGTCTTTCAGAAATAATCGTATCCTCCTATCTATGTAAAAAGACCTAATTAAAATGATGTACTTACTATCATCCAGTCATTTGCTCTTTCAATGGATATTTATTGAGCAACTACTGTATGCGAGACACTATTCAAATATACATCAAAGAATGAACAGCTTCTTCTTCTCAGGATGTTTATTTATTTTTTCTCCTATCATACTGAAGACTGAATCAATTCACTTCACAATTAATGTAGGGAAAATATGGGGAAGAAAAAATATACCTACTCCCATTTTTCTAATTTAGAAAATGTAATAAAAACCAAGATGATCCTTTTCTCTTCCATTCTTACCAACCCACTTATAACATGGAGTTTTGTGACTTTTAGAGTGAGAAAGAAACAGATAGAAAATGAGACAGTGAAAACGAGGGGGGGAATCCAAATGAGTCTGTAAACTAGTTTTCACCTGCTTAGATGATTCTGAAGAGATTTTGTTATGAAAACCCAAAATAATGAGTGATCACTATTTTCTTTTCTTCCTCTGTCTTCAAGACCACCATTGTCTTGTCCAGCCCAACAGAGAATGTGATCCAAAATAACAGATGTACCCTGTTGAGGCCAGTGTCTAAAAACACATAGACTGCATAGTATTCCATGGTGTATATGTGCCACATCATTTTTTTAATCCAGGGTGAAGCTGGAAACCGTGATTCTCAGCAAACTAACACAAGAACAGAAAACCAAACACCACATGTTCTCACTCATAAGTGGGAGTTGAGCAATGAGAACACATGGACACAGAGAGGGGAACATCACACACCAGGGCCTGTCCAGGGGTTGGGGACTAGTGGGGGGAGGGATAACGTTAGGAGAAATACCTAATGTAGATGATGGGTTGATGGGTGCAGCAAAACCCCACGGCATATGTAGACCTGTATAACAAACCTGCACATTCTGCCCATGTACCCCAGAACCTAAGTATAATTGAAAAAAGTTAATTCCAATGTTAGCTATGCATGATTTCATTCATTAAAAAAAAAACACAGAGACTTAGGCTGAAATAAGGTGTAAGCAAATGTGTCTCCTTTTGTATTTCACATTGTAAAAAATCCTCAGAACAAAGATGGAAAGAGGCATCTCAGAGTTTTTCAGTCGGCTTCTCTGTTCATGGTGCTACACTAATTTAAAGCTCAGTAAGGGTGAAGAAATTGGACTAGAAACCTGATTCTGAAACTATCATACATCCAGAAAAGGAATGAAGTAATAAAACCCAGCTGGCCATACACGAATTTTTAAATCGCTACTGACTAAAAGAAAATGGAGAAATATTAGTTGGTAAAAGCGATGTTTTAACCAGTCCGAAAGCTTCTACTCAGGGAACAAAGGAGAAGCAGCCATTTAAAATAGTACTTTGTGTCAGTAAGTTTATTAAATAGGAAGACTGGCAAGCCTGGTTAAAAGTAGACTGTCCATCCCATTAAATTACAGAATATTAAAAAGGTCAAAGCAATATAGAAGTCCTCTAATTCATACAAAACACTAAAATTCTGATTTCTCATACTCCTGACAAAGATTGTAATTGAGATTTGAAAAGGGTAAAATATTTATCTAGTCCTTTGACAAAGATTGAAATGAGAATGTGGCTGGTCACAAATGTAACCTCGCAAATGTAATGTGAAAACCAATTTTTATAAAGGCTGAACCAAAACTCCTATATATTTTGTCCTTGCAAGGAGGATCATAAAATGGTTATAAGAAAATCATTTCTTTTTAAATCTTTTAATATATATTTACATGTTATCTCCTTATGTATAAAATTATATGACTTATCTAAAGTTTCTATGAGCTTCTATGTCACAGAAGCATTAAGTCTTCATTTATTCTATAGATCACTTTGTGGTTTGCTGTTAAGATTTAGTTTACTTCATACATTGTTAAAAATATTCAAGAATAAGAGCCCTGTAAGTACATCAAATCCTTGGAAAAGATATGCGATGTAAATTGCAATGTGTACACAATAATGGTGTGACTTTGTTTGTAATAAACATTTAAAATGACCGACTTTCTCATAAATACACTAAGTAGGATGATCTATGAGATTTCTAATTTATTCTTGTTTAAAATTTAACCATGCTTTTTTAAAGCATATCAATTTTGTTAATACCATGTAATTAAAACATGTCAGTGCACAGCAAGTTTTAGTCTAAATTAATGACTATGAGAATTATTTTAATTAAATAACCAATTATAGAAAAATCGCAAGCATGAGAGCTGACATTTAAATGAATTTCATTTAAATTGCTTCTTAACATTGTCCCATCTAGGACACTAATGCAAAATGAACTATTGTATCAACTTAGATTATCACTATTTTTGTATGCACATAATGTATTCATATTCAATCACTGGAACTGAGTAGGATATTTGGTATTGATCTAAAACTTCTATTAATAAAACACAACAGAATAAGCTAAAGTAAAAACAAACCATCTTTCTTTTTTATAATATGGACTTCTAAATGCTATTACAATTCTCACAGGGGAAATATGTTTATGCATTTGGGAATTATACCTAATTAAATCAGGAGACTTTGAGCTCCACTTTTAACTGGATGTACATACACAGCTTCAGTGCTTTGCACTTAGTGGGTCTCTATGAATGCTGGTTATCAGTGATAATATGTGTATTTTTCTGTCTTCTTTTTTTTTTTTTTTCTTTCAAGCATACTGCTGAGGTATATGGCTTTCCCTTGGGAACTGAAAAATTCAAGATTCTTATCAGATAAGAAAGTTACCTGTTCTATGAGAATTCAGCTGGATTTATGTTTACATGTTTGTTTTTATACAGCTCAAACACTACAATGTCATTTTCTTTTGAATAAACTTTTGTTACTACTTTTAGAATATTATTTACATTTTTGCTATTCATTTCATATTCATCCTCCCACAAATATTTTTTTAAAAAAGTGAAACAACCAATTATATAATAACTTTCCCCACTAAAAACCTTTAAGTTCATAATACTATTTCTGGGAGAAGAGGAGAATACATGAACAAAAGGCAAATTTAGAGAAATTGTGCTGTCTTATTGATTGCAAAATGCAAGTGTGGAAGGCACTATAGAAAAAGTTTTGTTTTTATAGGAAATGAGGTTTAACACATTTTGATTCATTGCCAAACCATCGGTAAGATTTTAAAGGAAATGTTTTATCTATGTGTACCAATTACTCCTTTGTTTGCTGTCATGTCACACAGTTTGATACAGAAATTATGATTCTAAATGGACTATTAATGCCTTTTAGTTGATTTTTTCGAAGATGAGTTTTATACATCCCTTTGGGGAAAAATCTTATTTATTTAGTGTTTGCAACCTATCATAAAAGGAGCATTCTCCATGTTTTACTGGAAAAGAGAAAGCAACTGTATTTAGATTTGACTAGTTAATTGTTCTTCTTCATTGGAATGCATTAGGGCATGCAGTTTAATTATTATGTTCATACTTCCACATTTCACTTTTTTATCATCAAAAATTATTTAATATCAGAAAAATGATAATGCTTTTCTACATATTTCATCTTGCTATCACTTTAAAAATAAAGAGGAAAGGAAAAGACCACTGCATTTGTTGTTCATTGATTAACCAGTAATGTTATGTATAAATAATGTATCTGACAGTATGGCAGCCCACTTGGGACATTATGCCATTTACTACAAAATAGGATGCAACATACAACTGAGCAGTGAGAACAAATTAAACATCTTTCCTTGGTAACTTTAGCGTTTTTATTAGGTGATAAACATCACAGTGAGAGCAAAGCAGATGTAGTTATTTCAGTAATATTAACCTTAATCGAAAGCTAACTTGACATATAGCATAATACTTTTTCTTTATAAATTATTTTCAATAACAATGGAAACAAAGTTTTCCAAAATTATGAGATATTTGTAAAAAATTAATGATTATCTTGTGTAAAATTTCATCTATACATAGTGAATTATACTATTAATATTGATGAAAATATTTAAACATAAATCTGGTGTCTTATGAGCATGAAAAATGCCCAAGCATTTTCCATGTTGTGTTTCTTTTGTCTTAACAAACATGTCCTACAGTGTTATTTGACTATGTGTGAATTTTATTTTTTCAAGACTGTGTTAATATAATCCTCAAACTATTTTAGAAGCAACTAAATAGTGAATAAAATGAAGAGTAGAAATGTAATTAGCAATCGACATCCATTTCCCCTTCATTCTTGTTTTAGTCCGTCATTTATTCATGGAGATAGAGGTGAAAAACTCAGTCCTTAAAGTAATTAACAATTGTGTGGTTGACAACAGATGTTAAAGTCCATGTAATATACCAGATGTGTTGTTGTAACAGATCCATCCTTAGTATATAGCAGTGAACAAAACAGATTCTGCCCCACATCATTTTTATATTCTAACAGAAGAGAATAGTCCATAAACAGTAAGCGTAAGAAATACATGAGTTATATCGCATGTTATAAGGGGAAAAGTGCAATGATAAAAAGGAAAAGAAAGTAGCTGAAGGTAAAGTGGATGGGGGAGGATGGCTGTGAAAGTGGTTGGTGGAGTAGACTTCATTGAGAAAGGGATACTGGAGGAATGATTGAAGCAGGTGACAAGTTAGCCTTACCTGGGAGGGAAGTGAACCAGCCAGAGGGAACAGTAAGTATAATGTTCCTGTTGGGATTCCGCTTGGCATGTCTGAGGAACTCTAAGGAAGCTAATGTGGCTAGAACAGAGTAAGCAAAGTCAGAGAAGAACTATGAGAGGAGCTGGGATGCCAGATCATAGAGGGCCTGATGGGCTGTTGTAAGGAATCTGGACTTCGTAAGAAATGGGGAGGCGAGGCAGGGTTGTGAGCACAAGACTGACATGATCTGACTTACGTTTACAGGATCACCCTGCCTTCTATACTGGCAATTCACTGGAGGAGATCAAAGGTGTGTTAGTCTGCTAGAGCTGTCAAAACAGAATACCACAGACTGGGTGTCTTAAAGAACAGACATTTATTTTTTCAAAGTTCTTGAGGCTAGAAGTCCAAGAACAAGATGCCAACAGAGTCAGTGTCTGGTAAGGCCTCTCTCCTTTATGGGCAGTCACATTCTTTCTGTGTCTTCTCATGGCCTTCTTCACGTGTGTTCACTTCTGGTGTCTCTTCTTCTTCATATAGGGAAACCAGTCCTACTGGATTATGGCCCTTGCCTTATGACCTCGTTTAACTTCAGTCACCTCCTTAAATGTCCTAGCTCGAAGACAGTCACCTTGGGGAGTTAGGGCTTCAACACATGAATTCAGTGGGGACACACTTCAGTCTATAACAAAGAATAAAAGAAAGAGACTATTATAGCAAATCAGGTGAGAAATGATGTCCACTCAAATCATGATGGCGATAGTGGAGGTGCTGAAAAGTGATTACATTCTAGAAATATTTTGAAGATAGACTGAAAAGGATTTCCTGATTTATTGGAAGTAAGGCATAAGTGAGAAAATTAAGGTAAAGATAACTGTAAAGTTTTTGCTATGAACAATTAGAAGAATGGAGTTACCATCCCCTAAGACTGATTAGGTTGCTGAAGGAATAGATTTGGGGCAGGAGGGCAATCAAGAGTTCAGAATTGGACGTGTGGTATGAGAGAAGTCTTTATTATATGAAGTAGTGGAGATGTGAAGGAGGCAGTTGCACTTATCAGTTTGGAAAGAGTTGGAAAGATGGGTAGAATGAAAACAGAAAAGTGGAAGTCTGTGACATATAGATGTTATTTAAAGCCATGAGACTGGAGATAGCAAGAGTGTGCGTAGATGAAAAGGAGATGAGTCCAAATACCTGTCATCCACAGTTAAGAAGTCTGGGGAAGGAAATGAACCAGCAAAAAAGGGTGAGAAGGCAAGAGATCAGAAGAATGGAAAGAAAGCCAGTTAAGAGTATAAAACGCCAATAGAAGAAAGTAAATCAAGGAAGAGGGATTGATTGTTCCAAAGGCTGCTAACAGTTGAGTGAGATGAGGGGTTGAGGAATGGCCACTGGGTTTAGCAACAAAGACTTTCACCAGATTAGTTTCACTTGGAGTAAGTTTAAGAGAGAATGGAAGGAGAGAGCTCAGATAAAATAAAAACAGACAACATTTTCCAAATAATTTTGCCTAAAAGGGAAGCAGAAAAATGAGCTGTCTGGGGGTAGAGATGATCAAGTAAAGGGTGTAATTTTAGAATAAGAGAAATTACAGCAGGATGTTTATTTACTGATCAGAATAACCCAAGTAGAGAATGAAACACTGATGGTAAAGAAGAGAGACAGAGGACAGAGAGTGTTATTCTAGACAGTGTGAGAAGAGGTGGGACGTAGGCAGAAATGATGGGGCTGTACATGGAAACATAGATAGTTCTGTTTGTGGTATCAAGCAGGAAGGCAGACAACTTGGGTGCAGATGCTGGTGTATGGTTAATGTGGTAAAACCTAAAGAAGTTTTCCTCTTACTGCTTCAATTTCCTCAGCAAAGGAGGAAACAATGGGCATAAATTCTAGCTCTAATTAAGGATGGTTTTCAAAGCACTTGACCTCAGGGTTTGGAAAGGTCTACAGCTGTTGGTCAACTGAACAAAGGATGACAGACTAGTTGGAGGTGTTCGCAGGTAGAGGCGAGTGCATCTGGGGAGTGATAGTAACTTAGATTTACATGTCTCTTTACTATTCACAAAATATATTTTATCATGATTCCTTACAACAGACTTTCGAAAAAGGTATTAGTGATCCTATTACACAGAAGAGAAAAGTGAGTCTCTGTGTTAGTCTGTTCTCAATAAAGACACACAGGAGACTGGGTAATTTATTTTAAAAAGAGGTTTAATTGACTTATAGTTCCACATGGCTGGGGAGGCCTCACAATCATGGCAGAAGGCGAATGAGAAGCAAAGTCATGTCTTACATGGCAGCAGGCAAGAGAGCTTGTGTAGGGGAACTCCCCTTTATAAAACCATCAGATCTCGTGAGACTTATTCACTATCACTAGAACAGCATGGGAAAGACCTGCCCCCATGATTCAATTACCTCCCACCAGGTCCCTCCCATGACTTGTGGGAATTATGGAAGCTACAATTCAAGATGAGATTTTGGTGAGGACACAGCCAAACTGTATCAGCCTCAGAAGAGGCCATTTGCCAATAAATAAGTAGCAGGAATCTGAACTTCTAGAAGGAATTCTTCCTTGAAAATATCTTAAATATTAAACTTTTTAAAGATGTTGATCAGATATAACATTGTTTATTAGAGAAGAAAATTCACCATTATGATCAAAACAGAAAATATGTTACACAAATGGGAGGCCATTTTTTTCCTTTTTTCATCAAAGCAATCTAGGGTATGAACATTTGATGACATAATCCTCACAAATAGGTTGACAGGAAACAGTTCAGTCAGTTTGATTCAGAACTTGAAGCCATTTTCCCCATTGGCAGTAACTGCCCCCCCTTCCTCTCTTCCTTACACTCAGCTGGGATTTTTTTCCATAATTAATCCCCAAATACTGAGCATTCCGATTTGTGTAATGCTCTACAGGTTGTAAAGTGTGTTCACATCCATTATATCATTTCTTCCTCACCACAGCAGAGCAGGCAACAGTTTGTCCAGACCCCTAACAGTTAGGGTATTTGCATGAGAGAAGGGACCACAGTTGTTATGTTCCCCAGTGCACTGCCAGCATGCAGCCTGATGTAGAATGGAAGTTCATCTAATATTGAGTAGGGCTGTAGAAATCAGACAAGCATCATTCCCATTTCACAGATAAAACTGAAGCTCCAAATTACAGTTAGATGTCAACTCATAGAGGCACAGAGTAAAATGGTGGTTACAAGGGTGTGGGGCGTGGGGAGCTGTTGATGAAAGGGTTCAAAAATTTCAGTTGTGCAAGATAAATCAGTTCTGGAGATCTAATGTATAGCACAGAAACTATAGGTAACAATACTGTGTTTTATACCTGAAATTTGCAAAAAGGGTACACCCTAAGTCTTACCACACACACACACACACACACACGTATCCTGTAAGGTGATGGACATGTTTATTAGCTTGATTGTGGTGATCATTTCACAGTGTACACATATATCAAAGCATCAAATTGTATACCTTAAATATATACAATAAACAATTAAAAAATAAAAGGGAATTGTATTTAGAAATAAGGTTAAGTGATTGGCTATAGTATCATACTATATACTAAATGACTGTACTCCCTATTAAACTTCTCGAAATGTCATTAGATTGACCTTCTGCCAGCAAAATAGGAACTTACATGTTTATGGAGACAGATTAGATAATGTATTATCTTCACAACTAGATGCATAGGTAGGATGCTTTGAGAAATTGGTCTTGTTATACAATTGACATAACCTAAAGTAATCTTTCAAAACTTTCAGTTAATAAAATTGTCCCTATTTTAACCTCACAAAATAGACAGATATTTCTTTTTTAGCTTAAAGTACAGCATGATTCTGTACTAACTCTTCTTTGGATTCTTTTTTAAATATATGTTTATCATTTATAAGTTATCTAAAGATACAAAATTGACTAGTATCTAAAGGAAAAGAGTTATCAGAAAACTTACATTATACTTATGCTTGCACTTCTGTTCACAAAGGTAAGTCCCTGTTCACGTTTTCTATTGCAATTACAGCTTTTTGAAAATTAAAATCCTGATTGAGACTGATGACCAGCTAAGGTATACTAGACCCATGAAATGCAAGTGAAATCACACAAATCTTTATGTAAAACATCCTTTTAAGAAAATAAGTGTTAACACATAGTGCAATCGTGTTTTTTTATTCTAACAGCCAAAATTTGGTATTTTGTCACCATTCTTTCAGCATTCTAGATTGTATTCCTTTTATCATCTATCGATAATTGACAACACCTAACAGAGACTCTATGTGTGTGTGCATACATATGTCCAATGTGACTTCTCGTGTCATGTTGTAGTTTTGGATCCTACCACTTGATGGCAGATATGGTAAAAGTCAGTTTAAAAAGGGGGAAGGGGAGCCCAAATGCACAGAAACCTTGTTGGAAATGCAGAGTTCCCGTATCTGTGGATCTCCACATGGTTCTCTTCAGAGATTCGGAATTGAGATGCCACCCAGAACAGTACCGGGCTGATGGGATGAAGGTGCGTGGCAAATGGGAAGCAAGACAATGCCAGGAGGACAGAGAGAGAACAAGAGAGAGAGGGAGGAAGTCATGGGAAGGAATTCCCTACAGGTCATGACATGACACTCCTAGTGAAATAATCTCATGATTATTAGATATCCTTCTTCTTAGTTTTATGATGGAGCATCTGCAATAGACGGGAGAAAGAATCTAGCCTTCAAATATCTATATATACAGGTATCTTGAATTCAGCTACAAGTCATGGTATGACATTAATATTGAAGTAATCAGCATTGGAAATTCTGTGAGTTTTATAAGGGAGCATCTACCTAGAGGAGGGAGAACCCAATTTGGCCTTCAAATATTCATCTATGCCTCTCTGTCTGTATCTATATAGACACAGGTACAGCAATACTATACGGTACCATACTTTTATCCAAAAAAGAAATACCTACTTTGTGAGGTTAAAATAAAGACAATTTTATTAACTGAAAGTCTTTAAAGATTCCTTAAGTTATAGCAATAGAATAGTAATTCTGATTTCTCAAAACATCATACCTAAGCATGTGGAAATGGATATTTTGTTATACTAACGATCAGGACCAGCTAAATAATTTTTCAGGCCTAGCACAAAGTGATAATGTGGGTACCTGGGTCAGAAGGCGGAAAAAAGTGATGTTAAGGATGCTAAAATGTTATGCTGTTTTGTTTATTCCAGTCTCCCTCTTGTCTTATCATGATGGTTTTTATTTGCTACTTAATGTCATTCTACATAATGACAAATAAAAATTCCAAATTATTAGCATAAATTTTACCATTCATCTTTGTTTTGTGCAATGACAGTTTTAAATACAAACGTAGAAACATTTGACTTGTATTCTGGGTCACCACAATTATGTATTTTATGTTTTGTAGCTCATTCAGACATACATATTTTATTCTTCATTACCAATATAATGAAGAAGTTCCATAGAACTAACTCAACTATTTTTTGTTTCACTGTTTTGTTTTGATATGTACATATTGTCTACCTTTAGCTTACTGATGAGTAAGGAAGGATTGAAGGAAAGGGAACGATGGGTTGCTCTATGCTTCTCTTTCTTTCAAAGTCATCATTTTCAGCGTATGTAGTTGACCAATACATAAAAGAAACACAAATAAGAAAGAATATAGAGTTTTTAGTTATTTGTGTTTGTTAGAAAGTAATTTGTCCATTCTTTCTACTTTTGAAGCATGTTCAGATTTAAATGGAAAATGTGGTCTCCTGGAAATGTCAGTACTCCCATTTATTCAATTGTACATGTAACACACCTTGGATGTGTTTGAGTCTTGCTCCACGAGAACTTGGCACTGATGGAGTACTGCATGAAATGTATGAAATATCTAAAAATGGGTTGACAAGGAATGGGACTTCCATATCAAACACATCTGTCCTGTGCTCATTCACATGCTCTACTGTCCTATCTGACTTCTCTTACAAAACACAAGTTTGAAGAGAAAATTATTAAAACTCACAAGACATTAAAGCAGAGCATTAAACCAAGCATGGGGTCCTTCTGAACACAGGGCACTGTGCAACTGTATAGATTTTACATCTTGGAAACTGCTCTTGACAATGTTACTCTTTTTTTTTTTTGAAATATGAAAAAATAATCACACAGTGGCTGCCATCAATAAATGTTTTGAATGATTTTTCAATTGTCTATTTCACAAAATTCTCCTTCAATGTTGTTCAAAGCCAAGAATAGGAATTTACCTGTCTTTGAAAGACTTCACCTTAACATTCATTAAAGTCATTTCTATGCATGTAACAAATGCTCACATGTGCCCCATAAATATGTAAAATAATTTATATCAATTTTTTGAAAGGCTATTTTCTTTCTGGAAGCGCATGCAGATTCAGTGTTTCCAATTATCCATTTGCTTGCCTCCCTGGAGGGTTTTGCACCTGGGGGCAGTGCACCTTAGTAAGAAACAAGACCAGTGAGAGTATGCCTGCTTTTGTGAAGCTAGCTAAAAGGCACGATGAAAGGGGAGATGGAAAAGAGAAACTTGCCCTTCTTTATGGACTTATTTTCAGGCAAATCAATTGGAGAAAAAATTATATATGGAAGTTGATGATCTGGACATTGATTCCTTAAAGCTATGTACACCTGGGTACCCTTTAGAAAGTCTTCACATGATTCCAGTATAATGGAGTTCCTCAGTTAGAAAGTTGGTTAGGGAAGTAAAAACAAATCCATAATTTACATATATATAAAATCAATAAAAATCTTGACAAAATTTAAGTTGTACAAAGAAACTTCTGATTTTATCCCCAAAACTTGAGTACAATAAGTCCTTGTTAGAGGCATTGGAAGAATTACATTTGGCCATTTAGCTGAGGAATGACACAGTTGCTGGGGTTTCATTGCTCATAACTCCAGAGAATGTGGCTGAGGAAGTTAATTCTATTGAATTCTTAGAAATGAAATCTCTAGTGTTCTTGGCATAATAATACATGTGTTTCCTTTATCTTTTAGACTTAGGTTTTTTTTTTTTTTTTTTTTTTTTTTAAATTGAGCACATTGTTTATATAGGACACCTAATGTAAAAATCCAAGTTTAAAAAGTTTCTTGGTAAAGCCCTGTCTTTAGAATTTTTTAAGACACATACTCACTGATGAGTTCTCATCCTTAACACTTTATCTACTTATTTTTACTCTGTGAGTAATATCTTATGTAGATGAGCCTAATGTATATATAATCTTGCCTATATTTTAAAGGACTATCATATACTATTCTTCTGAAACTAAAAAAGGCTTGCATTACCTTTATTTAAATTTTGTTCTAGTATTCTCTCTGATAAGTTTACAATTTTGTTTTCAAGATAATATTCTGCACAAGAATAAATGAACTTCAGGTTCTGTAATCCACAATTTATCACAGAGCCCTTTTTTATGCAGCACAGAAAGACTGAGCACCTAATATGTGTCAGAGGCACTGTATGCTATGAGTGCACACAGTGGTAACATACAATGGTAATAACACGGAGAGTTTTTGTCGCCTTGGCTGTAGACATCTGGGATGAGCTAGGAATGTTTGCAGCTTTTATGGACCTTTCCTTAGTCTTTAAGTCAGTGAACTCACTAAGCTGCAGAAGCTCATAGTATAGAAACTGTTTATTGTTATTCATACAGAATTTCCATCCTAATACCATTCAAGTGACAATGTTTATAGGTATAGTCTCTTGAAAGATAAGAAAAATGATTTTGGCTTGTAACACCAGCAATTTGGGAGGCCCAGGTGGATGGATCACTTGTGGTCAGGAGTTCAAGACCAACCTGGCCAACATGGTGAAACTCCGTCTCTACTAAAAATACAAACATTAGCTGGGCATGGTGGCACATGCCTGTAATTCCAGCTATTTGGGTGACTGAGGCATGAGAATTGCTTGAATGTGGGAGGCGGAGGTTGCAGTGAGCCAAGATTGTGCCATTGCACTCCAGCCTGGGTGACAGAGCAAGACTCTGTCTCAAAAAAAAAAAAAAAAAAAAGAAAAATGATTTCGAATGAAATAAACATGACAATGTCTTTTAGATCCCATTCTTTTTTAAAAAAATAGATTTAAGGGTACAAGTGCAATTATATTACATGGATATATTGCATAGTAGTGAAGTCTGGCCTTTTCATGTACCCATCATTTGAATAGCGTATATAGTACCCAATAGGTAGTATTTCATCCCTTAACTGCCTCTCACTCTCCTACCTCCGGGAGTCTCCAATGTCTATTATTTCACTCTGTATGTTTGTGTGTACCTGTTGTTTAGCTCCCACTTGTAAGTAGAACATGTGGTTTTTGACTTTCTGTTTCTGAGTCATTTTACTTAGGATAATGGCATGCAGTCCCATCATGTTGCTGCAAAAGTTCATTTTATTCTTTCTTATAGCTGAGTAGTATTCCATTATATATATTTTAAGTTTTATGTATATATACACACACATACATACATATGATGGACACATGTTGATCCCGTGACTTTGCTGTTGTGAATAATGCTGTGATAAACATACAAACCTGGTGTCTTTTTGATATCTGCATTTTGTGGTACATACCCTGTAGTGGGATTGCTAGATGGATTGGTAGTTCTAATTTTAGTTCTTTAAGGAATCTCCATACTGTTTTCCATAGAGGTTGTATTAATTTACATTCCCACTAACGTTGTATAATCGTTCCCTTTTCTCCACATTTTTGCCAACATCTGTTCTTTATATTTTAATCATTTGAAGCTGTTTTTGGATGAGATATCTACATACCACCCTAATATTGAAAATAGGAGAAAAAAGTATTTTTTTGTTGATGAAATGGCTTGATTGTCATGTACTAGAAATGACCTCAACACATAATTGATCCTGTCTTTTAATTATTGTCAGAAATAGTGGCATAAGATCAACTATTCAAAACTCAAATCATAAGTTTTGGCAGATGTCCTCTAGCTGTAATTGGCTTCTATCCAATACTTCCACGTAACAGGTCAAATCATTCAATCATCTATGAATACATTTGGCCAATTAATCTATCTTGAAGAGTCACCACGAGTTACATTGCTTAAAATGAGATATGTTTTATAGATATTTTTGTGAGATATTTTATGTCTATGGTGTGGAGTAGAATGGGCATTGGTAACCACCACCTTGAAATTAATCTGGGCTATATGTCTAATTTTTGAAACAGAGGCAGAGTTATTTTTTGAGAAAAATCTCAACCCTTCTCTCAGTCATTCCTTTGGCCCACTTCCAAGCAAAGGTGACATGGCCAGTTTTCAAAAATGTATTTTATGCCTATCCTGTGTTCATCAAGTGTCAGGCATATAACTTCACTTTAAAATTGCAACGTTGAATTTTACTCTTTTTGTCAAACAATTTTAACCTTGAACTCTCTGGTGTCCAAATCTTCCCAAGGATTCATTTCAAGAAACAATATTTATGAAAGAGATATGATCCACATATGATTCTAGGTATTCTTCATTTCATTCTGGGGTCAGGCCAGCTGCATATTTATAACATATTGTTTTGTGATAACAAAGATGGCTTTTACCACATTTTTTTCAGGAGAATGGCAGTGACATCATTAGGGGACATACTAAAAAACATAATAAGAAACAGCGATCATTAGCAGGGCTGTCCCTAGGGATAATTGAGGGCATATTCACTTTTATCACATATAAAGGAGATCACATAACACTGTTTCCCTTACAAAAATTGTCTCTCCCTTACAGGAACTGTGATCCAATTTCTTTTCTTGGGAAACAGCTTACAACTCTTAACTAGAATTTTTGGTATATATGCTTGTGTACTAACCTTACTTCTGGCTTTAATTTTTTTTTTTTTTTTGAGACAGAGTTTTGCTCTTGTTGCCCAGGCTGGAGTGCAGTGGCGTGATCTCGGCTCACCGCAACATCTGCCTCCTAGGTTCAAGTGATTCTCCTGCCTCAGCCTCCCAAGTAGTTGGGATTACAGGCATGTGCCACCATGCCCAGCTAATTTTGCATTTTTAGTAGAGATGGGGTTTCTCCATGTTGGTCAGGCTGGTCTCAAACTCCTGACCTCAGGTGATCCCCCAACCTCGGCCTCCCAAAATACTGGGATTACAGGCATGAGCCACCGTGCCCGGCCTCATTTACTTTTTTATTCAATTTCCTCATCTCTTTTTTTATCCTATTCTATGTCATGTGTTATAGTAATGTGATAATATATAAAAGTAATATAAATTTTAAATAAAATATTTTGATAACTATATATGAAATAAACAGAAACATTCAGGATTTCAGAAATAGAGCCATTTCTCCTGTGGTTAGACTGTGAAAGGTGATTATAGAATTTGGTTAGTAGCAAAGAGTGGAGCTGAAGTTCTTTAGAGGATCAAGTGACACAAGCTACTGCATTAGTTTTATTATATGGGAATCTAGAAGCTGCTTAAGATGATAACAGCAGGTAGAGTAGAAAGGAGCACACTTGGTTATCTGTCTCAGTGTTTGAAGATCATGATTGGGTGCCTGGAAGCCCATATGAGAAAAATGAGAGAGTTGTAACACTCACAGTTAATGGCCTGGGCAAATTTGATGTAAAAGGGCAAAAGCATTTTGAGAAAAGATTTTGAGAACATAACGGATTTCCATAGGAAACAGTGAAAAGACTGGTGTAGGTATGGGTGAGGAAGAGCATGTCAGAGTGAGAAAGGGAGTCGGAAAGCTTAGTGCTTGTGTGTGGCAGAGGCATCCTACATTTATGCAGACTTTAGTTGATAAAGAGAGAAGGTCTGGTTAGGACTAACTGGTCTCAGTTCAAATGGTATCAGGACCTGGTTCCTATAGCCATCACCTCGAGTCTTGACTGGCTGCAAAGATATTGAAATAGGCATATCCAACATTTCATTTCCTACTTAATATGTGCTTGCAGGTATGCAGGTATATGGACATATCTGTTACCTTCATCAATTCTCTTAAGCTTCTCATTCTCTCCCAGAAATTTACACATCTAGAATCCAAAATAAGAAAGAAAAATTCAAATTGTGCTGATTGAAAAATTTACAAATGCAAAATAATGATGATATCCCTTGTATATGCATCTATCCAGTGCCTTTTACTCAGCTAGACCCCTCCTGTAGACAGGACCAGTAAGAGAAAGCTCTGTGCATCATCCCAGCTTGGTTTCAGCCCAAGTTCTATGTCTTCTTGCCCTGTTCTTGCCCCATTCCTTACCTCTAACTCCACTCCTGAGTTTGTCTAGCTCCTGACCTTTTAGATTTCATCTTCTACTCCAGACCCTAAATTTATTCCTTAGAGCTGACGACAGATTTATTGTCCTAGTATGATCTTTTGTGCTCCCATCTCAAATACAATTTTATGCTGATCTTTGTCTATATTCACTTCTGGACATACACACACCAGGTAGCTACCCTCTCTATCAAAACTGCTACTGGATACTCACCTAGCCACAGTGGTCAGAGTTAAACACTTCACCATTTTATGGGCCTAGTAAACAAATCCCCTCTGTCCCTAATCTAATTCTTCATTTTCAACATCATATTCACTCAACCCTCTGCTCTTGTCTAAGTGGTCTGCTAATCTGATAATGCAATCTATCCAAATGTGGCACTAGTTCACGTGCTAATGTCTCCTAAGGGTTAAATATATTTTAAAATTTGATCTTCTCTGGATTTTGTCATAAAAGTGTTCAAATTTCTATTAAGTGACAGTAGGAAAAGTAATTTGGTGGTAAACAGGGCCTTTGGGGCTATTAAACCTTTCAGGATAGAGAGCCACCCACTTCACATTCACAGTGAGTCCTTTGTTTCACCTGTTTTTGCCCCCTGCCGTATTAGAGTTCTGAGGTAACACAGGCAGGGAAGCAGATGGGTGTTTTGAAATAATAAAATAAGATACATGACTACAAATGAACACTATTATTTGCTTGGTGGTATATTCTTGTAAACATTATGTAGCTAAGTCTGAAAGTTGGGGATTATTTTGAGTAATAACAATTAAATTATTAATATGTCTGGAATATTTTATACAATTAACTAATCAATTAGTATAAAAGTTACAGTGAAAAAAATAAAACTGAAAAAGTTTAAATAAACTGCTTACATCACACTGTCTACTACAAAGAATAGCTTTCATTTATTCTGCATTTGTCATTCCAAGACTTTGCTGCATTCACTCATTTAATTGTGGCAACATTTCTATGAGGTGCTTACTTAGATATCTCCATTCACCTGTGAATAAATCGGGGAACAGAGAAGTTAAGTAACTTGCCCAGCACACCCAGGTAATAAATAATAAGGCAGGGCTCAAATTCAGGAGGTCTCACTCAGAGGTTACATTGTAGTCCCTCTAATAGGCTGCCCAGGTAAGAGACTGTGAGATTGAGATGCCCTCCTTCTCCATCCTCCTGCTCTCTCTAGCAAGCAGGAGACCTAATCACAGTACATCTGTTCCTCTTTCTCCCTGGGCGAAGCCCTTTATGAATTGGGAAGGGAAAGGTGTTTTGTTGGTACTCAGACAAAACAAAGAAAAAAATGAATAATGACTATTAACAAAACTTAATCCCAGGAAATGCCACTTGCCTGCTGTAAGTGTGTATCACTCCTCAGTATCATTGAAAGATAAACACACAACCCTCACAGGAAGCTATTTGGTTTGGGTAGCAATGATTTTTGACACTCAGGAAACTTGCAGTGCGTACAGAAACATAAAGAGCTTCTCACTGTACTTCTTGGTGGTGATAAAATGTTCCATAAATAAACATTTCACTTTGTTTCCTTCTTAGTAAAATTATCTTTGCTGCTTTGATAGATTTTTCTTGTATTTAGGGTAACCTGTCCTAACCTCTGTTGGAACAAAATGAGAAATACTCCCTATATACAAGATAAGACAAATCTAATAGTTGTGTTTGGAAACATCAAATAGTAGTGGGCTCAAGAAGTGTGATATAAAGCTATCAATTAATTTTGTTGTAACTGTATGCACCTGTGAACAACTGCTTAATTAAAGAGGCAAACAGAAATCTCTCACAATAATACCTCACATTACTTGCACTTATGTGACTGTCAATTAGCTAGAGTGGATAAACACAATTGGAAGCATGCCATGTGGACGTCTGGTAAAGAAAAGAAAAAAAAGAGAAAGATATAAGCAGAAGCTATGTGAATAAAGAAAAGAGGAGCCACAGACAAATATGGACAACTCTCTGTGGGATAAATATCCATTTCAATAAAGGAAATGAAAGTAGATTCTTTATACTGAAAGAACCAAACTCCCTCAATCACTGGAACAAAGAAAATGAGGCTTTCATACACAAATATACATCAAAAGAAAAAAGAGCCTGAGCATCTGGGCTGCTTGTGAACATGAGCTTAGTGCTGGTGTTTTATTTCTATATAAAAGAAAGCAAGGCGAATCCCTAGCCACTTGTCTCCCAAGATGATAATATTCTATCCCAAGGTCTCTCCCTACAATTTTACTCGTCCACAATTCTTTAGTCTTTCAAAAAAACAAAAACAAAAACAAAAAACAAAAAACACCACCAACAACAACAATTTTGGAAAGGTGCTGAGGGAAAGAAGCTTAAAACTTGTGAGAAGAGAATGTCAAGGTTTCCTCTGGGAAAAAAAGAGATGGATTGTACAAGTTGGAGATTTCTAGTTGTCAGCTTTGGCTCTCCAATGATTTATTTTACTAATTGAAGGAAAAGGACTGTGGAGTTATGAGACAGAAAATTGAACAGGCAACATTTGAATTATGATGAAATTATAGCCCACCACTAAAAGCCTCCTTCAACCTTTGCCATTGAAGAGGTAGCGAAATCGTTACTGCTTTAATCCAGGTACTCCTGAGGAAAGTTTCAATAATTTCTCAAGAAACCAGAAAACACATTTGCTGTCTTACTAGAGAACAATCACTCCAACCCTCCAAACCCACAAAAGGAGGGAGGCTCCTTGAGGGCTTATGGTTATGTCTGACTCTGGGTTTTCCTAGCGCCTAACATAGTTCCTGGCATTCAGTATAAATAAACTTAAATGAAAATTACACTTAAAAAACTTTCCTGTCCCACCCTTACTTTTCTAGTTCTTGAGCCTTTGAGGCAGGAAATAAGCTTTATTTTATGAGTGAAAACATGAAAATTTCACTGGAAGAAAGCCAGACTCACTTAACATAGTTGTTGTCTGCTAAGTCTTTGCTTGTCCTGCACACAAATCTAGAAAACATTTGAATGATCGAGTGGTCACACCTGTTGTCTGTGTGTCTGCCCAAAATATTCATATGACTATACATTTTTTTCTAACTTCCAAACCAGAGTACATTTCTAAGGCCGGTACAAAGAGATCCCTCAAAATAATGCCTAAAATTATTTGCAGTTGTATATCTGTGATAATATGCTCCAGTTCTGGCAGATCACCAATTTTTGTAAATAAAGTTTTGTTGGAACACAGCATGCTAATTCATGTATGCACTGTCTGTGGCTGATTTCACACTACAATGGAAGAGTTGATTAGTTGCAACAGAGACGGTATGACCTGCAAAGCCTATACTATTTACTATCAGGCCCTTTGCAGAAGCAGCCGGCTGACCTCTGATTTATTGAAAGTGATTAAAATTTTTCTTTAATGCTTGCTTCAAAAATGTCAGGCATTGTGGTATATCTCATTACCTCATTTACATGGTTTATTTCATTAAATTGACACAACAGATATATGTGGGTGATTTGCTTTTTACCCCCATTTTCACAGTTGAAGTTTAGAAAGGTTAAGTGGTTAAGTAAGTAGCCTGATGTTCAGAGGTCACTCTTAGATACCCTCCTTGAAGCCGTGCTCCTGGGTTGTTCAGTAAAGCTTCTGTTTACTTGCCTTTGTATTCCAATAACAATCTGTAATTACCTGTGAGGACAATTATTGCACTATTGCTATTGTTGATGATGTGTCCTGCTACCTGCCAACTAGACAGGCCTGGGTCATGTTCACTTCAATTCCATGCATGTATTCTCGGTGATTACAACATTGTAGTTGTTTGCTGAATTTTCATTGAATGAATGAGTGAATGCCTGTCTCTGTGTATGCTAGCATCTTAGCTCTGGCTGCCACAACTAAACACCATAGACTGGTGTTTATTGCTTAAAGAATAGAAAATTATCTTCTCATAGTTTTAAGGACTAGGAATTCCAAGATCAAGGTTCCAAGAGGCTTTGGTGTTTGGTGATGACCTCTTTTCCTAGCTCGTAGATGTCTATCTTCTTGCTGTATCCTCACGTGGAAGGGGCGCGGGGGGAAGAGAGAGAGAGAGAGAGAGAAACAGAAAACTCAGGTGTCTCTTCCTCTTGTGGGTACTAGTTTTATCAGGTCAGGGCTCCACCCTAATTTACCTTACTTAATTTAACCTTACCTCCTTAAAAGCCCTATCTCCAATACAGTCCCATGGGGGTTTAGGACTTTAACATAGGAATCTGGGGAGGAGCACACTTCAATCCATAGCAGCTAGAAAGGGAGACATCATATATTGGCTGACCCAACCTCCATTTTCAATCTCCGCTGCTTTGCTGTCTCTATTCTGAAGCTGTAAAAGTTAAAAATTTTCACTTGTAACTAGAGGTGGCCATGTGACTGAGACCGGCCAAGTTGTGGACATCTGTTACTTCAGCCCATTTCCCTTCTTTTTTATTTTTTGTCAGGACACAGACATGATATCTAAAAGTGCAACTGCCATCTTTGTATTACAAGATATGAAGCCACATGCTAAATATGGGAAAGCTAGTAGGGGCCCGGACCCTCAATGGTAATGATGATCTGAACACCAATCTTGTACTGCCTATTGCCAGATCTCTTGGTGCATGATACAGTACTTGCAGCCAAATGCAGTTTGAATTGATTTAACCTGGCATACAGTAATGACTCTTCCTAGTTATTAGAAGTACAGGCACCAGTTCTACAACTAACCAGTTCTGTGATACTGAGTATCACCTTTGTATCTAAGGTGCTGAGCTCAATGACTGCTACAGTTTCTTCCAGCTCTAAAATTAAATGATTTTATGGTTCATGCAGTGAATAATCTGGCAATAAGCCAGGACATTCTCAAATCATACACTAATAATTTGCTTAAATAAGAGAGTTATTGCAAGAGTTCATATAAGATAGATATTATTGTTGACTTTTTGAATATTTTTAGTAAACTTTACCTGTGAAACCTTCTTGACCTGCTGTCTTTGCCTTCTCTCAGAGAATTATTTTAAGTTTGTACTGATTTATTTTCTTAGAGAGATTTTGCTTGAGCTAGTAGGAATTGACAAAGAATGTTACAGTGTCTCTCGTGTCCTGCTCGTAGGTGATGCTGCTCTCTCAAACATGTCTCTGTGACTCCGATTGACCCTTAAATATACTGTTAAGCACATATTTTAAACATGACAAGATAATCAATAAATCTCATAAATATTGATGTCTCAGAGAGGAAATGCATCTTCGACTTGGGATCAGCATATGGAGTGCAGCACCCAGCCAGTCATCCTTCATGAGTCCTATAGAGAGTCATTGTCACATTATTTTTGCTTTCTTACTATGTCATTACAGATTGTGTCAAGGATGCCTGTCAGGCACTTGTACCAACAATGTTTTGAAGCCATGACATCATTTTGACATTAATTTCCATTTTTCCATTATTCCATAAGAAGCCCCTAATATCTCCTGTTTTATGGCAAGCTTTTTACTGTCTAAGAATTCAGACATCAACTGTGAATATTGCTTCTATGAAAAAAAAATGCAGAGAAAGACAGGTTGGTTGTTAATTGATGTGCTGAGGATTAGAGTAATCTTTGTATATCCTGGTAATATGATATACAGTGATTGGGCTGATTTTTCCCTCTCCTTTAAGTCCCTGCCTAATGACACCCCCATTTTTCAATTCCTTAATAGCCACAAGCCCGATAGTAGAAAAATCCTTGGCCTTACCAAGTACTTTCATTTGCAGGAATAACTTCAATGTGAGTGAGATAAAACAGTGGAAGGCAGTGATTTTTCAGAGTACTTTATACTGTCACCCACCCCATCCAAGTCTGTCACACTTACAGTAAGTGGTTCCACTAAAAACCTTCAGTTTATTGATGCCTCCTTCATCTTTCATTGCATGTTTGAATCTGGCTCTGTTAGAATGGACTGTGTATGATAGAAAGTGTTCTACACCCTGCAGAGAACTTACGGGAGTAGGAGATGTACACGTCCTTGGAGACTGGAGATGTTACAGGCTTTTCCTGCTCTTTGAGGAAGCATTTTCCTAACTAAATGGGCTAATTGTGCCCAGATTGGTGACAACATTTGAGTCCATAGTTAGAGAAAAAAAGTAGAAGGGTTAGTAGGAAAGTAAAGATGAACTCTTATCCTAACAGGGGTTCTTATGATCTAAGAAATAAGCTGAATACTCATTAACGTGCCAAGGATTAGAGCTGAGTTAGGACATTTATAATATTTTTGTGACAAAAATCTAAAAATGTGGGAAGTTTTTGATGCTTGAGGATAGCATAGTGGTAACATTATGAACTCTGGAGCTAGATTCCCCTAATTCAAAACTAGCTGTGTCACTTACAAACTGTGTGACCTTAGGCAAGTTACTTAACCTGTGTGTGCCTCATGGTCTCCTTCAGAAAATGGGGATGATAATAGTCTCTTACTTCATAAGGTTGTGATGACTGCATTACTATACCTAAAGCATAAAACAATATCTGGCACAAAGTAAGTGTCTATTTAATAAACATTAGTTATGATCAACAATTGGTCATTTTTTTTTTTATCATTCTGTAAGAGCACTTGTTTGTCAGGAATAAATCACAGCGCATCAGATACTCTCAGTGAGCTACAAAACTATATCTGGTCAAATCTCATTTCAATGGACCGAAGACTTTGTGATATGTCCATTTGGCTAGGCTAACCTATAGTCCTCAGAATTACTTTTCTGGTAATTCACAAGATGTGAAACTACATGCTAAGATGGAAAAGCTAGTAGGGGCCTGGATCCTCAATGGTAATTGATGATCTGAACACCAGTCTGGTACTGCCTATTGCTAGGTGTGTTTCCTTTCTGGTGTGTTTCCAGGTAGTATGGACTAAGAGAGAGATTCTCTCAAAAGACAGGTTGGTTGTTAGATTCTCTCAAAAGACAGGTTGGTTGTTAGATTCTCTCAAAAGACAGGTTGGAGGATAGAAGAGAGGTAGAAGCCATTCTATGAGGGGATTTTCCAGGTGTAATTTAAAACCTCTAAACAGTTGCCTTCAATTAATCCAAAGGTTGGGCCTGTCTGAATCTTATCAATTTATTCTGCCCTTCTCTCATTAGAATTTTAGGTATCCATAATTCATTTTCTGATCTTTATTTTCCTACATTTATCCCATCTCTCATGGCTTCCTTATTACCAGTCCCCAATATTCAAATAAAGTGAAGCCCTTTGAAAGAGAGCTAGAGCTTTTCTGAATCTAGATTCCAAGCTCCAGGTGATGGTCCCAGGATCCCCTTGCTGGTAAACGTCCATTCTTGAGTACCTGCTTGAGGACTGACTCCAAGCTTCAGTTTGTGACGTTCTACCCTGCCTGTGATCTTACCTTCCTGCCTGCTTGCCTACAGAATTTAGGGCTTGCTTAGCTCATCTCCACATTTTTGTAGGACAATTCCTTGTAATAAATTTACCTATTTAACCTATCTCTTGCTAGTTCTGCTTCTCTAGTTGAATCCTGATTGATATCCTACCAAATTTTTGGCCAAGAATACTACATATTTGAGTCAGCTTAAAGTTCAAACCCACTCTGAGATATCTGCTTAATTAACAGCATGGACAACAATTATAAAATCTTATTAAAAGAACTGTATAAAAGAGATAATTCAGCTAAAATACACTGGTGTAAATGATTGATTATTGGAACATTGGGGACCTACTGAGGAAGGCAGGAGAGATAAGTGTGGAAAAATAAAAATTTTAAAAACAAATTATGGAATATTGTGTCAAAAATTGCATTGAAAGTAGGGCAGAATGAAGAGATGTAGGTTTGAAAAAGACTCATGTTTAGGCAGAACAGAAGTTCATGCAAAATCAAGTAAGGCAAACAAGAAAAAAGATAGTAGCAATATTTTTTAAAAATAAAAAGAGATGAGAAAAATGTGACTAAGACTATGTATAATATAAAAAGCCCTAGTGAGTTAATGAATTCATACTACACTACGCCCCTGTATTAAATGTTGAACAAAAAACACAATTTATTTAAATAAAGTACATCCAGACAGGCATCTTTTTATTTTTATTTCTTTCTACAAGTCTCTTTAAAAATAAAAAATTAGTCAGCTACTACGAGAGTAAAAATTACTGTCTGGAAGCAAGTTGAGCATTTTCAGAAGATGAATTAAATCTCTCACTACAGATTAGAAGAATTTAGCGTATTACAGCCTTAGTTTTATCACTATGACGTTAGACATGGAAAAACTTCAAAGTAAGTAAAATAAGTGGAAAAAATATGTAGGTGCACCTCTCCCTTCCTGGGTATTCTGTGTGAAATCTGCTTGACAGACATTTCAGGAAGGAGGACAATTATGTAATCTTTAAGTGCAACTTAGACAACCGGAACAACAGTTCATTGCTGAACATATGGGAAAAGAAAGCAGAAAGGAGAATTTTGAGGGAAAATTCTAGGCTGGTGTGGTTTGAAAGATAGCAAAGACAAGAGCCTGATTAAACAGGGAAGAGAGGTGAGATAATTACATCTTCTTTTCATTATAACTTCTAATTGTAAAGAAATGTCATAATATTCAGAAAGTTTGGAAAAAATAATCAGCTCTGACCCTAGGATGCCATTTTCTTGCTTTCTATTTGATGGGGGTTTTAATATATTATGCTAAATTTGGGGGCAAGGAAATTATATACATTTTCTTCACTTTATATTATTTACTAACTGAAATAATGAAGATAATAAAACACTTCCCCTTGTACTAAGCCCCTGTATCTCTGGTTGGCTGCAACCTGGCTCTCAAGAAAATGGGTGTGTCATTAAGGAAGAATTTGGCCCCAAGAATATGAGAATACCATGTGGAAGATTTACTGTCAAATGATGGCTATCCATAATTGCTGTCATTAGGGCAACTTTCTTAACATCAATTCACTTAGCTTTATATATCAAAACAAATAGAACTTTAACTCATTTACTAAGGCAAGTTTATACTCTGATGTGTCTGAATTTGTCTCTAATTTGACTTTTATCCTGTAGAGGAAGTGGCATATTTGTATTAAAATACAATCAAATGCAGCATGATAGATTAGAGAGAATAGTGGAGGATTGAGAACTGTGAGTTCAATTTAGTGCAATGAAAATTTTTCTTGCCTTTTGAAGTGATATACAAGAAAACTGTCAAAAAAGTCATTGCTTAATACTAAAAATCTAAAAATAATCTTAATGCACAGTTGCTGGGTCAGTCAACAAACTGAATATTCAGACTATGGTTTAGCCTATACTAGGATGTATGTAGAAGACAGAAAATAACAATGGCTTTAATATATAGGTTTTCCATACTGCTTTCTTTTTTTTTTTTTTTTATTGAGATGGAGTCTGACTCTGTAGCCCAGGCTGGAGTGCAGTGGTGTAATCTCTGCTGACTGCAAGCTCCGCCTCCCGGGTTCACACCATCCTCCTGCCTCAGTCTCCCGAGTAGCTGGGACTACAGGTGCCTGCCACCACACCCAGATAGATTGATTTTTTTTGTATTTTTAGTAGAGATGGGGTTTCACTGTGTTAACCAGGATGGCCTCGATCTCCTGACCTCATGATCTGCCTGCCTTGACCTCCCAAATATAATTTTTGAAATAATTATTTTTTAAAAAATTATTATTATACTTTAAGTTCTGGGATACATGTGCAGAACGTGCAGGTTTGTTACATAGGTATACACGTGCCATGGTGGTTTGCTGCACCCATCCACCTGTTATCTACATTAGGCATTTCTCCTAATTTATCCTTCCAGTAGTCCCCGACCCCCAACAGGCCCTGGTATGTGATGTTCCCCTCCTTGTGTCTATGTGTTCTCATTGTTCAGCTCCCACTTATGAGTGAGAACATGCGGTGTTTGGTTTTCTGTTCCTGTGTTAGTTTGCTGAGAATGATGGTTTCCAGCTTCATCCATGTCCCAGCAAAGGACATGAACTCATCCTTTTTTATGGCTGCATAGTATTCCATGGCATATATGTGCCACATATTCTTAATCCACTCTATCGTTGATGGGCATTTGAGTTTGTTCCAAGTCTTTGTTATTGTGAATAGTGCTGCAATAAACATACGTGTGCATGTGTCTTTATAGTAAAATGATTTATAATCCTTTGTAATAATCCTTTGTAGATCCAGTAATGGGATTACTGGGTCAAATGGTATTTCTGGTTCTAGATCCTTGAGGAATCACCACACTGTCTTCCACAATGATTGAACTAATTTACACTCCCGCCAACAGCGTAAAAGCGTTCCTATTTCTCCACATCCGCTCCAACATCTGTTGTTTCCTGACTTTTTAATGATCGCCATTCTAACTGGCATGAGATGGTATCTCATTGTGGTTTTGATTTGCATCTAATGAGCAGTAATGATGAGCTTTTTTTTTTCATGTTTGTTGGTCACATAAATGTCTTCTTTGGAGAAGTCTCTGTTCACATCCTTCACCCACTTTTGGATTTTTTTTTTTTTTTTTTGATAAATTTGTTTAAGTTCCTTATAGATTCTGGATATTAGCCCTTTGTCAGATGGATAGATTGCAAAAATTTTCTCCTATTCTGTAGGTTGCCTGTTGACTCTGATGATAGTTTCTTTTGCTGTACAGAAGCTCTTTAGTTTAATTAGATCCCATTTGTCAATTTTGGCTTTTGTTGCTATTGCTTTTGATGTTTTAGTCATGAAATCTTTGCCCATGCCTATGTCCTGAATGGTATTGCCTAGGTTTTCTTCTAGGGTTTTTATGACTTTAGGTCTTATATTTAAGTCTTTAATCCACCTTGAGTTAATTTTTGTATAAGGTGTAAGGAAGGGGTCCAGTTTCAGTTTTCTGCATATGGCTAGCCATTTTTCACAACACCATTTATTAAATAGGAAATCATTTCCCCATTTCTTGTTTTTGTTCTGTTTGTCAAAGATCAGATGGTAGTAGATGTGTGGTGTTATTTCTGAGGCCTCTGTTCTGTTCTATTGGTCTATATTTGTGTTTTGGTACCAGTACCATGCTGTTTTTGTTACTGTAGCCTGATAGTATAGTTTGAAGTCAGGGAGCATGATGCCTCCAGCTTTGTTCTTTTTGCTTAGGATTGTCTTGGCTATGCAGGATCTTTTTTGGTTCCATATGAAATTTAAAGTAGTTTTTTCTAATTCTGTGAAGAAAGTCAATGGTAGCTTGATGGGGATAGCATTGAATCTATAAATTACTTTGGGCAGTATGGCCATTTTCATGATATGGATTCTTCCTATCTATGAGCATGGAATGTTTTTTCATGTATTTGTGTCCCCTGTTATTTCCTTGAGCAGTGGTTTGTAGTTCTCCTTGAAGAGGTCCCTTGTAAGTTGGATTCCTAGGTATTTTGTTCTCTTTGTAGCAATTGTGAATGGGAGTTCACTCATAATTTGACTCTCTGTTTGTCTATTATTGGTGTATAGGAATGCTCGTGATTTTCGCACATGATTTTGTATCCTGAGACTTTGATGAAGTTGTTTACCAGCTTAAGGAAATTTGGGGCTGAGACAATGGGGTTTTCTAAATGTATAATCATGTCATCTGCAAACAGAGACATTTTGATTTCCTCTCTTTGTATTTGAATACCCTTTATTGCTTTCTCTTACCTGATTGTCCTGGCCAGAACTTCCAATACTATGTTGAATAGGAGTGGTGAGAGTGGGCATCCTTGTCTTGTGCTGGTTTTCAAGGGAATGCTTCCATTTCTTGCCCATTCAGTGTGGTACTGGCTGTGAGTTTGTCATAAATAGCTCTTATTATTTTGATATATGTTCCATCAATACCTAGTTTATTGAGAGTTTTTAGCATGAAGGGGTGTTGCATTTTGTCAAAGGCCTTTTCTGTGTCTATTGAGTTAATCATGTGGTTTTTGTCATTGGTTCTGTTTATGTGATGGATTATGTTTATTGATTTGCGTATGTTGAACCAGCCTTGCATTTCAAGTATGAAGCCAACTTGATCGTGGTGGATAAGCCTTTTGATGTGCTGCTGGATTTGCTTTGTCAGTATTTTATTGAGGACTTTTGTATCGACGTTCATCAGGGATATTGGCCTGAAATTTTCTTTGCTTATTTTGTCTCTGCCAGGTTTTGGTATCAGGATGATGCTGGCCTCATAAAATGAGTTAGGGAAGATTCCCTCTTTTTTTATTGTTTGGAATGGTTTCAGAAGGAATGGTACCAGCTCCTCTTTGTACCTCTGGCAGAATTTGACTGTGAATCCATCTAGATCTGAACTTTTTTTGTTTGGTAGGCTATTAATTACTGCCCCAATTTCAGAACTTGTTATTGGTCTATTCAGGGATTTGACTTCTTCCTGATTTATTTCTTCTAGATTTTCTAGTTTACTTGCACAGAAGTGTTTATACTATTCTCTGATTGTAGTTTGTATTTCTGTGGGATCAGTGGTGATATCCCCTTTATCATTTTTTTGTTGTGTCTATTTGATTTTTCTCTTTTCTTTTTTACTAGCCTGGCTAGCAGTCTATCAATTTCATTGATCTCTTCAAAAAAACAGCTCTTGGATTAACTGATTTTTTTAAGGGTTTTTTGTGTCTCTATCTCCTTCAGTTCTGCTCTGATCTTAGTTATTTCTTGTCTTCACTAGCTTTTGAATTTGTTTGCTCTTGCTTCTGTAGTTCTTTTAATTTTAATGTTAGGGTATCAATTTTAGATATTTCCTGCTTTCTCTTGTGGGCATTTAGTAATATAAATTTCTGCTTTAAATATGTCCCAGAGATTCTGGTACATTGTGTCTTTGTTCTCATTGGTTTCAAAGAACATCTTTATTTCTGCCTTCATTTCATTATCTACCCAGTAGTCATTCAGGAGTAGGTTGTTCAGTTATCACGTAGTTGTGCGTTTTTGAGTGAGTTTCTTAATCCTGAGTTCTAATTTGATTGCACTGTGGTCTGTGAGACTGTTATGATTTCTGTTCTTTTGCATTTGCTAAGGAGTGTTTTACTTCCAATTATGTGGTCAATTTTAGAATAAGTACTGTGAGGTGCTGAGAAGAATGTATATTCTGTTGATTTGGGGTGGAGAGTTCTGTAGATATCTATTAGGTCCTCTTGGTCCAGAGCTGAGTTCAAGTCCTGAATATTCTTATTAATTTTCTGTCTCATTGATCTGTCTAATATTGTCAGTGGGGTATAAAAGTATCCCACTATTAATGTGTGGGAGTCTAAGTCTTTTTAGTAGGTCTCTAAGAGCTTGCTTTATGAATCTGGGTGCTCCTGTATTGGGTGCATATATATTTAGGATAGTTAGCTCTTCTTGTTGAATTGATCCCTTTACCATTATGTAATGCTCTTTTTTGTCTCTTTTGATCTTTGTTGGTTTAAAGTCTGTTTTATCAGAGAGTAAGATTGCAACCCCTGCCTTTTTTTTCTTTCCGTTTGCTTGGTAAATTTCTTCCATCCCTTTATTTTGAGTCTATGTGTGTCTTTGCAGGTGAGATGGATCTCCATTAAGCTCATTTACATTTAAGGTTAATATTATTATGTATGAATTTGATCCTGTTATCATGATGCTAGCTGGTTGTTTTGCCTATTAATTGATGCAGTTTCTTCATAGTGTCTTTACAATTTGGTATGTTTTTTTGCAGTGGCTGGTACCAGTTGTTCCTTTCCATGTTTAGTGCTTCTTTCAGGAGCTCTTGTAAGGCAGGCTTGGTGGTGACAAAATCTCTCAGCATTTGCTTGTCTGTAAAGGATTTTATTTCTCCTTTGCTTATGAAACTTAGTTTGGCTGGACATGAAATTCTGCGTTGAAAATCCTTTTCTTTAAGAATGTTGAATATTGGCCCCCACTCTCTTCTGTCTTGTAGGGTTTCTGCAGAGAGATCCACTGTTAGTCTGATGGGCTTCCCTTTGTGGGTAACCCGAACTTTCTCTGGCTGCCCTTAACATTTTTTCCTTCATTTCAACGTTGGTGAATCTGACGATTATGTGTCTTGGGGTTGCTCTTCTTGAGGAGTATCTTTATGGTATTCTCTGTATTTCCTGAATTTGAATGTTGGCCTGTCTTGCTAGGTTGAGGAAGTAAGTTCTCCTGGATAATATCCTGAAGAGTGTTTTCCAACTTGGTTCCATTTTCCCTGTCACTTTCAGATACACCAGTCAAATGTAGATTTGGTCTTTTCACATTCTCCCATATTTCTTGGAGGCTTTGTTCATTTCTTTTTCTTCTTTTTTCTCTAATTTTGTCTTCACACTTTATTTCATTACATTGATTTTCAATCTCTGATATCCTTCCTTCTGCTTGCTTGATTGATTTGGATATTGATACTTGTGTATGCTTCATGACATTCTCGTGCTGTGATTCAGCTCCATCAGGTCATTTATATTCTTCTCTATGCTGTTATTCTAGTTAGCAATTTATCTAACCTTTTTTCAAGGTTCTTAGCTTCCTTGCATTGTAGCTCAGGGGAGTTTGTTATTACCAACCTTCTGAAGCCTACTTCTGTCAATTCATCAAATTCATTCTCTATCCAGTTTTGTTCTCTTGCTGGCAAGGAGTTTTGATCCTTTGGAGGAGAAGATGCATTCTGGTTTTTGGAATTTTCAGCTATTTTGCACTGTTTTCTCCCCATCTTCATGGATTTATCTGCCTTTGTCTTTGATGTTGGTGACCTTTGGATGCGGTCTCTGGGTGGACATCCTTTTTGTTAATGTTGATGCTATCCCTTTCTGTTTGTTAGTTTTCCTTCAAACAGTCAGGTCCCTCTGATACGGGTCTGCTGGCATTTGCTGGGCGTCCACTCTGGACCCTGTTTGTTCCTCTATCAGCAGTGGAGGCTGCAGAACAGTAAAGATTGCTGCCTGTTCCTTCCTCTGGAAACTTCGTCCCAGAAGGGCACCCAACAGATGCCAGCCAGAGCTTGCCTGTATGAGGTGTCTGTTGGTCCCTACTGGGAGGTATGTGCCAGTCAGGATACACAAGGGTCAGAGACCCACTTGAGGAGGCAGTCTGACCCTTAGCAGAGCTCAAACGGTGTGCTGGGAGATCCACTGCTCTCTTCAGAGCTGTCAGGCAGGGATATTCAAGTCTGCTGAAGCTGCGCCCACTGTCTGACCACAAAGGCCTTGCTGAGCTGTGGAGGGCTCCACCCAGTTTGAACTTCCTGGCAGCTTTGTTTACACTGTGAGGGTAAAACCGCCTACTCAAGTCTCAACAATAGGAGACGCCTCTTCCCCAACTATGCTTGGGCATCCCAAGTCGACGTCAGACTGCTGTGCTGGCAGTGAGAATTTCAAGCTAGTGGATCTTAACTTGCTGGGCTCCATGGGGGTGGGACCCACCAAGCCAGATTACTTGGCTCCCTGGCTTCAGATCCCTTTGCAGGGGAGTGAATGGTTCTGTCTCATGGGCGTTAAATGCCACTGGGGTATGGAAAAACAAAAAAAACAAAAAACAAAAAACAAAAAACAAAAAAAAAAACAACTCCTTCAACTAACTCAGTGTCTGTCCAAACAACCGCCCAGTTTTTTGCTTGAAACCCAGGGCCCTGGTGGCATAGGCACCAGAGGGAATCTCCTGGTCTGCAGGTTGCAAAGATCATGGGAAAAGTGCAGTATCTGGGCCAGAGGGTACCATTCGTCATGGCACAGTCCCTCACGGCTTCCTTTGGGTAGGGGAGAGAATTCCCTGATCCCTTGAGCTTCCCAGGTGACGCGATACGCGATGCTCCACCCTGCTTCGACTCGCCTTTCGTGGGCTGCACCCACTGTCCAACCAGTCCCATTGAGATGAACTGTGTCCCTCAGTTGGAAATGCAGAAATCACCCACCTTCTACATGGATGTCACTGGGAGCTGCAGACCAGAGCTGCTCCTATTTGGCCATCTTGCCACCAAATCCCCGCATGTTGTTTAAGTTCCATATGATTTTATAGTTTCCAAATTCCTCTTGTTATTTATTAGTCATTTTATACTATTGTGGTCAGAGAAGGTGCTTTATATTATTTCAATTTTCTTTGAATGTTTAAAGACTTTCTTTGTGACCTAACATATGGTATATCCTTGAAAATGATCCATGTGCTGAGAAGAATGTGTATTCTATGGGCCTTGGATGAAATGTTCTGTATCTATTAGATCCATTTGATCTGTAGTGTAGATTAAGCCTGATTTTTTTCGTTGATTTTCTGTCTGGAAGATCTGTCCAGTGATGAAAGTGGGGTGTTGAAGTCTCCAGCTATAATTGTACTGGGGTCTATCTCTCTCTTTAGCTCTAACAATATTTGCTTTATATATCTGGGTATTCCAATATTGGGTGCATTTAGATTTACAATTGTTATATCCTCTTACTGAATTGGCCTTTTACCATTATATAATTACATTCTTTGTCTATTCTTATAGTTTTTGTCTTGAAATCCATTTTGTCTGATGTAAGTACAGCTACTCCTGCTACTTTTTTTTTTTTTCTATTGGCCTGGACTATCTTTTTCCATCCCTTTATTTGCAAACTATATGCACTTTTATTTTTTAAGTGAAGTATGTTTACTGTAGGTAACATCACTGGGTTTTGGTTTGTTATGTATTCAACAAATCTATGTCTTCCTCTTTTTTTTTTTTTTTTTTTTTGAGATGGAGTCTTGCTCTGTCACCCAGGCTGGAGTGCAGTGGTGCGATCTCGGCCCACTGCGAGCTCCACCTCCCAGGTTCACACCATTCTCCTGCCTCAGCCTCCTGAATACCTGGGACTACAGGTGTCTGCCAGCATGCCTCGCTAATTTTTTTGTATTTTTAGTAGAGACGGGGTTTCACCGTGTTAGCTTAGGATGCTCTCCTTCTCCTGACCTCATGATCCACCTGCCTCGGCCTCCCAAAATGCTGAGATTACAGGCATGAGCCACTGTGCCCAGCCCAATCTATGTCTTTTGATGAGACAGTTCACTCCATTAACCTTCAATGTTATTATTGACGAGTAAGGACATAGTTCTGCCATTATGTTATTTGTTTTCTGGTCGTTTTGTGACTTTTCTCTTCCTTCTTTCCTTCCTTCCTGCCTTCATTTTAATGAATGTGATTTTCTCTGGTGTTTTATGTTTTAATTTCTTGTTTTTATTTTTTGTGTATCCACTGTATGTTCCATGAGGCTTGCAAATATCTTATAACCCATTACTTTAAACTGAGGACAACTTCACACTGATTGAATAAACAAACTAACAAATAAAAACTCAATATTTTAACCTTTGATTTTTAACTTTTCGTTGCTTCCATTTATATATTATTATACTGCCTATGTCTTGAAAATGTGTTGTAGTTATTATTTTTGATTGGTTCATCTTTTCATCTTTCTACTAGAGATAAGAGTAATTTATACACCACAATTACAGTATTAAATATTCTGTGTCTGTCTGTGTACTTACTATTACCAGTGACCTTTGTACCTTCAGATGATTTCTTATTGTTCATTAATGTCCCTTTCTTTCAGACTGAATAACTCCCTTTAGCATTTCTTGTAGAATGGGTCTGGTGTTAATAAAATCCCTCCGGTTTTGTCTGTCTGGGAAAGTCTTTATTTCTCCTTCATATTAAAGAATATTTTTACTGGATATACTTTGTTAGGGTAAAAAGGTTTTTTTTCTTCTTCTTCTTCTTCATGTTAAATATGCCATGCCACTCTCTCCTGGCCTGTAAAGTTTCCACTGGAAAGTCTGCTGCAGCCATATTGGAGCTCCATTGTATGTTATTTGTTTGTTTGTTTTTTTCTCTTACTACAATTAAAATCCTTTCCTTATCCTAGAACTTTGGGAGTTTGATTATTGAATGCATTCTGGTAGTGTTCTTTGGATTAAATCTACTTGGCATTCTTTAGCCTTCTTGTAATTAAATATTGATATATTTATCTAGGCTTAGAAAGTTCCCTGTTACTATCTTGGTGAAGAAATTTTCTACCCACCTCCCTCATCTTTAAGGTCAATAAGTGTTAGATTTGCCCTTTTCAGGCTGTATTCTAGATAAGTATCATTGTATTTTTTCTTTTGTCTCCCCTGATTATGTATTTTCAAATAGCCTGTCTTCAAGGTTTCTAATTCTTTCTTCTGTTTGATAATTCTGCTATTAAAAGACTCTTATGAATTTTTTAATGCTTCAATTGTATTTTTCAACCCCAGAATTTCTGCTTGATTTCTTTTAATTATTTAAATTTATTTGTTAAATTTATCTGATAGGATTTTGAATTCCTTCTCTGTGTTATCTTGAATTTCTATGAATTTTCTGAAAACAACTATTTTGAATTCTCTGTCTGAAAGGTCACATATATCTGTCTCTCTGGAATTGGTCCCTGCTGCATTACTTACTTCATTTACTGAAGTCATGTTTTCCTGAATGGGCTTGAAGGTTGTAGATATTCATCAGTGTCTTGGCATTGAAGAGTTAGACATTTATCATAGTCTTCCCAGTCTGGGCTTGTTTGTATCTGTTCCTCTTGGAAAGGTTTTCCAGATGTTTGAAGACTGTATCACTAGGCAAATACAAATGCAGAAAAAAAAATCAGAAGATTTTAAGTTTACACTTCAGGCTGATCCATAAATAACTAAAAAATAAAACAAGCAGAAAACCAGAGGGAAGAAGGAAAATCAGATTTCCTGAGTTACTGCTTTATGAGATTCAAATGTCCAATATTCAACAAAAAAAAAATCACAAGGCACAGTCCAGGTGTGGGACTCACACCTGTAATTCCAGCACTTTGGGGAGGCCCAGGTGGGAAGATCATTTTAGTTCAGGAGTTCAAGACCAGCCTGGGAAACATAGTGAAACCCCATCTTTACAAAATTGTTTTTCAAAAAGTAGCCAGGCATGGGGGCACATGCTTCTATTCCCAGTTTCTCATAAGGCTGAGGTAGGAGAGTTGCTTGGGCCCCAGAGACTGAGGCTGTAGTGAGCCATGATTGCACCACTGTACTCTGGCCTAAGTGACATAGTAAGATGCTTTTGAAAAAAAAAAAAGAGAAAGAAAGATAGAAAGAAAGAAAAATAAAAGATAAAAGTAACAAAGCATACAAAAAATAGGAAAGTATGACTTATACAAAGGAAAATAAATTAATAAACAGAAACAGTCCTTGAAAAAAACTAATGGTAAATCTACTAGGCAAAGAGCATCTTAAGGATGCTCTTGGACCCCTTAAGGCTGCTCAAATAACTAAAAGAAGATATGGATAAAGTGTTTTAAAAGTATAAATAAAATTGACCAGGCGCAGTGGCTCACACCTGTAATCCCAGCACTTTGGCAGGCCCAGAAGGGTGGATCACGAGGTCAGGAGATCGAGACCATCCTGGCTAACACGGTGAAACCCCATCTCTATTAAAAAAAATACAAAAAAAAAAAAATTAGCTGGGTGTGGCGGCGGGTGCCTGTAGTCCCAGATACTCGGGAGGCTGAGGCAGGGGAATGGCGTGAGCCCGGGAGGAGGAGCTTACAGTGAGCTGAGATCGCGTCACTGTACTCCAGCCTGGGCGACAGAGCGAATCCGTCTCAAAAAAAAAAAAAAAAAAAGTATGAATAAAATTGAAGTGTCAACAAAGTGATAGAAAACCTAAAAAGAAACCAAAAAGAAATTCTGGAGTGAAAAATGAAATAACTGAAAAGACAAATCACTAGAAAGATTCAAAGGTAGTTCTAAGCAAATAGAGGAAAGAATAATCAAACTTGAAGATAGGACAATGGAAATTATTGAGTCTGATAAACAGAAAGAAAAAATATTAAGAAAAAGTGAATGGAACATAAGAGACCCTTGGGAATCATCTGACTGATCAACATGTATATTGCAGAATTCCCAAAAGCAGAAAAAAGGAGAAAGAAGTAGAGAGATTATTTGAAGAAATAATGGGCAAAAACTTTCTGAATTTGAAGAAAGACATGAATATAAACATCCAAGAACCTTAACACGCTTCAACAGGATAAATTCCAAGAGTTTAATTCCATCAAGAACACATGATAAACAAATCGTTGAAAGCTAAAGTCAAAGAGAGAATATTGAAAGCAGCAAGAGAGAAGCAACTCGTTACATGTAAGAAATCCTTAATAAGATTGCAAGCAGACTTCTCATCAGAAACTTTCAGAGCAAGGAGTCAGTGGGCTGACATATTCAAAGTACTAATATAAAAAATACTGTCAACCAAGGATTACATATCTGGCAAAACTGTCCTTCGGTAGTGAGGAGAAAAATAAAACATCCCCTGATAAACAAAAGCTGAGGGAGTTTATTACCACTATATCTGCCTTGCAAGAAATACTACAGGGAGTCCTGCAGATTGAAATAGAAAGAACACGAGACAGTAACTTGAAGACTTATGAAGAAATAAAGATCTCAGCAAAGTAAAATACATGGCCAGTTTTTAAAACTAGTATTAGTGAAACAATGGTATGTAACTCCACTTTTAGGTTTCTATACAATTTAAAAGACTAATGTATTAAAAATTATTAGTTTGTGTTTTGGACACACAATTTATTAAATAAAGATGTAATTCTGTGACATTTACAACTAAAGGGATGGAGATGGTGCTGTTAAAGTAGAAGAGTTTTTGTGTGTTATTGAAATTACGCTGGTATAAATTCAAAGTAGAATTTTAGAATTTTAGGATGTTAAATGTAATCTTCATGATAACCACAAAGAAAATAGCTAAAAATCATACATAAAAGGAAATGAGAAAAGAATTTAAATGTTTTACTACAAAAACCTATTAAACATATAAAACAGTAATGCAGGAAATGAGGGAAAAAAAAAGAGTAATAAGGCATATAGAAAACAAATAGAATAATGCCAAAATCTCTTCTTATTAGTAATTAAACATAAATGGATGAAACTTTCTAATCAAAAGATGAAGATTGAGAAAGTTGATTTTTAAAAATGTGATTCAACTATATGCTTTCTATAGGAGACTCACTTTAGATCCAAAGATACAAATAGTTTGAAAGTGAAAGGATGGTAAATGATATTAGTAACAAAAGAAAGTATGTATAGCCATTTTGTCTTATAGTAGTATAACCATGCATACTTTCGTTTAGTTACTATGGTAACTATACTACTATCACACAAAATTGACTTTAAATAAAAAAATTAATACAAAGAATGACATTATATATTAATATAACATTTAATACAAGAAAATATAATAATGATAAACATTTATACATTTAATAAAAGTCCATCAAAATATGTAAAGCACAATTGATTAAATTTAAGGTAGAAATAGACCATTCTATATTATACTCTCAATAAAGGATTGAACAACCAGAAAGAAAGTAAGTGCTATAGACTGAATGTTTGTGTGACCAAATTTATGTTCAATGCAATCTTTATTGTGACAGTATTTGGAATTGGGCCTTAGAAGCTAATGAGATTAATGCTTTTATAACCAGAGGCCAGATAACTTGCTATTTCTCTGCTCTCTGCTATGTGGAAATATAACAAGAAGATAATGAATTCCAAAGCAGGAGGCAGGTTCCCAACAAACACTAAATCTGCCAGCACTTTGATCTTGGACTTTCTTACCTCCAGAACTGTGAGAAATAAATGTCTAGTGTTTAAGCCACCCAGGCTATGGCATATTTTTTTATAACAACCTGAACTGACTCAGACAATAAGCAAGGAAACTGAGGACTTAAACACAAGAAATTAACTAGATCTAACAAACACTTATTGAACACTCAATGGAACAGAATACACCTTCTTCTCAAGTGTAAGATTTTAGGATAAACCATTATGTTAGAAAACAAATTAAGCCTCAATAAGTTTTAAAAGGTAGATATTATACAAAATATCTTCTCAAACCAAAATGGGATGAAGATAGAAATTAATAACATTAGGAAAACTAAAATATTTACAAATTTGTGGCAATTAAACAACACACTCTTAAGCAACCACCGGATAAAAGAAGAAACCAAAAGATAAATTAGAAAATATGTAGTGATAAATGAAAATTAAAACACTACATAAAAAATTATACAGTGAAAGTAGTGCTAAAGGGGAAACATATAGATATAAATACATACACTAAAACATAAGAAAGATCTCAAATCAACAATCGAACTTTACATCTTAAGGAACTAGAAGAAGAAAAACAAACCTAAAGCTAGCATAAAGATGAAATAATAAAGTTAAGAGCAGAGTCAAATGAAATAAAAGTATAGAAAAATAATAGAGAAATTTAAAAATAACCAAAAGTTGGCTCCTCAAAAAAATCAACAAAACTAATAAAAGTTTAACTAAATGGAGTCTGTATGGAAAACAGAGGACTCAAATTACTAAAACCATAATTGAAAGTGAGGACATTACTACCGATTTTACAGAAATGAGAAATATTAAAAGAGTACTATGAGCAATTGCATGCCAACGAATAAGTAATATAACCTACATAAAATGGGCAAATTCCTACAAACACAAAACCTGCCAAGACTAAAGCATGAAGAAATAGAAAATCTTAATAGATCTATAATTCATAAAGTATTTGAATTACTAATCAAAAATTTTCTGACAAAATAAATCCCTGGACCTAATGGGTTCACTGGTGAATTCTACCAAACACTTAAAGAGGAATACCAATCCTTCTCAAACTTTCCAAAAAAATTAAAGACAAATAACACTCCTGAACTCATTCTATGAGGCCAGCATTACTGTTGGAAAGGGAGTCTTGTCTGTGCAGTCTTTCAACTCCTGCTCAGTCACATAAGAATGGGTCTTGGGCCTATAACACTTCCTTCCTTACCAAGAGATAAAGTGCCCAAACAAGCTATGCTGTGCTGGGCTTATTATGTTGTGAGGTAATATCTTTCCCTGTTTCTGGCTTAATATACATTCCTTTGTTCTGCTTAAACTTGTGCATAAATAGCTATCAGGCATTTATCCACCTTTCAGTACATCAGACTCTAGTGGGGAGAGGGAGAGCTCATTCTACTGTCACATGAGAAGAGTGTACACAGGCGAACTGTCCTGTCAGCTGCCAGGAGACCCACTACCCATGAGGGATCAGCGCACACTATGGGAACTGATTTTATTATGTCTCTTTTCTATGTGATTATAAGAGTTCTTCCAGACAATGCTTGGCTGTGTTGTATTTTTCTTGGTTACTCTGATACCAAAATGCAGTGAGCAGAAGTGTTTGGATATTGATTTTTGGTGGCTGGAATTGTAATAAGTTTTGCTACCTTATATGTAGTTGGATCCCTCTGCCAGCTCTGACAAGCAGTACATGGTGTTATGCTCAACAATAACCCTGATACCAAAGCCAATAAAGATACAACAAGAAAAGAAAACTACAAATATCCCTTATTAACATTGATGCAAAAATCCTCAATAAAATACTAGCAAACTGAATTCAACAGTATTTTAAAATGGTTATGTGCTGTGACTGCTATGGCTTGAATGTGTCTCTCAAATTCCATGTGTTAGAAACGTAATCCCCAAATTCATATGTTGATAATATTTGAAGATGGAGAATTTGAGAGGTAATTAGGATTAGGATTAGATAAAACTATCAGGTGGTATCCCATAGTGGGACTGGTGGCTTTACAAGAAGAAGACACATGAGCTGGCACACTCTTGCTCTATTGCCAGTTGATGTCTTCCACCATAATATAATGCAACAAGAAGGCCCTTGCAAGATGCCAGTGCCATGCTCTTGAACTTTCCAGTCTCAAGAACTATGACCTGACCAAATCTTTTTTCTTTATAAATTACCGCATCTGTGGTATTTTGTTAGAGCAACAGAAAATGAACTAAGAAAATGACCAAATGGGGTTCAATTCTTGGAAGGAAAAGATGGTTCAACATATAAAAATCAATCAATGTAATGTACCAAATTAACAGAATGAAGAAAAAAATCACACAATCATCTTTATTGATGCAGAAAAAGCATCTATCAAAATTGAACATCTTTTTATGATAAAACCACTCAACAAACTAGGACTAGAAGGAAACCACATCAAAATAATAAAAACTATATATGAAAAACCTGAAGTAAACACCTACTCATTGGTGAAAGACTGAAAGTATTTCCTCCAAGGTCAGGAACAAAGCAAGGATACCTACATTTGCCACTTCTATTTAACATAGTACTAAAAGTCCTAGTCAGAGAAATTAGGCAAGAAAAATAAAAAGAGTCCAAATTGGAAAGAAAAAAGGTAAAATTATTTACTTTGGCAGAAGTTATTATGCTATATGTAGAAAACTCTAAAGATTACACACACACACACACACACACACTTAGGAGTAACAAATTCAGCAAAGTAGCAACATGCAAAGTCAACATACACAAATCAGTTGCATTTCTAAAGATTAAAAATAAAATATCTGAAAAGGAAATTAAGAAAATAATTATATTTATGACAACATCAAAAATAACAGAATAGTTAGGAATAAACTTACCCAAGGAGGTAAAAGGCTTGTCCAATAAAACATTTCTGAAAACAAAAATCAAAGAAGACACCAGTAAATCTAGATGTCATCAACAAATCATAGGATAAACCAGTATATCCTGTGTTCATGGATTAAAAGACTTAAGATTGTTAAGATGTCAGTACTACTTAAACTTATATACAGATTTACTGCAATCTCTATAAAAATCCCAATAACATATTTTTAAAGAAATAAAAAAAATCAATCATAAAATTTATATAGAATCTCAAGGAACCACAAAAAGCCCAAGCATCATACAGATCTACAACAATCTAGCAGTGTGGTAATGGCATAAAGACATAGAGCAATGGAATAGACTAGAGAGTCCTGAAATAATCCTTTGTATATTACTCAAATGATTTCCGACAAGGTTGCCAAAACCATCCATTGACAAAAAGACAGTCTCTTCCACAATATTTCCAGGAAAACCAAATATCCACATGCAGAAGAATTAAGTTGTACCCTAATCTAACACGACATACAAAAATTGATTCAAAATGGATGCATGACCTAAATATAATCCCTAAAACTATAAAACTCTTAGAAGGAAACATAGCAGAAAAGCTTCACAACATTGGATTTGGCAATGGTTTTTTTGGATATGACAACAAAGGCACAGGAACAAAAGAAAAAATAAACAAATTGGATTTCATGAAATTTGTATATCAAAAGGTACTATACTATCAATAGAATAAAGAGAAAACCTACACAATGAAGAAAATATCAGCAAATAATATATCTGATAAAGAATTAGTATCCAGAGGGTATAGAGAATAGCTAAAACTCAGCAGCAACAACAACAACATTTCAAAAATAGGCAAAGGACCTAAATAAACATTTTTTTCAGAGAAGATATATGTGTGGCCAAATGGCACATACAAAGATGGTCAACATTAGTAATCATTAGATAATTGCAGATCAAAACTACAATGAGATACTACCTTACTCCTATTAAGATGGCTATTATCAAAAAACAACAACAGAACATACATATTAGCATGTGGAGAAATTAGAATCCATGAGCACTGTTGATAGGAATGTAAAATAGTATAGAAATTGTAGAAAGCAGTATGATAATTTTCTAAAAAATTAAAAATAGAATTGCCACATATCCAGCAACTCTACTTGTGGGTATTGTAGGGGAGAAAATGTATCTTCTTATCCGATATAAGGTTCATGGCTGAGACCTTGTATTAGTCTGTTCTCATGCTGCTAATAAAGACATACTCAAGACTGGGTAATTTACAAAGGAAAGAGGTTTAATTGGCTCACAGTTTCACATGGCTGGGGAGGCCTCACAATCATGGAGGAAGGTGAATGAGGAACAAAGTCATGTCTTACATGGTGGCAGGCAAGACAGCATATGCAGGGGAACACCTCTTTAGAAAACCGTAAGATCTCATGCAACTTATTCACTATCATGTGAACAGCATGGGAAAGACCCACACTCATTTTTCAATTACCTCCCACTGGTTCTCTCTCATGACAGATGGGAACTACGGGAGGTACAACTCAAGATGACATTTGGGTGAGGACACAGCCAAGCCATATCAGACCTTTAAAACAAAAGACAGATTAGCAGGAGAAAGGCATACAAATGTATTTAATGAAAGTTTTACATATCAAGAAAGCCTTCAAAAATGAAGGCCTAAAGGTACAGAAAAAATACTGTATTTTTATGGTTAGCTTTGATGAAAAGTAGATAGTCATGTAGAAGTGTGATAAGACAAAAGGGGGTATGATCTAATGGTAATAAACTAAAGGAAACTTCATATGGCTGTTTGTTCAGATTCTTCTTTGTGTCCCTGTGTCTTCATTCCTTTCTTCCAGTTATAGATAGGACCCTTCTGAAATGAGGGTCTGATGACCTCTTATAGAGGAAGATTAGAATATTTTTTTATGGCTTGCTTCAGGGGAGAATGGTGGGAAAAGGTCAGAAAGACCCTCCTGCTTTTCCTGTTTTCTCAAATGGTAAAGTGTCATACTTTGGGTTAGTGTGTCTTAAACCCTGTCATTACATATCTAAAAGAATTAAAAGGAGGGTCGCCAAGAGATATTTGCATACACATGTTCGTAGCAGCATTATTTGCAACAGCTAAGATGTGGAAGCAATCCAAATGTCCATCAACAGAAGAATGGATGAGTAAAATGTGGCATATACATATGGTGTAATATTACTCAGCCTTAAAAAGGAAGGACATTCTGACATATTCTACAACATGGATGAACCTTGAGAACATTATGCTAAGTAAAATAAGCCAGTTACAAAAAGATAAATACTGTATGATTTCACTCATATGAGGTACCTAGAGTAGTCAAAATTATGGAGACAGAAAGTAGAATGGTGATTTCTAGGGGCTGGCAGGAGGGAGAATGGGGGTTACTGTGTAATGGGTACAGAGTTTCAGTTTTGCAAGATGAAAGAAGTTCTAAAGATAGGTAATGGGTATGGTTGCACAACAATGTGAATGTATTTAAGGCAACTCAAATGTACACTTAAAAATGGTTAAGATAGCACATTTTATGTGCTATAGTATGCGTATTTTGGCACAATAAAAATGGAAACATTATTTTAGGATTTTATAGTGCTAATTTCTAATATTTGTTCAAATATTTCACCTGAAGATAGATTGATATTTTTATAAACACACATCGTAGATATGAGGTAGGATGTTAGAAATTGAGGAAATGAGATAATTATTTGTGGGAGGGAAAAAGGTGGATGAAATAGGGATATCTTTCCACACAATAGATTTCTATGCAATAAGCATATAGAAATGTGGGGCCACAGAAAAGGTTAGAGAACAGGTGTATAGAGTAGTATTAAACTTAATTAGACACAGAAGAAAATCCCTTTAGGTCATCAAGAAAATAATCAAATAAAGCAAAAAGAAAACACTCTTCACTCAAATATGTACTTACTCAGGAAAGCTCATTTTGCCTCTTTAGTACAAAACATTTACTTTGTAAATATACATACTTGATTTCTTTTGCAAATAGTAAATATCAAAAGCCAAGAGGGCCAAATACAGATATTTTCTTTCTTGGATATTCTTTGACGTTGTTAATTAGGAAGTTAAGACAGATCATGAAGCTCAGTTTTCTGTATCTTCATGCAAGTAGGTGTGATAGCATTTGAGCCACTGGAAGTATTGAACAGTATTTGTTGCTTATTATTTCCAAAGCATGCAAAGGTAAAAATTCCATTTTAAATATAGATTTATACAGCCTGATTCTGACTGCCGCCTCTGAATTATTACTGCTTCCATAGTCAGGAAACCGAGTTACCTGAATCAGAACTGCGCAAAGAAAGAAACTCTCCATCTTGCAAGGACACAGCCAGTGCTGCTGCCAATGCAGGTCAATCAAGTTATAATGGGCTCTAATTAGCACTCCACAAGCTGTTAAATTCTTTACCTGCAGCTGAACGACAGTTAAAAAGGTGTGAAATTTTTTCTTTTCTTTGAAAACATCACAGAGTTCAATTTTTTCCCTAATCTTTTTCTTATATCTTAAAGTCCATAGAAAGAACCAAAAGAAAAAGAGAAATGATGATTGAGATTCAAAAGGTTATTATTTTTTTTATCTTTTGGGATAAGATATCTACTTGACTACTGTCCCTCAGTTTTCAGGTCTGTACAATGGGATGTGAACAAAAATACCTCCCTTGCTAAAGATTTTGAGGAATAATTATTCAACGTTCGTAATGCTCTTTGAAGTTAAAGAAAATGATTCATGTGCTAAGTGTCATAATCACCAATCTAAGCCCAGGCAGAAATACCAGGAAAATTAAAGCCAGCTTTGAAGGAAGAAAAAAAAAATTATTCTTGACGCGTATAGTTTTATATTTCTGACACTAGCACAAATTTCAAAAAATTAGAGTTAGCAAAGTTATAAAGAGAAAACTTTTCATGCAACTTAATTGTATGCCCCTTCTGATCCTGAACTAAACAGCATGCAAGCAATCTGGTCTTGAAATAAAAGAGTATTTCTCAGATGGTATTCGTCATTTCTTACTTATCAACATGGAAAAATGAATTTAGTACATGCAGGTGTAACTGTAATCATGCTTGAAAAATTATTTACAAAAGAAGGCAAAATGATCCACTAATATTGTTTTTGGTGTCTCTTTTCACTTCCTTTTTATGTTATATAATTACAATCTCAGAACATTTAAGTTACATTGTGTTTCTTATGGTGTCTATTTCAATTTGGATATAGCTTCATATTAAAATTATCACCAATAAACATAAAAATGTCCACTGAATGATTTACAATATAATAGATCCTGTTTGGGACTAAAAAAAAAAAAAAAAAAAAAAAGAAAGAAAACAGCATCCCAACTTTCAAGGATGTCAAATTTCATTAAGGGACAATACAAAAACAACAAAAAAAGTCCAAATTTCATAAGTATTGAAAATAATATACATATTCTCAGAGAAAAATGATGTTTTCCAGAAGAGAGAGAAATAAATTTATAGTACTTGTCATATGAATATGTTTTAGAGTTTTTTAAGCCTTCATGAAAAAGAAATGACTGAGGAAAAATAATTGAAAAACCAATAGATAAAAAGAGAGAACTATTAAGACTGGAAACTGACAGGTCATTCAGTAGGTTTTTGTCTGCTGTGATTGTGATGCTAGTAGCCTGGTCTTAAGGTATCAGCTTCAATGGATTAACAACTTCCACATATATATTCTCCCATCCAGACTTCTGTTCTATATTTCACTATATTCAAATGCATATCATTCACCTTTAATTGAATGTCCTGCAGGCACCTCGAGTTCATTTGTCTGAAACTGAATGCGTTACATTCCTTACCATTCTCTTGCTGTGTCTTATCTCAGTTAATGGTTCTTCTTTTCACCTAGAATGTCTCATTAGAAACCTGAGCTTCATCCTTGACTCCACTACCTAACTACCTACATCGAGTCTATTACCAAGTCATATCAGTGTTACTTCCTAAGTATTGTTCCAATGAACCTATATTTTCTCAGTTTCCCACCCTAGTTTATCTCGCTGCTATCCTTTAGCTAAATGGGGATGTTTCACTTCGTGTCCAGAGAAATGACTTCAACTTCCTTAAGCAAAGACTATGAGTTTATGGAGAAGATCTAAGGCAGCTCTCAGAAGCATGGGATAGGTGGATGATTTGGCTCAAAAAGAAAAGGAAGAGAAATTGAGATTGTAGGAATGAATAATGCCTGTTTATTTGAGTGAACATCAAAATTTTGCAGTTTTTTGTCATTTATCTCCAGCGTAAAACTCCATGAATAGAGTATATCATTGGCTGAATTTGAACCACGTGCGCAATCCTTGACCAGGTCTGGGTGCAGCATTTCAATGGAAGATTTATATGCTGAACAGGGGACCACTATAAGATGTGATACCTTCCTTTTTACTGTTTCTGACCTTACTTCCCTTTCTCCCACTCTGCACGTAACCTGAGTGACTGAAACATAAATGTAAATGGAACTATGATATCCCACCTAAACCATTGCAATTGCTGCCTACTTATTACAGAAAGAAAAAAAAGTCCTCACAACTTCATGAACTGGTTCCCTCTTTACATCCCCTGCTCCACTTTCTGCCATTCTAATTCTCACATCTCCCATACACGCATGGGTTCCTACTACACTGACGTTCTTGGGAAACATTACATATTGTTTGCTTTGGATCTTTCAAAATATTCTCTGCTGAAAATACTCTTTCTTCTCCTCTTTGTCCTTTTTATGTGTTCCATGTAACTTTTCCTAGCCTAACCCTCTGTTAAAACTGCTGGAGTGCTTTTTGTATTGCTACCTTGATGTAGGGTTGTGCCTTACCAAAATGTATGTCCACCCAGAATCTCAGAATGTGATTGTATTTGGAAAGAGGGCCTTTGTAGATAGAATTAAGTAAGAATCTCAAGATGCCCTCGTCATGGATTTAGGGCAGGTCTTATATCCAGTCACTGGTGACCTTCTCTTAAGAGAAGGCACAGAGACAAAGGAAAAAGGTCTTACATAAACAGAAGCAGAGACTGAATTTCTGCTACCACAAACCAAGGAATGCCTGGGGCTTACCAGATACTGAAAGACGAGAAGAATCCCTCCTAGGATCTCCAGAGGAACACGGCCCTGCTGACGCTTTGATTTCTGCTTTCTGGCCTCCAGAACTGTGAGAGAATACATTTCTGTAGTTTTAAGTCACTGTTTGTGATGATTTGTTACAGCAGCCTCAGGAAACATAGATCTTGACAATGTGTTCTGTAATGCAACAGGAAAGACATTTTTGTATCCCAAGAACTTAGCATAATGCCAGTCACATAATAGACTTTCAATAAATATATTTTTCAATAAATATTTGTAGAATGAATGAATGAAAGCAGGTCAGTCATATCTTCTCCGTATCTCTAGTATGCTAAGTGTTGGCTCTATTCTGACCCATCCCCATTCCCACAATTAGTGTTATCATCTACATACCTTAGTAATCCACAGATGTAGTAGATTAATGTCTATGAACGTGCACTCTGAAGACAGTACCCCAGGTTTATTTAAGCTAAAGTACGTGGGGGAGAATATACCTCTTAGGAAATGTGCATTTTATCTGCAAAAAAAAAAAAAAAAAAAAAGGCTTAAGCTGAAAAACAAATATCTTGCTTTAGAATTTCATGTCTCAGTAGAAAATACAGGTAATATTGTTTTAGGCAAAGAAGATGACCTTGGGTTTCTAAAATTGTCACTTTTTTTAAGATTCTGTAGATTGTATGACCTCGCCTGATCCCAATCTTTTGCAAATAAATCTTTTATTTAACAATTTTAAGATTTTACCGAGCAGGCATAAATATCTTAAATTCTGGAATACCATCCTGTGGGTGAAAGAGTAGTAATTTTGACTAAATGAAAACTCAAAGCAAGAAGCAATGGCAATCTAGTCTTGAGCACAAAGGTAAATAACTGAATATAGATTCTGTCCTGGAACCAAGCAGATTCTGTATTTCAAATGCTACTTTGCAGGACATTGGCAGTATTTATTGAATCAATCCGTCTTCAACATTTGTATACTAAATAGATGCCAGCTCATTTTAAAGAAACAAACACATAAGCAAACCAAAATAACAAGGGCTTGCTTATAGCTTCAGATTTCCTTACCCTTCATGAGTCACACATACACTCACACATACACATGCTAAATGTTACAATAAGGTTTTTCACTCTATGCACATCAGTTAGAATTTTAAAAGGAGCTGAACTCCCAGGTTATTAAGAGCTCTTTTCTCACCAGTTTCATCAGTCATTGTCCAATCTCACAAATGGAATAACAAAACCTTGTGAAGGAAGGTATTAGCACTCACTCTGAAACATTATATACTATCTGTCTTAATATTCCAATTTTGAAGATTTCTTAGATGACACATTTTAAGATTGCTTTGCACGTGGAGTTTATATTGAAACCCTTTAGCACCTCCTAACAAAAACTATATCACTTACCACTTATTATCCACAAGAAAAGACTGAAAATTGCAGGAGTAGGCCTTGAAAAACGTAGCCTATACTATGCAGGCAATGAACTCTTGCGAACTGGGTAAAGATGCTTCATAAATTCTGCAAATTAATGATACACTCACACATAAAATTATAGAATCTAATTTTCTGCTCTATGCCAAAAACAAATTTTCTGGAGCTAAAACTATTGTATATTTTTTAAAGTTGGGGGACATAAAGAAAACATTAAACATTTTGATCATCTTTTGAAAAATGAGAAGTATCAGTTGGTTATTTCTTAAAAGATGTTTAATTTAAGAATCTGAAAATGTATTGCTGATGACTGAAGGAAAGCAGTTTGACCTAGAAAGTTGATTGACTGCTTGGGAATATCACAAAAGAATAATGTTTTCAGTGCACCCAGCTAATGGAATGAGCATGTTTTAATGCATGAGGCCATGCTATTCTGCATATGCCTAAGAAAACTGTATACACAGATTTCCTGAGCTTAGAATATTGAGTGAGAAAGCAGGCATAGGAGCTTTTCTTCTGACTCTTGACTGAAGCAATGAAGGTGCCTCCTCTTGAATCCCCCTTCCCCATATTTACCAAGTCAGAGCATGCTTCTGGGGTCATTAGACAAATGAGCTGCAAAATAAAGCAAAGGCCAAGGAGAGAGTAGTCTCCAGAGTTAATACATTTTGGGATACTTGGTCAAGGATGTTATCCCAGTTAATTGGGGGCTATATGATAGTCACAACCTGGGCAGTCTCTTCAGTTGTTGGACCCTGTCCTTGGGAAAGTCTAGCCCCCTTTCACATCTGCCAACTTCTCATATTCCGTCTATGCTGCGGGGCTTTTCCCAGTCGATTTTCATTTTGTACAAAAGATCACTTTTCTTGGCATCCCACCTCGGCCCCATTATGTTTACTATTTTATCTGCTGTTCTTACAGTCATCATCTTAAGTAGTTTATCAAAGGAAAATTTCTAGATAACTCAGATGACTTTCTATTATTTCACACACAACAATCCACGTGTGTAAATAACAAAATTCTGGTTTGGAGTCATTACAAAATCATCTGTTTATAAATGCAATTATATTTATACATGAATTTATAAATGAGTTTGTAAATGAATTAAGATCAGTTCATTTACAGCATTGAGAACATTGTCTGGAACAAAGTAGGTACTCCATAAAAGGGAGTACTTATTTCTATTGTTTCAAAAACTAAGCTCATCACTTAATCATTACCAAATTTGTTCTTTCATCTTACAGTCCTGTCTCAGGTAACTCACTGCCATTCACCTGGGAGAGGTTGGCATCAGCTGAGGAACATAATTTCTGGGTCACTTAGTCTAAGTGCTCCAGAGAAGATCCGATTTGCTCAGCTCAGCCTTTCGATAAAGTTGCCCAAGCCAGGTTTTTATCCTTAGTCCAGTAAAACATCATAGGAGAGGAATCAGGCAGGATCATTTGGTTAAATCTAGAAAATAGTTTTTGAAGGCCATTTTTCAAGTAGATGCTTAATAGGTTAAATAGGCAGAAACAAAGACTTCAATGGGATTCAAAAAAACATCCATCTGGCACCATATCCCATGGTCCTTTCATTGTATCATGTCAGTTGCCATTGGATATTTTCTTTATTTGATATGTACATTTAGGTGATTATATCATCTCCCTTGGTTTTAACCACCACCATACCCAGTTCTGTATCTTCAATTCTGACCCCATTCCCAAATCTCCTCCTTAAAAAGCCAACTATATGTTGGATTATAGTCATTAGGATGTCCCAGAAATCGCATCAAATTAAACACACACTTACCTTAAAGAATTTCTCTGAGAACTAGAACTAATCCATTTAAAGCATTGAGAACATTGTCTGGAATGAAATAGATGCTCAATAAAAGGGAACACTTATTTCTATTGTTTCCATAACTAAGCTTATCACTCCACATCAACCAAATCTGTTCTTCAATCTTATGTTCCCATTTGAAGTAACTCACTGAACACATCGAGTTGCCCAACTCACCAAGGTGCCCATACCAGAAACATGCTAGTCTTGCTGCAATTTTTCCTTCTGCCATCCCACACATCTTACCAATTTTATCTATGTATATTGAATGTTTGTGTTTCTAGCTATATCATTGCTGTTCTAAAAGCACAAAGGTAGAATAAGCATTTCTGAGAAGACATCAGTGGCAGTAACAATACCATTCATAGTCATTGGGCAATTGAACATCACCCCTGTGTGTGATGCTGGAGTGAGAGAAGAGGGAGTATGGACAAATTATGTGCTATTCTAATAAAGAGGTCCTGACTTTGGGACTCATTTTTATTTTCTTCTTATAATTTTTATGTTACTATCATAAACACCAATATATTTTGTTCCCAGAATTATACTGCTTCCCTTTAATTGTTGGACCAAGGTGGCAAAAGCAAACAAACAAAATCTCCCTTGGTTTTCTTTTTTACCACTGAGATATTTTATGAGGAACTTGCCATATGCTACAAAGGAACAAAAGGAAAATGATTACAGAAAATGCGAACATCATCATCACAATTACTTTTCCAAATTATAGGGTTTTGATCCCACAATTATTAATGTAGAACCCAAAATACCCATATAGCTTGTCTTCTCTCTTGGGAGATGCGATCTTATCTCACAGTCTCCCAGACAAATTGTGTCTTTTCTTCCCCCGATCTGAGGCAAAAATCCAAATTCTGGGGCGACTATTTTGGGTGTCTCCATTCCTTTCCAATTCCTGCTCCTGTAGCTCCTAACTCTGCCAAAAAATAATTAGCAGGAAGATTTCTATGATGAATGTGACAAATGGTACTGCTCTTCCTAGCCCAAGAGGAATTCTGAGTTCCTTTATTTGGGCCTTGTACCCTTCATAGTGTGTAGAGCCTCCTCAATGTCTACATAGTTCAAAATCTGAATATAACACAGCCTTAAAAATGTAATATTCATAGAGCCTAATTAAACAAAGAAATATATAATACACCATCCTTACAAGTGGCCAATGACCTGCAGCTGGATTATTTCCATGAAAATGTTCTGCAACAAAGTGTGTGTTATAACTATAGTTGAAAGCAGCCTTAAAAACAAGTTGGTCCAACACATTTATCCTAAAAATAAGAGTTCTCAAATTTAAGACCCCGGGTTAGTTCACCTCACCCCTGGACTTCCTGCCCTTCTTGCCCTGTGCTTGTATCATGTCTTCAGTATTCAACAGAGAAAGGTGGGCTGTGAGCAGCCCAGATCTGTTGACATTTCAGATTCTTTCAACTACTTTCCTTTCATCTTCTTCAATTTTATAGCCTTATTGCTAAATACATGTCTTTTATTCCTGAACACTCATTTGCATCCCGGCTCTGTTTCTCTAACACAGCACTTAATTTTATTTAAGTGTGGTTTGGGCCCTGGCCTTGGGCCACTGCACTGAAGTGCCCTGGTTCTGTGTCTAGTCCTTGTGTCAACCTGCACTGCCAACCTTGTCATATGTTCAATGTTACTAAACCTCAACTGTGCCTCTTCTGTAAAATGGGAATGACAAGAAATAGGGCCAACCTCATAGTATTGTGAGGATGACAAAGAAAAAGTATTTAAATCATTGCCTGTGGCCGGGCTCAGGGGCTCATGCCTGTAATTGCAGCACTTCGGGAGGCTGAGGAGGGGGGATCACTTGAGGTCAGGAGTTTGAGACCAACCTGGCCAAAATGGTGAAATCCTGTCTCTACAAAAAAAAAAAAAAAAAAAAAAAAAAAAAAAAAATTAGCTATGTGGGGTGGCAGGCACCTGTAATCCCAGCTACTTGGGAGGCTGAAGCAGGAGAATCACTGGAACCCAGGGGGCAGAGGTTGCAGTGAGCTGAGATCGTGCCACTGCACTCCAGTCTAGGTGACAAAGCGAGACTCTGTCTCAAATAAATAAATAAATAAATAAATAAATAAATAAATAAAACAAATAAATAAAAATAATAAAATTTTAAAAAATAAAATAAAACATCATCTGCTCATACTTATAATTCTAGCACTTTGGGAGGTTAAGGTGGGAGGATCACTTGAGTTTAGGAGTTCTAGACCAGCCTGGGCAAAAAAATGAGACCTTGTCTCTACTACTAATAAAAAATATTAGCCAGACATGGTGGTGCATGCCTGTAGTCCCAGCTACTCAGAAGGCTAGGGCAGGAGGATCACTTGAGCCTAGAAGATTGAGGCTGCAATGAACTGTGATTGAGCCCCAACACTCCAGCCTGGGTGACAGAGCAAGACCGTGTCTCAATACAATAAAATGAAAACTTGCCTAGTATTCAAAATATACCATGTATTTATTGAATACTTAGATATTATTGAATATTCAATAAATATTCATCTCTAAAGCCATTGTGTTTGTACTTACTTTTTAAAAACCAACTTAGAGGTGTGCTTCTTACAGCTTAGAACTTATATCTGTGATCCTTTTTTCCTAAGAAGATTTTTTTAGAATTTTCTTTAGTGAAGAGTTGATAGCAATATACATTTTCTTTTTGTTTGTCTAAAAACATCTTTATTTTGCCCTCATATTTTAAAGAAATTTTCACTTGGAATAGATTTCTAGCTTGGCACTTATTTTCTCTTACCATGTTGAAAATGTTATTTCAGTCTTCTGACTTGATGCTGTTAAGGTGTTTCTGCTTTGAAAGTCCATATAGGTCTATTTTTTGCTTTTAAGGTACCTCTTTTTTTGGTGTTATGTGGTATCACTGTGACACATCTGGGTGTGTATTTCTTTTCACTCATCCTAGCATTTGTTGAAACTCTTGAAACTTCATCAGTTATGAAAAATTCTTATTCATGATCTCTTCATTGCTTCTTTCTCTCTCTCTCTCTCTCTCTCTCTCTCTCTCTCACTGTCTCTCTCTGTCTCTCATCTTGCAGGAAATCTGATTAGATATATGGTAAACCCATTCACTTGATCATTGATGCCTTTTAACTTCTCTTTCATATTTTCCTCCTTTCTGTCTCTGTATATTTCTTTTGACTTACTTTCCATTTTACCACATTTCCTCTCCTTCTGTATTCAATCTGCTTTTATATTTAATAATTGGGTTTACACTTTCAATTATTATATCTTATTTCTATGAGTTCTATTTGGTCCTTTTTTTTCAGTCGGCTAGTTCAGGGTTTGTTGTTGTTTAGTTTACTGTTCCCTGTAGATATTTGAATACTTTGTTTTTCAAGTGTTACAAGAATAATTATTACAATGTAAGAAGTCTTTGTGGGATTCAGTCTGTTATCTATATTTCTTCCTGTTGATTCTAATTTCAGTGTTGTGCTACCTATTTTACATGATCTTTTATGGGGAGTCGTTTTATTGAAAACTCATTGTGAGGTTCCTTCTAAGCCTTGGATAAAGATTTATTCCTCCATAGAAGAGGCTTTTGTTTGTTTATTTGTTTCTTCTGAGGCATCCATAGATACTACCAGTAAAGTTCATTTAAGCAAAATTTACACTTTGAGTTTTTTATACTACTAGATGTGTGGTGGCTTTACATTTCAAATCCCGTTGATGACTGTTTTGTAATTATAAATTCTAAGCAATGGATCCTCTCCTCTAGCCATGATTTGCTCATCTGCAAAGTAACTTTCCTTGTCTTCTAGGAGAAGGAGTTTCTTTTAGGTTTACCTTATGCCCTGAGATAGGGGCCCAGCTTTGCCAGGTGAAGGCCTTCTTTTAGAACATCACCTTGGGAGAGCCTTGAGTTTTTACGTTTGGCCTATGTGCAAGAGATTGTGAAAAATAACAATTCATGGTTCTGCTTGGATAAAAATGTCCTTAGGGAAAAAGGAAGTGAATAACGCTGAAAATGATGATGATGATGCTGGTGATGGTGGTGCAGTGGTGTGTGTGAGAAGGACAGGGAAGGAGGCTCTGCCTATCTGGGTTCTTGCTTTTACTTCTTTTTGCCCTGATAATGGTTTACAATTTTGTCACCTTTTCAACAATTTAAAGAAGTTTAAAGTTATATATATATATAAAATTTTTTTTTTCCCAAGCATTTTATTTTTTTCACCAGGAAGGAGAGTTGGTATCATCCAGGAGGGAAAACTCCAGGTTATCAAATTGTAGGACACATTCGTCGTAGAAGGTATTAGTGACAATAATCAAATATCTCTTAGAATTTATACTAGATTTTTGAATTTTTCTTTTTAATTTCTGCCAAGCCTAGCTTATTGTAAGCATTTAACAAACATCTGTTGGCTAAAATTATTTAGTAATTTATATACTCAGTTCAAATTACATTATGTAGCTTTCTTAAAAGTGCCATACCTTTGGAAGTATGTTCTTGGAGAGGTTACTAAACAGGATCCAAATTAAGACATTTAGAGACCTAAACACTGAAAAAATGTAGGTGCCCTCTTGTAGTGGAACATCAAATAAAAATAATTCTAAGCCATTAAAATAACCCTGAGGACTACCCCAGTGCATTTAAAGAAAAAGAAAAAATAATGTTAAACTTTTTGTAATAATTTTCCTTAGAATTCTTTCCATGGATGTGCTAAAGCACATGCTCATTTTTCCTAGTGGGTTTGAGGCTTTCAAAATAAGCCCTACTATTACCAACCACTTTCTGAAATAATTTATTCATGTGCACGCTCATTCCTTTGCTCTGTACACTCTTCATTCTTCACCAGCTTTGACCTTGGCTTCCCACTGCTGTAGCTGGAGTCTTTCAGGTAGGCCACACATTTTGATGTTTCTAACTTTGCTTTCTAGTATTCTGATTCTGGTCATGTCCTGACTTTCCAAACACTAGTTTTGTCTTTCATATTAACTGCCAACCATTCCTTGATGTTGTGTTTCCTGATCCCATTTTAGAACTCAGACCTTATAGCAACACTATTATTGTGTTGGCTAAATTTGAAAATCAACAACAATCAAAGTGATGTCTTTGTGAAGTTAATACATTGCCACTGTCTACTGATTAAAACATTTCATGGCATGGATTGCCAACATGAAGATGCTTTCTGAGTATTTAAGAATTTATTGACTTCTGGGCTTCTGTTACCACATTAAGACGAAAATTGAATTTGGCAGCAACTACTTTTGCTTGTTCAGCTTTTTTCAAATCCTTGTGGTAGCAGTGGGACTGTCAAGTTCAGTCTTTCTTTCTCCCAGTTTCACTTGAGGGATAAGCCAATCAAACTCTCTTTCTCAGGAATCTGAATCTCTAATGAAGTTACAAATGATAAAATGTATTCTATCACCAGCTTGTAGATGAAATCATCCATGTGTTCCTGACTGAAATGTCCAAAGCTGCCTGTCTAATTATTTTCAATATGCAGTTTTAGTTGTTCAACTTTTCCTTTGAATATACAAGCTATCCAGTATCTTTACAATACAGTCCTTTTTGTGTTTCTTTTCATTGCATGCACCCAAAGAATTTTCACTGAAACAAAAACTTTTTCATTAATTTTTACCACTGACATATCTCTTTCAAGTGTCAGAGCTATGCTTAATCCCCAAATGCCAATGAGCATTGAGAATAGTGTCACATTCAGAATGGGTCAATATGTATATTGACAAGGGAGACTTTGTAGTTCTCGCAGGAGTCAAGAAGTTTCAAGATCACTTCTACACATTATCTATCTAATTTATACATAAACAACGATCAAAAGTCTCTTTGGGAATATTTCTCTATAGATAATGTTGCATTCCTAATTGTATAATCATTCATGCAATTATGAATTTATCTATACTTGGTACATTGCAATATTTCTATGCTTTGGAAAGTTGTGCAGTATCTACAGTATGCAAAATTATTTTATTAATAAGCTTATTAACAATAGAAGTAATCATGATGGAAAAGATCAGTGATGTAATTACTTTAAAAATTTTAAATTCTGGACATAGAAAACATTCAAACTTTTTGATTTAGCAGTTCTTCTTTTGGAAATGTAGTCTCTGGACATATTTCCAAACATGAAAGTTCATTGAATTATTAGGCTGACTTTGCACATAACCTAAATATTCAATGATAAGGAGGGTGATACAGTTAATCAATGAAATATTGCATAGTCACTCAAAATGCTCAGATTCTGTCATAGAAGCTGGGAGGAGAGCTGGAGTTCCATCCTAACCTAATCACTTTCTTGACAGATCTTTGGCAAGTTACTTGACCAATCTGTGCCTGGATGCCTTCATTTATAAAGTTATTTGTTCATAATAATAACATATATATTATTACCATATGAGATCTAAATGTGTTACTACTGTATATAAAAATTTTTATAATGATGCCCAGAAAAAGCACCATTAAGACAGATACAAATTATGTGATCTTAACTTTTTTTAAAAAAAGGAGTGGAATACATTCAAAACCCTAGAGCAAGTTTTTCCAGCCCACAGCCCATGGATCACATGCAGCCCAGGATGGCTTTGAATGTGGCCCAACAAAAATTCATAAACTTTCTTAAAACATGAGATTTTTTTTTCTGATTTTTTTTTTTAAGCTCATCCACTAACATTAGTGTTAGTGTTTTATGTGTGGCCCAATACAATTCTTCTTCCAATGTGACCCAGGGAAGCCAAAAGATTAGATACCCCTGCCCTAGAGAGATTCATTAAGGTTTAACAATTATTAAAAGGGATGGTGGAATTACAGCTGACTTTTTTCCATCAGATTTCTTTCTTTTTTTTTTTGAATGACATTTTACAATGAAAAATAATGCTTCTAAAATAATATTTGTCTGAGTCACTTTTTATACAAATCATCCAATTAACTGTGCAAAATTACATGTATGCACATGTAACTTTATTGGGAGTTAAGAGGGCCTCATCTAGAGAAACTTAGAATTCAATTCATCCATAGATGTTTCTTTCAAGAAAATAGTTTTTTATGGAAAAATCACGTTGTTATTATTCCCAAAGAAATAATGTCCTTTTATACGTTCACATTTAGGCATTGGTTAAAATCAAAGTTTGATGACTTTACATTAATTTTAATACAGAAAACATATTAAAGGATTATAGCACAAACCAGGCTACTCAGTATAATCTAATGACAATCACACTTTCCTGGGAAGGGACCAATCATCCTTGGTCAAGATCCATGTTAATTTTCAGAGAAGCTTTTAGGGGAAAGATTTTCCGATTTGGAAAACACTTCAAAAGAACTTAAAGTGCTCCCGGGTCTATTTGAAACCTCATTTGCAATGATCAGAGCTGTGTACCAGCTATACTATGATTTCTGATAATGGGTTCTGCATTAATTTCTGTTGTTTCAGGAATTTATGTAGATAAAACTCATCTAAGCTTGTCAGTCTTATCACCCTGAGATGGTAAGAGAGTTAGAAGTTGACTTACTGGAATGCCTAAAGATGGGCTATAGGAGGAGAAGGCCCTACCCAACTTACCCAGTAAAAATGCCTATCAATTAGTGAGCGCTTAAAAGGTGGCTGATATCCTTCCTAGTGTGATTGGTTTGAAGTTAAAACTCCCAATGAAGCTGTTACTAATTTTCTTTGTTTAAATCTGTATTGTCCCCAAGAAGACTAAGAAGAAAGGCACAGTGATTTTTTCAAAGGTTGTTTGTTCCTTCTCTGTATCTCTTTTCACACAGAAACATCAATAAAAAGAGATAGCAATCAGGTAGTAGAGAACCTTCTCTTCTGACCCTTGGCTCAAGGGCAAGGATTCCCATTGAATAAAGTTGCTATTTGAGAGCTGGCTGGGAGGCAGACAGTGCTGACCACCAGGCCCCTGTAATGTAATCTAGTTCTGGAGGACAGGACAGTGCAGGATTCCATTCTGATGTGCAGGCTGGAACCCAGGAATCTTGCCTTATGTTGCCCACCCTTTTTTCCTTGTGCCTCAGATCTTTTGTGAACCTGCCTAATAGCCCATTCCCTTCCGGAGGGTGATATATAGGAGAAACCACTAAGGTTTATTATATTCCTAAGAATATGATCCCACTTTTTTATTTTTGGTCTTACCCCACTCCTATCCTGTAGGTAACCCATCTTTTCACCATAGAATTGCATCCCATCATGTTGATTGACATCTAAATATAGACCAAACTCCTAAATATCAGCTGCTTCTCTAGATTTCCAATAGTATCATTGGCTCACCAACCCTCATTTCTCAGATCATTTTTCGTAATTTCAGTTGTTTTCTGTGAACAATGCCTGGACAATGCTATTCCAATTGAATACCTTGCTTTTATACTAAATGGGTCTACATTTTTCAGCCCTTCAATTTAGGTCATTCACCCCTTCTTTCTATCCTACCAAGCTGATCTATGGTAGCATCTTAGTCTTTCCATGGTAACTTGCAATCAGCTAAACTTCAAATCTTGAAGCCTGCATTTTATATAGTAACACATGTAAAGCAGGATTTTGCAATAAGTTCTTAAAACTGAACTTAGGGCTGTGTGTTGTAATATGGCTCATACCCCTGTAACCCCAGCACTTTGGGAAGCCATGGCCGGAGGATCACTTGAGGCCATGAATTCGAGGCTGCAATGGGCTGTGATCACACCATTGCACTTGAGCCTGGGTGACAGAGCAAGACCCTGCTCTAAAAGAATAATAATAAAATAAAATAAAAATAATAAAAATTGAACTTCATATGTCTCAATAGCTTGTCTTGAATCCGTACCTTCAATTGTTAATAAACTGCATTACTGAGGAAATTATTTGGATGATTGATTATATATCTTTTAACTCTGTTAATTTCTTAAAATCTATAAATAAAGAAACGTTTAAAAAACATGCATAACAGCTTCTGAAGTAATCATGCCTTTTGTAAATCAGAATAGAATTATTATTGAAATATGTGCATGTAATTTAGATAACATACATCATAGTAAATTAAATATATTTATTATAGGAAATACTGAGTTATTTTCTATCCTTCAGAAGAAATTTGTTAATTGATTTCTACTTAGCTAATTTCCAAGCAACAGAATTAATGTTGGCTAATTTAAAGAGAAAAGCAATTTATTGGAAGGATATCAGATAAAACCCCAAATAGCCAGGCTGGGCAAACATATAGAGAAAAGGGAGCTGGAGAGCCAATTTAACTAAGCCAGGATAATATTTCAGGCATTTGGAACTCTGGATATTCTGCTGCTGGACTTTTGTGGAGACACTGATGTGTAAAACCATATGCATATTTTATTCCCAAGCTCCAAACACTGCAATCTTTAAGTAATTGCCCAGTTGTCCTCAGTCTTATTATCATTTCCCTAAAAGCCAAAGCCCTGAGCGAGAGGGACAGATGATCTGCTTCTGGGTCACTCTGGCCTGGCTCTCGGTAGATAAACAGAGACTGAAGCTTCCTCTTTGGTTTTCATAGGGAGAAGTAAAAGGAGGGACATTGCCTTTCACCAATACTCCCACGAAGGCATTTCCCACAACTATGAAAAGCATCTGAATGTTGACCTACAAAAAAAGATGGATTTCCATTCAAGTAATTACATTTAGTCCATTTTTTTTCCTTTCAGAATAAATGTTCCCACTTTATATCCAAGGGACTTAATTTTGAAAAGTCATAATTATACAATTTTTTATGTTTCCATATTATCTCTTTAGGTAGAAAAGAATGAACTTTACATACATACATATTGAAAAGGAAATATAGGGGAGAAATGAGTTTGCAAATCTATTTCCAGAACAATCTATAAAAGAAAATATGAGATAAATTATTCTATTAATGGCTATTAAGTAATTCAGATGACACTGGGAAAAAAACATTTTAAAAATTTATTTGAAAGCATCAGAGAAGTTATAAGATAGTCAGGGGAGGGGAAGCAGATGAAAACCAAAGGAAGGACAGAGGCCTGAGGTAAGGGATGATACTGCAGTTTGGGTCACATTTGCTCAGAGGGTACTTGGGAACCAGCAGGGGCTGATTTGAGGCTGAAAAACTGAGTAATAGGTTTGATATATTGTAGAGCTGCGAGGAAGAATTGAAGTGTAGAGTCTATGAAATCCAGAGCCTGGATAAACCGTCATCACGTTGAGGTGAGATTCTCAAAAGGCTCCTGTCTGGTAGCACAGATTAACCAAAGAGATAGGATGTGGTTCAGCTTCAAATTATTTCAATCCAAGAAATTGGCTTAAAATGATCCAGATAGTTAGTTGTCACATGTTCTTTACTAAATTAAGCATAAATGCTCTCTGGAGAACTCTTCTAGACTTCAGGATATTTCTATGTCTAATATTTTGCAAACGTAATGTTTGCCACAGAATAAAAAGTAACAAGGCACACAAGGAGACAAGACGTTATGAATTAAAACTAGCAGAAATAAGAAATAATAAAAATAGCCCTATGTGGCCTCATGAGAAACAGAATGAATAGAAAAGTAGGAATCACTATGATTATTAAAACTCAATTATATCAGTAATTATATTCATTATATATAATCTAAATCATCTAATTAAAGATAACAAGAGTCATACTGGACCAATAACAAAACCCAACTATGTGCTTACAAATACATATCTGAAATAATATCACAAAAAAAAGTTTGAAAACAAAATATGGAAAAGACATGTGATGCAGAATCCAAATGAAAGCTGTAGTAGCTATGTTAATATCAGGCAAAGCAGGTTTCTAAAAACTTCATAATAATATAGAGAGGTACTTCATAATGACAAAATTTTCAAGTCACTAGGAAGATACATTTTTTAATGAATCTAGTACTGTAACCTTAAGCCAAAATTAATTAAATACAATCAGAAACAGAAAAATCCAAAATTATAAGGGATTTTTAACAAAATTCAATAACTGCTTTAACAAACAGGCACATATTGGTAAGGATAGGCAAAGTTTAAACCATTAAACAATAAGATTAGCAAACTTTGGCCTAATGTAATATCTATATAACCTTGCATCTAATGTCTGCAGAAAATACATTCTTTTCAGGCATATGGAAATTTTTTTCAAATTGACCACAATCTGATAATAAAGGAAATCTCAACAAACATTCAATTTGTCCTCCGAACACAGTAAAACTAATCTACAAATCAATTTTTAACAAAAAGTAACTAGAATATTTCATTTGTTCAGAAATTAAGAAATATTCTTTTAACAAATCCTATGAATTTATGGAATTAAAATGTCTGCTATCATTGTCTCTATTCCACATAGTTCTAGAGATTTTCATCAGGGAAGTCAAGCCAGAAAAAGAAATAAAATATAAATCACGTAGAGAGAATGACATAAAATTGTCATTATTTTTATATGATGATTGTATTTGTAGAAAATCTAAAAGAATATGAAGATAATTATTAGAATTAATAAGTGAATTGAGCAAGAAAGTCATGTAAAAAATCAATTGAATTGCTATAAATCAACAAAAATGGAATATAAAAATTTAAAATATAGATGTAATTTATATACTTTTGAATACCTAGGAACAAAATATGTGTAAGACCCTTATACAGAAAACTATATATAATATTAGAGAAATCTTATGGAGGGATATTCTCTTTCTAGACCCTTACTGCCCAAAGTGTGGTCTACTGATTAGCTGCATCAGCATGTTTAAGAGCTTCTAAGAAATTCAGAACCCTGGGCTCCATCCCAGACCTACTGAATCTGAAACTATATATTTTCAAGATCCTGTAATGAAAACACAGCAAATTTTGCTGCGTAGGCATTAGAAGTAGAATACTGCACCCAAAAGGCTCAAGCTGGTAGCCAGGCATAAGAACTTAGAAATAGCTCTGCCTTGCAGACTGGGCTCTCCGCGTGTCCAGCACTTCCTTTAAATGGGCAATTTTGACATTTGCCCAAGAACTTAAAGTAACCCACACCCTATTCCCTTCTATATATGGGTAGTTGCCATGTGCTCTCTCTCTCTCTCTCTCTCTGCTTTTTTATTCCTGCTTTGTTTGACCTGGGGAAGAAGGACTGCTTTCCCAACTCATTGTGCCCTCCCTGCTTAGGATTGTAAGTAAAAATCTTTGAACTGTTTTCAGTTGTGGTGGTGTACTGAATTTGTGTCCCCCATTTGAATAACCAGGTTCCCCAGGCCAGGTTTTCCAAGAGAATCTGGTTGGAGGTAGACACAAGGTCAGGATCCTCATCCCAGAGCAATGGTCTCATATGGGCTCTATATCATAGGTTTTGGAATGTTGTGTTTCCATTTTTGTCTCAATATATTTTTAAATTTTCCTTTTAATTTTGTCATTGACTCATTGATTGTTTAGGAACATGTTGTTTAATATCCATGTATTCATGAATTTTCCAAGGTTCCTTCTGTTATTAATTTCTAGTTTCATACCATTATGGTCAGAAAAGATAGTTGATATGATTTGTCTTCTTAAATTTGTTAGGACTTGTTTTGTGGCCTAACATGTATTACTGAAAGTGAGGTGTTGAAGTCCCTACTCTTATTGTATTACAGTCTATCTCTCTGTTCAAATCTATTAATATTTGCTTTGTACATTTAGGTACTCTGATATTGCATGCATATATATGTACATATAATAACATAGGTTATATCCTCTTGCTGAATTGATACGTTTATCATTATCTAATGATATTCTTTGTCTCTTGTTAACATTTTTGACTTAAAGTCTATTTTATCTCATATAAGTTTAGCAGATACTGTTCTGTTTTGGTTTGTATTTGCATGAATTATCTTTCTCCATCTTTCACTTTCAGTCTATGTGTACCCTTACAGGTGAAGTGAATTTCTCATAGGTAGCATAGAGTCGGGCCTTGTTTTTTCAACCATTTAGCCATTCTAGGTCATTTGATTGATGATGGGAGTATTTAATCAATTTCTATCCAAGTTAAGCAGTACTTGCTACTGCTATTTTGTGAATTGTTTTCTAGTTGTTTTGTAGCTCTTTTGTTTCTTTCTTCCTCTCTTGATATTTCCTTTTTTGATTAAGTGATTTTTCTCTGGTGATATGTTTTGATTCCTTGCTCTTTATTTTTTGTGTATTGTCTATAGGTTTTTGCTCTGTGGTTAGCATGAAGCTATAAAAATATCTTATTATAATAACAGGTTATTTCAAGCTAACAACTTTGATTATAAAAAAATAAAAACTACACTTTTACTATTTTGAAATTTTTTGTTGTTTGTTTGTTTTTGTTTTTTTAGAGAGACATGGTCTCAACCTGTTGCCACCCAGACTGGAGTGTAGTGGAATCTCAGACTCTTAGGGTTTAGCAATCCTCTCACCTCAGCATCCCAAGTAGCTAGGACTATAGACATGTGCCACTATTCCCAGCTAATTTATTAATTTCCTGGTTTACAAAGGGTCTTCCTATGTTGCCCAGACTGGCCTCAAACTCTTGGCTTTGAGTGATCCTACTTCCTCAACTTCGCAAAGCACTGGAATTACAGGTATGAGCCACTATATGTGGTCTCATTTTGAATTTTTGATAGCACAATTTAAATCTTTTAATTTTGCATATTTCTTTACAAATTTTATAGCTAGTATTACTTAGTTTTTACTTTTAATCTACATACTAAAGATTTCAGTGATTTACACATCACCAGTGTAGTATTAGAGTATTCTGAATTTGTGTACTTTTATCCGTGAGTTTTATACTCTCAAATGTTTTCATGTTACTCATTGGCATCCTCTTCTTTCAGCTTGAAGAACTCCCTTTAGCATTTATTTGAAAGATAATTCTGGTGGTGATAAATTCTCTCTGCCTTTATTGGTCTTGAAATTCTTTATATATTCTTCATTTCTAAAGGATAGCTTTGCTCTTAACCCTTTGTTAAGAGTTTTCTGTTTTCAGCACTTTGAACAAATCATTCCATTCTCTTCTGTTCTATAAGTTTCCTCTGCCAGCCATACTGGAACTTTCTTATATGTTATTTGCTTCTTTTGCTGCTTTCAGAATCCTCTCTTTTGGCTGTGATTTTTAGACAGCTTTATTATATTATATCTTAGGGTAGCTTTATTTGGAATAGATATATGATTGGAGGCCTTTGAATTTTTTTGTACATGCATATTTACATCTTTCTCCAGGTTTGGACAGTTTTCTAACTAGAAATTCTTTAAACAAGCTTTCTATCCCTTTATTTTCTCCTTGAACTCCTGACTCAAAATTTACTCTTTCGATACTGTCTCATAAATCCCATTAGCTTTTCTTATTCCTTTTCATTCTTTTTTCTTCTTTGACTGTGTATTTCCAAATAACCTTTCTTCGAGTTTACATACTCTCTCTTTTGCTCGATCAATTCTGCTGTCGATGCCCTCTATTGCATTTTTATATTGTTCATTGTATTTTTCAGCTCCAGGATCTCTGTTTTATTTTTTATTATTTCAATCTATTACATTTTGTATTCTGGTCACATAATTGTTTTTCTTGTTTTGTTGAATTTTTCCTGTGTATTTTCTTAGAGTTCATGGAGTTTTCTTAAAAAGAGCTATTTTGAACCCTTTGTCAAGCAGTTCATACATCTATTTGTCTTTGGGGTTGGTCACTACCACCTTATTTTGTTCATTTGGTAATGCCACATTAGCTTGATTGTTCTTGATCCTTGTGGTTGTGTGTCAAGTGTCTGCACATTTGAAGAAATACTTATTCCTGTATTCAAAGACTGGCTTTGTTTTGGAAAACCCTGGGGAAAGTATAGTACTTGGGCTTGCCAGAAGCCTGGAGCAGCTGCAGTCAGTGCAGAACTGTCAGAATCCTGGGCCCACTAAAGCAGGTGCAGCACTGGGGCAAGGCAGAAGCCTGAGGCCCACTGTGGCTGATGATCCATGAAGCCTGGGGCCTCTGTGAGCTGCCTGCTGCTGAAGGTTGTCCAGGTCCCAGGGTCACTAAATTTTGCCTGGCAGTGGTGTGAAATTGGCTCACAATTCCTTTGTCTCTCAATATAACTCCTTATTCTCTAATTACTTATATGTTCCAAAGTTTTAAAAATACTGATGCCTGGGTCCTACCTCTAGCATTTGGATTTAATTGGTCTAGGGTGCAGCCTGAGAACTGAGATTGATAAAGTCTCTTTAGGGCTGAAGATCAATTTATAATGTAAGCCTGAAGCATAGGGCTGTGTGGTTCTGCCTTGTGTCATTGCATGCCTAGGGGCTCAATCAATGGTACTGGTCTGAAATATGGGGCTGTGGTGGGTCTGAGTAGTGCTGGGATTTACTGTGATAGGTATAGTGTTGGAGTCCAAGACAGAGCCTTGTTCTCATTTCCCTCGTTTTCTCCCAAGTGGATAGTATCTCTCTTCTTGCTGTGCAGCCTGAGTTTGGGGGATGGGAGAGGTATGTAATATAAAACATTTTTATTTCGCTCTTCAGTGCGCCTTTTCTCACTGTTGTGTTACAATCAGGTACTGTGGTCTCCCACCTGGTTTCCTTCGCTCTTGTAAAGGTATTTTCATGCATAGATAAGTTGTTCAAAATGATGTGTCTGCTGGGGGATGATCACTGGGGAGTCCTACTCTACCATCTTGCTCTGCCCCTTCAAGTCATTTTAGCATCAGCATTTCTAAATAAATATTGTACTCTTTAGTTCATATGAATATTTGGTTGACTGTCAACTTTTTTCAGAACATTTATAAATATAAGCCCTACTATCAAATATTTTTCAAATTGATTTTAGTATAGTTTATTAAAAACCCTTTGTTACATGCTGGAATGTGAAAGACTAAGTCAGTAGTTCCCAAACTTACCGGCACATTGAAACAACCTGGGGAGCTTCACAAACTACTCATGTCCCAGAGATTTAATTGGTCTGGGGTGTAGCCTGGGCTTTGAAATTTTTAAGCAATCTCCAGGTGATTCTAATGTGCAAACAAGTTTGAGAACCACTGGCCTACATTATTTAATACAGGTATTCTGAACTTCCTTGGCACTAATCTATACTTAGAAACCAAACATCTTAAAATGATCACCTACATTTAGGGTACATATTTATTACTTTGCACATTCTTCTCAAGAAACCAAAAAATTCTAGCTTAGGTCACTGTGATGGTTAATTTTATAAATCAAATTAGCAAGGCCATGGGACTTGGATATTTGGACAAACAGTACTCTAGATTTTTTTTGGATATGTGTTTTTTTGGATGAGATTACCATTTAAATCAGTAGACTTTAAATAAAGCAGATTCTATTATATAGGAGGGCCTCATCCAATCAGTTGATGGATTAGGAGAAAAAGGACTGACCTCTCCAGAGGAAGAAGGGATTCCGCTTCCAGAGTACCTTCAGACTCCAGCTGCATCAGCTATTTCTTTTGTCCTCTTGCCTGCCAGCCTGCCCACCCTGAAGACTTTCAACTTATCAGCTTTCACATTTTTGTGAGCCAATTCCTTAAAATAAATCTATCTATATCTTTATCTATAGATCTTCTATATATATGATTTCCTATTTGTTCTGATTCTCTGGAGAACTCTGATTAATACAGTCTTTAATGACATCTGTGCTGCTAAATCCATTTTTAATTCTCACCTTTCTTGACCTTTCAGCGGTATTTTACCCCATTGGTGGCTCTCTCTTCAATTACTCTTTTTCCTTTGTCTCTCAATTTAAGTCCTTATTCTCTAGTTACTTAAATGTACCAGGTTTTAAAAATACTGATAACTGGGTCTTACCTCCAGCATTCGGATTTAATGGGTCTAGGGTGCAGCCTGAGAACCAAGATAGATAAAGTCTCCTTAAGTGATTAAATGTTTAGAGCTAAGCTTCAGAATCACTGATCTACAACCCCATGAAGCCTGACTCTGTCTTGGGTGGATTTACCTCCCATTATTCACAGGGAGTCCTCATTACTTTCTTTTCTTTTAATGCTCCATCTTTCCCTGAGCTCCAGGAAAATATCTATTTGCAGCTTTCATGACTACAACTTATTCCCAATCCAAAGACCATTTCTCTCTCAAATATCACGTGAAATTCCATTCCTTCTTTGTTAGAGAAGGGAGCAATACTGGGAAAGGACCTGGTTGTCCTCCAATTGCTCTTACTAGACTCTGGGCAGGAAAAGTGAATGCCTCTTTTCTTCTTTTTTATATAATCTGGCTACCACTTCTACCCCAGGTGGAGCTACTACATCACCCATACGTGTTGAAGGCTTACTTTCAATTTTTCCAATGCAGAAGGTAAGAGATCAAAATCTTTACTCTTAACTAAACAGGGTCAAAAAGGCAATAGACATTATTTTTAGAACACTGTTTTTGAAAAAAAGGTGATAGAATGCATTATAATGCAGCTCCCTAATACATGGGATTTACGTGTGCTGAAGGTCAAATGATATGTTCTGAAGCTAATGAAGGCCAGTAAGACTGCTAGTAGATGAGTTATTTCAGTTCCCTCAGTACAGCTTTATTGTGTTGTTACTTTATTTGTGTGGTAGAGTGTGCTTTGTTATTATCTTTAGGGTTCTGACTGCTGTTATTTTCATCTTTTCAATTTGCAAAATACACTAAAATAAAAAACTTAATGCTGAAACTAATTTTTTATCTAAACCCACACACTAGCCAGATGTATTCTGTCACACCATGCTAGTATATGCTGTTTGATGTTGTGCATCATAGTATTTTTTAAATTATTCACATATTGAATTTAAATTTATGCAATAAAAGAAAGTAGAGAAAATGCTCTCTTAGTTTGCTTTTTTGCTGCTATTTATCCATATCACTTTTTTATTTAAATGGCAAATCTCCAATTTTGAAGTTTTATGTGAGTGCCTGAAATCCAAGCAGGGTGAGTGGTTTTATTTTCATTGTTTGGGAAACAAAAATGTACCTCTGATAATTTTTGTCTTTGATTACTGCTTCTTCAAAGGATTTAAACCAGAATGAAAGCCTTTGAAATCTTCAGAGATGAGGAGACATGAGAGTTATTCTGTATGCACTAGATAAACAGATGTCTTAGCTTTTCAAACCAAACCCGAAAAATATAATCACAAGCTTCATCAGAAACAGAACACTTTTTGCAGGTGTATTATGTTTTATATTTTACTAATGTGAAATGGAAAAAATAATGTCATTTTATTCCTTTTTCTTGTCTAAGAATTTAGTTCCAATTAACATTTCAGAAAACTTTTTTGTTTAGTATCTCGGGAAGCAAGATACATTTCGTAAGAGGGAAAAATTATCTTCTTGTCATTTTGGATACCAATAAGCACCATTAGAAACATATCTAAAAGTTGCTTGGGAAACTGAGAACCTAATTGAGAAATTCCAAATTAATAAAAGCCAAATTTCATTCATTTACTCAATAGACCAAATCTTGTAATCAAATTTATTCTGAAACACCCATTGATGTCAATGTGAGTTTCTCATAGGAGATAACTGTAGAATTAAGCTCAATGCATAGAAAAACACACACGCTCTAACAGACGTTGTACTGTGGTTACTGATGGCCTGGACTGGATAACCTGCTGTTTGGATATCAATGGCATAGTTGCTCACTGAATCACAGCAGTGCAGAAATGGACCTAATGATGCAAGGAAACAAATAATCTTTATCCATTTTGCTTTCAGCCTTCCCAAGATAAAAGTACTTCTTACTTACATACTTATGAGGATAAAAGAGGAAAAGGAATCATGCTGTCCACCGACTAGATAGAATGTATCCTTGTGCCATAAACATGGGTAATTTTTAAGTTTAAATCTTAAGTGACAACTCTCAATAATACCATAACTTGCAATTCAAGCGCCTTATTAAACATCCACTTTTTTCAAGCCACTCTTTGAAAGCACTGTCAATTGCTACACCATGGAATAAACTGTAATTATTTTGGTGAAGGGGAAAAAGAAAAATGAGACCAACTTGCTTAAATGTATCCCTTAAGGGACAGAGTTCAGTTTTTTTTCAACACCATATCTGAGCTTTAATCCTTGTTTGATTGGAACTGTAAAATAAATCTGAAGATATCAATATTGAAAATTGAAAACAGTGAATGAGATAAATTCTAACATTGGCAAAAACGTCCTGCAGGTAATCAAATTGGTCCTCAAAAATTGCCTTGTAGATTGTTAAAATTCTAAAGGGACTTTACACATAATACTATACATTCCCTTTGTTTTAACCAGTGGGGAAACTGATGTTTATCAAGGGGTTAAGTGGCTTACAAAACGTCTCTATTCCTTAGAGGTGGTTTCTGGCTCTTTTCAGCTCCGCTGATGCACTATCAAGGGTTGACACCCCTGGGTGTCAATGAGAACAGTTGCCACTAATTTAGCTGCCATTCACTCAGATACCACAGCAGGCCCTGAAGCATCCATCTCCTCTGATACCTCTCCAATCCAACTTCACTCCTGTTATTTCAGGGGCGAAGGAGAGGCCCCACTACCTCTTCTTCCCCAGTTTATCTCCCTATTAGCAAGTGCTGATTACAGTAGTGACCCTCTTCAAATTCATTGTCATGGTTTACTTGAAAACCAAAATGTGTATATGGTTAAGTTGTACTGACCAGTATGAATTATCATAAGCCAGACTTGAAAGTCAATATTTAAGTCTAAATATGCTCATTGTGATTTCTGTTTTTCTGCCATGGATGAGATAATCGTAAGTCCCTAGGAACAGATTAGTTTATATTTTTCTTTCATTTACTGAAGTGAAATAGCCAAAAATGAAAATGTAAGACATTTCATATACAGTGAGCAGAAAGGAACTTTAAAATGTGCTTTTATATGACATTGTTTAGATTATGTTTAACTATTGGTGTTAATAATAACTATTAGTCTACCATTGCATCTCAGCCAGGTATTGTGCCAAACCCTTCACGTTCATTCTTTCTAATCCTTACACCAAACTGCAAGGTGACTATTATTATTCCCATGTGAAATGTGAAGTAGTCACATCTAAAAAGCAGTATAATGTGAAAAGACCCCCTTGCATTAACTGGGTGCTTTATTTTTCTGAACTCAAGTCAATGTCTGTTTCAAACCCCATTCTGCTCTGTGGTGGAAATATTAATTCAATCAATTCCAAGTAAACAGTAAATCTAGGATCTGTTCTTTGTTATTTTGTTTCACCTGTAACTGGGATTTTCTCCAACCTCACTTCCCTTCATATTTGCATTGAAGTTCCAAGGGTTTTCATAGAATCAAAGCTTACTAAAGTTATCTTTCTACATTTGCATCTGCTGAACTCTCTTGTCTGGTTCTAACTGAGGTCCAAGGGGAGTCAGTTGGCGAGTGGCAGGTAGCTGGAAAAACACTCAAAGAATCATAGACAGTTTTGACATGGCTTTAGTCTCTCTCTGGGTATGAGTGAGCCTGGGCATGAGCCATATGTACAGCGTTGGCAGGATAATTATACCTTTTACAGACAATAGTGGCTCTGAGCCAAGCAAGAGCTCGCATGGGTGATCACCTAATGCACCTCACGTGGTGTGGTTGCATAGTGTGTGGGGTTGGGTGCCTGTGCTCCAAAGCCACTGAGTCATGCTGTGCTGGAAGGCAACCCTGGCTGACTCCTGACTAAAGTGCAGCCTTTTCCCTTACACTCCACCCCCTAGGCTGAGAGCATCTTCTGCGTAGGGACACGTGTCCATAGGGAAGATCCTTGAATCCATAACCAATAACAACAATACAGAGGGCAACAGCTCACTCCTAGGATCCCAGCTATACTACTTACAACTATTAGGGCCCAGCATATGCCAGAGCCCAGGGATGCCCATCATCTCTGCAGGGGCTCATCAGTAAGGCTCTCGACCATCTTAATCTCCCATGAGACCCCTTGTAGGGCTGCTGTTATGTTCTGCTGATTGTCAGGGATAAAGGTACAACATTGTGTTGTTAAAAGAGTGGCGTTCCTAAAATAACTGCTCCTTGGGCAGAAGTTATTATGTCTAAGGCCCTTTGGTTTTGCACCACCTTTCTGATCTAATCAACCTCATCCGTTAACAGGAGGAGGGCCACTCGGGTGTAATTCAGGCCTCAAGCAGTGTGCACTGCAAGAGCAATAACCTGTGCTTATCCAGTATGACACCCACTCCAGGGATAGACATTGCCAAGGGGTAGAACCACCAGTGGCCTCATGGCACTCGCAAAAACTGAGAGCACAGGTCCTCCTGGTTATGCAGGTGTCTGGGCAACGTGGGGAGAAGAGTGGCAGGTACATAAGGTCACCCCCCAGGTACAACATGCAGTCCAGTCCACTGGTAGGTAAGGCCACCCTGTGTCCCCACAGATCCATAAATTCCCAGGGAGGACAAAATCTATCAGGGTCTGACTGGTGGGGCCACTTGATCCACCATACCTTCTATGTGGTGACATGTGTTATGTTTACACAGGCCATGATGGGCACCCATCCTACAGTTGTGTTACTCCAATGTTGCTCTATGCACCGCAGTGCCTGGGCTGGGGGTACTACATGTTCTCCCACTAGCCAGTCCCACCAATAATAAATGCTACTGGCAAGCCAGGGGGCTGGCGCACTGTGGGTTTTGTGGCATCTTTTGTCCAAAGCTTGCCACGTTGTGTTCCATGCGTTGGCCATGGGACCCCAAGTCTCCACCATATCCAGTTCTCTGCAGATGCTGAATGTATGTGCCAAGGCAAGCTGTCTATAGCTGCTGCTGGAAGGTCAGTGCAGATCCAACAGGTAGAAACATTAGTCACCTCAGTGTAGGTATGGGCCCAGTCCACAATGCAGTTGAAGCATGTTTGCCTATGGTCTAAATGACAGAGCAGGCACAGGCACTAACAGAGGTAAACCATGTCCCTCAGGCAAAATTCAGGCTAACCTTTCATCCCTGGATAACAATGCAGACACCAGGGTCTTTTGCCCTGGGCGATGGTACCACACCTTCTCAGCTCCCCATGGTTCCTTTGAGTCCTGTATCCATGCCAAAGTCAGGGGTGGGGGGTGGGGAGCTCATAATAGGCCATACAGACAGTACATATGTCCCACGGTATAGGGTTCCCTCCCTGACTGTTCCCCTATGAACAGTCAACCATGGGGGCCATGTATTGAACGCCCAAGGAGTGACATGCAAGTCATACCGCAGGCCCTCCCCCCAGGGAGCCACTATGGCCAACCACCGGCAGTGGGGGCCTTGGAGGGTCCATGGCCACACAGCCACATTTTCTGTTCCCCTGCCTTCAGGGGCACTGGGGCAGGCAACAACAGGTTACCATTTATCCCCATACCTGGTTGGAGGAGGTCATCCTTGGCATGTATCTGCAACTGAATGGGGACAGTGGCGGGTATAACAAAGCCTCCACCAGGGCTGAGCTGCCTTTCTATGGCTGTTCATTCAAGGTTTGGAGCACCAGGTCCAGTCTGGAACTCCAGCCCTGCAAAGCTGGGGGTGTGACATGCAAACCTAACAAGAGCCCATTATATCACTCAACCATGTTCAGAGCTTGAGGGTTATATGGCACATGGAATTCCCACCTTGTGTCCATTTATGGTGCCCATTGTGGTACCTGTCGTCCAGTGAAATGTGGTCCCCTATTTTACTCTCAATGGCCAGAAGGTGACCACACAGGGCACATAAGGCTTGTTGCAGGGCCCCGATGGTGTTCTGTTGGTCGACCACCCTGCAAGGGTAGACGAACAACAGGCCTGTGGCCATGTCCACAGCCATCAGTGCATGCATATACTCTTGCGACCTTGGCAGCAGCATGGTGTAGTTTACCCGCTACCTGGTCAAGGGCATTCACCCTATCGTTACTTGCTGTGTAACATTGGGCAGCTGCCTCCATTTAGGGTATGCCTGAGCACACACCAGGCATTTCTGAAAAGGCTCCCAAATGTCTTGCTTGGGCAGGGACAGACCCCAATGCTTATTGATCTATTGCATCAATTTACCCCATGCATGTTCCAGTTTCCACTGCTGCCACAAGGCCACATCTCATGTAGGTGCTGACTCTAACTATTGGACCTTGGCCAAGGAATCTACCTCATCATTGCCAGGGGTGGCCAAAGGCATATGGCCTGGCACCTGATAAATAGTTACCTCTTTCTGAAGTCCCATTTCCCGGAGGTCTTGCCACATGGCTTGGCCCCAAATGGGTCGGTGGCCAACTAGCCACTTCTGTATTTTCCAAGTAGTTCACCACAAGGTTAAGCCTCGATAGACTGCCCAACTATTGGTACAGATTACCATTACCATAGATCACCTCCTTGGTGATCACCATCCATACTGCTCTAAGTTCAGCCCATTGGTTCTTTGTCCACACCTGGTTTCGAACCATATGGTGTCAGTACTAGATTGGACTGCAACAGTGGTCCAGGCAGCAGTAGCACTTCAGCTAGATTCATCTATGTACCATGCCTCATCAGGAATCGGGGGATGCCCTTCCTTAAATGGTGAAGGCTCAGGGTCTAGATAAGGCCCATGGCATTATCTTTCATTAGGAATACAGGTCCCAAGACATCTTGCAACTGTGCTGCTAAGGGACTTGTATTCAGCATACTCTGCTGTTCAAAGTAGGCACCCCACTTTGCCAAAGTGAATGTCTGTGCTGTCCCAGTCTGGGGTGTCATTACCCATGAATGCATCTATCCTGCTATTGGGTAAGTCATCCATGTGATGACTGCAGCCTATCCTGTCACACTCTCACAAACCTGAAGGGCGGGATATACAGCTGCTAGTGGTTTTGCTATCAAGGAATACTGGGGCTCAGCTCCCTTCCACAGTTGGGACTAAAAGCCTACTGGCGGCGTTCTCAAGTGCAATATCATCAATATAATGGAATAGGTGGACCCCTTCTGGACATTGCCAAATGACTAAATCTGTGGCAACTACACCATGACATATGGTGGGGCTATCTGTGGCAACACTGTAGAAGTCTGTTGTTCCCCATCCCACATGAATGCAAACTGTTTCTGGCTCTCTGGAGTTATGTCTATGGAGAAAAATGCATTGGCCAAGTCCACTACACAGTGGTGTCCCAGTTTCATCATGAAATGGTCCATCAAATCCATGATTGATGGTATAGCTGCATGCAAAGGAGCGTTACTTTATTCAGTTCCCAGTAGTCCACCGTCATTCGCCAAGTTCCATCAGGCTTTCTAACTGGCCACACTGGAGAACTGTGGAGGCTGTGGGTGCCACACACTATCTACATCTCTTACAGCTTTTTAATTGTCTCAGTTATCTCTGTATGCCCACCTGGCAAATGGTATTGATCGGTGGAAGAAACCCATCAGGGTTGTGGCAGGGCCTGAGGCTGGTGATGTGTATGTCTGCGCAGCACCTTCACCACATGCACTCAGAGTCTGAATTCCCCAGGTGTGGTTTGTAATGCCAGGGCACGTAACATGTCCATCCCCAGAATGTATCCTGGTATGGGAGAGACATGCATGGTATATAAATGGGGAGCCAAATGGCCAATGCCAAGGTGCAGAGATACAGGTTTAATTTCACTGACCGGCCTCCATACCCATCAATTTAAGCAGGTTTGCCCAGTAACTTATCCGGGTTCCCATAAACAATGCTGCAATCTATGCCAGTATCCACCAGCACCAGCACTCGCTGTACATTGGTGGGAGACCAGTGGACCACTAATTCCACATGGCCTCTGGTCGTCTGGTGTGCCCGCAAGTCGGGCACCTCGGCCAGTTCCCTAATCAAACAGAAAAGGCTCTACATTTCTGCCTGGCTGCAATAAGTAATCTTTGAGCTGAAGTGCCTGGGTGGGACCAGTCATGCAGCAATATCCTTCTTCCCCTTGGGCATTTTCTGGCGTTGCTGCTCCAGAGACAACTGTCTCCACAAAGTTAAGAGTATGTCATTGGGCTGCTTAGCAATTTTCTGTCAGTCAACCCTGGCCAAAATCAAATCTATCCACATCTTTGAGCGTGTCACTCGTTGAGGCCCCGTTTTCTCCCAAAGGAGGGTCCCTGTGGGTGGGGCATCTTCCCTTTCTTTATGGCACAGATCCCTCTGTCCCGTAGGTGGCCTTCTGCTTCCCCAACAGTCGCCATGGCAGTGGTCACTTCATGTATGTGGCACCCTACATGTGGTGTAAGGACAGCAGCTAGGGAGTCAAAGGCACTCAGGGGTGCAGAAACCAACACAAGACCCGTCATGTGGGAGGTGAAATGTTCATCATCTGGCTCCTGAGTATTCAGGTCAAACATAGTCTGCCACAAACCCATCCCCTGGATGCCTCGCACCAAACTGGCATACGATTGCCATTTACTCACCGTTTTGGGTATTTCACGGGTGTTGTTCCATACAGTCCATACGGCTGCCCACAGCCATCCAGTCAGGGTGTGGTTCCCTTACCCTTGTGCTAACTGCCTACTCACCTGCAACTGCTCGGGATCCTGTTCGTGATGCCAATTGTCAGGTTCTAACAGGTCTGAGGGGAGTCGGTGGTCAAGTGGCGGGTAGCTGGAAAAACACTCGAGGAATCGCAGACAATTTCAAAATGGCTTTACTCACTCTCTGGGTGTGAGTGAGCCTGGGCGTGAGCTGTATGTACAGCATTAGCAGGGTAACTATATATTTTACAGATAATAGTGGCTTCGAGCCAAGCACGAGCTCACATGCGTGATCACCTAACGTGCCTCACATGGTGTGGTTGCAAAACGTATAGGGTTGGGCACCTGTGCTTCAAACCCACTGAGGCATGCCTCACCGGAAGGCTACCTCTGCCTACTCCTGACTAATGCACAGCCATTTCCCTTATATCTCTCTATTAGTTTTCTATTGCTGTGTAATAAATTATCACAAACTTGGCTGCTTTAAACTACATTCATTTATTATCTCACAATTGTGTAGATCAGAAATCCAGATGAGTTCACCTGAGTTCTCATGAGGCCAAAATCAAGGTGTTAGTCAGAGTGGGCTGGAGGCTCATTCTGGAGGCTCGTTTATCTGGAGGCTCTGAAAAAAATCCACTGCTAAACTCATGTAAGTTGTCAGCAGAATCTAGTTCCTTGCATTTGGGGTAGTTAGATCTCTGTTTCCTTGCTGGCTGTAGGCCAGGGGCCACTCTCAGTTCCTGGAGTCACCCTGGAGTCTTTGCATGTGGCCTCATCCATCTTCAAGCTAGCATGATAGCTAACTGTCTGTGTTTCTAGTCTCTCTGATGTACTCTCTGCAGCCCGCTGAAAATTAATTCTCTGCTTTCAAAAAGCTCATGATTAGATTAGGCCCAACTAGATAATGTCCCTTTTGATTAGCATTGGGTAAATTGATTAGTGACCTTATATACATCTGTAAAATTCCTTTTTCCATGTAAGGTAGCATAACCATGGGCATGATATCTCATCATATCAACAGTTCTGAGGGTAAGGGTTGAAAATCTTGGGGGACTACATTAAATTCTGGGTACCACACTGTCCCACTGGCTTCCAGGCACAAAGTCTATGCCCTCCATGTGCTTGACATGCTTTATTACGAGACAAAAAGTACATCTAGGTGTGCCGTGGAAAAAAACTTTCACTGTAGCCTATGCTCTTTGAGGACTTGTGAATCAATGACAGCTTTCATCCATTAGGTTTAGCTATTCTGTATATTTATAGCTGAGGTAATAGACATGTGACATCAGTGAACAATAAAATTTCCTTTAGTATCAGTTCATTTATTATTGGCAAAGGAACCAAAGGGCTTAAAGATGGCTACTCAGAACAAGTATTGTTAATGAAAAGGGCAAACTACTCTAGCCTTTGAGTACTCACAATAAAACCCTTAAGTTCCTTTAGGAACCTTCTGTTAGTCTCAGGAAGTTTATAATTTATTTTATTTATTTATTTATTTATTTATTTATTTATTGGTACCTACTTGCTCTCCAGGTATAGTAGTAGCAACTCCAGGACTGTCTTGTGTACCTAACTGTTGGGTACTATGTTCAATACCTGGGTTATGAGATCATTTGTAGCCCAAACCTCAGCATCATGTAATATACTCAAGTAACAAACCTGCACGGGTACCCCCTGAATATAAAATAAAAGTTTGAAAAGAACAAACCAGGACTGTCCTGAGCGCCTCTTAAAGAGACTGGGTAGATCAAGGCTCCAAGTCCCAAGCCTGCAGTTACATAAGCCAGCTCAGACTTCATTATTTCCAGAAGTCTTTTCTTGATAACCCAAAACAGCCATCTCCACTCTAATCTTTCATACTGTGATGTGTGAAACTGGAGTGATTTATCCACACCTTTGTTATTCATAGGGAAATGGGATGTAGAACACCAGGAAGAGAGGTAGAGGAAGGATTCCAAAACTTCGCCATTACCCTTCTTTTCGACTCTTTCTTCATCTCCTTTTCATCCTTCCCAAAGCAGTTTTATCCTAAAACAAGCTCATTTTACATCTTTCTCCATTCTCTCAAACCTGGTATTTGGAACATAATCTTTATATCTTGAGACCTTTGGGAATTTATCTTTTGAAACACTTGAATTGTCACTCTTTTAAATTGAAAAATCAACTTCCAAGCTTATTGTCTCTCCCAGGAGCTGTAATGCCTGCTTTGCAATTAAAAATGTGAACATAAACTAAAAACAAAAAGCATAGAATAGTAATCTTGTTTCCTGCTCTAATGAGGAATGCCCTATTTACTGCTGAAGGAGAACTGGGGTTTCAAGGGAGCATAGGAGTGTGGTAAAGAGAAAAAGAAGCACAGTCTTTAAGACTTCCAAATGTCAGCACATCATCCTATAAATCTGACCCTGAACTTAATCCCTTTTCTTAATCATGCTGTAATATTTCAGTAAATGGGATTGTTTTTACCATTTCTAATAGTTTTAGGCCCTTGATGATCTTGCCTACATAATGTCCTATGAACAGTTTTTGAGATAAAAAATATATATACAGTGAAATGCATAGATCCTAGAGATAAACTGTTATGTTTTGACACATGTACATGTCTCTGTAATCAACACTCCAATTGAGATGTTTCCAGATCACCCCAGGAAATTATATTCCTTCTAGTTAGTTAATCCCCACACATGTAGGCAACTTCTGATCTATTTCTATCACTGAAGATTAAGTCTATGTATTTTTAAACTTCACCTTAATTGAATCATACAATCTACAGTGTTTTTGTCTGCCTTATTTGTCTCGGCATTCAGTTATTAAGTTGCTTCCAGGTTGTTGCATGCACCCGCTTTTGGTTTGCTGGTTGGATGACTGGTTGGTTTTTGAGAATTATTGAATAGTATTCCATGATATTCTCATGCCATACTTTATCAATCTTCTATTGAGGTACCTTTGAGCTGTTTCCAGGTTTTGCAACAACTAATAAAGCCTCTATAAACATTCACATCTACACCATTTTGGAGACATGTTTTGGTTTCTTTTAAGTACCTAAGACTAAAATTGGGTCATGAAATAAATGTATGTTTCATTCCATAGAAAGATACACACTTTTTTTTTCTAAAGTAATTATAGCATTTTATGCTTCTACCAGCAGTATAGGTGAATTCCAATTATTTCACATCCTCGCCAATATTTGTTGCTGTTCAACTTTAATATTAGCCATTCTAATTGGTATTAGGTGTTATCTTACTGCATTTTGAAAGTTGTTTGATCAGGTACTCATGGACATAAAGGTAGCAAAGATAGACACTGGGGACTGTTAGATGAAGGAGGTAAGATGGGGGAAGGGTTGAAAACCTAACTGTTGTCCAGGCACGGTGGCTCATGCCTGTAATCCTAGCGCTTTGGGAGGCTGGGGTGGATGGATCGCGAGGTCAGGAGTTCAAGACCAGCCTGGCCAAGATGATGAAACTTTGTCTCTACTAAAAATACAAAAATTAGCTGGGCATGGTGGTGGACGCTTATAATCCCAGCTATTCGAGAGGCTAAGGCAAATAATTGCTTGGACCCGGGAGGAGGAGGTTGCAGTGAGCCAGGATCACGCCACTGTATACCAGCCTGGGTGACAGAGCGAGACTCCATCTTTTCACATTTATATAAAAGGTTATTGAATTTGGGTCTGTAATTCAGGGTTTCATCATATTTGGGAAGTTACTAACAAATTATTGCTCTAAAGTTATTTCTGTGGCTCCACATCACACCCTTCTCTTCTGGGATTTAACTACCCAAATGTTAATGTTTTCCCATAGGTCACAAACACTCTGTATTTATTTTTACTTCAGTATTTTTATCTTTTTAGTTCAGATTGGGCAATTTCTATTAATCTATCTTTAAATTCATCAATCATTTTTTTCTGTCAACTTCAATATAATGTTATGTCCACTCAGTGAATTTTGTATTTTAGTTATTGTATTTTACAGTCTAGAGTTTCCACTGTTTTAAAGAATAATTTCTTTTTCTTGAGATTTCCTGACTGTTCATTCATTAAGACTATTTTTCCTTTAACATTTTGAGCATATTTATAATAGCTGCTTTATAGCCATTATCTGCTAAGTCCAGCCCCTGGGCCATCTTGGGTTTAGTTTCTATTGATTGAGTTTTATATCACCACAGATTATATCTTCTGATGTCTTCATAGCTAGTGATTTTTCATTTAGTATTTGGCACTCTGAATGACAGCCTGTTGAGATATGAATTTTTCTATCTTCTATTGAAGAGTTTTGATTTTTATTCACCAGACAGTTCAATTACTGCATGATCATCTTGATTTTATGTTGGCTTTGTTTTAAACTTTATTGGTATCAAGTGGAAAGTTCACATTTCTTCTCAAGCTTCTCTAACTTGGCTGGGCTCAACCTCTAAACTTCTGGAACTTGTTAGGGTGTGGTTTTAAGCTTTATTAATATGGGTTTAGAGTAGCCCGTCTTCTTGAATGTGGTTCTTACTTCTAAGGCAGAATTTTATTGATATCTCAGCTGGATGCCAGACTTGTTAATAAAATGTTAATATTATCTCTCTACTCCAGCAGGAATAGAGTGTCAGAGTTGCTTGTGTCTCAGCCCCCCTCGATTTTTGGTATCTTCATTTCACTCTCAACTTCATAGAAGCAGCTATCCAGTAACTTTCAGAAGTTTTCCCTGCTCGCATATAGCCCAGCAATCAGACATAGGCTCACAGGAGACTCCCGTATTGGAATTCTCTGCCTCTTTGTCCAGCTACTTTCTCTCAAATGCTCTTGCCTACAGATTTTAGCTGCTTCATCAGCTCCATACTCTGATCTCTAACTTCTGAGCTCCATGGGACTACTATCTTTGTCCTGGCTGTTGTTCTCTTTCTACAGCTGGAAAATTGTGCTCAGATAGAGAAAGAGATGTTTGTGGGACTTAGTTCTTTGTTTTCCTTCTGACACAAACCAAAGCTCTATAATGCCTATAATCCAAACCTTAATAATCTTATTTTATATATTTTCCATTTCTCTATTTACTAACAGAGAGCTAGTCTAAAACCATTTACTCAATTATGGTTGGAATCAGAATTCAAATTGATGCATTCTTTTACAAATAATTTATTCCCTTGGGACTCATTCATTCTTAGGTATAAAATGAAAGTGCTTGCCTCTAAGTGAACTTCTTGTTTTAAATGTTTTGTGGAAATGCAGAGTCTATTCAAATATGAAGAAGACAACTTCCCTAATACTGTGAGTATCAGATTATTTTGTGTGTTTTTAAATTCCTCAGTCAGGAGTTAGTGAGTTATGGAGCTGTGTCTGCTTCAGTATTAAAGAATGCTGTGTTCGACGTTAGTTCAGCAAATATTATTGACTGTAACTCTGTTTCAAGAACTGTGATGGTTGGTGTGACATGTACTTTTTACTAATAGTGTTTAATATTCTCTTCTTTAATATCATTTTGTATACAGTAAATAAATATCCATTTTACATTCCTGAATGTTTACTTTTATATGTAGTTTGGTAATTCATTACTTAATATGCCATTTATTGTTCACTAAATATGTACCAGAAACTGTTGCCTGCTGTGAATATAATGAATGGCTGAGACCTAATACCCCCCTTTAAGGAGCAATGTCTATTAAAAAGACTTAGGCATATGATTAGTAAAAGCTAACTAATAAAATTGTGCCCAAAATATTTTAGGGCTACAAATGAGAGTGATTAACTTTGCCAGAGGTTTCTGACAAAAGTTCCTAGAAAACGTTAACTTTAATCTGTCAGACTCAGTGAGAAAAGACAATCAAGGCTAAGGATTTAATCCTTATTGGTGATGAGATCATTGACAAACATGTACACTTTCCTTCATTTCAGCCTGTACACATTTCTAACTTTTAGCTTTTTTCCTTTCTAAAATGAGGATAATAATATTGACGTTGCCATTTTGTTGAGAGGATTAGAAATTAAGGTTACATGTGCATAAAAATGATATTCATCACTATTTTGTGTACACCATGACTGTTTTACTATTGACGTATGCACTTTTCATTTCTTTTACATTAGTATGGGAGCTTTCTTCTATAAATTCTGATTTGTATAATGTTTCAGTATAAACTATTGCATGAATTATCAGTTCTTAGAAAATTAAAAATTCAGTAAAAATAATATTAAATTTTAATTCTCTTTGTTAACTCAGGAGTTATATTGGAATTTTCAGAGTTCCAGGATGCCATGTATATTTCCTTTTTCTTTGACCATTGCTACAGGTAGAGGGGTTTGTACTGAAATTTTGCACAGCCCAGAGGGAACTTTGGCGTTTGTTTGATTGGTTATGTAGTAATATGAACTTTTTATACTTTTTCAGAAAAATGCAGCCTATTTTTTTCTAAACTATTCATCATTACTGTTTTCTGTTAGTGAATGAAAGATTATTAAAAATACTTTCAACTTTTATTTTAGATTCATGGGGTACATGTGTGGGTTCGTTACATGAGTATATTGCATGATGGTGAGAATTGGGGTTTGATTGATCCTATCATTGAGTTATTGAGCATAGTATCCAACAAGTAGTTTATCAATCCTTGCAACCCTCTCTCCCTGGCCCCTCTAGTAGTTCCCAGTGTCTATTGTTGCCATCTTTATGTAGATGAATACCAATGTTTAGCTCCTACTTGTAAGTGAAAACATACAGTATTTGCTTTTTTGTTTCTGTGTTAATTTGCTTTGCATTATGACCTCCAGCAGCCCATGTTGCTGCAAAGGATGTATTCCATTGTTTTTGATGGCTTCACAGTATTCCACAGTGTATATATACCACATTTTCGTCATCCAATCCACTGTTAATGGGCACCTAGGTTGATGCCATGTCTTTGCTATTGTGAATAGTACTGTGATAAACATACGAGTGCATGTGTCTTTTTGGGAGAACAACTTATTTTCTTTTGGATATATACTCAGTAATGGCTTTTGCTGAGTCAAATGACAGTTCTGTTTTAAGTTATTTGAAAAATCTCCAAATTGCTTTCCACAGGGGCTGGCCTAATTTACATTCCCGCTAACAATGCATAGGCACTCCCTTTTCCCTGCAGCCTCGCCAGCAACTTATTTTTTTACTTTTTCGTTATAGCTGTTCTGACTAGTATGAGATATGTCATTGTGGTTTTGATTTGCGTTTCTCTGATGATTAGTCATGTGAATCTTTTTTTTTTATATGTTTGTTGTACACTTGTATGTCTTACGTCTTCTTTTTTTTCCTTTGAGACAGAGTCTTGCTCTGTCACCCAGGCTGGAGTGGTGCAGTGGCATGATATTGGCTCACTGCAACCTCCGCCTTCCATGTTCAAGTGATTCTCCTGTCTCAGCCTCCTGAGTAGCTGGGACTACAGGCATGTGCCACCACACCCAGCTAATTTTTTTATATTTTTAGTAGAGACGGGGTTTCACTGTGTTAGCCAGGATAGTTTCCATCTCTTGACCTCATGATCTGCCCACCTTGGTCGTATGTCTTCTTTTGGAAAGTATCTATTTATGTCTTCTGCCTATTTTTTAATGAGGTTATTTGGTTTTTGCTTGTTCAATTGCTTGTTCAATTGCTCAAGTTCCTTATAGATTCTGGATATTAGACCTTTGTCAGGTGCATAATTTGTGAATTTTTTTTCCTATTCTGTAGGTTATCTGTTTGTTCTGTTGTAGTTTCTTTTGCTGTTCAGAAGCTTTTTAATTAGGTCCTACTTGTTAATTTTTGTTTTTGTTGCAATTGCTTTTGTGGACTTAATTAAAAGTTCTTTCCCAAGGCTGATGTCCAGAATGGTGTTTCCTAGATTTTCTTCTAGGATTCTTACAGTTTGAGCCCTTAGATTTAAATATTTAATCCATTGTGAGTTAATTTTTATATATGATGAAGCTAGAGGTCTAGTTTTATTCTTGTGCATATGACTAGCCAACTATTCCACCACCATTTATTCAATAGGGAGTCATTTCACCATTGGTTATTTATGTAAATTTTTCGAAGAACAGATGACTTTAGGTGTGTTCCCTTATTTCTGGGTTCTCTCTTCTGCTCCATTAATCTGTGTGTCTGTTTTTGTACCAGTACCATGCTGTTTTGGTTACTGTAGCCTTATAGTATAGTTTGAAGTGTATAGTATAGTATAGTATAGTATAGTATAGTATAGTATAGCCTTATAGTATCGTTTGAAGTTTGAAACCTTCAGATTTCTTCTTTTTGCTTAGAATTGCTTTGGCTATTCAGGCTCTTCTCTTGGGTCTATTTGAATTTTAGAACAGTTTTTTCTAATTCTGTGAAAAAATTACATTGATATTTTGATAGTAATAGGGTTGAATCTGTAGATTGCTTTGGGCGGTATGGGCATTTTAAGAATATTGATTATATCAGTCCGTGAGCATGGAGTGTTTATCCATTTGTTTGTGTCATCTATGATCTCTTTCAGCAGTGTTTTGTAATTTTTCTTATAGATAGCTTTCACCTCTTTGGTTAGATGTATTCTTAGGTATTGCATTTATTTTGCAAATGCAGCCTATTTTTATAATTTGTCACCTTATTTCTATCAACCCATTTCCTTTCCCAAATTTCCTATTTCTGAATTTCGGTTATCACATTTTATCATGTTTTATGTTTCATCATTATTTTTCTTCAAAATATCTCTTCAATTAAGGATATCTTGGGAGGAATGGATTGTTTATTGTTCTCATTATTACATAATCAACTTTGTTCAAAAATAAATTATATATACAATAAAACATACCCATTTTAAGTGTATTATTTTGACAAATTTACATGTTCATGTAACTACCACCACAATCAAATTATATATAATTTTCATTGGCCCAAAAAGGTCCTATGGTACTTTGCAGTTGATTCCTCCCACGAACCCCAAAATAGGCAAATCTTCTTTCTATCATTATAGATTATGTTTACTTTTTTAAGAATTTCATAAAAATTGAGTCATACAGTATATGCTTTTTTGTACCTGTAGTCTTTTACTAAGCATAATGCATTATAGATTTATCCATGTGGTTGCATTTATTGGCAGTTCTTTCTTTTTTATTGCCAAGTAGTATTCCAATATCTGGATATATCATATGTGCTTATCCATTCACCTGTTGATGTTTTTTCCCCAGTTTAGGGCTATTATAAATAATGCTTACATTCACATACAAGTCTTTGTATAACCATGTATCTTAAATTTTTGGTTAATTTTACTTTTGAAGCTCTATAATTAAATGTATATGTATTTAGGATTGCTATTTCTTTTTTATCAGTTGATTTCTTCATTGTTATAAAATGTGTGATTTTGGTCTAGGTAATATTTCTTGTATAGTAATTTTAGAAGTATAATTTGTCTAATATTAATATAATTACATCAATCTTTTCTGTTAGCTTTTGCATGGTATCTCTTTTTTCTATCTTTTTCCTTTTTAAAACTATTTGTGTTTTATATTCAAAGTGTTTACATAGTAGACAAAAACATTTAGTTGAGACTTTCTTTTTATGGACTATTTTTAAAAATAGGATAATGCAGACCATTTATATTTAATGCTGTTTTCAATAAAGTCTTGCTATATACTTTCTATGTGTTCTATTTTTCTTCCTTTTGTCTTTTTTTAACCTGTCTTTTGTTTAACTTATAAGGAAAATAAGTTTATTTAGCTCATTATCCCAGAGGCTGGGAAGTCCAAAAGCAAAGCACTGGCATTTGGTGAGAGCCTTCTTTCTGTGTCATGATATATCTGCCTTCTTTTGAGTTATTTTTCGGTAGTCCGTTTTATCTCTAGTATTGGCTTATTAGCCCTGTCTCCTTGGTTTTCATCCCTGTGTGTGTGGTTACACTAACATTCACACTATGCATATTTAGCTTACCATAGTTTGCCTTACACTTCCATGTCTCTCCTCATTCTCTGTGCTATTGTTTCTATACATTTTACACACATGCACAAGCATTATACATATGTACACAAATATTGTATATATATTGCATAGATATAATATGTATGTATGTGGTAAAAGGTAGAGGTCCAGTTTCAGTCTTCGGCATATTGCTAGCCAACTATTTATACACATACATATACATATACTCAATTTTTTAATTTTTCATTAGGCAGTCAAAACTTTTGTAGAAATTTTTAAGTGAAAAAAATATATATATATTTATCGATGTATTTACCATCAGGTGCTCTTCATTCCTTCGTGTAGACACAAATTTCCATCTAGTATCATTTCTTCAGTTTAAAGAGTTTTATTTAATTTTTGGGGGGGCTAAGAAGGTGATATCTTTCACTAGCAATGAATTTTCACAGTTTCTATTTCCTTGCAGACAAAAAAGTCTTTATTTCACCATTATTTATTTAAATAATGCATATTTGGGAAAAATTTTGTTGCATATGAAAGTTGAAAAGATAGTGAAGAGAGTTCCCATACATTTCTCGTTCAGTATCCTCCACTGTTAAAGTCTAATATTTCCATGGTGCATTTGTCAAAACTAACAAATGTGATGTTTCTATATTAATAGTAAATAAAATTTGTACATTTCTCTTTCTGTTTGAAGATTCAATCTAGGTTACCATATTGCATTTAGTTGTCATGACTTAGCAGTCTCCTCTGGTCTGTGGGTTTGTGCTATGTTTTTTTTTTCATGATTAGATAAATTATTCATGATGATATTTGATGAAATTTTTTCTAGATATAGAAAAATATAGTTCTATTTTTCTAGGGATTTGCACTCCCAATCTTCCTTTCAGCTCTTTAAGATGTTGTTACATTGTTTTCCTGGCCACATAGTTTCAAATGAGGAGCCTGAGATAATTCTTGCATGTGCTCTTTTCTATTTGTATCTTTTTCCTCTAGTAAGATTTTTTTCTTTAGCAATTATTTCAAAATTTTGATTAAATATGACCTAGTGTGGTCATCTTTTCATTTATCCTGTCTGAGAATGAACATTTGAAAGAAAATTTTGACATTAGATTTTCAAATGGACCACCTCCCTCCTTTTGGGCTGGGTTACATGAATGTTAGCACTCTTAATATTGTACCATAGGTCACTGAAGACCTGCTGATTCATTTTTTCATTTTTCCCTTCTGTATGCTTCAGTTTAATTTACATTATCATTTAAGTTCATTGACTTTTTTTCTGAAGTATCTAATCTGCTGTAAATTCCATCCATGTATTTAGTTTCATTTTAGCTAATGTATTTTCATCTGTAGAGATACCACTTAGTTCTTTTTCACATCTTCCATTTCTCTCATTATCGTCATATTTTACTTTAAACCTTTAGCATATTTGTGAAAACTCTTTTAATAGCCTTGTCTGATTATTCTAACACCATGTTATTTGTGGGTGTTTTATTGAATGGTTTTTCTCATGATTGTAGCCAGTCTTTTTTCTTTTTAAGCTATTTTTTCTTAATATTTTATTTTTTAATTGACAGATAAGATTATATATATCATGTATAACTTGGTGCTTTGAAGTATATATACATTGTGTAATGACTAAATCTAGCTAATTAACATGCATTGCCTCAAATCGTTATTATTTTTGCGGTGTGAACACCTAACATCCACTCTTTTAGCCGTTTTCAAGAATACAATACTTTTTATAGTTAACAAAAAAAGTATTAACTGCACCATGTTGCACAATATATCTCTTGAACTTATTTCTCCTATCTAAATGAAATTTTACATTCTTTGAGTAACATCTATCTCTCTACTCCCTCTCATTCCTCCATACCCTAGTGACCACTAATCTACTTTCTACTTCTATAGGATCAACTTTTTTTCGATTCTACATCTAAGTGAGAGTATATGTTATGTATCTTTTTGTGCCTGGCTTATTTCACTTAGCATAATACCATCCAGGTTTATCCATGTTGTCACAAATGACAAAACTTCCTTCTTTTTTAAGACTGCATGTCATTCTATTGTGTCTAGATAGATAAGTAGACAGACCATATTTTATTATCCATTTTTCTGTTGAGGTACACTTGGCTGGATTCCATATCTTGGTTGTTGTAAATAGTGCTGCAATAAGATGGGACTGCAGATTTCTCTTTGACATACTGACTTCACTTCTTGTGGATATATAACCAGTAGTGGGATTGCTGGATCATATGGTAGTTCTATTTGTAAGTTTTTGAGGATCCTTCCTGCTGTTTTCCATAATGGCTATACTAATTTAATTGTTGAGCTGTTTTTAATTGGGCACTGGACATAGTGAATTTTATGTTGTTGTGTGCTATATTATGTTGTCTTCTTTCAAAAGTATTAGACTTTCTTCTATCAGTTATGTTTAACTTAGTTTGAACCTTCTGAAGATGGCTTTTCAGATTTATTAAGACATGGTAATCTTTATTCTGGGCTAGTTTAGCCCTACTAAGCCATGCTTCTTATGGGTCTCTACTGACTGCTCAGGTTGTTCCACAAGGACTCTGAGCTCCGCTGGCTGGAATTCAAGGACTTGCCAGCTCTGTGAGAGCTCTAGAAACTACTAAAACAGATCTCTTTCTCTGTGTCACTGTCTCTTCTCTGGTCCTTTACACTACAAATTTCAGCAGCCTGGGCCTCCTAAACTTTCATCCTTGTCTTCGCAACTTACTCTGAAAGCCATTGTCCTAGATTGTCGCTTCAGAAATTCAGGTCAGTACAGAATTACCTTCATTACTTTTCTTTTCTCAGATATCTTAGTCTTGCACTTGCACTGCCTATTGCCTACTGTACAAAATCATGAGTTTTATTTTATTGAGTGTTTTTTCTTCTTGATGTTTGGGGTTTTTAAAAAAATATTTTCTTTAGTAAGAGGATGAGTTTAGTTTCATTTAAGGCCAATCCTGGAAGCAGAACTCCAGTCTTCTTGTTTACATTTTCTTTATTAGCAAAAACCTAATCTTTATTGCTTGCAATCTGAATTTCTGCAGTGGTCTTCAAAATGATCACCTTGACTATCCAGTCTCCGCACCCTTTCCCAAAGCATCCTGCAGATTTTTACTATATTAATCTCCTATCCTTACTCTTTTCTTCAGACCATTCCACTTAAAAACTTTATTGATTCCCTGTTATCATCATATTTCATGAAATATGAAGACTTCTGTGCCTGGATTTTAACATATTTGCTAACTGGCTCCTCCCAAGCATAGTTTCTTCTCCGCCCTATGTACGCTATCTACTGTAGGACAATTCATCGCTTTACTATTCCTAAGAAATACCATAAACACTGACTTCACCTGGAATTTCTTAATTTTTCTTTTAACTTATTTTTTTAAACAATTTCATTTATTTGTCAAGGCTTGACTCAAGTGTCTACTTTCTGTCATCCAGGACTCTGGAATTCTGTTAGGAAATTTTCTTCCTACCACTGGTCCCTAGGTCTCATGCATAGCAGTTCCCCTGGACTTTATCAAGACTGAGTATGATGAGGAAAATCAAAGTCTACAGCCCCATGAGATTCTGCAACCTATCTGGAGGATTTGAACAATTCTTTCAGCAACTGTCACTGTCTCCTTGTTAGAAATTCTCATTCTGCCTAAGAAAATAACATTTATTTCATAATATGTTTATATAACTAGGTATTATCAAACCTAGTACCTATTATAAACTCAACCTTGCTTAGGTATTATATCCTACCATCAAAAAAGTTACAATCTAAAATGAAATGTGGGTTACAAATAAGGGGGCAATTATAAAACAATAAAAGATAGTTTACAAATGATTTTTTTTTCTTCCAAGAAAAAGGAATATCTTGGATACTGTCTAAATCCTTGGGTGTTTATACAAATTATTTGAACCTTATGCATCAATAAATCTTGATTCAAATTTTGGCAAGTAATGGTCATCTGTGGTTTCGAGTACTTTCTGAAGCAAGTCATGACAGAAATCCCACTGGGGCAGCTTTTCTTGTTCCAGTGATTGCAGAATTTGGAATTGGGAGGATATAAGAAAAATAAACAGAGAAGATCGTGCATGTGTGCATGTACGAGCAACCACACACCATGTTTACTCTTTCAGAAGAATCTATTGAGGTTTCCAGGATGGAATGTAGAGAGATTCAGGAGGCTCTTTCTTCTCTTTGTTCATTTCCAGAGACTGAAGTGTGTGCTAGTTTGTTACTTGGTCCCATAGATTCTTTGCTCAATGTTTACAGCTTCAGTTGTTGGAGAGTTCTGTTACCCAAACTAGCGTCTTCTCTGTGCATAATTTTGTTTTTCAAAATAATCGTAAAGTCTTAAACTGCATTCCAAGTAGGATTTTGTTTTCTAGCATCAATAACACTAAAATTTTGTAGTATATATGTATATACTGGGTCTTAATTTATGGGTGTTGTGCATGTATATGTATATACATGTATGTATATATGCCTGTATATGTGTATAAAGAACCAAACACTAGTTTTCACAAGAGAGGAATGTTGCCAAATAAGTATGCATATAAATTTCTATTTATTGAAAATGTACCTATTATAGCAACATAAAAAATCAATGTTTGTCCAATTATTTTCCGCAGGCAATATCAGGCATTGCAGCATAGTTTCTCATTAGATTAAATCAAACTGTTCTTAAATACCATTTTACCAGCTGTTACTGGATAAAGGGTGAACAGAACAGTTTGTAGTAGCAAATATGTAGCTCTCTGGCATGTGTTCCTGCCAACATTGCTACAGCTGTGTATATTGTTTATAAAAAAACGAAATGCCCTTAGTGGTTTTCCTTAAATTTTATTGAAGTGGGTTTTTTTTTTCCAGAATAATTTCGTATGTTTCTTAGGAAGACAAAACATTGCTGAAGCCTATAAAATAAGTCAAATTCAACATATTACTGAAAATATTTTAGACTTTAAATTAGAAGAAATTGTGAGAATGAGATCAGTAAGAGGTGGATGCATCAAAACAGAGTCAAATAGATATCCCAATTTCCTTAAATAGGTTTTTATATATTTGCTTTTTTAAAAAGTTTACATTTCCAGTTGCTTAAACTGGGGTTTAATCAAATAATAAATAGCCAAAGCTTCTTAAACATTGACCCAATATATCATTAAAGGGCACACTGCCTAACTTTTTACCTTATTTCCAAGTGTTAAATGTATATTTTATAACCTCAGCTAAGACTTTTTTTCCTACAGATAAGAAATTGAGAAACACAGATGCTTAAGACTCCTGACAGAGATTATATAATTTATTCGTAGACAGGACTTCCAGGTTTCATAAATTCCAAGGGTACCATGTATAATAAGCAAATGAGGTTTTGTTACTGGAAATATAGACAGAAACATCTTCCTTAAATTCCATTCACTTTCACTATATCCTACTGAACAACAAAGTTTTTATAAATCACAAAGCACAAGAGAAATACAAAGCGTTAATATTTTAAATTATAACAAAATGAAATTTCAATATTGACTTTTATGAATGCATTACAAACAGCATTTAGATTTCAAGCAACTGATTAGTCATCTTAAGTATATAATAATACATATCAGATGGTGGAAATGAGTAATTATTTTCTCATTTTACTATCAGCCTCTTCTTCTCTTATTTTTCTTATTCCTCTTCTCTAATATTTTAGTTTACCCATGAACAAGCATATTCATTATTATTATTATCATTATTATTATATTGAAATGTACAAAGTATTTGCTGACCCAGTAGAAACTTGTTTATAGGCAGGGCACAGTGGCTCATGCCTGTAATCCCAGCAGTTTGGGAGGCCAAGGCGGATGGATCACTTGAGGTCAGGAGTTCAAGATCAGCCTGACCAACATGGAGAAACTCCTTCTCTACTAAAAATACAAAATTATCCAGGTGTGGTGGCGCATGCTTGTAATCCCAGCTACTCAGGAGGCTGAGGCAGGAGAATCACTTGAATCTGGGTGGCGGAGGTTGCAGTAAGCTGAGATCGCGCCATTGCACTCCAGCCTGGGCAACAAGAACGAAACTCCATCAGAACGAAAGAGAGAGAGAGAGAGCGCGCGCGCGGGAGAGCGCTTGTTTATAGTGCCCTATTCATACTTTTCATTCTAAACTTTATACTTAGATTTCCTTTCAGCATATTTAAATCACTATTTTATGTGGTTTGGATGTTGTCTCCTCCAACATTAAAATGTGATTTCCAATATTGCAGATAGGGCTTAGTGGAAGGTGGTTGGATCACGGGGGCGGGGGGGTCTGTCATGAACAGTTTAGTGCCTTAGTGATAAACGAGTTCTCACTAAGTTAGTCCACTTGAGATCAGGTTGTTTAAAAGAGTGTGGAACCTCTCGCTTCTCTCTGTCTTACTCCCACTCTCACCATGAGACATGCCGGCTCCCCTTCGCCTTCTGTCATGAGTGGAAGCTTCTTGAGGCCCTCACCAGAAGCAAATGCTGGCACTACGCTTTGTGTACAGCCTGCAGAACCATAAGCCAATTAAACCTCTTTTATTAATAAATTACCCAGTTTCAGAAATTTATTTACAGCAACACAAAAATGGACTAACACACTATTTTTTCTTTGCTTCACCATGAATTTCACTGCACAACTGAACCCTGATTTAAATCATTTTGATTAAATAGAAGATTTTTAAAGAAAACAGAAACAAAGAAAATCTGACTAATTACTATCTTCTTGGAATCAAGGATAATATTGTTGTTTGCTTGGGCAACAAATGAATGCTTCACAGATTTACAGACTTTCCTAACTATAATAGAAGTTCCAAACTAGTGACTTGAAGGCAACTCCTAGATCACAGTTTTTGTTGTTGTTGTTTTCATTTACAAGTAAGGAATCTATACAGCATACTCAAAATTTCTGTCCAATGTTGCTGTGCACCAGAACTCAGTGCAAACTAAGTGATGGTTGTTGTGGAGATAGGTATAGATACCCTTCTTTATCAGAGTCACCACCACTCCTTAATATCTGATATCAGCCCACTTCATGCCTTTACTTTCCTGCCTGATTGTGCAGGCAGTTACATTTGAAACCCCTGGTAAACACTGAGAGTGACTAAAAATGTTAGGTCAAGAGCCAGAGCAGTTCTACAAAATGGCAGATTCTATGTGGCTGTTGAGAAGGTCATATTTGATCACATCCATAATGTACTTTTTAAGATCTTTCAAACAAATTACTTTATTCCCCTGCTTAAAATACTTCAGTGGCTCTGAAATAGCTCCTTAGGGTTCCCTTTTACTTTCCAGAGTAATCTTTTGTCACTGACACTCATCCCTCTTCCACAGCTCTTGTACAAAAGCTAGACTGAATGACTTTCATGTTTCATAAGGCCTAATTATCTCCCTTGTACCAGCTAGGTCTTTGATTATCGTGTTCCCTCTCCCCGATGCAATGCCCCTTCCCACACCCACAGATTACTGACTCACATCTCACACAAAACATCATTTCCTCCAGGAAGCTTTCTCTAATTGGCCAAACCTGATGAGGAAGGTCCTTCTACATGCAGTTGCACTTTACTGCGTATGGCAGTTGTGTGTTTACCCATCACTCTGCATCCCTGCCTTGACTGTAGGAGGCAGAAAGTCACTGTCCTTGTATTTTTTATCATCATGTTTCCACTGCCTAGGAGTTCCCTGGGAAAATAAAAGGCATTTGAAAATTTAGTAAATAAAGCAATGGATGCATTAGTTGAGTTTTTGCGTGGGTGGATGATTAGAGTTCCCACAACCCCGCAATGAGGGGCAAAGCCAGAAAAGATGCTCTGTTATTCTTGGGGTGGTCACTTTGATTTCTGTCTTATAATGGCCTGGTTGCCTTGTATACTTTCCCTGTGTATATCAGTTCCAGGAAAGTTTAGGCTCTAATAAACTTTTGGAGCTAGTTGTTTGTCTCTCAAGCCATACACATTTTTAATCCTCCCTCCACTCTGGATATCCATCTGGGAAAATGCATTCAGTAACAGTGACAGTCAGCACCTGGAGCTGGGCTTCAGTCCCCAACCTCTACTCCCATCCATTTTCCTGAACCTTCTTTCCCATCTGAACCTCTCAGATTCCAGTCTTTTTGCTCCCTCCTCTGCTAGGCCCTTGAAATGGTGATTTGCTTTTTTGTGAGTATCGATTTGGTTCTTTATCCTTCTTTTGCCCTAAATACTACTTTTCACCCTATTCCTTAACCCCATGTCTCTCCACACCTCTGGCACTGAGTCCCACCCCCTAGTTTTCTGCCCATCACCCTGCTTGCCTTGGACAGAAGCAGCACATGAGCCATTGCAACAGCTACTTCCTGCCTTCATTTACCCTTAAGTTCTTTTGCTCTCCCCTACTTTCTTCTTCCCTGTACTCTAATCTATATCTTTCTCTTTTTACCAGTGTTTTTTAATGATTCAACATTAGGAAGTTTAAATGTGAGTTTTTCATTTTGGTATTAATTTAAGAATTAACTGCGGTATACTTTGGATGATTTGGTGTTTCGTTTTGTTTTGAGATAAGATCTTTGCTCTGTCATTCAGGCTGGAATGCCGCGGCATGATTATAGCTCACTGAAACCTTGAATTCCTGGGCTCAAGCAATCCTCCTGCCTCCGTCTTCCAAGTATTTGGGACTACAGATGTGTGCCACTGGGCCTGGCTAATTTTACTTTTATTTTTTGTAGAAACAGGGTCTCACTGTGTTGCCCAGGCTGGTCTCAAACTTCTGGACTCAATCGACCCTCCCACATGAGCTTCCCAAAGTGCTAGGATTACAGGCATGAGCCACCATGCCCAGACTTTAAAACTCAATTATTGCCAAGCTGTTTTTGTGCCCATATTCCAGTTTGTGTTTACCTTGGTAAGAATGCCAAATAGCACTGATATAATGATCCCAAGCTAATGAAAAATAATGATGGCAGAATAAATATGTATGTGATTCTCTAGGTCAAATATGTATGTGATTCTCTAGGTCAAATAAAGTCCAAATAACATCACAGATGAGAATCAGCAAATAAATATTTTTGTAGTAATTAATATAAAGATAAGTGCTGAAAAAACTAAGTAATCACAAAATAAATAGCAATACAAACATGATGAAATCAAAATACTTTTGTTGTGATACCAATTGACATTGTGTGAGCTGACACTTTATTTTTGGAAAACATCATTTGTAACATAAAATTGTCACCAAAAAATGAATTGTATTGTTTGGTAAAATTTGTATTTAACTTTGAAGTTTAACTTGCTTTTGTGTAAGAGTTGTAAGTAGAGAGAATTTAGATATAGATAGCTTTTGTTTAAAGACACCTAAATAAAATAATAGTAAATATAACAATATTGGGAGTTCATGATAAAAAAATTAAGCAACACTGACCTGTATACTTGCATATATTTTTTTTTGTAACTCCTCCTGTCAATGTTCTTAGATTTTTAAAAATTATTATTATACTTTAAGTTCTAGGGTACATGTGCACAACGTGCAGGTTTGTTATATATGTATACCTGTGCCATGTTGGTGTGCTGCACCCATTAACTCATCATTTACATTAGGTATATCTCCTAATGCTATCCCTCCCCCCTCCCACTTGCACATATTTTAACCAATGTGGCTTCTTCTTGAACCCTTTTCTTGGAGGGCTTATCTTAATTATGGGATCCAGTTCAGTTCATAAATTTGTGACAAGACCAAAAATGATGTTAAACCTTAAGTGTTTGCAATCTGCCACCTCCCTGTGCCTGCTAAAGAAAAGTCTGTCTGAGTCTCCAACCCTCACCTAACTCTAGTTTCCTCAGAATTACCTTCAGGGAAGAATGAGAATCTACCAGATAATATCAGAAGCAAAAAGCTGAAAGAAAGAAGACAACTTTAGTGAGTTCTTAATTTAAAAGGGAGAATAACAACCTTTATACAAAGCAAGAATAGAAAATTACAAGAATAGAAAATTGTAAATCAATATGCCTTATGAATATCGATGTACAAATCCATAACAAAAGACTAAAAGACCAAATTAAACAGCATATTAAAAGATTATACACTATGACCAAGGGGAGTTTATTCCTGGAATGCAAGGATAGTTCAACATACAAAAATCAATTAATGTAGTACACTACATTAGTAGAATAAAGGGAAAATATGATCATCTCAGTTGATGCAGAAAATTCATTCAACAAAATTCAACACCGTTTCATGATAAAATCACTCAACAAACTAGGAATAGAAGGAAACTACTTCAGCATAATACAGGCCCTATATGTAAAATCCTACAACCAACATACTCTATGATAAAAGACTAAAAGCTTTTTCCTCTAAGATCAGGAACAAGAAAAAAAATAGGTCTTTTGCCACTTCTCTTATGCATAGTATTGGAAATACTAGCTGGAACAATTAGTCAAGAAAAAAATGCAAGGTATCCAATTTGGAACTTAGCATTAATATTAACCTTTGGAAAAGAGGAAGTAAAATTATTTCTATTAGCAAGATGATAGATCTTATATGTAGAAAACCCTAAAGATATTCCAAAAATCTATTAGAACTATTTTTTTCTACTTACATCATTTATTCCTTTATATACTCATACATTTATTTCTTATATTTGCCTTAATTTATAAAGAACTTGACATAATTGCATGATCTTTGAATATTATTTACATATATAAATGGTAATTTAATTATTTAATAATATTATTTATTTTTATTCCTCTACTTTTTGATTTGAAGAATTGCAAAGCTGTAGGAAATTGAAAGAATAGGTCCATGAAGAGCATATATCCTTCACTTAGATCCACCAGTTGTTAACATCTTCTCACATTGCTTTATCTCTTTGTATCCCTGTCTCTCACAGACATGTACACTTCATGACAAAACCACTTGAAAGTAAGTTAAAGATATTGTAACACCTCACCACTGCTTACATCTCATGAAAATCTCAAGAACTTTCTTTTACATAAACACAATACCATTATCATACCCAAGAAATTTAACATTGATGCAATATTTTCTAATACACAGTCCATACTCAGATTTTCCTGATTATCTACAAAGATATCCTTTATAGCTGTGTTTTTTATCCAAGATCCAATCAAGGTTCACACATGCCGTTTAGTGTTTTATGTCTCTTTAGTCCTCTTTAACTTGCACAGTGTCCTGCCTTTTTATTCATTTGAGTTTTTCGTGACATCAACATTTTTTGAAGAGTTCAGATCAATTGCCTTAGGAAATGTTCTACAATCTGGATTAGTCTGAGGATCCTTGTCATTATTTTCTGGATATTCAATGTTCTATAATCTATTATTGTCTTTTTTTTAATTTTCACTTTGTCTCAAATTTAGCCAATCAGGTGGTCATTCCTATGTTCTTTTGACATCTTCCCATCACTCTTTTAGCAATTCCTTGCTTTCTAGCACAAGATGTTTCATGTTTATCTAATGCAAGACCTGGAATCATCTAATACTCCAGGGAGTCCTGCCCTTTTGGTGGGAATAGTATTTGGAAACTAACATAACCTCGCTTGCAATGTGTCACTGCATCCTGGCCCTTTCAGTGGACAGAGCTAGGAAAGGGAATCTATTAAAATCATGAGTTCATTAAAATTGATGATCTGTTTGGAGTGTATTATAATGCATGCTATGAATATGGACTCTACTTTTTATTCCAAAATTATCCAGTTGTTCCAAAACCATTTTATCTATCCTGTTCACAGTAATTTAATATACAAATTTATTATATGTTTACTTTATATATTTACTTGAATCTAATTTCTGTATATACTGAAAAACTTAGAACTATTAAAAAATTCAGCAATGTTGCAAAAATACAAAATCAATGCACAAAAATTAGTTACTACACACTAGTTACTACAACACACAAAAATTAGTTTCTACACACTAAAAATGAAGCATCTGAAAAGAAAAGTAAGTGATACAATTTATAATATCATTAAAAATAAAATATTTAAGTGTAAACTTAATCAAGAAGATGCAACACTTTTGTACAGAAAACAATAAAGCTTTCACACTGAAGGAAATTAAATAAGACACCAATAAATAGCTCCCTCATATTTGTAGATTGGACACTTAATATTAAAATGTCACTACCCAAGCTATCTAAAGATTCAATACAATCTCTATCAAAATTTTCAATTATGCAGAAATAAAAAATTCCATCCCAAAATTTATATGGAATCAAAAGAAAACTTCAATCACCAAAATAATCTTGAAAAAAGCAAAACAAAGTTATATATCTTGTACTTTCTGATTTCAAATTATATGACAAAACTACAGGAATCCAAATAGTGTGGTACAGGCATAAAGGCAAACATAGAGACTAACAGAATAGAATAGAGATCTCAGAAATAAACCATCATATATATGGTAAAAGGATTTTTGACAAGGAAGACAACACCATTCAATGAGGAAAAGAGTCATATCAACAACCAGTTTTTGGAAAGACTGGATATTCAGATGTAAATGAATAAAAATGTACCTTTACCTTACATCATATACAAAAATTAACTGAAAATGATCAAAGCCCTAAGCAAATGTAAGAGCTAAAACTATAAAACTCTCTGAAGAAAACAGGAAGAAAGCTTCATGACACTAGATTTAGCAATGATCTCTTGGGTATGACACCAAAGCACAAGAAAAACAGAAAAAATATATAAGTTGGATGTCATCTAAATTAAAAACTTTTGTGTGTTAAGGAACATTATTAACAGAATGAAAAGGCAACCCACAGAATGGGAGACAATATGGCAAATTGTATATATAATAAGAAATTAATATTCAGAAATATTAAAAATTACATCTCAAGAATAAAACAAACAACCCAATTAAAAATAGGCAAAAAGCGTTAATAGATATTACTCCATAGAAAATATACATTAAATACATGAAAAGATCCTCAGCATCACTAATCATCAGGGAGATGCAAATCAAACCCACGATAAGATAACACTTATACCCATTAGGGTGACTATTATTAAAAATAAAACAGAAAACAAGTGTAAGGATGTGGAGAAATTGGAACTCTTGTGCATCACTGATGGGACGATAAAATTGTGTGGCTGCTAATGAAAACATGGTGGTTCCTCAAATAATTAAACATAGAATTGCCATAATATACAGCCATTTCAACTTCTGCATATATATCCAAAAGAAGTGAAATCAGGGACTCAATCAGATAATTGTACATCCATGTTCATAGCATCATTATTAGCAATAGCCAAAAGGTGAAAGAAACTCAAGTGTCTGTTAAAAGATAAATGGATAAATGAAATGTGATATATATATATATATATATATATATATATATATATATATATATATACACACACACACACACACACACACATATATATAAACAGAATGCAGTATTTCTCAGTCTTTAAAAGGAAGGAAATGTCGCTCAGTGTGGGGATGCATGCCTTTATTCTCAGCCACTTGGGAGGTTGAGGCAGAAGGACCACTTGAGACCAGGGGTCCAAGGCTTCAGTGAGCTATGATCATGCCTGTGAATAAACACTGTACTCCAGCCTACAGTATAGAGAGATCCCATCTCTAAAACAAACAAATGAACAATTAAATAAATGGAAGGAAATTCTGACACATGCTGCAAACACAGCTGAAACTTGAAGACATTAAGCGAAGGGAAATAAACTAGTCACAAAAGGACAAATACTGTATAATTTCTCTTATATGAAGTAACTGGAGTAGTCAAATTCCTAGACACAGAAAGTAGAGGAGTATTTAACAGAAGTTGCGGTGAGGAAGGGATGGGCGTTATTGTTCATGATTACAGAGGTAAGATTTTTGGGGGGAGCCATTGAGGAAAGCCATCGTCATTCATATAGTAAGAAATAAAACAGTGCATCAATAAATTTAAGAAATATTTTGCGATGTATTACAAATTCATTTTCTTCTGTTAATAGTCTTTGAAATATGTCAGTAACAAACTACATTGCTTGTAATTTATTTTGGTTGATGTTCTCATAAGAAAACCCACACACACTGCTTCACATAAAACCCCAGGTATGTGAGGGTTATTCACCTGTTTTTTCAACATTTATTAAGCACCCCACTATATTACTTCTTCAGATAATTTTACTATTAGAGATAAAGAATTTGAGAGCTATTAAATAATTGGTGTTTATTCTTTTTACTGATATAACACTAAGTAGACTCGTACATGCTCTTCTTTGAGTTGATCTTTTCCTAACTATCCCCATAAATAACCATAAATTTTTTGAAACATATTTTTTCATATTTTATTTGCTCACTTAGAAAAATAATTCAAACATGAAAGAACAAGGAATGACCTCTTGTAGTGTAGAAAATCAAAGCGTTCTATTTTTAGAATAACAAATGAACAGAGGAAATGAAAAAGGGCAGAAAAACATTTAATTTGACAATCTGTCACACACAAAATAGAGCAGCAATGCTGTGATGAACAGACCACTACATATGGAAGAAACAATCATTTATCCTCAAAGGTTCTTTTATTCTTATTCCACCATTCTTTGTAAACTTGCAAACACAGAGTATTCTAGCATGAATAGAAGGGAAGATGCAGGCATGACAAATTCAAGAGCAAATGTGTAAATTTAATTTACCACTGAGGAATATGAGAAATTTGTATCAATAGCTTAAACTTATGTCTTGGTTCCTTTAAGGTAACAAGAGTTTTCAACTCCTTCTATTGAAATACATTCAAAAGGAGAAGATTTCTTCTTTCCAAAACATTTTAAAGTTGAAATTGAATGGAACTATAAAATTGCCTTTCTTCTCAGGGAGACACCCAAATTCATCTATTATTTTTTAAAGTTTTTTTTTTTTTTTTTAGAAGAAAGAAACCTCTTCTGATGAAAACCCTACAAATGTTTGGACTGATGCTATTAAAAAATGCATGATCATTTTAATTCACTTGAATCCCTTGTTTCCTTCAGAAAAATGTGTTGGGACAGCTCTCTCCCATTTGCTTTCATGACTTTATCAAACATCTCAAGATCACTGCCTAATAGTTTGCAACTCTCCTTATTCTCCCACAAATGAACTCATCAGCTTATTGTGACAGCTTAGTTTATCAGGAATCCACTTCTTCACATTCTGACTCATTATATACATCTGAAAACATCTGTATTTTCTTTACACAAGTGCTTAAACTCATCATACATAAGCTTCTTCATCTGTCAAGTGGGCTAATACAGGGTGATGTTTGAATTGATCGATATTAATAATAATAGCTTACATGTATTGAGTATATTATACACTAAGCACAGTGCTTAATGTTTCACATTTGGAGGAGCATCATAGCACAGTGGTTGAAGACCTGGGCTCTGAGTTCAAACTGCCTGATTTGAAACTTTCTCCAATTATTCCCTGCCAGATATTCACATGTAATTGTGGGCAAGTTGTTTCACTGCTCTGTGGCACAATTTCCTCATCTGTAAATAACAATACCTACCTTATTGAGTTGTTATGAGGATAAAATGAGTTACTAATAGGGCCTGCTATTTGTTAAATAAAAATATCCTTACATGAGTTAAATATTTTATACCCTAAACACGTATGAAGTGCTTGAATATCATGAATTCTGAATAAACTTTTTTATTCGTAATCTGAGTTTACATATATTTTGTAATATTGATGTGATTGATAAGCAAGAAACAGGGCGATTAAAGCAAAAGAGAAGATCAACACTTAGAGGTATGACTTAACCAGACCTTCCTCTTTGGCCAGTTGCAGGGATGAATGTCTCTATAATAGCTGGAGAAAGGTTGGTGGAAGGGCTTGGTTATCCGAGAATGTGAGAATGAGTAGTGTCTTTTTGGGATTTTTCTCTGTTCTCCGTGTGCACATCTCCTAATTACACTCATCCTGCTGATATATTCTCTCCATACTGGGACTTCCTCTGGCTCAAGCACTATGAAGATGAAATACAGTTGTAAATTCTGTAACCTCTTTGGTACCATTTCATGATAACCTTGAGGGTCACAATGCATAGTTTGAGGAATACTGGTTTAAGCTATATTTTCTCTGCTTGTTGATGAGTGTGTCATATGGGACAAAATCAGAGGCCATCCTGAGGTTGAGATGTATTGCATTTATTGCTTTTCTGCTATCTACAATGTCCTCTGCTCTGTCAGCAAAGGCTATTAGATTGGTCTTTGATAACTTGCTCTTCTAACTCGTGTTAGTTATTACCTTGCAATCTGAGTGTTTACAAATTGATTTTCTGAAGATACGCTCCAATATTTTTACATAAACTGAAGTTAGCATGGATTGGTCTATAATTTCTAGCATTTACAATAAGTTTTTAAGCAAATCTTCGTAGAGTCTTTCTCATATCCTTTGAGCATCTCTCTTATCACCTATAAGTTCTCAGGATAATTCAGCCAATTCATTATTTCACTACAGGATGACTGTTGTCAGCCCTGCTGAGATAAGCACACGCCCGTATTTTAGGCGATTAGACTCTGCTGTTTGTATTTTATCTTGTTAGCCTTCCTTTTTTTCTCTCTCTCTCTTCTTCCTTCTTTTTCTCCCCACCTTCCCTCCTTCCCTTCTCTTTCCTTTGCTATACAAGTAAAAATAAAGGCCACATGAAAAATTATTTTTTATGGATTAACTTTCTTTCTTTAATTTTCTCTTCCTTTCCATAATGGAATATTAATAATGCCTGCTGCTTGAGGTATGCTAATCATATTGTGGTCATGTTTTTAAAAAGAGTTTTTATCTTTCCGTGATATGTGCTAAAATATTTCAGTTTGAAGTTGTATGTCTGAGATTTTCTTCAAACTAAAGCGAAGTCATAGGCAGGTTCAGGTATCTAATAAATACACCAGGGCCAGAAAAACACAAGAGCTTGCTGAGTACCTGGTGTCAAAGCAGGTGGTTCATGGAGGTCCTGATTCCAGAGTGATGAAGAGAACTGGTAATGCTCCATGTGTGGCATTGTGATAACAGCTCAGATGTCTTTAATTCATACCTACTTTATATTTATAAATAATAATTTATCCGAGTGTGCTTATGCAGAAAATGCACAACATGAGGATTTGGCTGATATTTCTGTGTTCTTGTTCTTTTGCTGCAAACTCTACATCAACACCACCACTCACTTCAACATTATTTCTATGCTGATTTTTCTTCCAGCTCAAATACCATCCATGCAAGAAGCCTCATATATAAGAGTTCCTTTCTCTGGATGAGTCTCTGTCTTGACCTCCTTTATGGCACTTCCATGCCCTACAATATATTGTAGCTGTGTACATATCTGTGTCCATATTCATATCCTCTACTTAACAAAAAGCTCCTTGAGGGTGCTGTTTTTATTTTATTTTATTTTATTTTTTGCTCTGTTGCACAGGCTGGAGTGCAGTGGTACGATCTCGGCTCACTGCAACCTCTGCCTCCCGGGTTCAAGTGATTCTTCTGCCTCAGTCTCCCAAGTAACTGGGACTACAGGAGCATGCTACCACGCTCAGCTAATTTTTTTACTCTTAGTAGAGACAAGGTTTCACTATATTGGCCAGGCTGCTCTCGAACTCCCGACCTTGTGATCAGCCCACCTTGGCCTCCCAAAGTGCTGGGATTACAGGGGTGAGCCACTGTACCTGGCCGAGGGTGCTTTTCAATCCCATATGTTTTTGTGTCCACCAGCACCCAGTGCTTTGCTAAGAACTCCTCAATAAATAGATGTCTGTTGAATGAATAAATGGTGAGTGCAAAAGTTTCCAGACAAGGAAAGGCAAAAGCAAAAACACAGCATCACTTTGGATCTCTGCACAGTAGTCTTCATAGATGAAAAGACTCTTCTAGACTTAATTAACAATAAAAACTTCATTAACTCATAACAGCAACTAGTATTTGTTGCAGCCTTTCTACAGAACATTGTCTCTTCTTTCAATAGCAGATCAATGGCCACATTTTGTAGAATGATTTGCTCATAAACTGTGAACATCCACATAGCTTTTTTGTACATAAAGCAAAATAAACTGAAGTTGGAATTGGCTATCTGGAAAGTTAAACTACTTCTCTAAATACAGAATTCATGTTTACTGCTTCATGAGCCTTTTGGCAGTTTCCCTAAAATGACCAGCATTACAGCCATGTAAACATTTTGAAGATTGTACCACAGCCATTCTTGTCTTTTTTCTTTTTTAACGATTACTATAATGTGTTCATTATGGGAAAGCATGCCCTAACAATGCCTCACTGAATTTTAAGGGAGCAGTAGTTGAGAGAAGCACTGTAAGTCCAACAACCATTAAGAAATCAAAATGTACACACCAAAACTTATTTTCAAAGAAATTAAGTTGCAAAAAAGTATCTGGGTGTCTATAGTGTTTTGGATAGTTTATATTCTGCTGCTAAATGCTGTAGTGGCTAGAATAAAAGCTGTGAATAATTTTTTTAATCTTTATTTAAAAATAAATAGAATAACAAAATTGGCACTCTTCAAATTAAAAGATATTTGCTAAGGATTTTTTAAATGTGTAAATGTAATTATCACAGTCTTATTGCAGAGAAAAAGAAAAGAAAATAATTTATGTTTATGTGTCGATATATGATGATGAAATAGGTAAGCATAAAACATTAAACATTCTATTTATTTTCAGTCTTGTTAGGTAGATGGATGTGGCAGAATATTTGCCTCCCAAACTGTGTACTTTGGTCCAAGACTAGGGTGAGGCAAGCAAGGCAAGTAGGGCTGGAATATGTAATGAGGCTCACAGGTTTCTGCAAATCCCGATCCTGCATTTGTGTGACCCTGAACTGGCTGACCTTGAGAATGACTGGCTGACCTTGAGAGTGACTGGCTCCTAAAATTTTGCATACTCAGCTTCTGGCTTGCCTCACTCAAATCTTGGCAATTGCTTTGCTTTGCAGCTTTACTGCATTTCCCAGCCTCCCAGGTTAGGAGTTATCTTGTAAGTGAATTCTGTCCTGTGGAATATGGACAGAATTAGTGTTTGCCCCTTCCAGTCTTGATCTACAAAGTTCTCTAAAGTATTGTGATGGTTAATTTTATGCATCATCTTGGCTGGGCTAAGGAATGCCCAGATAGCTTATAAAACATTATTTCTGGGTTTGCCTGTGAGGGTTTTTCTGGAAGAGATTAGTGTGTAAATCAGTAAACTGAGTAAAGAAGATCCACCTTCACCAATGTGAGCAGCCATCTTCCGATCCATTAAGGGCCCAAATAGAACATAAAGGTGGAGGAAAGGCAAGTTCTCTCTCTTGTGTGTGTGTGTGTTGGGACATTTATCTTTTCCTGTTCTAAGACATGAGAGCCCCTAGTTTTGGGGCCTTTGGATCCTGGGACTTATAGTACCTTTCCCCCAGGTTCTCAGGCCTTCAGTCTTGGGCTGCAAGTTACAATAGCAGCCCACCTAGTTCTCAAGCTTTGGACTTGGGCTGAATTATACCACTGGCTTTTCTGGATTTCCAGCTTGTGGACAGCATACCATGGGAGTTCTGAGCCTCCATAACCATATGAACCAATTCTTACCATAAATCTCTTACATATAGATATCCTATTTCTTCTGTTTCTCTGGTGCACCTTGACTAATTCAAGTACAATCCTCCATGCTTCTTTCCCTCTACTGGCTGATAGAGAGGGATTTAAGGATGCAGAGTAGGGTACAGCCACAATTTGGAAGGAAATTGAGTCACTGAGTTGCACAGAGAGAAGAAATGCTTGTGAGAACTGTCCAACCAGAGACACCCATGTTAGATCCTTGACTAAATAGAAATTAAGTTTTATTATTTTAAGAAACTAAATATAGGCAGTTGTTTGTCAAGCAATTAGCCTACTCAGGTTTATAGTCGGTATAATTTGTTTATTTTTTTCTTTTTGGAGGTAATGAAGGCTTAAAAAATTTGTTAGTTGCAAAAGGTCACATAGCCCAAGTAAGTCTAGGATTTGAATTCTAGTCTGACTTTGAAGTGCATATTATTCAACCTGCTCATTTTGTGTTCTAGAAATCACTAGAAGTGACTACTGAGAATATACTTAATTCAATTAGTAAATCTTTCCAAATACGTATCCAATATGCTGTGTGATAGTTTCTTAAACACTCTCAACCATAGAAACTTTAAGTGAGAAAATAAGATGGTATTCTTCTTTATAGTAAGTCATTTAAATTAAATACATTTACTATAAAAATGTAGCCCTGTTTGGATTTGAGAGGCACCCCACCTCCTGCTCCACACACCACACACACACTACAGGCCCCATTTCCACTGTGGCTCACCAGATCCTCCCAACTTCCAGATTTCTGGCTCTGGTTCTATTAATTCAGCCACAAATTGTGGCAAATAAAAGTTGATGCATTGCTAAGGTGTCATAGGGAAGAAATATTCCCTCTTCTGCTTTATTGATCTCCAAATTTTATCGGGAGAAACTCATATTCAAACAGTGAAGCCATCATTATCTATTTGTTATTCTTACAAAGGGTAGTTCATGAATAGATCTATTCTGCAATGTAAACACATATCCAGGGTCTGTTTGGGGTCTGTTTTTTTGTGTAGAGAGTCAAGCCAGTTACAGGGAGCAACATGAGACAAGGGTGGGAGCACAGCCTGTAGAAACTGGATCCCAAGTCCATCCATGGCACATTATCCCTCCAAACCGTGAGTTTACTGATTTTTCTCTCTTCAAAGCAAATCAATGAGGAGACATGTGCATCTAAAAATAAAATAACTAGAGATATTTTTAAAATTCTCTATGGTTTTAATAAATAGTTCTATTTATGAAATAGAGAAACAAATAATAAACATTGTAAAACCTCACAATTTTTTTTTTTTAACTCGGTGTTTGTGTTTTTTTATTTTAAGGTCCAGGGCACATGAGCAGGATGTTCAGGTTTGTCACATAGGTAAACGTGTGCCATGGCGGTTCGCTGTACCTATTAACCCGTCACATAGGTTGGAAGCCCAGCATGCATTTGCTCTTTTCCCTAATGCTCTCCCTATCCCCACCCTCCCCCAACAGGCCCTGGGGAGTGTTGTTTCCCTCCCCGTGTCCCTGTGTTCTCATCCCACAACGTTTTCTTACTGAAAATGTGGAAGCGTCTGCAACCCTTTTTCGTTCTTTTTTCTTTTTAATTTAAAGGTAAAAATTCTATATACATTTCTATATTGCTTTTTTCATATGATAGCAAAAGGATATAGTAACCCTACCTTATCCTCAGGGGATATGTTCCGAAACCCACCTTGGATGCCTGAAACATCAATTAGCACTAAACACTATATATACTATATTTTTTCCTATACATACATACATATGATAAAGTTTAACTTATAAATTAGGCACGGTAAGAGATTAAAAACAATAATAATAAAATAGAACAATTGTAACAATATACTGTAATAAAAGTTATATGACTGTGTGCTCTTTCTCTCTCAAAAAAGTCTTGTTATGTTGTATTTACCTATGTTCAGACTGTGGTTGGTTGCAGGTAGCTGAAACTGGGGAACGTGAAACTTCCACAGGAAGGAGAAACTGCTGCAAACATGAATATCTTTAAAGCTGATTTTCTTAATTTAAGTAGTGAAATGATGTGACCTAAGGCAAAGATCGGCATATTTGCTTTCGAACGAGCGTGATTATTTGCCTGGTTCTTTCATATATTAGATAAATAACAGGAAAATCGTTGAATGTCTCCAATATTCAAAGTCTCATTTGTAAATAAAACACATTAGTAATATCTAAATTATAAAGTACAATGATGTGAATATCCTTGTGATAAAATTGATCATAGAGGATAAAATTGGATCATGTGTGATAGGGCTTAATACAGATACTCATTCTTTTTTTTTTTTTTTTATTTTGTTTGTCTGTTTTCCAGGTTCTGTGATGTCATAGTAAATTGTACATATTCACATACAGTCAAAGTGTAACATGAGATTTTTTTAAAAGGGCCCTGCTTACTCAGTTTCATGAGCAAAAGCACTGCAATTCTGATTGCAGCTTTCTGGTAGAGTGATCATTGATGATCATTGATGTCTCCCCATGCCCTGTCCTTTATTCTCTCATCCAACTAATTTCCACATCCAGTAAAATTTACCTCCTTAATAATTTCCCATGTCTACCTCTGCTTCCATTTTAACAATCAGTGGGACCTAATTTAAGCCCTTGTTACTTTTATTCAGACTATTACAATATACCAACTGGCCTCTCTGCCATTACTGTTACTTCTTTCATCTCTGTTTTCCTTTTAGATTCATGGGGCACATGTGCAGGTTTGTTACAGGGGTATAAAGTGTGGTGCTGAAGTTTGGACTTCTATCTATCCCATCACCAAGATAGTGAACATAGTACACAATAGGAAGTTTTTCATCCCTTTACTCCCTTCCTCTCTTCTTCCTTTTGGAGTCTCCACCGTCTATTATTCACATCTTTATGACCACATAAACCCAAGATTTGGCTTCCATTTATAAATTAGAATATGTAATATTTGGTTATCTGTTTCTGTATTAGTTTCCTTCCAGCCTCCAACTGCATCCATGTTGCATCTAGCTGCAAAGTACATGATTTTGTTCTTTGTTATGGCTACTTAGTATTCCATGTTGTATGTGTACCACATTTTCTTTATCCAACTCATCGTTGATGTACCTATGTTAATTCCATGTCTTTGCTATTGTGAATAGTGCTGCGATAAACATACAAGTACATGTGTCTTCTCAGTAGAGTGCCTTATTTTCTTTTGGGTGTATACTCAGTAGTGGGATTGCTGGGTTGAATGGTAGTTCTGTTTTAAGTTCTTTGGAAAATCTCCACAGGGGCTGAACTAATTTGCATTGCCCCCCACAGTATGTAAGTGTTCTCTTTTCTCCACAACCATGCTAATCTGTTATTTTTTGACTTTTTAGTAATAGCCATTCTGACTTGCGTGAGATGATACCTCATTGTGGTTTTGATTTTCATCTCTCTGATGATATTGAGCATTTTTTCATATACTTCTTGGCCACTGATATGTCTTCTTTTGAGAAGTGTCTGTTCATGTCCTTTGCCCACTTCCTAATGCAGTTCTTTTCTTGTTGATTTGTTTAAATTTCTGATAGAATCAGGATATTAGTCCTTTGTCAAACGCATAGGATGCAACTATGTTTTCCCATTCTGTAGGATGTCTGTTTGCTCTGTTAATATTTTTTCTTCTGTGCAGAAAAAAAATTGTCCCAAAGCTTTGGGACAATTTTGTTGCATTGCTTCTGGGTTCCCTGTCATAAATTCTTGCCTAGGCAATGTCTAAAAGAGTATTTCCTGGGATTTCATCTAGAATTTCTATAGTTTGAGGTCTTACATTTAAGTCTTTAATCTACCATGAGTTAATTTTTGTATATGATGAGAGGTAGGGAGTTCAGTTGCATTATCCTGTATTGGTTAACTAGTGTTCCTGTATCATTTATTGAATATGATGTCCTTTCTCCATTGTTTATTTTTCTCAACTTGGTTGAAGATCAGTTGACGTTAGGGGTGTGACTTTATTTCAGAAGTCTCTATTCTGTTCCATTGACCTATATGTCTGTTGTTGTACCAATACCATACTCTCTTGATTACTACAGCCTTGTAGTATAGCTTGAAGTCAGGTAATGTGATTTTGTTCTATTTTGTTAGGATTGCTTTGGCTATTTAGGCTCCTTTCTTGGTTCCATATGAATTTTAGAATAGTTTTTTCTAATTCTGTGAAAAGAAAACATTGGTAGTTTGATAGGAATAGTGTTAAATCTGTAGATTGCTTTGGACATTATGAACATTTTAACAATATTGATTCTTCCAAATATTAACATGGAAAGCTATCCCATTTGTTCTTGTTGTCTATGATTTCTTTCAATAGTGTTTTGTAGTTCTCCTTGTAGAGATCTTCCTTGGCCAGATATATTCCTAGGTATTTTAACTTCCTTTTGTGGCTATTGTGAAAGAGATTACATTCTTGATTTGGTTCTCAGCTTGAATTTATTGGCATATACAAATGCTCCTGATTTGGGAAAATTGATTTGGTATCCTGAGTCTTTGTTGAAGTTATTTACCAGGTCTAGGAGTCTTTTGGCGGAATCTTTGGAGTTTTCTAGGTATAGAATCATATTGTTAGCAAAGAGCGATAGTTGGACTTCCTCTTTTCCTACTCGAATGCCTGTTTTTCTTTTTCTTGCCTGATTGCTCTGACTAGGACTTCCAGTACTATGTTGAATAGGAGTAGTGAGTGTGGACATCCTTGTCTTGTTACAGTTCTTAAGGCAAATGCTTATAGCTTTTGTTCTTTCAGCATAATGTGGACTGTGGGTTTGTAATATTTGACTTTTACTATTTTGGGGTATGTTCCTTCAATGCCTAGTTTCTTGACAAATTTGATTGTGGGTAGATGTTAAATATTATTAAATGCTTGTTCTGGGTCTATTGATATGATCCTATGGTTTTTGGTTTTAATATTTTTATGAGGTGAATCACATGTACAGATTTGCTTATGTTAAACCATTCTTGCATCCCAGGGATAAGATTCACTTGATTGTGGTGACTTAACTTTGTGATGTGCTGCTGGACTCAGTTTGCTAGTATTTTGTTAAGGATTTTTGCATCTATGCTCATCAGGGATATTGGCCTATAGTTTTTATTGTTGTTGTGTCTTTGCCAGATATTGGTATCAGGATGATGCTAGTTTCGTAGAATGAGTTAGGAAGGAGTCCCTCCTCTGCAATTTTTTGGGATACTTTCAGTAGAATTGGTATTAGCTTTTCCTTGTACATCTGGTAGAATTTGGCTGTGAATCCACCTGATCCAAGACTTTTTTATTTATTATATTTTTGGTTGGTAGATTTTTTACTACTGATACAATTTCGTTACTCATTATTGGTCTGTTCAGGATTTCTGTATCTTCCTAGTTCAACATTGAGAGTCTGTGTGTTTCCAGCAATTTATCCACTTGTACTAGATTTACTAGTTTGTGTGCACAGAGATGTTCATAGCAGTCTCTAAGGTTCTTTTGTATTTTGATCAGTTGTGATGTCACCTTTGCTATTTCTGATTGTGCTTTTTAAACTCTTGTTTAATTCTTTCTTTCTTTCTTTCTTTCTTTCTTTCTTTCTTTCTTTCTTTCTTTCTCTCTCTCTCTTTCTTTTCTTTTCTTTGTTATTATTATTTTTTAAATGTGAGACAGAGTCTTGCTCTGTCACCCAGGCTGGAGTGCAGTGGCACTATCTTGGTTTACTGCAACCTCTACCTCCCAGGTTCAAAATCAAGCTAGTAGTCCATTGATTGGGATCCCAATTTCATTTAGTTCTGTTCTGATTTTAGTTCTTAATTTTCCTCTGCTGTCTTTGGGTTTAGTTTGTTCTTGATTTTTTTTAGTTAAGTGTAAATTTAGGTTGTGAATTTTAGATATTTCTTTGTGTAGAAGGTGTTTCGTACTATAAACTTTCTTCTTAACACTGCTTTTACCATATCCCAGAGATTTTGGTATGTTGCATGTCTATTTTCATTGTTTCAAAAAATTTTTATTACTACACCAATTTTGTTGTTTACCCCAAGGTCACTTAGGACTAAGTTGTTTAGGTTCCATATATTTATGTGGTATTGAGGGTTCTTCTTGTTATTTATTTTATTTTTATTCCATGGCAGTCCAAGAAGATCCTTGGTGTAATTTTGGTTTATTTTGAATTTATTAAGACTTGCTTTATGACTAAGCATGTGGTCGATCTTCAAGCATGTTATATGTGCAGGTGAAGAGTGTGTGTTCTGTTGTTGAGCAGAGTATTCTGTAGATGTCTACTAGGTCTAATTCGATGGTCAAATTTAAGTCCAGAATTTCTTTGTTGGTTTTCTGCCTTGATGATCTGTCTAACGCTGTCAGTGGGGTATTGAAGTCTCCCACTATTATTGTGTGGCAGTCAGTGTGTTTTCTTAGGTCCAGAAGTAATTGCTTTATAAATCTGGGTGATCCAGTGTTGGGTGTAAATATTATTGCATTGATCCATTTTTCATTATGTAATGCCCTTTTTAGTACTGTTTTACTGTTGCTGGTTTAATGTCTTTTTTTATCTGATATGAAAATAATAACCCAGCCTCTTTTTTGTTTTCCATTTGCATGATCAATCCTTCTCCATCCCTTTACTTTGAGGATATGGGTGTCATTACATGTGAGATAGGTCTCTTGCAGACAGCAGAGGATAGGTATTCCCTTTTTATCTAATTTGCCACTCTATGTCTTTTAAATGGGGTATTAATGCTATTTACATTCAAGGTTAATATTTATATGTGATGTTTTATTCCTATAATGTTAGCTAGTTGTTTGGTAGTCTCAATTTTGTAGTTGCTTTATAGGGTCTGTGGGCTATGTGCTTGTGTGTACTTTTGTGGTAGTAAATATTGTTCTTTTTTTCCGTGTTTACAACTCTCTCAAAAATCTCCTGTAGGGCCAGTTCAGTGGTGACAAATTCCTTTAGCAATTGCTTGTCTTGGAAAGAGATTAATTCTCCTTCAGGCATGAAAGTTTGTTTCACAGGATATGAAATTCTTGGCTTGCATTTCCTTTTTCAAGAATGCCAAAAATGGGTCCCAATCTCTTCTGGTTTAAATCATGAAATTAAGTCATAAATCAATAAGTTATTTGACACAAATAAAAACAAAGAGACAACCTACTGGAATCTAAATTTATAGCACTAAATGCCAACATCAAAAAGCTAGAAAGATCTCAAATCGACACCCTAGAATCACAACTAAGAGAACTGGAGAACCAAGAGCAAACAAACCACAAAACTAGAAGAAGCCAAGAAATAACCAATATCAGAGTTGAACTGAAGGAAATGGAGATACAAAAAAAAACCCTTCAAAAAAATCAGTGAATCTAGGAGATGGTTTTTTTGAACAAAATAATAAAATAGAATGCTAGCTAGTCTAATGAAGAAAAGAGAAAAGAATCAAACAGATACAACAAAAAGTGATAGAAGGAATATTACCACTGACCCCACAGGAATACAAACTACCATCAGAGAATACTTTAAACAGATCTAGGCAAATAAACTAGAAAATCTAGAAGAAATGGATAAATTCCTGGACACATGAACCCTCCCAAGGCTGAACCAGGAAAAAGTTGAATTCCTGAATAGACCAATAACAAGTTCTGAAATTCAGACAGTAACTAATATCCTACCAACCAAAAAAAGCCCAGGACCAGATTGGTTTACAGCTGAATTCTACCAGAAAAACAAAGAGGGGATGATTCAATTTCTTCTGAAACTATTTCAAACAATTGAAAAGGAGGGACTCTATGAGACCAGCATCATCCGGATATCAAAACCTGGCAGAGATCCAACAAAAAAAAACTTCAGACCAATATCCTTGATGAACATCTATATAAACATTCTCAATAAAATACTGGCAAAATGAATCCAGCAGCATGTCAAAAAGTTTATCCACCACGATCAAATTGACTTCATTCCTGGGACACAAGGCTTGTTTAACATATGCAAATCAGTAAATATAATTAATCACATAAACAGATCTAAATACAAAAGCCATGTGATTGTCTCAACAGACACAGAAAGGGCCTTTGATAAAAGTTCAACACTTCTTCATGTTAAAAACTCTCAATAAACTAGGTATTGAAGGAACACACCTCAAAATAATAAGAGCTACTTATGACAAACCCACAGCCAATATCTTACTAAATGGGCAAAAGCTGGAAGCATTCCCACTGAACCAACAAAAGACAAAGATATCCTCTCTCACCACTCCTATTCAACTTACTATTGGAAGTTCTGGCCACGGCAATCAGGCAAGAGAAAGAAAGGGTGTTCAAATAGGAAGGGAGGAAGTCAAAATGTCTGTGTTTGCAGGTGATATGATCCTATGTCTGGAAAACCCTGTTGTCTTAACCCCAAACCTTCTTAAGCTGATAAGCAATTTCAGCAAAGTCTCCGGGTACAAAATAAATGTGCAGACATCACAAGCACTCCAATACACCAACAACAGGCAAACAGAGAGCCAAATCATGAATGGACTCCCATTCACAATTGCTACAAAGGGAATAAAATACCTAGGAATACAATTAACAAGGGAAGTGAAGGACCTTTTCAAGGAGAACTACAAATCCCCACTCAAGGAAACCAGAGAGGACACACACAAAAAAGGAAAAATATTCCATGCTCATGGATAGGAAGAAGAAATATCATGAAAATGTCCATACTGCCCAAAGTAATTTATAGATTCAATGTTATTCCTATTAAACTACCATTGACATTCTTCACAGAATTAGAAAAACCTATTTTAAAATTCATATGGAACCCAAAAAGAGCCAGTATAGACACGACAATCCTGAGCAAGAAGAACAAAGCTGGAGGCATCACCCTACTAGACTTCAAAGTATACTATAAGACTTTACAATAACCAGATAACCAAAACAGCATGGTACTGTTACAAAACAGACACATGGAGCATGGAACAAAATAGAGAACTCAGAAATAAGATTACACATTCACAATCATCTGATCTTTGACAAACCAACAAAAACAAGCCATGGGGAAAGATCCCCTACTCAATAAATGATGCTGGAATAAGCTGCCTGTCCATTTGCAGAGAATTGAAACTGGACCCCTTCCTCATACCTTATACAAAAATAAACTCAAGACGGATTAAAGACTTAAATGTAAAACCCAAAACTCTAAAAACCCTAGAAGAAAATCTAGGCAATACTGTTCAGGACATGGTCACAGGCAAAGATTTCATGATTAAATTGCCAAAGGCAATTGTAACGAAAGCAAACATTGACAAGTGGGATCTAATTAAAATAAAGAGCTTCTGCACAGCAAAAGAAACTATTATCAGAGTGAACAGGCAACCTACAGTGGGAGAAAGTCTTTGCAATCTATGCATCTACAAAGGTCTAGTATCTAGAATCTACAAGGAATTCAAACAAATTTATAAGAGCAAACAAACAACCCCATTATAAAGTGGGAAAATGACATGAACACACACTTCTCGAAAGAAGACAATCATGCAGCCAACAAACATATGAAAAAATCTCAATATCACAGATTATTAGAGAAATGCAAATGAAAACCACAATGAGATACCATCTCACACCAGTCAGAATGGCCATTATTAAAAAGTAAAGAAACAACAGGTGCTGGTGAGACTGTGGAGAAATAGTAATGCTTTTACACTGTTGGTGGCAGTGCAAAATTAGTTCAATCATTGTGGAAGACAGTCTGGCAATTCCTCAAAGAGATAGAACCAGAAATGCCATTTGACCCAGCAATCCCATTACTAGGTGTATACCCAAAGGAATATAAATCATTCTATTACAAAGATTCACACACACACACACACACACACACACACACACACACACACACACGTACATTCATTATAGCACTATTCACAATAGCAAGAACATGGAATCAACCCAAATGCCCATCAATGATAGGCTGGATAAAGAAGATGTAGTACCTATACAGCATGGAATATTATGCAGCCATAACAAGGAATGAGATCATGTCCTTTGCAAGGACATGGATGAAGCTGGAAGTCATTATCCTGAGCAAACTAATGCAGGAACAGAAAACTGAACACTGCCTGTTCTCACTTACAAGTGGGAACTGAATGATGGGATCACATGGACACGGGGAGGGGAACAACACACAGTGGGATCTGATGGGAGGTAGGGTAGGGGAAGGGAGAGTATTAGAAAGGATGGCTGATGCATGCTGGGCTTAATATGTAGGTTATTGATTGATAGGTGCAGTAAACCACAATGGCACATGCTTACCTATGTAACAAACCTGAACATCCTGCACATGTACTCCAGAACTAAAAATTTTAAAAAAGTTAGAAAAAAAGAATGCTAGGCCGGGCGCGGTGGCTCAAGCCTGTAATCCCAGCACTTTGGGAGACCGAGACGGGCGGATCACGAGGTCAGGAGATCGAGACCATCCTGGCTAACACCGTGAAACCCCGTCTCTACTAAAAATACAAAAAACTAGCCGGGCGAGGTGGCGGGCGCCTGTAGTCCCAGCTACTCCAGAGGCTGAGGTAGGAGAATGGCTTAAACCCGGGAGGCGGAGCTTGCAGTGAGCTGAGATCCGGCCACTGCACTCCAGCCCGGGCTACAGAGCAAGACTCCGTCTCAAAAAAAAAAGAAAAAAAGAATGCTAAAAATGGACCCCCATCTCTTCTGGCTTATAAGTTTTCTGCTGAGGAGTCACTATTAGTCTGACAGGTTTCCCTTTATAGATAATATGATCCTTTCTCTAGTTGCCTTTAAGATTTTTTATTTTATGTTGACTTTAGATAGACTAATGACTATGTGCCTTAGAGATGTAGTCTTGTATAGTATCTTACAGAAGTTATCTGGATTTCTTGCATCTGCATGCAGACCTCTCAGGGACATTTTCCTGAATTATATTCTCATATATGTTTTACAAGTTGCTTATTTTCTCTTTTCTCAGGAATACCAATAAGTCATATATTTGGTCACTTTACATCCCATATTTCTCAAAGGCTTTGTTCATTTTTTTAAGTTCTTTTTTCTTATTTTTGTCTGACTGGATTGATTCAAAGGACTGGTCTTTGAGCACTGAAATTCTTTCTTCTGCGTGGTCTAGTATTTTGTTAAGGCTTCCAAGTGTATTTTGAAATTCCTGTAGTGAATTTTTCAATTCCAGAAGTTCTGTTTGGTTCTTTCTTAATATAGCTATATCATCTTTTAAGTCTTGGATCTTTTTCTGTTTTCTTCCTATTGGATTTCAACTTTCTCTTGGATCTCATTGCATCTTTTTGCCATTCATATCGTGAATTCTATATCTGTCATTTCAGACATTTCATTCAAGTTGTTATCCATTGTTTGAGAGCTTGTGAGATCCTTGGAGTTGATGAAACATTCTGGATTTTTGTATTGCCAAAGTCCTTATGCTCGTTCCTTCTCATCTGACAGAGCTAGCTGATGCTTCCTTTTTTATTTGAATTTGCTATCATTTGTATGGGGCTTTTCTATTTTTATTATTTTTTCCCTTGGGGTATGACTGTGGTGTACATTGTGTATCACTTATTGGCTTCATTTCTGGGTGATTTCAAGGTGCCAAGGCTACGTGAGGTTTCCTTGGATACAGATAGTTTTGTACAGTGGGTTTCTCAGACATCGCATGTTGTAGTGATATAATTTTGTTTCAGGATATAGTTGAAGCTGTGGTCCAGTAGGTGGCACTTAAGAGTAACAGCTGGCAGGTAGGAGCAGGAGCAGAGGTAACAGAGAAGCATGAAAAGTGCCCTCCCACAGTGTATATTTGCCTTTAGTTCCCCCACCCTAATGGGAAGAGCTGCTGCTGAGTCCACAACAGTGCACTGAGGTTGAAGACAGGAGATGACAGATGGCTTTATCTCCACATCTATTACTAGACTATAGTGGTTCTTCCTCCAGGAGCTTGTGCCTCCAGGAGCTTCTTCCATGTTTCCTTTGATCCAAGACAGACTCGTGGGCTATGCTTCCCCCCATTAGGGACAGATCATGCTAAGGGTTAGATCTCTGGTTTGGGGTATTTTCAGAGGGAAAGAGTCTGTGTAAGTTCCTTGATTATAGATAGCCCTTATATGGTGGCTTACCCAAATGCTAGTTGTGATAGTGATGTCCTGGGCATTTGAGCAGAATCACGGTGTCCTGTGGGTCCCAGGTGGCAGCAGTCTCAGGAAGATTATCTAGTTCCCCAATGTTTATGCACTTGTGTCAGATTTCCTATTGTTTTGTACTGCTGTTCAAACTCCAGACCAGTAGGTGACTCTTATGGGTAAGAGCCAACTATGGTCAATGCAGGTGGTATATACTTGACTCTTGTTTACTGGAAGAAGATCTCTGTTGCCTCATACAAAGCACTAATCAGTGGAGTTTACAGTGGTCTGATCTCGCTGCTTAGCCCTGGGAGACCAAGATGGGTGGGACCAGACTGAGCAGGCCTCCCTACAAGTCACCCAGTTGCAGACACAGACATCAGATCTGTGGACAGGGGACATGGGGCAGCCACCAAGTACCCAGAGGGTGCCTAGGCATGGAGCTGGGAAGCCTCCTCAGCCGTAAGTTCTCTAATTCAAGTTCTCTGCATGGGGGCATCCGGAGGTGACCTAAACTCCGAATCCAGAGGAATGGATGCTCTGAATGCCTGGAGATCTACCTGACTGTGGAACAGAGGGTGCTCCACTGCACCACAATCTCAGGGGAGCAGGTTGGGGCACCCAGCAATAACACACAGGCTGCTTCCAGGTCCCCAGGCTGGTCCTGGCTACAAGTCTTGTTGCCCAGGAGAAACCACTGCTGTGGCATTTCTCCTCCCACTCTGGACCAGTGAAGGGGGAGAGCATAATTCCAGCACCTACTGGTGGGTGCTTTCCACACTCATCGCTCAATTCTGGCTATAGAGGCCCTTTCCGCACTCCAGAATAAGTGCTGCAGTCTCTGTCCCAAGAATAAAATGCCCGCATAGTAGGAATTTAAACAAATCAACAAGAAAAAAAATGAGCTGCATTAGAAAGTGGGCAAGGGACATGAACAGACACTTCTGTCTCTGGATCAGAAGTTGTCAAAGGACATAAACAGACACTTCTCAAAAGAAGACATACACATGAGTCACAGAGGGAGACTGTCTGCCCCTCTTATGTACTGGGGCTTCACTCACTTTTATCAGCCAGATGCCGTTGCAGAGGCTGTTTGCTCACTTTCTCCTCCCCAGGATCTGGGATGTCATTTGCTATTCTGATGGATTCCCATTTTCCTTCTTGAATTAGAGCTCACACTTTACCTTTAAGCACAATTTTGCTATTTCCAAATGGCTCAAGAATGCTAAAAGCCTCTAATCCACCATCTTCCAGACTTTTCTTCTATTATTATTTTTTTAAAGCTTGCAGCACCCCAGATTCCAAGGCAATCTCCCATCCATTTCCTATTCAGGCCTGCCCCTGCTTAGCTTCTGAACTCAGATTAGATCAGGCATGTTCAGGGTGGTATGACCAGAACCCTGACATTATTCATGATCATTTTTAAAGCCATTTTTTATACTGTACACAGAATTATCTAATTAAAAAACAAGACTGATAACATCCTAACAAAAATTTTTGTTGACTCTCTAACACCACAGGATTAATTGTTCTTGCCATGACATTGCCTATAATAATCTGGCAATTTTAAACATCTCCAGCTTCATCAGTGCCCACTCCCTGCTCTAATTTTATATTTTAATGTCATGAAATGACTTACCATTTCCCTGCCACAATTTGCTATTCCTCATTTGGGTCTATGCCTTTGTTCATGCTGCCCTCTCTTTCTGGAATGCTCTTCCATTCCAAACCTTTATTAATCGAATCTATTCCTATCTAGTAATTCTCATCTCAAGATGTCTTCACTAGTGTAATCAGGTGGGCGAGTGCCTCTTTTCTTCCATACCATAGCAGATACATTTATATTTACCAGAGTGCTGAATAAATTATATTTTCAGTCTTCTATTTGTAAACTCTGGAGTAAGCTTTTGTGTATTCCATCTCTCCCTTTCCAAATGAGACCCTGAAGTTTAGAGTGAAATGTATGTCCATCAGAAGTTTAGAATGAAATATACCTCACCCTCAGCTCTAAGGGATTGGCTCTGATCAGCTTGAGGCAATCGGCTTATCCTATCTTCCTCATCACTGGGATAACTTTATCCCATTGTTTTCATCAGGGATGACCAGGAAACACAAGCACATGTACCTGGCACCCCTCTGAAAGCAGTAATGGTTAATGGATGGACTAATTGAAGGGAATCTCAGCACTTTTGCTGAGAATTACAGAATGTTGACTTCATTTCTTCTCGGCTTGATGATGAGAAGATGTGATATTTGGAACTGCTGTAGCCTCGGTGAGAGAGTCTAAAGCTGTCAGAGGATACTCATGTGGAGCCTGAGTGTGGATGTCACCTGAGGAAACAGCATTACCCACTCCTTGGTGTCAGTGCCACGGTGACATTGCTTTAGTTCAGAAACAGATAGCACAAGATATTAGAGTATCTGCTCAATAATATTCATGCCCCAAATTTCCCTTTTGCTGAGTAAGTTTGGGTCTAGGATTTCTTTTTTCTTTTTAACTTACAACCAAAAGAATTATAATACTAAATATCCTCCATAGCTTATGAGTACTTCAAAGACAGACATTGTGCTTTACTCATTTTTGTTCCTTCAATGTCTCTTGAAGTCCCTAAGACATAAAAGGATGAGAATAAATAATTTCTTAACTAATAAATATATTTGCAGCACATCCTGAAATTATTCTATAATGTAAAGCCTATCTAAATCAATATATTTACTCAAATTGAAAAAGACTGACCTTCCCCTATGTATTGAAAATAGAAATTCCCCAATGTGGAACTAGTTATGTAACCAATGATAAACAGTGTATAGTAGAATTTCAACAGCCACTTCTAATATAGGAAATTATGATAATGTTATACCTATGGAAAATGTCCCTTTCTTCTTGCTTAGTTTTTTCTGGGTCTCTATCATCTTCTCATCTCTCCTGTCTTACATTGTTCCATGTTCCATTTACAACTCTACCCAATACTTGTTTTCATATGTTCAGCTGTTTATTCCCATTTTAAAATATTTTTGTTTACTCTGTAATTATTAAAAAATTTCATTTTAGGTTCAGAGTATTCATTTAATGTATTTATGTAGCTGTAGCTACTATAGCTCTAATACAATACTTCTCAAGTTTGGGCAATACTGTTAATGCCAGTGTCACGTTGGACAATGTCTGTTGTTTGTTGCCTGTTATCCTGAGAAGAAATTCTCTCTCTGTAAGTCTGTACTGGATGAATTTCATTGTTTTGCACTGAAACTCTCTTTCACTCATGTGAATGGGAAAAATTTTTAAGTCAGTCCTAACTCTTTTTTGGCCAAAATCACTCTAAGTGTTTCTACCAGTTTATGGTTCCAGCAGTTTTCACTGCAGGTCAGCAGATCTCAACTGCTGTATCATTCTGGATTTACTTGTCTCCCTAGATATGAAGGCATCAGTCAGTTTACCCTTCTACCTTAGCACTCCGAAGGGTCAAAGAATAGCCATTGATTTTCGGTTTGTCCATGTTTTCATGTGAAGGTGAGAGCGATGACTTCCAAGCTCTTCACATGTCTCAGGTAAAACCATAAGTCAGCTTAGGCATTTTGAAGGCGAAGACAATTTTATCTGGGATTAGAGATAAACTTCCCTGCTTCCTATGAACTGCTAATCCTATTTTATTTTCAGTGTCAACAAATATGTATATGAGTTCTCAGGGACCACGATTTTAACTTTTAAGGGTTTCATACAAATGCTGGCGAGGATATGGAGAAAAGGGAACCCTTGTACACCGTTGGTGGGAATGTAAATTAGTACGGCCACCATGGAGAACAGTTCAGAGGTTCCTCAAAAAAACTAAAAATGGAGCTGCCATATAATCTAGAAATCCCACTGCTAGGTACATACCCAAAAGAAAGGAAATCAGGATATTGAAGAGACATATGCACTCTCGTGTTTGTTAGCGCTGTTCACAATAGCCAAGATTTGGAAGCAAACTAAATATCCATCAAAAGGTGAATGGATAAAGAAAACATACATATACACAATGAAGTACTATTCAGCCAGAAAAAAGAATGACATCCTGTCATTTGCGACAACATGGATGGAACTGGAGGTTATTATGTTAAGTGAAATAAGCCAGGCACAGAAAGACAGACATCACATGTTCTCACTTATCAAAACAATTGAACTCATAGACATAGAGAGTAGAAGGATCATTACCAGAGGCTGGGAAAGGTAGTGGGAGATGAAGGGGAGGTTTGGTGTGGCTAATGGGTAGACAAAAATAGGAAGAATGAATGAGACCTAATATTCGATAGCACAACAAGATGACTATAGTCAATAATTCAAATATACATTTTAAGATTACTAAGAGTATAATTGGATTGTGTATAACACAAAGGGTAAATGCTTGAGGGTATGGATACCCCATTCTCCACGATGTGATTATTATGCATTGCATACCTGTGTCAAAACTTCTCATGTACCCCATGAGTATATACATCTATGTACCCACAAAAATTTAAAATTAAAATTTATTTAAAAAATAATAAATAAATAAATTGAAAATTCATGTATTAAAAAAGAGACTTTTATGCCTACTATTAGGTATTTAAGGGATTTTTTTTGGAGGGGGATCATATTTTTTTAAATTATTTTTTATTATTATACTTTAAGTTCTAGGGTACATGTGCATAACGTGCAGGTTTGTTACATATGTATACTTGTGCCCTGTTGCTGTGCTGCACCCATCAACTCGTCAGCACCCATCAACTCGTCATTTACATCAGGTATAACTCCCAATGCAATCCCTCCCCCCTCCCCTCTCCCCATGATAGGCCCCGGTGTGTGATGTTCCCCTTCCCGAGTCCAAGTGATCTCATTGTTCAGTTCCCACCTATGAGTGAGAACATGCAGTGTTTGGTTTTCTGTTCTTGTGATAGTTTGCTAAGAATGATGGTTTCCAGCTGCATCCATGTCCCTAGAAAGGACACAAACTCATCCTTTTTTATGGCTGCATAGTATTCCATGGTGTATATGTGCCACATTTTCTTAATCCAGTCTGTCACTGATGGACATTTGGGTTGATTCCAAGTCTTTGCTATTATGAATAGTGCCACAATAAACATACGTGTGCATGTGTCTTTATAGCAGCATGATTTATAATCCTTTGGGTATATCCCCAGTAATGGTATGGCTGGGTCATATGGTACATCTAGTTCTAGATCCTTGAGGAATTGCCATACTGTTTTCCATAATGGTTGAACTAGTTTACAATCCCACCAACAGTGTAAAAGTGTTCCTATTTCTCCACATCCTCTCCAGCACCTGTTGTTTCCTGACTTTTTAATGATCGCCATTCTAACTGGTGTGAGATGGTATCTTGAAAAAATAAACAACTACTTTCCCAATAGTTTTAACACTTATGTGCTAGTCATGGTATCTGCCTGGCCAAAACTTGATCTAACGGAGATAGCTCTGACTAGATGGTCACTTATCATGGATTGTTCCATCAAGAAAGAAATGGAGATTCTGACTTAATGGCTAGGAGTTTCAAAGGTCAAAGAGTATCAAGGCACTAGTAACAAGAGAGGTAGCTAAAAAGATATACCAACAGAGTTCGTTACGTAGAGGAGCTGTGATGAGGGGTGTAATCACAACTGAGCCAAATCTGAGGAAGCAGAATATAAGAGCAGGCAGAGGCTCAGAGGCAATAGCAGAGGGTACTATAGTGGGAAATGGCAACCAAAATGCAAAGAGTAGCCAAGAGGGAGAACTGAATCCCACCAGCAGGACTCTTCAGGGGCCAAGCTCTCCTGCTGCTAGGATCCCAGAGAGGATGTGAGGTTTTTAGTAATATCTCCAGTTCCACCAACATCAGCAGCAGCACCAATTCTTGTATCAGTAAAGCTCGACTCTATTATAGTTCCAGCTGCCACTAAGACCTGCTTGGTTCATTTTCCTAGTTTGCTTGTTTTTATAAGACCTACTTGGCTAATAAAAACTTGATTTTTTTATTCCAAAATGCATCCAGACAATAAACATCTCTATCACTTAAAAGAACTTGATCAACTCTCTGCTCTGCTAAACTAAAATAATCTAATGAAGAAATCATGACCTCAATCTTGGAGTTTATGCAAGGGTGGCAAAGTCAGCCAAAATGTCAAATTTTAAGTAACAAACATTTTTCTAGCATTTTAATCTAGAACCCCTTTCAACAACTTTTCTATCTTCCATATTAATATGTATTTTAGTGGACTCTTATCATTCATTGTCCAGCATCCATGATGGAAATTAATATGATAAAACAAATGTCAATGCATTAGTGGATGTTAAGGGTGGGTTAATGTGTCAGCCTTTCTTTAGATAATATATCTGCTTTTGAAAGGGTTTTTTTCTACAATAGAAATGGAGGCTGGAGTCAGATAAATAATTTTTGTCATGGTTATAATTAAGGCAATCTCATTTTTTAGCACATACTGGGTAGCCTAGAAAAATAAATTGTTTATCTTATACCATTCTACAATTGGGTATTTCACCTGTAAAGTTTGAATAATTGTTAATTGAAACTATTTTAATCAAATCAATGTCATTTTGACAGAAAAAGAGCCCTCTATTTTATGCATTTGTCTCACAATGCAAATTTATAAGCCCTTTAATATTCACTTCTACATGCTTCTCTAGATTTCTTGCATACAGCCCTTGTATATCCATTTGCTATTTGTAAGATTTCACGGTTGCATTTTCTATGTTAATATATCACAATTTATTTTTACATGAGATAATAAAACACATATTTCAAAATTTTTCTTTACCTATGAAACATCTTTTTTTCCCCTGATTTGGGTACATCCTTGACATTTTCCAATTTCAAAGATTTAAGCTAATCCAAAGAAAAACCAAAAAGCCAATAATGTTTCAAAGATTTTTTTAAAAGGTTCAACCTAGAATTTAGAATACTTGACTTTCACTTAATTTTTGGAAGCTACATTGAATTACTGACAAAGAAATTCTTCCTTTCCACCTTCCTTTCATCTTTCCTTTGTTTTGTACCAGATGATTTCTTAAAATTATGCTCAGAGAATCCCTTAAATATTCTGCAGAGATTCTCAAGTGCCTTCTCATGTAATAAGACCGGCAAGTAATGTAGTGACAAAAATCTTGTGAATAAAAACTCTCACTACTTACAGCAGAAAGTCTAAAGTCATTGTCATGAAATATAATGTAGTAGATGCCCATATACTTCCAGTCCTAAAAGTATCACACAAACATTGAACAACTACTGCCAAGATAAAATCAATATATCTGAATAAATATCAGTGTGATTGTATAATTTAAAACTCAAAATGAATGCCACTACTCTTTGTTTAATCAGTTTTATTGTTTAGTCCATCTTGACAATTAGGTACATTTATTTTCCAAGGAGCTGTAGGATCATTGTCATATGGCGAGTGATTTCATAAGATGGTTCAACCTCCACTCAGGGAGTTGATCAGACTTCCACGATGCAAGACCATTAAGTCATTTTTGTTTCCTCCCTCAGTACCTGCCCCCCAAAATGCACACTCTGCAGGTTAATCCACAGGACATAGTCAAAATGCCCAAATGTTCTCTAGAGTAATCCAGCCCTGCATACTGATCAATCAGAGAATACTTTGTCTTGCATACTGATCAACCTTAAAAAATAAAGTTCACTAGCAATGAAGTACAGAAGGAAAGTAATAATCCATTTAAATTTGGACCTAAACATGATTTGCCTGAAACATCTAGACAATTTCATGGAAGTAGAGCTTGTTATATATATATACATATATTTAATTTTCTGGGTAATTGTTTTGGATCTTCTCTTTTTTTTTTTTTTTTTGCTAGAATAGACCTTGGGAAGGTCACATTAGTCCTACAAACCTGTAAAGGAGTAATTTGAAATACCATAAATAATAGAATATGTGGGCACATATTTATTAGGGTTCTTAATGTAAAAATAAAAATTAATCATATATTTATATGATTTGGGGCTATAGGTGATTATCACTGTGCAAAATATTGTACCATGTATTCAATTTATAAAGCATTTCTTTTAGCATACTATGATTTATAATCCTATAAAGGCACATCTATTGCAAAAACCTTTGGAGAAGTATGTAGTGAGAGCCAAAGGGAAGAAAAATCTGCTTTTTAAGGAATATATATATGCATCCTAAGTGCACACCATTTGATTCATATACAGCAGCTTTAAAATGCAGCAAACAGTTCACAAGCTATTGGTAGGCATGCCTATCTGGAAGCAGGAATAAATATATGATGGAATATTGGAAACTTCGATAAAGTATAATTGGTATCAAAAGTCAGTAGTTATAAAAATTATTTATTGCTTATTTAGCCAGGCTTCTCTAAGTCAGTTTTTGCTAACATTTAAAGAAGCAAAACAAAAGCTAAGTCTTACAGTAAATTTCTTTCTTTTTTATGTTTTCTGTTATATTTCTAACTTGTATTCTAATTAGGAACTTCCATAGATCAAGAACCAACAGCTTCCTACAGCAGCTGGACTCCCAGCTGGGTGTGTTGTGTGTGTAGTAGCTTCAGTAATTTCCTTTCTTTTCATGTGTCTTTTCTCTACATTGGCTTCATTGTTTAGAATGAGATTTCCTTTGCAGTCAGTACCAGGTCCCTTGTTTTGGATATCTATCTTGATTTATAAACTCTCTATTTTTAAATATTATTTTAAACATTGCTAAAATGTTCTCACATCAAACTGGTTTTTGCCAAAGCTCCTTATTCTTGTCATTATTCGAATATAAATTCAAACATTTAAAATAATCATTAATATTTTATATAGTATGATATTTAACAAATAGTTGACATTAAACTTTAAGATGCATGTTGTTTTCAAAATTTGACATAATTTTTATTATTCTCTTTCATAACAGAATACAGAAGATATGTTTAAAGTAATAATTAAACAATATTCATTTTAGATTTTAGAGATCTTCAAATGTAAAGAAAATCAGAAATGACTGAAACATTAAAGTATCAGTTAAAGGAACTGGAATTTTTATCATGGAGTAATGTGGTTAAGATATAAGCCAACCACCCAGTGCTCTGATACAAAATTTCAGTCTAGGCTTAAACAAAAAGACACCACTTCTCATTTCTGTCCCCTCACTGCCCTTCTGTGGACTTGCTTCCTTTTTATATAAGTCACTCTAACCTAGGTATACAGATAAAGTTGCATTTTCACAAAAGGAATTCATAGTGAATATTGATGGACACAGTCATGTCCATATTCTATAGATTCATGAAACCATCATAAAAAAAAAGGCTAATTCTGGACAATAAATACTATACTATAATATAGATATTAGTCTTTTACTACAAAGAACTTTGAACTGCAGGCAAAAAGGCCTGAATTTAAAGACTTTTCTGCCCTAGAATAACGTCTATTGTTCAAAGTCTCATAACCCATTAAAAATATCTGTCACTTAAAGAAAATTTCCCTAATTCTTTCCCCCAAATCAAAATGATTGAGAATCTAAGAGAATGAAAGAAGGAATGACATTTTATAAGATAAGAACTAATTTTTGTATGTAGAATTAAAGAGTTAATATAAAGAAACAACTTAGAGATCATTAGGTTCAGAACATTCTTTTCACTTGCTAATTGGCTTGGGCTTTGGACAACTAGACAATGTGACTTACTGGCAATGCCTTTAAAAAAACTGCATTAAAATAAAATCAAATATAAAAATAACAATCACCAGTATAGTGTTCTTTAAGAGTCCGAACCTTTGAAAGGCAGAATGATTCTGTGTGACACTGATTCCTTTAGCTCATCGAAGGACAGGCAGCGATGAAGAAATATGCAGCCAGGTCAGAAGGAAACTGCAGCCACTTTCTCGTTAGCAACAGCAAGTTTGATTCTGAAATCAGGTTATAGAGAAGGGGTAGAAGAAGAAAATTAATTTCCTCTTTCTTTCTTGTGTTTCTAATAATAGTTATCATTTATTAAGTATATTCTGTCAAATACCATAATAGGTGCTTTAAATGTATTATTTAATTTAAGCAGAGAAGCAATCTGAGAAAGTTTAATATTTTTATTTTCATTTGCAGATAAGTACATTGAGGCTTAGGTAGATTAATTGACTGCTTGAGGACACACAGCTTGTAGTGGCAGAGCCAGAGTCAAAGCACAGGCATTGACCCTGAGGTCCATTTTATTCCATTCCATTATGCTGTTAGGGTACTTTGGTTGCAGGCGGTAGAAACTGACTCTGGTTAATGTAATGTATGCAAAAAGAAAATTCATGGAATACTATAGGGAAAAATCATAGAATCAAAAGGAAGAGTAAATTTAAAAGCCAGAAAAACCCAAAAGACGTGGTAGAAGGATTTCTACAAGACACCATATCACACCTCCTTGAGTGAGCTTTAAACATTGTCAATAATTATGTTCCTGTGATAAGATTATATTCTAAGGGCCAACTTGCCTAGGTCTAGTCACCCATCCGGTAAGAAGGAGAGCTTACACTTTGGCAAGATCTCACTGGAGTGTGTCCAGTGAGAGAGAAATAATTTAAAAGGAAATTAGAACGTTTTCACCACCCCAAAACATTGAATGATTGGTTGCTATTTGCTTTTTTAAAAAAATTAACAAAAGCCCATGGCAGCTCATATAAATTTTTCCTATTATGAAAGGTTCTTTAGTCTTTTATATTTTACAAAAATATAGATTTACTAAAGGCTCCACATCATCTTCCTTTCCTTCCTCCATGTCCCTTCTGCTGCACTTAGAGCAACACACTCCATCTTGGAGGTATTCCTAGGTTATAGAGAGGTGCACATTAGCACCTTAAAGGTACACATTGGAGACACCGTGTTTCAAGTTTCTATCAGTCGATATCCAGGTTGCCTTTATTTCGAAAATAGAGCACCATCTGTGGAGTTAGGTAACAATAAGAACAGCAATTATCACCAATGCTTAAACAAAGCACTTATTAATGTCAGATATTATTCTAAAGGTGTTCCATATTCTAACTCATTTAATTTTCACAGCCCTATGGGAAAGGTACAGATGAATAAATTAAGACTAAAAAACACTTGCTTCAAACTAAAGACCTGCTACATTACCAAATAATTTGAGTAAGTCATCAGCTTTGACTGAGTCTGTGTTATCATTTGGGATAAGAAGATAGTATCTCACTCATTGGTTTTGTACGATGAAATAAAATAGCACATTTAAAGTTACAACACAAGTCATTGATGAATAGAAGGCATCAAGTCTTCTTCCTGCAAACTAACAAATAGCCAATATGATGAGCTACATTGGCTCCCATAATTACTCCTTTTCTTCAGGAACCTTATCAAGAACAAAAATTCAAGTCCAATTTTCAGTGTAAGATGCAAAAAGTTACAATTTATTTCTACTTTAAATAAATCATCACTTCATTTCAAAAAGTCTTTATTTCTTTACATGAAAAAGTAAGTTCCAATATGTATGTTTCTGGATGACAAAATTTATTTTATAATAAATAAATAAAAGTTGGGGTGCAATTTTGGCAGAATTAATAAGACAAAATCTATGTCACTGTTTGACAAAGTTGCGATGTCTATATTCATGAGTAATGGAATTAAAATACCCATCAAATCTTGGAGTATGAGGAAAAGTGTTTTGGGACAAATAACTAGAATACCTATAGGTGATAGTATAAAGCAGTACAGCTTCTTTTTTATAGTAGAACTCTATTATTTGGATTTAATTGTATTCAAGGATGACAAGAGAGAAAGAGAAATAGGTAAACAAATAATGGAACTGTGTTCAAATTATACAGCTAGCATAGAAAAGAAAATGACTAAATCTGTATAGGGATAGCATCCACAGAGAGAAGGTAATATTGGAGCTTGGATTTGAAGAGTGAACCAGAAGCAAGAAGAAGCCCAGCAGAAGGAAAAGCATGAACAGTGGCTTGGGGTTCTAAGAAAACCTCCTGCCATTGTGTCTTCTGCAACTCCAACTGTGAAAGGAATGGAGAAAAGCAGGAAACAAAGCCAGAGACGGGAAGGGCATGACCAAATTCTTATATAGCACGCTCATCATGTTTTCTGTAATACATTCTTTATAGCTTTACTCTCCACTGTCAGGAAAAAGATGATGAAAACCTATTGTCTTATGAGCAAGACAAAGAAACCATATTATTATTTTATTCCCTCAACACCTCTGACATTGTCTTAAGAGTGAAAGCAACAGTAAGTTTCAGAAAACAAAATAACTTGCACCGTGGCCATTTTTCCACATGCAGAATGTAGAATGGAATCATTAGGAAGTAATCTGTAAAGTTAAAGTGTTTTAAAGCACGAGAAATTTAAGCTCAAAGAGATGAAATACCTGCTTTGCTCAAATCACTAAGTGAATTAGTGATGGAATGTGAAAGAAATCCCAGGTCTGCAGACTCTGATTTATGTTCTCAACATTACACCACATTTCCTCTAAATATCGTAATAAATACTTTATACTCAAATGTGTGAATATAAAACATATATATACATCTAATTATAGACTTAAAATATACACTAACATATAGTTGATTGACTAAATCCAAATTTGTATATTAATTTGTAAAATAATATACATATGGTGGATCTGGATACTTGCAGGACATGAAAGAAATCTAATGGGAAGGTTTAGAAACACTCACGCTTTTTTCCCCATGGTTTTATCAATACTGAGCTGGGGTTATCCTGGAAAATAATTACTACCTTTTCTCCATCCTATAGACCACCTTCTAGCCTTTGTGACTTTGGTAAGATGGAAGCAAAAGCAACTTTTGTCTCACATGAACTCTGCTTAAGGTCTTCAGAAACATTTTTTTCTCTTCTTCCTTTTTTTTTAAATTTAATTTTATTTATTTATTTTTACTTTAAGTTCTGGGATACAGGTGCAGAACGTGCAGACTTGTTACATAAGTATACATGTGCCACAGTGGTTTGCTGTACCCATCAACCTGTCATCTAGGTTTTAAGCCTCGCAAGCATTAGGTATTTTTCTCTTCTTAATCCAATTTTCTGTTCATTACTCTGTGATGTTTACTTTGTTGCTTCCTTAAAAGTTAAATTGCAAGATGCTTTTTTCTGACATCACTTTCCACCAATAGAATTTAATTCCTCTGCTTTGCCTTCCAAAATACCCCATCCATATCTGTATCTTAGTGTCCATAACACTGTATTGCCCCTAATCATAGTATGAAGCTAAGCTCCTCCTGAAATTGTGGTGATGTAACACATGGGATTATATTTCTCCATTATGCTGAGTCATCTGTGGACTTGGTGACTCTTTAGGGCAACTGTTTTCACATGATGACTAGGGGACTCAGACACCTTGGACATGATAGCCACACTCTCTATAACATGTGGCTTTCGTGGTGAAGAGAGCTACAGATTTGCATACTGACTTTTATATACTTTAGTCAGAAAAGGTTAACTGAAATGTTCTTTCATAGACTATTGTCTAGAATTGGCCATACAGCCATACCAAATTACAAGAGAGGTTGGAAATATGCAGGAATGCATGGATATTCAGTGAGCAGCAAGTATCTCTGCCACATTAATTTTCATTTGTCATCTCTCCACTAGTTTCATGAGGGCGGGAACGACATCCAGTACATCTCTTTAAGACCTAATTAATTTTGGATCCAGTCTCCAAATGTATGGTTCATGGAAATTCAAATTCTTCTCCAAATTGATGCAAAATCCTAAAAAAATCCATTTCTGCCTTGATCTTTGCACCCTCCATCCCAGATTACTTGTATATAACCTTTACCCCAAACCCAGTTTACTCAGTTACAGAAAATTAGCCCTTCCCTGAATTACAGACACACACACAAATGCACAATAGCAAAAATGAAAACAGCAGTAAGAGGTACACAAACACATGCTTTGTGAGAGTAGGTTACTTTAAAGAAGTCGTGTTGGGTTTGGGGAAGAAAGGGAGAAGAAATGGAAATGAGGCTTACATCTCAAAATGCCAAAAAAAAAAAAAAAAAAAAAAAAACGAAAACAAAAAACAAAACACCTCAAATTAAATGATGGGCATCCATATTCTGGAACATGTCCTTGGGCCACTCACTTCAGAAGAATTGCATCCTTTTCCTCTTTGCTTCCTCTGCCTAGCTGCACATTGTCTCAGTCTTCCCTCTCTCTCCTCTCCGCTTCCGTGTTTCCTCATCCCTCTGCTTATCTGCTCTTCCTCCAACTAAAACAAAAGCCTCATCTCATTTCCTGAAGAGGAGTTCACCACACATATTCCCTTTGTTTCTAGAGCTCCTGCTTGTACATATCCCTTTAAAATCTCATCTATACCTTTAGTTGTATATCCAAGGCATTCTACACAAAAAGAGTTCTTTCCTTAAGTGGGATTTCGGTATCACTATTGAGAAATATTGCATTTCCATTCCTGGTGCCTTGATACTTACTGTGGTTAAATAAAAATATTTTGTTTCGTTAATGAATTTATTGAAAAGCGAAAAGCACACATTTGGACAGCTAGTTTTGCAATGTTTTATATATAACAGCTACCGTTTTATTCTTATTTTTAACACCACTGGAACACATCTCCAGATTTCCACTTGAGATTCTAGCAATGTGTTTCTGCATAAGCTCTCTCAATGCAGGTAATTATACTAAAATTTTGTGTATTATCTAATCAACTGAAGCATGTGACACCCCATAAAATAGATTTGTCTGAGCATTATCAAAAATAAAAAAAAACACACTTTTATGTTAAGTTTTAAAAAATTTTAACAACTTTAAAAATAATTAAGAACTCTAATTGTATTATTAATTGCAAATGTATATTTTGCATCAACTGTATGGACAGATGACAATTATTCGTAAATAAAATATTTAGTATGTAAACCACATTTTTACATGAATTATGAGAACAGTATTTTATTGTTTTTGGTGTTCTGTTACAAGAATATATGTTTCTTTTTATTGTATTTTCTTTAAAAATTTTATGTTAAGAGAAAGACTCTTTGTATAGTGCTAACAAAAATGTAACAAAAGGTGAGAAATTAATAATGTAACATAATCCTTATACAGTTGAAATAAGAGGCCACTTTTGTAGAGTTCTTCATGTATAGTAGAATTCCACTGTCACACCCAGGAGCAGTGTTTAGCAATTTTATGATTACAAACAAGGTAATGAATTAGGGTAAGAGTTAAGTTGCTGTAACAAGAACGAAAAAGTCTGACATGGCTTGCTTAAAGAAGCAAATGGTTTTTAGTTTTGGTTTTGTTTATGCAGCAAGGCTTTTTTTGCATGTGGTCATTCAGAAACCTGTGCTTCTTCCATTTTCTGTTATCCCCAGGGATGTATCCCTAATTTCCAGGAAAGCTGTGTCTCAGGCACATCTGTGTTCTTGCTCTTGTGAAGGGGCAGGTCTAGAGGAGGAAGAACACAGTCGCAAGTTGTGATGCAACTTTGACTCAGCAGTGTTTTAAGGACCAGGTCTGGAATTGGCATCCATCATTGATGCTCAACTGTGACTGATAAGAATTTAGTCACATAACCACAGTTAACTGTAAGGGGCTGAGGGAACTAGCAAACGTGGTTCCCAGTGAAACATGCCATCAACAACTCTATTAAATGAAAGAAGGTGAGAACTTACTTGGCTAGAAAAGGAGCAATCTTTGTCAGGGTAAATTAAAGCAGAGGATGGTAGTGAGAAGGATGAGGATGAGGATGGGGATTAAGCAGACCTGTCATGGCCATTTTATTTTAACTTAAATCCAAGTGTGTATTTATTCATAAATCTTTTGATATAGGGCAAAAGTTTTTATGTACCTCAGATAGAATCCAACATAATCTTTCTTTCATAAATATTTAAAATGCATTCTCCAGGATTCCCTGCAATTCCTTACAGTGAAGTCACAATTTAAAATCACTTTCAAAGCAAAACAATTACAAAAATAGTTCTAGATTTGTATTATTTTCTGCATTTTTACAGCTATCTTATCTCTATCTAATTTGACACCATTATAATAACTTATTTGCATTAAGTTTTGTAAGTTTTTACTTATTTAAAAAATCTTCATGCAATATTTTATGAAATTCCGTTATTACAGGTGCTGGGTGTGGTGACTCACTCCTGTAATTAGAGCACTTTGGGAGATCGAGACAGGCAGATCACCTGAGATCAGGAGTTCAAGACCAGCCTGGCCAACATGCTGAAACCCGTCTCTACTAAAAATGCAAAAGTTAGCCAGGCTTTGTGGCACACCCCTGTAATCCCAGCTACTCAGGGGGCTGAGGCAGGAGAATCTCTTGAACCCAGGAGGCAGAGGTTGCAGTGAGCCGAGATCACGCCACTGCACTTCAGCCTGGGAACAAAACAAGACTCCGTCTCAAAAAATACACGCACACACACACACAGATATATATATATATATATATATATATATATATATATATATATATATAACATTATTACAATAATAACTACAACTGGTAAAACAGATTTAAGAACAAACAACTGACTCTGCATAGGCACATGGTTCACCCAGCAGGAGCAGACAGGACACGGAAATTCTAGAAATGTTCCTAAAGTTGTGAACGTCTCCTGTGCAAGGGAATACTGAGTGTCAGTTAATCTAAGGAGTTGTTTAAATGGCAGAGTTTTTAACCACAGTCAGAGACATTTCTCCATAGTGGCATATGGTTCTGCAAATAATTGGAGAATAAAACATTTTTCTGATGATTTTGGGTAAAAAGTTGTATACAGATCCAGAGCTGAACTACGAATATACCTACATCTAGACACTCACAAGAACTGTGGTACTATATCTATCTCAGTTTTCTCTAACTACAGGTTTGCCATATAGCAGTGTAATTATCCTAAGAATTTTGACCATGTGGTAGGTGATATCTAGTGATTGTTTTCTTCTTTAAATATGACATGTAACTCCAAGAATCGGGGAAATATTAATATTGTAGTAACACAACTATTTTTTTAACAGCCCCTGAAAACAACGTTCCCCATCTGATAAGGGTAAAAATATTTTCACATACATACCAGGCTCATGCTTTAAGACATTACTTCTCACACTGTGCTTCTTGAACCAGCAACATTATTAACACTGGAGGACTTGGTAGAAAGAAAAAGAAAAAAAATCTTAGATGAACCCAGATCTACTGAAATTCTGGGATGGGATGCAGCAATCTGTTATAACAAGTCTTCAAAGTGCTCTCAGAGGAGAGTTAGGGCAGGTTCCCCAACCTCCAGCACTCTGTACTCTGTACCTACATTTCAGCAACACAACATGTTCTTGTGCTTTTGTGTATATCTATGAAGGATTTCTTCTGCATTCTTTCTCCCCCTGCTTCTTTCTCAAACATACCGGGCAACAAAAAGCCCAGCCCAACGTGATTCTATTATAGCAATGCTGCTTCTGTAATTGCTTGCCAGTCTGGGTTCTAGAACATCATAATTTTAGAAACAAATCACTTTATTTTCTATTACTGGTTCCGGTGTAATTAACTTTGGAAACTTTTTTTTTGAAAATAGAAAGCAATGCAAAAAAAAAAAAAAAAAAGATAGGAAGAAATAGGCATTTCTAAAGAACAATGAAGGGCTTACCTGTTATTTGTATTTTAGTATTCAACTTATTGTTTACTGAACATTCATTATGCATCTAGCAGAATGACATATGTTCGGAGTAATAGCACGTTTTAAATGTTTATTCAATTTTTAAAATGTTACACCTGTGATAAACGCCAAGGTTATATGTTTTACACAATACTTATAAGACTGTTCCAAGATTGTATAATGCAGATTCTTCCATAAAATTCACCTAGGATAATGCTATTATTTTTAAGTGATAAATTTTAAATGGGTTTTGAAGATTAATAGCATTTTCATATTGATTGTCAAATCATCAATTTCTAGAATTATTTTTTTAAAGCATATCTTAGTTTATATGTATCATCTTAAATTTTTTCTTAAATATCGATCATCAGTATTGTTTCAGTTGTTCTTTACATAATAATTTTCTTACATCCCAAAATACATCATTTGACCAACCACACTTATTATCACTTTATGCTATTCTATGTTATAGATTTTTCTCTATTTGTCTAAAAATGTTTTGCAGAGGCTTATAAATCTACTAAATCCGGGTATATATTTTTTAAATACGGTTGTTTTCTGGGTGGGTTTTTCTGGTTATTGTCAAATCAAGTAATCATGACTCAGTTATTTTAAAAATTGAAACAAAACAGTTTATAATTCATTATTTCACAAAGGTATGCCTATTTTGTGACAACTAAACCTTTATTATTGGCATAATAGAAAAAAGGCTCTTGTGGTGAAAAATGAGAAGAAATTAAGCTGGCAGTTTAGAATGGGGAATGACACTTAAAGTGAGCTCTGTGATTCATGTAGAATAATCTATCCTTCTAACATATTCAGCAGCTAATTATAATGCTCCTCCAAATCAATCTGTTTCATAACCATATTTTTTAAAAGACTACTGTTCAAAAGCTAAATATAGCCCTAGACACCTCAAAATTAGAGTGTTTCCAGGAAAATGGTGACTTTAAAGAAATGTTCTAGATGTCAAATTTGGACTGTTTAACCAAAAAAGTGATAGTATTCATTGAGTCAAGAATTTATTCTCCAAAAAAATTACATTTAGGGTTCTAAGCAAACTGTCAACTACTTTTTCTAATTGTGAAGCTCTTATTTCCTTTGACTTGAGTGAGTTTACTGCTTGCACTGATAGTTATATCTTTAACCACAGTGTAGTTCTGTGGTGAAGCTGACAAATACCTATTTCTCTTAAAAATCTTATTCACCTGGATCATTTCGATCTGCACTCTAGATTTTTGTAAAAAGCAATCTAACTCATTGGCCCTTTTTTTTGCTATTGTAGAAGAAAGTAAAATACCTATGACTAAGTTTCAATAAATTGGTTTGAGTTGTTTCTATAATCTTTTCTGGATGTTGACACTGTATAGCAATAAATATAGAAATAATAATCTTAGCTTAGTGTATCCTCAAACATAACTTATTTCTTTACTGAAGTCTTATCCTGGTACTTCAATATAACTTCTGTCTTGAAAATATCTTAGTTGTTCTCTTCTTTTAAAATGGCAATGGTGGGGAGGGGAGAGGCCCTAAGAAAATGTATGTATTCTAGGACCTACCAAGTTAACATAACATTGTGCAAATCATTATAAGTTTAACATACTCGATATGGTCCTGAAATACCTCTAAACTCCAACTTTGTTTGGGTTTGGAGGATACAGCATCATTCACTATTCTGTGTTAAACCATGCATTCAGTTGTTTCCATTTATATTGCATCAAAGCAGTTGAAATCCAATTGAAAAGTTTCTTTAGACAGCCATTGTGTGGGAACATGATGTCAATATTAATAAAGGCTGAATTTCCCCTTGGCTCACTTCTTACAGATAAGCTTTTCAATAATACACTGCTTGCACCAAAGGTCTGATGGGACTGGGAATAGTAAAAAACACTAATAAAAGAATGTTGAATGTTTTTATATTAAATTTCCCCACAGGCAAACTGAAAAGCCTACTTAGAGAACGCCAATCAACGTGGCACTTATTAAATGTAACAAGAGTCCTGTTACAACAGATCTTTAAAGCCCTAAAAATGAATTAGGAAATAGAGACAAAAGACAATTGCAAATTCATTTTTAAATGCAAACTCTGGACATATCACCTGATATGTAAAAAATTGATCCTGGCTTGTTTGATCTTCAAAAACTATTCATTAATGGGAGCATACAACTTAAGTTTTTTTTTTTTACTTAAAGGAAATAGGGTTTCACTAAAATAATTTTAGATACTTGTTTTATAAACTTAAAGAAAAATAAAAAACATACATAAATTTTCACATTCTGTTTTTTTTGAATAATAAATGTAATAACAGCCAGGTCAGTGACTAAAGTAATGACTGGCTAAACTGGAGAAAAAGAGGCAATTGTTAAAATTAATATCAGCCTAGTAAAATGTATTGCAACTTAGAACAAAAATAAACGAGTTCTTGAATACCACATCAACATTAACACAGGGTTTGTCCTCAACTCGCAGACTCACCAACCATCACTTTCATCTGAAGTTCAGCAATATCAAGATGGTGACAAATATATTAAATCTGCCCATCTTTGAGAACTTGAACCCCACGCTGAGACTTTGACTTGAGTTCAGTAATAAAAATAAACTCAATTGCTAAACATCAGTTATTTCTCACACATATAGGAGAAAATGGGAGATGGTCACTGGGACTTCAGAATAAAATGTAATGATGTAGAAATAAATTTTTATTACAGATTCTATAATCCTGTTTAATATCATGATAGTTTTATTTCTTACTTCTTACAAGGAGCTTCCAAAAAGTCAAATTTCCCAATATCTAGAGAAATAAGAATTTTTTAACCTTTTAAGTGGGCATTATAATAAAAAAACCCAGAATGATGTAAATGGCATAAACTTCCTATACTTTTTTGATTCAATAAAAACATATTATGTACCATGTATGTGACACTATATGTTTATAAGCATATATGTAATATTTTGTGTGTATATAAAACATTGATACTTTTTTAAGAAAATTAAATAAACCTTTCGAATATAGTAATTCAACTTGGCGTTCTCTACCAAAATTAACTAAAATTGTAGTTAAAATCTACAGAAGATAATAGAATCTTCAAATTAAAGCTACAAATCAAAGCTATTTTCCTTTATTATATGTCTGAATAACTTGTCAGCATGACAGTCACTGAATTTTATATTACATTTGAAGTTTGCTGAGATACAAAAATTGGTCAGGATGTAGAGTATTTTTATTTAGAGTATTGTTGTGTATTTCTTTCCAGTTCCGCAAATTTCATCTAAATCGTCAGTGTGGGGAGAATTTCAAAGCAGGGACTCAACTTTTGGGCACATTATAGCCATGGTAAGCTCTAGATTGTTTTTTCCTGATGACTTAATGAGATTACAACTTATCCATTTTGAAATATAGTAAGATTATTTTTTCAAAAATATACTAACTCATATTTTACTTACTGGCTCTGTTCTATGTCAGTTCAGAGTTTTGTATCTTTATATTGATCACTAGTAAGAAGAATCTGTTAAGAATCTGTTAATAATTAAGAATTAACATTAGCACATGCCAAATTTGATCTGTTGTTTGGCTTTATGGATTTACTTTTGCTTTGGATTTATTACAACTAAGGTATAATTCTGTAAATTGTAAACTCCTATAGGAAGAGATTTCTATCTGAACCTTCTTCCTATCCTACCTAGTACCCAAGTCAGACCTTACACTGTAGACATTTATATAAAAATGTGGCTTTAGTAGTAATAATATTCATAATAATATTATTATATCTTTTTTCCTAAGGAACATGTTGATATATAGTCTATACATATCATGCACTGAACTTGTATGTTTATACTTTAAAAATCAAGTACATAATACCAAAAATCTAAGGCTCCAGTTTTAAACTCTTTCATTTTTGTTACAATTAAAATAAGTTGTGTTGGGTTCAATAAGCATTTATCTTATTACTGAAACCACAATTTAATTCAGCTGTATATATAATAATATTTTATTTTTCTCTTAAAAACAATAGTGATAAAGTGGCACACCATTCTTATTCCTTCTCATTCTTTGGGATTTTTCTCATGGCATTTATATTCCAGTGGCTTTTATAATTTAGGTATTTTGGTTGTTCCAAGTGAAGAGGGAAAGGAGCATTTAAGGGTAACTTCAACTAGAGATCAGATGAGGATAAGAACTAAAAAGAAAAAAATTCTCTAGGTTTTCTCCTTGCTTTTGATCTAAATGAAACTGCACAAAAGCATAAGCTTCCTGCAGATGCAAAAGGGATTTCACCACAATCAAATACACAATCTGTAAAGTATTTGTACTTATTTGGTTGTTGAACAATACTTACCTGTAATTTCGTTGCTATACCCATACTAGCATTCTAGAAGATAACATTATGTGTGCTAAGTTGCTTTGTAGACTACAAATACGAGTAATGTTTCTGCTGTAAATTAAGATCCCAATTATTTCCTCATTCAGACAATTTTAATTATTTAGACTCCAATATAATTTTGGCTATAAAAAAGGTGTCACATTTAGCCTTTAAGTGGCCATATATCTGTATATGATTTTAAATTCACATTGAACCTTTTTATTTTCTCTAAATTTCTATTTTCTCCTAAATACGAATGATGAAATTGAATATTTAAATTAAATAATAGCAAATATTTCTCCTAATTATTTTTTAGTTTATCATTGCTTCCTTTTCTTGTTTCTCAATTGCTACAGATTTCAACAACTGATACTTTGAAATTTAAGTCCAAACCTGAACTTATACAGGTAGAATATTGCTTTGTGTCCTTTTAATATAGTACAACTTCCACTCTGTTTATATAGACTTATATTATACAAATCCTTCCATTGATAACTTCTGGCACAATTTTACAATAATATATGGATTATGTGTTAACCCATGAACACTAATTTTTAAAGCAATATAGCCACTATTGATGTTTAAAATGTGCTGTTTTTTTATGTAAACTCAGTTTAATACATCATCAGAAATATACAAAGACAAAAGTTTTATGTAAACACCAAATATGGGATAAAGATATTTAAAATATAAGCATTTTTCATAAATAAGAAAAATAAGAATTAACATTAGCACATGCCAAATTAATCTATACATATCATTAAATAGCAATCAATTCAAAGGCAAGCTCTTCTAAAGTGCTTCTAAGTTTCACCCACTCATGCCTCTAACATTTCTTTTCCTGTTACTAAGTTTAACAAAGAGAAAAGATGCTGAAATACGAAAGAAAAAAGGGGAATTTTTGACATTAAACTACTGAACCTCATTTTTTTCTGTCAATATAAGCATAGATCTCCATCTTAATCTGGTTATCATAGAAAATCAGATGATTGTAAAACTAAGTAAAAAGTGTGAAAAGATAAATACAGTATTAAACTCAGTGAAGGAGGATTTATTTGATCTTATATGAAGCTAGTTATTAGTGAAAACGTAACAGGTTAAACTAGAAAACAATGCTCAGTACATTTACCTAGCCCTTTGAGGTTTAATTCATGTGTTCTACATAGATCTACATACACTTTAATACATCTACGTAGGTGGTCTACACACGTCTACATATATGATTTCAGAATCATCATTTGTACAGTATTGTACAAATTACCAGTATTTTAGATGCTCTAGAGACTAAGATGCTGATTAGAAGTGAAAAATTAGGGGTCATTTTCAATTCCGATACTATTTGCACTCCTTGGGGGAATTGTTTAAACCCAGTCTCATATTTTTCTAACTGCAAAATGCCTTTCCCCAAATTAGAAGACGTCTGAGAGTGAATAATGTTTGTTCTTACCTCCATGGAGAGAAACATCATAGATACATGGCTAAAAGTTTAAAATATCACCAATGATACAGTATTCAAGTTGAAAGTTTCACAAAGTAAAGGGACAAAGGTGACATCCATTTCAGCTTTTTCTCTTTCCTTGAATTTTTGATTTATATGACTCAAAAGGTTAATCTTAGTAAAGCACAGGGAAAAGATAGTTATCCAAGTGACATTTTCAGACATTCTACAGGTATGATATATTAAAGGGTGCATTTAGGAGTCCAAGGAATATTGGAAAATACCACACATAGACAGTTTTAACATTGCTGCCTTCTTGTCAAAGGTACAAAATGATCAACATGGAAAGGCATCATTTAGAGTCAGAATTTGACTGGAAGGGATTGTAAAGAACAATAATTTCAATTCTGTTATTTTTAACCCAGAGTTATTGGGCAGCAATTCTCTAACTGGTAATGATTTTCCAAATTATAATTAAGTACACATGAATGAAAGAAATCCAATGGGGTGGGGGGGGGAAGGTTGATTAAGATGTTGTCTTCAAGAAAACTAAAGCCTTGTGAGGCAGACATATTTAAACATGTAAATAGTGCAAGGCAGAATAAAGTAATTGCCATTTAGAAGTTCAAAGTGCTTTGAGAGCCCATAGGAAGAAGTAATTAATTCTGACTTGTACAGTGGGGAAAGCTCCATGAAAAAGAGCTTTTGAAAAGGGCCTTGAAAGAGATGTAGTAATTTGGTGGGTAGAGGAAGAGAAGACATTCCATGCTGAGGCAGGGACATCATCTTAGGCCTCTAAGAGCTGGACAGAAAAGCCATAGCTTATATATTTTAACTGAAAATTTATATAACAGTAGAGTGATAATGTTAAGACTGATATTTGTATTTTCATATGTATATAAATTTATCTAGGATTTTTGAAATTCTGGAAAAATTCTTTGGAATACTTACTGCAAAATAGTTTCCCTTGTCTTTTAACACTTGTATGTTTTAGGTTTAAATCATGTTTATTAACAATTTAGTTTTTAATCCATTATTATATGTATCTAAATAATGTGTATAACTTCACTTCTTATATATAAGTATTTTCTAGTTTATTTGATTATGTGATATATATGTACACAAAGTGGGCCTTATTTTCCTAAGAAATCTGAGATGCTTTTCACCCAGTTGCTGGAGTTGAAACTTTCTGGTAAGGAAGCAATAAAATAGGCATCAACTTCATTGCATGCTATTTAAATAAAATATAAAGTTATTTATATTTAAATACATTTAAATAAAGTTATTTATATTTAAATAAAATATAGAGTTAAACCTAAGGCCACACTCTAGCATCTTATAATATTCTTCTGAACAATGAGGTCTAGAACTTTTACCTCCTTTAGTTATCTTCAGTGGGAGAACAGGAGAAGAGAAAGTCTTTTCTTTTTTAATCTTTAGAATCATTGGAAAGAATGTTTATACCAAATACATACTGGCATCATTATTTTAAGTATTATATACATGTTTGGGAAACAAGGAGCCAATGTTTCATTCATTTACTTTATTAATAGTTATTTTAAGTGGAAAACATTGCATTAAGATATAGTTGGTATCTGAATAATATATTTGTCCAAGGGAATGAAGGACCTCATTATTTTAAAGTGTTTCTTCTTATAGCTACTACTAAAGCTACTTCTACCTACATTTTATTGGCCATTATTTTTAAAGAGGAATCATAAAGTAAATTCATTTGTTTTTATTTTTCTTTTTGTAACCTACAAATTTTCAGTGTATATTCCTAATATTACAATAAGGAAATTCAATGTAATTACCAAGAACCATGAAAAAATAGCTAATTACTCTTTATGGCTGCACAATCCAAAGCCCATCTCTGGGCTCAGGTTGAAATTTTAAATGCCTGGCCTGCCTGGTAATGGGATGGGATCCTGTGGTTGACACTGTGGACAAACTGAGGAAGCAGGTTCCTGGGCCAACAAGAACTGAAAGGCAACAGGCAAGCTACTGAAGGCTCTGCTGTGAGGCATTCGGCATCACAGGATGGAAACCGGAGCCCTCAGACAAGAGCAGAGAGGTGATGACCATGAGGAGTCAGAGCCTGGAGAGATCCCCGAACCACTTGGGACCCAACTGAACACTTCTGATAGGCTGCCTAGGAATTAACCAAGGGTGCAAGGGATGTGTTAAGGATATCTGCCCAGATATTACTGTTCCTCCAGACTGTTGATATCCAGTCCCTTGAACTAACAACAAATTTGCAGAAATACTAGAAAAGAAAGCAATATATTATCTTTCTATGAAGCTGATGATTCTTCATGGCTCTTCAAAATAGCTTCTTAGAAAGGAGAACAAAGTATAAATAAGATTTTGGTTTGTCTAGGAAGAAAAAATTTGGTAAAGGAAAATTATACTTATTATAGAGGTGTGAAGGTAATCAGTAAATCAATAAATCAATCCGTGAGTCAATCTAATTAACTTTCTTTAACCTTCATCTTCTTACACTTCAGCACAGAACAATTTCTTGTAATTTATTTCTTGTTATTCAGATCACCAATTTAGAAATATTTACTTTAGAGCATGCAATTTATACAATATTAGCTTGCTTTTTAAACTAAGAGCCAAAAAACAAACTTCAGTTCCATGGTAAAAATATATATTTTTCAGATAAATTTATGTGATTTACTTTTGCGTCTTTACCCCTAAGGTTTCTGTAAGTGTAATCAATCAGTCTGTTTCTTACCATCTACTTACTTTCTTATAACAAAGGCATCAGCCCAGCAGGAGTAAAATATATTATTAAGTTATGTGAACAAAGTGAAAAAATATTTCTTGCAACATCACTTCCAAAAATGACAATTTCTCAATATAATTATAACTTACTTTTTCTGTAACTATATGTAATTATTTGAAGCACTATACTATAAAAAATCTAGCTTTATATTTATATTTGTATAACATATATAGTGAGGGAAATGAAATCTATCTTATAAAAGATAGAGATGTGTGAAATTGCTAAGATCCAATTTCTTTTGATCTACAAAACGAGAATTTTCAATTGTTCAATGTAAATACTAGAATCCACAATTATTCAAAGACATTTTAACTGTTTCACCTAACTTCTCATTTGTTTACGTTCCTGATTATATATTATGAAATGAAGGAGTCTCTGGAGTATTCATAGTTCTTTTGACTAAAAAGTATACTTATATCTCTGCATATACTTTAGAAATAACGTTCCTGAAAGAATGCCCTCTGATTCATTGCAATTCACTGGCACAACCTAGTAATGACTAGCTCAAAGTTTCCAGCTTCTGCTGCTCTGCATTTGGTATGCTAGGGACAACCTCAACCGGAGTTTCAAAAGCATGCAATTTTTTCTTCTATATATGGATAGGGACTCTAATATATCTTCCAGCTGTATTATTTATTTTGATTTGTTGTATTATTCTATTATTTAATGCTTACTTGATAATTATTCTGAAAAATTATCAAAGCTACTAAAATGATTTGAAAATAAAATTTTCAATATAATAATGATTGGCCTTTCAGTAGGCCTTGGGTTAAATTTTGTTTCCTAGAATTATAGTAAGATTTGAACCTCATTTTAAGTTAGACTGTCAAAATGCTACCGAACTAAATCATTTTTCTCTATTCATTGACATAACTCTGGTTCATCATTGTGTTCTTGTCTCCTGCTAAGGTCAAGTAAAAGAAATACCTGTATAAAGAATACCACTGTAGTTTCTATAAAAAGTTCTACTGCGAGTGCTGGTCAATATTTTATTCAATGGCCCTTATTTTAAAAGGAAAAACAAACACTTGGAAGTTTTACTGTCAGAACTGCGGAACAAAAAAAAAATGCTGTGTTTTTCTGATGAATTGATATGCTTGCTTCAAGATAAAAAGAGATTTGTATACTATAATATTTCCCTTTTTGCTTGGGCTACTTGGAAGCCCAGAGTTAAATGTGGTTTTAATTGCAATACCTTCAGCATGATTTTTGAAGTACTTTCTTCTCTTCTTGCTTTGATGGTTGTTTTTTCCCACTATGTGGGAAAATCCTTTGTTGTTGGATTTTTTTTTTTCAGAAAACACTTTAGTCTAGTTTACATTTCTAAAGTAAGTTTAATATAAATAAATACACAAAAATATACCAGATGAAACTAGCATGCAAAATCATCATTCTATTTATAGACAGACTAAGAAAAATAATAATGCCTATGAGGCAAATGAGTTTCAAAATGTAAATTTACAGTGGTTTGACAGAAAGTAAATGATGAAAATCAAAACACTTTGAAAGCTTTTTTATTCTATAAGGTCTCATAAAAAATCCTACAAACCAGTGAGGATCTCTGTATTTGCTGGTATTTTTAGTTGAAAAAAATATAAACTTGGAAATTTACTTCCCAAAAGTAAATTTATCAAAAGGTATGTTTATCAAAAGGCCTGTTTCTGGGATTCAGTGAATAATCAGTCACCACAGTGTATAGACAGATTCTGCCATGTATTAACCCTGCTAGCATTGTGTCTTCAGGGTTCAATGCTGACCATCACTTCAGGATCTGCAGTGTTCAAATGCCAAAACAGGTAATGCCCATTTTCAATGATAGCCAACTATTGCAAACATCGCAGACTTTTGTCAGCACAGCGGGTCCAGAGTCATCCATCAGTGCTGGTAGTTCTGTCATATGCATTTAACTTCAGCATCAGGCAGCCGCTCAAAGGCTTAGTTATTGAACATGGTCATTGCCGCTATAGAGGTGGGGAAAAGGCAAAGCATAAAGTTGTGTGTTTTTAATGGTCTATGTAGGCAGTTATTAAGGAATCTTTTTCTTTGTGGAATCATTGACTCTGATGTTTAAGACAGAAAAGCTTTAGGACACGTAACCTACCATACTGCTTCCTGAAACTTTATAAAGTTTTTGATTTGGAAGAAAGGATCTAAGCTAGTTAATAACAATTGCCGTATTGCTTGTTTTAAATTCTAAAGTGGAACAATGTGCCTTCATCAGGACAATATTCATACCATATGCTTCTTAATGTTTCGATTCTCTAGGGTACAGTTGAGCAAACTGAACATCAGATAATGTGTTCTATCCTCCCCCGCACCTAGGTCATATTCTGGGAATAAATTAGGCTTAAAGAAGTGCATTGACTCTTCAAGGCCACTGGGGTACTATTTAAGGAATCACATGTGGAGGACAAGGGGTGTTGCTGTCTTCCCAATATCTGGAATAGAGATTTATTTCAAGCCTTGGCAGAGGAATGGACCAGCTAATTGTCTGCAGTTTAGTGTGTGGCTACAACATGAATAGACATACTTTTGAAGAAGATCGTCAGGGTGTGTTAAGATATGGTGAAGGGCAGAGGGGGATGGTTCAAGACATCATGAATCAATAATGAGATCAATTCCTATATTAGAGCATATTGTATAATATTTGGCTTGTTAGAATTCTTGGGGTTTTTTTTTTAAGAGACAAAGTTTAACAAAGAGGTTATTACTTCAGATGGGCCCTAGCATGTACAAGGAGATAAAGTAAATGTAAGTAAAAACACATTTGATAGTTTTAAGTCCATTTGAAAGAGAATATCTTTTATGAGAGAAAAACTGCAAAGACAGAAAGAATGCCTTGAACATGTATCTCATAAAAATATCCTTTCTTCAAAGAGTTCAAAGCATTTTAATAAGTTAACTTGCTCTTATAACTTGTTTTTTCAGAATTCCAAAACCATAAAACAAACAGAAACTAAACCATCTTTATGTTTATTGTGTCTGATGAGAGGGGAAAATGTCTCTGCTAGATAGAAGGATAATCTTTGAAAGATTTACTGGTATGAAACTTTCCATTTTCAGTCCCTGATTCTGGCTTTTAATTTCTGAAAAAATAACTAAATGTACTCATCCCTCTCCTACCTAAGCTCATGACTCAGAACATTTCCTTTCTCAGCCTATGTAGCATGAGTTTCTGAGACTCACTTTGTACGAAAACTACCATGTCCTTGATTAAACCTGTTACTGAGTATTAGAATATAATTTATTATTTTAGTTATCTCTCAAAAATTGATAATTGGGATGATAACCTAATTATCCTGGAGGGTAAAGGGATTACTGTGTCTAAAAGTATTTTCCTTGCTTGTGTTTTATCAAGAAACAAACTGGAGAAACAAAAGAAGCAACTATCACGATAGCAAAGAAACAAGCCCAAAATAACACAGAACAAATTGAATGTGTAATTGCTGAAGGCATGAATACAGTAGGGTGGAGTAAGAGTAAGGTGGAGTAAGGCTTCACAGAGAAGAGAAATTGGGAGTCAAACTGAAGGAAATTATAGTGATACGTCAAAAGAGAGTATTAGCATTCAACAAAAAATTCCTATAATAGGTAATGGCTTTCTACTTAGTAGAAAAGGCATAAAATAGAACTCTGCTCATGCAAATATGCTCACAAAAGCAAATATAATTTAATATTCAGTAATCAGTAAACTAGGCTCAGACCAGGATAATTTCCCAACATGCTCATCTAAAATCCAATGTGCTATCAGCCTGGGCAACATAGACAAAAATTTTGAAAATTAGTCTGGCAGGAGGATCGCTTGAGACAAGGAGTTCAAGGTTCCAGTGAGCTATGATCACACCACTGCACTCCAGCCTGGGCAACAAAGCAAACCCTATCTCTAAAAAAAGAAAAACAAAAATAAAATCCATTGGGCCAGAAAGCAGTCAACTTCTTTATATCAACAACTGATGCCATCTTGGCCTAAATCACCATTACTTCACCCCATCATATTCTTCCATCTGGTCTTTCTGCTTTTACCCTTGCTCCTCTATAATGCATTCTTAATATGGCAGGTAAAGCAATACATTCAAAATGTAAGATCTATGGCACCTTGCCACTACAAATACTTCAGTGACTCTCTTGTCCATTCAAAGTAAAGGCCTTACATGAACTGCTTTCCTCATGCCCCCATTAACTCCCTGATTTAATCAACGCTTCTGCCCTTGCTCACTCTCTTTCGCTATACTGGTGATGCGCTGCTCATCAAAACAACAAGGATGCCTTCTTAAGGCCTTTTCCCTGGCTATTTCCTTAACCTGCAGCGATCTTCCTCCAGGAACTGAAACCCATCTCTTTCTCACCTCTTTTGAGTGTTTGCTTGAATGCCACCTTCTTGATGAATCTTACCTCCCTTGACCAACCTATCTGAATTGACATCCGCTCTGACACTCACTTCTGCTCTATAGTCTGGGTTTCTCCTGCCATGCTCTTTAATTTCCATCTTACTTATTCCTTTCCAGAATTCTGGCAGATTATATAATTTAGTGATTTATATTTATTTTACACCCCCTTACATCAGGATGTAAGTCCCATGTCTCATAAGGGCAGATAGTTCTTTCCTTTTCTCTTTTTTTTTATCCTGGCTGCCCAGGGGATTGGTTTTGAATGCTGACACTTTCCAATTATTTTGAAAATTCCCAGGCTCTTAGTGTGCCAGTCAATACAAGAGAAACAAGTGTTGCAAGAAAAAAATGTAAAGACTGTATTCTAGTCATTTTTGTAATCCCTTACGTAGTTCAGCATTTTGGTACATCAAGGTTATTCAGTTTAAGTTTGCTAAACAGAACTAAATCTCTAAGGACTTTTAAAAAATTTTCTCAGCAACCATGAATAATGAGGAAAAAATATAAAAATATTCAAAGTATGAATGGCAATTGAAATTTTTGCCATAGACTATGGGGAGTTCTGTGGCCTATAGTCATTTAGACATGATTTAGTCTTAGATGTTTTGTTTTTACTCTGATCAAATTAGTAATCAAACTTATAAGCAAATATAAGAGAAAAGGTACAAGTCTAGATTTCTGGAAGAATGTATGTTTGAGTTGGTTATTTGTGTTATGCCTTTTTTTCCATGAAACTAAACTCCTCAGAATTTTAGCTATGATGCTATATGTATTTTGTTCTGTCAGATCTGAAATCTGGCCACTAATCATTTTTTAAGTCTTCCTATTAATAGTAAAATTCAAGTAAGAAAGTTCTTCTTTCTACATTAACAGTTAGGTTAGAATCTGTCTCTCTTGCAGAAAATACACAGCAAGCCTTTTTGGAATTGAGAGGGTATGTTAGATTGTATTAGTATATTATGATATTAAAATTAGCATATTATATAATAAGAAAATGGATTATAAGCAGTTTGGGAGTCCTGAGGCTTTTATGGGTGGGTGTGTTTGTGTGTGTATGTGCTGACACACACACTTGTTTATGTAGCAGCAGTAATGATGTTCTTACTTTGATGAAAAAGAGACAAAAGGTTGGTAACATAAGAAAGTAAAGGCAGTAAGTAATAACAAATTGAACGTCAAGAAAAAGTAGTTTGGAAGTGCTAGAAATTGAAAGGAAAGGTTGAAATAGGCAAAAGTTATAGACTGCTGCTTTAAATAGGATTTCTTATAAATTATATTAAATACTAAATTTAGGTCTGGTTTTCTATTTTGTGTTTGAATTCCTATTGCTACACTTTTTTAGAAGGAAAGCAAAACACATTTTTTATGAACACATCAATAAGTTGTCCAGTTTCACTATATTTTGTGTGGAAAATTCACTGCCTGTGGCTCCTCTGAGACACTTTACTGAAATTTCTATTAATTTCATTGGATTTTAAAAACCTTTTGTTCTACAGGGAATTACTTTTGCTTCTTTCAAGGAAGGAGTCAACTAGCAAAACGTTGTATTGCATTAGGATCCAGGCATCTTGTGGAATCTAAGCGGTTTTTTGTGTCTAAAAGAATTGTGTACCCTGAAGTTCTGTATATGAGAAACCAAAAGGAAAGCCAATGAAAAAGCAAATTTAAACAATTAATTAAAATGCATTATGTAACTAAGAGTAATATGAGTCCTAAATTCAGATTGGAACATTTGGAACCTTGCTATATTAATTTACTTGAGTTTAAGGTCAGATTTATTTTAGAAACATCAAATATGTATGTACTTAATCTTTTTCTTGTGTCATTTGAAGGAATGGAAATCAACCACTGAGATGTCTACTGAAAACATCTGTGAATTCTCAAAAAAACAAAGCAATAGTTTTGAAAAGTCCCATAATCTGAATCTTTCTCTGATGTCACAGGCATAAAGAAATAAAAACGTTTTAACCAGCCTCATAGCTACATGTTCAAAGCACAGTAAAAGATGATTTCCTCCCTTAATTCCACATTTTAGAATTTAGTTGTAGTATTCTACAATAATGCTTTTCAACATAGACCTTTTAATAATATCAATATGTCATAGAAATTATAATATTATAGTTTATAAGAAGAAATTATTTATTAATGTGTAGTAGATATTAAATGATTAGAAGATATATCCCCTTAATATTTATCACTCTAATTGCGTGTATATATCCACATCCCCCTCTCAAAAATAAAAAAGCTCTGTCCGGTTGGTAAAGCCCTATTTGGAGTTATCTATTTTATCCTTTGTTATCTTTTGCCAATGAAAGCTAAAAGCAATCTTTTGTTTCAACAAGAATGTAATTATTGCTGCATTGTGCCCCAACATTTTTAAACAATTGCCTTTCTATTTATATAATTTTCATTACAAATATTAGTCTTTTAATATGTCCAGATGTTTTTGTTTGATCACTTTTCTCATCATAGTAATTTTTTAAAAATCTGAACTCACAAAGATTTGCTCTAATAATTGGAAAAGCTCTAGTAATTCTATGCTGGGGTTCATAGATGCCACGGTTTGATATATGAATTATGCTATAACTCTAAAAATCATAACATTTACAATTCTGAAATAGTTACCAAGTCCATGATTTATTCCAAAATATAATGCTGGTTTAAAGTCTTGCTTTCATGATCTTGGGCTTGTGATGGGTTGATGTGATAGTCTTGTGATTCATGAGGATGGCTCATTCATTATTTTTGAGTGGGATAAAGATAGTAGAGCTTATTTATAACTCCCTTAATTGTTTGAAGCTAGAGATGGAAATATAAAATTCTACAACTTAGTTTGCCCTATTCTTGCTTGTGTTGTAGCACAAGGACAAAGATTCATTAAAGAGACCTTTAAAATGTGTTAATCTAGGTACTTTAATGAAATTTGTTTGCAGGGCAACCTGTCCCACTTATTTATGCTTAGTAGTATTCATACATAATGGTAATGTGACTGCTCATCTCTAAACCATTAAGGAAAGAAATATGAGAAAAGGGGCATGATGATTAATTTGGGGTGGACTGCTTCAAAGGTTTTTGCCTTTTAAAGAAAACTATGCTTATCTTACTTAGCCTTACCAAAAAAAAAAAAAAAATTAAAAATTTGAATTAAAATATGCAGCAGACCAGGAACACTGTAAGATTGAAAAGGTAAGTAATATTTATCATTGTGAGTAAAGTACATGAAATAGATTTGAAACGTAGTTTCTAAAAAGTAAAAGGTTTTCAGCGTCCATAAACTCTACATCTGAAAAGTAAATGTGTCTTTTAGGAATATTTTCCTCTTCTTTGACTATCTTTATATTGTCAGTCCTCCTTCTCCCCTTTCTCAGACAAAGAAATGCCCCAGATCTTTTATGGTTCATCATTCCATTGTGCTTCTGATCTCACATTTTTTCCTTTGAATTATCACCTTTTCCCTTATTTTATTTTTATTCACTCCTCTCTAGTTTAGTTACTTTTGCAAATAGTAAATACATGTCAATATAACACTTCCTCTGTGAAACAAACCACTCCAATATGGCTGTGAAACAAACCACTACAAGACATAGTGGCTTAAATCTGTTATGATTTGTATTTCTCTCATCCATCTGAAATTTAGGCAGAGATGAGTGTTAACAGCTGAGTTGTGATTCAGCATCAGCTGGGATGGTTCAAAGCAGGAGGTTGGAGTCATCTGAAAGATTGTTCCCTCATATGTCTGGAGGTGAATGTTGGGTGTCAGTTAGGAATTTTGCTAAAGCTGTCAGCCAGAACATGCTTCATGTGGTCTGGGTTTCTTCATGACATGATGACTGGGGTTTAAGGGAAAACATCCTGAGAGAGAGATCCAGGTAGGAACCAAATCACTTGAATGTCCTAATCTCAGAAATCACTCAGCATTACTTCCACTCCATTCTACTTCTAGAGGCAGTCACGAAGTCCTGCCCAATTTTAATGGGAAGGAAAATAGATTCATCTCTTGATGGAGTATGGAAAATATTCTGAAAGAGCCTAGTGGCACCAGAAATGCTGCTGTGTACTTTTGGAAAATACAGTGGTCCAGTCTGCCCACATTCTCCACTCTTGCCCTCCTCCAAGAACTCTTTCAGATCACACTACATAGTCAGGCTTACACTCAAGAATCAGGATCTCTTTGTCTACCTCCAGTCCAGACACAGATGAGGCTCCTCAGGGCAGTTTTTCAAGTGCAGGCCTATGAATTCAGATCTTCTCAACCTGAAGACCTATGCAGTAAAGTGATAAGATACCTCCTCTCCCTAATACCCAACACATGATGGTGAGACAGACTTAATAGATAACCACTATAAACACCATTAAAAAAAGGTGGAAATGGAAGGCCTACAGCAATTACTGGTCCACAGAAATTCTAAAACCTAGCTGGGTACATAGCATTAGTTTCTGGATTAGGGCCCAGGACTGCTACCTGGAAATGATCTCTCACAGCTCTTGACTCTGCTGTTTGGACTCTTGGTTCTACCTTCTGGGACATCCTTCCTTTTTCATCAAAACTAGTCGGATTTTGCAACTAAGTAGTTTCCTCAATCTCTTTCCCGTGCACAGTATAGAGATCTGAAAACATCTTTTCATTTTCTGTTTGTCTTCTTCTTCTTCTTTTTTTTTTTTTTTTTGAGACAAAGTCTGGCTGTGTCGCCCAGGCTGGAGTGCAGTGACACAATCTTGGCTCACTGCAACCTCCGCCTCCCGATTCACACCATTCTCCTGCCTCAGTCTCCCGAGTAGCTGGGACTACAGGCGCCCGCCACCACGCCCGGCTAATTTTTTGTATTTTTAGTAGAAATGGTGTTTCACTGTGTTCGCCAGGATGGTCTCGATCTCCTGACCTTGTGATCCACCTGCCTCAGCCTCCCAAAGTGCTGGGATTACAGGCGTGAGCCACCGCACCTGGCCTCTGTTTGTCTTCTTTAGTTCAAGCTGGCAGTATTGCTACTAGTAAAGCTCTCTTTAAAACTTTGTGGCCTTCCTGGTTTTTTTTTGAGACAGGGTCCATTCTCACATTACTATAAAGAACTACCTGAGACTGGGTAATTTATAAAGAAAAGAGGTTTAATTGACCGACAGTTTCACAGGCTGTACAGGAAGAATGGCTAGAAAGGTCTCAGGAAACTTACAATTATGAGGGAAGGAGAAGAGGAAGGAGGCACATCTTACATGGCTGAGCAGGAGGAAGAGAAGTGAGACAAGGGAGGTGCCACACACTTTTAAACCACCAGATCTCATGAGAACTCACTTACTATCTTGAGAACAAAAAGGGGGAAATCTGTCCCTAAGATCCAATCACCTACCACCAGGCCCTTCCTCCAACCCTGGGGATTACCATTCAGCATGAGATTTGGGCGGGGACACAGATACTAACCATATCACTCTGACTCTGTCCTCCAGGCTAGAGTGCAGTGGTGGTATCCTAGATCACTGCAACCCAAATTCCTGGGCTCAAACAACCCTCTTGCCTCAGCCTCCCAAGTAACGGGAATTGCACATGTGCACCACCACACTCAGCTAATGTTTTTATTCTTTTTTGTAGGGTTGGGGTCTTACTTTGGTGCCCAGGCTGGTCTTGAACCCCTAGCCTCAAGTGATCTTCCCACCACAGCCTCCTAACATGCTGGGATTACAGGTGTGAGCCATGGTACCCAGACTTTAAAAATCTTTGTAGCCTTCCTATAATTGTTACTGAAGTTTACTCCATGAGACAAAAGACACACTCACAAATCTTATTGAGATAAACCCTTCTCTCTTTCATGGGTTTTCTGTAAGGATGTTGATGGATGTTATCCTGAAGATTTTTAGAAACTCCATTATTATTTAGTGGAGGAGGATCTATGAGGTGCACCTTCAAGATCCCTAGAGGGCCTTTTGTCTGACAAAGTTATCTGAGGCATTTCCATAACTCTTTCTGAGGTCTTAACAAATTAATGTATAGTCCTACCCTTGATGTTATCTTTGTTCTGAAAATATTTCCAAATTTGAGAATCGCGTGGTTGGGTATGAGAATGTCTTATTTTTTAACTCAACAAGGCTAGCCTCCTTCATATTTTAATTTTGCCTGAAAACTGAACAATTCCTTTTTCATCTGTATTTCTCTTCTCTCATTTTATTACAGGCAGCAAAAAGAAGCCAGGTGGACTTTCAGTATTCTACCTGGAAATCTCCTTAGTAAGATCATCCAATTTACCAGATATGTTTTCCTTTTTCCACATTACCTCAGGCAATAGTGTTGTAAACTTTCTGTCACTGCATAACAATAATCCCCTTATTTCTCGGTTCTGATATCATTTTTGTCACTTTTGTACAAACTCTTATAGACAGTCTCTTCCGGGGCAATCAAACTTTCATTGACAAAAGCCCTTTCGATTTTCACTAACACTCTCCTCAAAGTTCTTCCAGTTTCTACCTACTGCCTGCTCCCAAAGCCAGTTTTAAGTTTTGTTATAACAGCATACAACTCCTGGGACCAAAATCTGTTACAATTACTGTGGTTGCATCACAAACCACCCCAAAACTTAGTTGCTTGAAAAGTAAATATATTTTGATTTATTAATCTGCACATTTTACAGTCTTCAGAGAGATCGCTCATCACCGCTGCACTCAACATCAACTGAGGTGGCTCAAAGACTAGAAGCTCGAGTCATCTGTAAGCTTTCTCAATTCCACGTCTAGAAATTAATACTGGCAATCATCTGGGATTTTTGTGGGGTACGTTGGCCAGGCCACCTAATCTAGCTCTTCTAGATGGCTTAGGTAGCCAAACAACATAGTGCCCAGATTCAAGTGCAAGCATCTCAAAGAGATGGTCAAAAAGAAGATGCATCTATTTTAACACTTACTCTTTGGAGATACTCAGTGTCACTTATGCCACATTCTATTCATTATGGCAGTCACAAAGGCCAATCCAGTTTCAATGGGAGGGGAAACAGAGTGTAATTCTTGGTGAGGACTAGCAGAGTTTTAGAAGAGAATTTGGAACCAGAAATATTGCTCTCCATTTTGGATAATACAGTCTTACGATCTGCCACATTCTGTCACCCTTTTCTTACCTTAAATTTATATCTCAACTAACTATAATCTTGCGTTGTTTCCAATTTTCGTTGATTATGGCTCTTATTGAGTCCAGGACTCTATAATTTTTGCAGTTCATTGCAGCCCTTTCATGCACACATGCATATGTCTGAATATTATTTACATTCAAATGTGAGAAAAAGAGTTGGAAATAAGCCACAGCCTCTATTCCATTAGTTTTTCTTTGTTGTTGTTTTGTTTTGTTTTGTTTTTGAGACAGAGTCTGGCTCTGTGATTTAGGCTGGAGTGCAGTGGCACGATGTCAGCTCACTACAACCTCTGCCTCCCAGGTTCAAGCAATTCTCCTTCCTCAGCCTGCTGAGTAGCTGGGACTACATGAACATGCCACCATACCTGGCTAATTTTTGTATTATTAGTAGAGACGGGTTTCCACTATGTTGACCAGGCTGGTCTTGAACTCCTGACCTCAAGTGATCTGCCTGTCTCAGCCTCCCAAAGTGCTGGGATTACAGGCATGAGCCACCTTGCTCAGCCTATTCCATTAGTTTTGTTAGACAGTCACAGGGTGCATACTGGTAGATGTTAGATACCTTATGTGCTGATTTTTGAGCTATTGTCTTTTATGTTTCCCACCCACCCACCTTTATGCTCTGCAAAACCATATTTCTCTCTTACCAACTGGCTCTCTGTTAGACTGCTAATCATACATGCTAGAGACAACTTGAAGGAGAAAAAAGCAAAAGAAGGTTGTCATTCCCTCCTGTTTGCTTTAGGCTCCTCTCAGCAATACCCAGCAACACTTCTTCATCCTGACAATAACCGTTTGCTCTGGTAGCAATAACTAATTCCATTTTGCATTTGATCCAACACTTTCAGAAATAACTTCCCCAACCCCGCTAAAGATTGAATCATCAGTTGGCTGATAACCCGTCTTCATAGGATAGAGTCCCAGCCCTGTAGGGCCCCTCCTCCTAGATCAGAGCCACCCACACCACATAGTAGCACATCCTTCTCGAAGGATGGACTTACAACTTTGTGTGACCCCTTCTCCAACACTCAAGTTGCAGTAATACCCCCTTCTTCTCCTGTTTCTCCAGTCCTGGGACTGGAAGCTGCTTTTTGTGGTTTCTACCTCTGTGATAACTTATGTACCCTTTATGCCTTTTCACTTCTTCATTACATGCTTAACAATGTTTAATGCCAAATTTTTTCTCTTGAAATAACTGCTGTGGTTTCTGGAATCTGAAATGAACACTAACTGATATAATTGATATGCTTTATGTCTCCTACAAAAAATATCATACAGAAATTTATCTTCTTTTATGGTTAAATTGCTTTACTTCAGCCTACCTCACTTTTTTCTCAGAGGGGATATGCAAGAATAAAATAATTAAAAACTACAACATTCTTTGAAGTGCAGTAAAAAAAATGTAATTGTATTATATTTTAAAAATAAAAATGGTGACAAAATAATGCTAAGAATAAAACTAAACAAACAAAAAATACCACGTATTTTATCATATTTTTCCTTGCTTTCATGAATTTTGCATTGTCTTTATGAGTCAGAGTAGTGAAAGTGATGTATGAAGTCACCAGAGAATCAGTGTCTGGTTGCATTAAAGTCCTTATTTTGCAGAATTTGGCACATACACTACCTCTTTTGTCACAAATAACATACATGAAATATACTTAAATTTCATTTAATGTTGGATGGTCTATATTGTTTTCAAGATGACACAAATAAAATTATCTCTGTAATAGCATCACTTATAATAATGAAAACTTATGGCTCCAAATTAGATTTATGTGTGATATGTTTAATGCAACAATTTTCTAGAAAGCAAGAAAGTAATGTTACTTTACCTATACATATTATAGGCATTAATAGGAATAAGTAGGAAAAAAAATTATGCCATTTTGATATTATTTGTATTTTCCTCCAAGTTTTTATCAATAATAATTTTAACATACTGATGTATCTGTACCTTTTGACCTCGCAAAGGATTTCAACATTTTAAAACTCTGGTTCATAAAACTAACTTACTGTCCTCAACCCCTTTGCTGCACTGATTTTTGTATAGAAAGAGTCAAACTCTCCCTGGGGTAATAGGGCATTTGTCCCGTGTTGTGTGTACTTTTGGGTGTCTTAGAGAACTTGAAAAGAGGGAATGGCGACTTCCTTTTTGGTGTAGTTTCTAGAAACGTTGCTCATTTATTTCCACTTGCTTTGTCAGAGCTAGGTCAACCCTAAAGGCACTCTTTCCCACTCCTTTTTGTAAAAAGGAAGAAAGGGCAACAGATAATTAGGGAACACAGACCCAGACATTAAAGAAAAAGATGAGCCTACTGATAATGGGAACCTTAAGGGCTGTACTGTTTAAGTATCTGACTCATAGGAGCCACTCAAATAATAATTAAATAAATGTTTTAAGTTTTCCTGGGTGAGTGAACTTTTCATGTTGGCAGGAGCCTCAATCACTTACGAATTTCCTAAGGAAAATGTTTAGGTTATCCTTGGATTTCCCCTAATGCAGAAAGGAGGGCTGTTTTCTTAATTCAAACATTGAAAACAAAACAAAACAAAACAAAAACGGAGAAACTTCACCCTAGTGAATGCAATTCTGTAGACAGAAATTGTTAAGAATATAGGAAAGGTCAATATTTAAACATGGAGAGGACAGAATTTTGTCAAAAATAAAGTTATAGTTTAAAAAAGCAGCAGGTAGGTTTTAACTTACCTATTGTGGAATTTAACAGGGAAATCTCAAATCTTAGGGGTACACATTGCAGGAAAATATACACAGTATTCGTGAAACATGGCAATGAGCTACAACCCAGGACTGTGTGGTAGTAGACAGGAAAGAAGTAGAAGCAGATTTACTGGTATTTTCCCCAGAATTTGGCAATCCTGGGTCTTTTTGCAGCTAGACTTTGGAAAATCAGCAAATGAAGATGCAGTTGTCAGAATCACAACTGTCACAGTTAACCTCAGCCAGAAATTCTAGGGACCGTTTCTGAAGCTAATCATTTAGCTTGCCTAAAAACTAAAAGGACTTTGGTAGAAAATTAAATCCTAAGACAAAATATACAAGGTAGATGTTTATGTCTTAGAGAAAATATGTCTAAAGATACAATTTGAGTCTCTTTTGCTTTATTTTGTTTTGGTTATATTTTGTTTTTGTGCATTTCAACTACAGGTAAAAGATGTATGGTAATAAATCCCCAAGTGGGAGGACCCTGCGAGAGATCATTTTCCCAGTTCTCTCACGAGGAAGGTAAGATATTACTTATCTGTTATAGAAAATAGACAACAGAGCTCTAAGAGTGGGTGAAGAAATTGCCCTTGGTCACATATGATAGTTAAGTCAGAGACTAGAACCCAGATCTCATGTTTCTCATTTTTAGAATTTTCCGCTATGTATGTTTCTGATTTCTTAAAGTGTGAGCCATTAAACAAATCTAGCACTATGTATTTAAAATACACTTTGAAAATCTCTAAGGTTATCTAAAGTTACCAGTAACAGAAGATGGAGTCTAAGTTATATTCTTTTGCATGTGATTTTAAGGTTTTGAAAAACATGAGGTCAAAAAGTTCCTATCCATTAGTTCTGAAAATGCCCTCATTTGACGATGATTGACACTTTTTGACAATGATTGATGGACTCTAATAAGCAGTGATAAAAAATGACAGCCTTAAGTGTTTTGAAGAAGTTACATTTCAAAGGAATTAAGTTGCTAATGGACTAACAGTGGCCAATGAAGAAAAAGTCCACCACTACTTTCTACATTACTGGACTATCGTTCGTCATAGAATACTGCTCATTCTCACAACTTCTTTCCAAGATTTCAGTGAAACAGAATTCTCTTTCAGGCAAGATTTTATTTTATTATGAATCCTAAGTGAACCCACTAAGTCAGCCACTATGCCCTAGGATGTTGATAGTTCGCTGCAGAGAGCACTAGTTCACTAGGGCACTTCCTTCATTAGCATCAGCTCTTTTGATAGACACAGAGCACATTTTCTCAAACTCACACAAAATGACAGGACAGTTAGACCAAAGTATCATTTTCACTTTGGCCTCAGATCCATGTTATTATTGTAATTCTGACTAGTTTTCTGATGAATTATAAAATTCTTTGGTCTTTTTATATCAAGTTAGTCGTAACCATTGTTACTTCTTAAAAAAATTGAGGCTTAAATTATGTGCTTCCTTCATCTGGGATCTTATCCAGGGGAAAAAAAAAATGATAATTTGTGAAGAGTCAGTCCAACTATTTTGTCAATAAATCTCCCAGTAAAATACAATTTTGCTTCCCAAGCCAACATTTTTTTCCAAATTTCTTCATTTCTCTTAATGGTATTAATATCTTTAAAATAAATAAGTATTGACCTATACTCATCTTTTCTTACTTTTTCTAAACAACTCCATTTTATTTCTATATGTTGCTAATTATTTTTATAATATGTTTTGCATTCTTCACTTTTTAAATTTTTATCACTGTTGTTCATAACATTAAGCCTAGATAATACAATGGCTTCAATGAGATTCAAAAACAAATTTTCATAAGTTTAGGCTGAGGAAACCATGCTTAACAGTAGTAGCATATGTGAAAATCATAGGAATCGTGGTGGACAATTCACTCAGCACTAACCTACAAACAATCATCTTGGGTTGCAGTATCAGAAAGACATGTGTTGAAACTTAAAATGTGGGACAAGATGATGTAATGGGCTTTGGAATTTAATCATCTGGATTTCAAACTTGATTGTCTGACCTTAACTCACTGCCAGGTTTCTAATCTAGAAAATTGTAGATAATGATAACTCTCACTTATTGTGTGTTTACCATGTGCCAGGCAATACATGGCAGGAAGTATGCCTTATTTCATTTAACTTTCATAGTAATCCTGCTAAATAAATAACGTTATTATTCCCATTTTGCAGAGGAAAGCAATGAGTCTCAGGAAGGTACATTAACTTTTTATATTAGCTGTGTGACAGAACATGGGCTCCAACCCATGATCTCAGACATAAGAACTTGTGCTTTCAACACTGAGCCTTGAGTGAGGTGATGCACGTACATGACTCACGTTGGGCCAGGAACATAGTGGGTGTTCAGTAACTGTTGGTTTCATTCCCTTATAATTTCATTCTAGAGTGTGCTTGTTAGAACATGCTTTAGTGTCTAACATCTCAGTGTCTGATTCAAATCTGCTATGCTTTTCTCTTATTCCTTATACCCTCTTCCCTTTATGCTCCTTCTGAACAATTTCTATCTCCAATCTGACCTTTACCTTCTTCTCTATGTAGTTTAGATTCCATGGCCCATTGTTTTGGTGACTTAGTTGCTATTATTCTATTTGATTTTTAAAATTATTCTCTTGTTTATTTTACCTTATCCTGGAACAATTCAGATATTAGAGCTCAAACCCTTCTCATCTTAAAACAATGTCATTCTTGAATACACACCCTCCTCTAGCAACCACTTATTGCTTTCTTTTTAGGTAAAAGTCTTAAAACTTCTCGAAAGAAGACTTCAACAGTTACTGTTGCTACTTCCTTACATCCTATTTATTCTTCCCCCAACTCCGTTCTGGCTTCTGATTCATTTCTAGCCACTATATTAAGAATGTACTATAAACTAAAGTGAATTGAAACATTTGAAAAATGAGTAGGATGATGAAATGCATGACAAGTAGCAACAAAAAAGTGTTGGGCACATTCAGTCTGAAGAAAAAAGAACTCTGAATGCACATGATACCCATCTTCAAAGTCTGTGTTTTATGTTACCCCAACAGATGACACTTGATGGGTGAATGAAATGCATAAAGAGAGGCGTCTTAAATCAATGGAAACTTCTTTCTAGCAATCAGAATTGCCTAAGGGTAAATGGATTGATTGCCTTAGGAAAAAAATATCAGATTTTTGGCTAGAACACAAAAAGCATACTATACTTGGCCTTGGTTACATTTTGAGTCTTTAACTAGAAACATCTTGTTAGGAGACTTGTGGCTAAGCACCACATGAGGTCAATAATATCACCATTCTTCACACCCTTTGTCAAGTTGCACCACAGCCCCAAATGGGAGGCCCTTTAGTCACTTGTTTTAAGTATGCTCTATTATCCTCTCATCTCCACAATTTTGGTGTTTCTATCACTCTCCTAATTGTCCTCCCACTACTACTCTTTGGCCAACACTTTCCCCTGTGTTCTCCAGGAATCATGACCCATATTAACAAATTACCCTATAGCATCCTCCTCTTCACTTAGTGTCCTATTTGCCTTCTGATCTTTTTAAAAATCTGATATTATCTTGAAGCAAGTTTGTCACCTGTTTCACTCACCGATGTCAGTGGCCCATTCTCCCAAACCCTTGTACCACAGGGCCAAGACTCAGGTTCACCTTCTTAATCTCCAGGGCCATTTCCAAACACATACTCTTTACCTTTCCAGAAAGCACTTCTTTGAGAGTGCTGTCATCCAGCTATACAGCTGTCTATCCATCCTTGTCGCTGCCTTTTGGGAATCTCCTCCACATTTTCATACACTATTCAGCTATAAAAACTATTTCACAGTTTGCCAGAGTGATTTCAATAAATACTTTGGAGAGTAGTCCAACTGGTAGCCCTTCAGTTCCTTGTTCTTCTTAGTCTCAGCTTCTTTCACCTCTGCTGCATTTCAGAAGCGTATTTCCAAGATTACACTCTAGGTATTTCTCACACCTATCATTGAGCTGACATGTACCAAAAATATGTTTGGTTAATACACCACTCTTCTTTAGTTCCTTACTCAGATTCACTATAGAAATTTAAACATAAACATCTCAGTGTCTGATTCAAATCTGCTATGCTTTTCTCTTATTCCTTATACCCTCTTCCCTTTATGCTCCTTCTGAACAATTTCTATCTCCAATCTGGCCTTTACCTTCTTCTCTATGTAGTTAGACTCCATGGCCCATCTTTTCAGTGACTTAGTTGCTATTACTCTATTTGATTTTTAAAACTATTATCTTGTTTATTTTACCTTATCCTGGAACAATTCAGGCTTTAGAGCTCAAACGTTTCTCATCTTAAAACAGTGTCATTCTTGAATACACACCCTCCTCTAGCTACCATTTATTGCTTCCTTTTTAGGTAAAAGTCTTAAAACTTCTTGAAAGAAGACTTCACAGTTATTGTTTCTATTTCCTTACATCCTATTTATTCTTCCCCCAACTCCATTCTGACTTCTGATTCCAACACTTCACTGAATCTACCTTCACTAATAACTTCATTGCCCTCAATATTACCAGACCCAATGACACTTTCGTTATTCTTATCTTGCTTCATCTCTAAGGCAGTTGTAACTGTTGAATATTCATCCTCTCCTGAAACCCTAGTTTTTCCTGGTTTCTGTGAACCCTCTCTCCTGACCCTTCTCTCCTAGAATTCCTCCTTTCTCTCTGATTTTTCTGTAGTATCTTCTTCCTGTGTGCTTGTTTCTCCACAATATTGTACTTTACATTATCAATTAAATTATCTTCCTATATATGCCCTCTTTTTACACACACACACACACACATACACACTCCCTAAAGGATATTTTCTAAACTCAAAGCTTCAACTATCACACATACACTGATGACTCTCGATTTTTAGGTCAGAAATATTCTGAACACTTTTGTTTTATATCAAACTGACTTGTAGATAACTCTACACATCAAAATCTCATGCAACTATCTAAACTTCATCTCTCATAGTCCATTATGTGTTGCAATGAAGGAATATCTGAGGTTGGGTAATTTATAAAGAAAATAGGTTTATTTAGCTGATGGTTCTGCAGGCTGTACAAGAAGCATGGCAGTGGCATCTGCTAGGCTTTTGGTGAGGGCTTTCATGCAGTGTCAAAACATGCCAAAGAAGGGCAAAGGGGAAATAAGCAAATGTGAAGGAAGGGAAACTTGAGGGATATCCTGGCTTTTTTAATGACATAAAATCCATTCCTACAACAACTAATCTAGTCTCAAGCAAGCAAGAAGAGCTCCAAGCCTTACATGACGAATTCACCCCCATAGCCCAAACACTTCCCACAGTCCCCACCTCCCAACACCACCACACTGGGGGTCAAATTTAAACACGAGCCTTGGTGTGGACAAACAAACAATATTCGAACTATCCTTTAGCCATCATCATTCATCCATCTTCCTTCCAGTGAAACCTTCTTCTCTTCCTTTACTGCCCATCTCAGGGTATGGCACCATGTTGTCCTTGCCAGAAATGTTGAGAGCCATTTTGTATTTCCTTCTTTTTCCCTCCCCCCAACATCTACTCAGTCACCAAAGTGTTCTTTCAAAACATTTAAAAACATGTTATGTACTACTAAAGAGGAAAGATTCATAGGGAGGAAATTATACAAGAATGTAGATGCAATATTATGAAAATGCGTAATGTATTATCTTAGCACAGTCTGACTGAGTAAACCTGCCTAATGCCTCCAAGCACATCTTCTCTTCTTTCCTTTTTCACAGTCCTGTCTGTTTTTCTTCTACTTTGTTGCAGTAGCCTCTTGTTCTATACAATCTGGACCCTTTAATCTACCCTCCTCAGAGTTGTCAGAGTGACCTTTCTAAAATGCCATTTTGATCATGTCACTAGCTGACTTTCAAACCTTAAATGGGTCTCAAGGCTGTCATGCTATAGTTCACAGTTCATAGCTTAACATCCACAGCCCTTCACACTGAGACTCCAGGCTTTTTTCAAGCTTATCTCAGACCCCATTTCACTTGTTTTTATTACTTCCTTATAGGATACCTGTTTTAGTGAGTTCTTACACTGCTATGAAGAGATACCTGAGACTGGGTAATTTATAAAGGAAAGAGGTTTAGTTGACTCACAGTTCCCCAGGGCTGGGGAGGCCTCAGGAAACTTACAATCATGGCAGAAGGCAAAGGAGAAGCCTGTACCTTCTTCATAGGGCAGCAGAACAGAGTGAGTACAAGCAGGGGAAATGCCAGATGCTTGTAAGACCATCAGATCTGGTGAGACTCACTGACTATCGGGAGAACAGCATAGGGGAAACTGTCCCCCTGATCCAATTACCTCCACCCTTGGTCTGGCACTTGACACGTGGGGATTATGAGGATTGCAATTCAAGATGAGATTTTGGGTGAGGGCAAACCATATCACTGCCTTTATCCTGCAATGTTTGAGGTTGTCTCATACTTCTAGACTATCTTTCTTATTATTACCTTCTCATAGAATACACCTTCAGTTATTATGTTCATCTAGCTAATTTCCAGGAAGTCTTTCCTGATAACCAACTGCCTCAAGTCTTACTGAGACATCCTTTCTTTACTCCCATATATCTTTCCATATTACCACTATCATGGCAGTTATTATTCATCAAGCATTTATTGAGCACCATTTAGTATGCTTTAATTTACCTGAACTTTTTCCTACCACACTATGGGCTCTTTGAGAGGACAGAGTATATTCCATTTTAGGTTAAAGTCCCAGAACCTATATACGGCCTGATATACAGATAACATACAGCAAATATGTGTTGAGTGGGTAAGCTCCTATCAAAGAGTTATTGAAAGAAGTATGCCATATACTGGAACTTAGTGGAATGCCTCATAGCCTAGTCACTAGGACCTCTGGTTCTAGAACCAGGCTATTTACATGAATGATAGGTAAGCATTTACTAGCTCTGTATCCTTGTGTGTTTACCTAACCTCTTTAGAGCTCCATTTCTGTAAAATGGAGATAATACTAATCTCTATCTTATAGAATTGTTAGAAGATTACATGAATTGATACATGTAATCACTTTGAACAGGAACTTCTCATAGTAATAATTTAATAAAGATCATCTATCATCATAACCAGAGACCCAACATCCACAGAATTACTGCTTCATTTTTGCACATTCAGTTTTGAGGCAGACATCTTGTTGATCTAGTTCATCTTCAATATTCCTGCAAACTCTGAGGCTGTATGTATTTATGATAATCAAGTCATGCATTTCATTTGTATTTCAGTAATTTGGGTTATTATAAGCACTCCCAGGTTCATTGCAGCACTATTCAAAATAGCCAACTTATAAAATCCACAAAAGTGTCCATCAACAGATGAATGGATAAAGGAAATGTGGCACATATACACAGTAGAGTACTATTCAGCCATAAAAAGGAGGAACTCCTGTCATTTGTAAAATTTGGATGAACCTGGAGGGCATTACTCTGAATGAAATAGCAAGGCATGGAAAGACAAATACTACATGTTCTCATTCATGAATTGAATCTGAAACAATTGAAATTATAAAAGCAGAGAGTAGAATGGTGGTTACAGAGGTTGGGGGATAGAGGGTATGGGGACATGATTGGCAAAGGGAACAACACCTTAGTTAGGAGAATGAGGGTTTTTTTTTTTTGGATCTATCACACAGTATGGTGACTATAGTTAATAATCGTATATTGTATATTTCAAAATAAGAGAGTAAATTTCAAATACCACAGAATATGTTTTTGAGGTAATAAATATGTCAATTGATTTGATTTAATTATTCTATTAGGTTTATGAAAGGAAAATATCTTGAAACCCAAAATCACTAAATGAGAGGGAAAATTCTAGCTGGGAACTGCTCAGGGCAAATCTGCCTCCCATTCTGTTCAAAGTCATCCCTCTGCTCACTGAGATAGATGCATATTCTGATTGCCTCCTTTGGAAAGGCTTACCGGAAACTCAAAAGCAGGCAACCATTTTTCTTTCACCTACCTGTGACCTGGAAACCCCCTTCCTGCTTTGAGTTGTCCCTGCCTTTTTGGAAGGAAACAACATACCTCTTACTTGATTGACATCTCATATCTCCCTAAAATGTATAAAACCAAACTGTGACCGAACCACCTTGGGCACATGTCATCAGGACTTCCTGAGGCTGTGTCATGGGCAAGCATCCTTAACTTGGCAAATAAACTTCCCAAAATGATTGAGACTTTTCTCATCAATTTTCTCAATTGACAGGTTGGTGCAAAAGTTATTGCGGTTTTTGTCAATTTTTTTAAATAGCAAAATCTACAATTGTTCTGGCACCAACCCAAAGGCATGGGGAGAACTCACGTATGATTTAGGTAGGTCTCCATAACCTGGGTCTGACCTTAAGAGCAGGAAGAGTCTTGAGACAGTGTTATAATTTGATGCCTGACGTGCAGTCAAATAAGCATTCCTACATTTTTACTGGTAGAGCTAGAAACCAAGACCAGACTCAGTCCAATCCAACAAACATTTATTGAGATTTTAACACGTAGCTCTCGACTGTAAGATGTAAAGGCAATGTGGTATAGTCCAAGCCCCTGGGGGACTCTAAAGACGGAAAAGGATAGACAATGAAACCATTATGATACTATAGGAGGTGAGTTCTAACATAGATGACAAAGACTAACAGAATTTACTATTGTGGGACAGATGAGTGAATTTAAATCATGCATTCAGGGAAACAAAATAGTATATAATTGGAACAAAGAATGATTCGTAGATGCTTGTGAGGCACGAAAGAATTGGAGCAAGTGGAACAATGAGATAAAAGCACAGAGGCAGACTATATGCAGTTCAATGAGTATGGCGGTATTCAAGAATAAATTTTGAATGGCAAAGAAATAGGACATAAGGCCAGAAGAAGAGAGTCTTACATTTTATATTAATGTATTCTTGTCAGCACACAAGTGAAAAATTGGAATGATAACCAGGAATCAGGGCAAGCCTATCATATTAGATGCTCTTGATCATGGTCAGAAAGATTTGACCACCATTCACAGATCACAGAATCCAGCTTCAAGCTCAGGTTCACCAGACTCAGGACAGTAAACTATTATTTCCAGTCCTTCAACTGGTAGAGATAAATTCTTAATAGTCAGACTATGTTCTCACTGGTTTTGAGACCCAGCAAAGATGAGGCTGCAGGTGACTAGTGTTTAGCTAATGACTCTGGACAGAGCAGTCCTACATGGTGCTACCAAAGTCTTGCTTTGCTAAAACATCTCCAAGTGAATCAAACTCACCAACGTTATTTACATGGCCCCCCAGTTGCCTCACTTAACATGAAAGTTTTTTATAATAAAGATTTCTGACTTCTATTTTGAAGGTTTAAATATTCTACATTTGGAGACTCATGTTTATTATATTAGTATGATGTAGTCTATGATATGTGCTGAGGAACTGATAAATCTAAAGGATATCAATTTTCAGGTTACTTATGGTTAAAGAAATAAACATCGAAACAATTTTTTCCTCTGTCTTCTGAACTAATAGTTATCTGCTAGTAGGCAGTAAGTACATATGAGAACAAATTGGCTAAAAGACTTGGTAACTGAGTCATCTTCATCGTCACTTTGCCACTGGTTCTCATTAAACTTCTCTTCCATTCTCTGTTTCATAGTATTTCTACTCATAGGAAGCTAACCTACTTGTCAGTCCCTACCTTTGACTTGCTTGTTTCCACCTTTGTACCTCCTTACCCCTTCTGGATAGCTTTTCTCCCACCTTTATACTGGATGGGAATCTCTTATCTGCTAATGCTCCAAAAAGTCTCTTTTCCAGATCGCCTGTGGGCTCTGCTTACTAACGATTAAGGGTCTGCATCCATCAACCGTGAGTTTACTCTCAGATTCTTTCCTACCTGCTTTCTGCTTTTCTCTGTATTTCAGGAAATATTTGTCAGATTCCCTTGACCTCTGATTTCGAAGTCAAGCCAATGGGAGACTTTAGTGGAAGATTGGAAGGTGAGCTGAGGGGAGAATGTAGGGTGTCTCTCCCCATCTTTCTCTTTCCTGTGGCATCTCTGGCAGCAGCAGGGAGTCGTATCTCTACTGTGGACTCAGCTTCATGAACCTGACCTCTGTGCTTTCAGTTCTCACTGGAGAGTCCTGGCTTCTGGTCTCCCAGCTTTCTATGGCTGATGTTCTCTGAATTGACTCACTGTTTGTCTTCGAGGCTTTCCCTTTGCCTGGGTTACCAAAACTCTGAATAATATAATATGTTTTTATTATTATTCTTCTTTCTTTCTTTTCCTTCCTTCCTTCCTTCCTTCCTTCCTTCCTTCCTTCCTTCCTTCCTTCCTTCCTTCCTTCCTTCCTTCCTTCCTTCCTTCCTTCCTTTCTTGCTTTCTTCCTTTCTGTTCTTTCTTTCTTTTTTTGAAATGGAGTTTCACTTTTGTTGCCCAGGCTGGAGTGCAATGGCATGACCTTGGCTCACTGCAACCTCCGCCTCCCAGGTTCAAGCGATTCTCCTGCCTCAGCCTCCCAAGTAGCTGGGATTATAGGCACACATCACCACACCCCACTAATTTTTTGTATTTTTAGTAGAGACAGGGTTTCACCATGTTGGCCAGGCAGGCTAGTCTCGAACTCCTGGCCTCAGATGATGCACCTGTCTCGGCCTCCCAAAGTGCTGGCATTATAGGCGTGAGCCACCATACCTGGCCTCAATATATGCTAAAATATTTGTAGTATGTATATTCTATATAGACTGCAAGTTTCTTTATAAATCTTTCCTTTGAATAAGTGGACACATTTTATTATCCCTACTCAGGTTTTTAGTCACTTAAAGAAGGAAATGCTGATTTATAAATTCATTACTTAGGCCCTTTCCTAAACAAAACCTAGCCTAGTGTGCTTTCTGCATTTAGTTGGTTCTAAATTTAAAAATGACAGATGTTTGTGTCCCCTTTATCTGTGATTTAGTTAAGATGTAGTTACTTTCTAAGATTTACTTTCCTTTACCACATTAGTCAACCTCGGTGAACATAACACCAGCAACAATAAACCACCTCAATTGTACCCAGGAAACCTAAAACTTGTAGCCTATTGACTGATAATGAGTACAACTGGAATAGAAATGGGGCAGGAAATGCAATTGATAATATCATAAAGTACATGAATATTCATGTATCAGAACCATCCAGAAGATATTTTTGTTGTTATTCAGTTTATAGAATTTTGTTTTCAGATGTATTAATTCATTTAATAAAGGTTTTAGGGTTTTCAGTGAACACTGGATAAATGCCAAGCACTGTTTCTGTTGGTACTAGGGATATATAGCAAAGTACAAAGAAGGAAAAAAAATCTTTGCCCTTCAATGTGTTCTTTATATATTCCTTGATCTATTAAGAGGTAAAATAAATCAGTAAGAAACAAGGTGAGTTCAATAAGACATAAGCCTAGGATTTAAGCTTGGCAATTTGCTTAAGAACGTTAACAATAACCACGTGGGGAAAAATCATCTTTTAGTAGTGAATGCAAATTTTTTAAAAATAAGTTATGTTTCCACTTTTAAATCAGAAAAATTTAATTATATGTATAATTTAAGGGGCTCCTGAAGCTTGTGACTTGCAAGCAGTTTGTTACTAGAGCCTATACTCTTAATATGCCACCACACTAAAATGGGTTTCTGTGAAAAGAAGCAAGAATGTTCATTGAAACATCATAATAGCAAAAAAAAAAAAAAAAAAAAAGGCAGGAGAGAAATTATAGAAATGTTCAAAAACAGCAGATGGGTTAAGCAAACTATGACAATGCAGCAGAACACTATGCTGCTTTTAAATTATTATTTATTGTACTTATTGACAGGATCTATTGTTATTTTTTAAAAGTGTGCTCAAAAATACTCATTCAGCAGGATTCCATTATGAGGAGAATAAGATTTTAATTGTTCATTTTGTTTGGTTTATCTGTTTTTACTTATATTTTCCACAATGAAAGTAACTTGGTTTAATAATAATAATATATTGTTACATACTTGCAACAGATAGGCCATGTGTGGCTCTTAAAATGGAGTTTCTTTAGCTGAGATTGGGTAATAATACTACCTTATTCAGAAGTCTGTCTTATTATGGCTTTTTGACTGGGTGTGTTACATTTTTAACATGAATCAATTTAACATAATTATCTTATATATATTTTAAAGGGCCTGGAAGACAAGTACCTTTCTAAGCATACCTATATAGTTTGCTTGCAAAAATTCTTAAAATAGCTTTTACCCATTAAAATCTTAAGAGGATTACACAAGCTAAATTAGTGCCTGGACTGCAAAAAGCCATAATGAACTTAATATTATTGCTTTCCCAAATATAGACCAATTCTTAATAGACTATTTTACAATGGGAAGTGCCTTTAGGGGTCAGTATAACAAAATTAAGATCAGTTTGTATAGCCTTACAAAAGGTCTGGTGGCAGCATAAAAATGTCTAGTGTAATTATTTGTGAGTTCGTTAGCTCACACATCATTTTCCTTCCCAGGCTTGGTTCATAATGAAGTGGACTGACATATCTCTGGCCTTTCTTTCAGAAACTGCATTTGTGTTGTGCTGTTTCTCTAATAGAAAAGGCTACTTAAATTTATCTTAGTCAAAGTCAAACTTAAAGTTGTTGGAACTGAGATGTGAGATTGATTGGTCAATTGTCTTCAGGTGTTTAATCTGAAACGAGCTATGGAGGTAACTTTTTTTTTTTTTTTCTTAGATGGTCTCACTCTGTTGTCCAGGCTTGAATGTAGTAGGAGGATCATGGCTCACTGCAGCCTTGACCTCCTGGGCTCAAACGATCCCTCAACCTCAGCCTCCCAAATAGCTGGGACTATAGACATGTGCCACACCACCATGCCTGGCTAATTTTTTTATTTTTTATTTTTTGTAGAGATGGGGTTTCACCATGTTGCCCAGACTAGTCTCAAACTCCTGGACTAAAGTGATCCACCCACCTCAGCCTCCCAAAGTGCTGAGATTACAGGTACCAGCCATGGCAGAAAGCCACAGAGGTAAATTTTAAAAGAGCCATCATGTGCGAAAACCCACTGGGCATGAGATCCCCCGGTGACTTTCTCTCTTTTGTAATCTTCTCTCCACATTCCAGATTTAGACCCCTGCTGCTCAATGGGTAGTCCATTTGCTGGGTCATCTCTTTGCATCTTCAGAAACCTGATTACTGGTGGGTCTAGCATCCTCTATATCTTCTGTCTTAATTCAAGGCTGGATTAAGCAGACGCTATTGGTATCACATAGCTTAGCCTTCTTTAGTCTAGTGCAGTGGTTGGCTGAACAATTTTAGGCATCTGAGAGCGTGTGCATGGCATTGAAAAGGGAGATTTGATAAGCAGGTCCTTTAGCCATATACTTTAGTTAGTTTTTCTACAGTAATTTTCACGGGCCAGAGAAAGTGAACTCCTTCTTCAGTGCTTTAAAACAAAACCCAAAAACTATATTACAACACAGCAGAATGACTTCATATCAATAAACATAATGCTTTCAATTTAATAGAAAAATACTTTTGAACATGCATTTTATATGCTGAGTTATTTCATATTTGTAGGCAAAAAAATTTGAGATTGTGTGAGTGGTTCCATAATTCATTTTCATAGCAGTGCTCACCATAATTTGGAATTGCTTTCCAGCTAAGAGAAAACTTGATCAAAGAAACATGAAAGAATGTTTGTTCCTACAGTGGTGTAAGAAAGACCTATGTCCTTAATACTCTGGGTTTTCTACTCTGGTTTTTGTAGAAACTACGCAAAAGTTGAATTATGTGAAGACCTAAGGATGTGTTGAGGTTGTTGATTAGAATTGAGTTTAGCTTTAAATATTAAACACATTTTCTGCTTACCCTCAAAGTGAAGAACTTCCTGCATCTTGAGATTTGGATGTTAATATGCTTGAGAAGAAGAAACAATTACTTTCAAAAATGACCTTCTTAACAATTTCTGACCAAATGTCTTATCCCTTCTATAGCTTCTATGTTGATTACTTTGTCTTCCAAATCTAAGGGAAAAAATAGATTAACACGAATAAATGAATTTATCTTTATTAGTGTACCATCAGCCTATCAAAGAGAACACTGGTGCCATTATTAATGCGTGTATTTAGAGGGAAGTTTGTTTGTTTTTGTTTTTTTGTTTTTTTGGTTGTTTTTACTTGACAAACTCTACATCAAAATGGTGAAAGTTACACTTAGCTTTTAGTGCTAAAACAAATGTAGTTCGGGAGGGGAAAGCATAGATTTTAAAGTAGTCACCAAAACCCAGGATGTGGAATGTGAAAAATCCCTAAATTTCATATTTGGCTTTTTCTTATGTGTCAATTGATGGGTGAAGGGTACATTGTACATAAATAGTCTGTGCTGAGTGAAGCAGCTAATTAACATACCAATAGTATCCCACTTAATATTAGTCAATGGAATAGCTTCCCAAAGGAAGAATTGTACTGTACTTGAAGTTATTACTTGAGTCATTTAAACTGACATTGGGCAAGGCATCAGAGTACAGGCTACAGGGAATATACTTTCATCAACAGAGTGAAGAGGCAGAGACACCTAAGAAAAATAAAGACAGATTAACTACCTCAAGGTTTTCGTTATTGTTTTTATTTTTCAGATGCTGTGAAAATAAAATTTAATTCATACAAAATTTTATGCTTTTATACTATTATTGTTATATAGTATTACCTAATTTTTATTTAAATGAACTATATGAGGCAGATAACCTATGGGAGAAATTTGTTTAGGTCTGGCAGCTTAATCGGTTTGATAGTTTTGAGATATTAAAAATGAGATGTGTACATAAAATTTGACTGCATATGTAATTATTGTAAATAATGTTTTATCAGATTTGTTGTTATTAATGATTCCCTTAAGATTTAAATGTTCAACCACTGTATTATTCCTCCACCATTATGGTGTGTCCCATATGAATTACTTAATTCTAGGCATATATTTCTATTTCTTAGAAGCTTTATAGAAGTCCCATAGTTAAAAAAAAAATCCATATTGGAATGTTAGTGGTAAACCTCAGTTGCATAAATAATGGTGATCTTGTATAATGAATAATTTAGTCGTACTTTAAAAATAATTCATCAGGAACAACATATGAGTGGGAAACACAATGAACTGCTAGCCTATGAATGCTATCCAGATGTTACCATGTGCAGATTGTTTCATTTTATTACATCACTTTGTTAACTACACCTCCTTGCTCTTCTAGGCTCCATCCAAAACCAATGATTGAAGGAAATCTTAGTATTATCATCACACTCAAGTTTAAATAGCTTACATTTGAATACATGTAATTAAGTCAGTGGTCAATCTCTAGCAACTAAATCTAGAACCTGGGCACAGTGCCAAAGTTGTAGCCAATTCCCAGACTGCAAGTTAGTCTAACATAAAGCAGCGCCACTTTTGAGTTTATCTATCTGCACTCTTTTAGTCTGATGTCTAACTTAGTGGTCCTCAACACAGGGGAGATT